>NC_068349.1:37520242-38810242 GCF_014633365.1 Diospyros lotus | reverse complement strand
AAATGATCAGAAGAAAATGGTAGAAGGCGCCAGCCAAGACAAGAAGAGAGGTAATGTCGACACCCAAAAAGAAAACCAATGGCGGAGTACCAATGATCAAACTGCTAAAAAGGCAAGGTATGAGCAAGGAGTGGAGCGACCTCCACGTCGAGGTCAGTATGAAAGTTATAATGTCCTGTTTGACTCTCGGGATAGGATCTTTGCCACTAAACGAAACAAGGAAGACTTTGAGAGGCCGACAAATACAGAAACAAAAACAAGTTTTGCGCTTATCATAATGAAGCAGGACACATCATCTCTGAATGTTGGGCGTTAAAGGACGTGATTGAAGAGTTAACCAGAAGGGGTCGCCTGCGTGATTATGTGGTGCGCCCAAGAGATCAGCAATCCCAGCAACCAGCCCAACCAAGTCCTCGTCAAGCTCCTGAATCGGACCAAACACCTGCAGTAAGAACCATCTTTACTATTCATGGAGGGCCTTATATTACGGGGACTTCTAATAAATCCCACGAACGGTATGTTCGGGAAGTCGGTCACCTTTTACTCGTTGGGAATAGTAGCCAAGAAGGACCATCCAAGAGCGTCAGAGTGGCTTTAGATGATATTGCCTTCACCAAGGATGATTCTAGAGACGTGCACTAGCCGCACAATGATACCCTTGTGATTCGAGCTCGAATTGGCAACATAGAAGTACGAAGGATTATGGTGGATACAGGCAATTCGATGCACGTCATGTATATGGGATGCTTTGACCAGAGGGGACTGGGGTCAGATCAACTAATAGCATCCCCAGAACTGCTGTACGGTTTCATCGGCGAAGCAGTAATTCTGAAATGATGCATAAGACTCCCACTCACAGTTGGGGAATCAGATCTTCAGGCGCAGCAATGGCAAATTTCCTTGTCATCGATAGCCCCTCTACGTACAACGTCGTCATGGGAAGGCCTTCCATGAACAACCTGAATCTAGTTATCTCAACCAAAGCCCTGGCAATCAAGTTCCCGACTCCAAATGGGACCTGGTACGTAAGAGGCAAACAGTATTCGACAAGACGTTACTATAAGGAAGAACTGAAAATAAGGCTCAAAGGAAAAAAGATCAATATGGTCTTTAGAGGGGAAGCGTGAGTCATCAGTAGCAAAGGAGTCAGTCACAATCTGGACCCGCGCGAGGTGGATTGCGACCGAGCTTCCAGCCCAACAAATGAACTAGAGGATATTGTAGTCAGTGACATTGATGCTGAAAGGTGCCTCAAGCTGGGCAAAGTCCTCTCCCTCGAGGTAAAGACCCAACTGAATGATTTTCTTGAAGCAAATTTAGATGTATTCGCATGGAACCATGAAGATATGATAGGAATAGACCCAAATGTAATGCTACATCGACTCAATATCGATCCCAACCATAAGCTAGTTCGCCAAAAGAGGAGATCCATGATGGTTGAGCGTTACGCGACCTTAAAAGAAGAGGTAGACAAAATCTTTGCCAACAAATTTATCAGGGAGGCCCATTACCCGACCTGGGTAGCGAACCCAGTCTTAGTGAAGAAAAAGAATGGAAAGTGGAGGACCTACATCGACTTCATAGATTTGAACAAAGCCTGCCCGAAAGATAGTTTCCATTTACCCAGAATTCACCAGCTCGTGGATGCAACAGCTAGCCACCAACTTCTCAGTTTCATGGATGCCTATTCGCGGTACAACCAGATTCTATAAACCCCGATGAGGAGGAGCATACATCATTTGTCAGGAATTGGGGGCTATACTGCTACAAGGTAATGCCCTTTGGACTAAAGAATGCATGAGCAACATACCAGCGGCTGGTTAATATGATGTTCGAAGATCTGATTAAAAAAACCATGGAGGTATACGTAGATGATATGTTGGTAAAATCCAGGCAGGTTACCAACAACATCAGCGACCTAGAGGAGGTATTCCAAGTTCTGAGAAAGTACTAAATGAAATTGAATCTGCTCAAATGCTCATTCAGTGTGGCTTCTGAAAAATTTTTGGGATTCACGGTGAATGATAGAAGGATCGAGGCCAACCCCAAGAAAATTCGAGCTTTGCTTGACATGCAATCACCTACCAAGATGAAGGAAGTGCAAAGCCTTAATGGCCAGATCGCTGCCCTCAGCAGGTTTGTCTCCAAAGTAGGCAAAAAACTTCCTGTGGATGGAGGAATGCAAAAATGCTTTCCAGCAATTGAAGGATTATATGGGACAGACTCCCCTCATGTCAAAAGCAAAGGAATGAGAGTAGTTAATCATCTACCTAGGAGTCTCTAAGTATGCTATTAGCGCAGCACTAGTGCGAGAAGAAGACCGAGTGCAGTACCCTGTGTATTATGTGAGCCACAAACTACTTGATGCTGAAACAAGGTACACCCCTATGGAAAAGCTCATGTATTCCTTAGTGGTCATGTCAAGGAAGCTACGCCCCCATTTCCAAGCTCATCAGATTGGCGTATTGACCAAGCACCCTCTAAAACAGATTTTACAGAAGCCCGATACATCCGACCGTTTACTCAAGTGAGCCATTGAGCTCGCCCAATTCAACATAGAGAACAAACCAAGGTTAGTCGTCAAAGGGCAAGTGTTGGCAGATTTCATCGCAGAATTCGCGGGCCCAGTAAAGGAGCCCGCCTCTTTAGTATTTCCAGTCTGTAATTATTTGTGGATGGTTCTTCCAGCGAGCATGGATCTGAAGCTTGTGTGCTCTCGATAAGCCCAAAGGGACACAAGATCCCTTATGCGTTGAGATTTGGGTTCAAAGCAAACAATAATGAGGCCGAGTATGAAGTGTTGTTGGTAGGTCTACGTTTGGCAAGAGAAGTCAAGGCAGAACGATTAGCAGTTTTTAATGACTCCCAGCTCATAGTTTGTTAAATACAAGGGGAATATCAAGCAAAAGGCCCAAATATGGTAGCCTACCTCCAGAAAGTTCAGGAACTAATTCGTCTCTTCGAGAAGTGCAAGTTGAATCAAGTGCCAAGGAACCAGAACTCTCAAGCCGATGCCCTCACTCGCTTGGCGTCAGTAGGAGATGCAAACTCCTTAGGAGTCATTCCCGTGGAGTTCCTAGCTACACTAAGCACGAAAGGACAAAATGAGACGTTAGCAATCGAGCTGAGGCCGGGTTCATGGATGATACCCATCGTTAAATATCTACAAGAAGAAAAGTTACCAGGTGACAAGTTAGAAGCATGGCATACACGAGCTTGGGCAGCCATGTACTATATCCACAACGATATACTGTACAAAATGGGGGTTTCAGCCTCATTACTAAGATGCATCGATGAGCCTGATTTCCAAGTAGTCCTCATAGAAATCCATGCTGGTCACTGCGACAATCATGCTGGGGAGTATCCTTGGCCCAAAAAGTATTTCGTCGAGGGTTTTATTGGCCTACCATGAAGCAAGATGCTATAAATCTGGTAAAGAGGTGTGACACATGCCAAAGATTCACAAAGATACCACAAGCTCCCCCTACCTATCTACAATGGATGAGCAACCCATAGCCCTTCGCTATATGGGGTATCGCCTGATCGGGCCATTTCCAATAGCTCACAGCAGATACAAGCATGCTATAGTGGCTGTTGATTACTTCACCAAGTGGACAGAAGCAAAGGAGCTCGCACAGATATCCACTACAAAGGTAAAAAAGTTTGTATGGAGCAATATCATTTGCAAATTCAGAGTTCCTCAATAGATAGTCACAGACAATGGAACCCAGTTCACCAACGAGTAGTTTGTCCAATTTTGTGAATCGCTAGGGATCAAGAAGAGCTTCACAGTTGTGGACCATCCGCAAGCCAACGGAAAAGTCGAAGTTGTCAACAAAATAATCAAGCAGATATTGAAAACCAAGTTGGAGGGCAAAAAGGGAGCCTGGGTGAACTAGCTGCAAACCGTGCTTTGGGCCTACCGGACCACGGCTCGCACCACCACGGGAGAAACTCCCTTCTCTATAGTATATGGGTCTGAGGCGATGATCCCGACAGAAAATGAAGTGATCAATCAGCTTAGAGCCACCTTCGACCAAGAGAACAACGACCAGCTATTGGCCGCAAACCTTGATTTTCTTGAGAAGCAAGGGAGCTAGCTCGTATGAGTAGCGACCTACCAACAACGCGTGGTAAGATACTATAATCGAAGGGTTTGGTTCCGGTACTACAATGTCGGCAACCTCATGCTACGTCTTATTCTCCCCGGAGCTCGTAAGGCCAGCGATGGGACATTGGGCCCAAACTGGGAAGGCCCCTATACTATAAAAAAATGCCTCAGCAATGAAGCATATCACTTGGCCGACATGGATGGAGTCATTCTCCCACGAGCTTGGAACGCGGAACATCTTAGGTCATATTTTCGATAAGCAAACATTTCTCTTTCACATGATATTAGCTATCAATTAACATCTCATTTCTCTAGCATTACTTTGTTAAATTAAGCATTCGATTTATGCGATATTAATGTGTCTTTCTCCTGCCGAATCTTATTACACCCACATTTTTTGGTTGTTAAAAATAAGAATCAGAAGATAGTTTGGGGTATGGGGGCTATGGTCTGCGAGTTGGGTCCCATTCAACTTGGTTTACGCGCCATGGTTTGAGGATCACCTGAGCATTCACCATAGTCCTCACCCTATACCAGGCTTCGAAAAAATAGAATCCACTCATCTTGACTTAGTGTCATGGTTTGAAATCTACCAAGCAACCACTTCCATTAAATAATTTCAAGTCAAAAGTTCACTAGCTAGGGTCCTTTCATCTTGGCACAAGTCATGGTCTGCGACCTACCTGAGTGTTCTCTCTCGACTACATTATTTTTATTGATGTTCGATTGAATATCTTTAAAAGTTGCGAGCTGAGACCCATTCCTCTTGACTTAATATCAAGGTTTGGCACCTACCAAGCAAACACTCCCATTATTTAGGCTAAGGGTTCATTAGCTGGAGTCCTTTCATCTTGACTCAAGTCACGGTTTGCGACCTTCCTGGGTGTTCTCTCTTAGCTTATTAAACTTGCAATAAGCCACGGTGTGTTAACTGAGATCAGCCTATAACCCACCTGGACACATAACTCGGCAATACAAGTCAATTAAGTGCAAGCCATAATATGTCAACTGAGGTCGCAGGATGATCTACCTGGATGTACATCTCGGCAAGGTTTTCAATATGATCTTTTTAAAGACATGCTAATCTAAAAGGTCATCCCAACGGGCCTAAAGTATGGTAAATACCTTACCGGACATGCATTTGCGGTTGTTATGCCTATAGATTAATGACCTATCTTTAAGCTTGCTAATCTGCGAGCTGGAAATTCTCTGGATCTATCTGGGCTTATCGTTCTTAAGTTATATTCTTGAAGACTTCTTCCAAGTTATACCTTCAAGCTTATCCAGATATGCAGGAATTTCTTGGAGCTCGTGTAAAAGTTAAGTCATGGAAATGGACTCAAGTTATATTATGAAGACTGGTTCAAGTATTATTAAGTCTAATTTAAACTTTGAGTAAGCTTGAGTTCGTTGCAAAATTAAAGTAAGAAATACGAGTTCAGAAAATTTTGGTTTCATTAATGAAGTAATTCTATTACAAAGATAAAGAGAATACAGAAAGGAAGCCTAGCTAGGAGGAACGACATCTTCAACAGGCTGAGCTCTGACAGGCTGAATCTGGTCGGCTTCAGCGAGCTACACCTCAGCAACATCGACCGGTTGAGCTTCGACGAGAACAGCTGGTGGGGCGACCTCAGATGAATCTAACAGAGTGGCAGCTTCAGCATTCTCAGCAGCTTCGGTCGAGTACCGTTTCACCTCCTCAACGGCCTGTTCCCCGAAGAAAGCGAAATCCATCTCGGGATGGTTGAGCCAGGGGGTGTAAAGGAATGCCGAGTAGGTGTCGGACTTGGATTCCTTGCATGATAAGTTTATCCGAGCCTCCACTTCCACTTTGATGTCATCGATGGCCTCCTGCAGCCCCGCCTCGGTCGATTTCAATTTATCCTGGGTCTTCTGTAGCTCCTCCCTAGCTTTATTTAGCTCGCCAGGTGAGCTTGGAGTTGGCAAGCTCCCACATATCCTTTGCTCGGTGGAGCTCCTCATCGAGGTCTTTATTCCTTTGAAATGTTCCCTTAGCCGCATCTCGAAGCCCCCGACCTCCTTTTGGGCAGCAAGAAGCTCGGCATGTTAAGTCTTTTTCTCCCCCTTGAGCTTCTTTATTTCTTCTTCGAAGGCAACCATCGCTGCCTAAAGCCACCCTTCAAAATCCTACCGCTACTTTTTGGCTTTCATGGCGGCAAAAGAGGTCTAAAAGACACAAAGGGTTAGCTCGAAAAAAAAAAAAAAAAAAGAGCAAGCTTACCAGGAAACTGTGGTGAGTTATGTAGTCATCAAGCACCGCCCCACTCACCTCATCCTTATCCAGGGTCTTGACAGACGTGCCTACGATTTGGGACATCTCGTCCATGAGGGCGTGATAGTAGGCCGACCCAGGCATCAGCTCTTGAGTGGACCCTTGTTTCCCTCTTTCCTCGGGGATTCTGGCCCTTTTTCCTCTATCACTCTCCCGCTGCTGGTCTGGTCCTCTTTTTGACCCGGCAGCAGAAGTGTTGGAAGTCTCCTTCAAGATTTCTTTCCCGCGAGCTCCGCTAGAACTCTGGTCGCGGGGGAACAAGAGGTCTTTGCTCTTGTCACTGTTGGGATTGCTGCTCTTATGGCGACTGCTGTTGTTGGGGCCTTTGTTGCTATTGACGACGCGATCGTGGTTGCAGTTGCTCCAACCTCCCAACCCTTGAGCTTGAGCTCGGAGTCGCGGAGGCAGCAGCACCCGACCTGGCCACGGACCTCTTCGGCGTAACGAGGTTGAGCTCCACCATATCTTCGGCTTGACTTTCTTCCCCCCCTGTTATTGTCGCTCGACTCAGGGACTTAGAAGGTAAACAGGAGGACTGTGGCACCCAAAACCTCGATGTGATTTCCTTTGATAATCTCGGCATTAAGAAGGGGTGCGAGCTCGTTTTCTCTAAGCAGCTCGTTTGTAAGCTCGAGATCCTCTGAACCTGACCCCGCAACGATAAGCTTATCGAGGATGTCGATCTCGTAAGCTGACGAAATTGGTTTCTCATTCCCAAAACCTACATCACAGGATGAGGATGTCAAGTCATATATATGAAAAGTAAAAGAGCCCTGTGCTAGCAGATATGTTCTTACCTAGGGTCAACGCGAAGCTGAAGCTTCTGAGTGACGATAGCGAAGGGCAAGAAGCAAAGAACCAACTGGACTTATAGTCACCCACGTTGGATTTCCCTTTCACTTTGCCCTGCGAAAGGATGGCCTTATATTGAGAAGGACGAGCTGCCAGATAGTACAGCCTGCCCTTGGCATTTTTAAAAGAAAAAAGAAATTTTACTAGTTTTGGTGATGAGGGAGGAAGTTTATTCCTAAGATATAAGACAGTCAGGGAAGTGAGTTGGGTATTGATCGAGACTATCGAACCTCGATGATTGTAAAAATATATTTCGGATCTGCAGCAAGCGTGCGACCCCAAAGTCGTCTCTCAAAGGAACCTCAATACAAATCTGTCATGACAAGAACTGAACGAGGGAGGTTTTTTGATGAAAAAGAAAGTATGAAGATTGAGTAAAAATATAAAAACGAAACTGTCTATGGATCCAAACGCAACCAGTTACAAATCTTTCCCTTAAACCAGGTTTTCATCATCCCTTCTTATAGATTAGATCTAGTCGAGTTTCAACACCCAAAATCTGCATAAATAAATCTCCAACAACCGTCTAGAGATCAAATCAAAGCTGATATAAAAAATCAAAGAAAACCTCCTTCAATCAGTCTACCAATTTTAATCTTCATTCACACAGATTCCAGAACCTAGTATCCATAACCATCCATACCAAGTTATTTGTTTCTGCTTCTTTCCTTCGTGTGTTGTATCAACCGACTATAACATTAAAACCGCAATATAGAAAAGAGAAATCCACCCCGTATATGTTCATACAACAGTCTTGAACATGCACTAGAATAAGCGAAAAATAAGTAGAGAAAACTTAAAACAAATATAATTGAAATTCAAACCAAATTTCGTAGAAGCTTTCGGGATTCAAACCATGGAATAAGTTCGGATTTGCAACTGATTACAAGTGTTTAGCCCTCCATGGAGAAGAAAACAAAAATAGAGAAAAAAATGGCTACTATTCATGAGACAAAAAATATATATCGCCCTCCACCTAATGGCCTCCTAAGGTGCTTAAATAGAGCTTAAGGAGGAAACCCTAGGTTACCGTAACTTCACAGCCGATTTTGAATAGGATAACATGCGTTCTAGGCTTCTGCCCCTTCATAAAAATTGTAGATCAGGAAGAGTAGATGAATTTGGGATTTTTAATCACTTGATTTGGATATCGGACGCCCAAGTTATGGCCTTTTAAAGAATCAGTGTTCAGTGTAGCTTTCCTAATTTAACCCAGCTATCTGGTCTCGACTTTGAAGCGATGTTTGGAGGCCCAAACGAACTCGGATTTGGACAAACCATACCATTCCAGAAAGCCTAAGAAGTCCTCTACAATATCTCTGAAGACATCATTCACGTTCTGGGATTATAACTTGGCCAAAAATTTGAAAGGAGCACAGAAGCTCAAATCTGTCAGCACACTTTTGCTTCTTTGTCTCCAATCTCCTTGTTTCCCTTCTTGCCATCAAAATTCCTTATGACCCAGGAAGCCCTAATCTGTCCAAAATAAAATAAAATAGTGTGAAGCCCAATTCCTATAAAATAAAATAAAACAAAATCAAGATGAATAAAATGACACAACTAACGTGCAAAAAGACTAAAATGAAGGCTAAATAATATGAAAATATGCGCTCTATCAGGTATACAAATTTGGTGTCAATTGAAAAGGTGCGAGCTTGACCTCGTTAAGAAGGTTAAGAAAGTATGGAGCTATAGGGAACCTAAACCTAGACTCAAGGTGTTGGGGGCTAATGGCTATGAAACCAGGAGGTGGAGAGGCTACGTGAGAGCTCGAGGCGGGGATATATACTAGTCAGTTCTTCGGGAAACGAAACTCCCGAGTATAAGTCCCCACCTCAAGGAACTTGGCCTTAGAAGGAAATCTTTTAAAAACCTTGCCCCCCATGCTTCCCTCAGTGACCTGCTCGCCGATGACAGGATCAATTTCGAAAGACGACACATCTATGGCCTCCCTAACTCGTGAGCTCGTCTCCTCAAGGCTATGCATCTCTATCGCAAGGCAGTCTTTCAAGTTCGAGGTATCGTCCTCTCCTATGACATGGTTGCAGCGCTTTTGGCCTGAGTTCCCTTGAATAGATTCGGACATCTACAACGAAAAAGAAAGAACAGTCTGGTTGCACGTCGCAGACCAGACTTCAAAAGAAAATCGGAAGAACCCTAAAAAATATTCCTTATTTGAAAGGTCATGTGCTTTGCGACGAAGAGCCGCCTAAGGTGGAGGAGCTATGACTACAAGCCCGGTATTCCATTAAGGGCTAATCCTAAGGTCATTAAGCCCAAAGGCTCGGTGAACGCCTAACTAACAGATGCGAATCGATCCCCCAGAAAGCGAAAGTAACGCCAATAGAATCGAAAGACCGAAAGAACCATTGACGGCTAACCGACGATAGACGGTCTAAACAGAAGAAAGAAACAAAAGCCACGAGAAGCTTACCAATCACTGAGTCCTTCGCCGGTGTAAGAACTTGAAGCAAGCCTCGGGCAGAGATGGCCAGCGCCTAAACGGTTGCGGGCAAAAGAGCCTAGTCACAATGGAAGTCTCAAGGACGAAAGCAAAAGCAAGAAAATTCGAAATGGATTGAAGAGGGAAATAGTAAGGATTTCCCTTGCATTTATACCTTTTAGCTCAATCAACCTCAGCCATCAGATCATTGCGACTTATGGAATGCTCTGCATCTATCGGCTGCACGATAACATCTAGGTCCCATAGGCATAATCATGCATAGCAATGGGGACGTGCGCACTAAATGTGCAGCAGACAAGATGTGATGCATGAAACAGCGTGATTTGAACCAATTGGGCAGAAAGCTGAAAGGTGGATTAACAGTTGGAATAGCTGGCACGCGTCAACTCCTAGTCCGAAGATCGCACTGCAAGCTGGGGGGCTTAATGTTACGGGTATTTCCCGCTCTACTCCTTATGGGCTGGGCTCGACCCAGCAGGTTGGTCCAATCACATAAAGCCCAGTAGACCCCAAACTGAGTTCGCTGAAGCAAGCTCGCACATCGCTGGAGCCCAAGCTCAGATCGCAAGGCCAAGCGGACTTTATACTAGCAAGCTCCCAACTACACTTCGAACGAGCTCCCAGCGACTCTTGCAGTTTGCCAAATTAACTGATCAGCTCATATAACGAAAAGGCCACAGGCCAGAGAACATTAGTGGGCTAGGTGCCGTCCTAGTTAGGCCATTCAGGCCCAACCTGGCCCAATCCTCTCGGCCCATTTGACCGGCCCATGTCCGTCTCATCCTGGCCCCTTGCAACAACATCTGAATTTTTGCGCGCCCACCTTAGATCCCATCCTCAATAATGACGGATCCCATCAACATTAATGAGGGTCCCATCGGTACCTTGCCGCTACATGGGCGCCCCCTGCCGGCGTCGGATATTCTGTCCCATCACCTGCAAACGTACAGCACATGTAAGAGGACATCTCTCCCTCCTATATATCAACCAGCTCTCCCCAGAGCTAAGGAATGTTTTTTCCTGCCAACTTGCTGATACTCTGCATTTCCTTACTTACTTACTTGAGCATCGGAGTATTTTCCAGGGGCCGATCGGCCGGCGTATCAACAAAACCAAACCAGATAACACCTTTCTCCCTTTCAGATTCATTACACCAGTGCGGGCCAACGAATCACGGTCGACCAATTTTGAACGTCTACAACATATCTCTTTTACTTAAAAAAAAACCTTGAAACCTAAACTCTGAACTCAAAACCCTAAAAATCCTAAAAACCCTAAATACTAAATCCTGAAAACTCTAAATTCTAAACCCTAAAAACTCTAAACTTAGAGATGTCAAAAGCGTCGGCCCACGGGCTTTTTAAACGGGCCGAGCCAACCCATTTACTAAAAGGGTCCAACCTGGCTCGGCTCTTTCTACCATGGGTAGGGCCCGACCCATGGCCCCCTGTAAGAGGGTGTGGCGGGGCCAGCCCATAGGCCCTAGTAAGCCGAGCCCACCGAGCCCAACCCCTTTTTCTTTTTTTAAATAATTTTTTTTAAAAAATAACACATATATAAATATCAAAATAATGCATATATAAAAATTAATTCTTTTCTTTTTTTTCTTTTTAAACAATTTTCTTTTTTAAGTTTTAAATATTATTTTATTATTTTATATTTCAAAATTCTATATACCTTGTAAATTTTCTTAGAAATTGATATGAAAAATAGTGCACATATAAAAAGGAGAGTATTTATTTATAATTTAAACATATAAAAAAATTAGGTTAAAAATTTTAAATATATTTATGGTTATTATTATATATATTGCAAAATATAAATTTTTTAGCATCCAATATTAATAATTAATAAAAAAATAACATAGTTAAAAAAATAAATAAGCAACAAACGTTGAAATTCCCAACTTGGAAATAATATAAGGTCCCAAAGGGCCTGACCCAGTGGGCCTAACTAGCCGAGCCCATAAAGGCCTCATGGGCCCGGCCAGTTTGAACAGTCCCATCCCGGTCGTGGGCCACCCGGCCCTTTTGACACCTCTACCTAAATCCTAAACCTTAAAATTTTAAAACTCAAAAATCAAAACTCTAAACCCTAGATCCTAAACCTTAAACCCTTTGTTGGATGATTTTTCAACTACAATTATCCGTTTACACATAAATAAATTGGTGAATGGGTTGAAGAAATGGAAACAAAAGTCATTACCTTTCTATATTAATCATATTCAATGTTATGAAATAGTTGAATGTGATGCATGATTCTGGTTTCTTGTATAGATAATTATTATTTATGCATGTTGTGTGGTATAAAAGGATAAAGACGAAGAGAAAACCAATATGATTAAGGCTACTACTCCATTTTGCTGCCAACCCCACTCAGTGTGATTACGGCTTGGGATTCTTGTAATCTTTCATTCAATTTTGCTGCCAACCCCACTCAATGTGATTACGGCTTGGGATTCTTGTAATCTTCCATTCCATGTTGCCAATTTGGCATTGCTCCTGATGATGCGGTAGCCGATCACCCTCTTCCACCTCTTCCAGTGTGCCTACAATGGAGATGGGGACTTACTCCCCCTGTGAATCTCCGACGATCAAGTCAGATGTCTTTTTTACCAGTAAAAACCAATATAATTACTTATACTCCAATTATCAAGAGATGATTCGATCCCTTACCTTTGCTCTTCCTCCTTCTTTTATCCTTACGTTGAGATCAAGATTTTGGATAGAGATCTTCGGGATCTCTATCCCACTTTTCTTGGAATCTTATCGATAAGGATTCCTTAATAGTCGCCCTCTCCGAAGAGTTCGGGATAGCTTTCTTCCTCCGTCATCTTTGGCGAAAGGATTAGTCCCAAAGACCTCGGGGACTTCCTTACCGAGCATCCTGCCAACTAGCGTGGCGATACATATCTGCCATGTGTCCTTCTAGATCCAAACAAGATAGCATCTGCGAAGTACCCCTTAAGCAAACCCGTGGCACGACTACTATAGGACGCCTTTCCAGGGCATGGGAGTAATTACGGACCCGAAGGTATTCTCCTCATCATTTGCCCCCTCACTCCTTGAGCTCTTCGATTCGAAGGGCTCGTGGAGTGCTGGAATCTCCAAAGCTCAAGCTCTTATTATCCCAAGGGTTAGTATCTACGGGGCCCGAAAAGCCGATGCGTCTTTTTCTCTCACGCGTATATGGAGGGCACAAATATCCATTTTGTTCCAGCGATATTTTCTCTTCCCAATGCTCTATCCAAACCTTTTCGTCTTTGGAACCGTGCTGATCTGGGGTAGTTAATGTTCATCATTACTCGCCCTTTGATCTTCCGCTCCTATGATTTAAACAGGGGTCTTCCACTCTTCCTTTCTTTCTTCCGATTATTCTCCACTTCCTCCTCATTGTCACGGGGCCAGGTGTTCTCATCCTCTTTACCTTCCTTGATCAATCTCTCTACAATGGCGATCACTAGCTCCGGACATTTCACCTCAACCGGCGTCGAGCTCGTAGAATGGGAAAAGCATCATGCGGCCTCCATTACTTGCCAGTGGATGAGTGAGTCGGAATGCCAACAATTTTGGGAGAAGTACGCGATTCCCGACGAATGGGAGGTCGAGTTCAACACCCATCTCCGAGCGTGCCATCCCGTCGCAGGTCGACTCTGCGTTTACAAGTGCGCCTTTGATCGGGGCTTTCGACTACCTTCTCGGGGGTGGGTTATGTCACTTCTTCAACATCTTACTATCGCCCCTGCTCAACTTTCCCCTTTCGAGTGGATGTATTTGATGGGCTTCATCGTTATCTGCCGTTTTTCTCGAGTGGAACCCACGGGAGAGCTCTTTGACTGTTTTTTTACCACCAACCACGACCCCGGTGATTGGATTTCGATCTCTCCAAGAATCATAGAGGAGGGTTGCCTCCTTGCCCCCAAAGAGCGCATCGAACTTGAGATCAAAGCCTCAACCCTATTGCATTCCGACGGATCGAAAGACTCAGATGATTGGAAGGAGTGTTTCGTCTTCGTCCGTCCTCTATCAGCCGGCTCTACCGAAGAAATTTGATCTATTAGCAATGGATGGACTTTGGATACTAAGCACAAACGTCTGAGCATTGAGAACATCAAGGAACCTACCAGCAAGCTTATGAAGGTCAGCCGGGACTGGGTAGAGGGATGGCTTTCTAACCCAGCTCTTACCGAAGCGGGTTTGAAAGATGTGAATTGTAACTTTTCGCCCTTTGCCTTCTTCTTCATTTCCCACTCCTATTAAACGTTGACCTTTGTCGCTATTTTCGCAGTTGAAAATCATTGGGAGATAACATATTCTCCCATTACCGAGAAGACAATCTTAGACTTCCCGAAAAGCAAGGGCCCCTCGGCCCCTCCTAGCAACAGGAAGATACCTGAAAGGGCTGCCCCCCACTGAGCGAGCCTCGAAGAGCAAAAAGAGTAAAAAGTCCTCGACACCTTCCCGATCACGAAGAATGGCGAAGGAGGATCCTCGGACTTTCCAAGAGGCTTCCAAGAACGGCGCCAATGGGGGCTCAAAGGGCTTTTCTTCAGAGCCCCTTGCCTCAAAAACCAAAGACCCCCCTTCTACGCAACAAAGGTCCCCAGTCGTTTCTGCCCTCTTGCTGATCCCCTCCAAAAATGATACGGCGACCATCGCCCAGGTACTCGAAGCAACTAGCACGGAAGCACAGAGAAAACAAACTTCTGTAGGTACGGAGCCCACTATAACGTCTCTCAGCGTTCCTATCAGTTCTGTGTTTAAGCGAATATTAACGCCATTAGCACCAAAGGGGCTCTTAGAATTGACGGGGGAGGCTTCGCTGGAAGGGGCTTCGGTGCTATCAACGAGGGAGATACTAGTGCGCCGAACGAAACGTCGTAGGGTGGAGACTGCACCTTCTGCCGATACTATTTCCAAACCTTCGATTCCCGACGCCAACAATGCCCCCCCCAACTACTTTGGCCCTCTCTAGCACTCTACCAACTTCGAGCGAACCAGATTACTCTGCCGAGATTCTAAAAGTATGATCACAGTCTTTTCCTTTTGAATTTCTTTCATGTGGATGGATCTTAATCCTGACCTCGTTTCTACTTCTCAGAATCTTACGGGTTTCCAAGATTTTGTGTTCCGGCGAGAGTCCGAACTCCACGCCCAACTGTCAGGTCTCGAACACCGCGTCCATATTTTGACCAAATCTGTTGAGCTGGCACAAGAAGATGCAAGACTCGCCAATGAAGCCGAAGCTCAGGTGCGCGAGGATCTGGAGTTAGTCCAGAGAAACATGCTCGAGGCTAACCAAGCTAATTCCCGGCTCGGGGAGGAACTGGATGCTGTGAAGGACGCCAATGACCAGCTCCAAGAAAATATAAGCAAACTCACCTTAGAGCTGAAAGAGGCGAAAAATGGGCAAGTCGAGGCGCTGAAGTCCTATTCTCGGTGCAAGGAAGACCTTCGCACCGCTCATGCTCAACTTCAGTTTCCCCTCAAGGATGCCCAAGTGGCCTTCCAGAATGGTCGCGAGGATTTCCGAATCTCTGAAGCTTACGCCGCAGAGCTGGAAGAAGTCCTTCGGGGCGGGTTTGAGCATATGAAGAAACTTACAAAGGAGCATTTTCCGAACCTGGATGTGGACTCCATCCCCTTCGATATTACTGTTGCCTTATCCTCCTTAGAGTAGATATCTTTCTATTCAAGCTTCATAATAAAAAAATTTATCTTTTCGTCTGATCTTTGGAAATTTTCCTTAGCTATTGCCTTTCTTTTGTCGTCTTCTTTTTACTTTTCAAAAAAGGAAGAAGAAAAGGGAAAAAAAGAAAAAAAACCTTTAGGAATCGGTCTTGATCCTTCGGTTATTTTGTTTATCGCTGAACTTTATCGCTGAATTTGATCGTCAAGGATCCTGGCCCCCCCAAGGATCACGTCTGATTCCTTTCTTTTTTGTTGGGGGTTTATGCCCCTCGAGGATAGTATCCAATCCTTTTGTTTTGGTCGAGGGTTTGGGCCCCCCGAGAATCGCTATCCGATCCTATTGTTTTGGTCGAGGGTTCGGGCCCCTCGAGGACCGCATCCGATCCTTTTGTTTTGGTCGAGGGTTCAGAGCCCTCGAGGACCGCATCCGATCCTTTTGTTTTGAACGAGGGTTCGAGCCCCCTGAGGATTGCATCCGATCCTTTTGTTTTTGTCGAGGATTCGGGCTCCTCGAGGATCACATCCAATCCTGTTATTTTCGAGCTTAGGGCTCGAGGCCCTCCGAAGTTAAGCTCACTTTATTCAGGTGCACCCTCCTGGATCTTTGGAGACGAAGAGTTTTTACTCATAAGGGAAAGAATAAGCTTATTCCTGGATAACATATGAAAATAATAAGGAAATACTACTGCCAAGACATATGCAAGTAATTAAGAATTATTATCGACAGAATCATATGAAAATAATAAAGAATCATTACTGGTAGAACTTTCTTAAATTCTGCACGTTCCACGCATTTTTCACCAGTATACCCTCGAGGGTCTAGAGTTTGTAAGCCCCAGGGCTGAGAACCTTTGTTACCCTATACGGACCTTCCCAATTCGGTGTTAGTTTATTTGCTTCTCGCGCCCCCCGAATATCTGCTCGCCGCAACACCCAATCTCCAGGAAGAAAATTTCGCGCCCTTACCCTTCAATTATAGTATCTTTCTATGCGCTGATTGTAAACAGCTTGTTGAATCTTTACCTGATCACGAAATTCATCAAGGAGGTCAAGGTTGTCCCTCAAATTTTGTTCGTTAGATTCGGGGTTAAAAAGCTCCACTCTAGCGTAGGTACCCCAATTTCAACTGGGATCAATGCTTCCGAGCCGTAGCATAAGCTAAAAGGAGTTTCACCCATGGATACTTTCACCGTGGTACGGTAAGACCACTAGGATGTTCGGTAGTTCTTCCACCCAACTTCCATTTGCCTCATCCACTCGCGTTTTCAAACCACGTAACAAGGTCCTGTTGGCGAGCTCAATTTATCCATTAGCCCATGGATGGGCTACCGAGGTGAACTGCTACCTAATTCCCAATGCTTGGCACCATTCTTGGACAGATCGATCAGTAAATTGAGTGCCGTTATCGAAGATTAGTACCCGAGAAATTCTAAATCAACAAACCACATTCTTCCATAGAAATTGCTTCACCTGCCGGGCGGTAATAGAGGCCACTGCCTCGGCTTCGACCCACTTTGTAAAGTAATCAATAACGGCCATGATATATTTAACCTGACCAGCCGCTGGGGGAAAAGGCCCTAAGATGTCAATACCCCATTAAGCAAAGGGGCAAGGCGTAGCCAAATGAGCTAGTGCGACCGCCGGTACATGGACCAAGTTGGATGTCCGCTAGCATCGGTCGCAGGTCCTGGCTAGCTGTTCCGAATCTTTTACCATCGTTGGCCAATAATACCCCTGCCGAAGAGCCTTTTGGCTGAGAGTTCGGGCTCCGATTTGGCTTCCACATATGCCTTCATGAATCTCTCTCAAGATATAATCTGCTTCACTAGGTCGGATACACTTGAGCAATGGCTGAGCAAATGACCTTCTGTAAATCTCCCAATTGACTAATACGAAGCTTCGGGATTTTCATCTAACCTCCCGAGCTTCTGAATCATCTTCAAGGAGTTTCTCTTCCTTTAGGTACAACAAGAAATGATCCATCCAGCTAGGCTCATCCTCCACACATAATTGATCAGCGACCTCTTCGATACTCTTCTGTGGCAAGGACTCGATCCGAATTTCTCGAGAGCTCGTAGGGAAAGAGGAAGAGGTAATTTGAGACAACGGGTCCACCTCCGCATTCATAGCCCGAGGGACATACTCCACCTTTACATGTTGGAAACGTGCCATCAATTCTCTGACAATGGCTAGGTATCGTGCCATGTGGCCTTCCCGAGCTTCGTACTCTCCATTCACCTGTTGCACCACCAAATTAGAATCTGAACTCACCTCGACGTTCTGAGCTCCCAACTGTTCAGCCAATCTCAACCCTGCCAACAAAGCCTCATACTCCGCCTCGTTGTTGGATACTCGGAATTCAAAATGTAAAGTATAAGGCCATATTTGTCCCTCGAGACTTTTTATCATTAATCCTGCTCCTCCACCACCCGAGGTTGAGCTCCCATCTACAGCCACTGTCCATGGTCTCTGATTTTCCTCTGCCCCTTTGGGAGTCCCTATCCCTTCGGCGATAAAGTCGGCCAACGACCGTGCCTTAATAGCTGGCCGCAGCTTATACTCAATGTCAAAAGCAATAAGCTCCATTGCCCATTTTAGCATCCTCCCTAAAAGTTCTGGTTTGCTAAGAACCTGCCTCAAAGGTTGGTTAGTAAGCACAATAATCGTATGAGCTTGAAAATAGGGCCAAAGCTTCCTAGCCGAAACTATCAAGGCGAAAGCCAGCTTCTCCATGGGAGGATACCGGACCTCCACTCCTGTTAACCGCTTACTTGCATAATAAACGGGCCTCTGTATCTTATCTTCTTCTTGTACCAGCACCGAGCTTACAGCTTCCTCAGTCGTTCTCCTGGCTTTGGCTTGGTGAGAATCGGTGGCGTAGCCAGATGCTCTTTCAGCTTTTCGAAGGCTCTCTGACATTCATTATTCCATGTAAAGTTGTTTGCCTTTGCTAAGACCTTGTAGAAAGGAAGCCCTTTTTTTCGCCAAACGGGAGAGGAATCTCCCCAAAGTCGTCATCTTGCCCGTAAGACTCTGCACTTCCTTGATACTCCTCGGGGCTGGCATATCCATAATGGCTTTAACTTTTTTCGGGTTTACCTCAATCCCTCGGTGGTGTACTATATAGCCCAAAAACTTCCCTGCAGAGACGCCAAAAGCACATTTGACAGGATTAAGTTTCACATGGAACTTACGAAGGGTTTTGAAGCATTCCTCCAAATCTTCCGGATGATGCTCTACCTCCATGCTTTTCACCAGCATGTCGTCCACGTATGCTTCCATATTTCTCCCGAGCTGATGTTGAAAAAGCTTATTTACTAAGCGCTGGTAAGTGGCTCCTGCGTTTTTCAAACCAAAAGGCATCACTGTGTAGCAGTAAGTTACCTTATTGGTAATGAATGTTGTTTTCTCCTGATCTTCTGAGTGTAATGGAATCTGGTGGTATCCTTGGAAAGCATCCAGAAAACTCATGAGCAAACAACCGGCAGTCCCATCAATCAGGGCATCAATCCTCGGGAGAGGATAGCTGTCCTTCGGGCAAGCTTTATTAAGATCAGTGAAATCAATGCAAAGCCTCCACTTGCTATCCCCTTTTGGGACCAACACGACATTTGCTAACCATTCCGAATAATCAACTTCCTGAATATACTGTGCCTCCATTAACTTTGCAACTTCCTCCTCAATTGCTCGAGCTCTTTTAGGGGCGAAGCTTCACTTCTTCTGCTTGACAGGTTGGAAGCCCGGTCGTATTCCCAACTTGTGCATCATAACTTCTGGATCTACTCCTGGCATGTTCTGAGCAGTCCATACGAAGATGTCCACATACTGCCTAAGAAGTGCTCATATCCGACCCCTTAACGGGTCTTTTAACTCCGCACTCAACCTTATACAACGATCTGGGCAATCTTCCTTCAAAGGTACTTCCTCCAATTTATCCACTAGCTCCGCTGTTTTTGGATCTTCCAGCCCTTCTAGTCGAAAACTGACCTCCTTCGGAGGATCTTCCCCCTTTCTTCCTTGGGGATCCCTTCGAGAACCAGGAGCTTCTCATTGCAACATTGCTTCTCTGTCTTTTGCTATGCCTACAGAGGCCATATAACACTCACGTGCTGAGCGCAAATCTCCCCGTACTTCGCCTGTTCCACTGTCTGTAGGAAACTTCATCATCATATGGTACATGCTAGGAATAGCCCGAAGGGCGTTAAGTCCAGACCTTCCTAGAATCATGTTATAGGCCGAAGGCACGTCTGCTACCAGGATATCTAGGATGACTTGAGAAGTTCGGGAACCTTTCCCTACAGTCAGCGAAAGTTGAATGATCCCTTCTGAATATACGGCCTCCCCATCAAATCCCACCAAAAGGACCCTCGCTGGCCTTAGTTGCGCTATTTCGTACCCCATGCCTAAGAAGGCTTGCCGATACAAGATTTCAGAGGAACTTCCTGGATCCACGAGGATCCGTCGAAGCTCCCATTTCCAGAGCTCAGTTGTTATCACCAGCGGATCATTTTGATTCGAGTACCCCGGGAGGTCACTATCTGAAAAAGAGATTGGCTCGACATACCTCGACCTTTTTAACCCAATGGCTCGACTACCGGCGCCTCGTTCGCCTTTCAGGACTAGGACCTCCCCTACAGTGAGTGTATGGAATACTGGAGGCTGGGGATGATCATCTTCTCCCCGCTGTGATCTCTCTCCTCGAGGCGAACGTCGAGCATGATCTCGATCGTCCGTTCGGTCCCTCTTAGGGGGACTCCTCGACCGCGATCGTCGATCCTTCCTTCTCTGAGAATCGCCTTCCTTGGCCACATATCTGCTTAAGAAACCTCGATTGATGAGCTCCTAGATCTCCTCTTTTAACTGGTGATATTCCTCGTATCATGGCCATGGTCTCGATGGAATGGCAGTATTTATTTCGGTTCCTTTTATCAGATGGTGCCTTCATCAGTCGAGGTTTCTTCAGATAGTCCTTACCTTCGATGGTGGCCAGGATCTCCGCTCTCGGGGCATTCAGAGGGGTAAAACCACCCGAATCCCACCGAGGATGGTGTTTTTCCTTTCGATCATCATTCTTCCTTTCCTCGGGGTGCTTCTTTTTGTCTTTCTTCTCTGTGTGTTCTTCTCTCTTGGCTTGCATGACTTCTTCGGCATTTATGTACTTCGTAGCGCGACCCAAGATGTCCATGAACATAATCAGGGGCGTTTTGGCTAATGACTGAGCAAAAGAGCCAGGCCTTAGGGTGTTCTGGAATGCCACCATAGCCACACTGTGATCAAAGTTCCCAATGCTCAAAGCCTCCATATTGAAACGTGAAATGGAGTCTTTCAGAGGTTCTCCTTGGTTCTTCTTCATACTCACGAGGGCCATGGTGGACCTTCGATGCCTCCGAAAAGGTGCAAAATGTGCCAGAAAGCTGCTTCGGAGCTGTGCAAAACTCGCGATAGAATGGTGGGCCAGGTTTAAATACCAAGCCCGTGCGTGCCCTTCCAAGGTTGCCAAGAAGACCCTACACCACATCGCATCTGAGGCATCCTGCACCATCATATGAGAGGTAAAAAGATCGATGTGGTTTATCGGGTCAGAGGTCCCTGCATAAGGTTTGATGGTCGAAATGCGAAGACGCTCCAGTGGTACCGCCGCCATGATCTCTGGGCTGAGGGGGTGATTCACCCTTGTCCCCTAAGCCTCTCCAGACTTTGGCTTCAAAGCGACGATCTCCTCTTCCAATTGTCGTAGTCTCCTTTCTTGCCGCTGCTGCACATACGACAAGTCGGAAGATTCGGCTGCCTCGCCATGCCCGTCGTCTTACCCTGGCCTCCGCGAATTTGTCTCCCGCAGATATGACTCCTCCTCCCTCGGGGGCCCTTGCCTTTCCTCTGTCCGAGAATGCTGGGCTTGCTGTCGATCCAAGAAGCCCGCGAGTAACTCCGTCAGCCGCTGCACCTGACCTTCTATGAGTGCTATCCGATCAGGAGGGGGTGGAGGCCCCTCCAGACTCCGATCTCTCCCTGGCGGGCTTCTTGGAGGATTCTGCTGATTGGGCTTTGGAACGGGGTTACCCCCGGTGACTCGAGATTGCTGCCTCCTTTTCCCCATTATAGCAAAAGGAGATTACTAAAGAACGTCCCGACCTGCTGTGCTGGAGAGACAGAAAAGAAAATGCCTCAGCCCCACGGTGGGCGCCAATTGATGATGCGGCAGCCGATCACCCTCTTCCGCCTCTTCCAGTGTGCCTGCAATGGAGATGGGCCCGGTGAATCTTCGATGATCAAGTCAGATGTCTTTTTTACCAGCAAAAACCAGTATAATTACTTATGCTCCAATTATCAAGAGATGATTCGATCCCTTACCTTTGCTCTTCCTCCTTCTTTTATCCTTACGTTGAGATCAAGATTCGGATAGAGATCTTCGGGATCTCTATCCCACTTTTCTTGGAATCTTATCGATAAGGATTCCTTAATAGTCGCCCTCTCCGAAGAGTTCAGGATATATAGCTTTCTTCCTCCATCATCTTTGGCGAAATGATTAGTCCCTAAGACCTCGGGAACTTCCTTACTGAGCATCCTGCCAACTGGCGTGGCGATACATATCTGCCACGTGTCCTTCTAGATCCAAACAAGATAGCATCTGCGAAGTACCCCTTAAGCGAACACATGGCACGACTGCTATAGGACGCCTTTCCAAGGCATGGGAGTAATTACGGACCCAAAGATATTCTCCTCATCAGCTCCTATGTTTGGTATGTGGGAAATTAACTTGGTTTTTGTATTCCCTTGTTACGTTTAGATGGATTTGTAAACGAAAAACAGGATAGTTGTTGTTCTCATGATAGATCAAATTCACATTTCCTCTCTGCAACTGTCCTTAGTGTACAACAGGGTTAGTTTTTCCTAATGTAATATTTTCTTGTCCTTGAAAATTTGGATTAATGTAATGCTTATCAAACATTATGAAAACCATAGTGGATAATAATTACACTTTTAGGAGTTGGTCCTTCCACTTCTTGCATAGCAATATTCTTTCTACTTTTAATTGTGCCTATCGTCTTGTGTGTCATTGATAGGGTTTAATTGTTTACATATTTTTATCTTAACCTTGTGTTAATTTTTCTACATAAATGTGTGTTTATATGATTTTATATTATTTTAATCTCTTTTTGTAGGAACTCGGCAAAGGAAATTAATTTGAAGATTTGGGCGTAAAAGGAAAAAATATATATATATATATTATAAAATTAATTTTAAAATAAATAAATAAATATTTTAAATAATTAATATTATAATATAATTAAAGTTATTATATTTAATAGTATATTAAATATTATATGTATTATATTATATTATAATATTCATATATATTATATTTTATCTTATATTATTTATATATATAATATTATAATAAAATAACTATTATATATATATATATATTAATGGTGGCAGTGGCGTGTAAAGGGCCTTAGGGCTCCATGCGCCACACACATATATATAATAATAGTTGAGGAGGATGGAAAGGAAGTAAGCAGAAAAGAAGGATGCGGCACAGTGGAGATTGAAAAAGGGCTTCTGGAGACGCACAGGAAAAGAAGGAAGAAGCCGAGCACTTGAGGCGCGCAAAGAGAATAAGTAATTAGAGGGATTTTGAAGCCGCGTGCGGAGTAGAAAATTACAAGGGACGATTAACGCACACAGTGATAATTCCGACTCAATGCAACTGTGACCCAGATCTGATTTCAGATCTGGGCAGGAAGCATCTTTCTTTCCTTTTTCAATTTCAGTGTTTATTTTTAATGTTAATAATGTCTAGCTAAATTATTTTAGATAGGGTTTGGATGAATTTTAATATTGGGATTATGTGATTATTTGTTTAGTTTGATTCAAAATCCGATTATTATTTGCGTGAGAAATTTATATTATTGCGTTTAATGTTTTAAAAGATTGATCACATTTTAATGATCTAATGATTTATGCATGACTGAGTAAAGGATTGTTATAAATTAGATCCATAAGCAATATAAATTGCATGTTTGACTATGAGATCGAAAGATGATTAGCTCATGTATGAGAATCAAGAAGCTTAGTGAGTCAAATCTCCTTTCGAGATTAGAGGTTTCCAAAGAACATAATCCTTATTTATTTTGTTGATATCTGTTCAGAAATCTGGCAGTGAAATTGAATTAATAAAAGATTAATATGACTTGAAAAAGCTTATTAATTAATTGAGAGAAATCCACCATCACATGCAAATAATTATAAAATACTGTAAAGGTATTTGTGGTTTTGAATCGAGTTGAATAGATAATTACATAACCTAGATTAAATGAAATCTAAACCCTAGTGCATTAATTAATTAATCTTTCTCCCAAAGAATTTAGTTTTCTATTTATTTTTCTTTTTATTTATCCAATTAATTAATTAATTCAACTTAGACTAATTAAAATTGTTTTGGTATTGTGATCTAGTCGCGTGGAATCGACACTCTTTTTATCACTATATGCATATTTGACAAGAGTGCACTTACCCGAATTAATTGTGCATAAATTACACATCAGTCATGTCTACTTGACTTTGAAATTTGGTTCATTTCAACAAATAGAGTTGTGGAGGTCAGTGAGATGTGGTGTGTTCAACAGAAAGAACTGCAACTGGATAATAGGCTTAAAGGGAGATCTGAAGGTGACCGCAGCACTGATGGCAGTCACAGAGACATGAATGATTCACAAAGGGCTACTAGTACTGAAACAAGTGCTGGTGCTTCACGTTCATCAAGGGAAAGAGCAATGCAAGATTGCCATTCTAGGGTAGATGATGGTTTGAAGGATGAAGACATTAAGGAATTTCTACAGTCAAGATCCCTCCTCTTCCTCCCCACAACACAAGCCCCCCCACCCCCAACCACACAAAAAAAAAACAAAAAAAGCAAAACAAAAAGTGTTTATGTGCTTGTGAATTTCTGGAAACTTACTAAATCTTTATTTCCAGGGTCAAGCGTGGTAGGGGCTCTGTTGGTTCGCGAATGGATGGAACTGGTCCTTACCTTCCCCCTTCCCCAGATTCCCAGGCAAAGCATTTAGCTAACCATGATAGGGGCAGCAGGGGAGACTGGGGACATCGCATCAGTCTTGGTCCCAAGAAGCCTTTTTTCCTAAAGCCTCGTGCATCTTCTGAAAAGGAGCCTGTTGAGGATGAGTGGGAGGAAAAGAAAGTTGGCTCAAGCAAGAAACACTCGAGAAAACACAGGTCAAAAGAGGGAGGGAAAAAGATGTAGGCATCGCGAGTAAGGAGTTGTATATTTTCTCACCTTCCAATTTTACATTGATAGAGAGGTGGAACGCGGGGTTGGAAAATCTGTTGGCTTGTATCATAGTTTGTCTCTGTACAATAAGTAAGCAATTGCTTGTGGACGACTATTCTTGGTTAATTGCGCGTTTCTTCTTTATATGTTCTTTGTGAGTTGGCACGGTGAACTTTCTATATGAAATGGTTGTCTGCTGTTGCTGCTGCATTTTTTCTTATATTGGAGTCGTAGGAAATATTTTTTTTCTTATATTGGTTTGTTTCATATTTTGTCTATATGAAATGGTTGCTGCTATTACTGTTGGAAGTTTTAAGTTGCTCATGTAGATCTTATTAAAAGCATGGGCGTACGGTTTTATATTCAAACCGTACGCTCAAATTCTTCCTAGTCAATTCCTCAATTGGTGTGGCTCAATATGTTAGGGCAGATTCATCAATTAACACCTTAATGCCTCGTGGTGTGCGATACAATTGTAACCATAACAAAAAAATTCACATTAGTGTGCGTGCTGTAATTTACTATTGACGTCTGAATTTTGTATCTATAAAGAAAATCAGTGAAATAAAGACTCCACTTATAATTTATTTTTTTTGTTAAAATTGAAGGCACGAGCAGTCAAAGACCGTGCAAGGGTAATAATCCTAAAGAAAATCAGTTAAAAAATTCTGTCAAATTCATTTGTGCATATATATATATATATAAGTCAGCAGATGACTTTAATTGCTCGCTAAGATCTGAAATAAGTTTATGAAATTAACAAGTTTCAAACTAACGAGCTGGGAGAGGCTGTGGGAACATACTCCAGAGTAGCGAAGAACTTGGAGTCATTTGACATGACTTGCCGCTGCCCAACTAAATTTGGTCGCACTTTGTCGGTGTTAGCCTCTTATACGACCTTTCTTTAATGACATCCAGTGCACTATTAAAGGAAAAAAAAAAATCCATAAGTCGAGGCCAGCGAAAACCCGCCACAACATTAAAGAAAAAAATTTGAAAGAGAGTGCCACTAAATCATAAAGTTTCACACGGGAAACCCATCCCGGTGGACAATGTTATTTACGGTAGGCTCCAACCGAAAACGCTACTAGTGGTTAGGGTTGACATGGTTCGGTTTGATTTTTTTTTTTTGTTAAA
Source organism: Diospyros lotus (assembly GCF_014633365.1). Lineage (NCBI taxonomy): Eukaryota > Viridiplantae > Streptophyta > Magnoliopsida > Ericales > Ebenaceae > Diospyros > Diospyros lotus. The sequence goes on along the minus strand of NC_068349.1, from coordinate 38,784,400 downwards.
ATCATAACCAAACTAAATTTAAAATAATAAAATCAAAACTAAACCATTAACTCATTGGTTTTAAAAATTAAAAACCACAACCAAATCATTCGATTTCAATTCGATTTCAATTTTAACCATGATTTTTTTAGTTTAATCTATACTAACAAATAAAAACAAATTCTTGCAAATAGTATTTATAAAAAAAATTGATAATTCCACAATAAATAAAGACAAACTTTAATAACTCCACACTGAAACTAATCTCCCCAAATATTGGCCGCCACAAAATGTACCTAAAACAAATATGTGTCCAATGTTTGACAAGAATACAAAGTTAGCAAATAAGTGACCAAGGCCAAATATCAACTCAGTATAACCAAATTGATGGAAAAGAACAAATTTACTGCAAACCCACCACTTAAGCCATTGGCAACATCTCCTACATGAGATTAGAAACTTATCTTGAAAGATTTCATCAAGGGCTCTAATATGATGGCATTGCCAGAAACTAGGCTATTCTTAATTTGGGTTCGGTGATTGAAAATTATATTAATCGATACTATGTTTAAGTCTGCTATATAATTTTCAATTCGTTGAGGCAAAACAACATACATCATGACTGCACCCCAGAAACAATTTGATGGTTCAATCATGGTACAAACTTAAGAGTAACGTGGAACATAAATAGCAAGAAGAACAAGTGGATTGCAGAATTTATCGATCAATCGCCTCTTCTTGGTTCATACAGTGATTTCCCCTGTATTAGCAGAGCATTGGTGATCAACCATCTACGGATGTACAGGTCTAGTTATTGGGGAAAAGAAATTCTAGTTTCTGACCCACTTCTTCTGTCGTAGACAACTATGGAGTTGACAATCTATCTGGTTTTTGGGCAGCGAAACTTTGAAGCATTTGCTTCTAGAAAAAGCCCACCCACACGACGTGGTCCGAGTCTTATGAAAAATAAAGCCGTTTCGGTAAGCAAGGGCAAGAAAGGCAGAGAGCGAGGGCAAGCGAGAGCAAGAGAGGGCCAACGAGGGCGAGCAAGAGCAAGAGAGAGGCAGAGATCGAGCGCAAGCGCGAACAGACGAGCAAGAGAGATGAGGCAGAAAGCGAGAGGCAGAGATGGTGAAAGAGAGAGCTAAGGTGAGCGAGAGCAAGAGAAATGAGGCAGAGAGCGAGGGCGAGCGCGCACGAACGAGCAAGAGAAATGAGGTAGAGAGCGAGAGGTAGCGAGGGTGAGAGACAGCGAGGGCGAGGGCGAGAGAGAAGGAGAACTAGAGAAGAGAATGAGAGAAGGGTTTGCAAGCAAGGCAAGTGGGCTGGGGTGGGTTGGGCTCAAATGGGCCGGGTTGTATATAATATATATATTATATATACCTATTATATTATATATATATATTCGATTCGTTTGGTTCGGTTACTCATACATTCTGTTCGAGTATTGGTTTGATTTTAATGAAAACCATAACCAAACCATACTCATTGAAACAATGTTTGATTTTTTCCCAAATCAAACCATTACCCAATCAAACGATTTTTAACCGCGTTGACCAGTTCAATTTTGGTTCGATTTCCCACGATTTCGATTGCAATTGCCATGCCTACTAGTGGTGGCCACCACTAAAAGTTTTGACGACAATTTATTTAAAGCAAGGCCTTTCATCTTAAGTTTATCAATACGTAACGTTACATCATTGTATTGAAAATCATTAATTGAAGTGCTATTCAAACACGAAACTTAGGAATATTCCTTAAAGATGGTTTGACATTTCAAATCGAATTTCAATAAATTTAACATATATTCGTTAAATTTTAAAAATATAATTATTTACTTACTGAACTTTAAATTGTTATTACTTGTTCACTGAACTTTGTTAAATATCAACCATCCATCATCCGTTACATCTTATAAATGAAAAATATCCACGTGGCTAACGAAATCAAAAAAAAAAATTTAACAAACACTCGTTAAACTTTAAAAATGTAACTACTTGTTGAACTTTTGATTGTTATTACATGTTCATTGAATTTTGCTCAACGTTAACCATCTATCATCCATTAGATCACCGTTTGATCTTACAAACGAAAAATGCACATGTGGCTAACAGAATCCAAGTGGCCCAATCAACTTCTTATTTTCGGCCAACTCAGCTTTAGTTGTGGCGATCGTCGCTGACCCTTTCATTGCCCCCGCCTCGCCTCGCTGTTGTACTGCCTGGTGCCGGTGCCTCGTCGCCTCATCTCACCAATCGTCATTGTTGGAGCAAGGGGAGAGAATGAGAGAGAAAGAAAGACGACCCTCTCACCACAACCTAGTGCCTCGTCGTCATGTCACCTCTCACTACCTCATCACTCGCGTGCGAACCACTACTGTTGGAGAGAGAGAGAGAGGTGCTCTTGAGTTGGCCAAAAATAAAGATTTGATTTGGTCAATTCGAATTCCATTAGCCACATAGATATTTTTCATTTGCAATATCAAATGGTGAACGAATAATGGATAGTTGACGTTAAGCGGGGTTCTATAACTAGTTACATTCTTAAAGTTCAATGAGTATTTGTTAAATTTTTCTAGATTCCATTAACCACGCGAACATTTTCCATTTACAAGATGTAATGAGTGATGGATGGTTGACATTAAACAAAGTTCAGTGAGTAAATAATAATAATTTAAAATTTAATGAGTAAATAGTTACATTTTTAAAATTCGATGACTATACATTAAATTTACCCAATCAAATCTTCAAGGTTGAGAGGTTTCAGATAACTTTGAGGCCGTATCTCTGCAACATCAACATGACATGATTCTTCTAGCTAGGTTCAGCTAAATAACACTCTTGGGAGGTGATTTGATCTCCTTTGTCATTGATATTATCTTACATGGAGTTTAAATTTAAAAGACCTTACTACATTGCCCGAATGATGCATAAGATGACGGGCGATCAAACTTCATTCGGGATGAAGTTCGATTAGACCACCTAATTAGACTTCTTCTCGAATGAAGCCCATAAAACCCGATCGGGCTTCATCCAGGATGAAACGATTGGACTTCATCATGAGGCGACAACGTCGAGGCAACAAGGCAATGCAATGGTGGTTGGTATGAGGCGATGCAGTGATGGTTGACGTGAGGCGAGGCAACAAGATAACTATGGAAAGGGGAGAGAGAGGAGGCGGCAATGGAAGGGAAGTAGAAACATTTTTCCTAGGTAAAGGGAGTTTTGTCATTTCAACGCTTCCAATCATCCCATGCATCAACCAAGTGTTTGGTATTATTGTTTTTAAAAAATATTTACTAATAAGATTTTAAGAAGTCAAAAACTCAATTTAAAATGTTGTCAAAAATCCAAAAAATGAATCGAAATTTTCACTCAAAAATTACTTATGATTTTACAACCAAACACTCATTTTTTTTTATGAATTTCCATCAAAAGAAGTTAAGTAAAAATCTCATACCAAATAAACCCTTCACTGCCAGCATCCCTCGAATGCCCAACAGAAAGACCAACACAATGCCCAGAAATAGGAAATGAAGACCATAAAATAAAATTCCAATATTATAAGGTAAACCCAGTTCGAAAAGTCCACGATACATAAGGGGCTAGCTATGGCAGGAAATTTATGGAAAACGACCAAATTCTTACAAGACCATTTCTAAGCAGCAAAAGCAGGAATAGTTTCTTCTTTAATTCGCGTGAACGATACACAGGAACCCCATGTATAAATGGAATGGTTTGCCTAGTCTTTTTTGCCAAATTTTTGCAAAGCAAATGCCAAGCCCAAAATCAAGAGCGGTACAAGGAACTGCATTATCTTTAATAAAATACCTTGAGACTCGCTGGCTGCAACGGGCTGTTTTGGAGGTGGCTTGTACTGCTCCTTTGCTGGAAGAGTAGAGCTGTCAATCTCTCCAGCATAGTATTTGCTCATCATCTCTCTTGCGGAATCACTGTGCCCCACGTCCTCAAAATCGTCCGTTGCATCTTTCCCTACAAAGTTCCTCGGGTTTTGGTTTAATACAAGTGAATGGCCTTTTAATTCATCAAATAATAAAGCGGTGATGAATAGAGACGACTTCAAGAGTCAAAATCTTACCCGTTGCATTTAACAAGACTTCATCACCTCCAGGATGATCATCCAAGAATTGGGTTACATCATACACCTAATACAGAGATTTTGGATCTCCAGTCAGCAAAACATTGACTAAGCCAGGGGAAGTTCTTGTACAGACCCGTTTCAGTAAAGCGCACACGGAAGTTTTGTCAATTTTATTTATATTTTCTGTTAATTCATCTGTGGGCACAATGTCCAAGTACAAACCTTATTAGCAACAATACAGCTGTTCCTTTGAGATTGGGAAGTCATAGGATTGAGTTATAAAAACAGCCTCCAACCCTCCAAACACTCCCCCCCCCCCCCCCCCCCAAAAAAAAAAAAAAAAGAAAGAAAAAAAACCCAAAAAAAGAACAAGAACGGCGGGAAGACCGCGTACAACTCTCATAAAGCAGGAAACTCATGCAGAGGGTGCCCTGTTCGCAAGAGAAGAATGAATATACACCAGTCTCCTCTTTACCATTTGCACATGCCTAACCTAGGGCAGTTCTACTATCACACCAACACTTGTCAAATAAATAAAGCAAGTCCCTAGGTCCCTTAAATTTTGTTTCCCACACTCTTGCCTTGAGTTTTAAATAAACTTTGCCCCCAAAAAGGGTGCAGATGCAACAACAAACATATTACAGATACTACTTAAAGACATGTTAAATCAGAATTCATGTTTTTTCTATTTTTCACTTGGTAAAATTCAATTTTCCTTGTTCAAAAATTTCCAAAGTATGAGACAAGGAACAAATAAAAAGACAGACAGTCTACATGCCGCTTCCATCTAGCCGTCTAGAAAGGTAACTTAAGATATTTTGACAAAAATACCAGTCAAAACTTTCTATGCTATGTTTTGATCTTCGATCTGTGGAAGGAAATGTAGAAGAAAGGGGGACATAAATAATTTTTCAGGACGGAAGTTATTCCCCCCTCCCCCAAAACACACATTCCCCAGCTACCATGTCCAGTTTTGATGTAGGACACCTAAAAGATGAGTTTTTGGAGCAATGAGACTGATATAAGGCTAAAATAAGTTAAACTGAGATCAAGGGTAATATTATCATTCCCTTTTTAGGCTAAACAAAACTAGATCATTATTTCAAAAAAAAAGAAGCTAAAAACTTGATGGGTTAATCAAGATGACCCAACAAATAACACTCACATCTAAAGCAACAACCCATGATGACTTAATGTCAAACAAATTTTATCATTTAGGATCCCAAAATAGCAAAATTATCATTTAGTAATTGTTCTTTTAGGGATTTTTTAAATTCAAAACTTCAATTTAACATAGATTTCTTTTGACAGTTTTTGGACATCCATACAAAAACTATAAATAAATTGCAAATGTCTTGTGAAAATCCACAGTGGACATCCTGATCCTAGCCAAAAAAAAACATAGTGGACATGGAATTTGTGTTTTTTTTTTGGAAGATAAATGAGGAATTTTATTCATAAATAAGATATCCAGCCGAAAAGAAGCAAACATGCTTAGCAAAATTTAAATTTTTGAGTCATTTACTTTATGAAAAAATACTAATTAATATTTGTATTTTTATTTTACAAAAAAATGTTGAAAGTAAACCTTGCAAGCCAAAAAACAAAAAAGAAGGGCATGTGACTATCAATCTATCATTGACATATGCGGACACGGAAGCACCAAATGGCAAAATGCTCTCTTATTTTCAAAACAGTGTTAACAAAAAGTCAAAACGGAGAGATACTTTCAATTCAATAACAATCTAGCATCCTCTCTCCATCGCTCTTCGTCTCTGAGTGCGATCCATGGCTTCTCTTCCATGATCTTTTTGTTTTTTGATAAATAGAGACCTTAATTTGTTAATAAAGGGTCACCCCCACAAGAGGAGAGGAGAACGCACCCACAGAAGTATATTACACCCAGGAAAACTAAGCCCAAAAATCCGACATCTTCAGCTAAAAAATAACCGAAACCACATTGTAAAGCTTAGGGCCAGAAAACAAGATAATTCCTTCAGATCATGCTACCAGCCAAAAGCTCTCCTTATCCAAATAACACCACACTGATTATATCAATAGGAACAGCTCCCTCACCATAAACCCTCCGTTGCATCCCTGGCTTCTATTCCTGCCAACGAAAGTTCAATCACCCACATTGGAAAACCGAAAAATCACGAAAGGGTTTGCAGAGGAACCCCCTGCAGATGGAAAAATTTTAAAAGAAAGAGAAAGGGGTTGGGAAGGGGGGCGCTACCCTCCACCCCTGCATCGACAAGCGTAGAAGACTGACAATATTATGGGAAACCATGAATCAGCCCAAACACAGAAAGCTCCTAACGAAGTGTAAATAGATCCCCAGGGCACAGTTCAAGCGGTTGGGCCACAATAAGCTGGGATTCGCACTAGTACTTCGTGGGTTCCATTCCTCACTCTATGCAGTGAGGCAAAGCCTCCAACTGCGATTTAGGGTACGAGCGGCGGAGACCGCGCGGGGGCGATAATCCCAAGTGTAAATAGATCATGCTTGACGCACTATATAACAAGAAGAAACGCCTTGGGGCAACAGTGACCTAGAAAGCAAACGGTAAAGAACCTGACCTTCCCGGAGATGATAAGCCAGCAATCCTCTTTCTGATCGTGCTTTGCAACCTCCTCGAAGGGGTGAAATTTCAGATTTGAAGTCATCTCTGCCATTAATACTGTTCACACGCGGGATCGAACCCCAAAAGACGAAAAGGGAAACCAAACACAAACCCAAAAACGTTGTCAGATTCGATAAGGAAAGAAAAAGAAAAGTAATTCGGATACCAAAAGATAAATTCACTTACGGGAAAGAATGGGGAGAGGGAGGAGGGGATGGACAAAGCTGAATGAGGCAGGCAGGCAGGCAGTCCTCGAGATTTCCCTTCTCGCAGTCGCAGGGTCAGCCTTTGTTGTATTTTAGTCCCTGCTGGTTTCTTTTTTCGACCGACAAGTCCTTCCTACTTTTTCATATTACAATCTAAGGCCTTGAGAAACAGAGGCATGGCGTCAACCGTCGGCATAATTTTTTTATTTTTTTAATACTTCAAATCAATTAATTGTCTGTGGAGGTAATATTTGACTGAGGTTCCATTATTTTTTACCCTCAGGGTGATGGTCACCTAAAGGTGAACAAAATCGCACTCGATCCCGGATGCCATGCCCACCACATCTCTTCGCTCTTTCTTTTTTATTTTTTTTAATTATGCAGCATCACGCCTCTCGCCAAATCCGTCCCTGAATCATCACGAGAGTCTTTGTTTCTTTCTTTCTTTGAATAGTCATCTCATCTCACTTTAAAGTCAAAACTGACTGAGGGGTTGGTTGAAGATGTGGGTACGTGGCCGCAGCCTGCAGCATGTAGGAATTGAACGCCGCACTGCAACATTAATTGTCGTGCTTGGGGGCGTCCTCCCGTGTACACATATATAGTGTCGGAACATTTGGTATATTTGCTATATTTACATCTCTAAATTGATAAATAAATTAATTAAAAATTTATTTTTGGTGTATGTATATAATTTATATTATTATAAAAATAAAAAAATATAAAAAGTGCACTGTACGCGAGATTATGAAGGTACACCAGGGATTATTATTTAATTAATATAATATAAGATGTTATATTATATATATAAGAAGATATACTTTTATATTAGATTATATTATATTATATATTTAAAGGGAAGCAACCACCCCTCTCAAGAGTCGCCCTCCCCCCTCTTTTTTCTTATTCTTTTTATTTCATTCTTTTTTTTTCCTATAAATATAAATAAAGGGCTTTCTTTATCAAAAAAAAATAAAAAAATTCTAAGCATAATTATTTTTTAAAAATTCTCATACTTTTATAGTTTTAATAGTGTTCAATTAGTATTCTAATTCGTTGTTAGATTCTAAAGTTTATACTAGTTTCTCAGTATGCAAACAGACGCCAATTAATCTTTAGCATTTTCAGTGAAACGATTAATCTGTTTTAAGAAAATTATGTATTACACAAGTATTGATTTTATTATCTCTTTATATACTATTATATTTTTATTTTTTTTACGCAGTATTGTATTATTTTTATATTTTTATATTATTAATTTAAATATAGTATTATAATAATTATATTTTTTGAGCAATAATTATAATATTATAAATATAATTATTGTCTGACTAATAATATAATTATTTTATTATAGTTGTGGTGAGGGAAAAGAATTGAAAATCATAATGACCTTGATGCCATTGCGAATCAACCAACAGGTGAAGGACTAGTCTTTGCCAAGAAACAATTGGGAGTTACCACCTGATTTAAGTTGGGGAGGACACGTGTTCGGGCTAGAGGATACCCGGAAGTCCAAATTCAAGCCCAATAAGTGTATCCTGGTATCTTTGGTCCTCGTGGTTCCCCTGAAACCTCCAAAGGTGATTGTTGTCCTAAGATCCTTGAAGATGATGGACATATCCGTTCCTCTCAAGATCATGGTTTCTAAATTAAGGCTATCATTATCCCAAAATGCTTGGAGAATAATTTCTCCTCCACTGGTGGAAATAAAGTCAGCAACAAATCCCTTCGCAATATTAGGAAGATTTTCTTCAACAGAAAAGGAGGAAATTCCTATCTTTAGGGAACGACCCCCGCTCGTCATAAATATGAGTGAATCCACATAGGTAAAGGCGATTACTTTTCTTCTACTACTTCTAAATACTCTGATTTTAATAATCTTGGGAACTGATGAGGAAAATACCCTCGGGTCCATAATTACTCTCTTGTCCGCAGAAGGCGTCCAATGGCAGTCAAGCCACTTATTGTACTTTAGGGTATTCCACAGATGCGGTCTTGTTTGAATCTCAAAGGACACGTGGAAGATATGGGCTACCACGCCAATTGGTAGGATGCTCAGTAAGGAAGTCCCTAAGACCCTCTCGCCAATAATGACGGAGGGAGAAAGCTATCCTGAACTTCTCGGAGAATGCGACTATTATGGAATCTTTATCGATAAGATCCCATTAAAAGTGGGATAAAGATCCCGAAGATCTCTACCCGGAATCCTGATCTCAACGCAAGGATAAAAGAAGAGGGGAGGGTAAAGGTAAGGGATCGGATGACCTTTTGATGATTAGAGCATAAGTAATTTTACTAGATTTTCTTGAATAGAGGATATCTGACTTAATCATCGGAGATTGACCAGGGGGAGCAAGTGCTCGTCTCCATTGCAGGCACGCTAGAGAAGACGGAAGAAGGTGATCAGCTACTGCATCATCAATTGGCGCCCACCGTGGGGCCGAGACATCTTCTTTTCTATCTCTCCAGCGCAGTAGGGTGTGGCGTTCTTCAGTAATCCCTTTTACTTATAATGGCGACTAGGAGGTAGCAATCCCAAGCCGCTGGAGGTAACCCCGCTCCAGAGCCCAGTCAACAGAATCCTCCAAGAAGTCCCCCACGGAGAGATCGGAGTTCGGAAGGCCCTCCACCCCCTCCTGATCGAATAGCGCTTCTAGAAGGTCAAGTGCACCGGTTAACGGAGTTACTCGCGAGTTTCTTAGATCGACAGCAAGCCCAGCATTCTCGGGCGGAGGAGAAGAAAGAGCCCTCAAGGGAGGAGGAGTCCTATCGGCAGGAAGAAAATCTATAGAGGCTAGGGCAAGACGATGGGCATGGCGAGGCGGCCGAATCTACCGACTTGTCGTATATACAGCAGTGGCAAGAAAGGAGATTACGACAATTGGAAGAGGAGATCGCCGCTTTGAGGCCGAAGTCTGGAGAGGCTCAGGGGACGAAGGTGAATCAGCCCCTCAGCCCGGAGATTATGGCAGCGGTGCCACCGGAGCGTCTTCGCATTCCAGCCATCAAACCTTATGCAGGAACCTCTGATCCGATAGATCACCTCGATCTTTTTACCTCTCATATGATGGTGCAGGATGCCTCAGACGCGATGTGGTGTAGGGTCTTCTTGGCAACCTTGGAAGGGCATGCACGGGCTTGGTATGCAAACCTGGCCCACCATTTTGTCACGAGTTTCGCACAGCTTCGAGGCAGTTTTCTAGTGCATTTTACACCTCTTCGGAGACACCGAAGGTCCACCATGTCCCTCGTAAGTATGAAGCAAAACCAAGGAGAACCTCTCAAAGACTTCGTTTCACGTTTCAATATGGAGGCTTTTAGTATTGGGAACTTCGATCACAATATGGCTATGGTGGCATTCCAAAACGCCTTAAAGCCAGGCCCCTTTGCTCAGTCATTAGCCAAAACGCCCCCGATAACGTTCACGGATATCTTGGGCCGCGCTACAAAGTATATTAATGCCGAGGAAGTCATGCAAGCCAAGAGGGCAGAACACGCGAAAAGAAAGACAAAAAAAGCACCCCGAGGAAAGAAAGAACGATGACCGGAAGGAGAAGCATCGTCCTCGATGGGACTCTGGTGGTTTTACCCCTCTAAATTCCCCAAGAGCAGAAATCCTGGCCACCATCGAAGGTAAGGACTATCTGAAGAAACCTCGGCCGATGAAGGCACCGTCAGATAAAAGGAATCAGAATAAATACTGTCGTTTCCATCGGGATCATGGCCATGATACAGAGGAATGTCACCAGTTAAAAGAGGAGATTCAGGAACTCATCAACAGAGGTTTCTTATTGGGTTATGTGGCTAGGGAAGGCGATTCTCGAAGAAGGAAGGACCGACGCTCGCGATCGAGGAGTCCCCCCAAGAGGGACCGAACGGACAATCGAGATTATGCTCGACGTTCACTGCGAAGAGAGCGATCGTAGCAGGGAGAAGATGATCATCCCCAACCTGCAGTATTCCACACACTCACTACAAGAGAAGTCCTAGTCATGAAAGGCGAACGAGGGACTCGCGGTCGTACCGATGGGTTAAAAAGGTCGAGGTATGTCGAGCCAATCTCTTTTTCAGATAATGACCTCCCCGGGTACCTGAATCAAAATGACCCCCTGGTGATAACAACTGAGCTCGAAAAATGGGAGCTTCGACGGATCCTCGTGGATCCAGGAAGTTCCTCTGAAATTTTGTATCGACAAGCCTTCTTAGGCATGGGGTACGAAACGGCGCAACTAAGACCAACGAGGGTCCCATTGGTGGGATTTGATGGGGAGGCCGTATATTCGGAAGGGATCATTCAACTTCTGCTGACTGTAGGGAAAGGCTCTCGAACCTCTCAAGTCACGCTAGATATCCTGGTAGCCGACGTTCCTTCGGCCTACAACATGATTCTGGAAAGGTCAGGCCTTAATGCCATTCGGGCTATTCCTAGCACCTACCATATGATGATGAAGTTTCCTATAGATAGTCGAAAAGGCGAGGTACGGGGAGATTTGTGCTTAGCGCGCGAATGTTATATGGCCTATGTAGGCATAGTAAAAGACAGAGGAGCAATGTTGCAAGGAGAAGTTCTGAGCTCCCAAAGGAATCCCCAGGGAGGAAAGGGAGAAGAACCTCCGAAAGAGGTTAGCTTTCTCCTAGAAGGGCTGGAAGATCCAAAAACAGCAGAGCCGATGGATAAATTGGAGGAAATACCTTTGAAAGAGAATTGTCCAAATCGTTGTATAAAGATAAGTGCGGAGTTGAAAGACCCGTTAAGGGGTCGGATATTAGCACTTCTTAGGCAGTATGCGGACATCTTCGCATGGACTGCTCAGGACATCCCGGGAGTAGATCCAAAAGTTATGACGCACAAACTAGGGATACGACTAGGCTTCTGACCTGTCAAGCAAAAGAAGCGAAGTTTTGCTCCCGAAAGAGCTCGGGCAATTGAGGAAGAAATTGCGAAGCTAACGGAGGTACAGTATATCCGGGAAGTAGATTATCAGGAGTGGTTAGCAAATGTCGTGTTGGTTCCAAAAGGGGAAAGCAAATGGAGGCTTTGCATTGATTTCACTGATCTTAATAAAGCTTGCCCGAAGGACAACTACCCTCTTCCGAGGATCGATGCCCTGATTGATGGACTGCCGGTTGTTTACTCATGAGTTTTCTGGATGCTTTCCAGGGATACCATCAGATTCCATTAAACTCGGAAGATCAGGAGAAAACCGCTTTCATTACCAATAAAGCAACTTACTGTTATACAGTGATACCTTTTGGCTTGAAAAATGCAGGAGCCACTTACCAGCGCTCGGTAAATAAACTTTTTCAGCACCAACTCGGGAGAAATATGGAAGCATATGTAGACGACATGCTGGTGAAAAGCATGGAGGTAGAGCATCATCCAGTAGATTTGGAGGAATGCTTCAAAACCCTTCGTAAGTTTCATGTGAAGCTTAATCCTGTCAAATGTGCTTTTGGTGTCTCTGCATGGAAGTTTTTGGGCTATATAGTGCACCATAGAGGAATTGAGGTAAACCCGAAGAAAGTTAAAGCCATTATGGATATGCCAGTACGGGCAGGATGACGGCCTTGGGAAGATTCCTTTCTCGTTTAGCGGAAAAAGGCCTTCCTTTCTACAAAGTCCTAGCAAAGGCAAACAACTTTGCATGGAACGATGAATGTCAGAGGGCCTTCGAAAGACTAAAAGAGCATTTAGCTACACCTCCGATTCTGACCAAGCTGAAGCCAGGAGAGCCATTATATATCTATTTGTCGGTGGCAGAAAAAGCAATGAGCTCGGTGCTGGTACGGGAAGAGGATAAGATATAAAGGCCCGTTTATTATGCAAGTAAGCGATTAACAGGAGCAGAGATTCAGTATCCTCTCATGGAGAAACTGGCATTTGCTTTGATAAGTTTCGGCTAGGAAACTTTGCCCCTACTTTCAAGCTCATACGATTATTATGCTTACTAACCAACCTTTGAGGCAGGTTCTTAGTAAACCAGAACTTTCAGGAAGGATGTTGAAATGGGCAATGGAGCTAACCGCTTTTGACATTGAGTATAAGCCGCGGCCCGCTATTAAGGCACAGTCGTTGGCGAACTTTATCGCTGAAGGGATAGGGATTCCCAAAGAAGCGGAGGAAAACCAGAAACCATGGACAGTGGTTGTAGATGGGAGCTCCACCTCAAGTGGCGGAGGAGCAGGATTAATGGTAAAAAGCCCCGAAGGGCAGATATGGCCTTATGCTTTACATTTTGAATTCTGAGTATCCAACAATGAGGCAGAGTATGAAGCTTTGTTAGTAGGGTTGAGATTGGCTGAGCAATTGGGAGCTCAGAGAGTTGAGTTGAGTTCAGATTCAAATCTAGTGGTGCAATAGGTGAATGGAGAGTATGAAGCCCGAGAAGGTCACATGGCGCGATACCTAGCTTTGGTCAGAGAATTGATGGCACGTTTCCGACATGTAAAGGTGGAATACGTTCCTCGGACTATGAATGCGGAGGCAGACCTGTTGTCCCGAATTGCCTCTTCCTCTTTTCCTACAAGTTCTCGAGAAATCCGGATCGAGTCCCTGCCACAGAAGAGTATCGAAGAAGTCGCTGACCAATTATGTGTGGAGGATGAGCCTAGCTGGATGGATCCTTTCCTGTTGTACCTAAAAGAAGAGAAGCTTCCCGAAGATGATTCAGAAGCTCGGGAGGTTAAATGAAAGTCCCGAAGTTTCGTATTAGTCAGTGGGGAGCTTTACAGAAGGTCATTTTCGCAGCCACTGCTCAAGTGCATCCGGCCCCGGGAAGCAGATTATATCCTGAGAGAGATTCATGAAGGCATATGTGGAAGCCACATCGGAGCCCGAACTCTCAGCCAAAAGGCTCTTCGGCAGGGATATTACTGGCCAACGATGGTAAAAGATTCGGAACAACTAGTCAGAACTTGCGACTGATGCCAGCGGACATCTAACTTAGGTCCATATACCGGCGGTCGCACTAGCTCACTTGGCTACGCCTTGCCCCTTCGCTCAATGGGGTATTGACATCTTAGGACCTTTCCCTCCAGCGGCTGGTCAGGTTAAATACATCATAGCTGCTATTGATTACTTCACAAAGTGGGTCGATGCCGAGGCAATAGCCTCTAGTCACTGCTAGACGTGTAAAGCAATTTCTATGGAAAAATGTGGTCTCTCGCTTTGGAATTCCTCGGGTGCTAATCTCCGATAACGGCACTCAATTCACTGATCGATCTGTCCAAGAATGGTGTCAAGCATTGGGAGTTAGGTAGCAGGTCACCTCGGTAGCCCACCCATAGGCTAATGGACAAATCGAGCTCGCCAACAAGACTTTGTTACGCGGTCTGAAGGCGCAAGTGGATGAGGCAAATGGCAGCTGGGTGGAAGAACTACTGAACATCCTGTGGTCTTATCGTACTACTGTGAAAGTGTCCACGGGTGAAACTCCTTTTAGCTTATGCTACGGCTCAGAAGAATTGATCCTAGTGGAAATTGGAGTACCTACGCTAAGAGTAGAGCTATTTAGCCCGAAATCCAACGAACAAAATTTGAGGGGAAACCTTGACCTCCTAGATGAACTTCGTGATCAGGTAAAGATACGACAAGCTGTTTACAATCAGCATATTGAAAGATACTACAATCGAAGGGTAAAGGCGCGAAACTTTCTTCCTGGGATTGGGTGTTGCGTCAAGCAGATGTATGGGGGGCGCGAGAAGCAAATAAACTAACACCGAATTGGGAAGGTCCATACCGTGTAACAGAGGTTCTCAGCCTTGGTGCTTACAAACTCCAGACCCCTGGGGGCATACTAGTGAAAAACGCGTGGAACATGCAGAATTTAAGAAAATTCTACCAGTAATGATTCTTTATTATGTTTTGATGATAATAATTCTTTATTAGTTGCATGTGTCTTGGCAGTAGTACTTCTTTGGTACCTTCATATATTATTCAGGAATAAGCTTATCTTTTCCTCTACGAGTAAAAACTCTTCTTTTCCAAAGGTTCGAGAAGATGCGCCTAAATACAATGAGCTTAACTTCGGAGGGGCTCGAACCCTCGAACACAACTAAAGGATCGAATGAAATCCACGAGGGGCCCGAACCCTCAAACACTACTAAAGGATCGAATGCGATCCATGAGGGGCCCGAACCCTCGAACACAACTAAAGGATCGGATGCGATCCACGAGGGGCCTGAACCCTCGAACACAACTAAAGGATCGGATACGATCCACGAGGGGCCCGAACCCTAGAACACAATTAAAGGATCGGATACGATCCACGAGGGGCCCGAACCCTCGAACATAACTAAAGGATCGGATGCGATCCACGAGGGGCCCGAACCCTCGAACACAACTAAAGGATCGAATGCGATCCACTAGGGGCCCGAACCCTCGAACACAACTAAAGGATCAAATGCAATCCACGAGGGACCCAAACCCTCGAACACAACTAAAGGATCGGATGCAATCCCCGAGGGGCCCGAACCCTCAAACACAACTAAGGGATCGAATGCGATCCCCAAGGGGCTCGAACCCTCAACCAAAGCAAAAATAAAGGGAATCAGACGTGATCCTTGAGGGGCCAGAATCCCCGGATCCCTGAGGATCAAATTCAGCAGCAAACGAAGGATCAAGCCTGATTCCTAAAGCAAGAAGAAGACGACAAAAGTAAGGTAGTAGCTAAGGAAATTTTCAAAGATCAGACAAAGATAAAAAATTTTATTATGAAGATTGAATACAAAGATATCTACTCTAAGGAGGATAAGGCAGCAGTAACATCGAAGGCAATGGAGTCCACATCCAGGTTCGGAAAACGCTCATTGGCAAGTTTCTTCATATGTTCAAACCTGCCCCGAAGGACTTCTTCCAGTTTCGCAGCGTAAGCTTTAGAGCTTCGAAAATCCTCGCAACCGTTCTGGAAGGCCACTTGGGTATCCTTGAGCGCAGATTGCAGTTGAGCGTGAGCGGTATGAAGGTCTTCCTTGCACCGAGAATAAGACTCCAACGCCTCGACTTACCCCTTTTTTGCCTCCTTCAGCTCTAAGGTAAGCTTCTTTATATTTTCTTGGAGCTGCTCATTGGCATCCTTTGCAACATCCAGTTCCTCCCCGAGCCGAGAATTGGCCTAGATTAGCCTCGAGCATGTTCCTCTGGACTAACTCCAGATCCTCGCGCACCTGAGCTTCGGGTTCATTGGCAAGTCTTGCACCTTCTTGCGCCAGCTCAACAGATTTCGTCAAAATATGGACGCGGTGTTCAAGACCTGACAGATGGGAGGAGAGGGACTCAAACCCTCGGAACCTCTCGACCTCGGACTCTAGGGAGGTAATCTGGGTGCGGAGTTCGGACTCTTGCCGGGAGACAAAATCTTGAAAACCCGTAAGGTTCTAAGAAGAGGTAAGAAAGTGAGGATTAAGACTCATTCACATGAAAGAATTCAAAAGGAAAAGACCATGGTCATACTTTTAGAATCTCGGCATAATAATTTGGTTCGCTCGAAGTTGGTAGAAGGCTGGAGAGAGCCAAAGTCATTGGGGAGGCATGGCTGGCATCAAGAACTAAAGGTTCGGAGATAGTAGCGGCAGAAGGTGCAGTTTCCACTCTGCGGCATTTAGTCCAGCCCGCTAATATCTCCCTCGTTGATAGTATTGAAGCCCCTTCCAGTGAAGCTTCCCCCGTCAATTCCGAGCACCCCTCTGGTGCTAGTGGAGTTAATATTCGCTTAAACACAGAACTGATAGGAACGCTGGGAAGCGGTACAGTAGGCTCCATACCTGCAGGAGTTTGTTTTCTTCGTGCTTCCGAACGAGTCACTTCGAGCACCTGGGCGATGGTCGCCGTATCATCTTCGGAACGAATTGGCAAGATGGCAGGAGCGTTGGTAGATCTTTGTTGCGTAGAATGAGGGTCTTTGGTTTTCGGGGCAAGGGGCTCCGAAGAAAAGTCCTTCGAGCTCCCATCGGCGCTGTTCGGGGAAACCTCTTGGAAAGACCAAAGATCCCCCTCCGCCGTTTTTCGTGATCGGGAAGGTGTCGAGAATGTTTTGCTCTTTTTGCTCTTCGAGGCTCACACAGGAGGGGTAGCTTTCTCAGATGTCCTCTTATCGCGAGGAGGGGCCGAAGGGCCAGTACTCTTAGGGAAGTCTAAGATCGTCTTCTCAGTAATAGGAGAATAGGTTATCTCCCAAAGGTTTTCAACTGCAAAAACAACGACAAAGATCAACATCCGAAAGGGCCGAGAAACGAAGAAGAAAGCGAAGGGCGAAAACTTACAATTTACATTGTCCAAACCCGCTTCAGTAAGAGCTGGGTTAGAAAGCCATCCTTCTACCCAGTCCTTGGCTGACCTTCATAAGCTTGCCGGCAAGTTCCTTAATGTTCTCGATGCTCGGACGTTTGTGCTTGGTATCCAAAGTCCATCCATTGCTAACGGACCAAATTTCTTGGGTAGAGCCCGCTGATCGAGGACGGATGAAGACGAAGCGTTCATTCCAATCGTCTGAATCTTTCGATCCGCCGAAATGCAATAGGGTTGAGGCTTTGATCTCAAGTTCAGGGCGCTCTTTAGGGGCAAGAAGGCAACTCTCCTTTATAATTCTTGGAGAGATCGAAATCCAATCTCCGGGATCGTGATTGGTGGTAAAAAAGTAGTCGAAAAGCTCTCATGTCGGTTCCACTCGAGCAATATGGCAGATGACAATGAAGCCCATCAAGTACCTCCACCCGAAAGGGGAAAGTTGAGCGGGGGCGATAGTAAGATATTAAAGGAGAGACATAACCCACCCCCGAGGAGGTAGTCGAAAACCCCGATCAAAGGCACACTTGTAAACACAGAGTCGACCCGTGACAGGATGGCATGCTCGGAGATGGGTGTTGAACTCGACCTCCCATTTATCGGTAATCGCATACTTCTCCCGAAATTGTTGGCATTCCGACTCATTCATCCATTGGCAGGTAATAGAGGCTGTAAGATGCTTCTTCCATTCTACGAGCTCAACGCCGGTGGAGGTGAAATGACTGGAGCCAGTGATCGCCATCGTCGAAAGATTGAACAAGGAAGGTGATGATGCAGTAGCTGATCACCTTCTTCCGTCTTCTCTAGTGTGCCTACAATGGAGACGGGGACTTGCTCCCCCGATCAATCTCCGATGATTAAGTCAGATATCCTCTATTCAAGAAAATCCAGTAAAATTACTTATGCTCTAATCATCAAAAGGTCATCCAATCCCTTACCTTTACCCTCCCCTCTTCTTTTTTCCTTGCGTTGAGATCAGGATTCTGGGTAGAGATTTCTAGGATCTTTATCCCACTTTTCTTAGGATCTTATCGATAAGGATTCCATAATAGTCGCCTTCTCCGAGAAGTTCGGGATAGCTTTCTCCCTCTGTCATTATCGGCGAGAGGGTCTTAGGGACTTCCTTACCGAGCATCCTACCAACTGCCGTGGTAGCCCATATCTGCCACGTGTCCTTTGAGATTCAAACAAGACCGCATCTGCAGAATACCCCTAAAGCGCAACAAGTGGCTTAACTGCCATTAGACGCCTTCTTCGGACATGAGAGTAATTATGGACCCGAGGGTATTTTCCTCATCATTTGCCCCCCCCCCACTCCTTGAGCTATTCAGGTCGAAGGGCTTGTGGAGTGCTGGAATCTCAGAAACTCAAGCTCTTATTATCCCGAGGGTCAGTATCTATGGGGCCTGAAGGGCTGATGCGTCTTTTTCTTTTACGCATGTATGGAGGGCACAAATATCCATTTTGCTTTGGCGGTATTTTCTCTTTCCAATGCTCTATCCGATCCTTTTCGTCTTTTGGCGACGGCCTGGGGTGTTTAATGTTTATCATTGCTCGCCCTTTGATCTCCTACCCCTATGATTTAAACGGAGGTTTTCCATTCTTCCTCTCTTTCTTCCGAGTATTCTTCACTTCTTCTCCATTATTACGCGGCCAGGCATCCTTACCCTCTTTACCTTCCTTGTTCAATCTTTCGACAATGGCGATCACTGGCTCCGGTCATTTCACCTCCACCGGCGTTGAGCTCGTAGAATGGGAGAAGCATCATGCGGCCTCCATTACCTACCAATGGATGAATGAGTCGGAATGCCAACAATTTCTAGAGAAGTATGCGATTCCCGACGAATGAGAGGTCGAGTTCAACACCCATCTCCGAGCGTGCCATCCTGTCGCGGGTCGACTCTGTGTTTACAAGTGTGCCTTTGATCGGGGCTTCCGACTGCCTCCTCGGGGGTGGGTTATGTCTCTCCTTCAACATCTTATTATCGCCCCCCACTCAACTTTCCCCTTTCGGGTGGAGGTACTTGATGGGCTTCATCGTCATCTGTCGTATTGCTCGAGTGGAACCCACAGGAGAGCTCTTCGACTATTTTTTTTACCACCAATCGTGAACCCGGAGGTTGGATTTCGATCTCTCCAAGAATTATAAAGGAGAGTTGCCTCCTTGCCCCTAAAGAGTGCCCTAAACTTGAGATCAAAGCCTCAACCCTATTGCATTCCGGTGGAACGAAAGATTTGGACGATTGGAAGGAGCTCTTCGTCTTCGTCCGTCCTCGATCAGTGGGCTCTACCCAAGAAATTTGGTCCGTTAGCAATGGATGGACTTTGGATACCAAGCACAAACGTCCGAGCATCGAGAACATTAAGGAACCTGCCAGCAAGCTTATAAAGGTCAGCCAGGACTGGGTAGAAGGATGGCTTTCTAACCCAGCTCTTACTGAAGCGGGTTTGGACGGTGTAAATTGTAAGTTTTCGCCCTTCGCTTTTTTCTTCGTTTCTTGGACCTTTCAGATGTTGATCTTTGTCGCTGTTTTCGCAGTTGAAAATCTTTGGGAGATAACCTATTCTTCTGTTACTGAGAAGACGATCTTAGACTTCCCTAAGAGTACAGGCCCTTCGGCCCCTCCTCACGATAAAAGGATATCTGAGAAAGCTGCCCCTCCTGAGCGAGCCCCGAAGAGAAAAAAGAGCAAAAAATCCTCAACACCTTCCTGATCACGAAAAACGGCGGAGGAGGATCTTCAGACTTTCCAAGAGGTTTCCCCGAACAACGCCGATGGGAGCTCGAAGGACTTTTCTTCAGAGCCCCTTACCCCGAAAACCAATGACCCCCTCTACGCAACAAAGATCTAACAACGCGCCTTCCATCTTGCCAATTCCTTTCGAAGATGATACGGCGACCATCGCCCAGGTGCTCGAAGCGACTCGTTCGGAAGCACGAAGAAAACAAACTTCTACCGGTACGGAGCCCACTGTACCGCTTCCCAGCGTTCCTATCAGTTCTATGTTTAAGCGAATATTAACTCCACTAGCACCAGAAGGGCGCTCGAAATTGACGGGGGAAGCTTCGCTGGAAGGGGCTTCAATACTATCAACGAGGGAGATATTAGCGCGCCGGAAGAAACGTCGCAGGGTGGAAACTGCACCTTCTGCCGCTACTATCTCTGAACCTTCGGTTCCTGATGCCCACCATTCCTCCCCAACGACTTTGGCTCTCTCCAGCGTTCTACCAACTTCGAGCGAACCAGATTATTATGCCAAGATTCTAAGAGTATGACCATGGTCTTTTCCTTTTAAATTCTTTCATGTGAATGAATCTTAATCCTCACTTTGTTTCCTCTTCTTAGAACCTTACGGTTTTTCAAGATTTTATCTCCCGGCGAGAGTCTGAACTCCGCACCCAGATCACCTCCCTAGAGTCCGAGGTCGAGAGGCTCCGAGGGTTTGAGTCCCTCAAATTTTGTTCGTTGGATTCCGGGCTAAATAGCTCTACTCTTAGCGTAGGTACTCTAATTTCCACTAGGATCAATGCTTCCGAGCCATAGCATAAGCTAAAAGGAGTTTCACCCATGGACACTTTCACCGTAGTACGATAAGACCACAGGATGTTCGGTAGTTCTTCCACCCAGCTGCCATTTGCCTCATCCACTCGCGCCTTCAGACCGCGTAACAAAGTCCTGTTGGCGAGCTCGATTTGTTCATTAGCCTGTGGGTGGGCTACCGAGGTGAACTACTGCCTAATTCCCAATGCTTGACACCATTCTTGGACAGATCGATCAGTGAATTGAGTGCCGTTATTGGAGATTAGCACCCGAGGAATTCCAAAGCGAGAGACCACATTCTTCCATAGAAATTTCTTTACACGTCTAGCGGTAATAAAGGCTACTGCCTCGGCTTCGACCCACTTTGTGAAGTAATCAATAACAGCTATGATGTATTTAACCTGACCAGCCACTGGAGGGAAAGGTCCTAAGATGTCAATACCCCATTGAGCGAAGGAGCAAGGCGTAGCCAAGTGAGCTAGTGCGACCGCCGGTATATGGACCAAGTTAGATGTCCGCTGGCATCGGTCGCAAGTTCTGACTAGTTGTTCCGAATCTTTTACCATCGTTGGCCAGTAATATCCCTGTCGAAGAGCCTTTTGGCTGAGAGTTCGGGCTCCGATGTGGCTTCCACATATGCCTTCATGAATCTCTCTCAGGATATAATCTGCTTCCCGGGGCCGGATGCACTTGAGCAGTGGCTGCGAGAATGACCTTCTGTAAAGCTCCCCACTGACTAATACGAAACTTCGGGACTTTCATTTAACCTCCCGAGCTTCTGAATCGTCTTTGGGAAGCTTCTCTTCTTTTAGGTACAACAGGAAAGGATCCATCCAGCTAGGCTCGTCCTCCACACATAATTGGTCATCGACTTCTTCGATACTCTTCTGTGGCAGGGACTCGATTCGAATTTCTCGAGAACTTGTAGGAAAAGAGGAAGAGGCAATTCGAGACAACAGGTCTGCCTCCGCATTCATAGTCCAGGGAACGTATTCCACCTTTACATGTCAGAAACGTGCCATCAATTCTCTGACCAAGGCTAGGTATCGCGCCATGTGACCTTCTCGGGCTTCATACTCTCCATTCACCTGTTGCACCACTAGATTGGAATCTGAACTCAACTCAACTCTTTGAGCTCCCAATTGCTCAGCCAATCTCAACCCTGCCAACAAAGCTTCATACTCTGCCTCGTTGTTGGATACTCGGAATTCAAAATGTAAAGCATAAGGCCATATCTCCCCTTCGGGGCTTTTTACCATTAATCCTGCTCCTCTGCCACTTGAGGTGGAGCTCCCATCTACAGCCACTGTCCATGGTTTCTGGTTTTCCTCCGCTTCTTTGGGAATCCCTATCCTTTCGGCAATAAAGTTCGCCAACGACTGTGCCTTAATAGCGGGCCGTGGCTTATACTCAATGTCAAAAGCGGTAAGCTCCATTGCCCATTTCAACATCCTCCCTGAAAGTTATGGTTTACTAAGAACCTGCCTCAAAGGTTAGTTAGTAAGCACAATAATCGTATGAGCTTGAAAATAGGGGTGAAGTTTCCTAGCTGAAACTTATCAAAGCAAAGGCCAGTTTCTCCATGAGAGGATACCGGATCTCTGCTCCTGTTAATCACTTACTTTCATAATAAACGGGCCTCTATATCTTATCCTCTTCCTGTACCAGCACCGAGCTCACTACTTCTTCGGCCACCGACAAATAGATATATAATGGCTCTCTGGCTTCAGCTTGGTCAGAATCGGAGGTGTAGCCAAATGCTCTTTCAACCTTTCGAAGGCCCTCTGACATTCGTCATTCCATGCAAAGTTGTTTGCCTTTGCTAGGACTTTGTAGAAAGGAAGGCCTTTTTTCGCTAAACGAGAAAGGAATCTTCCCAAGGCCGTTATCTTGCCCGTAAGACTCTGTACTTCCTTGATGCTCCTCGGGGCTGGCATATCTATAATGGCTTTAACTTTCTCCGGGTCTACCTCAATTCCTCTATGGCGCACTATATAGCTCAAAAACTTCCCTGCAGAGACACCAAAAGCACATTTGACAGGATTAAGCTTCACATGGAACTTACAAAGGGTTTTGAAGCATTCCTCCAAATCTATCGGATGATGCTCTGCCTCCATGCTTTTCACCAACATGTCGTCTACATATGCTTCCATATTTCTCCCGAGCTGGTGCTGAAAAAGCTTATTTACCAAGCGCTAGTAAGTGGCTCCTACATTTTTCAAGCCAAAAGGCATCACTGTATAATAGTAAGTTGCTTTATTGGTAATGAAAGCGGTTTTCTCCTGATCTTCCGAGTGTAATGGAATCTGATGGTATCCCTGGAAAGCATCCAAAAAACTCATGAGTAAACAACCGGCAGTCCCATCAATCAGGGCATCGATCCTCGGAAGAGGGTAGCTGTCATTCGGGTAAGCTTTATTAAGATCAGTGAAATCAATGCAAAGCCTCCATTTGCTTTCCCCTTTTGGAACCAACACGACATTTGCTAACCACTCCAGATAATCTACTTCCCGGATATACTGTGCCTCCGTTAGCTTCGCAATTTCTTCCTCAATTGCCCGAGCTCTTTCGGGAGCGAAACTTCGCTTCTTTTGCTTGACAGGTCGGAAGCCTGGTCGTATCCCCAGTTTGTGCGTCATAACTTCTGGATCTACTCCCGGGATGTTCTGAGCAGCCCATGCGAAGATGTCCGCATATTGCCTAAGAAGTGCTAATATCCGACCCCTTAACGGATCTTTCAACTCTACACTTATCTTTATACAATGATCTAGACAATCCTCTTTCAACCAATTTATCCACCAGCTCTGCTGTTTTTGGATCTTCCAGCCCTTCTAGGAGAAAGCTAACCTCTTTCGGAGGATCTTCTCCCTTTCCTCCCTGGGGATTCCTTCGGGAGCTCGGAACTTCTCCTTGCAACATTGCTCCTCTGTCTTTTGCTATGCCTACAAAGGCCATATAACATTCATGCGCTAAGCGCAAATCTCCCCGTACCTCGCCTGTTCCACTATCTGTAGGAAACTTCATCATCATATGGTAGGTGCTAGGAATAGCCCGAAGGGCATTAAGGCCTGACCTTCCCAGAATCATGTTGTATGCCGAAGGCACGTCGGTTACCAGGATATCTAGCGTGACTTGAGAGGTTTGAGAGCCTTTCCCTATAGTCAGTGGAAGTTGAATGATCCCTTCCGAATATACGGCCTCCCCATCAAATCCCACCAAGGGGACCCTCGCTGGTCTTAGTTGCGCCATTTCGTACCCCATGCCTAAGAAGGCTTGCCGATACAAAATTTCAGAGGAACTTCCTAGATCCACGAGGATCCGTCGAAGCTCCCATTTTCTGAGCTCAGCTGTTATCACCAGGGGGTCATTTCGATTCGGGTACCCGAGGAGGTCATTATCTAAAAAAGAGATTGGCTCGACATACCTCAAACTTTTTAGCCCACCGGTACGACCGCGAGTCCCTCGTTCGCCTTTCACGACTGGGACTTCTCCTGCAGCGGGTGTGTGGAATACTGGAGGTTGGGGACGATCATCTTCTCCCCGCTGTGATCACTCTCTTCACGCCGAACGTCGAGCATGATCTTGATCGTCCGTTCGGTCCCTCTTGGGGGGACTTCTCGATCGCGAGCGTCGGTCCTTCCTTCTTCGGGAATCGCCTTCCCTAGCCACATAACCCCTTAAAAAACCTCTGTTGATGAGTTCTTGGATGTCCTCTTTTAACTGGTGACATTCCTCCGTATCATGGCCATGATCCCGATGGAAACGACAGTATTTATTCCGATTCCTTTTATCCGACGGTGCCTTCATCGGCCGAGGCTTCTTCAGATAGTCCTTACCTTCGATGGTGGCCAAGATTTTCGCTCTTGGGGCATTTAGAGGGGTAAAACCACCAGAATCCCACCTAGGACGATGCTTCTCCTTCCAGTCATCATTCTTTCTTTCCTCGGGGTGTTTTTTTTTGTCTTTCTTTTTCGCATGTTCTGCCCTCTTGGCTTACATGACTTCCTCGACATTAATATACTTTGTAGCGCGACCCAAGATATCCGTGAACATTATCGGGGGCGTTTTGGCTAATGATTGAGCAAAAGGGCCTGGCTTTAAGGCGTTCTGGAATGCCACCATAGCCACACTGTGATCGAAGTTCCCAATACTAAAAGCCTCCATATTGAAACGTGAAACGAAGTCTTTGAGAGGTTCTCCTTGGTTTTGCATCATACTTACGAGGCCCATGGTGGACCTTCGGTGTCTCCGAAAAGGTACAAAATGCGCCAGAAAATTGCCTCGAAGCTGTGCGAAACTCGTGACAGAATGGTGGGCCAGGTTTGCATACCAAGCCCGTGCGTGCCCTTCCAAGGTTGCCAAGAAGACCCTACACCACATCGCGTCTGAGGCATCCTGCACCATCATATGAGAGGTAAAAAGATCGAGGTGATCTATCGGATCAGAGGTTCCTGCATAAGTTTTGATGGCTAGAATGCGAAGACGCTCCGGTGGCACCGCTGCCATAATCTCCGAGCTGAGGGGCTGATTCACCTTCGTCCCCTGTGCCTCTGCAGACTTCGGCTTCAGAGTGGCGATCTCCTCTTCCAATTGCCGTAATCTCCTTTCTTGCAGCTGCTATATATACGACAAGTCGATAGATTCGGCCGCCTCGCCATTCCTATCGTCTTGCCCTGGCCTCCACAGATTTACTTCCCGCAGATAGGACTCCTCCTCCCTTGGGGGCTCTTGTCTCTCATCCACCCGAGAATGCTGGGCTTGCTGTTGATCCAAGAAACTCGCGAGTAACTCCGTCAACCGCTACACTTGACCTTCCAGAAGTGCTATTCGATCAGGAGGGGGTGGAGGGCCTTCCGGACTCCGATCTCTCCATGGGGGACTTCTTGGAGGATTCTGTTGACTGGGCTCTGGAGCGAGGTTACCTCCAGCGGCCCAGGATTGCTGCCTTCTGGTCCCCATTATAAGTAAAGGGGATTACTGAAGAACACCACACCCTACTTCGTTGGAGAGACAGAAAAGAAGACGTCTCGGCCCCACGGTGGGCGCCAATTGATGATGCAGTAGCCGATCACCTTCTTCCGTCTTCTCTAGCGTGCCTGCAATGGAGATGGGGACTTGCTCCCCCGGTCAATCTCCGATGATTAAGTCAGATATCCTCTATTCAAGAAAATCCAGTAAAATTACTTATGCTCTAATCATCAAAAGGTCATCCGATCCCTTACCTTTACCCTCCCCTCTTCTTTTATCCTTGCGTTGAGATCAGGATTCCGAGTATAGATCTTCGGGATCTTTATCCCACTTTTCTTGGGATCTTATCGATACGGATTCCATAATAGTCGCCTTCTCCAAGAAGTTCGGGATAGCTTTCTCCCTCCGTCATTATCGGCAAGAGAGTCTTAAGGACTTCCTTACCGAGCATCCTGCCAACTGGCGTGGTAGCCCATATCTGCCACGTGTCCTTTGAGATTCAAACAAGACCGCATTTGCGGAATACCCCTAAAACGCAACAAGTGGCTTGACTGCCATTGGACGCCTTCTCCAGACATGAGAGTAATTATGGACCCGAGAGTATTTTCCTCATTCAGAGGGTAAGGACGCCTGGCCGCGTAATAGTGGAGAGAAAGTGAAGAATACTCGGAAGAATGGAAAACCTCCGTTTAAATCATAGGGGCGGGAGATCAAAGGGTGAGCAATGATGAACATTAAACACCCCAGGCCGCCACCCAAAGACGAAAAGGATCGGACAGAGCATTGGAAAGAGAAAATACCGCCAAAGCAAAATGGATATATGTGCCCTCCATACACGCGTAAAAGAAAAAGACGCATCAGCCCTTCGGGCCCCATAGATACTGACCCTCGGGATAATAAGAGCTTGAGTTTCGGAGATTCCAGCACTCCACAAGCCTTTTGACCTGAAAAGCTCAAGGAGTGGGGGGCAAATGATGAGGAAAATACCCTCGAGTCCATAATTACTCTCATGTCCAGAGAAGGCATCCAATGGCAGTCAAGCCACTTGTTGCGCTTTAGGGGTATTCCACAGATGCAGTCTTGTTTGAATCTCAAAGGACACGTGGCAGATATGGACTACCACGCCAGTTGGCAGGATGCTCGGTAAGGAAGTCCTTAAGACCCTCTCGCCGATAATGACGGAGGGAGAAAGCTATCCCGAACTTCTCGGAGAAGGCGACTATTATGGAATCCTTATCGATAAGATCCCAAGAAAAGTGGGATAAAGATCCCGAAGATCTCTACCCGGAATCCTGATCTCAACGCAAGGATAAAAGAAGAGGGGAGGGTAAAGGTAAGGGATTGGATGACCTTTTGATGATTAGAGCATAAGTAATTTTACTGGATTTTCTTGAATAGAGGATATGTGGCTTAATCATCGGAGATTGACCGGGGGAGCAAATCCCCGTCTCCATTGCAGGCACGCTAGAGAAGACGGAAGAAGGTGATCGACAACTACATCATCAGGAACTAACTTGAGCGTTGGAGTGATCACGGGAAGCAAGTCCCTAGCTCTTTTCGCTGGTACTTGGTCCGAGATAAGAATAGTGATCGTCCTCACATCATCAAGTTGACTAATAATCCTAAATCAAAGAATAAAAGGCTACTAATAATCTTAAATCAAAGAATAAAAGGCTACGAGAACTATGAAAACAAATCTTATTATGTTTTTCTAACATATAGTATGGAAAACAATCTAAGTGATTGCTACTTGTAAGCAACTTGATCAAGTTTCAATGTCGCCCTGCAGTAAAGTGTTTGCTATATGTGCAACTACGTTAATTTACACGAAACTTATTATATAAACACACAGCAAACTGAACCATTTATTACTGACTGCTTGACACGTAATTATACAGTCATACCAAACACAAGTAGGCTATTATTTTTGGACCCTCTTCACTCAATTACCTTCCATGACAGTAGAAGGCAACAATAGAAGAATCAGAATCCATGCATATGCCCCCCCACCCCTCCCCCGTAGTCCTCATCACGACTCTCTCTCTATATATATATGTGTGTGTGTGTGTGTGTGTGTGTGTGTTGTCTCACTCATAGCAATTATTCCACATTATACTCTAGTACATGATCAAGAACACGAAAGTTAAATACTTGATACCCTTTTTTAATTTATTTCTCGCATCTCGATTGACGTCTATATGAAGCTTTAACCATTCTTGCGCTCCTTGAGGTGAATCCCATTGCTGCCGGCAGCAACATGATCAACCTTCCTTGAGAGAGAGAGGTGGACGCCAGGATCATGGTGAGTGCAAGAACAGTTGTAGAGAATTGAGTTGTTCACACCCTGAACGTTGCTGTTTACGAAAGCATTTAATGGCGGCGAGGAGGTTGCCATTGTGTGACCGCTCTTGTCCTTGATCTTCGGCTTCCCTTCTTCTTTAGCGTGGCTTCCGTTAAGGGTCGTTGGACGGCCTCCATAATGATCATGTCTTCCCCGGGACGGGTTCAGCTCCATGATTGCACCTTTGTTTTCACCTGCTATTGTGATGATTCTCATGCCAAACTCTTCGGAATCGGACTGCTTCTTCTGATCGGTGCCTTGCTTGTCTTTGGTTTTCATCGTCATGTCTTTGGTTTTCTCACCGTTGGAGCTTCTAGGCACTGCCTTACTCGGTTTTTCAGTGGTTTCCTGGACAAGGACTCTTTTCTGCTCAGCGACGGGAGGAATCATGGGTTCAGCAGCATCTGCAGGCTTCAATTGTGCAGCTGCAGCAGGTGGTAGTTTGAATGGAGATGGGAATGGAGGAACGACGGGTTTGGTCTTTTCCTGGGACGAAGGGCTGGGGGAGGGACGAGCAGTGGCCGTGATGGTGGAAGTGGCAGGTTGCACGGTGCTGCTGGGTACAGCTGGGAAAGAAAGTAGAGCCGGTGCAGGCACTGGTCGTGGGAAAGGTGACGGCGCCGGTTCGGGTGCTGGCGACAGGGAAGAAGCAGGAGAAGGAATTAACCTTGTTTGTGGGGAAGGAGCAGGAGAGGGCTGCGCCACGGCAGGTTGTGGCGGTGGGGCAATAGCAGAGGCAAGGGGTGGTGCAGTAGCAGGAGCAACAGGGCTCGGTCGCGGTGGTACTGGCTCTGCTTGAGGCGCAGGTCGAGGTGGTGAAGAAGGTCCTTGAGGAGGCGGTGGCGGTGGCGGTGTAGATTCTTGGACTGTTGGTTGTGGCGGCGGCGGAGGTGGGGCAGGTTCTTGAGGGGCAGGAGGAGGAGGAGGAGGAGGTGCTGTTGTTGGTAGGACAATAGTTGGCCGAGGCTGAGGCTGAGGCTGAGGAGGAGCAGGGGGTTGAGTCTCCGCCGGAGGTGGTGGTGGATCTGTTGCTGGAGCAGAAGCAGGGGCAGGGACAGCGGGTGAGGGGGCTTGGGCTGGACGATTGAGGGAAGCTAGCCTGAACCATGGACGAGCTGCGGGTGGTTGGGTTGCCATTATATCTCAAAAGCAAATGTTAGAAATGGCAGGCGGGGGAACAAACAAGAATGAATGGGAATGAATGGCTTCTCGATCTGAGCTCTTTATATACAATATAATTATAGGGCTTTTGGTTTCTGTATTGTCATGAAACACCCCACCCCAAGACACAAAAACCAGCCAGCAGACATACACACTGGAAGAAGAAAGAATCAGATTCATTGCCAAATTAAAGCACGCACCCACAGTTACATCCTACGTACCAAAATCAAAAAAGTCAGACATGCAAGGCAAGCTAGGAATCAACTCTCTCTCTCTCTCTCTCTACTCAATCCCTGACCATTTTCATTTTCATTTTCATTTCATTTATATGTGCTGGCTCCAATTAATCAATATATATTGTGGTTAGCTGCTGCCTTCATGGCATGGTTACGTTACTGCTCGATCCCCCCCCCCCCCCCCCCCCCCATTCATGAACTACTTGCAATATATATATATATATATATAATCAATATATATAATATTATTCAAAATCTGCCTTATTAGTTATTCATTTCTTTTTCACAACCCACAAAATTCTTTTCGATGAGAGATCAAGATACTTGCATTGAAATTCACAAAAGGGAGGGGGAGGAGGTTTTGTTTTTTGGTATCGTTGCTGTCCTGTCCCCACTTGTTAATTTTGTCTCTCTTGCTTCTTTTCCATTTGCTTTGTTAAGAGAAATATATTATTCTCTACAAATGCCATTGTTAATTTTGCTTTGTTAATTTTGTCCTCTCTTTTCCCCCACCGTATCAATTGCCTTTTTCCTCGTTGGCTTCAAGCTTTCTTCACCTTCTCCGCAGATCACTCTTTCCTCCATTTAATTTGGCCATGTCGACAATGTCCATCAAGAGAGAAGATCCTACATATGTTGCCTCCTTTCCTTTGTTTTTTTTTTTTTTTTTTCCAATTAATTAATTTGTACTTCCTATTTTCAATTGTGGGGAAGGACCGTTCTACTTTCAGAGCCAACCTTGCTCTTTGCTTTACAAAGAAGTTATATTTACAACACTGAGTTCAAATATAATCCTTTTCAGTCACACATGAATAATTATACCCTTACCAAACAAGGAATATCAAAAATTAAAATACCAAACAAACTAAAACAAGAAAAGAATTTCACAACAGACGGGAGAATAATTACCATCTAGAAAATCTGGTCCTCGGTATCTTTCTTTTTTTTTGTTTGCTTTCATAAAGACAAGAAACTTGTTACTTAAGCTATATATGGTGCCGCAAGGCTCAGCTTGTATATAAGTTCCCTTCGTGAAGTGTAATTCAATTTCAGTGCACGGGACGCTCTTCTCTCAAAGTTGAGCAAGAAATTAATAGGATTCTTCAACCGTACTCTGTGTAAGTCCTCACATCTTATAAAAGGATGTTTTGACAATAAACTGCAGCCCAAGAGACCTCGCTTCTTGCATTCCTCTTACTCTACAAATGATATGATGCAATATTCTGAGTTTGAGAATCTCTTGATCTGTTTCCTCAGAACACTGCACAACTGGCAAGAACAAGCAAATATAATTCCTTGATACACTGTCAGTTTCAGCTCCTCCAGTCGCATCACTCAATACAAATGTTTTATGAACTGGAAAGCAGATGTAAAGCAAACTTGCGCGACTGAAATATCACATCTTTACTCATAGAAAATGATAAGCAGCGACAGAGATAAAAGGAGAAAAATTGGGATCCTAAGTGAGCAAACAGGACTGCCAATTAATATTTTGAGTCATTGTTTGTCACTTAAGGCCAATTAGTGAATTCGAACACTTTGAAGACTATATCAATTCCAGTGGGAATTTGCCATACAAAGAGCAACACGTTCAACGCATTCAGTGCAATGTGAAGATTTCTTGCTGTTTCATTCCCTTTCTGCATTGCTGGTACGAGAGCTGCAGCTGCTGCCCACAGAACAGTTATCCCTGTTCACCACAAATATTCGTTCATTCGTAGTTACCCAATAAATAGAGAAATACATGAAACTGATGCCACTAAGACTTGGGACTGGAACTAGCTAGGGACCATATATACCAATTCAACCTTGGTTTAACCTACGTCTATGGCTACCAATTCCACCATGTCGACAAAGATTGGAAAAATTACTACTTAAATTTTGGATTTTTGTCTTAGCTTTCATTTATTCTACAAGTGTTGTATATATGTAAAAGTGTAAAGCCAGAAAAGTTGTCTACTCGATGCGAGGGCAGCTAGGTCCCCTCTACCATCCATAGAATCCTAGTTAATGAACAGATTAATGGTGGTTGGCATGCCCCATTGAGTGTCACCATACAGAAATTCGGTTGGCTGGGGAAGACGCTAGGCATCGGTATGTGCACAACCAGCAAAAACAAACAATCAACGGCTGCAAGTATTGGTACGTATTTAATTTCCTATTGACATTAGAATAAAACAACGTCTTAGTTTAGTTTAACTTAAACATTCTTTGCTTTGTGGTATCAAATGCAAAAATCATAAATACCTGCCCCTGCAAATAAATGAGGCCCTGGAAATAGCTTTCCTGTCCTGAACCATGTGTTGATTCCTCCAAAAATTGCTTCAAAGACGCCAAATCCCAACAAGATTGAACCCGCATTAAAGTGCCTATCCCTAAATGACCCTTTGATCAGTTCCTTCCGCTCCTGAATTAATTATGACAAAAATCAATAGGTGAGATACTGTCTGATAGGTAATAGGTTAGCGTAGCGAGAAGAACAACTGCTATTTCTCTAACATAAGCACAAGTTTCTTTGTACTGTAGTAACTGATGGGCGAACTAGAACGGAACAAGTTCACCCACCATTTAATAATATATCTTAGATTAAACGCCTTTGGAAATGGTCATCTGACGATATCATTTCCAATTTCAAAATCATTGTTTGGTTGGATAGTGAAATTATTTAGATTTTGGTTCAAATACACACTAAATATGAATTAAAAAATTAAAACATATATATATATATATATGATATAACACCTATACACGAACACGATAGAATTTGAAATTTTGAATGACATCATTCACACCTCAACACGGCCAAGTTATAAATTAAAGAAACCCAGGCGGGCGTAGGCAGTAGTACCTCAGAAAGTTGCTGGATCTTGAGTTCAACGGGAGATGGTGGAGGTGGGGGTTGGGCGGCGGCGGTGTTACCTTCTGGAGTGACCGCAACTGGAGGCGGAGGCTTCACTTGGACTTGCTTCTTGAGCTGATTAATCTCGTCCTGTATGGTCCGAACTCGGCGCCACTGCCAGCCCAGGTAACCGGCCCACAAGGTGTAGACAAACAAGCCGCTCATCACAGCGGGGTGAATCAGAGCAAATGTTCTGCCCTCCAGAATTCCAAATTGCCCGCCAACCGCAAGCGCATCCTACAGTAATTGTACTAGTACACCCAATTAATCAATTAATTTTGACCAACCCAGCACGCACGAAATGAATTCATGTGGAGAAAGCCGGAAGAAGAATTAAAGATAGAAGATTAATTGATTGAATGACACTTGCCTTCGGGTCGAGAAGAAAGGGCAGTGCGGCTGCTGTGAGGGGAACAGAAGCTGATTTTAGGTGCTGAGCAGCATCAAGCAAGTGTTTTTGTGGGTCAAGGGAGAGGTGATGATGATGATGGCTGCTGCGGTGGTGGTTGGAGAGATTTGGGAGTTTGGAAGAGTTGCAGTAGGGGGATTGGTTTTTGAGGGACAGATCAACTGCAGGGCCAGGGAGCTTAGGCAGGCAAAGTGTGGCAGCCATGCTCGTCACTCTTGTCTGTTCCAAATTTTAGGATGTCAGAGGGAGAAAGAAGCTAACAACAGTAGTCACTGAGGTGCAAAAGGATAAGGAGGGGTGCGTCTGTGCGCGTGCGTGCGTGTGTGTGAGAGAGAGAGAGAGATCTGCAGGTTGGTTGGTCTCCTCTCCCCCTCCATATGGTGGCTCCTGATTTGCCTGCTGCTAAAGATGGTCCCCGAGGTACCAGGAAAGCCCCTAGATTATGCCTTTTCAAGGACTGAGGCCACCGCCAGACCATCGTTTTTTTTCTTTTTTTTTCCACCTCCTCCATTTTATTTGTTATTTGTCTTAATGTGACATTAGATATTATTTATATTTCAAACTAAATTAAATTATTTTGTTGAATTTATGTTTCTTAATAAAGCTTAAGACAATAACGATTTTTCAAATTAATCTAATCTTCATAGATCTCGATATGTGATTGAAGTATAATTGAATTCCATATCACTACTTATTGGCAACCCAAAATAGAAGTTGGACCATAAACTCATTAACCCTTATTTTGGAGAAGAAATGAGAGTCCAAACCCAACCTCTGTTTGTCCTAACTATCCACACACACACACATATATATATATATATGTTCTTTTGGGAGACTTTCATAATCACCATCTCTCTCTCTTTTTGGCGTCGATCTCCCATGTCCATTTCCTATTGTCGGCAACACCATGTGCATTGCCTCTCTCACGATTGTGTGCGTCATCCCTTTGCTACTTTGTGTTGCATATCTCGAATTTCTTTTAACCTTTTGGCTGATCTAACGAAGCCTCTTGCGTTGCCTATTTAATCGATTCTTGACATCTCTCTTTGTATGAAAAAGGCTGGTAAGGTCTTCTTCAACCCATTTATCTTCGTGATTTTTGTTCTTGTGTGGACTCTACTTTACGTAGAAGTTTTGATTCTTTTTTTTAGGGCGAGTGGACAGATTCAACTTGGGCTCTTTGGTAACTTGTTGGTCATATTTTTTATGTTACCTAAGTGATGATTGGATACCCAAATCTAAGCCTTGATCTATAGTCTTTGTGACTGTCATTCGTTGGCGAAATGGAGTTCTTTAATTATTTGTACACCTTCGGTATTCTGTTTTGATTCAATCTGTAATACCCGAGAATTTTTAAAGGACTCAAGAGTAAATTATCTTGGGCCGAAAATGGGAAATTTCAAATAAATTGATGTTATAAGGTAATTTCTTACTGCTATGAATGATCGAATCGACTGTATGGAGTGCCTTGGAGTCTAGATATCTAAAGAAAATGATATAGAATTGATGAGCATCCCAAGATAGGATTTATGGTATCGAAAGAAATTAGATCGGGAACGGTTTTCGGTACAGCTAAAATGCAGCTGCGAATCAGGCTAAAAAATCGAATTTTTATAAGGGACTTCCGAGAAGTCAACAGAAGGCTATGAGGGCTTCGATTTTTCATAAGGAATAACCCTTCAGTGGTTTCAAGATGAAACAATAGCCTGGTGATGACACTGGGGCAAAATCGTCATTATCAAGTAACTTTGAAGTTATTAATTTTGTGTTTTCAGTATTGTAATGCAAATTAAATTGAGATTTAAGAGCATAGTTGCAATAAGGGAATTACCCAAGTGATATTATTATGAAATTGGGGATTAATGTGTGTGACACCCCGACCCCACTACCGGGTGCCATCATAACCCACATTACGACCCCAGCCTGCTACGAAGGACGGTTATGCCCCTACCAATATAAAATATTAAAATAATATGGGCGCCCTAGGTGAGGTCTAGGCTTCACCACCTTCGACCAGTCGAGAACTAGGGAGTAAAATGCGTAGGCAGCGAAAACTTACACGAGTCCCGTACCTGATTAGGCCCTTGGAGTATAAATTCAATTTCAAAAAGCAATTATCAACATGCACAATTGTTATGGGCGATCTCCGGAATTCAGCCGACGGGCTGGACTCGGTTGCGCAGGGCAAACCCAAAATACCCAAGGCACAATAGGCCGGCCGGA
The DNA here is from genome assembly GCF_014633365.1 of Diospyros lotus. Classification (NCBI taxonomy): domain Eukaryota; kingdom Viridiplantae; phylum Streptophyta; class Magnoliopsida; order Ericales; family Ebenaceae; genus Diospyros; species Diospyros lotus. The sequence continues at coordinate 38,749,426 of NC_068349.1, read as the reverse complement.
GTTCCTTAGAGGCTCACCAGGCCCAGAGATCGAGAACCACCAATGAAGTCTCACGGTAAAAAGTCAGGTCACCTGAAGACAGCGAGCTCGCTCTAAGCGAGCGAGCTCAAAACAACATCCCAGCATCACAACATCACGACTTCCGCTTTGCCGAAGGATGTGCCAAAGATTAGAACAGCTAGGAGACCGCGAGATTATCGGAAGCGATATACACCTGCCTATCAGAAGTAATTCAAATCCCTGAAGACAAGGAACCTATCCCTGATATTCCAGAGCCGATAAGGAAAGCGCCATCAACGGAATAGACTCCTTCCATATTTAGAACTGATTCGAATTGTAAACAACACGACTCTATTTATAGAGAAGAAGACGCCACTGTAAAGGGATCGATCACAAAAATTACATACTGTGACTCTGCCAGAATAACCAGAGAACAGCCGTGGACTAGGCATCATTCGAGCCGAACCACGTAAAAATCTTGTGTGCTTATTGTTGGTTCCTTTGCTTCTGTTCCTTACTCTTCAGCACCTGTTATTGTATTGCGGGCTCTCGAACTTCGATTGACGGTTCTCGTACGTCAACATCTTGGCGCTAGAAGGAGGGCCCCGCACTGATCGATAGCAATGGCGAGAGGAAGGAATGCGCGAAGCTCTGATGCAATCGTCGATTTGCCAAAAAATCGTGACAACTGACCGCACGATGATCCGCCTGTCGGAGGGTCCGTTGCCCCAGCAACGGAAACTTCGGTTCCACTAATTACCCGAGTCACTGCTGGAATGCCCCCGCGGGCTCCGGCTCAACCTGCCGCCCCGACCGACGGAGCAGGGGCGATTCAAGCTTGGCAGCAACGTCAGGAAGCACTGGAAAACACCGTAAGGCAACTCGCTGAGGCGGTCAGGGCCCTTGCCCAGGCTCAGCCGCAAACGGCCCCGAGACAGCCAGAACCACCATCACCCCGGAGAGCTCGCCACCCACGAGAGGAAAGGCCCCTGCCAAATGAAAGAGAAGCTGACAGAGTTCCCTCGCCAGAAGGGTCAGTAAATTCCTCCAACTCAAAGTTCAAAAGTACAGACTCCCCGTTATATCGCTCCCCAGGGAGAGGAAGCAGGCGACCGCAGCCCCAGTGATCTGCAGACCAGGACACAGCTATAGAGGAGTTACTCCAAAGGGTGCAGGAGTTGGAGGCACGGCAAGGAACTCGTGGCTAAAATAGTGGCTACGGAGAGAGGACGCCGTTCACGAGAGAAGTCGAGCTCGAAGCTCTCCCCAGGAGATTCAAGGTTCCAAGCATACCGCAGTACAATGGGGACAGCGACCCCTATGACCATCTGGACGCATTCAATGTCCAGATAAACCTGCAGACCACTAGCTCGCTGGTAAAGTGCCGAGTGTTCCCCGCGACCTTGGGAGACATTCCGCATGCTTGGCTCAGAAGCCTTCCATCTCGCAGCATTGGCAGTTGGGAAGAATGCCAGCGGAGGTTCCTCGATCAGTACAGGGCACTGAGGCGGCAGCTCGCTCCTCCGTGCCACCTCGCCACGGTCTTCCAAAGGTCGAGTGAGTCCCTCAAGGACTACATTGCCAGGTTCTGGCGCGAGGTGAGTAACGTCGAAAGTCCCTCTGATGAAAGTATCTTGACGGCCATCTCGGCAGGCCTCCGGAAAGACGGGAAGCTCTATGAGAGCATTTACAAATCCCCCGTTACAGATCTGGGGGAGTTCTATGAGCGAGCTGCAAAGGAGATCCGGTGGGAAGAGGCATTCGGTTCGAAGAAGCCCACCGGACATAAGGAGGAAGCCGGGAGTTCTAGTTGAGATAGGAAAAGAAACGACGGGGGAAATGGAAGGGACAACCGTGATAAGCGTTCTATCAATCAGGTAGCCAAGCGAGCTCGACGGGAAGAGCGGGAGGAGCAACCTCCAAGGCAGGGCCATTTCAATAGCTATGCGACCCTATCGGATTCTCAAGAGAGGATTTTCGCTATGGAAAAGATGAGAGAAGATTTCGGGAGGCCGAACCCAATTAAAACTCCCAATAAGTTCAGAAACCGGGAGAAGTTTTGTGCGTACCACAACGAGGTAGGGCACGACACCTCCGAATGCTACGCCCTAAAAGATGTAATTGAAGAACTGGTTCGAAGGGGCCGACTGCGAGATTACGTGGTGCGACCTGCAAACCAGCCACCCCAGCAGACGAATCAACGACCTCCCCCCGAGGATGAGCATGCGCCTGCAGTTCAAACGATCTACACAATCCACGGTGGACCTCACCTGGCAGGCACATCGAACAGGTCGCATGAAAGGTATGTACGCGAAGCTAATCACGTCTTGATAGCAGGATTTGTTGAGCAGACGGGACCATCTAAGCAAACTAGGGTGGCAATGAAAGAAATCACCTTCTCCGAAGATGATGCCAGGGACATACACTGGCCGCACAATGACGCCTTTGTCATTCGTGCTCGCATCGGCAACATGGAGGTACGAAGAATAATGGTAGACACTGGCAGCTCGGTGAACGTGATGTATAGGGCCTGTTTCGACCAAATGGGACTAGGGCCCGAGCAATTGAGCTCGTCCCCAGAGCCACTCTACGGATTCACGGGAGACGCAGTTGTTCCCATAGGGCGGGTTAAACTCCCATTCACTGTTGGGAGCCCAGGTCGCGAAGCAATGGCGATGGCAGAATTCCTCATTATTGACTGTCCCTCAGCGTACAACGTCATGCTCGGGCGGCCGGTGATGAACGAGCTGGACACGGTCGCCTCAATTAGGGCTCTAACCGTCAATTTCCCGACCGACAATGGAACAGGATGCGTACGGGGAGAACAACACCTCGCAAGACGCTGCTATGAGGATGCGGTCAAGATGGAGGCTAAAGGAAAGAGAGTGAACGTGGTCGCAGGAGGAGCTCAGCGACCTTCAAGTCAAAGCGGGGTAAACTATGACCTGGATCCTCGAGAAGTGGATTGTGACAAAGCCTCTGGCCCGGTGGAAGAACTTGAAGAAGTCCCGGCCAGCGAAGTGGATGCTGAAAGGTGTCTGAAGCTCGGAAAGAATCTGGCCCCTGAGGTAAAGTATCAATTGGTTGAATTCCTTAAGGCTAACCTGGACGTGCTTGCTTGGAACCATGAAGATATGGTAGGCATAGCCCCGGAGGTCATGTCGCACAGGCTCAACGTGGACCCCAGCTATAGACCAGTGCGGTAGAAGAGGAGGCCAATGACTCCAGAGCGTTACGCCGCCCTTAAAGAGGAGGTGGATAAGCTCTTGGACAATGGATTCATCAGAGAAGCCCAATACCCAGTCTGGGTAGCCAATCCAGTCCTGGTGAAGAAAAAGAACGGAAAATGGAAAACCTGCATCGACTTCACCGACCTGAACAAGGCCTGCCCGAAAGACAGCTTTCCCCTTCCCAGGATTGACCAACTCGTGGATGCAACAGCGGGGCACCAGCTCCTCAGTTTCATGGACGCCTACTCGGGATACAACCAGATCCCCATGAATTCTAGCGAGGAGGAGCACATGTCGTTTATCACCGATCGTGGGCTGTACTGCTACAAAGTTATGCCGTTCGGACTGAAGAATGCTGGGGCCACCTACCAGAGGCTCGTGAATACAATGTTCGAAGCGCAGATCGGGAGAACAATGGAGGTATATGTCGACAATATGCTGGTTAAATCTGAGCAGGTCGCAGATCATGTTCGTGATTTAGGAGAAATGTTCGAGGTCCTCAGGAGCTATCGCATGAAACTAAATCCACTGAAGTGCGCTTTTGGAGTGGCTTCCGGGAAATTCTTGGGATTCATGGTCAACAACAGAGGCATCGAGGCCAACCCGGAGAAAATAAAGGCCTTGCTGGATATGAGATCTCCCACAAAGAAGGATGTACAGAGCCTTACCGGTCAGGTCGCTGCCCTGAGCCGGTTTATCTCCAAAGCGACTGACAAGTGTATTCCTTTCTTTAATACGTTAAGGAAGGCCCAAGGCTTCGATTAGAGTGAAGAATGCGAGCTCACCTTCCAGCAGTTGAAGGCGTATATGGGGCAAGCGCCGCGACTTTCAAAACCTAAGGATGGGGAAAAATTGGTCGTCTATCTGGGAGTGTCAGAGCACGCTCTTAGCCCATCATTGGTTCGGGAGGAAGAAGGGGTGCAATACCCCATCTACTACGTCAGCAAGAGGTTGGTGGACGCGAAAATAAGGTACACACTAATGGAGAAGCTCGCATACTGCCTAGTCACAGCATCGAGGAAGTTGCATCCCTATTTCCAAGCCCATCAGATCGACGTTCTGACCAAGTACCCCCTGAAGTAGATTTTGTAGAAACCAGACACCTCAGGTCGCCTGCTAAAATGGGCGATCGAGCTCGCTCAGTTCGACTTGGAATATAGACTAAGGACGGCTATCAAAAGACAAGCACTCGCGGATTTCATTGCTGAATTCACTGGACCAGCCCAAGTGGGAGAAGAAACCTCGGAAGGACCATCCTAGGAACTATATGTTGACGGATCGTCAAATGATCAAGGAGCTAGGGCTGGAGTTATGTTAATCAGCCCGGAGGGCCACAGGATCCTCTATGCCCTACGATTCGATTTCCGAGCTACCAACAATGAGGCGGAGTATGAGGCATTGCTCGCAGGGCTACGCCTGGCAAAAGAAGTACGAGCTGAAGCAGTTGTAATCCTCAGCGACTCCCAACTGGTCGTTAATCAAATACGAGGGGAATATCAAGCGAAAGGTGCAAAGATGGCAGCATACCTGCTCAAAGCGCGCGAACTTCTGTCCCTTCTCCCAAGATTCGAGGTACGCCAGATTCCCCGTTCTCAAAATTCTCATGCGGACGCACAAGCTCGACTGGCAACTGCTCGAGATATAGAGTTCCTGGGGGCTATACCGGTGGAATTTCTAGCTGCCCCTAGCACGGAACAATCGGCTGAGACAATGGAGATTGGCGCGCCCCGGGGTTCATGGATGAGCCCTATTCTAGAGTATCTACGGGGCAGAAAGCTTCCAATAAACAAACTCGAAGCGCGCAGACTGCGAGCTTGAGCTGTCCGCTATTGTATCCACGATGAGGTGTTATATAAGCGAGGATTCACAGCTCCACTGTTAAGGTGTATCGAGGGCCCTGATTGTTGGATCGTGTTGGAGGAAATACATGCTGGACATTGCGACAACCACGCTGGGGCTCTGTCGCTATCCCAGAAAGCACTTCGGCAGGGATTCTATTGGCCCACGATGAAACAGGATGCGATAGAGCTGGTAAAGAGGTGTGAAAAGTGCCAACGATTTGCTAAAGTCCCACGAGCTCCTCCGGCCTACCTCCAACAGATGAGCAGCCCGTGGCCATTTGCTTTCTGGGGCATGGACCTAATCGGGCCGCTCCTAACGGCTTGAGGCAACTGTAAGCACGCTATCGTGGCGGTAGATTACTTCACCAAGTGGGCCGAAGCGAAAGAACTCGCTGAAATATCCACCTCCAAGGTATAAAAATTCGTCTGGGATAATATCATTTGCAGGTTTGGGGTCCCACAGCAGATAATTACGGACAACGGGACTCAATTCACCAGCGAGTAGTTCATTCGGTTTTGTGAGTCATTAGGCATTCAAAAGAGCTTCACAGCCGTAGATCACCCCCAAGCGAACGGGCAGGTCGAGGCAATTAACAAGATCATCAAACAGGCCCTAAAAACGAAGCTGGAGAACAGAAAGGGCGCTTGGGCAGACGAACTGCAAACAATGCTCTGGGCATATCGGACGACAGCTCGCACCAGCACAGGGGAGACTCCTTTTTCGTTGGCCTACGGATCCGAAGCTATGATCCCAGCAGAATACGAGGTAACAAGCCAGCGAAGAGCCACTTTCAACCTAGAAGGGAATCACGAACTGCTAGCTGTAAATTTGGACCTACTGGAGGAAGCAAGAGACATAGCTCGTTTATAGAATGCCATATACCAACAAAGGGTAGCGCGTTACTATAACAGAAAAGTCCGGATCAGGCATTATAAAGTTGGGGATAGCGTACTACGCTTAATACTTCCCGCAGCTCGGAAAGCCAGTGATGGCACGCTTGGCCCAAACTGGGAAGGACCCTTTGTCATCCACAAAGACTTGCGCAATAGGGTGTACCATCTAGCCAACATGGACGGGGCTGTCCTCCCGTGAGCCTGGAACGCGGAGCACCTCCGCCCCTACTATCAATAAAAATGTTTATTTTTGCCTATGTTTCATGTTACAATTCTTTAAGCTCGATTGAGATCAATAAATTTTTGCCTGATCAATTTTGTGGCACTTTGTTGTCTATTCTCCACCACGACATCTTAACATTTTCGGGGGAAGGGTAAAAACCATGGTTTGCGAGCTGGGGCCCATTCATCTTAGTCGACGGGCTATGGTTTGCGGCTTATCTGAGCATTCCTCTTGGTCCTCCCCCAGGTTGTGGTTTGCCAGCTGAGGCTCATTCATCTCGACCCAATGTCACGGTTTGGCGCCTACCTGGGCAACCACTTCCATCTCAAGCGAAGGGATCACTAGCTGAGCCCCCCATGGTCTGCGATCTACCTTGGTATTCCCCCTCCTCGAACCAACCATGGAAGAGCCATGGTATGTTAGCTGAGGTCGCTATGCGACCTACCTGAACATATATCTTGGCCGGATCTTCAACTCCACGAATTTACAAGAAAAGCCTTGATATGTTAGCTGAGGTCGATCCGCGACCTACCTGGACATCTATCTTGGCTGTCGCAAAAATCACGGGAAGCTCGTCTTGAGCCGCAGCCCGTTAGCTGCGATCGCGAAATGGTCTATGCAAGCGTATGATTTGGCCAAGTCGCCCTACAACTCCTCTATGTTTGTGATAGCTCGTTTTGGTTTTATAAGTTACTTCAAATAGCAGATCATTTATCCTCTCGACGAGCTGATCAAAGGATTTATAAATTATTTACGACCTGCCGCTCAACTAGGCAAAGCTTTCACGACAAGCAACATGCGACCTATAATCAATGATTTATTATTAAAGAACAATCGTTCTGAGAAACTCTTTAAGATCACAGGATTAATTCAAGGCGAACATCGTTTTATTACAAGAAGGTATCTGATACAAGAATTTTCTACCGAACTACAACATGAAGGAATGAAGCCTAAACAAACTAGAGGATAACCAGAGTCCACAATGATCTCTGGCCTCCCCTGAAAGCAAGAAAAAGATAAAGTTCGCCGGATCCCAAGTGGCTCGATAGTCTTCAAGCTTTAGCCGCGCGATCCAACAATCTTCAGCTTTGACCGAGCGGCCGGCAATCTTCTTCCTCCCACATTCGACGGAAAAAGAAGAAGAAGATTGCCGGACCGCTTGGCCGTAGCTAAAATATCGGGGTACAGCGAGCAGCCTCATGCCTGCAAGAACATTCCACTAAGCAACCCAGAATAAACATGCCCCGATAGCTTGAAAACAAATAGGGTATTTATAAGCCCCATCCTGGAACTGTTGGAAATGTATGCCCTAAAGACACGTTTTGTTTAATTTATGGTAATGATGTTTCTCTTATTCAGTTTATGGCACACATATTATTTGCATTTAATTGTTGGAAAGGTGTCCATGCTATTAAGTAAGTAATTCATGTGATGGGTCGTTCTTCACAGTTAGGCATGAATCATGGGTACTTAATAAGCAAGAAAATATTACTCTTGATCTTTTGATAGAACTGGGCATTCTATCATGATAAGATCATTGTGCAATAGATCCTAATGGAGGATGGCTTGCCTTAGCCAGTAAACAGTCCGTTTACTCTAATTGTACAAGCGCATTTGGAATGCGTAGAGTGGACCTGTGATAGAAGCTAATGACAAAGTACTAATTATCATGGAGCTAGTCTATCACTGCTGCTACGTGGACGAGTACTCTAATACTTGAGTATTAGTTGGTGGTCTAGTGAACCTAGAGCTATATTCTTAGATTCATTGTAGGTGAGGTCTATCAAAGATCAATATCCTTTTGAGTTGGGAGTATGGTTTCTAATTAGCTAAGACAGACTAATACAAGATAGTTTCTGTGATTCACCCCCTTGTGATTGTCCAAGAATAATCGAATAATCCAGGGCCCTGGGAACGTGACTTAAGAGTGTGTGCTTCTGGGTAGCTCCCAGTGATAAGCAAGTACATTCGAGTAGTCACGGATTATTGGACTAGTGATCTAAGGATGGTAGAAGTCATTTAGAAAGGTGTTAGTACATTATTCCTTTCTAAATGATGGGTGTTACGCAGAGGGGTATTTTCGTCATTACACTAGTAGGTCAAAGACATGGCATATGCAAAATTATTCGTGGGGTCAGTGTTACCATATGGTGATAGTTGGAACACTTAGAATGACAAAATATAGCTACTAGGTAGCAGGGATATTTTGGTCATTTTAGTAGCCGTGAATAATTTGTCTTTTGGTCCCCGGGGTAGCTCGATGTAACTCATGTATTTTTTAATACATTTGGCTTGTTGGATGAATTACATTGAGAGAGAATTATTTTATTGAGAATGGTCCATAATTAATTGGGCTAGAATAAAATAATAGTACATTAGGGTTTTTAATTAATTAATTGGGCTAACCCAATTAGAAAATTAATTAAAAGATCTTGGCCCATTAGGGTTTGGCCCACTAGGGTTTTAACCCTAGGGTTCTCCCTATATATATCTCTCTTTAGTTGTTTTTTCATCCAAGTCGTTTTTCATTCTTCTTCACCGAAGAGAGGCCACGAGTTCGAGTCATACTCCGGAAGACCGAAAGGGTGCGTTTGAGTTCTGATGCGACGAAGCCGAAGGCTAGCAGGACAGCCGTCGTCTCCACAACGCGAAGAAGCTCCCATCGCTCCATTCCGTCCGGTAATCCGCCGCAAAAGTAAGTCTCTTAGATTCTAATCAATACGAGGAACGGTTTTGATTTTAAAACGCTTCCGTTGCATGCTTTGTTTCCTCGTGTATGATCCTTCAGGAACAAGGGGGGAGACACGGTCAAAACCATGAAAAGCGGGGCCATAATGGTAGCCCTCGTTCCTAGGTCCGCTGACTATTCCCGGAGTCCAAAAATTGTTCCCAAGGATATGGCGAGTCCCAAGACGACGGTCCGACTTCATAAAGCAAAGGATAGGTCGCCGGCGAATTAAACCTTAGCTCCCAGATAACATGACGAACTGTGAGCTAGGGGGGATGCGGTAAGGGGGTTGCAAGGTTGAGCATTGAGCTGGGCCAATATCCAAAGCATTGCGAGGTGAGAACTCCTTGACGGGTCTTCGAACAGCCGATAACGAGCTAACAATGCGAAAATTTGGAAATTTCCAAAAAACCAAAGAGATACAAAAGCATTGGGGTTTTCATTGAAACGCAAATGTCTTACAAAAAAAAGGGGGGGGGGGAGAAAAACCCTAGTCAGAGGGGGAGCCACGGTTTCATGAGGAAGGTCGGCAACATCTTGAGGAGGAGCAGCCGCCTCGAGCTGAGCATCTTCAGTAGGAGGAGCAGCCTCGAGCAGAGCATCTTCAATAGGGGGCTTCGGCCTGATCAGGCTGAGCGGAAGTCCCAGCAGCCTTTCCTTCAGTTGCCTCAGCTGCATACCTTGCGAACTCTTCCACGGCATCATCGCCAAAGAAAGAGACGTCCAGCTCGGGGTGAACTATCCACAAAGTATACAGAAACTCGATTGAATTTTCTGAAGCAGCCTCTTCGCGCTCTCAGGTCACCCGAGCTTCAACCTCGACTTCTTTCCGCACGAGCTCCTCCTTGAACTTTTCCGGCTCACGAGCGACAGCATCAGCTCGCTCCTCCTGGTGACTCCGCATCTTCTGGGTCTCCTCCGTCAGATAGGAGAGGCTATCTTGCAACTTCCTCTTATCCTCCTTGAGGTCCCTCGCGAGAGTCACGAGCCTCTCCTTCTCCTTCAGGAGGACAGAAAGTTCCTCCGCTTGTTTGACACAGCTGAGGACAGATTGAAAGGCAAAACAAAACATGTAAACTTGCAAGCAAAAGGAACGGGAGATAGTCTGAAACGCGGATAAACAGGTCGCGGCAACTAAAACAACTCTCAGTCCGTAGCTCGCACTAAGAGCTGGGGGGCTTATGTTATGGGCGATCTCCGAAATTCAGCTGACGGGCTGGACTCGGTTGCGCAGGGCGAACCTAAACTACCCAAGGCACAATAGGCCGACCGAAGTTCCTTAGAGGCTCGCCAAGCCCAGAGATCGAGAACCACCAATGAAGTCTCACGGTAAAAAGTCAGGTCACCTGAAGACAGCGAGCTCGCTCTAACCGAGCTCACTCAAAACAACATTCCAGCATCACGACTTCCGCTTCGCCGAAGGATGTGCCAAAGATTAGAACAGCTAGGAGACCGCGAGATTATCGGAAGCGATATACACCTGCCTATCAGAAGTAATTCAAATCCCTGAAGACAAGGAACCTATCCCTGATATTCCGGAGCCGATAAGGAAAGCGCCATCAACGGAATAGACTCCTTCCATATTTAGAACTGATTCGAATTGTAAACAACACGACTCTATTTATAGAGAAGAAGACGCCACTGTAAAGGGATCGATCACAAAAATTACATACTGTGACTCTGTCAGAATAACCAGAGAACAGTCATGGACTAGGCATCATTCGATCCGAACCACGTAAAAATCTTGTGTGCTTATTGTTGGTTCCTTTGCTTCTGTTCCTTACTCTTCGGCACCTGTTATTGCATTGCGGGCTCTCGAACTTCGGTTGACGGTTCTCGTACGTTAACAACAATAAATTAACCCAACTACCAAACATATTTAAACATATCTCAGATTCCAGCCATAGCTAACCGGTACAAGTTCCCTACACCTACTGGGTTTACTCATAGTGGGAACCTTAACTTGTTTCCAATTTACTTCTAGTTAAACCATAATCGTCACTCATAATTAATATACAGTAGATATATTACATTATTAACATTTGAGGTTAACCCACACCCTCATGATTAACGGTCACTGCCAATTCGCGACTCATCTATCAGCACCGTCTTTCCCTTCTCGGATCCCGAGCCACCTGTTGGGTTAGTGGGAAAAATATAGGGGTGAGTATGGGAACTCAGTAAGGGCGATATGAGTTGCAGTAAATTAAAATGTATGATAATTATAGAATAATGTGAAGTGTATATTGCATGCAGGCCTATCCACCTCACCCTAATCCGGATTTTGGTGGCCCCATTGATTTAAACTAGGACCCCATCTCGAGACTCACACGGCCCAAATCTACAGCCTCATGCCTAGACACTTCTCCCATAGTCTAATGCAAGCCATGCTAAAATGAATTTACACGCAAATCATATTAAACCTTACCTCGATCAATCTGGTGAAGAAATCAAAAAAACGTCCACACGATGTTGCCTTCTAAACTACCACCTCGCTCCCAAATTCCCATTTTCGAGCCTTTAGCATGCTTCTCAAACCCTAAATTAATTTTTAGAAATTTTTCCCAATTTTTCAGGAATTTCTAATTATTTTCCCATATTTTTTCCATTTTCCTTTTATTTCTTTTTCCTTTTCTTTTCTTTTTTCCTTATTTCTTCCCCCTTCTTCTTCCTCCTCTGTTCTTCTTCCCCGCGGCCCCCTGCACGCGCCAGCTCCAGCCTCCGCCAGCCACCGCCGAGGCCAAGCCTGCCGTCGTCGGTCGCTCCTCGTCATAACGCTACCATCAGCTTCTGCCGCGGTGGCATCGCTGCTTCGCTCGCAGCCACCGCGAGCTTCCAGCTTGCGCGCGCACAGCAACGCCTCCAGCCGCCGCTCGCCCCTACTGCTCCAGCCACTGACGTCGCGACCACCATAGGCTGCCACCACCCCAAGCTGCTGCTCCACACAGCATCGCTGTCAGCCCCCACGCTTCTACTACCCCAACCAGCCTCCATGGCTGCTCCAGCTCCACCCGGGCTTCATCGCGGCACAGCCATGGCCGCTGCTCCAGGTTGTCGCCTCTGAAAACGCTTCTTGCTCCCACTCAATCTCTTGATCTCTCTTTCTCTGCTCTCAGCTCCCTATCTCTCTCCCACACTCTCTCTCTCTACGTTACAGAATATTAGAGAAAAGCACTCCAGGAAGCTTGGCCTCCAAGCACGTGCACCGCCACATATATATATATATTATACATCTATATAATTTATTATATAATAAAAATTACATATAACTCATAAATTAGTTATTTTAAAGTTAGGGGTGTTACAATGTACAAATCCCATATGTGTGGGTGTATTATATAGATATATATATATATACATATACATATTCACGTGCGTGCGTATGGCTGCAATGAAGCTTCTTGAAGCTTCCAGATCCGTCTTCTGCAAACGTAACAACTAAGTTTTGATGCAAGTAGGAGCAAGGAGTGGTGGCCAAGGCTCTTGAGTCGATGGGATCTCTATAAATAGGGGTCGTTTGAGAGCAAAATGGGAAATTAAAGGAAAGAAGAAATGAAGAAAAGCAATGGTCGAATGGCAGCAAGCTTGGGCGAGCAAATGGCCGAGAGGTCGAGGGAGAAGTTGGGAATCAAAGATGGAAGTCGAAGGCGGCCACAAGGGTTGTCGGAAGCAGCCAAAGCTGACCGCAATAGGGGGATACAACTCGAGGGCGAGGCAGGGCAACAGTAGGTGCGCAAGGCAGCTCGGTCGGCAGTGCTTGCGTGCGTGCGAGGCGGTTGCAAAACTCGGTAGAGGTCTTGGAGGTGCTCGGAAGCGAGGAGATGGCTAGAGGCGCGACCATAGCAGCCGCGAAGCTGTGTTGTAGCAGTTGGCCAACAACGCAGCCGGCATCGGGGGCGGTATGGCAGCCACCAGCAAGGCTGGGGGAGGCTAGCAAGGGCGGTCGTGGCCAGCATGGGCGGCTGTAAGGCCGACAAATGGGGCGGTGCGGCGGAGCTGGTGCGCGAGCATAGGTCTCACGTAGAAGCAGGGGGAAGAAGAAGATGAATAAAAGGGAGAAGAAAGAAAAGAAAAAAAGAAAAAGAAATGAGGAAAAATTAGGAAAAATCTTTTGAAAAATTCCAAAAACTTTTGATGATTAATTTGAGTATAGAGGAGCATGCAAAAGCAAGAAAATTATTCAACCCTTTGTCTTGAAAATGGTTTGGTGTGTGTGTGATGGGTTTAGGTGAGCGGTTCTACCCTCCCGAGCTTAGGTTGCATGTTTTTGAACCAGTTCTAGCGAGCGGTTATACCCTCGGGAATTTGGGTTATATCGTGTAGGCGTTTTACTTAAGTACTTGTGGCATTGTATGCATATTGAACATATGGTATATTGCATCAACTGTTTTTACTTATAAAAGAGTCGGTGCATGGCGTGTGATTTTTCATATATCATCGGGGTATTGATTTTCGCGTTGTTGTTATGTCCATGGAGGACGGGATGGGGTCTTCTTGAGAATGGGGCAAGGTTAATCCTAGTGATTGTGTGACACGGTAGGGCACTCGGGGATTAAGAATGTCGCTGCAATGTCAACCCCAAAGGTGTGTGGAATGGATTTTTCACGGGAGGTTGAGTATGCTAGGGAGATTTCTCAAGTTAAACGTGTTGCGTGTTGTCGTTGTCTTTATATGCCATGTTCGTGTGTGTTTCATGCATTCAATAAGTTGTATCATGCCATTATTTAGATATTTTATTATCTAATCTGGGTTATGCCCCTAAAATATTCAACGTTCCAGCCAGGAACTGCTGCAAAGGCGATAACGTGGCTAGTTAAGGGCCAACGGTGTTTAGTATGATAGATGTTGTATCATTTTGAGGCGATAGTATTTACTTTGATATAAGTATGAACAATTGTATGAAAATGTTATTATCGTCTGGTAACTTTGTAATACATATTTTGGTGTGAAAACACTATGTATGAACCTCGTGGTAGGCCACTGTATTTTGGTGTTACTATATTTGCTGTGTAATACTATGTCTTGTTTAGTTTAAGATTATTGATCTTATTTGTTAAACGGGCAAGATTGGGGTTTTCGGAATCTTATTTGCATGTGAAGATTGTTCTTAAAATCACCGTGGGTGCCGCCCATTGTATGTGTCGGGCATGTTGAAGCATGTGAAGATTATTCTTAATACACCATGTGTGATGAATTTGGGGGGAAAAAAAAGATTCTCGAGAATTCTCTTATAGTAACGCACCCGTGTAAGGCAGGGTGTTACACAATGCTTGCACTAACCCTTAGTTTTATAGGTATTTTCGCTCACAAATGGTATCAAAGCCTTGCTAGGCTTATGGGTTGTGCATCGGATTGCATCTCGGTTAAAAACCCTTTGATTTTTCAGTTTGATTTCACAGTAAGTAGTGACAGAATCGAATCTGTTTTCTTTAAAGAGTAATGCTATAGGTACGCTGTGGGCTACGCCCACGGCTACCGAAAGCATTTAAAATAATTTAATAAACTTAACTTAAAATTTTGTCTTTTCTTTTTGCGCGACCCCACCCGCCCAAAACCCATCTGCCCAAATCCATTTTCTCTCTCTCCCCTACTACCCGCCCAAACCCATCTTCTCCATCTTCCTTCTCCATCTTCTTTGTTGCTCTTGCTCTTTACCTGAAAAACCTCTCTCACGGCCAAGCCCATCTTCTCTCTCTCGCTCCATCTCTATTGCTCTCTTTTACTTTCGATCACCATTGCCCCAAACCCATCTTCAATCTGTTGCTCTCGCTCTCTTTCTATTGCCCTCCCTCACGGCCAGCATCGGTCCACCTCTTTCTCTTTCTTTCTTGTCACCCTCACCCCTCTTTCCCTCTCCCGACACTGTCGACCCCACCCCCTCTCACGGCCACCTCTCTCGATCGTCGTCAGCCCCACCCCTCTCCCTTTCCTGACACCCTCGACCCCACCCCTTTCTCCGCATCTCCCTCTCCCGACACTATCGACCCCACCCACCCCTATTTCCCTCTCCACCTGCATCTCCTTCTCACGATGGCATTCGACCCCAACTGCCAACCACCCCTCTCTCTCTCTATTTATCTCTCTCACTTCAAGGCCGTCGCCTCGCCCCGGCCAGCCACTGCACCCCCACCGTTGCCCCCTACATCTGCCACCTCTCCTTTTGGCTGAGATAATATTTCAAGGGAAGATGACTAATTTTTCAGGTAATTTTCTATATTTATGTTCTGCTTGATTTATGATACCCTTGTATTTCTTAAATGCTTGATTAATTTTTGTTATTTTAACCTTGAAGATGAGACAATAGATGCTGGAAGTTTGGAAAATGATGAAGATGATATTTTAATGGAGAAGTTGGATGATGAAATTTTAGTAGAAAACAATGAGGTTATTGTGCCAAAGGTTGGGATGAAGTTTAAGGATGCCAACGAAATATTTGAGTTTTATAAGAGACATGCATATAACATAGGTTTTCCAGCTAGAAAAAGAACTTCAAAGAAGGGTAAGGATGGGGTAGTAAAATATGTGACATTTTCATGTTGTCGAGAAGGTCAAAGAAGTAGGTCTCAAAATACTTTTTCGAGGCCACAACCAACCATTCAAACAGGGTGTAAAGCTAAGTTGACTGCAAGTGTTGATGGTATTGGAACATGGTGAATTAACACCATCCATCTTGAGCATAATCATAAGATGAGTCCATCCAAATCCCGGTTGTTTTGATGTAATCGACAATTGAGTACACATGTAAAACGTCAGCTTGAAGTGAATGATATGGCTGGAATTCCATTACATAAAAGCTATAACTTAGCAATTGTCGAAGCGGGTGGATATGAGAATTTGACATGCATCGAAAGAGATTGTAGAAACTATGTAGAAAAGGTTAAACGGTTACGACTAGGGGAAGGAGATGCAGCTGCAATACAATCTTATTTTTCAAAAATGCAAGCAAATTGCCCTGGTTTTTTCTTTAGTATCGATTTGGATGAAGAGTCTCGATTAAGAAATGTGTTTTGGTCTGATAATAGGTGTAGAGAAGCATATAAAGAGTTTGGTGATATTGTGACCTTTGACACCACCTACCTCACAAATAAATATGACATGCCATTCGCCCCTTTTGTTGGGGTGAATCATCACAGACAATCTACATTACTTAGATGTGGGTTAGTGTCGAGTGAGGATACAGAAACATTTGTTTGGTTATTTAGGACATGGCTTCAATGCATGCAAGGCCAAGCTCCTCATGGAATAATTACGGACCAAGATAGGGCTATGCAAAATGCAATCCAAATAGTATTGCCAAATACCAAACATAGATGGTGTTTGTGGCATCTATTGAAGAAGTTGCCTGAAAAATTTGGCAACCATGTTCAAAAATGTGTCATATTTTCGACTATACATGAACTAGTCTATGATTTGCAAACTCCAGAAGAATTTGAACAAGGTTGGATTAAGATGGTTGAAGATAATGAATTGCATGATAATAATTGGTTGGTCAGACTTTACATTGATAGAAGTCGTTGGGTTCCTTGTTTCTCGAAAACATCATTTTGGGCAGGTATGTCAACAACCCAATGTAGCGAGAGTGTGAATGCATTCTTCAATGGGTTTGTCCATTCAAAGACATCGTTGAAGCAGTTTATTGAACAATACGAGTGAGCACTAAAGAATAAGATTGAGAAGGAGTTTCAAGCAGATTTTCGATCATTCTCACAAATGGTTCCATGCATTACACCATATGAATTTGAAAAAAAGTTCCAATCAGTTTACACTATATCAAAATTCAGGGAATTTCAAGAAGAAATCAACAAAAAGATGTATTGTGACATTATATCTGTCAACGATGGATGTTCGGAAATGATGTATAAGGTACAAGAGGATGTGGTAGTTGGTGGGGGTATCAAGAGAAAAAAAATTACCATTTTATTTCAGAGGGATAGTTGTGAATTTATTTGTAGCTGCCACCTATTTGAGTTTATGGGAATTATCTGTCGGCATGCTATCACAGTATTAATCCGTAATAACGTAAAATCACTTCCCAAAAGGTATATATTAAGGAGGTGGAGGAGAGATGTAACTAGATGCCACACGAGGGTTGCAATTAACTATGATGGGTGGATTAATAGTCCTGGGCAGTTAAGACATGACCAATTGTGCAAAGCTTTTACCGATGTAGCTGATCTTGTAGCATATGATGAAGGTCGTACAAAAGAGCTTATGGAGTGGATTCAATTTAAAAAAAATGAGCTTTCTAGCTCGAAGTCACGTAATGGAAGTAATCATCTATCTCAAGCGATTGTTCATGTAGGCATTGATGAGAGAATGACAGAGAATGCTTCAAGTGAGAATATATTAGACCCCAACTGCTCGAGAAGTAAAGGAAGGCCTAAGAAGCTTCACAAAAAGAGCCCGTTAGAGTCGAGATTTAAAAGAGATAAGGTAAGCACTAGTTTGTAGTGTTCAAGTAACCTACTAGGTGAAACATAAATTAATCATGGTTCGATGATGCACAGGTGTCTTTGGGTACTAAAAAAGTAAAGAAAGTGTCGCAAAAGAATTTACAGGATGGTGCAACCGTTGTTCAAACTACACAGGAATCACAATACCTTGTCATGACACCCTTCTCGTATCCACGTCGCTTGGTATGTAACTATATAAAATTTTCATTTGATGACTTTTTCTGTTTTGATTTTTAAAAAATTATTTTCGATGTTGGATCAGGATGAAATACAGGTAGTTACACATCCCAATTTCCAAGACAATGAATTGGCAAATATCCCGCAACATGTTTCATGCATTCAACAGTTTCCATTTCCTACCTTGGGGTGTCCGTCTCCACCAATTGATACATTTAATTTTCAAGGTGAGTTTAGGCTTTGAGTTTAAAAGAAAAAAATAAATCAAATATGTTATGTGGAAAATTCTAACAGCTATTATTTTGCAGGCCATGCGTGGAGGTGCTGATACTGTGATTGCAGTTGAAGGTGATGGAACCTTTTGTGAAATTCTAACAGCTATTATTTTGCAGGCCAACATGTTTCTATTGTTTCTTCTTCAGTAAGGTTTGTTTTTTTAGTGTTTTTTTTTATTTTTATTTAAGAAATAATTTTTTCCATAAGATGTTGAGCACTTGTACTCGCTATTTGCTAGAAATGTAAGAATAAAAAATGCTACATGAACAAAATTATTTGTTATAAGATATGAACTTCACGTAATTAACCAATTTTTTTATTGTTTAAATTCTTAAAATATTCAAAAAGTTATCATGCATATGTTTATTAATGTCTTCATGTTGCAGGAGGTCCTTATTCAATGGTTCCTTCTATTGGTTCTGTTTCAGTAACTATTAGACCATTGCACCAGTAGGATGTTTCAGTAACTATTAATGTCTTCATATACATCAAGGTACATATAGATAGAATTGGGCAAGATTCCTAAATGTGATTTAGGAATCAATCCTAATTTAGGATTGGGTAATCTGCTAGCATCCTTGTGAACAGCAGTAGCATTCCTGTGAATTGACAATATGTATGTATATGACCATACCAATAAAAATGATAAATGGTAATTAAAAAAGAAAAAGAAAAAGAAAAATGTTATGACAATCAATTGCGTTATAGGAATCCTTCTCATATTAACGTACTTGTTAGAGCTCTAGGCTTCTCTAGTTTCACAAAAGATGTTTGCTCTCTTTATCATTAATGTTGAATCTTTTTTCATTTTGCCTCCAACAATTTTTTTTAATATTTTTTAGAGTCTTATTTATGTCATTTTATCTAATGAACTTGATAGGTCTTCAAAAAGGAAGTGATATTTGTTGTTGATATAAGTGTGAGCATGTGAGGAAAGCCACTTGAGGATACCAAGAATGCTTTATCTTCAACACTGTTAAAGCTTGATCCAAAAGACTCCTTCAATATAATAGCTTTCAATGGAGACATTTATCAGTTTTCGTCAAAGATGGAGTTAGCCACTAAGGAAGCAATTGAAAAAGCCACTCAATGGATTAATATGAACTTTGTTGTGGGGGATGGTACAAATATTTTGCTTCCCTTGAATCAGGTCTTATTCCATTCTCAGATAGCTTTTGACTCTCCATTCCACTGATCATGTGTTTTTTGACCATTTTTATCTCTCTTTTTTTCAGTTAGATAACATTATAATGTATACTGCCAATTGCCTTCGGATATAGCACATTACAGGTGCCTAACAAGCAAAGCAAGTCATAAGAAAGTAATTTTGTCATTAGATTAAATTGGTTAAGCTAAGTAAAACTTACATGCGTCTAAATCTGTGGCCAGAATTATGCCGGAAGAACTGAACATGCATTGTTTGACTCCAGCAAAGTCTGTCTCCCCACCCAAGAACTGAACATGCATTGTTTGACTCCAGCAAAGTCTATCTCCCCACCCAAGAACATGGCTCACACACAAAACTCTGTCTCCCAATTCTTAAATATTAAAAGTTCTACGTTTCAATATTGGATTCTTGGATTTCATGTTTTCCAATCTCTTATTGCAAATATTTAACCTGGGTGGCTTAAGAAACACATTCCTCATGGTTGCTGCATATTCATAGTTGCCAATTGGCCAACTGTCCCCAGAGCACATTAATGTGTTAAAAGTTCTCCTTCTGTTTCCAGATCAATGCAAGCGAAAAAAAGTTAAATAACACTATTAATTGAATGCATAATATATATTATATATTTCCTTTTTTTTGTTTGTTGTTCTTACTGAGACATTTTCTATTTGTTTTCTTTTGATTATTGTAGTTATCTCTATATATCAACTCAGTTCTTTGCTTCTCTTGGTCAGGCAATAGAGATGTTGTGCAATACTCGTGATTCCCTTCCTACGATTGTCCTTATAACTGATGGGGCTGTAGAAGATGAGAGACACATTTGTGATGTCATGAAAAGTCATTTAACAAATCGAGGATCAATATGCCCACGAATTTACACATTTATGCTTTGTTCTTAAACTATTAGACCATTGCACCAGCAGGATGATGATCTCAGTCTCATACCACCTTAGCAAGAAATCTCCATAAGAGCTGCTGTTCTATTTTATTTTGTAATTCTGACAATGTAAAATGAATAGGTTGTTGAATGTTAAATGAACAGGTTGTTAAATGTTGAATTTATAGGTTGTTGAATGTTAAATGAACAAATTAAGTGTATTCAAAAAGGTGAATGTCTATCTACAGCTTCTTGTTGACATTTTCTTGTGGGTATGATAAGAATACACAAGCAATTTCTTGTCTGATTTTGTCTTGCAAAGCATGGTGGATAGGTACAAATAGCTTCTTGTCTGGTTTTGTGGTCCAATGCCTAAGGGTCATGCACCAACCATGCAACCCACAGTTCGTGTCCAAACATCAAATAATTATAAAATACTTGATGTTAAATGAATAATTTTTGCTAAGTTAAAAAATTAAATTTATAAGCCATTTAAATACTTTTATATAATTATAAAATAATCATCAAATAAAGTTTAAAAACCATTTAACTACAAACATCAATACCACTAATAGAAAAATGTACTACAAACACATTAATATCTACATAAAAACTTGTTCTAATTTTACCACAACAAACACATATCTAATAGTTCTTATGAGATACAATTTTACTCAAATACCACTACATACACATATATAAATACAATTCTCAAATGTCAACCACAATCATGCTGGTTTCTTTCCTTTACCATTGTCAAATACACTTCCTTTTCCCTTGCGCACTGTTATGTTCATTGAAATCTCCACGTCATCTTCTTTATATATTCGAGCTATAGTTTGGAACATGCGAGAAAACTCTTCAACGGGAAAATTGGTCGTAGACTTAGCCGAAGCACTGCCACTGGATTCACCCTCATCAAATAATCCACGTGCTTCATCTTGTCCAACCCACTTCCAAAATCCACACTCAATATTGAAAATATTGAACAACCTCCCTTTATTTACGGACTCTTTTTCCATCTCGAAACATTTTACAAATCCTCGTTTACACAATAGGCATGAGCGCTTTGTTGGACATGCCGCAAAGTAATGCCCCCGTCGTCTACAGCTATGACATACTTCTGTATTTCGTCCGGTCATTGTAGCACTGTGAATTAGAAATTGCACTTTAATTAGCAATAATACAAAGTTAAAGAAGATTCATAGTAACGAAACTTCTATGAAAGAGTGTTACAAACTGAGGATATAGTCAAATGCAGCAACACAAATCTCAAACTGAGGATGCTTCTATAGAAATTGCACTTCAATTTAGTCCAATGCAGCAACATTCTAAATATATTAACTGAGGATGTGCTACAAACTTCTAAGTTTTGGGATCCCAGAAAACAGTATAGCCAGTTGTTTGCTAGATACATATGCCTATGTTGTTAAATATTTTTAACTACAGCAACAAATCCAAGATAATATGCATTAATTATAAATTCATCAACAATAGAGCTAAGCATGTAGTTGGGAAAATGTCACCACCCAAACAGCTATAGCCAATTACCTTTCATTTTTTGTTTGGCTAAATATCAGAATCCTAAACCTTGGATTGACCATGCGGACAAGCAACAAGAACATGGATGCAAAACAAAAAAGTATACAGTGCCATTGATATGCAAAACACAAAATCTATGTAGCATACCACAATGCTTCTCCTGAGCATGATTTCATCTACTATAATACTAAAATTATTTTCAAAATCCATCTATATTGGGCAAAATCCATTTATAGTAAAACAACCACAAAATTTATATATGTGAAGACATGGGCAAATATAAATCTCCACATACTAGGATTGTTGGCTGGCCGGCAGATGCAGTGGGCGGCAGTGGGTCATGCAGTGGCTGGCTAGTGGCAAGGCGACGGCGGTGAGAGCGAGAGAGAAAGAGAGAGATGGCTCGTGGTCGTGCGAGTGGAGATGCGGGTGGGCGCGACGATGTCTAGAGAGGGAGATGCGGGTGGGGTCGACGGATGGGGGTGGGGGCGACGGTGTCATCAGAGGGAGATGCAGGTGGGGCAGCGATGGTGTTTTGAGCAAGAGAAAGAGATAGGCACACAGAGAGAGGGGTAGGGTCGAGGGTGTCGGGAGAGGGAGAGGGGTGGGGCTGACGACGATCGAGAGAGGCGACCGTGAGAGGGGGTGGGGTCGACAGTGTCGGGAGAGGGAAAGAGGGGTAAGGGTGACAAGAAAGAAAGAGAAGGAGGTGGACCGACGCTGGCCGTGAAGGAGGGCAACAGAAAGAGAGTGAGAGCAATAGATCGAAGATGGGTTTGGGGCAATGGTGATCGAAAGTAAGAGAGAGCAACAGAGATGGAGCGAGAGAGAGAAGATGGGCTTGGCCGTGAGAGAGGTTTTTCAGGTAAAGAGCAAGAGCAATAGAGAAGATGGAGAAGGAAGATGGAGAAGATGGGTTTGTGCGAGTAGCAGGGGAGAGAGAGAAAATGGATTTGGGCAGATGGGTTTTGGGCAGGTGGGGTCGCGCAAAAAGAAAAGACAAAATTTTAAGTTAAATTTATTAAATTATTTTAAATGCTTTCGGTAGCCGTGGGCATAGCCCACGACATACCTATAACATTACTCTCTTTAAATTACTTCCCGCGGGCTTTGAGTTGGGGTGAAAGAACCCCATATCCGAAGCCAGTGGCCGTTGGGCTTCTCATTTGTGTGGCCCGTGACAACTCACTTGCCGGCCGGCAGCGACACATGGACCCAGTGACAATTTGGTTGATTCAACCCACTTCGGTATCAGTTTTTTGTTTATTCTAATTTTGTGGGGGTAACCAGTGTGTTGATTTAGATCATTTTGTGATTTATTTGTGAGTATTTAACTACTTAGTGCCTTAAATTTGCATAATAAATCTGTGTTAACAATCTAGTTGCTATTCACTTGTTGATTTACTGCATATTTAATTTTTATGAGGTTAATTAATTTATTTTATTTTATTTACAAATACAAATAATACATCTAAAAACTAAATCTCTACACTAGAATTTTCCCTTCCCTAAAATTAAATCCCTACCTAGTTTCTAATTTCTAAAATCCCTCTTTTGTTCATTTGCTCATTTTTAAAATTCCTAAAAACTTAACAAATACATGGTACCATTAACCTCATAAAAAGTTCTTATAGAAATAAAGACAAAGTTGTGAAACTCTGGACCTTTTCCCGTCCTTTGGAACGTTTCTTATACGGATTAGTTTTCAATTCTATCTTTGATCTCTTTTAACCTTGTTTATAATCCCATTTCATCTCATATCTTCTCTTCTTTTTCTTTTCTATGGTTTTTTTTTTTTTATGATTATATTTACAATTTTTTCTTATTGAATCTATTTTTGTTAATTCTAATAAAAAAAAGAATTATTAAGATTTAACTAACATTATTATAAGCAATTCCTAATATAATTTTGTACATGCGCGAATATAATTATTAAGTTATTATAATTAAGTATTAATTATTTATTGATAATAAAATATATTAAAAATTACGAACATATTAAAAAAATACAATATACCAAACTAATTTATTATAATTATTCGATTTATTATATAATTTAATTTTTAAATAAATATTAATTTGATACAATAATTTAAATTATTTAATAATTGTCATAATTTAAATTATTTTATCAGTTATTATAATATTAAATTATTTTATTTTTTATCAATTAAATAATTATTAATATTATTTTCATAAATTATTTTATTTTTTATTTAATAACTAAATATTTCTACAAAAAAAAAAACTATGTAACACCACAAAATAAAAGAAAGTAATTTAAGAATTTTTATTAATTTTCCAAGTTACTATGAAACAGGTCACAAAATTAAAAGTCAGTGTAATAAGCAGAATCCACTGAAGAGAGTACCCCATAACTAAGATACTTAGAACAATGACATAATATTGACGAGAGTCTCAAGACGAGATTTATGACGCTGAAAGAAATTAAAACGGAGATAATTTTTGGTATAGCTAAAATACAGTTTAAAAAATCGAATGATTGTAAGGAAATTCTAGAAAAACAACGGAACCCTGAGATGGCTCCGATTTTATGTAAGAATCAACCCTAAAGTAGTTTTAAGACAAAACGATAGTTTTGTGAGAACACTGCGACAAAAACGTACTTATTGAGTAACTTTAAGTTATTAATTTTAGAATTTTGATATTTTAATCCAAACGAAATTGATATTTGAGGATGTAATTGCAATGTGCAATGGTTCAATGAGAATAAAGATTTAATTTATGGATTTATATGTAATTTTCATAATTTTAATTATATAACAAATTATATAAATCATATATGTATAATATATATATGTATATATAATTATATATGCATTACAGAGAAACTGTGGGTGCAAATCAGCATGTATATGCAATTCAATGGGCTAACTGAAGTAGTGCCCAAGTCTTATGTATGTATATATATGTGGGAGGAATTGAAGAAACAAAGAAGCAGGCAAATCGCGAGAAAGAGAAGCAAAGAGTGAGATTGGCCAATGGTGACTGGAGGTGATTGTTAGTTCTATGTAATGGCAAAAATATCCCAAGAGGGGGTGAATTGGGATTTAGGTGATTTTAGACAAACTTGACGAATTTTAGCTAAGTAGGATACTAGGTTTCGAAACCTAAATAAGTATGTTTCGAAACTGACCTCTCTGTTAAGTATATTTCGAAACATAGATGAGTATGTTTCAAAATCTTACTCACTGGAAGGTATGTTTCGAAACCTTGTTCTCTGGTTAGCTTATTTTGAAACTTCTTTTACTTTTGAAAAACAATTCTTTTGAGTGCACTGATATCACCAATAAATCAATAGGATGAACAAGACACGAGCACACGAGATTTACAGTAGTTCGGCACCCGCCTACTCCACTACCTTCAAGGTTACCCACTTGAAGGATTTTCAACCACAATCACTTTTACTTAGTGATCAACATACCAAGGGTTTTACCACGGTTCACCCTAAAACCTTACACGGTGAGTTTTTATGGCTTAACTCAAACCTTCCCCACAATGAGTTTTTTCGGGATAAACTCGAACTTTTACAACTTATGAGTTTTTGGCTCAACTCAAACCTTTACAACTTTAAATGAGATAAGTAAAATTTATCTCTTACAGCCCAATGGATTTGCATAATGAAAACAACTTACCAAAACTCGGCTGTACAAACCTCTTTGGTTGAAGATTGGAGAGTATAGATGAAAGAATACTTGTAGCTTGCTTCTCCTTTTTCACTTCTCACAGCACACTTTGAAGATGGATACAAAGGATCTTCGTAGAAACCTTTCTAAACTGTTTTCGTTCACAAGTGCTTGTGAGTGCAACTTTTGTCTCTTTTGAGTATAGATAGATAAGTGCTCGTCTCTTTCTTGTCTTGAGTGTGGTGTCTAACTTTGCATCTTGAGGATCTGCTATATATGTGTTGGAAAGCAAAGTTCTGACTTAAAATAGCCGTTAGAGACAAGTTCAGGAAAATAGGTTTCGAAACATACATACTATATTTTGAAACATCAAAGAACTAGACCAAGGTTTCGAAACATGACCCTCAGGTTTCGAAACATCACAGCTTCCAGCTAGACAAAGCACTTAGAGACAGCAGATAGTGGGAGACAAGATTCTTAAGGAATCTTATGGACATTTGAATATAAAATAGGTCTCCACTCAACCATTTAATAAATCAATTTGCAGGGCATGGAGAAAACATTTTAAAATGAATTTAAAGCCTTTTTATTTAAGTAAATGTTCAGCTCCCATGCTGCATTGTTTTGAAAAGATTCTACTAACATATAGTCAGAGGTTTCGAAACATGCTTAAAAAAAACTTTTTTGAAAAACATTAAACAACTTATAAACAATTGAATGTTCTGCAGGCAGAGACTTAGGTTTCGAAACATAATAGGATAGGTTTCGAAACATGATATGTAGATTTTGCAAACAATGAAGCCTATAAGAACAGTGTTTCGAAACATGGACACTTGGTTTCGAAACATCATACAGGCATTTGGATTCTTTCAAACATACAAGGTTTCGCGCCTAAAATCTCTTTATGCATTGTTTCGAAATATGACAACCTATTTCAAAATATGAATTTCTTCAAAGACAAATTTCACCACAAACACTTT
The DNA here is from genome assembly GCF_014633365.1 of Diospyros lotus. Lineage (NCBI taxonomy): Eukaryota > Viridiplantae > Streptophyta > Magnoliopsida > Ericales > Ebenaceae > Diospyros > Diospyros lotus. Next base: position 38,723,390 of record NC_068349.1, on the reverse strand, counting down.
TTCTCATATACCAAAAAATATGATACAACAGTGACCACAATAGTGGCGACTACCTATAGCGTGTCACGGAGAAGGCCGGCGATGGTGTGCGAGAGGGCGGTCGGCGGCTTAGTTGAGATGTTTATGCATCTTTTTCTGTTTTTGTTTGTTTTTATGCTTGTTTTTTGTAACTAAGATTGTTTTGAACCATGATTTGTTGAGGCAAAATGAAAGGAAAACGACGGAGAAAAACGGTATAGTTACTGGTGCTTGATTAACTTTTGCTAATTAATTTCTTTATTATTAATCTGGTTAGCCAACCCCTATCAAATCTGTGTTGCATTTGATGAATAAAGATCTGAGCTCGTGGAGAAAGATCAGAAAACCCAAAAAATAAAAAAAAAGTAGATGACAAGAAGAAGCGAAACAGAGATTAAGAAAGGAGCACCCCATTGTTGCATTTGATTATACTGATTTGCATGCTTATGACAAGGTCTCTTAAGCTTTGTTCTGGGTGGTTTTGATTCCTCTGTTTGGAGGATTGTCTCTGTTTTTTTGTGGGGTTCGTTCGATACGTCTTGACATATATACTTCTAGTTTTGGGAGTGTTTTGTTTTTTCAGTTTTAATGTGTTCCTTCTATGGTTCAATTAATCAAAATAAAAAAGATTAAGAAATGAGCACCCCATTGTGCAACCGCCAGCCCGAGGTTAACCAAAGATCATGCCCAATTCTGCCCCATCACTGTGACACGTTAATTTGAGAGACACAAAGATGCTATACACATCAATTGGACTACATGTAACCACAACTCATTAAATTCTGACAAGTTTTTACATATGATTGAGAGAGTTAAATTCAGGTATGCCTCCTGTACCATCTTGTTCTTTTGGATGTGTTAAGTGTTACTGTATTAGAAGAGTTAGGATTTCTCTTTTATATAAATATATTCACATTTTCTGCTCAACTAGTATTTCTTTAAATTTTCTTTTAGCCGCCTACTCTCTTTATCTCCCCAGATTAGGATACCATTTGATTAAAGTTACTTATAATGCCTAGAACGTTCTCTTGATCTTGATCGAACGTAAATGAAAGTACAATAAGGCTCCTAAATGATCACCAAAGACCAATAATCACTGTTAATGAATCTCCAATATTTCATTACACAAGAAAAATGCAATAGTTGTTGGTACAAAAATTACGGTTGTTGCTCTGCCATATGCTACCGTTGAAAATTTGTTCGGCAATGATACATAGTATGCTTCCATTTTATTTGATTGTTCTGTTTTATTAAACGTTCATGGGCCTGATGATGTTTTATTGAACTGTTTGTACTGTAAACTTACCAGAATATTCCCAAATATTATTAGGTCCTTTTCAATAGATCATGAATCTACTGAGATAGGGGCAATCTCATACTCAATAACTTTGAACCGTTTTATGATGCTTCAAAGCTTTAGTTTGCATATTTTTTTCCTTGCAGATAGATGGACAATAGTCCCACAACTCGCAATGTAACCCACTAGCATTGTCGAGAAGCAAAGGCTTGCAAAATATAGTCTTGCTTTTAATTGTAAGGAGTAAGTCTCTTACGACCATTGAGCCTGTTTTTCTGAGTTTTTGGTGGATCATATAGAATCACATCTTTGTTCATTTGTATATAGACTATTGCATTATTACTCTGTCCTTAGTAATCACGTGTTCCCATCCTGAGCCCAGTATCCGTCTTCCTTACTGTTTCTTCATAGGATGTATGTATATTGTCTTTTGTTGTCTTAGATGTACATGCTCTGTGCAATAACTTGTGGTCAGGTTGACACTTGGTTTGGTGTTCATGGAGTATTTTCATATATTTATGCATATATATTCTGAACTGTGATACTTATAATCATATATCTATTTGTCCATGGAGGATAATTGTATTTAGATTCTCATATATGATGTATACAATGCTTCCAATGGATATTTGTTGTTTGAAGTCGAGTTTCTCTAGTTCTAAAGAAGCTTCTGGTTTTTTTTTTTCCACAAAATTAGGCACTTCATCCAAGCTATCTTGAAACCAGGTTATGATGTATCCTTCCTATAGGATTAGAGCACAGTTAGATGAATACAAGAATAGATTATAATACTTGCATATGCCTTATATAAGTTTTGAAAGAAGAGATTAAAGTAAGTCAGATTTAGTTCATGTTCCTATCCACACAATATTGTATTGTAAATGTATCTGGTATGATAATTGGAATATGTGTGATCTTTGTTGAACAATGTATGAAGTTCAAAAAAACAATATTACAGACAAGAAAAACGTGATAAGAATAAATTCATATTGATATATATATATATATATATATCCATGAAGTATTCATTTATTTCTTTTTTCAGATGTTCTTGTATCATATCTGTTCGCGTATTCTTTCCCGCAAGTGAACGAAATCGTAACAAGTAATATAATGATGAATAGAGTATCGTTCTCACGAGAATTAGCTTTCAATCCCTACTTTAACCACTATTAACTTTAATAAGTCACACACAATCAAAATAATACTCAATGAAAGTTCTATATTAACTAAAACCAACTCACTAAATGGAAAACACAAAATAATTCTTTAGGTTTTAAATGTAGAAATCTAATGCACTAGGGTTTATGAATCCACCGTAGTTCTTTAATTGATTTAATCTTTCAGTGATCGGGTTTTATAATTCTTGTTTGAAGCTGAAAATTAATGATCCTAAGTTAATCAAAAGCCTCTCTCGATGGTCGATTGAATCTATGCTTACATATGAGATTAATTATCTCTAATCAATCTGCAAATATACAAACATGCATTTATCCACAATGATCATCAAAATAAGATTTCACAAGGCATAACGGTATCTCTACCTATTATTGAACCTTATGTCGTTTATTACCAAGTGCTAATCTATATTGAATCTCTCGAAAGCAATATAAATCACAAACACGTTCTAATGGCGGCCAAGCATCAAAACGGAATTAGTGCATAACAAACGATCAACCCGAAAGATAATAATATAATAAAACCCAAATACTTTTAGTTAAATCATCATTGAACTAGGTTTCATCAATCACCCTAGCAACAAAGTACTTAGCCTAGCATAGTTTCAACCAATGAAAGAATAATAAAAACAAAGTTCATGATGTTGGAGAGAAGAAAGAATGGAAAAATACAACCAAACCGAAGATCTTCAAGAAAATCTCCCTCTTCTTCCTAGACTTGTCGTCTTCTCCTCCTCCAAAAGCTCCTCAATCTATCAAGAATCCTTCCTTATATAGTGCTTTTTAGGTCTTCAAAGTCGTGCCCCTTGAGAGAGCCCATCTCCACTTGATTTGAAAGGAAACGAGCTTAAAATGGCCTTTTTACGAAGCTTAGAGCCTTACCGCGGCCTTACCACGGAATGCATTCCGCAGTAAGGTTGTGAGCCACAGAATGAAAATCTTGTCACGGGCTTACCACAGAATGCTTTCCACGGTAAGGTCATAAGCCACAGAATACTTCTTCAACCACGGCTTTATCACGAAATGCTTTCCACGATAAGGCCGTGAGCCACAAAAAACAATTCTTACCACGACCCTACCACACAATGCTTTGCATGACAGCACCGTGAGCCGTTTCTCTTTGATTTCCAACACTTCACCAATAACGTCATTCTTCCGGCGCTTTGCGACATCATCATCCTCGACCCCGAATGGACCTTTGACCTTGCCTTTACTGCCATTTTAGCCCCAAAAATGCGACATTATCATCACTTTGTGCTCCTATTGTCTTCAACACATGCTTCACATCTACATAACCATATATAGAACCAAATCAAGTAGAAATCATGCTCATTGAATGTATAAATGCTAAGTTTATAGACCAAAATAAGTGTATAAAAGACACTTATCAATATCCAACTATGAATACTCATATTGGCTACTATTCACCCCCATCCATGTGGTTTATTTGCTCGATAGTGCGTCAATTTAAGTTTTTGATTTCTTCTATTTGTGGAATGGACTATGCACATAATATGATGATGCTTTCGAATTTACTTATGATCTCAGTGGTTTTTGCTACAATTGCATTACAATAGATGGATGATTCTGACATTCTTCTTAAGCAGCCCGGTAGGAAAATCTTCCCCTAGTATGTGGAGAAGTATGAAAAGCAGTAAGTTTCATATCAATTCGTTATAGAACATTCATCACGGGCTCTGACTGCGTAAGAAAGGTCCAAACCTATGGCCGAGAAAATTGGCAATCCTATCCAAGACAAGAAAAACAAAGTAGAAGTGCCAATTTGGATGCTGCTGCTGCTGATGTCTGTAGTTGGTATTGGCGCTGCCATTATTATTGTTTAGCAACGGGATTTAATAATTTGTTTTATAATTTTTTTTATATATGTTTAAACTTTTTAAGTAACTTTATGATTTTTTAGAAACGTATATATTTGAACTATATTGTAATAGATATTGTAATAATTAAAATTTTAAATATAAAACTTTAGTTTTTCCCACACATAATATATTTTTTAGCCACACATATGAAAATTATCCTTTCATACGAAAATTATTTTTTATATTATTGTCCACACATAATATGTTTGTAACTCACATTATATTTTTTTATCCACACATATTCAAAAAAAATTTATATTATTACCCACACATAATTTTTTTTTACCTATACATAATGTTTTTATTCACATATGAAAATATTTTTTATATTATTACCCACATAATCTTAACTTTACCCGTACATAAACAAATACATGTGTCATACCACATCATCATTCAATTAAAACCACATCATCAGCCATGTCACTATTACAACTTGTTGACATAAAAATAACTACATATACAGAAATATATGTATATGTAGGTAATATATTAAGCTTTACTCACACACAAATATATGTTTGGGTAAAAATTATTTTCTAACCCCTAATTACCCACACATATTGACATTTGCATTATGTGTGAGGAAAAATTATAGTTGACACATAAGATAATTTTTACCCACATTTACGTGTAGAGTAAATTCATCAAGTTCTTGTAGTGTTTTAGAGTCTTTTGGAACATTCTAGGGTATTCTAAAATATTCTAGAACTTTCTAGAGTCTTGTATGACATTTTACACACTTTACATACTATACAACACCAAGAAAGATATTACCTAATCCAAACCTTCATTGGGCAAAATTGGGGTGGAATGTGACAATATGCTTGGAAGTTCCCGAGAAGAAAGTTGGAGAAGAATTTCCAGCTTCTCCTCTTTCCATTTCTTATAATATATAATCTACTTTTCTGTAATAATTATATATGTTTATCACACATAGATTTTAAATGAACAACACATTCCTAGAGGAGGAGAAAAGAATTCGCGATGGACGAGAAGACCCTCTTCGCGTCCCATGAGGATTCTACCAGCTTCATTTTCTTCCAAATTTCCACCACCTCCAGCTTCCTTGCTATCAACTTCTTATAACATAATATATATATATATATATATGTTTATACTTTTAATGGGATGCACATGGACAACAAGAGAAGAAAAATGAAAGAGAGACTTTCTCTCTCTTTCTCTATATATAAATGGTATATAATCTATCATACATCCAATAACAATATTGATGATGCGGAGGCCGATCACCTTCCTCTGCCTCAAATCAAGAACCTGTAATGGAGTTGGGGTCTTTCTCCCCTGGGATCACTCCGACATTCAAGTTAAATTACTAAATTGATACCAGCTCAAAGTATGCAGTTTCGAACTTAGAGAAAGAAAAGATTAGATCCCTTACCCGTCGCACGTCCCCTCCCTTTATCCTCCTCCCAAGGTAAGGATTCTCTTTCAAATTACTAAGATTCTTATCCCGTTCTTCGTGGAGCTATGATCTTATTGATATGGATCCCATAATTGCTTCTGATGAGTTTGGGGTAGTTCCTATCTCCATGATTCTCGGTGTGATGATCGATCTCGAGGAATCTAGAGAATCTTCACTGAGTAACGGGCTAACCGGTATGGTGAGGCGTCTCTGCCACGTGTCCTCTCTGGGGTTAAGTAGGATGACGTCGGGGGAGTGGCTCCTTAGTAGGCACATGTCACCGTTGCGATTGGCTGTATTCCTAGGGTATTGGAGTAATTATGGACCCAAGGGTATTTTGCCTCATCAAATATAATATTATATACGTATGTCCACTTGCCCCTTGCACTTCGACTGCTTCCTCACTTCACTTTCACTTCTCCTAGCTTCCATTTCCTAGCTTATAATTGGTAGTATATCATATTCTCACATAGTATATAATTTAAGTCTCAATGAAATATAATATATAACCATTGCCTTTGCATAACATTAATATCATATTAATGCAATATTTTTAAACATTAGAATAGATTCTACGATACCTACATTTGCCATAATTCATAACCTCATGGAATTTACTAATGCCATAAAACTCTATGTAATTTTCATAGTTTAACATTACACTAATCTTAGTTCATAAATGTATTCATTTATATCAAGGTAATAACCCAATTATTATATATAAATTTATATATATCTTGCATTCTCTCATTTTGGCTTGACTCTTCAACACATAATTTCCTTTCCTTTTCTAACTTCCACTTACTTGACCTCATTATTATTTTCATTTTTTTAATATAATGTGAGTACATTGAATATTATAATCATATGTTTCTCCACGTTTCACCCGTAAGCCTCATTAACTCTTAATGTTAGGGCATGGTCATTCACCTAACAACCTCAAAATTGACATTCCAACCACTAATACATAAACATCGATAACATATTCTTACCTAGTATCCTTATCCTTTATCGAGTCGTTACAATTTCTCCCCTCCTTTCTGCACTTGCCAGCAATAATAAGGGTAGCTTATTACAAATTATTAGAGATAGGAATTCGAAATCTTTTGTTTTGCAATATCATAACATCAAGGCAAATATAGACAGAATATTTGCTAATCCTCATTGACTGTATGAGAGTAGACATACAGTATTTGATAGGGTTCTAGTGGACCTGTTGGAATGGGTGGTAGATAACATCCGCCCAATCAAGTCCAGGCCAAAGAAACCCAGATCTGTTATTATAGAAGGCTCATAATTACATCGAAGGTTACATTAACTTGGCCAACTACAATAATGATGCGTGGTACAATGTCATTGACGATATGGAGCCTAAATACCTAAAGATGAAACACTGGAATGACTTTATCGAGGCCCAAAGACATTAGAAAATAAATTGTAAGTACGGCAAACCTCAATTAATTGAAGGTAGAATACCAACAATCATACTGTATAACCTTAGCCCAAAAACATCCTATAAAGAGTTTCTCGAGAAGGAAGAGAATGCATCAACAAAGCAGTGGACTCTAACAAATGCAAAATTCCACTTCATCCAAGAAGCCCTATACGAAGTGGACAAGGGACACACCCAAGAATCCTCCCAACATCAAGATTAGCCATGCCATCTCAAAGAAGGCAAGAAGAAGAAAGGCCTTATGGTTCAGAGAATGCGAATGCACCCTTTTCCATTCTTATGGATGCATCCTACGTCACTAGATTGGACAACCTAATGTGTGTAGGGGTCTTTTACGATTCAATCCAGAACCCACTCCACTTGAGCAACACAAACCTAGTGGACAAGAGGTGTACCATCCTCATCAAGGCTAACTACAACCTAAGGAGGATGTTGAGGATGAGGATTTCCTGGACATATGTAAATCTTTGGATGATCTCAGAGATAGTCAAAGATCTCTCGGCTTGGGTTATGACTACACGTACTCGTGGCCTGATTATGGAATGTCTTAATAGATTAGGCGTCATTAGTCAAGAAACCATTGAATTCTCAATTAATAATGTATTTTATGAGTGGAATCTATGTAGGTATTACTCTATTAACTATGAGAAGACCAAGATTTTCTCTTATGATGAATAAAATTAAATTTTATTAATTCATAGACCGAAAATACAGTTTACATTTGACATTACAATTGCAAGCCTGTGAATGAAAACTAGCAAGTATAAGGTAAAAGGCCCCATTCTGCATGTCATCAATAACCCCTATGGTGGTATCCTTGAAATGGGTCATCTTCTTCAGGATAAGTTCCTTATCCACCATTGCATACCTCTTGCTTACAGAATAACCCTTATCCTGATTTACTGGCACTGGGCCCTGTCTAATCATGTTGAACACATATTTGGCTAGTATGTTGAACCGGTCTGAGTTCTCATCTGTTTTAAACCACAACTCCAGATCACCTGATAGGCCTTACAACATATCGGCTTGGCCCGTAGCAGCTATACTAGGCCTCTTATCCCAAATAACCCACATGTACACATGTTGATGCCATGAATTCTTATTAGCTTCATCACCAAGCCCAACTCAACTCTTTATGAAAAGCTTAGTCCATGCCATATGTTGAGTGTACCTGGCCCCCATATTTAACCTAGCAAAGCGCTCATTGATATAGAACACAGACCCAGCGTTAGTGATAGTGGTGTTAATAATGTCATAATAAAGGTGTTGTTTCCGAAGCTTCCCCTTCCTCAGTGCAAGATATCTCAGGGGAAGCTGCCTCCTCTGAGTAGATGTGAACTGTAAACATCTCTTTGTTCTTATTTGGCTCTAAGCAGGCATTGAGGGCACAAAATACCTCTTCTTTCTCATGCTGGAGTCAATTGATGTACGGGAACAACTGTTAAGCAAGCGTAATAAGTGGTCAAGGACCTCAGGGTTGCAGTTGGACCTAACCTCTACACGACCCTCTAGAAACCCTGGATATCTCTCAGGTCCATTGCAAATTGGGAAAGTGCATTCGCTCTATTTAACTTTGAATTTTGAATTTCAAATTAATTTGTAATTCAAATTAAAAAAAAACATAATATATATCAATCAACTTAAGCTTTCACATGGGCGGGACCCACTTGTTTTGTTTTATGTGTTAGTGGCCAACAATCAGCCTTATTTTTTGGGACACGGGGTGAATGTGGACCATCCACATGTATGGTTGCACCTACTAGGGCAATTCGGTAATATTAACGAGCCACCTCCCAATTGGATGGTTCGACTCATTAACAAATATAGCATATCGATACACAAAACAATCATGTCGGTTCAAGTCTAAGGATCAACACACTATTGCAATCTGATAACACAACCATTATCCACTAGTCCAAGTGGTCAATCATTGGCATCACATTCGACTGATCGTTCCCCAACGACCACCCACATGTCTACAAGTGACATCTCATATCATATGACATGTGACACACAATCCTCCTATCGGTATCCCCATACGTAATGAGGTAGTAACCCCTATAATACCCTAAATTATTAAGTGATCGAATCATTGGAAGAGAGTGCCCCATAACATAAATTTCTACAGAGAAGGGTGTGTCATTGATGAGCGTCTTGAGATAAGATTTACAACGCTGAAAGAAATTAAAATAGTGACAGTTTTCGATACAACTAAAATACAGTCCAAAAAATTAAAAGGTCGAGAGAGGCACTTGAGAAATCAACAGAACCCAAAGAAGCTCTGATTTTATAAGTAGAACAACCTTGAAGTTGTTTTAGATGGGAATTTTTAGAGGATAGCCTAAGTGTGATCTTTTGGCCTAAGTGTAATGTATTAATCTTGGCCAAAAGTGGTAAAACGAAACTTAAGGGATAAAATGTGAAAAGGGAAATGCATGGGTTCATTGTGGAGTTTTCAGAAACTCAAAGGGTGGTTTCATGGAAAGGCCCAAATGGAATTTAGAAGTTTGGAGGGGCCAAAGTGCAATTTTCCAAAAACTGACAGTGTGAACATTGCCAATCGCCGACCACCTCACCCATCGTCGATTTCAGCCGTAGGGGAGCTGTTAGGAGGGAATCAAAGGCATCACAGCTAGGCCTAAAGTCGTTAGGGCTTGCCCGCAGTGAAGAAACGCGCAGCCACGTCGACAGCCGATATAATCGAAATTACAGCCATGAGATGGCCAAAAATTCAACCTCTATAATCCTCTCATTTGAGGCTATTGATGAAGGATTCGGGTCGATCTGAGGCTGGTTAAGGCATTTAAGACCTTGGAGTTGACAACAACGAACGTTTCGAGGCTCAAAAATAGGTAAAAAATAGGGTCAACGACCGAGAATTTTTCATCACATTCAAGCTCAAATTTGAAACTTTAGAGGGTGAATCGAGTGCTGAGAATAAGGAGATTTTGTTCTTCGTGTCTAGTAGAATTTTTCTAGAGAGTTTGGTGAGCTTTCGTTTAGATTTGAGAAGCTTTGGGGAGGTTGTCTAAAAAGTAGACGAAAGCCTCGAGCGAACCTTTAAATGGTCGATTGAAGCACTTCTAGTTGGTGTTTCAGGCATTGAGGGGCACCATTATAATCGACTTGAAGAGTAGAATAAGGTAGAAGGAAAAACCAATAGTCGCCAACGGCCGAAATCGGAGAAAACGATCGGTGCGTGAGGTGCACGTGCTGGTCATTATGCGCGTGTGAAGTGCATGAGGGCACGTGTGAAGGTATTTTGCCTCAAAATTAATTTTATAATTTTTTTGAAATTATTTTATGATTTATGGTAGTGGAAAATTTGAGAAAAACCTTGAGCAGATATTTATTTTGGAATTATTGAGGGAAAAATAGGAAGAAAATAAGAGAAAATTATGAAAAAATAGATATTGATACTTCTTTGAATACATATGATGGCTAGAAAATGTTGAACCTCAAAATTGAGTAATAATACGATTGTTGAGGCTTTGCATGAAAATTGAGATTGGCCACGAGATTCGAGGTGTTTTGAGTTTCGTTCAAGGTGAGTGGTTCGACCTTATACTTGATTTAGTTTCATGCAAATAGTTTTGGCATGTGAATGGTTGGTTTCATGTGAGTGTTCCTACCTAAAACTTGATTTATTGTGAGTGGTTTGACCCTATACTTGATTTGGTTTCATGCAAATAGTTTTGGCATGTAAATGGTTGGTTTGATGTGAGCGTTCCTACCTAAAACTTGGTTTATTATGAGTGATTTTTCGAAAACTTGATTTAGTTTCATGCAAATGGTTTTCACTTATGAATGGTTGTTTTCATGTGGGTGGTTCAATCCCAAATCTATTTTATTGATTCATATGCATTGAATTTTGTGCATTAAATTATGTGCATTGAAATGTTGATTTATATGATGCATCCAATCATGGTATGTGTTAGTGGCATTGGCATGTTTTTATGTTGTCCATGTGGGATGTCAACTTAGGGTGTGACCCTTGAGATAACACTCGGGATGGGTTCCAAGGATTAATACCCATTTATGGTGGGGCTAAGAGTGGACACCACCCCGGATCTGGCTCAAGTGGTGGGACTGAGAGTGGACACCACCCCAGGTTTCTTTGAGCGATATAATTGTTACCGAGGAGAACGTTGCATTCCCAAGGTTAGTGTCCATATGATCCTCTTGTGGAGGCTTGGGTTGTGATGTGTTATGACAATGTGTCAATGTGGTTATATTGTTTTTAAAGAGATTGCTCTTTTCTCGTGGTATGGGTTAAGCGTTGTATGGGTTTCTCTTGGACTATGATATGTCAGGATATGTCAATTTATTCATGGTATTGTATATACTCATGAAAATGTTTTTGAACCTTCACTTATGTGATTCAGTATCTAATTTGGACTATATCCCTAGAATATTCAAACATTCCAGGTGCAAGTAGCGGCACCAAGGGAAAAGAGAGTATTGAGATGTAGCCGTTGTTTACATAAGTGATCTTTAGCATATCTTTTGACTATATTTGAGGTTTCTATGTTATAAATAAAGTGTTTATGGTTATGTACCATTTGAGGTTATGATCTTGCTTCTGCATATGTGATAAAATTATCTGCCTTAGCTTATTGATTATTATGTTTAATATGTTGAAAAGGTAGAATGGGATTATTAGGAAATGATTTATGTTAAGTGTGTTGGAAAAAAATATTCTCGAAATCCCAGTGATGAGAATCATGGAGGGCCAACTAACAATGATGCAATCAGATCAGTTAATCCAATCAACCGTGTTGGAATTGGATGAATACTAATTCCTTTTTTACTAAGATTCTTATTTAACAAGAATTCTTTGCCTTATATCCTATTTTGGCTTTTCTAGGGTTTGTTTCAATCTTTTGTGGGTTCCTTTGGCTTCATTCCATCGCGGGTTCATATTAATTGGTATCGGAATTCCGGAGCACATATCACCCGGGTTAATGCCATCCATGGGAAAAACGAAGTGTTACAATCCATGTGCTAGTTCATACTCGATTAATCGGAGTCCCCATTCAAAGAATCTAAGGACTAAGAATAGTTTAAGAAGTTAAGTTACCAGAGAATCCTGTCGCACAATCTTAACACCTTGAGAATAAGATTCTTACATAGAAGATCTAGAAACTCATTCATATAATTAATTGGAGAAAATATGAATGAAAAAAACCTTACCTTTTATTGATTTATATAAAAATACAATTAATGCATAACAAACAAACCCGCTAGATATAATCCAAATCTAACATCAAGGCACACAATACCAACATTTATGCATTAACATCATCCTCCATAGCCTTCAATAAAGGTTTAGCATCACCTACCTGAGTTGTGAAGATCTCAGTGGCCTCTCTCATCGGAATTCTTAATGTCCCGCAGCTTGAACTTTAGTCCACGGATTGGCTAGTTTCTTCGAAACCGATCTAACCAATTCAAAAGTTCCTAAGTCTAACTCTATTGACCCTATTACCCTTCCAAAAGACAACAATGGTAGGCTTTGGCCCCAATGACCTCAATAAATCTAAAGTCTTCCAAACCAAATCAATGGTTAAAAAGATACCTTATTGACTGAAATGAAATTACTAAGAAAAAAGATGATTTATAAGGGAAAACCAGAGATGAAAGGAGAATGTAAGTGATCTCTCATGGATTAAGATCTAATTATAGATTTTAATGAGAAATTCAAAGGAAAATTCTAAGGAAAGCTCAGAAGATCCAAAGGAAAAAAATTTGGGACAAAAAAATCCTCCTAATAAATAACCATTAATTACAAACTCTATGAAAAATAAGTCCAAAAGCTAAGACTGCATTCTCTTTGCTGTTTTCAAGTTATTTTTAGTTTTCGAGTTCCTAAAATAATGAAAATGTGTTCTCTTTGTTATTTTTAAAAATTCATTTTTGAAAACAAAAACAATATTGTAAAGAAAACTCAAAATAACAAAAAGTTATTTTAAGTGTTTCCATCTAAAACAAGCTCTAAACTCAAAATATATTTATTTATTTATTTATTTATTTATTTATTCATTCATTTTTTATTATTGTAATGGGAAAAAATATTACAAAATTCATTAACTTTAAAATGTATATATTTTTTTAATAATATATTAACATTAAATATTTCTAATTTACTAAGTAATCAAATTTATTGAATAAAATATCATTAAAAAATTATTTGCAAAATTTCAAAGAGAACGCGTTTTTTAATTTTCTGTTTTGAGAAATAGTTTTTCAAAATGACAAAGAGAACTTGTTTTCAATTTTCTAAAAACAGACTATCAAAATAAAAAATTAAAAATAAATTCAAAACTCAAAACTGAAAATTGAAAAGTAAAGAGAACACAGCCTAAATTGCAAAAGAGCCCAAAAAAGTCTTAGGCCAAAAGGCCTTGGGAGACCCTCTCAACCAAGAGGTCTCCAAGAGAGCCTCGAAAGAATTTTGCCCGAGAAAGTCTCTGAAAAAGTTTCAGTATACTCTTACCCCAGAGGTTGAGCATGGTAGTACCTAGTGTAGCTGACCATCTTAATGGTCATGTAGTCATACAATATTAAGGTTGCATATTTAGAAAATATAAATCATTTTGGTATTGTAATCCAAATTAGTGATGTAACATGTGTTAGTTTTGCACAAGTATGGCACCACACACCCAAAAAAGGAGTGAATTGGGTGTTTATGATTTTTAAAAATTTGTGAAGATTTTCACAAAAAAAATCAAAATAGTGAAATATAAACAAGAAAGTATAAAACAAAGTATACTAGGGACACAAGAATTTTAGAGTGGTTCAACTATGTTGAGTTTTCTGTTATGAATGTTTTGATGATGATTGTTTTATGTTAAAACTTTAATGTTCTCATATGTTATGTGAAGGTTGTTTTCATAGGCTTGCTAATATGTTTTATATATGTGCAAATTATTTTATGTTAAGGTCTCATATTTCTTAAGGAGATTTAAAGTTGTATTGATAACCTTAATATGTTATTATATTTTTTATCTATTTGAAAATAAGATTATTTTTATGTCTTATCTATGTTAATATGTTGTTCTAGGATTTCAATGGATATTGTAAATATCCATAATGCATTAGTGTCATAAATAAATGTCATATATACTCATGATACTCAAAGTTTAAGATTGAAAAATATCTTAAGTGCTCAAAATATGTGAAAGCATTGCTCAATATCTAATAGCAATATGTTTAAGTTTCAAATATCAAAGCTCTTGAGTAAATGTTTATATTCTCAAGTAGTGATCCTAAGTCCAAATTCATAAGAGCTTAGATTTCCTATTTGGTATTTAATATCAAATTCTTAAAATTCTCAAATTCTGAAATTTAAGAAGGAACTCTTGAAGAACTTATAAAATTGAATATTTCTTGTAGATATCATTATTTTAACAACAAGTATAAAAGGAAAAAGAGACTAAAGAAATAGTAGTTGTTCTTGAATTCTTCCTACTCCTACCTTGAGCCAAAGAACCCTAAAAGCATACATCTTCTACTAGCAAAAGAGAGAGTGTGTTCTTATCTTCACATTCTTTTTAAATCTCTCTTTTCTTTGTGAGAAGCTACTTTGATTTTGATCTTGTAAAAGTTTCTCAAAGTACTTAATTTGTATACTTCACTTATCTTAGGGTGGTTAGTGCTTGAACTCATAAAAAACAAAGTGTAAGAGGCTTCAATTGCTCCTTATAAAAATTATTTGTATCCAATTACTACTAATCTATTGAAAAATAGATATTACAACTATACTTGTAAAAAGTAGAGATTTTAGCTGATCTTGAAAAAGGTATAGTGGATTGTTGAAATTCTTAATAAGAAACCAAGGGAGTGGAGTAGGCTGATTGAGCCGAACCACTATAAAATCTGTATGTATTGCATTATTTGTTTCTACCTTTCATTTCAACAAGTCAAGTTAATATTTTCAGTATTCAAAGTTTGTAGTAACAACTATATAATTTGATTTTGTAAAGGTCATTCTCTTTAAAGTCATATTTACAATACTATTTCTTGAAGCATCAAGAGTTAAAGTTTTCAATAAAATATTTTATAACTATCTTTCAATAGGGCTCTAAAAGTTAAAAAGTTTTATTTGCATAAAAGGACTTTAAATTGAAAAAGTCTGTAAAACACCTAATTCACTCTTCCCCCCCCCCCCCCCTTGGGTGTATATTAAATCTTATTGGCTAAATCCAGTCTACTCCACTACTCTATCTCTCCACTAGACATTTCACAATCCATTAAATCATGCTACTTTACCAAGTAAGCCTTCTAACATAAACCGTTAGGAAATACAATCTCTTACTTATACCAAAATAAGCCCTCTAACACAACCAATAGAAATTACAATAAAGAATAGAAACAATAAGATCTAAGAGTTGACACTCTCAGTTACAATATCTTTCAAACAAATATACAAAGGCTAAAACAAAATAATGCAAATGGTATCTATAATCTTTTGAGAGAAAAATGAAAGCTTAAGCGCTAATGAGAAGGATTAATACAATAGTAATCTCTTAACACTTCATTTCCATTCATTAGCCTTTTCCAGTATTTTCTTAGGCTGTATTTATAGGTTTATCTCATGTTTAAATAAAAACTAGCCATTTATACCTATTGGAAAAGAAGAAAAAAAAAAACTGTAAAAACTAGTCGTTACAGAATGCTAGTGAAAGAAACAATCAACAGTTTTCTTCAATAATTTTGAAGCACATATTGGCTTTGGAAAATGGTCAACTCTTTTACAAAAGAGGTCGACTTCTTTCAACAAACGGTCGACTGTTTTAAACAACAAGTGAACAGTTTTTGGAAAAGGTTGACACTATACAGTTATGGTCAACTGAAATTGAATTAAAATCAAAATAATAAAGAGCATGAAAAATGCTTGTCGACAGTTCATAGAGACTGTCAATTATTTTTACTGAAAGGCTTAAAATGGTCAACAACCTAAAAAAATAAAAATACAAAATGGTTGACAATTCCACTAATATTGTCAATAATTTTGATTTCAATTTGAGTGTTCAATATATGGAAAAACAACATGTTAAGGAGATTAATGAAACATTATTTTATAACTAAATGACATAGTGATTGGCATGAACTGATATAATAATTATATTCATGTGAGAGTGTCTGGACAAGGCCATTGATATAGGGACAATGACTCGTGTGATAAAATTTTAAATATTAAATTGTTAGCTGATATAATTTTTTTTTTTTTAACTTCTAACCCAAGTTTTTTGTTGTCCCATAGGAGGCATGAGAGGAAATCATTTGGTACACCTACACATGTTAGGACAAGTTTGATCTGGTAAAGGATGAGGGAGGAGGACACCCTCCATAAATTTTAGGACATCATAGGCGCGAGGTGACATGGTCGAGGGCTTTTTAAAACACACATAATCTCTCATTTGAATAGTATAAATTCAATTAATAGTCAATCACCAATATCGATGGTGGTGTGGAATGGCGAAAATAGATAACAGTCATGGTGGGAGTGGTGGAACCGATGGTGATGGTGCATGTTGGTACTGGTGCCAGCAATAGCAGAAAGTGTCCAATGGCGGTGGTGATGGTAGTGGAGGGAAGAGGGGAAGGACGATGAAATAGCTTACAATTAGAGGAGCAAAATGGTCAAATAGCTACAAAATATTATACCTGCTGAGTTAAGATAAAATAATACCCGGGGGCAAAGGTTCAATTTATCCAACTAAGAATACCCGAAGTTTAAGACACAGTATAAGAAGAGAAATGCACCTTCCATACGATTAGACTGGAAATTTGAGAACCCATGTGTGCAAAAAAGTGAACAACTTTATTCTCATCATAACCCATGTGTTGGATCACTATTCCCGGTTGTCTATCAATAAGACAAAGAATTGGTCCAATATGAGCAACTATAAATCACAAACAAATTAATACATGTTCTTAGGTAACAGGTATGGAAAGAGAGTCGTGTATAGTCGTCTTTACATGCATGAATTAATCCAAAGGATAACGCTACATAGCCAATCACTTTGACAATTTGGTTGACAACCTCATATTATCGTGATATTTTGAGACCAAATTATCGCGATAATTTAAAAGTAAAATAATTTGAATTCTCGCCCACTTATCCCTCTCCCCCCCCCCCCCCCCTCTCTCTCTCTCTCTTCGAATGACCCAAATTGAAAAACCCTCTCTCTCCACTAGAGATCTCTTTCTCTCTGTCTATCCACCGCTTGACGACCTTCGGCGTGACATTGTGGTGTTGCAGTTGTCGGTCCTCACCAACAACGACCACTATCTTCGCTTCTCGTGCTCCCCAACACCGTCGGCCTCTCATTCACCTGCTCTTTCACCTACTTAGACTGGCCCACTTTGCTTCTGCCGACGTCTTCTCCACCCGTCCCTCAAATACTCTTTCTTTCTCCTCCTTGTCGTCGCCGCATTTACCATCCACTATAGTCGAATCTCCATCGTCTCCCTTACCGCATCCGTCATCAGCTACTGTTGTTGCACCTACCCCTCACCCACACTGTCTCATTCTTGTTGTCACTTTGGATAATACATCGGTGAGTTTCCAAATTGAATGTATGTGATAATAGAGACACATTGTCTTTACTTTTGTTCATGTACAAGATGAATATATCTCTTGTGTGTTACAATAAGTTCTCTTGTGCTTATCCTCATTACGAAAACCCTTAGTCATTAGTATTGTGATCCAACTAATGGACAGAATGGTGGATTTGAGGCTTAGTTGGGGTAAAGGTGTTTTGGTGTCACATTTTTTGTTTACATATGATACCATTTTATTTTGCTAGAAATCCTAGAGTAAATTAATAATTATGAGATGATTTTGATTTTTTTTCCTCCCTGGTGATTTCACATTTGGTGGGTTCTTACTAAGAATGAGATTATCCTTGTGGGGTGGTTCATAAAGTGGAACCATTCTCATTTCCATTCTTTTGTGGCTTGGAGTTGATTCCTTGTTTTCTTCTATCGTTTTTTTTTTTTTCTTTGTTGTTTGTGGAATGATTTATTTATGCTTATTCCTACACTTAGTTGTTGCCTTCAATCTATACAGGTTTGGCTCCCTTAAGGTATTTTCTTCACTTTTTGGAAAACATAGCTAATGTGGCTTTAATGGGTTTTATGAACATATCAGTTGTGTTTTTAAAGTTTGCTCTTTCTCAAGCCTACAGCTAACTAGTAGCAATTAGCTTTCTAATATTTTAAAATCTCATGTATATGTGTTTAATCCTCATGTCATACACTTCATGCCCTAATGAGGTGAAGCTTGAGAAATCTCATGTATATGTATTACCAACATGTTACATTTTACAACATGGGATTGACTTTGGTTTGCTGCAAAAATGGGCTAATATTGACTAGTGTTGTGTAATTTTTGAGTTTTTGCCTCTATTATCTGTATTGCTTTTCTGAATTTTAGGGGTTCATTCTCTTGATGTTCATTGTGGTCTATGTGTTTATGTTTACATGGTTCATGGTCTGTGTTTGTCTGCATTTGTTTCATTTACTTCTTTTGCTATGCATTTGCATTTCCAGTTAGATGTATGTTAGGTGTTTGTATGCATCTGTCTTTCTGTTTCAATTTGTTGATTTCCAGTTAGCTAAATAAATTCCCTCAAGGGCTACTAACACACACTAGTACCAAATTAGGGGTATAATCTATCCTTCACAAAAAACTTGTTTGCTTGCTTTGAGGAGTGTTAGAGGATTTTTATATTTCTGTAGTCTTTAAAAGTGTGATTATGTTCTGCATATTTCATGATATTTTCAGCTTGCTTTTAGTGTGAACTATTTTATTCTTTATCTCATTTGGGTTGATGCATGAGAGATGTTATGGGTTTTAATTTTAGGTTGCTAATATCACTATTCTGGGTTGGGAAAACTGTCTCTTTACAAAAAGATAAAGAGGAAGGTTATATGCAATTATGGCTTTGCCGGAGCCTCGTGTGCAAGGAGCTTCATGCACATTTTTACAAATTATGGATTTTGCTTCCTTGCTTGATTTATTGATATGGACTTGGCTAATTGAAAGGGCTTGGATTGTGATTTGAGCAAGAATGGCAACATCTCTTACAAACAAACATAGGATTGACTAGTTAATGCTCGGCTATTTTCCACCAAGATTGCATCCAAGAGCCTCTGAATCTGATCTTGGATGCAGATTTTGCCGCCCCTGAAGCTGACTAGCAAAGTGAGGACTGCCCTTTGTTTGTGAATCCTGATCTTCTTGGCTTTAATAGCAGCAACGAGTAGTCCCTTGTTTCTTCACACACCAACAACCTCTCCCCTTCTTCTCTCCCTCAATGGCCATGACTCTCGACGGTTGTCAGTGGCTGCAACTGTTAGTGCCTCCACAAGCCCAGCAGTTGCAGCCTCAAAGATCATGCATTTCTAATGGTTAAGCTAAGTTTGAGCAATTTGTCATATTTTCAGAGTGGTTTTTGTTCATTTTGGACTCGATTTTTTTACAACCTTTGTCATATTTATTTCTTATTTATTTGTGGAAACTGAGCTCTAAAGGTTCCAATTATTATATATACGCATATATTACATATCTAATGCCCCCCTCTAGATTTGTAGTATAACGTGTTTTACTATAGACCTTAATGGAAAAGGTCTCCCTTTTCTCATGGTATAGTTGTATCTCACTTTTTGTGCGAATATTTTATAGACTTGATCGAGCTTACAAGGTTATTGTCCTTAAATCTCTCTATATAAAAATATAAATCAAGATTGTTCTAATTGATTCTAACCCATAATTGGTTTAGTTTTTGGTTTATGTCTGATTCAATGGAAAGTAGAAGTTGCTAACACTAATATTTGTTGGCCTTGGTGACAATAATGCATGTTTTGTTTTTTACCTTTCAATTTTAGTAAAATGCTTGGTCTTGGGTTGGAAGTATTGTAATGGCTGCAAAAATGGTTTTTGAGATAGCGAAGAATCCAACAGTTAGGTAGAAATATTGAAATATACTTTGATCTGAATTCAAATCTAGATCATTAAAGGAAAGCAATCAAAACCATTAATCAAATAATTATTACATATTATTTATTTATATGTAGCACAACAAAGTTGGAAAGGATGAACAAGCTCCTAGACAAAATATAAAATTAAATTTCCTAGCTAGCTAGGTGTTGCAATCAATCAAATAAGATCTAAGAAAAACAATTTTGATTGAGAATTAAAAAAACAAAAATCTAAAAGAAAAACAAATTGAAGCAATTGATAACGATTGAACATTCGAAGCAATTGATGACTTTAAGCAGAACAAGAAGTGCTTCGAAGATTTGAAGTAGTGTCGGTGTCATTCTTTTGGTTCATCAGTTATTCAAGAATAGGAAGCGGTTGACGGCGATGCTGGTGCCGTTCTTTTGGATCATTGGTGATGCAAGAATGGGAAGCAATTGACGGCGACACTAATGTTGAGGTCATTCTTTGTTACGCTTACAAAAACCAGTGTCACTTCATGTATTTATGCGCTTACAAAAATTAATGTCACTTTGTTGTGTCCAAAAATAAATAAACGAAGAAATTAATAAACTTTAGTTTGTATTCACCAAACTATATGAAGATACCATATTGTTGTGTTCCACAACCAATTGAAATCCATATTTAACGGGCAAAGCAAGAATTTAATGACCTTTTCAGAATTATTAGCCAATGTTTGCATGTTGAAGAAAAACAAATTCAAAAGTTGTCCTTGAAACATCAAGCCTCACCACTAATACATATTTATCTTGTCAAGCCATATACATAAACAAAGGGGAACAAACAGTAAACCAAAATCTGATAACAGTAAATAATAAGCATAATTAAGTCCATATACACATTTATCTTGCCAAGCCAAAAAGCATAAACCAAGGGGAACAAAAACCATCACAAATAATAGGTACCTGAACAGGTAGTGCATCAGCAAAAATGAAATTGACATGTTCATATGCAACAAACAATAAAGAAATTGATAAAGCTACTAGCTGAATTATAAGGAAAGCTAGCGTTTACATAGTTAGCTTCAACTTGCAGGTTCCAACTCATTTTGGATATGTCTTCTGTAAAACATGACTACAGAAAATCAAGAAGACAGCCACACAGACCCAAAAATTCAAGGCTTCAGATCTGCACTCACAATTGGGAAGCAGGTCAATGCAGTTCCTGTTAGGCCATCTCCAAGGGATGGCCAGAATACTCCTTAAGTCAAAAAATAAAGAGGAAAGTGCTTGAATTCATCTCCAACGCAGCTCCCTATATGTCTTGTCACTCCTCAAAATTTAGCTTCGGTTAAAATGGCTCCCTATAGATGAGGAGCTAAAATTTGCTCCCTACTCCATTTTATATATTTTTTATATGTATTGAAGTATTGAGTAAATTATATTTTATGTATTTAATTATTATTATTTTTATATGCGTGTATTTAATTATTTTGTGTATTTGATTATATATTTTGTGTAAATATTTAAATATATATTTGTAAATATTTGATTATATCTTTAAAATAATAAGTATTATATCACAAAGATAGTATTTATTTTTGTGATTTTTTACACAGTTTGACAATTAAATTTCGAATTATGGAAATATTTTAAATGATTTTGTTAAATAATCATTTTTAAAAAATATTAGTAAATTTATTTATAAATATATTAAATATTATAAAAATCTAATACCGTCATATTTATTATTAAATTAACAAATAAATAATAAAATCTTATAATAATAAAAATTATAAGTGAGGTAAAATAAATAGAATTGAAATTTATTAATAAATAAGTGGGATATGGAGTGTGATAGGGAGGAGAATAGGAAATATGGTTAGAGCACGCATAGTTTTTTAAGTAAAATTAGAATAGGGAATGAATTGTTTATAATATAATAGGGAGTAGAATAGGGAGTATGGTTGAAGATGGCCTTATATATTTCTGCAAGTACTTAAGTGAAAACACCTGCTTTTTAGACAGTCCACCACTAGAAATCAAGTATGAGATCCCATATATTCACATCTTAGTGGACTAATGAATCAACGTTGACAGCCCATATAAGCAAGGTGTACCCAAAAACAGAACAATCTACATATTTGTGTGGATTACAAACAAGAGTACATACAAGACAAGTTGCCAATCAAGTAGAGCATCACTCAAACATAGATAGTGCTCAAAATCAAATAAGGAGAATTTTCCATCAATAGTAATAGAAAAACCTTAATAAACTGTAGTTGAAATGAGGTAGAAGGAAATGAGTTCTCACCGAATTCTCAAGCTTGTATTGAGAATTAAATAAAGAACAATAAATGAACATAAAATATAATAACGAACTAGTAACATTGACAACAGGCCATTAAATTTAGATTAACTCTTCAAAAGGTCACAGAAAAATTTAGCATCATACTAAGTATCTTCTAAAAATATCATTTGATTCATATAACTAAGTCCTAACAGTTTATACAGGTAAGTGTAAATTACACCCTTTCCATCTGTTTAACCCACCCGCGTAGTCAATATCAGGAAAACCCATCAATATTCCATCACATATAGCTCACTCGAAGAAGTTAATTAATACGAATATTAACTATAAAGTTCCTAAATTTAGATATCAAAGCAGTCGTGGATGGACACATAGATGAAGGTGAAGAACGACAGAAAAATGAAACCTCTTTTGACGATGTGATATGCTTCCTCGGTCATCGTCTTAGCCACTACAACCTAGAAGATTTAAAGAGAAAGAAAACCAATGGTGAAGAAAGAACTGATATTTGATGATGATGAATTGATGATGGCAATAGAGAAGCATGAAAAAGGAATTTTACAGTGCCGATCTTCAAGAAGCCGTCGATGGTGAGATTGACGAAGGGATTGCCCATGTTCACTATTAAGTCTACCTTCAGACTTGTGAGTGATCCTCTGAATTTGGTCCTCAACATCTCCTTTCTCTCTCAATCACAACTCGTTCTTGCGAGCGAGAACGAGAGAGAGTACACCGACGACAAAGAAGGCTTGGGCATCCGAGTAGGTGAGAGAGAGAGGGCGAGCGGGTATTCAAAATTTTTTGGTGGATAGAATGAGAAAGAAGACTTAACAGAGGCAGATCTGTAATTGGGATTTGGGGTAAATGTGTAATTTTAACTTGAATTGTCAACTAAGAATACTCGAACTTTAAGACACGGTATAAGAAGAGAAATGCACCTTCCATGCGTTTAGACTAGAAATTTGAAAACCCATGTGTGCAAAAAAGTGACCAACTTTATTCTCATCATAACCCATGTGTTGGATCACTATTTCGACTTATCTATCAATAAAACGAAGAATTGGTCGAATATGAGCAATTATAAATCACAAACAAATTAATACCTATTCTTATATAACAAGTATGGAGAGAGAGTCATGTATAGTCGTCTTTACATGCATGAATTAATCCAAATATGGGGGTACCTACAAATCTGCTCTTCCACAATCATCATCATCAGGGTCGACCTTGGGCATAGGCTCCCCCCTCATCCAATTACTTTTAATTTTTTAAAAAAAAAAAATTAGTAAGGTTCATAAATTTTTATTTAAATTATTTAATAATTATCATAATTTAAATTATTTTATTAGTTATCATAATCTTAAATTATTTTATTTTTATCAATTAAATAATTATTAATATTATTTTCATAAATTATTTTTATTTTTTTATTTAACAACAAAATATTTCAACAAAGAAAAAATCAAAAATAGTGGCGAGGGATACCCCAACTCTTTTTCTTAACCAAATTCCCAAATCTCTAAAGTGCAAAATCCAAGCTCCCATTGTCTTTATCTCCCTCTCACATACAATCTTCTTCATCGTCTCCAGCCAATCGATCATCGTGTCTCGCTAGTGGCCATTAGTGGAAAATCATTGTTTTGTTTAGGTATACACTGCTCTCCAATTCACTATTCAGGTTTGAAAATTCTATTTGACTTTTTTTTCTGGTTCTAAATTTTACAGTTAAAAATGGAGAAAAATGAGGACATAAAAAATTATTTTTAATAAGGAAACTAGTGCACACTAAGTTCTCAAAAATTTTAATAGTGGTGGGTCTGGAGTTGTTTTGTGGGCGATGAGAAATTTCGAAAAGTGTAATTAATTTCTTCTATTTTTTATAATTGTGTTATTTAATTTATTTTACAGATTTCAATTTAAATATCAAATCTAACTAAGTTCTATTATTCCTCAATTACATTTGAATTTGATATTGTATTGATTTTTATATTTGAATTGATTTATTATGTCTATTAGAAAATATTTATTAATTTTTTATCTAAAAATGCTAGAAGAATAAATTTAAAGTGAAATATTGTGAATTTTAAATTATTATTATGATAACTTTAAATATTTTTATATAATATAAAAAATTATTTATAATTTTACTTTTAAATACAAAAAATCCCATTTATAATTATATTTTGCTTAACACCCCTAAAATCTCAAGGTGAACCTATCATCATATATATATATATATATATAAAGTGTACAAGCGAATGTCATAACCCATTTAGTGTGTGTGTGTGTGGATGTCTAAAATCCAGAACTACTGACCAATACTGAGGATTAGTATACAGATATATATATATATATATATCATCGATGCGCACGTGGATGAACAGGTGGTGGGTATTCATTCAATAATAATATATAATAAGCACCACAATTGGATTTGTCTCGATCGATCTAACACACGGACTCACAGAGTCGTCTCTCTCTCTCTCTCTCTCTCTCTCTCTATATATATATATATAATTAAAAGACAAAGACACGTTATATATGTTAAAAATAATTTATAGTCGGCACTTAATTTGCAGTTGCAGGCGCTCAAATTCTCTCAGCCGCTGAAACCTGAAAGGCTCCCCTGTGGTGTGGTGAGATCATGTGGACTCCTCTCCTCTTCAAAAACCAACCAACCAACCAACCAGCTGCCTGCTCTCCATATATTTAAATATTATACACCATTAATTAATGTCCTTAGAAGAGGTGGGTGCAACTTGTATGTATATCCACTTGCCTAATTAATTATAATAATACTAATAATAATGATACTGAACTCGCATTCTAAGCCATACGTGGGCATGACGCATGCATTAAATTAAAGAAGATGATTTATGCTTCTTTTTGCTAAGTAATTTGACCGTTTATAAACTATTAGTATAGCTTATAAGCTGTCAAGCATTTTTCAATTGAGTGTTTGTTAAATCCAAATACCTTAAAAACTATATAGCTTTAACACTATTCCAACAGCTTTTTTAAAAGATCAATCCCCTCAACTTTTACAAAATGCTATCAAAATAAAAGCTACATTGACCATAAAAATTATCTATTTATTCCCAAACAAAACACTAATTTCTAACACATATCCTTCTTCTTCAACCTCATAGCAACCAATTTTCAGTCACCACTGTCGTTCGTCGCCATCCACCTCGCTGTCACCCCACCCATCACCCCCACCGTCCTTTTAGCTCCTCCACCACCTCAAACCCATCATTGTCCCCATCAATTGCCACGTCCGGCCTCAATCGCCATCGACTGCAACCTCACTTGCTACTCACGCTTTCATCGTCGACTCTATCCTTGTACAATGTGTGTGTATATATGTATATTATATATATTAATCTAATGGTAATATATTTGAAGGAAAAAAAATAAAATGTGTATATATATTATATTATTATTTTTTTAATAATTATATATAATTTATTAATATTTAATAATAAAATTTTACATTATCTAACATGTTTATTTTTCTTTTTTTTATCAAATTCTAATAAATTATCAGATTTTTCAAAGTAAATACATAATTATTTATCTGACAACTTAAAAATATATTATCTAAATAAATTATCAGTCTAAACGGTACCAAACTTAAAAATTTTATACTACTTAAAAATTAAGGAGTTTAAAAGCTGCAATTTGAAATGATTTGTTAAACGAAGCCTTAGCCAGGCCACCAATGAGCTAGCTAGGCACCCATATAACCATAAGCTATATATATATATATATATATAGCTGTTTAAACTTGAATAGTGCTTGTGTGCTTAATGGCCACAGCTCTTTCCCAGTCAGTGCAGCCGAGAGTTCTTGATTCTTGAATAGTGCTTGTGTGCTTAATGGCCACAGCTCTTTCCCAGTCAGTGCAGCCGAGAGTTCTTGATTCTTGAATAGTGCTTGTGTGCTTAATGGCCACAGCTCTTTCCCAGTCAGTGCAGCCGAGAGTTCTTGAACTTGAATAGTGCTTGTGTGCTTAATGGCCACAGCTCTTTCCCAGTCAGTGCAGCCGAGAGTTCTTGATTACATATATATATATATATATATAATACTAATCCATGGCCATTATATATCTATCTGCTATTAATTGTTTAATCAGATTTTTTTATAATAATTTATTATTAAAAATAAAAATATTATATTATATTATATTTTAATACTAAAAATAAAAAAAATATAAGTATTAAAGAAAGCAAGTATATAATGGTCTAGTAGTAACCATTACAATTTTTTTTATAATTTACTCGTAATTTTATTTGTTTACAATGATGATGTAAATAAAACTAAGTGTTGAAAAAAATTGTGAAACAAATAAAACAAGTATAGAGGAAATTTATATTAAAGAAGATGAACAAATTAACAAAACAAGTATTGAACAAATTGATATTACACAATTTCCTATGAATCTCGGGTTAAGAACTATAATAATGGATTACAGTGTTAAATTTTGAGTTCAAATTAAAAAAGTCTACTTGCAAAGAAATATGTGTCAACTTCAAAATCAAGACGATTTATTTCAGGTTGTTTCAATGAATTTGGTGATTGATTAGAATATAGTATAAGTAAAGATGTCGCATTTTGCTTATACTGTTATCTTTTTAAAATAAATAATGAAAAACAAGAAGATGGTGATTCTTTTGTGAAAGAAAGATTTAGTAATTAAAAAAAAAAAAAGATAGATTTTAAGTTCATGTTAGAGATATTAATAGTACACACAATTAAGATCGAAATAATTATAAAACCTGAATGAATCAAGAATAAAATATTGAGATAGTTTTCCTCATGCAATTAGAATAAACATTGGGTGATTATCAAATTTGTTTAAATGCAATCGACTTGTTCTACGATAAGAACTAATTTTTCGTAGTCATGATGAGTCTGAAAATTCAAATAATCAAAATAACTTTTTTGAACGGTTATAATTTCTAATATGAAAAGTTATAAGAAACAATTGTAAGAAGAAATTTTATTTTAATATACATAAGTATAGTTCATGTGAATATGTAGTGATAGGTACATATTGCAGCATCAGGTAATGGTTAAAGGTTTTAAGGCCATGTATTTTAAGTATGTCCATCAATTAAGCACATAGCATTGACCATGTCATGCATCAATTGTATTATAATATATGATCTCCTAAAGTTTTTAAATTTCATTTGTATTATCGTCAAATTCAATAGAAATCATCAGAGAATAAAGACATTTGCTACGGGTCCCGCTTATAATGCCAATTACGTTTTAGGTTTAGTGGCAAGGTAGCTAGAATCAGCTGCATGATCCCTTAGAAACTCTTAGGTTTTAGGTTTAAATCTTGTAATTAGTAGGATTTTTTTTAAAAAAAAATGTATTATTGGCTTCATTTGATTTGATTTGTATTTAATTAATTTAACTTGATAATTTGTAATTTACGTAATGATTCAATTAATTAAATTCAGCTGAGTAATTGATATATAATAAATTAATTATGAAATATATATAGTTTGTACCCATATATATATAAATAAATAAACAATAACAATTAGTAGTTTGAAAAGCTTAAAACTTTAGCCATAACTTTTAGTAACACGGTAATGAAGATATTAGTTAATGATACATACAAAATATGGCCCCATTAGCTTAACAATTATTAGGTTGCGTTTTTTTTACTGTTTTCAAGTCACTTTTAGTTTTAATTTTCTAAAATAATGAAAACGCGTTCTCTTTACTGTTTTTAAAAATGTATTTTTGAAAACAAAAAATAAATTATAAAAAAAACTCAAAACAATAAAAAATTATTTTGAGTATTTTTATCTAAAACAAATTCTAAATTCAAAACACATTTATTTATTTATTTATTCATATTTTATTATTATAATAGAAAAAAATATTACAAAATTCATTAACTTTAAAATTATATATTTTTAATAATATATTAATATTAAATATTTTTAATTTACTGAATAATCAAATTTATTGAATAAAATATTATTAAAAAATTATTTTCAAAATTTTAAAGAGAATGCGTTTTCTAATTTTTTGTTTTGAGAAATAATTTTTCAAAATGACAAAAAGAACGCGTTTTTAATTTTCTAAAAATAGATTATCAAAACTGAAAATGAATTCAAAACTCAAAAATAAAAATTAAAAAGTAAAGAGAACGCAACCTTAATTAGTTCCCCTTTTTGGTTTTACATGTGCATGGCATGAATGTATGGTTTTATCTTTAAAAGAAAAAAAAAAGTTGTAATAGGAGGGAAGTTGTCACTAGTTTATGAAATAAAACTCTTTCATAATTCGCAGATCATATGTCTTATAATCTGCTTAATTTCAAATAATGCAATTAAAATTTTTGTTAAAGTTTGTCTCGTCTCCACCTTGTCGAATGGTATCTCCAACTAAAATAGGAGCAAACTTACAGTGATATTGTACATCCCTACGGCAGAAAAAAATAATAATAATATGGTGAAGTAAGTAGAAAATCAAAATTATAGTAGAATAATTGAATGAGAAATTCATATATATGTGTGTGTGTGTGTGTGTGTGGTGGGTGTTTTGATTGAGAATAGAACTTATTCTGATGTGATATGAGAGGCTGGCAGGAAGAATCTAGGAGGGAGATAGAATTTGGAGAAGAATAGAAGCCACTAGCCTTTTGGACATATATATATACATATGTGTGTATAGTCTCACATGCATATGTTATGTTGAGACTATCAAATTCTGGGTTTGGTTATGGCTATAATTATGGATACGGCTATAGCTATCAAATAAAAGTGAGGCTAAGCAAAGGGGCTGGGAAGTGGGCAGGGGAATCAATCTTCAATCATGCGCGTTAGTCCCGTGTATAATGCGCGTCCAAAGTCCAAATCCAAAGTCCAAACCCAAATTCCAAATGCTGGTGACTGGTGACTGCCGTGACTATTAACAAATAACCCGAAAGGGAAACAAATAGCCGTCCCTTTCCGTCAAGGGATTATTAACAAATATCATCATCATATAATAATAATAAGAATAATAATAATAATAATAAAGCAAAGAAGAATTCTAATACATACTGCACCGTACTGGCCCAATCACAGCCCTCAGCTTGCAGTCCTATCCCGACCCACCCCAATCTTGACCCAACCATTGACTCGATCTTGGCCGTGCAACAGCATTATTATCGTTGCACGCTAGGTTCTCTTGCGCTCGCTTTAAGATCTCATCCTCATTAATGGTAGATCTCATCCTTATTTTATGAAGATCTTATCGGCACTATGCCACCATTAGGGAGCCTCGTCGGCGTTGAATATCCAGTCTCATCACCTTGTAAATACAGAACGCATGTTGTTACAAAATCGGATCGAATACAAATCACAATCAAACCAATCAACCACACGCGAACACAGAATTTATGTGAAAAACCCAAATCGAGATAAATTATAGGTAGAAAGAACAAAATATCACTAACCAAATATTGATAATACAAAAGTAATATACCTGCAACTAATTCTAGAACATTAAACACCTATTTATAGACCTAAAATAATATGTAAATATACACAAGAAATCATATTCTAATCAGAAATGATTCATGAGGATATTTCTCCATATGAGATAAATCTCATTTAAAATCAAATTTGATAATATCATAATTATAGTCAAATTCGAAATCATAATTATGATCAAATTAGGAGTTTCAATCTCAGTCAAATTTGAATTTTGGATCACAATTGTAACAAGCTTCACCTCGACACGAAATTCAAATATAAAATTATCCAAAATTCTTTCGTCCAACAAAATCATAGAGAATTAATCTCCTGACAAATACCAATCAAAATTGCACCATAAAAAATACCACTCAAATCCACACAAAGTTTACTATAGTAGAAATCTTCAGTCGCACATAAAGTGTAGCCATATATCAGCCTCAATATATCTTTGTTAATTTTAATAACTCTGCATTTATCAATATAAATCCCCATTGATAACTCTACCTTCATCTAAATCCATTCGTCCAAATTTACACGCATCTTAACCTGGAATAGTGAGAATCAAGATATTTCAATCCAATAATGGAATATCATACTTCAAGGTAGTCAATACAAAGATCAAATAACCACAAATAATGCCAAGTGAACCATAAACAAAATCCTAATTGAAAACGAACTAAAATACTTGATCAAGGCCAAATCTGGACATAAAAACAAAAGTGGACATAAAAACAAAACTGGATCTATTAATTTGGCTGGATGGATTTAAATCGGGTCAGATCCTGGCGAGTTGGGTCGACCAAGATCTGGGCTAGATCTGGATGAAGGAAGCCCAATCGGCGATGGTGGCTGTGTTGACGAATGACAAGCAACAAGGAAGGTTCGATAGGCAATCAACGACAATAGGCGAGGATGCTGACGGCCGACGATGGAGAAAAAGAAGACTAACTGAGATTGATGATAGAGACGGCTAACGGTGGCGGTGATGATCGAATTGTGGACAAAGGCAGGGATGGTCACGACAAAGAAACTAGAATGATGGCCGACGATGATGACTAAAACAAAAGTCATGATGGTGGAGGCCAAGGAGAGGCTGTCGATTGATGGCGTCGATTACTGAACAACAGCGATGCCCGATGGCAGAGGCCAATGGCAGTGGCAGCAACGACAATTGGCAAACTTGTGTTCTGAAAGATGATACAGATCCAACAATTGTGATCTGCCAAACATTGATGGTTTGATCCAATGGCTCTAATACCAAATTGTTATGAAATCAGATTGAATACAAACTATAATCAAACCAATCAATCACACATGAACACAGAATTTATGTGGAAAATCCAAATCGGGAAGAACCACGAGTAAAAAGAATAAAATATCACTAATCAAATATTGGTAATACAAAAGTGATATAGCTTGCAATTAATTCCAAAACATTGGACACCTATTTATAAACTTAAAATCATCTGTAAATGTACACATGAAATCATATTCTTATCAAAAAATGATTCATGAGGATATTGCTCCAGATGAGATAAATTTCACTTAAAATCAAATTTGACAATATCATAATTATAGTTAAATTCAAAGTCATAATCATGATCAAATTAGGAGTCTTAATCTCAGTCAAATTTAAATTTCGGGTCACAATTGTAACAAGCTCCACATTGACACGAAATTCAAATATAGAATTATCCAAAATTCTTTCTGCCAACAAAATTATAGAGAATTAATCTCCTAATAAATACCAATCAAAACTGCACCATAGGAAATGCCACCCAAATCCACACAAAGTTTACTGTAGTAGATATCTTTAGCCGCACTTAAAGCATATCCATATATCAGCCTCAATATATCTTTGTTAATTTTAATAACTCTGCATTGATCAATATAAATCCCTATTGATAACTCCACCTTCATCTAAATCCATCCGTCCAAATTTGTACGCATCTTAACCTGCAATAGTGAGAATCAATATATTCCAATCCAATAATGGAATATCATACTTCAAGGTAGTCAATACAAAGATCAAATAACCACAAATAATGCCAAGTGAACCATAAACAAAATCCCAATTGAAAGTGAACTAAAATACTAGATATAGGCCAAATTTGGACATAAAAACAAAACTGGATCTATTAATTTGGCCGGATGGATTTAAATCGGGTCAGATCCTAGCGAGTTGGGTCGACCAAGATCTGGGCTAGATCTGGATAGGGGAAACCCAATCAGCGATGGTGGCTGTGTTGACGAACGACAAGCAACAAGGAAGGTTCGATAGGCGATCAACGACAGTAGGCGAGGATGCTGACGGCCGACGATGGAGAAGAAGAAGACTAGCTGAGATTGACGATAGAGGCGGCTAACGGTGGCAGTGATGATCGAATAGTAGATAAAGGCAGGGATGGTCATGACAAAGAAACTAGAACGATGGCCGACGATGATGACTAAAACAAAAGTCATGATGGTGGAGGCCAAGGAGAGGCTGTCAATTGTTGAACAACGGCGATGCCCGATGGCGAAGGCCAGTGGCAGTGGCAACAGCGATAGTTGGGAAACCTATGTTCTGAAAGATGATATAGATCCAACAATTTTGATTTTCCAAACATTGATGGTTTGATTCAATGGCTCTAATACCAATTTGTTATGAAATCAGATTGAATACAAACTACAATCAAACTAATCAACCACACATAAACACAGAATTTATGTGGGAAACCCAAATCTGGAAAAACCACGAGTAAAAAGAATAAAATATCATTAATCAAATATTGATAATATAAAAGTGATATAATTGCAACTAATTCCATAACATTGGACACCTATTTATAAACCTAAAATCATCTGTAAATGTACACAAGAAATCATATCCTAATCAAAAGATGATTCATGTGAATATTCCTCCAGATGAGATAAATCTCACTTAAAATCAAATTTGACAATATCATAATCATAGTCAAATTCGAAGTCATAATCATGGTCAAATTAGGAGTCTCAATCTCAGTCAAATTTGCATTTCGGGTCATAATTTTTCCTCATTTTATATAAATTAACTCTCTCCAAAGTCAAGTTATGTTCTCTTTTTGCGCTTTCAACACTCTACCAACTTATTCTCTCACTTACTTGAGCGTCAGAGTGCTTGCAGGTGCCAGTCACCCCTTGATGGACCGATCGTTTGAGCTCATTCCCTTGCCATTACAAGCCCACCTCCAACCGTCTCTTTGGGTAGGAAGGAACATCTGGGGTCCACCGTGGGGCACAATAAAGCATATCTACTTTACACACTCACATGAATCTCTTGATTTGCCTCTTAACGAGCCATGATTAGAAGCAGAAGCCAAAACAACTTCATTCCCATCCTATAAAACCCAAATGCCAACAACCACCAGCTAGAAAATACAATTGCTATGGAGACCCTCCTCCAAACCGTTCAACAACTCCAAAACTAAGTTGTTGAGCTAACACGAAACTCGCAGCGTAACCAGCGTAGCGAACAGGTCAGTGACGACATAAAGGGTAACCGTCATCAACAACACCAGGCTACCCACACTCCCACTCTTTCACCCTCTGCATCCTCATGTGCTCTGGGCCACCCCTTCTCGGAGTTCATAATGTTTGTGCCTCTACCAGATGGTTTTCACCTACCCAACAACTTGGAACCATATGATGGCACCTCTGACCCCCAGGAGCACCTAACCATGTTCAATGCCATGCTGTTATTAAGTGGGAGTACAAACTCAATCATTTGTCAAGCGTTTCCTACCACGCTCACAAAGTCGACCATGCTGTGGTTCTCGTCGTTGGAACCGAACTTCATTCATGACTTCTCCGAGCTAACCACACGCTTTCTCACCCACTTTTCCACCAACTGAGCACATCTTAAAACGTCTGCAAGCCTCATCAATCTAAAGTAAGGAAAAAGTGAGTCACTCCAAGCCTTCCTACACTGGTTCAATTAGGAGGCCATTCAAATCATGGATTTAAACCCAGTCATCTCCTTGCATGCCATTATGACCAGGCTTAAACCAGACCCCTTCGCCAACTTGCTAGCTTGGAAACCTCCGGTCAACCTGGACAATCTAATAATATGAGTTGCGAGGTATATAAATGTGGAGGAAGTTGCAGCCGCCATAAACCATAACCCTCCCCCAAAGCTAGACCACAGATGGCTCAAAGGCCAGGACCCTTGATCGATCATCAACGCCGTCATAAGAAGGACTTCGGCATGGCACAGGGAAATAAAAACCACCATGGGGGACACAGAGAGCCAGCCTGATTCCTTGAGTCGCCGAGGTTACGCTATGACAGCTACACTTCCCTTATAACCTAGTGGGATCGGATCTTCTGAGAGTTTATAATTCAAGGGTTATCCCGTTCCCCAGGAAAAGACCTTAGCCTAACTATGACCCCAACCAAGACACCAGTAAACGTTGTGATTAACATAAGATGTTTGGGCATACAACTGAAGAATGTGAAGCCTTTAAAGATCAGATTGAAAGACTGATCAAGCAAGGCCACCTTTAATGGTACGTTTACTAGAGGCAGGAGTAGAGCACCAAGCCGCAGGACGCCCGACGTCCGAGGAGTCCATGCCCATAATATACATGTTTCCAGACACTCCCAACCATAATATACAAAACGACCATTCTTAAACTTCTTAGAAGGGCCAAGCACCAAGAATTCAAACTCGGGATAAAGGTTTTGAACATAAGACAAAGCCATCTTAGTCCCCGCCTAAGTGTCTGGATCCATCTCTACATGCAGACCACGGGTCTACCCAAACCTCATCTAGGTTTGGTAATCCGTACCAATGCGCCCAAGTCACTCTTGACACACGAGTCCGTTTAGGATGACCTAAGCTACCCCACTTAAGGCTTGTGCAAGGCCGACCTAATACTCAGAAGAAAAATAAGTGAAAAACTGCTTAAAGAGCAAAGCATAAAGTACATGGCATATCAACGAATCCATACGTAGACAAGCAAAAGGCACAAACACGAAAGGATCGAAAATAGTCTTTTATTAGGATGAATGACGAATTACAAATTGCAAAGGAAACATGAGACCTATATTACCACAAAAGCAAAAAACTATGAAGAAGGAGGTCCGACAATAAGTTCGGCAGGCGTGGACTCCTCGGCCTTCTGAGCTCTTTCCTTGACCTAACTCGTTCCAATCTCGTACACGAACACACACCCAACGTGAGAAGAGGGTCTAGTACATGAACACACACCTAGCGTCCGCCTCGAGCTTCGGCTCCATGGAGACCCAATCCTCTGGCTTGCATGGATAACACTTGAATCGGTCTTCCCGGCCAGTGGCAAAAAGGGTAATTTGCGATCGAAGCATGCAGATGTCATCTACCGTTCCATAGACCGAAGCAACCTTGGGCATGTCTTTACTAACCCAATCATACTTATTGGCTCCAAGAGAGGTCCTAGCACACTTGCCCTTAACCCCCTTCACCTTGGTAGCCTTCCCAACCATGGGCGTACTACCTATACTGTCCTCGAACAAATTGAGGAAAACAAAGGCGTCAGAACCTAGTGTCAAGCATTTGTTCTGAATCATTCCCCGAATCGCCCTGTCGAGGCTAAACCAGAAAGACCCTGATGATTGTAGGCTCCAAACTCCACTCCGACTAACCCATAAGCACACTTCATCTCTCCACATTCTGAGATATGAGCAACTAATCGTGGATATGACCATTTGCCAACCTCCAGAGCTGCCCTTGAGCCCCATCCGAGTGAAACTCCCAGAAGCTCGGCTCCATTACCGCCTCAATTGGGCATTACGAGCCTTGAGTTCCACTAGTAATTGAGCCATAAAGTTATCCCGAGTAGGTCCAGGAATCGTCTATCAAAACAATTTGGCCTAGGGGATTATATCCCGACCTCATTCTCGCAACAGACGATTGAAACACATTACCCAAGGGGTTGTGGACTGTACTAGCCCAATCGCAGCCCTCGGCTTGACCCCTAGCCAATCTTGGCCCAACCATTAACCTAATCTTAGCTCTACATCAGCCTGCAATAGCATTATTACCTCTGTATGCTGGGCTCTCTCGTGCTCACTCTAAGATCCCATCCTCATTAATGGCAGATCTCATCCTCATTTAATGAAGGTCTTGTCGGCACCATGCCACCATCAATGAGCCCCGTCGGTGCCGAATATCCAGTCCCATCACCCTACAAACGCATGACGCATGCATGCAGGAGGACCTCTCCTCCTTCTATATAAACCAACTCTCTCCAGAGTTAAGGTATGTTCTCTTCTAGCGTTACCAATACTCTGCCAACTTATTCTCTCACTTACTTGAGCGTCGGAGTGCTTGTAGGTAGGGTCGGACCTTTCATGAGGCCCATGAGGCGGTTGCCTCATGGCCCATGAATATTTGATTATTTGGGGGCCCATAAAATTGGGAACCTTTCCTAGGGCCCACTATCTAGCCATCCACCCCCTCTTCCTCTACAAACCTGGCTCGCCCTTGCCTTTCCCCCCTCTTTCTTTCGCTTGCTACCCAGTCGCCCTCTTCCTCGTCGTCGGTGGCTCACCCTCGCTGCTCACTTGCTCCGTTGACTATTACTCACTGCCTTTCTCTCGCTCAATCGCTTGGTTTGTTGGTCGCTCGACCTCGTGGGCAATGGCTCGCTCTCCATCACTCGCTGCCTCTTTCTCGCTCCGTGGCAGTTTCACACCCTTACTAGCTTGTCCTCGTGGTCGGTGGCTTGCTACTCTTGCATCTTGCCTCTTGCTCTGTCACTCATTGTCACTGGTCGATCGCTGCCTCTCGATTGTTGATTGGCTCATCACTCATCAGATTCATTCTTTTAGATATGCTTCAACTTTCTTTCTATTCGACTTCTTAATTAGCGGTTAGTTGCTCCTTCATTTCATTTCGTTTATGATGTATTCAGAGATTTGGCTTGCTTGCCCATATCTATTTTATTGATGTTTGCTGAATCTGTAAAAACGAATTTAATTTTATTGATGTTACTCTATTTTGTTTATGATTCATGACATGATGACAATTGTTTTCTTGTTAGAAGTTAGAACTGGAGTCTAGAGATGCCTTGTTTATTTTATTTTTTTTATTATTATTATAAGAAATTATGTTAACATTATTATCATTTAAGTATGCCTGTATACATATGTTTAGAGATAAAAAAAAAAAAAAATGAAAACAGAAGGAAGAAGCATTAGTTCAATGTCAAACTGGTAATATGTTTAAATATTTTAATAGCAACAAAATAACACAGAAAGAAGAAATAGTTAAAAACCTAGGTGAAACGTTGGTGGATGAACAAGAAACCTATTAACTATACTAGTTAGAGTTGCATCTGTAGAAAGAAGTTTCTCCAACTTAAAGTTGATCAAGACTTATCTCCGTTTAATTATATCACAAGACAAATTGAATGGATTGACTATGTTTTCTATTGAGAAAAAAATGCTCAAACAACTTGATTATGTAAACTTGATTAATATTTTTGCTAGTAAAATTAATAAATACTCATTGAACTTTAATGTTGTAATTATTTACTCACTGAACTTTAAATTGTAACCAGTTACTCATTGAACTTTATTCAACGTCAACCATCCATCACTCGTTATAACTCCGTTAACTATTACAAAAGGAAAATGCTAACAGAATCTGATGTGGCTAACAGAATCTGACGTGGCAAAAATTAATTTAACATATACTCACTGAACTTTAAAAATGTAACTACTTACTCACTAAACTTTGATCAACGTCAACCATCCATCATCCCGTTACATCACCATCTGATCTTGAAACATATTAAAAGACTTTTGTATGCATTTGAGATCACTTACTTCTCAAACCAAATACCAAAAACTAAACCAATGATTCACATTAAAAAAGCTATTGATGCAAACTAAAAGTAAAAAAAAAATGTTTGTTTTTTTACCTCTATTACGAATAACGAAATTCACAAAAAATGTATTTAATAATGAGATCAAATTGGTCATATCTGGTGACCGGCATACCTTCAGTTTTTGGCTCTTAGTCTCATTATTGAATATGTTGAATTTCGTTGTTCGTAATGGAGGTAAAAAAATCTATAGAGACATTTTTTTTACTTTTGGTTTGCATCAGTAGTTTTTTTAATTTGAATCATTAGTTTAGTTTTGAGAAATAAATGATCTCAAATGCATATAAAAATCTTTTAATATGTTTCAAAATTAGACGGTGATGTAATGAAGTGATTGATGGTTGACGTTGAGCAAAGTTAGTGAGTAAGTAGTTACATTTTTAAAGTTCAGTAAGTGTATGTTAAATTTATTTTTATCATGTCAGATTCCGTTAGCCACGTTAGATTTCGTTATCATTTTTCGTTTGTAATAGTTGACGGAATTATAACGAATGATGAACGGTTGACATTGAGTAAAGTTCAATGAGTAACTAACTACAATTTAAAGTTCAGTGTAAATAATTATAACTTTAAAGTTCAATGACTGTTTATTAATTTTATCCTATTTTTACCTCCAAAAAGAGTAATTTTTAATTGATAATTTAAAAAAAAATTAATTTTATTCTTTGATATGGTATACATATTTATTTATTTTTTTTATACTTTATTATAAAAAATAAAATTTAAATATACTTTACAATTTAGGAATCCATTTTTATATTTCGATTCAAAGTGCGAAAATGTCAGGTAAATAGGTGTCCGTCTCCAACCGCCTGTTTGGGCAGAAAGAAACACATATATATAAAAAGGAATGGAGAACTTTTTATAGTCTGTGCTAGTGAGGGGTGGTGTGGACCCCCTCGCCCACTTGATAGAATAATCATATCATGGATGGAACGGAACTTTTTGCTTTCGGCTGTGAGTAAGTAAGTGTGAAGAAGCGAAGACAGATGATCGAGCGATGACCGTCGGGCGTCGGCGGCTTAAACTAACATCCGACTCCGAGGAAAGAAACAACGCCAGTCGGAAGAGCCGTGAATCCATGTCCTTGTGGCCGTGCCCCCATTACACACGCACCCGCAACACTATGTATACCACGACAAAAAAGTCTAATTATCAGAATTCAATAACCAAAAAATTATATAAGTGATAAGGTTGAAATTAACTCTTTTCTAATTCAAAATTCAACGAACTTGTTTCCTGAATCAATTTATGATATTTTTCAAAGAATCTTATATTAAATGTACATCTTTTTCCACACTCTTACCAATTTTCATGATTAGCAACTTTCATCAACTCTCACCAAACCGCTTGAATAAATCAATCTTACAAGCTAAGCTATTAGTTTAGCTTCCCAGGCAGCCAACCAACCCATCTCCATTCTCCACTCAAATCCAAACTAGTCAATTTCATTATGAATTATTTATTCTGAAATTCAAGTTAGCGTGGTGGGGATGGGATTCACTCCAAATTCCAAATAATTTTGAGACACAAATAAATACATATATTATAGTAGGTAGTCAAATAGTGGTTTCTCTTCTTGATTTACGTTTTACATGACAAATAAAGAAAACCAAATTAAGGGAAGGGATGGCATTTGATATTTCATTTCTCGTCGCTCACACTAATTCAATATCATTTGTTCTTCTTTTTGAATCAAAAAACAAGATGCCCTTGTCATTGAATGAAGGGAAGGTGCCTCTGCCTCTGCCTTTTGCCTTTGGTTATTTTTTCTAATTTTTTTAACTAAAGACAAAATGATAAAAGAGTTTGGTTCAATGATTAGTTTTTCACTACTTTTTAAACAAAATAGTGTAAAAAATAAATAGAAGAGGCGGCCGATTGTTAGATTTTTATAATAATAAATTTTTTATATTATTTTTTTAGACGATTCAGTTTTAAATCGAACCGTCAACTGTCCAAACCCAAACCGTGCATTTGGACAAGATCCAAACCGTTTTCGATTGCGAAAAAAAAATTGATTGATTCGGCTTGATTCAGTTCGGTTTGATTGATTTTTGCGGTGCATCGATTTTTTTGAACATCTCTACTCT
The DNA here is from genome assembly GCF_014633365.1 of Diospyros lotus. Taxonomy (NCBI): domain Eukaryota; kingdom Viridiplantae; phylum Streptophyta; class Magnoliopsida; order Ericales; family Ebenaceae; genus Diospyros; species Diospyros lotus. The sequence goes on along the minus strand of NC_068349.1, from coordinate 38,683,407 downwards.
CTCCAATTCCGAACAGTTGTTGGCGCAGCAATGACAACTGACGAGAAGAAGAACATATTAGAGAGAGAAAAATATAAAAATAAAGAATAAAAATAAAACCAATTAATAATAAATACTCCCAAGCTCCCCTCCCCTATTGGCAAAACTTAATTAAAAGACATTGTTTTTGTGGTCATCCTCGTTATTGTTATTTTTTTTAATATTATTTAAAATAATTGTCACTGATTTAATAAATAAAATATAATATTTCATAAGCAAAATTATAATTGTGAATATGCATACAACAGGATTATTAATGTCTATTTAACAAAAGAAAAAAAAAACAAAGATCAGTATAATTTTTGAAATATAAAACTAAGCATTTTAATTTAATAAAACTTAGGGAGTGTTGACTAGTGTAATTTTAAAGAAAATATCTATATATATATATAGATAGATAGATAGATAGATAGATATACTGGAGAGAATCGTAACTGGTGGGGTTAAGAGATTGACCAAGCTTGAGGAGGTAGGGGTGTGGTGCGGGGGCTCCGATATGAACCGGCCTTACCTGTCTACCTCAAGGAACGTAGCCCAGTAGAACAACCCAATCCCCCCCCCCACCATTTATTATTTATTTGTTTATTTAAAATCCTGCCTGTAAAGTGGGTGGAAATAATAATCGATAGAGAGAGAGAGGCGACCATCGTCGTCCCTTCAAGCACCACCTCCCCCGCCCCCATCTCTCCTCAAATTGCACCCAAAATCAAACCTTCCCACCCCACGTTTTTCTCCTCTTTCCCCAATCCAATTATGGTTTTGGCTCCCACGAGGAGGAGGAGAAGGCTTTGGCTCTGCCTCTGATTTCGGTTCCTTCAATCTCGGCCCAGAGCTACTCAGAAGAAGGCATGTTTACGATTATTATTGCTTATTTGTTCCTCTCGTTGATTGCGATTACTTGTTCCTTCTTTCTGCTTCGATTGTTTCTGTACCGCACGGCTTTGATTTACCTTTTCAAGAATTGGGCGCATTGGGTCGAAGACCGACTTCATGTTCACCAGTTTTTCAAGGTTCCCCAATTGAATGACAACTTCCAGGAGAATCAGTTTTACGGCAAAGTCTATACTTACCTCAATTCCTTGGCTTCCATCGAGGACTCCGATTTCACCAACCTCTTCGCCGGCAAGAAGTCCAACGATATCCTTCTCTGCCTCGACGACAATCAGACAGTTCACGACGAATTTCTCGGAGCCAGAGTTTCCTGGAAGAACGAGGTCACTGGCGGAAGGAGGAGTCTTGTGTTGAGGATCAAGAAGAAGGACAAGCGCCGGATTCTCAGGCCTTATCTTCAGCACCTTCACACGGTCTCCGATGAGATCCAGCAGAGGCGGAGAGAGTTGAGGCTCTACATGAACACGCAACCCGATGATCGGACCAATGGACGCTGGAGATCTGTTCCCTTTACGCACCCCTCCACGTTCGACACCGTCGCCTTGGATTCCGATCTGAAGAACAAGGTCAGATCCGACCTGGAATCGTTTCTCAAGTCGGAACAGTACTATCACAGGCTCGGCCGCGTCTGGAAGAGAAGCTACCTTCTCTACGGCCCGTCCGGCACGGGAAAATCAAGCTTCGTCGCCGCCATGGCCAAATTCCTCTCCTACGACGTCTATGACATCGATCTCTCGAGAGTCTCAGACGACTCCGATCTCAAAATGCTTTTGTTACAGACGAAGAACAAATCCTTGATCGTATTAGAAGATCTCGATCGGTTCATGGGGGAGAAATCTACGGCGGTGAGCATGTCCGGCGTGCTGAACTTTATGGACGGAATTGTGAGTTCGTGTTGTGGAGATGAGAGGGTGATGTTGTTCACGATGAACAGCAAAGACCATATCGATCCAGCGATCCTCAGGCCGGGACGAATCGATGTCCATATTCATTTCCCTTTCTGCAACTTCAATTCTTTCAAGAGCCTAGCCAATTGCTATCTAGGGCTCAAGGACCACAAGCTGTTTCCGCAAGTGGAGGAGGTGTTCCAGAGCGGCGCGACGCTAAGCCCGGCGGAGATCGGCGAGATCATGATCGCCCACAGGGGCTCGCCGAGCCGGGCCCTGAAATCGGTGATCACGGCGCTCCAGACCAACGCCGAGACAAGGGCGGCCAAAAATGTGGGCCGGAGATTGAGCGAGACAGCCTCGTCGAGAGCTTCGGCGGACAACCCCGGCGAGTCTGGCCGGTTCAAAGACAGCGGCATCCCTCCGGTGAAGGAGTTAAGGAAGTTGTATGGTTTATTGCGGTTGAAGAGCTGTAACAAAGTTGAACCGTCCGATCATGACTCGTAGAAGATCGTACGGCGATCCATTGGCCTGCATTGCATTATTATTAGTTCAAAAACAGCTAAGATTGTTTATAAATACGATCTCTGTGTTTCTTTCTCTTTTTTCTTTTTTTCTTTACCCTCTTAAGAAATACGATCGATCTCTGTTCGGTAGCAGTTTTGTTCTCTCTCTTGTTTTTTTTTTTTTTCCTGTGAAATTTGTTCTGAAATTAGGAGATTTGTGGCTAGCAAAGCAATCATTTGTTAGGTGTAAAATAATTTGAATATATTTAAATTTGAGGAAAAGGGGATAGGGATTGAAGGATGTCAAGATGTAAGCTTCGTGTAAGAACAAATTGAAATTGTTTTTTGTCATTTATTCAGTCAATGGGTCTGTTTTGTTCGTTCCATTATGGTCCCCCAAATTCTTCGACATGTTTGGCTGCTCAGAAAATTCGATGGAAAATCAAAAGGCATTTTCGTTCTTTCCTTCTTGCATTTGTATGCTTGAAAAAAAAGAAAATAGTGTGAATGATGATAAAATGATGTACGAAAACTTTTCGATAGTACTATTTTGATATTTTTAAAATATTTTTATTTTCGAAACTATAAGAAATATTTATGAAATGATTTCACTTTCAAAAACCTTTTGTAATCATTTCGTAATATTAAAAAAATTTAAAAATATATTTTCAATTTGAAAATAAATTTTTATCCATATATAAAGATGAAATTTTTTTCATTTCTAACTCAAAATTTTTATTTTTTTCTATAATTTATTGATATGAATTTATGTTTATTTTTAAATTAAAAAATGATTGTTTATATTAAAATTATATTTATAAAAAAATCTTATAATTATTTATTTATTTATTTTTTTAAAAATAACATTTATTTATTTTTATTTTATATTATATTTGTTTCTACTTTTCGTTTTGGTTTCAGTGCAATCCAGTCTCCTTTTGGAAAGGAGTTGGGCCATCTAAGTCCACCCAACCCAACCTAAAATAATAAAATAAGACCTCTTGGTAGGCTTCCAAATTTATTTGTCAGGCTAACTACGGCCCAGCCCAAGTTGAAAGTATTTTCCGTCTCCTCCTCCTTCTACAATACGTCAATATGTTTTAAATTATTAAAAAATAAAAAAGAATATAATAAATACCTCCAAAACTGTTTGGAATAAATATATAGAAAGCTCTACTTTTCAAAAAACACACTAATTATTTTTATTGTTTAAATATTATATTAAATGAGATTGATTTTTTTTAGTTCGGACTACATTTATTTTTTATAATCTTTAAATGTTTTTTAACAACTCATTGTTTTTATATATTTTATGAAGAAATATTTGAAACATTTTATAACTAAGTAACAAGTGAAGTTGGTATGGAATGTAGTTTTATTTATATTAAATTATTTGTTAATATTAAATTAATGATAAATGTATTGTTCAAATTCTTATTATAAAAGTAGATAGAATTCTTAACAACTATTTAACCAATTGGAGGTTAGTATAATTTTTAGAATTTGGGGTATGTGTTTGAAGTTAGTAAAACTTTAAAGGGTGTTGATTTTAATTTATTTTAAACCCTAAATTCAAAGGAATAATAAAGATGTTGTTAAATACCATTCATTGTCTTTTTGAAGAATCTGATGTGTGCGTCCGACCCGAGTCCGACCATCTCCGTGTATATTAGTACATATTATTATGCTATATATTTATATAATAATAAATAAATAACACGACGCGGTCAAGCGCAGGGAGGAGTGCTTGTGCTTGTGCTTGTGCTTGCGCTCGTGCGACGTAACGTTGTTATGTATGGTATAAATGGTAAAGACACAGACAGAATTAGAATAGACAAACATTTCTTGTGCAATCCCTGGTAGATCCTATTTCGATTCATTTTCGTTATCAATCTTTGTTGTTTCTACAAGTAAGTTAATTTTATCCTCTTTTTGATCTAATTCTACGGTCTGCCTGCCTGCTACGCTCTTCCTTCCAGGCAACTATCGCCATTTTGCCTCCATGTTTTCTCCGAAAGTTCGTTGCCACTTTCCCGGAAAATCGGCTCAAATGAACCAATAATTGCCTGCCTGTGAACGACGTTTTGAGCTCTGGCTTGCTTCCCTATGTTGGATTTGTTGTTTGATCATCGGGTGCAGAGTCCAAATCTCTTAAGGTCAGCTACGTTGACTCACTTGGTCTTCGCTGTTTCTTCATTTTTTTTCTTAGCGTTTCTTTTTTTGAGTTCCTTTTCCTTTCCGCATTTGGAGTTTCCAGTTCCAGAGCTGAGAAAGGACTAGAATTTCTCTATTTCATTCATTCATTTATATTGCAAATTTGGCGTTTGATTTCGGACAGCGGAATGTGCCGGTCCTCACTCCAACTCTAGTTGACTTTAATATCTGTAAAGCTTTCTTTGGTTTCCCAGAAAAATCTGAGAATAAGTTCCCCAAAGGTTCAACCCCAATTTTACTGTTTACTCGAATGCAAAAAGGGAACCACCATGAGCCTAATCCAATTAAGTAATCGGGAAATTATTCCAGGATCTGAGCAACCAAAGAGTATGTTGTTTTAAATGCTTGTGAATCATCCTGACTTTATGGTTACTTTTAATGCAGATGCAATTTAAAGTTGGTGCTGACTTGAGGAGAGACCAAGGATGGAAATGTAAGGCTTTGATGAGTTGAGTTGGGCAAATTTGGTCTTATCTTATATATGGGACTACAGGATATCGGTTTTTAGGGCTCTCTTGCTTTTAACCGGATGATGTTGGATGTTATTACTAGTTCCTCATTTGAGGTTGTTGCAGAAGTCCTTTCGGCTATGATTGAGACAATTATAGAGATTTTAATTGCTGCCAAAGTTGTCTTCATTGAGAGAAAGAGCTTTGCACAACTTGCAAATTTCTTGCAAAAGATTCTGCCTCTCCTGGAGGAGCTAAAAAGGCAGAACTTCAGTAGCCATGATGGCTTAAGCAATGCTATCATGCTTCTTAATCAGGAGGTCAAAGTTGCAAAGCAATTAACAGAGGAATGTAGTCAGAAAAACAAAGTATATCTCTTGGTGAACACCCGGTCAATTGCTAAGCGCTTGGAGAACACCACAAAGGAGATCAGCAGGGCATTAGGTCTCATTCCCTTGACCTCATTGAATCTTTCATTCGGCATAACTGCCGAAATCAGGCAACTGTTGGACCATATGCAGACTGCAGAGTTCAAGGCAGCCATAGAACAGGAAGAGATTTTGGAGAAAATAGAGTCAGGAATACAGGAGAGGAATGCTGATCGCTCATATGTCAATAATTTGCTTTTTTCGATTGCAGAGGCTCTTGGAATTTCAACTGAACCTTCAGCATTGAAGAAAGAATTTGAAGAATTCAAGAGAGAGGCAGAAAATGCAAAACTGAGGAAGGACCAGGCGGAAGCTATACAAATGGATCAAATTATTTCTTTGCTCGAAAGAGCAGATGCTACCTCTTCCCCAAATGAGAGAGAAGTCAGGTACATTGCCAAGCGAGATTCTTTGGGCAACCAGCCACTTGATCCTCTCCATTCATTTATTTGCCCAATCACTAAAGAAGTTATGGTGGATCCCGTTGAGATTTCTTCTGGGCACACATTTGAGAGAAGTGCCATAGGGAAATGGTTTGCTGATGGAAATAATTTGTGTCCCTTGACCATGGTAACTTTAGACACATCAATTTTGCGGCCTAACAAAACTTTACGACAATCAATTGAAGAATGGAAGGACAGAAATATCATGATCTTGATTGCTTCCATGAAACGAAAACTCCCCTCAGAAGAGGAAGAAGAAGTACTTCATTGCCTGGAACAGCTACAGGATCTCTGTCAGCAGAAGGACACACACCGAGAATGGGTGGTTTTGGAGAATTACATACCTATCCTTGTAGAACTTCTAGGTTCCAAAAATCGAGATATAAAAAACAATTCTCTAATCGTCCTCTGCATCTTGGCAAAACATAGTGATGAAGCTAAGGTACCACTTGTTGTAATGTTAAATCTGTGTGTGCTTGATTGGGGTGCATCTGTTTTTTCACACACCTATGCTTTCGTGTTTTTATGTGGCCTGAAGTCTTAGTGAGATGTGATGTTTCTTTCTTAATTCACCTTTTTAGGGGTTAGATTTAGATTTTTCAGAACTCTGAGAGTCTGAAATGCATCTTGAGGGACTATATTTCTTTTCTCGTCAACTAATTGTTAAATGCATCACCTTTACTTCATTTTGATTCTATCTGTATACTTGCTGAACTAGAAAGGGAAAAGTCTAGCAGGGACTTTATTTTGGCCTGTCCAACAGAGAGTAGATGAACATTTATACTTGCTGTCCTCTACTAAAATATAGATGAGGATCCAGTCAATGTATAGACTTGGTGTATGCACTTCTCTTCTTGCACCATGCAGTTGTATGATCTTGTCAACTTTCCATTTACCCCGTTTCTCAACAAGAATAGTTTACATTTAACATGAAATGTTAGTCTCTGTACTCAGGTTTAATAATGTAATATTGGATTGCATTGCATTGCAGGAAAGAATTGCAAAAGCTGATAATGCAATTGGATCCATTGTTCGCTCACTTGGACGTCGTGTTGCAGAAGCGAAGTTAGCTGTGGCATTGCTACTGGAATTGTCAAAAAGTGAATCTGTACGAGACTGCATTGGGAAGGCTCAGGGTTGCATACTCCTTCTAGTGACCATGACAAGCAATGATGACAGTCAGGCTGCCAGAGATGCTAAGGAGCTTTTGGAGAATCTCACATTCTCTACTCAGAATGTTATCCAAATGGCAAAGGCAAATTATTTTAAGCATTTATTGCAGAGTCTTTCTTCAGGTTCTTTCCTTAAAACTTATCTTGTTTATCCATTGAGAAGATAATGATATCTAGTAGGTTTCAGTTGCATACTACTAATTGGAACATCTGAAATTTGTTGAATGCTAAAGACTTCCATAATTGTCTTTCATTGGTTACAGTGGCAGTCTGCTAATTGAAACATTTGAAATTTGTTGAATGCTAAAACTTCTGAAGTTTCTAAAACTTATTAAATCAACATAGGAATTGGTAATGACCTGATGTGTCTTTAACATAAGAAATACAATGAAATTACCCTGAAACTTTCTCTATCGAGCTTGAATCTTTTCCCCTTTGTAATTCTCCTTTCAGCAGGAACAAGATAATAATCCATGTGGCTACCTACCTCAGCCTATTGATTGAGAAATCCCCTTTCGGCAGGAGCAAAATAACAAACCATATGGCTACCTAACTCAGCCTATAGATTGAGTAATCCCCTCGACACATCTTAATGTTGAAGGTATCCCTCCTATTCACATCCAGTCACAAACCTAGTTCAAGGAGGACAATTGCTTTAGGTCATTGATAGTCGGGAAATATTTGTTAGATCTTATGTCTCGAATTCTAGATAAAAGACTAAATCATTGGGTTGTGATGTAATGACCCAAATTATTTATGTCCTATTTCAGGAATAATTAAATAAATTTGGGGAATATTTGGTTTGGAAAAAAATAAGGAAATAGCTTGAGGCTAGAAAATCTTCAGAATTGGGCTGTCAGATCCATAGGATCTGGCAAGGTAATTTCAATAATGTTTTTAGGAATTTTGGAGGGAAGATTTGAATTAAGGGAGGGAAAGAGTGAGGAAGAGAGAAAGAGAGAGGGAAAAGATCAATCTCATTCACATGATGATCCCCATCCCCTGATATGGCTTATTTATAGCCATCCCTACACAATTCTAGAATGTACCATCTAGGATAGCTTAACTGCCATTACTGCTAAGTACAAGAAACAATAATAGCAATAGCGGAAAAAAGACACAATTACAAGACTGCTTGAGTAGGTCTGGCAGGTATTCCCATTGTACTAGTACTTGTATCAGAGGGCTCTGAATTCTGATAGGTCATCCTCATCTCCAATATTGCTAGGGGTTCCACTATGATCGGTAGGTCTTCCACAATAGGAGGAAGATCTTGATTGACTGGATCAGTAGGGCCAATTGCCTTTTTTATTAGAGATACATGGAAGACCGGGTGTATTCCCACTCCTTCAGGTAATTGTAGCCTATATGCCACTTTCCCAACCTTAGTTGTTATTGGATAGGGCCCATAGTACTTAGGGTTGAGCTTAGTGGGAGGAACTGTGAAGAAAAGTTGTTGTTGGAATCTCTTAACTTTCAGATAGACCTCATCACCTACTTCAAAAGTTAGATAACTTCTGTTTTGATCTTCTTGTTGTTTCATTCTTTGTTGGGCCAAGGTAAGCTCCCTCTTGATCACCTGTAGGGCCTTAATTATTAATCCACCGAGGTCTCTACTGGAGTATAATGCATGACTGCAGGAAGTATAGGGGCCTTGTATCCAAAAAGAGCTTCAAAAGGAGATCTTTTAAGGGAGGTGTGGCAGTTAGAATTGTATCACCACTGTGGCAAAGGTAACTACTTATTCCAACTTTTTGGTCTAGAGAAGTAGAGACATTTGATATAGGTTTCTAAGCGTTGGTTCACCCTTTCCGTCTACCCATCGGTCTCCAGGTAATAGGCCGCTGACATATGTAATCCGACCCCCAAATTCTTGAGTAATTCCCTCCAAAATTGGCTAGTGAATATCTTGCCCTAGTCAGAGATTATGGATTGGGGTAAGCCATGTACTTTAAACACTAAATCATTTAGTTCCCGCGCCACTTCAGGGGCTGTGAATGGGTGTGCCAGGCTGATGAAGTAACTGAATTTGGTTAGCTTATCCACTACCACCAAAATTGTGTCATAGCCCTCTGATTTCGGTAACCCTTTTGCGAAATCCATTGATCTGCTATCATGCTTGATCTGGTATGACCAAAGGTTGTAGTAAGCCCAGGTAAGGTACTTGTTCACGTTTGTATCGTTGGCAAGTCGCACACTTCAATACATACTGTGTTACATCTTTTTTAAGCTCGGGCTAGTAGAACAATTGTCTCACTCGATGATAGGTCATGTTCCAACCTGAGTGTCCCCCAAATGGTGAGTCATGCATTGAATGTAGGATCCTCTCCTTGAGTTGGGCATCCTCCCCAATCACCAATCTCCCCTTATATCTGAGAAGCCCTACTGTCAAGGTATAGTTTCCCCTACCTTGTGGCTGCACAACCAATTGAGTCAATAGGTATTTGATCCATGTTGATTGTTCATAGCTGGCTGATATGTCTTGCTCCTACTCAGGGATTGCGCCTGAAATAGCTTAACAACTCCCCCATTCCTCCTTCCTGGATAAAGCATCCACCACTATGTTTTCTTTCCCCTTCCTATAATGTATTGTACAGTCTAGTCCCAGTAGTTTGGTAACCCCCTTTGTTAAAATTGTTGTTACATTGGGATAAGTTTCCTAATGATAAGATAAATGTTATGAATTTGAATTTGTTTCAAATTCATTAGTATTTGAATTTTAACAATGTAATGGGATAACTAATTGGAATTTGAATTAGATTCAAATTCCTAGAGAGATATGCCTATCTATATCTGTGTGATACCTATAAATAGGCATAGAGCCTAATGAAAAATACACAACAATCAGAATTAGTTTCTAATCACTCATATATTGTCTCCGGCATCACCATTCGAGTTTCGGGCGGACAAAGGGTGGACGTATAAGAAATCTTTTATAGTTTTCTTCCACGGAGGTCGTTAAACAAATCAGTTTCGATTATTCCGCTGCAATCCAGGTATTTTACATACCGTTTGCTATTTGTTCAAAAGTTCTTTAGTGGTATCAGAGCTTTTGTTTATTTGTCTACACCATTGTGATTGACCATTTGTAGTCATGGTTTTAGTAACTTGTGATATTTTTCTATATGAAATAATTTTTGGTCTCTTTGTTTACTATGATCCAATCACATTTTTTTTGTAGCTCGTGATATTTTTTTGTGTAAAAATTATTTTATGTTTGCTACAATACAGACATGACTGAGGCAGTCGCTAGTGGCCATGTTTGTCATGGCTGCTGGGCTTGCTGCTCCTTGGCCATCCTCATATTGGCTGAGGCATCGTTGACGACGGTCATGTTTGTCACGACTAGTGGTTGAGGCTATCCCCAGTGGTCGCGTATGTCGTGGCCAGTGGGAGATCCGTCGCTGGAGGTTGAAATTGGCCATGGTTGTGGTCAATGACGCCGTGGCCAAGAGCCTTTGCCTCTTGCCATGGCCGAAGGTCGACCGTTTTCACCCGTCAAGGCGATTGCCATAGTCGCTGCCAGTGGGAGGTCCGATCGGAGTGGCTAATTCTTCGTGGGTCTTGCCATGACTAGTCACCATGGAGTGGCCATGGCCGAAGGTTTGTTGTGGCTTGCCATGGAGTGGCCGTGGTCGTGAGCTGCTGCGACTGCCTTCGCCTCATTAGTACGCTGCAGTTGTGGCTGGCGACGCCATGGCCGACCGGTTGGGTTGCTTCTTCTCACCATGGCATTGGTCTCCTCCCCCTTTTCTTTCGAACAACAGCCTTTGTGGCCATTGTTTAGGAAGAAAGACGGCGGCTAGAGCCGCCATGATGATGGGTGAGGAAGGAGATGGGGCGATTAGCGGCGGTGGAGGAAGAAGGCGGCGGCGCATGGATGCCTAGAAAATCCTAACTATGTGTTGGGGAAGAAGAAAAGCCACTTGAGTGCTGGGTTGACCCACCGGGTCAAATTCGAATCAGGTGAGACCCAATCCATTTGAAGATCTATGAATAGATCTGGAGAAGGAGATCTGGGCCAATGTTTTTTATTCCAAATGGGTTGGGCTTGGCATATATTTGGGCCATTTGTTTTATTAACAAATTGGACCAGGTTTTAATTAAAATTATTTGGGCTCAATTTTGTATTGGGCCATGTTGGGGGTTTTATATTTAATTATTTGGATTATGTTTTTGGGCCATGAATTAATTAGTATAATTTTGAGCCTAAAGATTAAATAATAAATTCATTTTCAGATTTAAAAAAAAAATCCAGAATTATTTATTTGAATATCCAATTTTGGAATTCTAATTTTTGTAATTAGTAAAATTGTTTTCATGACATTTATAATGTGCTTTAATTTTGTCATGATAATTGTTTTGATTATTCTTTTAGACCATAAATTAATAAGTTTAATTTTGAGTCTAAAATTATAAATAGATGTGATGTGGCATATTTTTGCTCAATAGAAATTAACTTAATTAATTATCTGTTGTTTGCAAATATTTAGTTTTATTTGCTTATTGATAATTAATTTCGGTTTAGTACCGATCTTGGGCCTTGTGTGGGTCCTAATATATTGTTGGATATTGTGGATTAATTCTACATAAACAATTGAGTCATAACATTTTAGTTGTGTATTAAGGGTGATGACTTTGAAGCCCAGTGATCTGTTGATCCCGAAGTGCATGGTTAAATATTTGATTTAATTGTTTGTCTTGAACATGTGCATTGAATGTTTTTTGTTGTCCCTGATTCAGTGATCAATGGCCACCAGTTTAGTTACTGGAAGTATGACCAGGATAGATAAGTTGGATGGGTCCAACTACTCCACATGGGAGAAGCAGATTCAATATCTACTTGGAGAAAGTATGGGACGTTTTGGAGACTTCACATCCCGTGCCGCAAGGGGAAAATGTTTCCTTAGCAACATAACGGGCCTATGACAAATGGCTTGAGAGGGACCGTTATGCTCGTCTTGCGATACTTGTTAGCATGCAGGCTGATCTCATGGACCAGTTTGAGTCTTGCCAGACTGCCATGGAAATGTGGCAAAAGTTGAAGATCACTTTTGGTCAGACATCTGCAACAAAGCTTTGTGCTTTACAATTGAAATTTCAAGAGTATGTCAAAGACCCGAGGCACAGCATGGCTAAGTATTTGAGAGTGATGGGTTCATTTATCAGAGATCTTCAGAGTGTGAGAGTAGCACTTACTGATGAGCAACAATTCCTAGGGGTGATCAGATCCTTGCCTGACTCTGAGTGGTCTCAGATGAAGCTCCTTATGGCACACAACGAAAATATCAAAACTTTTGATGATATTTCATGTCACTTGGAGCTTGAGGTAGAGCGCATTGAAGCGAACCGTGCGGCAGTTTTTGTAGCCAAGGTCGACAGACGTGAGGGCTTCGGGCCCAAACGCAAGAGACAAGGATTGAAGGCATTAGGGCCTACACCTAAGATTGGCAAGAGCAAGAAGGCCAAAAGAGGGGCACGTGGAAAGAAAGACTTGTCCAAATTAAAATGCTATAATTGTAAGAAGAAAGGTCACTTCGCTCGGGATTGTCCAGAGCTGAAGAAAGTACATTTATCTTCTTATTCCCCTTTGATTCATGTTTGCTCGCATGCATTAGTTGCATACTCATGTCCTGAGTGGATTGTGGATACAAGAGCAACACAACATATAAGTGTTGAGAAAGAAGGGTTTGTGAATTACCACCAGGTGCCAGCAGAAACTCAGTATGTCACACTTGGGATTGGCACACAAGAAGAAGTTCTTAGAGTTGGTTCATTCCAGCTCAAGATGAAAAATGGCAAGATTCTACTCCTAAAGGACGTTATGTATGCTCCTAGAGTCCGGTGTAATCTATTATCAGTAGCATGTTTATTAGGACAATGTTATTCTTTTCTTTTATGTGATACTGGGGCGAACATCTATTTGGATGATACATTCTTTGGTAGTGGTTTCTTAATGGATGGTTTTTTCAAACTTAATTTGGATCATGTTTATGATAACCGTTCTATTGCTTTAGTTTCTTCTACCTCTTCTATCGTAAATGTTGATTGTGATTTATGGCACAAAAGACTTGGTCATGTGAGCTAAGATATGATGGTTAGGCTACCGCAAGAAAGTCTATTGGGATCTCTCAGTAAAGTAAGACTCGCTGTGTGTGAGCCTTGCTTAGCCTGTAAGGCCAAGAGGAAACCTTTTGGTAAGGCTTCCCGTGCACTTTGTCCTTTGGAGTTAGTACACTCCGACATATGCGGTCCTATGAGTGTGAGGGCACGTCATGGTGCATCATACTTTATTACCTTCATAGACGATTATTCACGTTTCAGTTACGTGTATTTGATTTCTCACAAGTCAGAAGCTTTAGATTGCTTTAGACGCTTTGTGCATGAGGTTGAAAATCAGATGGATAAGAACTTAAAAACTCTTCTAACCGATAGAGGCCGTGAATATCTTTCTCATCAGTTTAGAAGTCTATGTGAGGAAAAAGGTATAGTTCGACACCTAACCATTCCTGGCACTCTGTAACAAAATGGTGTTGTAGAATGCCGGAATAGGACCTTGATGGAAATGGTTAGATTAATGTTGGCGCAAGCGAATCTCCCGATTAGTTTATAGGGAGATGCGTTGTTGATTGCAACCTACATTCTTAACTGTGTTCCAAACAAGTCCGTGCCTTCTACCCCTTATGAGTTATGGATTGGTAGAAGTCCAAACTTGGATCACTTGCGATCTTGGGGATCAGCTGGATATGTTCATAGCACGTCCCACAAGTATGGAAAACTTGGACCAAGAGCCAGCAAGAAGGTGTTCATTCAGTATCTTGCGGGTTCAAAAGGATACGTCATGTATGGTGAACATCCTAGTGGGGGTTTGACTGAGATAAAATCTCGGGATGTAGAGTTTCTTGAGGATGAGTTCCCAAGAATTGGTGAGGTTAATAAGGACTCCCAATTGTATGAGTTACAAGAGGAAGTGCCTTTTGTCAGTGGGAGAATTCCTGTAGTTAGTGGGAGTGAACCCATAGATAGAACTTCGAAGACTCAAGTAATTCGACGCAGCCAGCATGGGCATATCCCTCATCGTCATTTCAATGATATTGAGGGAAGGGTACTTATGTATGCCATGTCGGATGACACTGAGCCGACTTCTTATGAAGAAGTCTTAACCTCCCTAAACCGAGATCAATGGTTGATCACTATAAAAGAGGAAATGGACTCAATGGATAAGAACAAGGTGTGGGAACTTGTTAATCTTCCACTAAATAGAAAGGCGATTGGTAACAAGTGGGTCTTGAAAATCAAACGCTGAGTTGATGGATCGATTGACAAGTATAAAGCCGGTTGGTTGCGAAGGGCTACACCTAAATGGAGGGTGTAGATTTCTTAGAGACATTTTCTTTAGTGGTGAGATTTGACTCTATTCACGTGATTTTGGCCATCGTCACTTATTTAGATCTTAAGCTACACCAGATGGATGTCAAGACAACATTTCTCAATGGAGAACTAGACGAGGAGATATATATGAATCAACCCATCGGTTTTGTTATTGAAGGGCAGGAGGGCAAAGTGTGCTGTCTCAAACGATCCATATATAGTCTCAAGCAGTCGTCTAGACAATGGTATCTACGGTTTCATGAAACCATCGCATCCATTGGTTTGACCATGATGGAGGAAGACCATTGTGTGTATGTTCAATGGACAAAAGATGGGTTCTTGATTTTGTCCTTATATGTAGATGACATCTTATTGGTTGGAAATAACTTGGAGATGTTCAACACCATTAAGGAATGGCTATCCTCTGTCTTTGAGATGAAGGATTTAGGGGAAGCGAGTTATATCCTCGGGGTTAAGATCTCAAGGGATTGCTCAAGGAGGTTTTTGAGTTTGTCTCAAGAGACTTACCTTCGTAAGATCCTTGAACGGTTTAATATGGATAACTTAAAGCCTATTGATATTCCAGTTGATAAGGGTTGCATCTTGAGTGCTAGTCAGTGCCCTAAAACAGAGGAAGAAAGGAAACTAATGGAAAAGAAACCATATGCTAGTGCTGTTAGGAGTCTCATGTACCTTATGAAGTGTACTCATCCTGATATCTACTTCATCGTTGGGCTAGTAAGCAAATACCAAAGTAATCATGGTGAGAAACATTGGAAAGTTGTCAAGAGAATCATGAGGTATCTATGTGGTACTTATGATTATGCCCTAGCTTTCCAAGGTGGAGATATGAAAGTATATGGTTGCATTGATACTGATTTTGGCGGAGATATAGATGATAGTGTCTTCACATCAGCATATGTTTTCACTATTGGTGGAGGCTTTATTTCTTGGCGAAGCAAGAAGTAAGATTGAGTTGCTCAGTCGACCATGGAAGTAGAGTATGTGGCTAGCTCAGAAGTTGGAAGACATGCATCCTGGCTTAGTGCTTTCCTTTGAGAGTTCGGGGTAACAGCTCAGGCTGATGAACCTATCGAAATTCATATCGACAACACGACTGCAATGTAGTTTGCACATGACCCCAAATTCCATGATAGAGGAAAGCACATAAAAAGAAGATATCACTACATTAGAGGATTGATCAGGGACAAGGAAGTGATTTTGAGTTATATTCCTAACGTTGAAATATTGGCTGACCCATTGACAAAGCCACTAAGCAGGAATGTATTTGAATCCCATGTGAGGCGTATGGGATTACGTAGAATTTGAGTTCTACATTTGATCACTGTCTACGACATTCATATTGATTTATGCTGATGGATATTTGTTATTTTATTTAATGGATATTTGTTATCTTATTTGATGGATATTTGTTATCTTCTTTTTGTTTTCATTATATGACATTGTGTTGTTGATATGGAAAACATGGAAATAATTGCACATACTCGTGAATGTCACCAGGCTTGGATCGGTCCACTCACGCGAACGATCGCCCTGACACCTATGTGGTGTGCAGGATGAGACAACTTACTCTTGAACTTATATGGTCAATGTAAGTGCCTTGATACATGAGGGGTATCCAAGGTTGTTATTGTCGCCTTAATATGGCTAAGATGAGATTTATTTGAAGAAGTCAAATATGGATATATTATGATTTCCATATTAAGCCTAAGAATAGCAGGATGTGAGTACTCATGAGTTGAGTGACTCAGGCTAGTGCTTATGTGGTGATTAGGTCGACATCTGTACGGTGTTTTGAGTGTGACATCCCTGATTAGTGGGAGTTCCATTGTAGCATGCACATCATACAACATGCACTTGTACGATCGCTGTAGGGAAGTGACAAAATTCTTCTCTCTCTGTCACTGCATGGGACCCTATTCACATATGCCTTGTGACCTAAAATTGTTTCATGAAGTTGAGATTCAATTACACTACTTTAGCATGTCACCCAATTGGCCAGCAAGAAAGCAGCTAAGCGGGCCATAACTGGGCAAGTGGTTGAACCAAGAGATGGATTGATTCGAATTTTGGGAAAGATAATTTATACCACATCATGTAAGTTTTGCAACTCATAGTCTGGATGATCATCTGTATAATGATCATGAGTGCAAGAACTTCGATTGATGATCAAATATTGTTCAAAGTTACTCTTGAGAGATTGGAAGCATTTGATAGATGTGTTATTTATTATTTAAGGCATAGATGACATTGCCCTCATTTATTTCTTTTTGCAGCAGTACTATGTTGGCATTGGTGATTGTTTGATATAGTACTCTTATCATTGTCATCAAAGTCACACCCCTTGATGTCCTGTATAAGGAGATGAATTGAGCATTATCCCATGTACCCGAGTGGGAGATTGTTAGAATTGCGATTACATTGGCATAAGTTTCCTAATGATAAGATAAATGTTATGAATTTGAATTTGTTTCAAATTCATTAGTATTTGAATTTTAACAATGTAATGGGATAAGTAATTAAAATTTGAATTAGATTCAAATTTCTAAAGAGATATGCCTATCTATATCTCTGTGATACCTATAAATAGACATAGAGCCTAATGAAAAATACACAATAATCAGAATCAGTTTCTGATTGCTCTTATATTATCTCTGGCATCACCATTCGAGTCTCGGGCAGACAAGGGGTGGATGTATAAGAAAGCTTTTATAGTTTTCTTCCACGGAGGTCGTTAGATAAATCAGTTTCTATTATTTCACTGCGATCCAGGTATTTTACATATCGTTTGCTATTTGTTCAAAAGTTCTTCACCCTTTCTTTGCAGTTGGGTGTGAATTCTTTGTTTTGTTAAGAACTTGAGGCTCTTATAGTCTGGTTTGATCACAAATTGATTTCCCTCTAGGTAATATATCCATTTATCAGCAGCACTGTAATTAGTTCTTTACCATATATGCTTAGTCCCAAGTGTTTTGGGGCTAATGCTTTGCTGAGGAAAGCCATTGGCCTGCTGTCTTGAACTAATACAACTCCTACCCCTGTCTCACAAGCATCTATTTCTAAGGTAAAGGGTTTTGAAAAATCAAGCAGGCTAGTATAGGGGCTTGTGCTATGGCTGCTTTCAGTGTTCGGAATGCTTCTTCTGCCCCATTGTTCCACTCGAAACTATTCTTCTTAGGCAAATTAGTCAATGGCTTGCTGATAATCCTATATCTTCTGATGAACCTTCTATAATACCAGTTAAGCCTAGAAAACCCCTTAGCTTCCTGATTGATTGAGGTCTTAGCCACACCAGCATTGTTGCAATTTTTTTAGGATCTGTGCTAACCCTTGTCCCAATGATGATATGGCCTAAGTGCTCCACTTGCGTTTCAGCAAAGGTACACTTGGACCTCTTCACAAATAATTGATTATTTTTTAGGATCTCAAATGTCATTCTGAGATGGGTTATATGTTGGTCCAAGTTTGGGCTATATATGAGGATGTCACCAAAAAATACAAGAATAAATTTCCTTAGATAAGGTTCAAAGATGTGATTCATTAAGGCTTTGAATATGGTTGGGGCATTAGTCAAGTCGAATGGGATGACTAGGAACTTGTAATGCCCTTAATGGATTCAAAAGGTTATCTTGGGGCTTTTTGTAGGATTCATCAAAATTTGGTGGTATCTGGAGATTAGGTCCAACTTGGAAAAGATTGTGACTCCAGTTAGTTCATGTTGAAAAAATAATAAAAGAAGATATTGCGGAAGCAATAGTAAAGCCTCAACGTTATGTTAAACAAAGAGACAGAAAAAAGAAAATGTGAGAAGAAGAAAACCAGAACTTGAAGAAAGATAAATTCTTCTTATTGAATGAAAGCTTGCATTAAAGCTCACACTACACCAAAGGACATAAATGAAGTCCTATTTATATAGGACTTAAATACATAACATTCATCAAATAAAACTGAAAAGTTATAAATAAAACTTTAAATGTGGGATGTTTTGCATTCCAAATTTGAATGCCAAACTTTTGCGAATGGAAAATATAACAGTGGAGACATAAATGAAAAAATAAAAAATTAAACCAACTTTAATTAAAGAAAAATATCACAAATCTCAACACTCCTCCTTGAGATTTTTCTTTATCAAGCCCAACTTGTAGCGTAAAAATTCAAATTGACCACATGGTAAAGCTTTTGTGAGGATGTCAGCAAGCTGAAATTTTGAATTACAATGAGTGAGCTTGATCTCGCCTTCTTTCTCTACTTCCCTCAACAAATGAAACTTGACTTTAATGTGTTTTGTTTTACCATGTTGTACTGGATTGGAGGCGATAGCAATAGCAGACTTGTTATCACAAAACAATACTGTAGGCTCCTTTTGTTCATATCCTAAATCACCAAGCAATTTGTGAAGCCATATTGCTTGATTTGTAGCACTTGCTGCTGAAATATATTCAGCTTCAGCGGTGGATTGAGCCACAACTTCCTGCTTCTTTGAGTTCCAAGAGAAAACCCCAGTGCCAAGAGAAAAAATATAACTAGAAGTGCTTTTAGAATCATTAACACAACCAACCCAATCACTATCAGCATATCCAATCAATTTCAAGTCACCAATGGACTCAAACCAAATTCCAAACTCAAGAGTACCCTTTAAGTATCTAAGCACCCTTTTAGCAATACCAAAATGAACTTCACTAGGAGAATTCATATATCTTGAGAGCATACTTGCAACAAACATTAAATTTGGCCTGGATGCCGTCAAATCCAGCAAACTTCCTACCAAACTTCTAAAAATTATAGGATTGGAGAGTTTCTCACCATCATTCTTAGAGACTTTTAAATTCAAAGCTAGAGGAGTGGAAACTGCTTTGCATGTGTCCATCTTGAATTTCTTTAAAATGTCTTGGGCATACTTCTTTTGAGAAATGAAAATACCCCTTTCTTCTTGATAAATCTCAATGCCAAGAAAATAATGCATATAACCTAGATCTGACATCTCAAACATCTTTTCCATCTCAACTTTAAATTTTTGTAGCATTTGATGATCATTCCCAGTTACAAGCATATTATCAACATAAAGAGAAAGAATGAGTTGCTTAGAATTATCACCAACCTTCACGTAGAGAGTAGTTTCACTCATACTCCTCCTAAATCCTTAATGAATCAAGTAAGCATCAATTTTATTGTACCAAGCTCGTGGTGCTTGCTTCAGTCCATAGAGAGCTTTTTCAGACGATACACTTTGTCTTCTTTGCCTTCTTCTATGAACCCTTCAGGTTGGCTTACATAGATCTCCTCCTCAAGATCACCATTCAAAAAAGCTGATTTGACATCCAAGTGGAATATTTTCCACCCCAACTGTGCAGCTAAAGCAATAATCAACCTTATGGTGTCATGCCGTGCAATCGGCGCAAATGTGTCTCCATAATCAGCTCTAGGTTGTTGTGCATACCCCTTTTACCACCAATCTCACTTTGTATTTATTGATAGAGCCATCAGAATTATACTTCACCCTAAACACCTATTTCACACCAATGATGTTCTTGCCTTGAGGTTGCTCAACAAGCTCCCATGTATCATTTTTATTGATCATCTCCATTTCAGCTTCCGTAGCAGCAATCCAGTTAGTAGATTGTGAAGCTTCATAATAGATGTTAGGTTCAACAACAATAAGACTGCATCTTTCATATACATCAGCAAGTGATTTTACCTGATAATTTGGACTATCTCCAGTGGCTTCAACTAAGGCATCATCATCCAAGGGAGGATCTTGGGTACTAGAACCACTAGAATGAATTGAGTCAAAAGAAGACTCAACTAATTCCAAACCTTCAATGTTGGTGGGGGAGTCTCTCACAACTTTTTGCTGCTCAAAATCCCAATAAGAGTCTTCATCAATGATGACATCACGACACAAGATAACTTCTTTAGTTTTCATATCAAAAATTCTATACCCCTTGGAATTAGGAGCATAACCAATAAAGATTCCTTTGATCGCCTTCTCATCAAGTTTGGATCTCTTCATAGAAGGAACAAAAGAATAACAAATAGACCCAAAAATCTTCAAGTTTTTAATAGAAGGTTTTATACCTGACCAAGCTTCATAAGGAGTCTTGCCCTCTACTACCCTTGTGGGTAGTCTGTTGAGCAAGTAAACAATAGTACAAACAGCTTATGCCCAAAAATTCTTTGGCAATTTCTTTCCAAAGAGTAAACATCTTGCCATCTCCATCACAGTTCTATTCTTCCTTTCAGATACACCATTTTGCTGTGGTGTGTAGACAATGGACAATTGGTGCTGAATTCCGAAATCTTCACAAAACTTATCAAATTGCTTGGAAGTATATTCCTTCCCATTATCAGATCTCAAAGTTTTGAGCTTGTAGCCACTTTGAGTTTCAACCAAATTCACAAACTTCTTGAAGACATCAAAAACTTGAGCTTTCTCACTCAAAAAATAAATCCAAGTCATCCTTGTCAAATCATCAATAAAAATGATGAAATATTTACTGTTTCCAAAAGAAGTGGTACGCATAGGACCACAAACATCAGTGTGCACTAATTCAAGCTTCTCCTTAGCTCTCAAACTGCCACCTTTTGGAAAAGGCAGCTTGTGCATCTTCCCTACTTGGCAACTTTCACAAATCTGGCCAAAGGAATGAAAACCAGGAAAATCTTCGACCATGTTAGAAGAACACAAAATTTTCAAAGCTTTGTCGTTGTAGTGGCCAAAGCGTTGATGCCATTTTTTGCTTTCTTCAACTTTGGCATTTAGAGCATGATGACATAGAGAGTCGCCATTCAAAAAGAATGCGTTGTCAACCATATTGACCCTTGCAATCTCCACTCCTTGTGGGTCATAAATAGTACAACACGATCTTTGAAAAACTCAGAAAAATTGCTATGCATCAACTGAGCAATACTAAGCAAGTTTTGAGATAATCTCGAAACAAATAAAACATTAGAGATTTTCTTTTCATCTTGCTTAGTATGCATGATGACATTGCCTTTACCTTCAACTAGTACTGTCTCTCCATGTCCAAGGACCACCTTTGTCCTTATAGATTTGTCAATTTGGCTAAAAAGACTGATATTTTTAGCCATGTGGGTGGTGTAGCCGCTGTCAATAAGCCATGAGTTTATATCTGTTTCAACAACATGAGAAGCCATAAACAAGAAAGTTGTTTCTTGCTTTTGATCATCTGCACGATTTGCTTGCTGTGGGGGCTGTTGGGATGATTGGTTTTGCTTGGCACAACAAAACTTTTCAATATGACCATTCTTATCACAATAATCACAATGGTAGACTTGCTTGTTTTTGGACTAGCAATTTTTCTCAGCATGATTGGTCTTTTTGCAGAAACGGCAAGGAGGAGATTTTCCCCTCCTTGATGCTCCTTCTTTTCCCTTGCTCCCCTGATCTTCGGTTGCCTTTCTATCATCCCTTGCAACAGGTTTCTTGCCTTTGAATTTGGCATTAAAGGCACCTTCAACATGCTCCTCATTACGGATTGCATCCCTTTGCTCTTGGGCTTGTAATTTGCTGATTAACTCAGTTATAGAGAGAGTAGTCAAGTCACAAGACTCCTTTATGGCTGAGATCTTCAACTCAAATCTGTCAGGGACACTTACCATTATTTTTTCCACAACCCTTTGATCTGGAAAATCTTTACCAGCTAATCTGATTTGGTTCACAATAGTCATCACTTTGGTAGTGTACTCCTTCACAGTGTCTGAATCCTTCATCTTCAGCATCTCAAACTCTCTTTTGAGAGTTATTAATTTAATAGCTTTCACCCTTGTGCTTCCTTCAAACTCCTCTTTCAACTTATCCCAAGCTTTCTTGGCCATGTCACAATCAATAATCCTTGCAAAAATAGGATCTGATAAAGCAGCATGAATACAAGATAAAGCCTTGGGCTTCTTTGACTTCTCCTCCTCATGTTGTCTTATTTGATTCAAGGTTGGATTTGCTCCCAATGATGGAGGATCAGCATCATTCAAAACGGATTCCCAAAGGCCAAGTGCTTTGAGACAGGATTGCATTTTAACAACCCAAAATTGGTAGTTGTCACCATTAAATTGTGGGGGAGTGGAAACACCAAAATTAGAAGACATGATGTAAAGTGTAAAACTGGAATTCTCTTTTCTCAAACAAAATCATAGCCCTTTAGGCTCTGATACCACTATTGAAAAAATAATAAAAGAAGATATTGGGGAAGCAATAGTAAAGCCTCAACATTATGTTAAACAAAGAGGCAGAAAAAAGAAAATGTGAGAAGAAGAAAATCAGAACTTGAAGAAAGATAACTTCTTCTTATTGAAATGAAAGCTTGCATTAAAGACCACACTACACCAAAACACATAAATGAAGTCCTATTTATATAGGACTTAAATACATAACATTCATTAAATAAAACTGAAAAGCTATAAATAAAACTTTAAATGTGGGATGTTTTGCATTCCAAATTTGAATGCCAAACTTTAGTTGCAAATGGAAAATATAACAGTGGAGACATAAATGAAAAAACAGAAAACTAAATCAACTTTAATTTAAAAAAAGAATATCACAAATCTCAACAGTTCATCCTACAGGTCTTTAATGATAGGAATGGAGAATTTGTTTTTGACTGTGATAGAGTTTAGTTGGCAATAGTCTACGGAAAATCCCCAAGTCTCATCCTTCTTCTTAACTAAAAGAATAGAATAGAAGAGGCAAATGGACTTTGGATTGGCTGAATTATGGCCTTAAACAACATTTCTTTTACCAGCTTCTCGATTTCAGCCTTCTGTAGGAGTGAGTATCTATAGGATCAAATATTAACCGGTTCTGTGTTTGGCTTTTGGTGTATGGAGTGGTCTAGGAATCGATGAGGGGGTAGGGTTGATGGCTCAACAAAGAGGTCCTCAAGTTCAATCAATAATGAGTGTAAGGGATTGCAAGTGTCTCTGTGATCGCTTGTAGGGTGGAAGTAGGGTCAAACTGGCTACAATTTGGGTTGCCATTGCTACTTAGCTTACTTCTTCTTCGATGCTTCCCCCAACTTCCATTGCATATAGAGAGTGGAAGTGAGCTATCGCATTGATCTAACAATTTTTGTATTTTTCCGGCCAGACGTTAGCTTGCATTCCCCCGTCTCCATCCACCCAGTCAACGTGATCCTCTTCCCTTCGACCTCAAAAGTGACCTCCAAAGTGTTGAAATCAAACACCAAGGGACTGACCGTCTTCATCCAATCAACCCCTAAGACAATATGGCAGCCTCTTAACTTTAGGATTCGAAGGTCTGCAATGAACTCCTGGCCATGCATCACCCATTTAAATCCATGGCACTTGTACCTGCTGATCATCCTACTGCCATTTACAATTACAAACTTGGGTCATACACCACAATTCCATGACAACCTCCTCGTCAAGGAAGCTATGAGTGCTTCTGCTATCAATTAGTATCATCACCTTCTTCTTGCCCACCAATCCTTTCACCTTAAGTATTCTCCCGTGGGGCAACCCTGCAGGGCATGCATGAATATTTCCCCGTCTTCTTCCCCTACTGTCCCACTTCCTATGATCGCCAGTTCTCCCACTCCTTCCATCCCTTCTTCATACTCTTCTTCCTAACCTTCCATCTGCAATAATTGCCTTCTACATTGTTGACTAGGGGTGTACTTCTTACCACAATGGAAACACAATCCTAGTTGACACTTTTGTTCCACCGACAGTGATTTCACCAGAGCCATATTAGGGGGATTTCTAGGGACTAGGCTTCCCTTCTGAACCAATTAATTATTGCTTTTCGGATTCACTCCATTGCTCTGCGGACTATACTCTTGGTAGCTTTTTGTTGACAATCAGTGTTTCTTGGCAAATGCCTCTAAGGCCATCTCCTGAAGTTGAGCTTGCTCCTTAGCCTACTTGACCGTAGTTGGTTGTAGCATTTTGATCGTCGACCTGAGTTGCTAATCTAATCCATTGATAAAACTGGACATGAAGTAGGACTCATCTAATGTAGGGTGGGAAAGTGAGAGTAAGGACCTCAATTCCTTGAACTTAATATGATATTCATCTACTGTTCCATCTTGCCTCAATTTGTTGAACTCCTCGATGACATTCGTCTTTGATCTTTCACCAAACCGGGCACATAGATCAGTCACGAACTCCGTCCAACTCCACTCCATTTTGCTCCTACTCCACCCCTAAAACCAAGCGTCTGCCACTTCATTGAGGTATGTGGCCGCTATGTTTACCTTTTGCCCTTCTACTACTTGATACTAATAAAAGAACCTCTTGCACCTTCTGATCCACCGTTGGGGCTTAGTGCCTTCTGTGAAATAATTGGGAAAAAGAAGAATACTTTCTCACTCATACTAGGAATGAATGTACAAGTATAAATAGAGAACAACTCTTAAGAAATCTCCTAAGTTTTAGGACTGGATAATTCCTAAAATATAGGACTAGATAATTCTTACTTTTTAGGACTAGATTACAACAATTAATTTATAGAAAAATACAATATAAATCAGAAAGTTAGTTGCTTGCTACTCTATCTTTATCTTCTACTTTATCTTCGCCAACACTCGCCCTTAAGCTGGAGAATGTATATCGCACATTCCAAGCTTGCTTGTCAAATCATCAAATCTCTTTGCTGGCAACCCCTTGGTCAGTATATCTACTACTTGATCCTCTGAAGGCACATAGGGTAACTGTATTAAACCTACTTCCAATTTTTCCTTTACAAAATGTCTATCAACCTCAACATGTTTAGTCCTGTCATGTTGAACCTGATTATAGGCTATGCTGATAGCTGCTTGGTTATCAAACCTTATACCAATTGGGCCTTGGATTTGAATCTTTAGGTTTTCTAAAATGATTTTCAACTATAAGATCTCACATAGACTTAGGGCCATGGCCCGAAACTCTACCTCTGCACTTGACCTTGCTACCACAATTTGCTTCTTGCTTCTCCATGATACCAAATTTCCCCCTAGATATACATAATAACCACTTGTAGATCTTCTATCTATTATTGAAGCTGCATAATCTGCATCTGAAAAACCATTGATGTCTAGTTCTTTCCTTACTTTAAAGAGAATTCCTTTGCCTGGAGTGGTCTTCAAATAGCTTAAGATCCTCCTCACAGCTAGCATGTGCTCCTTTGTTGGATTGTGCATGAATTGACTCATAAGGCTGATTGCAAATGCTATGTCTGGCCTTGTGTGGGATAAGTAGATTAGTCTCCCAACAAGTCTTTGATATCTCCCCTTATCCACCATTTGACTGTTTGGATTATTCCACAATTTACTATTAGGTTCAATTGGAATTTTAGATCCTTTTCCACCAAGCATACCTGTTTCTGCCAACAAATCAAGTGCATATTTTCTTTGGGATAGAAAAATCCCTTCATTGGAGTAGGCAACCTCAATGCCTTGGAAATATTTGAGAGTGCCCAAGTCTTTGATTTCGAACTCTTTAGCTAATTTTTCTTTGAGTTTTACTTGCTCTTCTTTATCATCACCTGTAATAATTATATTATCAACATACACTAAAAGAATTGTTACCTTGTGTGCCTTTGAATGCTTTATAAAGAGAGTATGATCCCCTCTACTTTGAAAATACCCTAAAGCTTTCATAGCTTTAGAAAACCTGTCAAACCATGCCCTGGGGGATTGCTTAAGGCCATATAAGGCCTTCTTTAAGCGGCATACCTGTCCTTCATTTTCTTCTTGGAATCCTGGTGGTAATTTCATATATATTTCTTCCTCTAAGTCTCCATGGAGGAATGCATTTTTTACATCTAGTTGTTGTAGGTTCCATTCAAAATGGGCTGCCAATGATAAGAGGATTCTGACTGTGGTCATTTTTGCTATTAGGGCAAATGTTTCAAGATAATCAATTCCATATGACTGGGTATATCCCTTAGCCACCAGCCTGGCCTTATATTTTTCAAGGGTGCCATCTGCCTTGTATTTAACATTAAAAATCCATCTACACCCAACAGGATGTTACCCTTTTGGTTTGGATACAAGATCCCATGTGTGGTTCTTTTTCAACGCCCCCATTTCTTCCATCATGGCATTTTTTCCAATTATGATCCTCTAGTGCCTCCTGGACTGTTTTAGGAATGATAATTGCATCTAAGGATGCTAGGAAGCTCCTATGTTTTGGGAAAAGTCGGTGATAGGAGATGTAATTGGTTAAGGGGTGTTTTGTGCAGTTTCTCACCCCTTTTCTAACAACAATAGGGAGGTTTAGATCATCAAAGATAGATTTAGTAGAAGTCATGGGAATGGGTTGTGTGAGATCATTACCTTGACTAGAGACTGAGGACTGAATCTGCTGGGGTTGTTGGCCAGTTTGCCTCTGCTTGTAAATATAGGGTGAACCCTTAAACCGTACTAGAGGTGACAGCATTTGAGTGGCAATTTCCCTATTCATTTCAGCATGATCTTGTCCTTCTATATGGCTGCCAGTACCCGAAGATAGGTTGCTGTCAGTGGTATGGGAAGGCTGGGCATTGAGGCTAGAATGAGAGTGTTGTGGCTGTTTGGAAGCAGGGCTGGAATGAGAGTGTTGTGGCTGTTTGGAAGCAGGGGCAGAAGCTGGATTTGGCATGGCTGGAATGGCTGGGTTTGAATTGATAGGTGGTCAGTGGTGGTATTCCAAAGATCACCGTGGTAACCATAAGTAGGCTCCCCCTGGTGACCAGTGATAGAGGAATGAAAAAATGGAAGGGTTTCAATGAAGGTAACGTCCTTAGAGACATATAGTTTTCGGGTAGGAGAATGGTAACATTTGTATCCTTTTTGGGTAGGTGAATAGCCTAAGAATACACATTTGATTGCCCTGGGATTAAGTTTATCTCTATGTTGTTTGGAAATATGGACAAAGGCCACACAACCGAATACTCTAAGAGGTAAAGAGTTGTGCACATTAAAATCTGGAAAATGTGTAGTTAGGCATGCAATAGGGCTTTGATAGTTGAGAATTTTGGTTGGCACTCGATTAATAAAAAATGCAGCAATTAGGACAGCTTCCCCCCAATATAGTTTAGGTACTTGATGATGATGAAGTAGGGTACGGGCCACATTAAGAAGATGTCTCATCTTCCGTTCGGCTACTCCATTTTGTTATAGGGTGTCTACACAAAAAGATTTATGGACAATCCCTTCTTGTTGGAAGAATTGATGCATATGATGATTGAAATAATCACGGGCATTGTCTGTCCTAAATTTTTGGATAGGGGTTCCAAATTGGGTAGCTATCATTTTGCAAAAGTTTGGCAATACTATCCCTATGGCTGTCTTATCTTTAAGCAAAAAAACCCATGTCATACGGGTGCAATCATCAATGAAGGAGATAAACCATTTTGCCCCAGGATAATTAGGAATTTTGCAAGGCCCCCTAACATCCGAATGGATTAAGGAAAAAGGTTTTGAACTGATTTTATTACTGATTGAATAAGAAACACGATGTTTAGCCAAGATGCAAATATCACAATGAAATATGCTAGGGTCTATAGACCTAAAGAAAGTAGGAAACATAGCCTTCAATAGTGAAAATGGAGGGTGGCCTAGGCGGTAATGGTGCAACCATATTTCTGAGTGATCTGCTTCATTGTTTGAGGAGTATGCCACCTGCAGCTGGTCCCTAGGTGGTTGAGAGTTCTTCCCCATGAAGCAGTACAGCCCATCCTTTACCCTAGTAGCTCCAATCCTCGTCCCAGGTCTTCAGTTCCTGAAACTCACAATCATTAGGAGAGAAAATGGCTAAGCAATTCAAGTCCTTTGTGAGTTGATGGATTGAGAGAAGGTTTGCTGATAATTGAGGGACATGTAGGACTGATTTAAGAGACAAATTTGGGAAAAGGTTAACTTGGCCTTGACCAACAATAGGGACTGATTTCCCATTGGCAATGGTAATTTGTTTGGAGGTGTTGAGTGGCTGGTAGGTAGTAAATATACTTGGATTGGGCGACATGTGGCTAGTGGCTCCTGAATCCAAGATCCAAACATCATTCCAAATAGTCTTTAAGGCAGTAAAGTATGCAGAATTTGTGTTACCTGAGAGTGCTAAAGAGCAGGTGCCTTCTTGCATAGTCTTAAGAAAGGATTTCAACTTATGGATCTCATCAGCATTAAGTTGAGTGAGATTAGGGCTGCCATCTGCATCAGTCTTTTCTCCAGATTTTCCCTCCTCTTGGGTTTTGTGAGATAGGTAGACTTGATTCTTTGGAGCCAAGTTTTTAAACCCACCAAGCTTGCTGAGAACTGCCTCCTTTCCATGTAGCTTGAAACAAGTGTCTCGAGTGTGCTTAGGTTTCCGGCAGAAAGTGCACCATAGGCCATCCTTGCTACTGCCAGGTTTTACCTGCTGTTCCATCCTTCCTAACTTCCTTGGTCCATTGCCCCTGTTTGACATCAATGCTGAACCATCAATGGTTGCCTCCTTTAGCATCACAATCCTCCTATTCTCCTCACTCCTTACCGTGGCAAATACTTCATTGATGGATGGTAGCTTTTCTCGGCCAAGTATCTGCACCCTAACTTGATCAAATTCATGATTAAGTCCAGCCAAGAAGTCAATGATCCGATCCCTATTCATTATTTGATTAAGGGTCACAGCATCCTCCTTACATATCATCTTAATATTTTGATAGTGATCCAACTCTAGCCAAAGGCCTTTCATGTAATTATAATATTCCATAACTGTCATCCCACCTTGTTTAGCCCCACTAATCTTGGTTTTAATTTCATAGATAATAGATGCATCTTGTACCTTTGAGTAAGTTTGTGTTACAACCTCCCAAATCTCCCTAGCAGTTCCCAAAAACATATAATTCCTATTTACCTCAGGTAGCATGGCATTCCATAGCCAAGACATGATCTGGGAATCTTCAATTTCCCATGTGGAAAACAATGGATGATCTGCATTAGAAGGAAAGGCCATGAGATGGGCAATTTTCCCTTTTCCTTTGAGAAAAGTTCACACCAATTGGGCCCATTGCAAGTAGTTTTTTCCGTCTAGGCAATAGGATAGGGTGATGTTTGGCAAATCTCCAGCAACAGCACAATGATTTATCTCTTGACTAGGATCGACAGGCTGCTCCTCCTCAGGTGAAGACTCTCCAACAACAATATTAGATCTTGTGGACATTCTAGACAATTTGGAGAATTTGGAAGGGCCAACAACAAAAGCAAATGGCTAATGAATAAAGGAGTGTAATGAAGGCACTCAAAGAGAGGTTAGGAAACGTGCAATGAAGGCACACGGCTAGGGTTTCAGAGTCTGTAATGGTGGCTCTGATACCATGTGAAATAATTGAGAAAAAGAATAATACTTTCTCACTCATACTAGGAATGAATGTACAAGTATGAACAGAGAACAACTCCTAAGAAATCTCCTAAGTTTTAGGACTGGATAATTCCTAAAATATAGGACTAGATAATTCCTACTTTCTAGGACTAGATTACAACAATTAATTTATAGAAAAATACAACATAAATCAGAAAGTTAGTTGCTTGCTACTCTATCTTTATCTTCGCCAACACCTTCGAATGTCGAAATCTTCATCCTCGGCATTGGAAGATTCATTTGGCCTTTGTAAGCTCCCATGCCAGCGTCTCCCCATCGAGTTCCAATCGATCCTCGGTTTCCAAAGGATCGGAAACTCTCTACTAATTTCTTGGCACCAATAGGATAGGTGTTGTGGTGGTCCTAGGAGGGAAATACGCCAGTAAGCTCATATTCGGCTACCTGGAGAACATGCTCAAGGTAGCACTCAATTGCTGGCCCAAACTAGAGAATTCGTCCCTAAGGCCTGTCATCGTTCTCTCCAATGTCAGCAATGCCTCGCGAGTCACAACCCAAGTACACCTCTTTTGCCAAGTTGGCATGCCTTCCCTTCTATCATAGTGGCCACATACCTTCTTCACAACTAGTTGTAAGTCCCACTAATAGAAATATTTGATTTTGTATTTATATATTAGAATGTTTCTATTATTACATTCTGTTATTAGTTTTGTGGCATTTCTGTGATTAGTTGATAGTGGTATGGACAATTCTATAATTAGACAATGGCTCACTATTTTTACTATTTAAGAGCTGAGATCTAGAATGAATAGACGATCAATGAGGCATTATACTTGTGTTATTGTTCTCTTCTGAAATGGTATCAGAGCGATCTTTTTAAAACCCTAGGCCCGATTTTGCTTCCTTCTTCGTCGATTTTGCCACCTTCTTCATTGATTTCTCGCCTTATTCCCGTCGATTTCCGACACCATGAGTTCCTCAACACTGTTTTACGATCTCGTCTGGCAGCTGTGAGTCCGCGAGTCTCCTTTGTTCAAAGATCGTCGTGTTATTCTCTCATCGGCGTGTCTTTTCTTCCGTCATTTTTTCCTCTGATGATTTTTCTTTTAGATCTGATTCTTTCAATGGTGATAACTTCTCCGAATTTGTCTTCCTCGTCGATGAGTATTTCAGCCATTGACGATGGATCTAGTCCATATTATCTACACCATTCGGACAGTCCAGGCCTTCTCCTGGTATCTCAACCATTGACGGGGGAGAACTATGCTTCGTGGAGTCGGGCGATGCTCATTGCCCTATCGGTAAAGAATAGACTCGGTTTTATTAATGGCACTATTTCGCGACCTCCAGGTGATGATCCTATCTTCCTTAACGCATGGATTCGGAATAACAATGTTGTTATATCTTGGTTGTTGAATTCAGTTTCTAAAGACATATCTGCTAGTGTGATATTTTCTGAATCTACACATGAGATTTGGTTAGATCTTAAGGAGAGGTTCCAGCAAAGTAATGGACCTCGTATTTTTCAACTGAGACGTGATTTGATGAATTTAACTCAAGGACAATTGACTGTAAGTGCATATTACACTAAGTTAAAAACAATTTGGGAAGAGCTTAGTAATTATAGGCCAATATGTTCTTGTGGAAAGTGCTCTTGTGGTGGTATAAAATCCCTTGCGAATCATTATCAAACAGAGTATGTAATGTCGTTTTTAATGGGGCTAAATGAGTCATATGCTCAGGTTAGAGGCCAACTATTGCTTATGGATCCTATTCCCCCTATAAACAAAGTGTTTGCCCTTATATCTCAAGAAGAACATCAAAGGAATATTATGACAATAGGAAATGATCCGGTGACATTCTCTGTTAGGCATGGACAAAGCAGGAATAATCAAGGAAAAGTTCAAAAAAAAGATAGACCTATTTGTACACATTGTGGTTTTAGTGGACATATTGTAGAAAAATGCTATAAACTACATGGTTATCCTCTGAGATATAAATCTAAACAAAGGAATGGGCCTAATAATAATATGCAATCTGCTGTGGTCAGCCAGGTCTCTGAGGCATCTTCTAATCAGCCCAAAGATAATGACATTGGGGAAATTTTGTTCAATCCTTAAGTCCTGTGCAGTACCAGCAGTTGATGAGTATGCTGAGTTCTCATCTATCATCTACTAAAGTTCTTATTGAATCTGATATTTCTGAAAAATCTTCAAGTATCTATTTTTCGACCTCAATCAATCCTATATTCAATTATTCTAGATATTGGATAATAGATTCTGGTGCTACAAGCCACATGTTTTAGTAAGTCTTCTTTTGATCATCTAAAGCATGTTCGCAATGTATATGTTACATTGCCTAACCATTACCGGATCTTGGTTTCTTCTATTGGGTCTGTGAGGCTCACTTCTGAATTGGTGCTTGAGAATGTTCTCTTTGTGCCACAATTTCAGTTTAATCTACTATCTTTCAGTGCATTAACTAAGAATAACTCCACCATGTCTCTTAGTTTCTTCTCTCATACCTGTGTTATTCAGGGTGTACTTCATTCAAAGATGATTGGCAAGGGTAGGCTTGTGGAAAGCCTATATGCACTTGATGCTGATTGTTGTGTACCTAAAAATACGGAAGTAGATAGGATTTGTAATTCAATTGATACAATAAGACATGTTGTTAGTTGTGATACTTGGCATAAAAGACTTGGCCATCTATCTTTAGATAGGTTGAATAAGCTGAGTGATGCTTTAAATTTCCCTTCTGTTTGTAAAGATACAGATAATGTGCCTTGTTTGGTATGTCCTTTGGCTAAGCAAAGACGATTATCATTTGTTTCTAATAACAATATGTCTAAATCTGCTTTTGACCTCGTTCATTGTGATACTTGGGGCCCATATCATACACCCACTCATGCTGGATATAGATATTTTCTTACATTAGTTGATGATTGCACAAGGTATACTTGGATTTTTCTCATGAGACATATATCAGATGCCAGAAGCATTATACCTAAGTTCTTTTCCCTCATTGAAACCTAGTTTAACACAAGGATTAAGAGCTTTAGGTCTAACAATGCCCCTAAGTTATTATTCAAGGAATATTTTGCTTCTAAAGGGGTTGTTCATCAGTTCTCATGTGTTGAAAAACCTGAACAAAACTCTGTAGTTGAACGTAAGCATCAGCACCTTCTCAATGTGGCTAGAGCCTTGTTCTTTCAATCTCGGGTACCCATTAAATTCTGGGGGGAGTATGGTCTTACTGCTGCTTACCTGACTAATAAGATATCGACACCCATTTTACATCATCAATCTCCCTATCAAGTGCTCTACCATACTGATGTTGATTATGGTTTCCTACTAGTGTTTGGTAGCTTGTGTTTTGCTTCAACCTTGGCCTCTCATCGCACTAAATTTCAGCCTAGAGCCACAGCTTGTGTTTTTCTTGGATATCCCCCCGACATGAAAGGATACAAGGTGTATGATATTGTTAACAAGATTTTTTTTGTTTCCCGTGATGTTATTTTTCACGAGGACTTGTTTCCTTTCCATACAATCTCTGCCTCTGCTGATCTGGTAGATCCATTTCCTTATTTAGTTCTGCCCAAGCCGGCATCTGATTTGTTTCCTGTCAATGTTGAATCTACTACACCTTCATCTTCTATTTCGCCTGCGGGTGTTATTTCTCCTTCCCTCCCTATTGTTGTGCCTTCAATTCCTGTTTGCCGGTCAACTAGGGCCATCCAACCACCTTCATATCTTAGGGATTTTCATTTCAACTTGCTACATCATCAGTTATTCTCTACAAACTAGCCTCTATATCCTTTACATAAATCCCTTTCCTATGATCAGCTTTCTTCTTCATATAGCCATTTCCTTTTCACAATGTCCTCCACTTTTGAACCTCAATTTTACCATCAAGCTGTTTAACACTCTCATTGGAGAGATGTTATGGCTGCAGAATTAGAGGCTATGCAGCAAACTAAGACTTGGTTAGTTATTCCCTTACCTCCTGATAAACATTCTATTGGGTGCAAGTGGGTATATAAGGTTAAATATCATTTGGATGGCTCTATAGAATGTTACAAAGCCCGCTTGGTAGCTAAAGGGCACACTCAGCAAGAAGGGTTAGATTTTTTGGATACTTTTTCCCTTGTTGCTAAGCTGGTTACAGTGAAAGTATTACTTGCTCTTGCTGCCATCAATTCTTGGTCCCTTATCCAACTTGATGTCAACAATGCTTTCCTTAACGGTGACTTGTTTGAGGAAGTCTACATGGATCTTCCTCTTGGTTATAAGCCCCCAAATTGTGTTCCTCGACAGGGGGAGAGGCTAGTTTGTAAGCTTCATAAGTCCATCTACGGTTTAAAACAAGCCTCAAGACAGTGGTTTTCTAAGTTTTCTCATGTTCTAATTCAGCATGGCTTTATCCAGTCTAGCTCAGATTATTCTCTTTTTACTAAAGGGACTGGTTCTTCTTTTGTGGCACTTCTTGTATATGTTGATGACATAATCATCACGAGTCCTAACATTGATGCTATTAATTCTCTAAAGGGGTTTCTTAATACACAGTTCAAACTCAAAGATCTTGGCCGCTTACGATATTTCCTTGGTTTAGAGATTGCTCAATCTGCTAAGGGGATATTCTTTTCTCAAAGGCAATATACTTTGCAATTACTTGAGGATTCAGGTTTTTTGGCTTGCAAGCCAGCCTCTGTACCTATGATTTCCAATTTGAAATTGAACTCCATTGACGGGAATTTACTTGAGGATCCATCAGTATATAGGCGACTCATTGGTAGACTTCTTTACCTTACTATCTCCAGGCCAGATATTTCTTTTGTTGTTCATAAGTTGAGTCAGTTTGTTGCTCAACCTAGGCAGCCTCATCTTGATGCAGTCCATCATCTCCTTCAATATCATAAAAATGCTCCAGGTTAGGGTTTATTTTTCTCTGCTTCATCTTCCCTTCAGCTTCGAGCATTTTCTGATGCTGATTGGGGGTCTTGTATGGATTCACAGAAGTCCACCACTAGTTTTTGTGTATTTCTTGGTAACTCTTTGGTTTCATGGAAAGCTAAACGGCAGAATATCGAGCGCTTGCTTCTACTGCCAGTGAGGTTGTTTGGCTCACTCAACTCCTCTTTGATTTCCAAGTTGTTTCTACTTCACCTGCGCTCTTGTTTTGTGACAATCAAGCAGCTATTCATATTGCTACTAACCTCGTGTTTCATGAGCGTACAAAACACATAGAAATAGACTGTCATTTTGTTCGTGACAAGATCACAAATCAGTTTCTGAAGCTTCTTCCCATTCGTACACAGCACCAATTTGTTGATCTGTTTACTAAACCTTTACCAGTTGCCAAGTTGTGTTTTTTGTTGTCCAAGATGGTTGTTACTGATATCCACCGTCCATATTGAGGGGGAGTAACAAAAATATTTGATTTTGTATTTGTATATTAGAATGTTCTATTATTAGTTTTGTGGCATTTATGTGATTAGTTGATAGTGGCATGGACAATTCTGTAATTAGACAATGGCTCACTATTTTTACTATTTAAGAGTTGAGATCTAGAATGAATAGACAATCAATGAAGCATTATACTTGTGTTCTTCTTCTCTTCTGAACCCAAGAGCAGGACAAGAAAAAAGAACCCAGATAAAGTTCACCTTTTCTATAGGGGCAAATGTTTCTTGGTAGTCTATAAGTCTTGGTGAATCCTTTTGCAACAAGCCTTTCTTTAAATCTCTCTATCGTGCCATCAATATTGTGTTTAATAGTAAAGACCCATTTACATCCCACCACCTTTTTTCCAACTAGAAGATCTACAAGTTCCCAAGTGTCATTCTTGGCTAAGTGCTTCCTGCCAATTCTTGGGAATAGAAACAGATGACAAAGATGAAACGAAGTTCTATAGGAGGGAGACAAGGAATCATATGAAATAACTTTCATCTTCCTGAAAGATAACATCCATAAAGACAAACACTTATCACATTGGAGGGTGATAACATTTTTACCCTTTCTGAGGGCAGAGTACCCAATGAACATATATGTAAAGTCTCGAGGATCCAACTTACCAATGTTTCAGTGCTGATTGTGAATAAAGATGATTGACCTTGCAATAATTCCGAAGGAGTATGAAAATCAAGTGCTTTCAGCAGCATTCAATTAATGAGATATGTTGTGGAAAGAATTGCATGACTCCAATATGTCTTGGGAGCTTCCATGGTAAAATGCAATGATCGAGCAACCTCAAGAAGATGTTAGTTTTTACATTCAGCGACACCATTCTGAATAGGTATATCCACACAACTAGTTTGATGGATAATCCCATGGGCATTCAGGTAGTTCTGAAAAGCACCATCAGTGTACTTGGTTCCATTGTCACTTCGCAAAATTTAATGGGAGTATTAAACTGATTGGCAACCATGTTCTGGAACATCTTGAAGTCAGAAAATACCTCATTCTTGTTGTGCAATAAGTAGACCCATGTTGTTCTGCTATAACAATCAATGATTGTTACAAACCACCTATACCCAGACAATTAAAGAATTTGAGCAGGACCCCAAACATCAAAATGAGCAATCATAGAAGGGTAGTGCTGCTATTATCAGTAGAGGGATAAGAAGCTCATGTATGCTTTGAAAATTCACAAGCATCACATGTTAAGATTTTGTGGTTACACTGCTTACTCAAGGCAGGAACTAGTTTCTCTAAAACCACAAAAGATGGATGTCCCAATCTGTGGTGCCACTGGAACAATTGATGAGAAGCTTCAGTTGCGACATCTGCTTGAAAGCATGAGCAGATTCAGGAGATTTAATATCAATGAGTGATCCAGGACAATCTTCCGAAAGGTATAGACCATCTCGTACTCTACTATAGCCAATCATTTTCCCTGTATCCAACTCCTGAAAAACACAGCAGGAAGGGAAAAAAATGACTTTACAGTTCAAATCACTAGTGGTGGTACTAGTAGATAACAAATTATGGTAAAATTTTGGAGAACAAAAGACAATGATAGTAAGGAAGTGCAATGGATGGAACCTTTCCCAGATACTAAGAACAAGGATCCGTCCATTGCTCAAAGTTTATCCCGACCTAAGGAAAGAATATAAGACAAGAATTTTACTTGAAGAACCAGTCATGTGATCTGATGCACCTTAGATCAATGATCCATGGGGAGACAGTAGTAGTCTTAGAAGCATTAAGAGTTATACCTGATAGTCTAGTATGAGCAAAATTGGAAGAAGAAGCCAT
This sequence comes from Diospyros lotus, assembly GCF_014633365.1. Taxonomy (NCBI): domain Eukaryota; kingdom Viridiplantae; phylum Streptophyta; class Magnoliopsida; order Ericales; family Ebenaceae; genus Diospyros; species Diospyros lotus. The sequence goes on along the minus strand of NC_068349.1, from coordinate 38,646,439 downwards.
GGAAGATGAAGAATCAATCTTAACTTTAGACATGAGACGTTGGAAAGTTTGCAGTTCATCATGTGACAAAGTGTAAGTATCCACATCTACGTGCAATTTTGATATTCCGTTGTGCAAGTCATCCATTCAACCACTTTAGTCAGATGTGCATGGGATTTAGAGTTTCCCATCCTCTTACCTCCATGACCCTTATTGGTACATGGGTGAAGTTTTCAATATGTCTCTCTAGTGTCCTTGTCAATGGGTCCCTAATCACCAAGACGAGTCTGTAGTTCTTTATTTTGTGGAGGTTTAACTACCATTGCAGAGCGATATGAGGGACAGAATAAGCCATCATGTTCCTATGGCTCTCCTCATGTTGCAAAAATGAATAAGCTTGCCTCAAGGAAGGGAAAGGGTCCTTGTTGAGAACGTGGTTGATCACTCAAATGAAAACTCCTCAAAACACAAATGAGTATAACACATATAACACATCGCCTAATGTCAAAACCACGAACATGATCTATGTCAAACTTCCCCAACACTGTAGAGAACCGTGTACAAGAAATAGAGACAAGTAGACAGTTAGACAAAATATAGGGGCAGTTTCATTAATTATACAATTATTTGTAATATATAGTTAGACTTAGGCAATTTTTTTTTTTTTTTTTTTTTGTGTAACTATCTCTATATGAGCATTTACTATTTGTAATATAAATGTGTCAAATCCAAATAATAGGAAAGGAGTTTTACAATACAAACTTCTTCATGGTATCAGAGTGGTGAGTCAGAGAGTTCAGTGGGAGAGAGAGGCGAAGATGGTGAAGTTCTTTCCTGAGAGAAAACCCACTGCCATCATCTATCACTGCCCATCTCCTTCATCTTCACCTGCCATTGCCGTAGCCATAGCCGAAACCAAACAAGGCAATGATCGTCCTCCAAGGGCAATTCATCGTTCGAAAGGTCATCATCATGTGGTCATTCGATGACGGCACTCTTGATTGCCCCTACAATCATTGCATCATCGTTGGCCTCGCTAAATACCCTAAGAGGGTGATTAGCAAGGACTTGGCCAAGAAGACTACCAAGAAGTCCTACAAAAAAGAAGAGACACAAGAAGTCGAAGTAAATGTCATCCTCCACAAGATGGCATAAGAAATCTGGGATGCCATAAAAGAGAAGTATTCCGACCCTAAAGACACATCAAGTCGGAGTAAATTTCATCCTCCACGAGATAGCACAAGAAATCTAGGATGTTGCAAAGGAGACCTATTCTAACATTGAGGACACAACATAGGTGTTGTCAAGGAGACCTTTCAATTACCCAATATCTTAGTCGTCTAATTAGATATTGATAGCAACTCAACATGTTCAAAGTGACCTAAATAAACAGGCACTTCATAAAGAAAAAATTGAAGGTGGACAAGAATCTACCGAAGACTCAATTTGAAGATGTGAAGATCCTAGTGTTAGAATAAAAGTGCTATGGCACACACTAAGAGGGGGGGTGAATTGGTATATTAAAATTCTTTTGATAAATAGGAGATGTCTTCTATGAAGACCACAGCTTCGTTAAACCTCAAGACCTTGAAATGGCACGATAAGGTATCAATCGTGTAAAGACAATCTCGTTTTGATAAGGGAAAACACAAGAATGAAAAATGGAAAATCTTTTTCAATGAAGGGTTTAAAAATGTGAAGCAAGAGAGAAATCAAGGAATGCTTGAAAAGATAAAAAAGGAAAGATCACAAGAACACAAGGATTTATAGTGGTTCGGCTTAACTAAGAAAAATCCACTATCTTAGCTCCTCACTAAGGATTTTCAAGCAAAACACTATAACTCTCCTATCACACCGGATAGGCCCTCTAGCATTAAGCTAGGAAAATACAATCCTCTTGCTTAAACAACTAAGCAAGCCTCTAACAATGCTAGGTAATACAAGTTTCCTACTATGACAAGTAGGTCCTCTAGCTTATGCCAGCTAGGAACAAAGGAAATGATACAAGAGATAAATTTCTAAGAGTATGCACTCTTAGTTACAATGTAAACAATAACAAATGCAAGGCTAACAATATGCTTTATAACAAATAAAATACAAGCCTTGGAAACAAAGAGATTTAGGGCACAATGAAAGCACAACAATTGATGAGCACTTGGGAGCTTGTAGATCGATAACTTCGGTTGTTCGAATTCTTCTTCTTGACTTGCATTTATAGAGGTTTGAAAGACAGAACTTGAAATCATCCCGTTGCAAGTGGAGACACCATCATGGAGGAAGGAATTTTGGCCGCTAAAAGCTGTCTGCCATAGAGGTTGTCGATAGCTTATTTTCAGGCTGTCGACAGGTTACGTCAAATTTAAACAACTGTCGACATTTTTCAAAAACTGTCGACATTGTTGATGCAGTGATTGTTGATATTTAGAAACCGAGAGCATGCAATTAATCTGTCGACAGTTTAATGAGGACTGTCGACAGTTTAGGATATATTGTCGACATTTTTTCCCAAACAACAAATATTGTCGACATATTCTTTTAGAACTGTCGACATTTGCTATTTATGATTTAAAGAGACATTTTTTATTTACAAGACTTCTTTTCTCCTTTATCCCTTTCTTTGAATTCTTAAGATTAAAACATGTTTATCATGTATATCAAATAATCTATATGAATAAATTGAATTTGGGAAAACGTATTTAAAAATGATGATTTTGATTTAGAAACCATTTTGATTTTTGTAAGGATGGAAAAATGATTTTTAGTTTGAAACCAAAACGAATGTAAATTTATTTTGACAAGCAAACCATTCTTGTTGATCATCATCAAAACCTAAAGCAAAGAAGCAAATTATCAATCTCCCCCTTTTTGATGATGACAAAAAACATATAAAAATCATTTGACCTATATATATATACCCATCTCCCCCTTTTTTGTTAAAAATCAAAAAAGATATAGAAGAATAAAAATGCTCCCCCTTAAAAAAAGAAGGAATTGGGAAAGAAAGAAAATTACAAATAACTCCCCCTTAAGAAAACATCATCATAAACATCATCATAGCAATGGCACTAATACCCAAGAGGGGGGTGAATTGGGTTGTTTTAAAAAATTGATTGAACTTAAAAATCCTTTTGATGAAAAATGAGATTTTAGTGAAAGTGAGGATTATTGAAATGCTTGAAACAATAAATGAAAGAAGTAGCACAAGCAAAGAAGAGAGACACAACGATATATAGTGGTTCAGGCTTAAAACAAGCCTAATCCACTACCTTAGCTCCTCACTAAGGATTTTTTAATTAATCCACTAAAAGCGTCCTATCTCTTCAGATAGACCCTCTAGCAACAAGCTAGGAATTTACAATCTCTTGCTTAATCAAGCAAGCCCTCTAGCACCAAGTTAGGTATTTTAACCCCTTGCTTCAATAAGCAAGTCCTCTAGCTCAACAAGTTAGGAATTTTACAAAGTAGTACAAGATAAGAGAGGATCTAAGAGTTATCACTCTTAGTTACAAATTCTCTCAATAATACAAGAAGGCTTGAAGATAAATTTACAAAGATAAGCACAAAGCCTTTTGGAGAGAAATAAAATCACCAATGAAGCACACAATAGAGTAAGCACTTGGAAGCTTGTAATGTAATCTCTTGGGTGTCTTGATTCATCCCTTTGATCTCTATTTATAGTGCATCTTGAGCCCATTCAAAAATATAGCCGTTAGAGACTTGAATAGTGGAGAATCTAGCCGTTGGAAGCTATCTGCGACATAAACTGTCAACATTTGATAAAGAATTGTCGACAATATTGAAGAACTGTTAACATTTTTTATGCAGGAGCTGTCGACATTTAGATACAGAGAGCAAGGTTTGAAACTGTCGACATCTTGAAACAAACTGTTGACAATTTGCCAAGATAAAAATTCACTGATGCTATTAACTTTGCTTGATGATACAATCCACAACATATTTACATTTCTTTAGTTTAAGTAAATGTCCTCATTTTCTTTAATTTATATTTTACCTTCCATTTACTTTAATACATAAATGTAAATAAGAAAGTACCCCCCATTTGGATTCAATAAAAATATCTAAAAAATCAAAATCCATAATAATAAGAAAATAGAATTTTGATTGTAGTACAAATTCAGGATTTAACAAATTTACCTCTCAAAATACATACCTTCTATTTATTGAAAAATTCATTAAAAATCGTTTTAACAACAATGAATATTAGCTATTAAAGTATCAGGAGATAGTTTTTCAAAATGAAAACATTTTCTTTTGTCTCTTTATAATGTGTTAATCTTCCAAACTTAGAGAAATAACCATTTCTTGGTTCATTTTGATACACAAAATACAATAATACTTAAAATATATTTTTCACCATAAGTCATATCAAAAATCCATTAAGGGATTGGACCAATTGGGCTAAACAACATAGTCTTTTGCCTTTCAAATATTTTGCTTCATTTATCCAATGATTCAAAACCAATTTGAAAAATCATTTAGGAGATTCCTTTAAATCTTAATACTAGTTTTTGTAAATCTCCATATATAGAAAATTATAGATCATTTGGTTTTTAGTTTCGCAAAGGTATTGAAATTGATTTTTATTTCCAAAACATATACTTGACTTAAATATAAATTATTTATTTTTCATCATCAAATCCAACACAAGAGTAAAACATCAATCTCCCCCTTTTTGATGATAACAAAACCCAAAATCAATTTCAACATATATCTCTCCCCCTTTTTGTCATAAATCAAAAAGGTTTGTGTTCAAAAAAAAAAGAAGCTCAAGATTCCTCTTTAAATCAAAACTCTTAAAGGAATAATGAGTTGGAGGAAATGTTTATAATCATTTTATATTCAAAAACTCCCCCTTAAACTGATATGATTAGAAACAAGTCAACCATACTTAGATACTCCCTCTTAAATCAAGAACATAGAAATAGTTGAGTTGTAGGAATACTTGCATGAGATCAACAATCAATAAGCACATAATCCATACATTCATACATTCATATACATGTGCACAATCCATATACAAGTGTCATTCATAAGGCATTCACATAAGAGTCCATAATAATCTCCAAACAATTCAAAAAGTTTGATATCACATTCCATATTCATGACCATAGATCCAAGAATACACAACATCAAAGAGAGTAATCATATAATATTCTAGCAATACAATATCATTACAAAATCTATAGAACAATAATCTAATTCACCCATGTTGATAGTTTTGGATTTCGTCGATGTTCATTGCTGATGATGGTTGCTGAACACGATGGATCCAAGTTTATCGATATCACCTAGGAATGGCCACTGGCTATTGCTAGTTTCGACTGGGTAATGTTGCGAATTAGTCTCTTGGAAATAAGGAAACGACACATTTTGTTCTTAGATGATTGGGTTTTCAAAATTCCAAATAGGGTTTGGATTATCCACAAAGAAAGATCCACTGTCAGAATATAAGTTTAAAGTAGTTTTTGGGTGAAACCAATTTTGAACATTGTTAGGGTTTTCATAAGAGTTTGTAAATAATAATTCCTCCAATAAAGCTAGATGAAATTGAAAATGGAAGACCTGCTGTTGGAGGGAAAAAAATGTAGGATACACAACCATAAATCGGATCTTGAAGCCTAGCTTGAGCTTCATATAAGAGTGTAGCGACAGCCCCATAATAGTCACTAACTGGAAGCTGGGTCAGGAGCTTTGAGGCATTACTGGCACCAAAAACCTTATGGATAGCTACAAAATCAATAGATCCTTCTTCATGGCAGAAGAAAGGGGCAAACACGCATGATTGGGTACATTTTCTTCTTAATACTTTGCAGGCACCGCACGGAGAACCGGGTCCTGACATGATCTTCTAGTTTTTTTTATTATTTTTTTTATTTTTATTTTTATTTTATTTTATTATTATTTTTTTTAAGACTTGGTAGATCTAGCCTAATCTAGGTAGATTTAGCTAGATTTGGGTATTGGTCAGATCTGATTAGATCTAGGTAGATCTGGATAGATCTGACTGGATGTTGGGACTGAGTAGATCTTGATAGATCTAGCTAGATCTGGGTGGCTGTCGACACAGATCTGGGAGGCAGAGTAGAGAGAGGAGAAAGAGGCAGCAAATGACGAAGCAGCAAGAGAGAGGGCAAGGGCAACAAGAGGAGAGAAAGGGGGAAAGCAAACAGACGAACAACTTTAACAAGGTTGGGTTTCAAAGCAAACAGACGTTAGATCGGCGGAGGGTTAGATACAAGATAAACGAAAGAACAACGAATAACCAAAAAAAAAATGAAAAGAGAGACTCATCGTGGATCCGATTGGTGGCACGACGGAGAGGCGACGGCAAACGAGGGAGATACGATAACACACACACCGAAATAGAAAGAAAAAAAATATTTACCTGAGCCCGAAGAGAGAGATCGAAGATGGAACGGCGCGAGAAGATTAGAGGTGATGATGGCGACGACAATCGGAAAAGACAACGCTGGCAACGAGAAAGGGAACGAAAGAGTGAGAGAGAGAGGGGGGGTATTCAGGTGAGAGGAGAGTGAGAGAACGACGGCTAATACCAAAGAAAACCTAGAGGGTTTTGAAGGAGGGAGGCCGACAGTAAGTGAAGAAGGGTCGACCTTATCTAGGTCAGCCTTTTTAATTTATGTATATATATATATATATATATTTTAAGAATAAAAACGAAATTTGCTCAAGAGATTTTCCCATTTCAATATTCAATATTTTACCATTTGATAAGCATAAAGCATGTACTGCCAAAAACATGAAAATATGAAATATTTGGTACATAACTCGTAGGGGTTTTCTTTAAGATATGATTTATGGAATCCCTATTCAACATGTAGCATGAGGTGTTAATGGTTTAGAGCAAAAGATTTTTGTCACATAGCACAATTCTAGCCATTTCTTCTAAAGATCTATTTTTCTTTTCAACTACCCCATTTTGTTGAGATGATCTAGCACTAGAAAATTATAATCAATATCATTTTGCTCACAATAGTGCTTGATTTGTTAAAAAATATCTCCCCATGATTGCTTCTAATTTTTGATATATATATATATATATATATACCTTTATCAAAAGATTTAAAATTTTCTAAACATTTGACTTTTTGAAACAAGAAACATTACCAATCGAATCTAATGTAGTCATCTAAATGACAAGAGCATAATGTTTTCCTCCTAGGCTTTGTGTTCTTATAGGTCTTAAAAGATCTAAATGAAGTAGTATTATAGACCTAGGGGTTGAAGCTTCATTTGAAGGTTTAAATGATATCCTTATTTATTTGCCTTTCATACATGCACCACAAATGTGGTCTCTTTCATTTTTGACATTAGGCAATCCTCTAATAAGATTATGTTTGCATAATTTACTAATGACAATCATACTAGTATGTCCTAGTCTCTTATGCCACATCAAAGTATTTTGAGAGATAGTTGATACTAGGCATTTTTCTATATTAGATAAGGATAAGTCTATACACATTTCTATCCTATTTTCTATGATCTTCATTTTATTTGTTTTGAGACAAGATACTTCACATGATTTGGCATTAAAGCATACTTTATGTCCCTTATCACACAATTGACTTATCCTAATTAGGTTGTGCTTAAGACTATTTATCAAGACAACATTTTCTAGCACATATCAACAACTTTTATTCTCCAATATAATTATGGATAAAATTTTCAACACAATCATAAAGACAAACTCATAATTCATTATCATCAAAACTCATAAACATATAGAGTTTAGGGAAAGAAATATACCACCAAGATTTTAAATGATAAAATCTTACTTACTCTGGGATGGCAATTTATCATTTGGGGTTGAATCTCTTCTTGATCCCCTTTTCTTACTTGCTTGATTCATCCAAAATGTTTTGACATTGAGCTCCATTTGAATGTCAAGCAAATCTATACAAATAAATCATCCACAAACTTTTTGTGCCCAAACCACTTTGGATTCACCAATGTTAGCATAGAGCTCCTCCTTAGGAACCCAAATTTGTTTAAACCTATGTGGATTGCTTCTTACAAAACTTTTGTTTATAAAATGAAACCTATAGCTAGGATGTGAAACAAATGATTTCTGTTTGAAATTTGTTTTCATTTTATCCTTACGCACATTCCTCTTTAAATGAGAATTTTTAGGTATCAAAACATGCTTGGATCCTTGGGGTTTAGTATGAGAAATATTAGAAAGCTTAGTTTCCTTAGGCATCCATTTCATTTTATGACCACTAGATAATTTTCTTTTAAAAGAACAAGAGGATGGAATGTTGCCTAACTTGCAACAATGAAAGTATCTAATGTTATGATAGGTGTGTAACAATGAGCTTTTGACATAAGCTCTTTGACTATGAAAATTTTGAACACATATTTCATGATCACATGAATTTGAAATCTTCCTATTTAAAATAGGTTTCTTATTTAAAGCATCATTAGGATATTTCAATTTAGTTTCTTTCAAATCATTTTTTATTGAAAATTCTTTATTTAAAGCAAGCAACAATTCATTATTTGATTTTAAAGCTTCCAACTCATTAGATAGCAAATCCAATTATTTTTGAAGAGTTTTATTTTTCAAACATTGTTTTTCAAAATTAACACACAATTCATCACCTAGTTGGGCTTTCTTAATATTTACAGCCTAGCTTGAGAGGGCGTGTAGAAAATCGTGTACAAGAAATAGAAACAGACAAAATATAGGGACAGTTTCATTAATTATACAGTTATTTGTAATATATAATTAGGCAATTTTTTTCTGTGTAACTGTCTCCATATGAGCAATTACCATTTGTAATATAAATGTGTCAAATCCAAATAATAGAAAAGGAGTTTTACAGTATAAACTTCTTTAAACACCAATTACGAACCAAATTTGCCAAACAATATCAGAACCATCATGTTTTTCTTGGAAAAACTCTGATGGCATTTGGTTCAGCATAAATAACATCCTCGCTTGCTCAATGAGCTACATTTCAGCAACCTTTGTTGATTCCATTGACCAGCAATCCTTCATTTGACCAATGATCCTCTGTCTGACCAGCAAATTGCATATCATCTATCAAAACCCTCCCTCCTTAGCTCAGTAAATCTTGACTCTTCCGCTTTGCTTAGATCTGCTGTGTATGCTTTCTTCTTTCTTTCAATCAATATGCTGCTGTCTTTGGGATTGCCCCCCTTTGAGCAGCTAGTTTGGTTTTGTCTCTCATGTGCCTTTTGTTGTGTCTTGGCAATGCTTGTTACTGCTGCTTCAAGAGCATAAATAAATGATATAATTATTTCTTTTTTATTCCATCTATTAGAGTAATGATTGGAGACACAGGATTCTTTGCACACCTACTCGTTGAAATGTTCTTTAATTTACTGATCGTAACTTGTGTTGCTTCATGCTTGCTGGTTGTGTAGTTTTGTAAGAATGGTGAAAAACTTTATAGGTTTTGATATATTTTTGTTTTGAGTGTTTTTCTTTTCCTTGTAATGAATGAATGAAATTAAAGTAACATAAAAAATTTGTTAGGAAATTATTTAAACCATGAAAAAGATTAACTGTTTATCTATTTTTGTATGATTTTACCGGGCACTGGCAACTGCTGGGTACCTGGTACCCCACAAGGACAGGTCAGGGAATTACACAAAATACCTAACAGGGATGACTGATGAGGATGGGGACGGGGAAGGGAATGGGCATGGGCATGGGCATGCAAGGATGGGGATGAAGGAAGGGGTCCCCAGTCCAGACTCGCTTTATTGCTATTCTTAGTTTGGTTGATGACAAGGGTGTAGCTAGTTGATTAGCAAAGGTTGAGTTGATGAAGAGGGTGGCTAGTTAATCAAATGAAAACAAAAGTACAAACACGGAAACACCTAGACAAATGAAAACTGCAGTCACTTTTTTGGGAACAAAAATGGCACATAAAACACCTTTTTCCGTTTCTGTTTCTAAAAATTGAAAAATGAAAATAGAAATTTCAAAATGACAGCAAAATCAAACAGGCCCTAAACTTTTATTTGTTGGCACCCAGACAGCTTGTGAGCAATTCTGTTATCTTGTTCAAGTGTTTGCCAATCATAGAACACAGTACCCAGTTTTTATTCTATAACTTCCTGATTTTTCATGGCCTGAGTTAAGGTCAAATGTCCTGGACAATTGTTGTTTACAATTACAATGTAGTAGATAATTGATTCTCCTCTGCATTGATTGAGTGAAGTAAATCTCCTATAATGCAAAAATCTAATGTTGGTATAATCTAGTTGTCATGATGACTTGCTTCAAGCCTGATTGAAATTGTGCGAACACAAATTTATAACCACGAACCCCACGGCATCTGTATTTCAGGGCCAGAGGATGAGAAGCTACTCATGGCCACAACTGTGGCCGACATGGAGTTGACTGATCACAATAAATCATCTCTGCTCAGGGATGGCATACTAGGTTCTCTACTTAATTTGTTAACAGAGGGTGACGCGGAGATTAGGAAAGTGGCTGTTAAAGCTCTTCAAAATCTTGCAAGCTTACCAAAGAATGGGCTGGAGATGATAAGAGGAGGTGTTGTTGTCCCCTTACTAGACATTCTCTGCACTCACACATCTCCACCAACTTTGCGTGAACAGGTAGCAGCCACATTTGTGCATCTGGCTATATCAACTAGATCTCAAGATTCAAGTACGACACCAGTATCATTGTTGGAAGCTGATGAACAGATATGCGGAATGTTCTTATTGGTGAACTTGACATGGCCTCCTGTGCAGCAAAGCATTCTCAGGGCATTTCATGCAATGTGCCATTCTCCATTTGCTACCACTATCAAGGCTAAGTTAATTCAGGTATGAGTATTTATGTGGAAGATTCTTGTAGCCCATTTTAGAAAAAAAATGATCCATTTAGTTGGAAGAGTACAACTCCAGATATGCAAAAGTACCTGGTATCAAATTTCAATATGTTAAGCCCTGGAGTTGGAAGAAATATCTTTTGAAGGAAATAGAAGGTATTAGTTAAGCATAATACGGATATGACAGCAAGACTGTCTAATTTGTCAGCAATACCAATTCCGCCTTGAGATATGGCACCTATCGACAAGCTGCCTAGCAATAAGCTAAAGGAACCACATTTTGTTCTTTTCCATCAAAATGGAAAATAAATTTCTATTTTCTGGAACAGTAAATATCAAGAAATTCCAATATTTCCACAGAAACATTGAAATGTGTCAAAATGCAGTCGAATATTTGGAAACAAGTTGTTTTATTACCTACTAAAATCTTCTTTTGTTTAAGAATGTTTTATGGAGAAAATTTCAATTAATAAGACAAAATGAGAAACTAGAAATGAGAAGATCAAAACAGAGAGATGAAGAACAAATCTCATCTTATCTTTTTGTAAGAAAATAAAAATAATATGAATAATATTCTTTGTTGATTAAAAAAAAATCTATAAAAAATTAACCATATTTTTACTGTTTCATTGGTTTTTGTCTCTGCTGCTGCTATATATTCTTATTCTTTGTCCTCTGATATAAACCCCCTTCCTTAATTGACCTTCAAAAAATTAGCTTATGAGCTTTCTATGTTCATTGACATTTATTCAACCCTTTGTTTAATCATGCTAAAAATTAACCTTGTCTGTCCTAAGCACCTCCACCACCTTGGATACTTTAACCTTCTTTGAATGCATTTACTGGACTTTTAAAAATTAAATATCATTGCTAATTTTCATATTTGTAGACCTCAATTCTTTAGAATCTTAATGCACGTTCTGAATAGCTTAGGTGTGATAAATTAATTTTGTAATAGTTATTTGATAACTCTTGGTATATATATAGAATTTGCTTTCAGATTATGCACATATAACTTTTGGTCAAAGAAATATATAGCATCTGTGCGTGATCAATTATTTAGTTGTTGCACTTGCATATTCATTTATCTAGGTTTTAGTTTTTATTTCATAATAGTCTCTGAACATTTCCTATATTTTTCCCTTTTCCCTTGTGTTTCTGAAATGCTTCCAGAATTTTGCTACTCCCACACTGATGAAAACAGCACAAAAGTAAAAATTCCATTTTTTGCTGAGTTTCAGGACACGTGGATGTGGAAATATCTTATACAGTTGTACTCTAACATTTTGCGCTTGGGTACATAATTTAACAATGGTTAAGTAGCATTGATCTTGTTATATACAGAATGATTAAGCTTTTAAGTATGATAATGGAATAATTATATTCAAAAATCACAATTTATTCCAATTGGAAAATATATAAACCTGGAAGTCCTAGACAATAGCTAGAAGGTTAGCTTCATCCATGGAAGATTTAAAGCATTTTTATGATTGTTAGCTTCATCCATGGAAGATTTAAATCATTTTCATCTCTTATCAGACTTTTTTTTCCTCTTTACCAATGTCTTTTACACAAGTCTGCCAACAAGTCAGGGTATTTACTCTCTTTTCATTTCCTGATTGCAAAGATAGTGTGAGTAAATTAAAGCATTACCTGTTTTGGCCTCCCTTCATTGTGTAGGGTTATTCTTCTTTCAGAGTATTAACTAACAGCTTTTGCAGTTCTCAGCTGTGCAATTGTTGGTCACATTATGTGAGGCCGATAACCTTGGTGTACGGGCAAATGCTGTCAAGCTGCTCTACTGCTTGATAGAAGATGATAATGAAACCACTGTATTGGAACATCAGAATTCAATTGAGACCCTACTTAAGATTATCAAAACTTCTAATGATGATGAAGAAATTGCTTCTGCACTTGGGATCATCTCTAAACTTCCCAAATCTCCCCAGTTTACTGAGCGGCTATTGAATGCAGAGGCTCTTCCAGTTATATTCAAATTTATTCGTATTAGTAAACACAATGGTTCCCGTAACGATCAGTTGATAGAGAGTGCTGTTGGAGCCACCTTCCATTTTAGTGATCCAACAAATCAACAATTACAAAGGCAAATGGTTGAAATCGGTGTGATTCCTGTATTGGTACAGTTGCTGGAGTTAGGTACCAGCTTAACAAAAAGGCAGGCAGCTATTTTGCTGGCTCAGTTTTCTAAAATTTCGGATACACTATGCCGGCCATCTCCGAAGCGGCATGGATTTTGTTGCTTCTCATCTCCACCAGAAACTGTGTGCCCGGTTCATCAAGTAACCTGTACAGAAGAATCATGCCTTCTGGAAGCTGGTGCAGTGGAACCTCTTGTGAAAGTTCTTGGAGAACCTGACGACCCTGGAGCCTGTGAAGCTGCTTTAGAGGCGTTATCGACTTTGATTGAAGGTCCAAAATTGCAAAGTGGTAGTAAGGTACTGGCTGAAGCAAGAGCCATGCCATCAATTATAAGACTGCTCGATACTCCTTCCTCCACATTGCAGCAGAAAGTTCTGATTTCTTTAGAGAGAATTTTTCGACAGGTGGATTTCAAACAGAAATACGGACCCTCAGCTCAGATGCCTTTGGTTGACTTGACTCAGAGGGGAAATAATACTACAAAACCTCTCGCGGCCAGAATTCTTGCCCATTTGAATGTGCTTCAAGAACAGTCTTCATATTTCTGAAGGATTACAACAGTTTACATACTCCATTTGAGGTGTCTGTTTGCTCAGAAAACCCCATGATTCTCTATTTGGCAAGTCATGGATGTGCACAGATGATTTTCTATACCTATGCACCGCAACTATCCAAATGTAGAGCAGGAAGAAGCACAACTTTCTTGTTAGGCCTCTCATCTGCATACAGGCATGTGCATATGATGTGAAGTGCCCTATACATCCTTAGGCCTGGCATAGAGTTCAACTCATTCTGGCACTTGACCTCAACTATAATTTTGAAGAAAATTAGGAATTGCGGGGACTTTATACTTCATGTCATGTGAGCAGCAGGAGACCAATGATGTTTGCGTTTGTTGAGAGTCTAATTAGTTTTGCTGTGGTGGGAGGTAAGAAATTGGTAAAATCCTCCACCCCCAAGGCCTGATGAGCTGAGAGCTGGGTAGTCCTAGTTTAAATGATAAGTTGCATTCTTTAACTCTTCAGTCTTGCTAAGATTCAGTTGTAGATGCTGTCATGCATTCTAAAACTCAATAAAAAAAAAGGCCAAAAGTCCTGAATCTCTTGTATTATGATATGCTGAGATATATATATATCTATATATATGTTAGGATTTGTGATTCAAAATATATTGATAAATGTTTGCATTTGATTTCCATTTCATTTGCATTACATTTGGCCTTAATTTCGTTTGCATGTGGATTTGTTATTTGGGCTGTGTATACAGAAACTAGGTTGGGCCATTGGTGTTTGCAACCCAAGCCCGTGTTTTATGTTAAACCCATTAATGCCATTTGTGTCTCTTGACCCATGCATATAAACTTATGAATTGGGGAGAAATCAGAGGAGGGGTAGCTTTTCTCTTGTACTTTCACACACACACACACACACGAGAAACCCTAATAGTTCAAGCGAGAGAGAGGAGCAAGAATAGAACGAAGGAGCAAGGTCGAAGAACGGGAAAGGCGAACTCAGCAATCAGAAGGAACAAAAAAGCGTGTGATTTCAATCTTGTCTCACGGTAAGTGTGTATCACTTGGGGTTTTCTTTGAGAGAGATTGGTGAGGTATGAGTGATGGGTTGTCCGGGTATTTTGAGCATTGTACTCTATTGTTTTATTTGTTATGGTTTTTGATTTGCGAAGGCCGTGAGGATCTTGTATATGTATTCTGTAAATCTCTTGATTATTCTAGTGGATTGACTAGGGGCGAAACTGCTGTCGTGAGTAGGATTCTTTCGAATCCGAACACATGCTGCCATGAGTACGGGTGAAATAGGTCAAAGTGAGTTTATTTACATGTACTATCAATTACATGTACTATAATCTTAGGCCTGGCTGCTTGCTTGAAGTCTCGTGCTTCGTCATTCTACAAGGGTCCCACTCATCTTGCTGAGGAGGAGGAGGAGGAGTTGCAGTTATTTGGAATGAATGCTGTTGAGAATGCTCTTTCTGAATGATGGCTTGGCTGAAACTATGTCAAGTGCGTCGTCTCGGTTATTCTTTCATGTAGATGTAGAGGAGTAAACTTGGTTGGAGGCTGCTATTAGAATGAATATCAATCTATCTCTATCCAATAATATTCCTCTAGTACATATTTTGACATCCATATCCGTTGGATTATACAATATATGAGACCTAGTACTTTGATGTTGATGATGCCCGCTTGTACCTGTTGGGGTTTAAATAAATAAATAATAATAATAATAATAATAATACATGAACACCGCCCACAAGAAAGAAAGTTGAAGATAGCAGCTACACATGCAAACACAAGACAAGGGGCAGAGGCAAGCTCCTCTTCCTCTTTGCATGTTGTAAGCGGCGGTGTGGGTCTGAAGTTTGGATTTATCATGATCAAAAAAATTCAAAACCACATCCATCCATTCCCAGGCAAGAATTGGCTATTTGGCTGGCTGACATGTCACTGGATTTAGGTAGCTCATTCCCTGACTGAATGAGTCTTCCTAGACTTGCAAAATTAATGGCCTATTTCGATTTGCAGGTTAACAACATAACAACAGTCCAGCTAATCTTCATAGAGAACAAATCGTCATTCCATCAAAACGCAATCTATCTATCTATATATATGGTATTGTTATTCCGAATAAATAAATTTAAAAAAAAAAGTAAAACTAAAACTAAAAGTTGTATGAGAGAATAATACAGCAAGTCCCCACAACATCCTTCATTCCTGTAATCCGTCTCCCAGATGAAACTGCATGCGTTCCTGCCAAGTCTCCGACGTTGCTGGACTGTTATGCTGTCTTTACCTTGGTTCTGGATCTCCTCCTCCTCCCAGCAAATTTGAGGAATTCATCGATTAGAACCACGGGTGCCGAAACCAACATAACTAAAAGCCATTCAGTCAGACTTAGTGGAACAACACCAAAGACTTCTGCCAAGAAAGGTACATAGAGTATTAAGCAATCGAGCCCAAAGGACATTGACATGGCGACAAGAAGCCAAGGGTTCCTCCAAGGTGGCATTTTGATCAAACTAACGTCTTCAGAGAGGGCATTGAGAGAATTGAACATCTCAATGGCCACCAACACGGAAAGTGACAAAGTCATTGCCTTCACTTTACCTACGGAAAAGTAATCACAAGGGTTCGAAAAAGTAACCACACTGCCTCCAGCTACTGTGTATGGGGTCGCAGAGAAATTTGACCATGAGGAGCATTCTCCCCAGTTCTGAAGCTGAGATAGTTCAATAAGCGTGTGCCCGTCGCTTACAAGATTGATACCCAGAACAGAGGCCTGAGTGTACCACAAGATAAAGACGCCAACAGTTGCAATGCCCACATAAGAACCTATTACCTGCAATATGATGCACACCAATCAGAGCTACTGTTCATATTTATGTGAAGTTTCTTCACCTAACATGTAATGCAGAGTGTCCCCACACACTCTAGCTAGTGACCAATGAATTTTAAGTAGCAATACTGTACACTGAAAATTTTCCCAAGGAATTTTCATCTTAACTGGAAGCACATTAAATATTTTATTAGGGAAAACCTTTACCTTCTCAATTTTTAAATGTTACCGAATCTTGTCCCAAGTACACAAGAACATACAGAGTCTAGTAAACTAAGGTGGTAAATGTGCTAGCACATAAATTCTTTTCTACTGGTCGCCATTGACATTGCATAACCCCAGGTTCCAAATAAATGAGACTAGATGACCCAGTGGATAGATACACTACATCTAAAATTTACAGCAAAGTTCTAACATCAGTCAAGTTGCAACATCATCAGTATTATTGTACATTGAAAGAGGGTACCTCATCTTACACAGTGAATATTGGTCCTCGAGAGGTTAGGAGATGCAAAACCATGAATGCGGGCACAATAATAATTGGGATTTCAGGATCGAGCACTAACCATATACCGGAAGAGAACCCAGGCATTAATGAGAGTGTCATCACTTTTGCGGGGTGGCTTCCTCATTATATCAGTATCAGCAGGATTGAATCCAAGTGCGGTGGCAGGTGGGCCATCAGTAACCAAATTGACCCAAAGAAGCTGCACTGGAATCATACATTCTGGTATTCCCAGAGCAGCAGTCAAGAATATGGATATAACCTCCCCAACATTCGAAGATATCATGTACCTGCAGATTGAGATAATAAAGAAAGTGCGGGGAGATTATAAGTTATCTACCCTTTCTGAAAGGCAGAGAAAGCAAATGATATACCTGATAAAAGCTTTCATGTTATTATAAATAGAACGACCCTCTGCAACAGCGGAGACAATGGTGCTGAAATTATCGTCAGCCAGAACCATGTCTGAAGCTTCTTTTGCAACCTGGAAAGAGCAGGAGATGACGAGTACATCATAAAAAATTTTGCAGTCAAACTAATAAAGAATGAGTAAACTTGCAGTACAAGGGCCTGATGAGGTGTGGAGTAGACTACCTCTGTACCAGTAATCCCCATGGCAATTCCAATATCAGCCAGTTTCAGTGCAGGTGCATCATTTACACCATCTCCAGTCATTGCAACAACTTCCCCCATCTCCTTTAGCATTCTTACAATTTCTTGCTTGTGCCTAGGCTCTGCTCGTGAGAACACCTTTCCCCCAGGTTTCAACAAAATTTCAATCTGCTCAGCAGAAGGAAGGGCCATGAATTCTTTCCCAGTTAAACTTCTCCCCCTGAGATCCTCACCTTTAGAAAACAAACAAATTTCCCGACAAATAGCCTCTGCAGTGGACTTATTGTCACCGGTTATCACCATGACTTTAATTCCAGCTCCTCTACAATCATTGATGGCCTTGTGAACTTCATCACGAGGAGGATCCTGTTCAGCACAGGTATTTATTACAGGAGTAAACAGCAGATTAAGGCTAAGTATAAAAACTGCAAGCCTATCACGAAAAAGTAAGCTTACCCTTATACCAACAACCCCAACAAAAGCTAAGTTACTTTCAATGGAGGAGTAGTAAGCTGGATCCAGTAACTTCTTGTGGGCAGGATGATTATCACCATAGTAGTCTGAAAACTCTCCCAAATCATCCTTATATCCCATACCCAAGCAACGCAATCCCTTTGAGCTCATCTCCAAATGTCTCAACAACAGAAGTTGCCTACAAGGTTCATCAATTGGAACAAGTGATCCATCTGCAAGTTGAACATGTGAACTGCGCTCCAATAGGTTCTCAACAGCACCCTGCAAATCCCATTTTAGTAGAAGTGCTGAAAATGAGATCAATTAGGGAAGAATGCTGCAAGTGGCAAATAACCAGCAAATCCCAGTGCAGTATGACAGGTAACCAGAGAAAGGAGAAACCATTGAAAAAGGCAAAAGACAACTCAGAGATGTAAGTAACAAATTCAGAGGTTGCATTTTCAGGTTATGGGGCACTTTCCAAAAAACGTGCATCCATTCTGTTACTGTGAGGGAAAAAAAAAAAGTGCATAGTCAAACAGAATGATTGACAACAGAAAAAGAAAAAATAGAATAAAGGAGTCTAATGATGGAGATCATAGAGTTAAATGTTTTGGAAAACAATATTTTAGGAGTAAAAATAGATATTAATTTCTTTATTTTAATTTGTTTCCTAGTTTTTTTTAATTTCTTTTATGTCCTACAATCCTAATTAGATTAGGATTACCTTTATTAGCTTAAAAACCAAAGAATCCTAGTTAGAAAGGAATTGTTGTTAGTATAGGCTCATATCTATTAATTGTATATAAATAATCCTTCAAGGAAGTATTGAAGGACAGATTTGATAAATTATATTGAATATTAATATTGATTTTGAGTAATCGGGATTACTCTTGTTTATTTTGGTTCAGGTTCTGCATCATCTACTTTCTAAAGTTCAAATATTACAATAACAATACAAACAATAGGGTAAAACACATTCTTTTAATCAAGCCCAAGTAAGTATATATGTGACGCAGAACCAACAAAGAACAAGAACAAATACAAAGAACACTCAACACGAAGTCTCAAATCAATATAGAATTAATATCGAAGCTGCCAAAGGATACATCAAAAAAGAGATTATATAGGCTACTAAGCTCTGATCGAAACATAATAAATAAGATATTAACTAGGAAAAAAATAAATAAAATATGCTAGTTTCTATATTTGTGCCTAGAATAATATCTACCAAAATTTTTGCTTCTATTTCCTTCATCACTATGATTCAGGCTTGCAGAGTTGACAGTTGGGTACCAACTGAATAAACCAAGTTCCTAGAATTGTAGCATACAAGGAAGAAAAACAAAATATCAAACTAATCTTCTCTCAACCAGTTAAAAGACATTGTTTGGTTATCGGGATGGAGAATTAAGGGAAGTTAGGAGGACATAAATGGTTTAGTCAACTGGCTTCCTGCATCTGTTTGGTTGAGTATGCAGGTACAATACAAGGTAGCAAAGGAAGGAGTTTTTTTTTCTAGGGATCATAATTTGTACCTGATCCATTGAGTACCTATCAAACCCACCCCAAATGGAAAGGTCTTGGACCTCAAATGTTACTGGCTGAGACAGTTACAAAAGAAGAAAATTGCTCAGGTTGAAGACACGTTTGTGGGATACCCCATCCGCAACCAGCATATATGATTGATATTATAAATTTCATATTATAATTTAAACGAAAATGTTTTAAGTCATAGCCTGACGGCCTCAAACACAAAGATAATTATAGTAGATTTATAAAAGATCATGATAATGGTTATGAATATTGTTGATCACTGGAATGGATTTGTAAAAAGTGATTTGATGTAAATATGTTTTATGATGGTTGAACAATGATTTATTTGTGTTGAGATTGCCTTGAATTTTGATTAAGTTTACCAAATTTATGATAGAGATTTGATTTCTATAACCAATCCAAAACTCAGTGAGCTTAGAATTTCTGTCTAATCCTGCCTTTATAAAGATGTTTTTATTAAATTAACAGTATTTTTTTATGTATTTATGAAATTAGCATCAAAGTATATTTTTTTACCAAACTAGCATTGGGTGTTAGCCCAGCGTAGCTGAGGAAGACCCGCCAGTTTGACCGGCAGGTCTGGACTAGAGGAAGAACCTTCAGTTGAACCGGCGGGTCTACCTCTCACATAGACCCTCTGGTTCAACTAGCTGGTTTATGCCAACACTTAGCAGAATTTGCTGTGTTGGCAGTAAGACTGTGGGGTCTGCATGATTTAGGTAAAGACGATTTCTGGTCTCTTTCTCAGGTTTCCAAGGAATGCTGATAAGCATTTTTTTGTCAAGACGAACTGGTTTATTGAGAAGCCAAGTTAGCTATCCTCCATCTCTTACATCACTCTCGTATATTTACACACCATACAGTAATATATATAATACATATATGTATGGTGCAACAGAAACAACTTCAGAGAGAGAGAGAGAGAGTCATCTTTCCTCTATCTTCCAACTTAGTTAAAGAAAAGAGACAGGGATGAAGCGAAAAAAAAACTTAGTTAAAGAAAGGGACAGCAAAGAGGCAAAAATTTATAATGGGAAAACCATAGAGACGACCTTAGTTTGTGTTTGGAGGACCTATCTCCTCATCTTAGTTTTCCAAAATTCGGGGTTACAATTGTGGGCTTCAAGTCTCAAACTGGTTCATTAATGGTGGAAGAGATGTACCAACAAGAGACCAAAGAAGAAGAGGCAGAAGAGAGAGAAGAGAACAGCAGTAGTGGCTTGCACAAATATCAATGCGTGCATGTATACTTGTACTACCACAGGTATTACACCAACAGTACCAATACCAACACATTCTAGAAGAAGACCTGCCGGTTGAACTAGTGACTCTTTCTTTTGGCCTACCTGTCATCCAACTGGCAAATCTCCCTTGGCCAAGCTCGGTTAACATCCAATGCTAATTTGGTAAAAGGGTAAAATCCAATGCTAACCTCATAAACAAATAAAAAATAACGTTAATTAACCAAAAAAATCCATTATAAATAGCTCTCCATAACTGATTTTTCAGTTTTCAAATTTGAGTGTAGTTTATTGAGTGCCAATTTGAGAGGGATTGGGCACATTGGGGTTTTGGTTGAAAGTAAGATAGTTTATAACTTTTGTATACCTGTTATTCACATAGGGAATCCCTAATCCTCATTTGACCATGGACATAGGTGCATCGCCAAATCACATTAAATCTATGTCTCTGATTTTGATTCTAAGTGGGCATGACAAAATTTATTCTGTGTTTGGTGCTATCCCAATAATTTGTGTTATTAATTAAAATTTTTATTTGTATTGATTTGATATTAAAGAAGACCTGCTAGTCTTTATATCAAATTCAAGTGAATATTTTAAGCACATTCCTATAATGTACAATAAATAGCAAATATTGCAAGTAACACTGTAGATTTATTGATATGTTTATTATAAATTATTCTTTTATTTTTATAAATTTGTTATTCTTATATGAATTGATCAGGTACAGTCTGTACAGATGCCCAATGGGCACTCTCTACCAGACAGAGATAAGAGAATATTTGAGAAAGCAGGGTGAAAAGGGGGGCATGATGTCATCAGTCCAAACCTGGCCCATTGCTATTTCTAATTCTCTTTCAACATCAGACAGACTTATTTACAACAAAAATTGTTGTTTGTATCAACTATGTTGGTGGAAGAGCTTGCCCTGCTTCCTTCCTGATGCGAGCCATTTGTATATATTTTAAGTGTTTTCATGTATAAAAACAGTTTCTAAAACCAGTGTAAAGATAGTTTTGTTGCTTTCTATGAATGGGTTGTTTTAAAACTTGTTTTCCAAAACTATTTTGCAAATACATTTTTAGGAGTTTATCTCCCAACCAGTGTTCAAAACCTTCAAAAATTTGACCTATAAACCTCTCCCTCCTCTTTTATCTTGATTCCCCTTTCCTCCCTACCACACTGAAAACTCTCTTTATCCCTTCATTTTCCACCCCCTTGAGGTCTCCCTCCTTCCTAGTGGAGCATCAACCAGCAGAAAATCATTCCATGTGGGAAAAAAACTAAATGGATTTGAACAGTTACTAAGTACTTCTTACACTCTCTAAAGCATCCAGCACAAACATAAGTAAAAGTTACCTTCACAAGTAATCTATTCCGTCCAGTTTGCTCCCGGACAATAACACTCATCGACTTTCGAATGCGATCAAACTCCAATGTTGCCAGCCTCTTTGATCTTTTTGTCCACCATTCAGAACAGCCTGTCACAAATACAGATAAACTTTTCATTTACATATGGTAAAATTGGAACATGTACTTAAACTGAACAAGGAGAGTCACCAACTCACCTAATTTCACACTGTTGCAGTCAATCAAATAGTTAGCAGCAAGCTGTGTTTCACGGATCTTGTTCCTAACCTTGCTATCTGCAACCCCCATCTTCTCAACTAAAACTTTAAGAGCTGCCTCGGTAGGTAAACCTGCTGCTCGGAAGGTAAAACCATTGGAGAATATTCCAGCATCATTGCAAACTGCACATATTTCTGCCAGTGCTTGCAGGTTAGCATCCATATTGTAGCAATTCCAATCAACAATTCCCCCATCTTTAGGATCATAAGTTGTGCCTTCAACATGAAAAATTCTAGAGGCTGTTGTTTTTCCACCTAAAGTGAAAAATTCCATCACAGACATCTGATTGGTTGTCAAAGTCCCAGTTTTATCAGAGCAAATCACAGTTGTACACCCTAAGGTCTCCACACTTGGAAGCTTCCTCACAATTGCATTCTTCTGTGCCATCTTTCGTGTACCGAGAGCTAAACAAGTTGTGATTACAGCTGGTAGGCCTTCCGGGATTGCAGCAACTGCTAGGGCAACAGCTATCTTGAAATAATATGTGCACCTCTCAAATGAAAACTTGAAATTTGTAGGCCATCCATTCTCAAGATCCCAGGTAAGGAAATATTTATAGTTAATGACCCACACAATGAGGCACACAACACCAATGGCAGTTGTAAGCCTGCTTCCAAATTCGTCAAGCTTCTTCTTCAAAGGGGTGTCAGTTTCTTCCAGAGAGGCCTCATGTATTTGCTTCTGTATGTTCCCAATTTCAGTGTGCATCCCAGTGCTTATGACAATACATATGCAGCAGCCGTTTACAACCGTTGTGCCAGCAAAAACCATGTTTTCTTTGGCCTGCAAGTCACAGTCTTCCATGAAGATAGGATTAGTGCCTTTCAAAACAGGCATAGCCTCTCCAGTCAATGAGCTCTGCTCAACTCTCAAGGTTGAAGTTTTCAGAACCGCAATTCTCATGTCAGCAGGGACTTTGTCACCAACACGTAATTCCACTATGTCTCCAGGGACAAGTTCTCTTGCTGGCAGATCCAGTATAAGATACCCATCCCTTAAAACTTTAGCTGATTCACATTGCATCTCTTTGAGCACTTCAAGTGCCTTTTCAGCATTAGTCTCTTGCCAAACTCCAACGATGGCATTAAGTATCAAAATTAAGATAATTACAAACGGTTCCACATATGCTTCAAACCCAGATTCCCCTGTTTCATCTCCATGCAAGTAAGCTAGAATGAAAGATGTGACAGCGGCAAGAAGAAGTATCTTAACTAGCATATCATCAAACTGTTCCAAAACGAGCCTCCATAGAGGCTTCCCCTTGTCTTTCTGAAGCTCATTCCAACCATATCTCTCTCGCCACTTTTCAACCTCATAGGTGCTCAGGCCCTTGTCTAGTTTTACTTGGTACTCTTTCAAACACTGCTCAACAGACCATGACCATGCAGGGAACAGTTTTTCATCCACGGATACTTCCATTGACACTAAACAAACTACCGCACCAGCAAGAATTTCTTTCTACACAAATTGCCTTACACCCATTTGGCTCCCTACGCAGGATTTATACACCAGAAACAAGTTCTGAAAAGCCTGAAATATGCAACAATACTGCATAATTCAAAAATTGACTTCTGCTAACAAACAAACACGCGTTCAGATACAAGACGTCAAACAAATACTGATATAATTACGACTATATTTTCTGTCCAAGCTATTGAGTAGAAAAAGGTTTTAACCAAAAAAAAAAAAAGAAGACAAAAAAGGATGAAACTGATTATCTGGCCTCAGAACAGGATGAAAGAGGTGCAAATCATCGAGCACAAAAAAAAAAGAAAAAAGAAAAACGAAAAAGAGTACATATGTCACGTCAGTGTCTCCATCAAGTTAAAAACTTGGATTTTGTCCCCAGTAAAATCGATAAAAAGTAAACCCTAGAAACTGAGGCCTCCTTTAATCACAGCAAAATGGAAATAGAAAACTAAATAAATTGCCAAGAAAGAATAGGAAAAATAGATAACAGGCGCTAAGAGCAACAAAGTACCCCGCAAACCACTGGGCACATTAACACGACGCAATCGAAGACAAGCCATAGAACTAGAGAGAAGCATCAGAGGAAAACACAGAAACAAAAAACAAAATAGTCTCACCAATGGCAACCCACACCAACCGACTTCAAATTCTGCTTATAAGCACAATTGCTAAAAAGGGGCCAGAGGTTATGGTTGCAGAAACGAAAATGGAGAAGAAAACGCAGCAATGCAGAGAGAGTTGCACATATATATATATATAAAGAGAGAGAGAGAGAGAGAGAGAGAGAGAGAGAGGGGATCTTGTACCTATAGGAGGGAGGAGAAGGAGAAGGAGAGAGATGGCTTTGAGACAAAGCAAAGTGAAAAAGAAAATTCTTTGGGGCCGTCTATGACTGGAAATTTTCTGAGTTTGAAATTGAAAGGCATCGAAGCGAAGCGACTGAATTGGAAACTGAAAAATTAATTCGGTTTGTTGGTTGGGTGTTATTCGCTCGCCCGCCCACCGTCCGTCACTGACGGCTGACGAGTGACGACGGCCAACGCTCTGTTTGGCTTCAGTTCAGGAGTTTTTTCGGGAATTTCGGCAAGCGCTTCTTATTTTTTAAAATTTGAAGAAAACTCGAAAATTATGATGGAGCCCCTCGAGTTTTATTCAATTCCGAGTACAGCCCAAAGGTTGACTTCTTTCGGTATCCGTGCCTGTCTGCGACTTACCGTACGCATTAACATGGAAGATTTAATTATTAATTAATTAATAATAATAATATTTGGTTGCAGAATCCTTCCAGTTCCAGACACCTCGACTTGAGTTGGGACAACGAGAGACAGACAATGCCTCCCTCCCTCCCTCCCTCCCTCCCTCCCTCTGTCTAAGCTGGCTGACTTTTGGTTCCTTAATTTGGGTTAATTATATTAATAATTACTGAATTTTATATTCTGTTATTACTTCATCAGTAAATTTTTAAATGTTACTCTTTCCTTACTTATTTTTTAAAATTATTTTTCATCTGTTACTCATTAACTAATCGTTAATTAGACTTAATGATATCAAACAAAAAATACATGTGACGTTGATATATATTAATAATGATATTAATTGTCAATCATAATCTATCACGTCTCCAAACATTCTTTTCCAAAAAAACTCTCTCTCTCCTGCCTCTAATTTTATTACCAATAATAGACTCATCGTTCACCATCGTTGCACCCCCTACCCACAACCCCTATCGGCATTCACCGTCATAGCTTCCACCATTACACTTGTTGCCACAGCCTTCATCTAATGCATCCTGCGTCTCAGACGTTAGCCTTCACCATCTCTTCCCAATCTCAATCCCACTCCCCTCTTTCTCAGACAACACCTATAGAGCGTCGTAGTTGGCCTAAAGAAAGGTTAAGAGAAAGAAGAAATAAATGTATACAAAGAAACGGAGAACTGAAACAGAGGCCATTGCTCGTCGAAGATCAAAAGTCCATTAGTGATAGAGAGTCATTTGAGGAGAGAAAAAAGCCCATTAGTGGAGATATCTGCAAAGAGATTTCACTCTCACAAGCCATGGACACGAAGGAAGAATATTAACGTTGTAAAACACTAGGTGTAAAGAAGGGCCAATCATCCTCAATCGCAAGGGAAGGAAATGTCAACCATTGTTAGTTACAGAGTCTCTACCATTGTAAGAAAGTACGTGAAGGAATTAGATGAGAATCGTTTTCCAGGCATCGTCTAAGATGCATGTTGCGGCGAATGAAGGCTGCGGCAACGGGTGCAACGATGGAGGTTGCAGCAGTGATTGTCGATGAAGGCTACGGCGTTAAACGCCGATGGAGGTTGTAGCAGTAAGTGCAGCGGTGGTGAACGCGCGAGTTTGCTATCGTCGGCAAAATTGAAGTCGAGAGATAGAGAGAAAGGGTGAGGCAAGGAGAATGAGGTGAGTTTAGAGGGGGGACGTGGCAGATTATGATTGACAGTTAATGCCACTATTAGCACGCATCAGTGCCATGTGTGTTTTCTGTTTGACATAATTAACTTTAACTAACGAATGATGGATGAAAAACGATTTTAAAAGATAAGTGAGTAACGAGTAATATTTTAAAGTTCAATGATCAAGTAGTAATAGAATATAAAGTTCAGTGTTTATTGGTATAATTAATCCCTTAATTTAGTGTCACCTTGAGGATTGAATTATTAGAGTTTCTTTGATTTCTTTTCCAATAAATAATAACTCACATCACGCAGTTCTAAAATTTACTAGCAATCCAATCATTAAAAACACGATGGATCCAATTGATTATATTCAATTGAACTGAATATTATTTTCTCATATAATTTATTGTCTGTTCTGTTGAGAAAATAAAAATTAAAAGAGTGATGGTATCAGTCATCACTGAGATAATATCATCAGCAATGTGGTATTTTTTTTATTAAAAGAGATAATAAATAAAGAGACAATGACATATAATTGTTTACTACCTTTTCTAATGAAAAAGTATCACATTACTAATGATAATATTATCCTGACTTCTAAGATTATTCAAATTAAAATTACTTTAAAATGACAAATCATCATGCAATAGTAGAATGTAGACGGACACGTGTAGGGGACAGCTTCAATGTAAACAAATGCTCACTTCTTTATTGCTAATTTGCTATGCCCTAAACCAAATAAAAATATTTCCTCTCAAGAATTACGCTGCTTGTGTTGGTGGGTGGGGCAACAAGCAAGGAAGAAGAATGCATTCAAGCTCTGTTGACTCACCATATTATGCGACAACATTTGGTGGCTCAACCATAAATGAGCATAGCTTGACCTCTTGATTGATATCATGAACTAATCATACTCAATCGTGTTCAAGATAGAGTTTTGGATGAAAATCATGCTTGAACCATCGTCTTTGTAGACTATACAAGCATTTATTATAGGTTATGACAAGTACGTATTATTTTTTTTTATTCATTATTTTACTCAACTTATTATTGTAGAACACTAACTTGACATTAGAATTTATACATAAGAATGAAAAATTCTAATCTTACAAGAGATTGATTGATATTATCATGATCCCCGTCTTTCTATTAACATCACCCTAAATTATTGTGCGAGACTCAATATATTATTACAATATTCATTTTATTTGACATGATCTTACAACATCTCTTTTGACATTATGATAGAATTAATCAAACACAAATACACTTATAAGCAAATTAAGTAAGTTGTTCAATTTGCAGGATTTGACAATAAAAATCTAAAAATATTGTTACAAATTAGCCTTTTCCCTAACCTTAAATGGTGAAGCGTGGAGGTAGTTCTGGCAACGTAGTTGTACCTGTAGCAATATCCCATCAAACAGATTCGCACGTGTATACTTTATTAAGCACCCAAATTTCCAGGAAGCTTCCTGCTGCTTGAACCTGCAACACTGTTCCATGCCTATTTTAATTATTTGTTATTATTATATATATACCTTGATTGATTAGATCCAAACCACTACCAACCCAACACTTTAATAACAAAAATAATACAGCCCAGTTTATATTTTTTCTTCTAATTTTACGTTTTTTTATAATTATTTAAAATATAATATTATTTTAATTATACTTCTCAATTTATATTTTTAATTCAATTTAATCTCTCTCTATATATTTTTTTATGTATTAATCTAAATCTTTCATTATTTCTATTATATTTTTAAATTTATATTTTTAATTCATGTACTAGATCAATAAATTCCTAACACTTAAATAGAGTATGACTTGTATTTTGTTATTTTATTTTATTTTTTTTAATATATAAAAATATATTAGTTAAATTAACTTAAAAATATTGAGAATCGATAACACAAACCTTAGAGTTTTTCAAAACTTTCAATCTAAGACTCTCGATAGACAAATCAGGAAACAAAAACATACATACACATAACAGAAACGAAAACGAAAGGAAGCAAAATTTTTTACCATGGTTCACCCAAATTAGGGCTACGTCCACATTGAGCTCTGGTGAGAAGAGCTCACTGAACTATAAATAGAATCAAAGATTACACCCACATAAAACTCTCTCAATCAATCTGTACAAATGATGGTTCGAGAAACACAATTTGCCTGATAATCACTTAATACAGATTAAAGGCAAAACCTATCGAACCATAGAACATAAAATATACGGAGTATTTACAGAAAGAGAAATAGAGAGCAAACCAGAGAACCCTAGCTTGAAGACGAGAACCTTTGATTCTCCATATCTTCTTTTTTCTTCCATTTCCTTCTTCGCACCTTTTTCCGTCTCTTTTGGTCTGACTGTTCACATCCCGAGGTGTAAGATTAAAAGCGATGATGAATGGTTGGCATTGAGCCTCATAAAGCACGGATGGATGGCTGAGATCATATCGTGCAAGCACGATTGATTATTCCAACAGAAATGACAGCAGACAGAGAAGACAATCGGGAGAGAGTAATCAACAAGGACAATCAGGAGCTATCAAGAGGCAACAGATGGTTGCCACGTACTACCATCCAGCAGCTGCCAAATGGCAGATAGCCGTTGCAGCACGTAGCCTTCCAATCTACTAAACTTTACGACGCCGTTTGGTGCTTCACAAACAACAAAAAATATAGATAAAATAATATAATTAAAATGATAAAAAATTTAAGTTATTACATGAAAAATAATTTAAGGATATAAGTTAAATTAATTTCAAAATTAAATTTAAAATTTTAATTAAAATAATAAAATATTTAAATAATTATACATAAGAAAATATAAAAATACAAAAGCTCGGCTCATACAAAAGCTTGGCTCATGGACCGAACTAAGGCTGGCAGTAAGCTGAGCCGAGCTAGGCTTAGTTTAAGCTTAAATTGATTGATTTTAGCTTAACTCATAGCTCGACTCGAGCTCGATATGAGCTGATTTTTTTAGCTCAAGGTTGACTCAATGATGACTACGAGCTGGCTTGGCTCAGCTCAAAACTTAACTCAATCAATACAAAATTAGAAGTTGTGGTGCCCAAAAAAATCGAGAACGAAAAAGTCCAAGCATGGCGGGAAAGTCACCTTCGGAAGCTGCTGAGGAGGAGCTTCGGAAGCTGATGGTAAGGAGCTTCGGAAGCTGCTGAGCTTCGAAAGCCACCTTCGGAAGCTGTTGAGGAGGAGCTTCGGAAGCTGATGGTAAGGAGCTTCGAAAGGTGCTGAGGAGAGCTTCAGAAGCTGCTGAGCTTCGGAAGCTCCCTTCGGAAGCCACATTCGGAAACGGCTGGGGAAGGTTCCTTCGGAAGGGCCACGTGTGCTCCCCACTCGATCTCTATAAAAGGCCAAGTTCAACCCTCAGAGGGGGATCCAGACATCGGTATTTCTCTTTCATTTTCCTTCCGAAACTTAGTATTCTTTTCCATTCATTGCGATTATTTTCCTTCCGTTACTGACTTGAGCATCGGAGGGCCTTCGCGGGAGGAAAATCCCGCGAGCCTTCTAATCCTTGTTTGTCCACTACAGTTCCTTCGGAAGAACCAAATACCCTTCGGAAGGACAAAAAACCCTTCGGAAGTTGCAGGGAAGACCTTCGGAAGCTGCTGGAGAAGACCTTCGGAAGCCCACAAAAACCCTTCGGAAGGAAGGCTTCGGAAGCATCCTTTCGAAAGGAACCCTTCGGAAGCCCCCCTTAGTTTTGCAACCAAATCTTCGATCGAGTCCCTGGGCCGACGGCATCCACGTGCATCCCACTCCTAGAAATTCTAATTGTTGTATTTTGGCAACAACAATTTGGCACCGTCTGTGGGAAACGCAACAAAAAGCCAATCTTAACGCAAAATGCCAAATGTGACCAGATCAGCTACCTTGACGAACAAGCAAAACTCCACCCGAAGGAGCGCTCGTACTAGGATAAAAGACACAAGAGGCCCCACTCAAGTGCACCCTATAGTGCTAGAATTTTCAGAAAATCACCATGACAATGAAGTGGGTTTAGAAAAGTTTCCTACGCTTGAGGGAAACCAAACCACTAGACTGGAGGGCATGGAACGTTCAGAGCAGGAAAAAGCATACGTAGCTGGATTGAGGAGGCATGCAACAGAACGAGGGAAGCAAGTCCAGCATGCAGCGCCCGCTAGTCAGGAACAACACTCATTTGGACAGTCTTCAATTCCAAATAGAGACATCTTAGAGGCTTTAGTACCTCTAGAACCCTCCGGGATAGCCCCACCCACAGTCCTACTATCAGATTATGAACAACTACAGAAGAATTTTGAGGAATTAAAACAACAAAATGATGAACTCAAGATAAATAATGAGAAGAATATGAGAAGATTATAGGGAATCACTACTTTGCTGCATGAACTAATTCCCCACATGAGACAAGCCGATATGGGAGGAGAACACCGGAGATCCATAGAAACCCCTCCAAGGACCACACAGCAGGGGGTAAGAGTTATAACTCCAAGACCGAATAACCAAGTCCCAGAGATGACAGACTTGGGAAGGGAACGTGATAGGAGGATAGGGAAAACTCTCATGTATAAAGAGACAGAGGGAAGCACATACTCACAAGCTCCTTATGTCCCACTTCCTCGCAAAAACGAAGTAGAACAGGAAACACTTAAGGCGTCTGACATCAAGCGCCTCATAGAAAATGTGCTAGAGCAGAAGCGGGTAATGATGATGCCAAAGGAAACACCCCCAAAGGGGTTTCCTTTATTTGAAGAACTCCAAAGGCAACCAGTGCAATAGGGGTTTGAGCTACCGCAGCTTTCGATATACTCGGGAAAGGAGGACCTAGAGAAACACCTACAACACTTCGCCGCAGTGGTTGTGTTACATGGTTGGAATGAGGTCACTAAGTGCAGAGCCTTCCCGCTTTCCCTGGTAGGACAGGCTCAACAATGGTTCACTGAATTACCAGTCGGACATGTCCAATCATTTGAACAGCTGAAGAAAGAGTTTTTGGAGGCGTTCGCTACCTATGTCCCGAAGAAGAAGAGTGCCATGTATTTGATGAGCTTGCTGCAAAGGTCAAATGAATCCCTAAAGTGATATATTGAGCGATTTAGGGCTGCAACGCAAGAGGTAAAGGACCTCTCTATCAGTTTGGCAGCTTCAGCCTTGCTTAATGGAACTGCCTACGCCCCACTCAGGAGATCCCTGGCATTTTCTGAGCCAGATTCAATGGTTGAATTGTTTGCCCGAATCGAACAATTCATCGTTCAAATGGAAATTTTAGAAGCATGGGAAGGGAAAAGAAGAGGAAGGCCGAACGACGTTGGGTCCGACACATCAGTGAAGTTGCCAAGAAAAGAGAAGAGCCCCCAAAAGATGCAATTCTAGAGCTTTGCTCCCCTCGCTAAGCCAAGAGTTGTTATCCTTTCCTCCATTGCACATGGGCAGGGACATGGACTCTTTCCGCAAAATTTCACGAGTCCCCAAGGCACACTATAGAATAGTGTTAGGAGCTATGAAACCAGATTGAACAGCTAATCAAAGATGGGAAATTCAATCGATTCATACTAGATAAACCTGAAAAATCATCAAGGTTGGAGGAAAAGGTCCAGGAGAAACAATCAGAGAAGATGTGAAGAGCAAGACCTGGAACACTAAGCACTATCAAAGGTATTCCCTTGCTCTATTGGTCGGGGCCAGCTATGAAAGATTTGAAGCACAAGACATGGAGATGCGTTCATTGCAAGAGGCACTACCCGACTCCGCTATGAGCCGGAATTATTTTTAAATTTTCCATTGTAATAATATCCCCCAATACGTAAAAGAATATAACCCATGTATTCCCGTGGAAGGGGCAAAATTATAAGCCAAACCACATAACCTAGGCCTTGAGCATTTGTATGTACGATGAAATGTAATGCAGGTGCAACAGCCTGGCGATGACCTCGATGAGATCAGGATGACTGGGTAGAAATCGGGCGCATATGACCCCAGGCCAGGTCAGGATCATCGGACGCTCTGATGGCTGTGCTCGCAGACTCACCTGGATCCCTCGATTGAGTCCGGTGTTATGCCCCTGAGCTAGACCCGATTCCTCGATTGATCTGGCGCCTAGGTCTCCCGGCAAGCTCAGACACCCGGGAAGAATCTGGAACCTGACTAGCTATTGAACCCAGATACACTAAGGATAAACTGACTCTCATGAGGGATAAAAGGTAGTGACGACGCTACATGATGAGTCGAAAAGCGTCCACACCGCGCGAGGCTTAAGTCATCCAACTGCAATCTGGTTCTTACGACCTAAGACCAACTCGGGATCGCCGGATGCTCCGATGCCTGTGCCCGCAGACTCACCTAGATCCCTCGATTGAGTCCGATGCTATGCCCCTGAGCTAAACCCAACTCCTTGATTGATCTGGCACCTAGGTCTCCCGACGAGCTCGGACACCCGGAAGGAATCTCGAATCGGATCGTTGGCCAACTCCACATCCCCTGGGACAGACTGGAACTCAAAGCGGTGAGTCGCTATAAGGTAAGTCGAAAGACGCCTTCGCCATGCGAGGTTTATGTCTCCTAGGTGCGATCTGGCGCTTATGACCCAAGACCAACCTAGGATCATCGGATGCTCCGACGCCTGTGCCCTAGACTCACCTAGATCCCTCGACTGAGTCTGGTGTAATGCCCCTGAGCTAGACCCGACTCCTCAATTGATCTGGTGCCTAGGTCTCCCGGCAAGCTCAGACACCCAGAAGGAATCTCGGATTGGATATTTGGTCAAAACCAGATCCCTCTGGACAGACCGGACCTCAAAGGGGTAGACGAAGAAAGTAAGAGACAAGATGCAACCCTCGAAAACCCGATCGCCAGGACTTAATTTAATGCCTATGACGATAAGATCAACTCGGGATCATCGGATGCTCCGACACCTATGCCCACAGACTCACCTAGATCACTCGACTAAGTCCGGTGCTAAGCTCTTAAGCGAGACCCGACTCCTCGATCGATCTGGCGCCTAGGTCTCCCGGCAAAAACTTGGACGCCCGAGATGAATCCCGCGTTGGATCCTTGACTCAATCCAGCCCTCCCATGGCAAACGAAGCTGATGGAAAACAACAGGCACCATCAAGAACCACCCATGACGATAGATCAACTCGGGATCATCGGATGCTCCGACGCCTATGCCCGCCGCAGACTCACCTAGATCACTCGACTGAGTCCGGTGCTACGCTTTTAAGCTAGACCCGACTCCTCGATTGATCTGGCGCCTAGGTCTCCCGGCAAAAACTCGGATGCTGGGGATGAATCCCACGTTGGATCTTTAGCTCAATCTAACTCCCCGAAACGTTCGCAAAGGCCCGACAATCCCCAATCTAGACAAAAGTCGAGAGCTCGATGAATGTTGCATGAGTCTCGCAATCATGTCAGGGGTGCGAGGCCTATCCCGAGTTTCCTAGGGCCAAAAAGCCTTGAAGAGAAGGTGTAGACATGAACAGGCAAAAACTGAACTATTATGGCTAATAAATCAAAGCCTAAAGAGGTATGAAGGCAAGTCGCATAACCAACAAACAAATGATGGAAACATAATAGAATTACGTAGTGATTCAAATAAGGCAATCACACGAGGCACGTTGAAACGATTGCCAAGAAACTACATTCAACCAAAGATGACAAAATGAAACTCAATAGCCAAAGAAATGCGTCAAAAATTCTAAGAAAAATGCTTTGAGATGAAACTAGCAAAATGATCATTCCTTACAGCTAGTTAAAAAATAATGTAAATTATAAAGACGACACTAATCTTCAGCTAAGGGACGATTCACGTGGCCTGAACCCACACCAGAGAGTGTATTTAAGAAGCATCAGCGTTAAAGTCCATTTCTAGGGCCTTCTCGATCATCTGAGTGGTTCTAGACGCGCTGACACTTACTTCGCCCTCCTCGAGCTTAAAAGCGTAAGAGCTCCATGGGCATAGCCTTGTCAAAAGTTACGTTCGAAAAAATTCCTAAGACAGGAAAAATCCTGGGAAGCAAGGTTTTTAAGGAAAAATTCATGAGGAAATAAAGGTTATTCGGGAAGAGCCATTTCCGATTGTTGGTGCCCTATGTTTAGAAAATACTCTTCATTTTGTATCTAAGAAGAACAAAACAAAGAGTGGGGGACAATTGTGGTGCCCCAAAAAATGGAGAACGAAAAAGTCCAAGCATGGCAGGAAAGCCACCTTCGGAAGCTGCTGAGGAGAAGCTTCGGAAGCTGATGGTAAGGAGCTTCGGAAGCTGCTGAGGAGAGCTTCGGAAGCTGCTGAGCTTTGGAAGCCACCTTCGAAAGCTACTGAGGAGGAGCTTCGGAAGGTGCTGAGGAGAGCTTCGGAAGCCACATTCGGAAACGGCTGGGGAAGGTTCCTACGGAAGGAGCCCTTCGGAAGGAATCATTCGGAAGGGCCGCGTGTGCTCCCCACTCGATCTCTATAAAAGGCCAAGTTCGACCCTCAGAGGGGGATCCAGACATCAGTATTTTTCTCCCACTTTCCTTCCGAAACTTAGTATTCTTTTCCATTCATTGCGATCACTTTCCTTCTATTACTGACTTGAGCATCGGAGGGCCTTTGCGGGAGGAAAATCCCGCGAGCCTTTCTAATCCTTGTTTGTCCACTACAGTTCCTTCGGAAGAACCAAATACCCTTTGGAAGGACAAAAAACCCTTCGGAAGCTGCAGGGAAGATCTTCGGAAATTCATTAATCCAGTAAATTATAATAGCATTTATCTAACATCATGAAATTCCTAGATATCAAAATATGCTATCATTTACAACTTCATTAATCCAGTAAATTATAATAGCTTGAATCAAAAAGATAAAATAGTTTAATACATCCAAAAATGCATCATGTATCGAATATACAATAAAATGCATATGTCAAGAAAACTAAAGAGATAGGAAGGTATCAAAAAATGTAATGCAAATAAATCTACAAGCGACTAACATATAACATATTATGCAATTGTATTATGTATATTTGAAAAAAGTGCAACATGAAAATGCACAACAGCTAAAGTATAACAAATTATGCATAGAAAACAAACTCAGAAAATAGACCCAAAAAGAAGGATAGCAATGTAACACCCCAAATTTCTTGAGTGTATTATAACTTAGAATTTCAGGGAATATAAAAAGTTTTCATATCACAATAGCTGTCATACATCACACAATATCCCAAAAACCCTAATTTTTACCTTCTCAGCTTAACAAACACAGTAATCGAATAGTTAAGACAGACGTTAAAATTTCAAATGCGGAAACTAGATCGAACCTGATATGGTTCACAATCATAATATTTTATTTATCATAAAATTGTTCAAGACGTCTACAAAATGTATTACATGGACATCATCTCTAGTAAGTGATAACTGAATATCTTAAACATATCCAAAATTATATAGGTTCGCACATAAATAAAAATATGCTAAACATACTACATATAGTAAATTAAGCTTATTCTTCAGCTACCTCCTTTCCTTTAGAGCTGCTCATCGAACCTGGAACGTTTGAACATTCCAAGGACATAGTCCAATTAGAAAATGAATCTTTTAGTGAGAAACTCCAAAAAAAACAATTTATATCAATATATGAACAATTATAAAATGTATGAGGAAAATAACGAGAACTACTTCGAAGTGCCTCGTGAACATGTCAACCTCCTCCAACGAGAGCTTTCTCAATGGCGCACGCATAGCGTATCTCGGGAGGTCCCTAACCATGTCACTTCAGCCCGACCTCATAGCACTCATGTAAGCACCACATCTGTTGTTCCTTAGGCTCACGGTCTTCCCCACGAGAGCTTTCTCGATGGCGCACGCATAGCGCCTCTCGGGGGATATCCGATTTTTGCCATCGGCCAACAAATAGGTACAATAGTATGGCCACACGAATGTTATAAATACAACAGTTAAAAAGCCAACAGCATATATTTTTCAGAAAAATACAATTCATATATGCAACATGATTTCACGTAAGAGAACAATAAGAGTTTACGTACAAGAACTTCACAAAACACGTCTCATGTAATAGAAGTCTCTCATAAGAGAATAAGAAATAGAATTTGAAGTATAAGAGTCTCACCTTGTTGGTTTATCTTTTGAACAGTATAATTTCGCATCAAATGGCCTAGATTTCTGTAGAAAACACATGTTTTGGTAAACCTAATCTCAAATATTTTTATATAAGATTGAGAGGCATTAAAGTAGGGGCATAACTGAAAAAATTCATAGAAAAAGGACATCTCACACGCCCTCACGCACCCCGGGAATGTGACTCACGCGCTTTCACGCGCAGCCACTTCCGGCACGTGTATCTCACGCGCTGCCTACCAAATTCGGACAACATTGCATCGTTTTCATATTTCGGCTATATCTCCCTCATTTTAACTCCGATTCGACCCCCGTTTGAACCTACACGACTCTCTCTTCCCCCTCTACAGGATTATAAAAAAAGGGACTTACCTCACTTTTTTTCTGACTGATTTTGGTGAACTCCAGTGAAGTCAAGTAACTCCGACGAGACTCGTTCTCCCCGGCTTCTCCTTTGATTTCTTCCCGCCTTCTTACCGAACTTTCTCCTCTCTCTCTAGATAAAACTCCTCATCTTAGAGTGCCTCAACTCTCAAACTTGCTTGGAATGATTTGAGAACAACCCATATTGCTTATTTATAAATTTCTTCAACTAATCATATTATGCCACTTGTCACAATCTAAGCCATGGACTCCAAAGACTCAAAGATATATTTGAATGGCCTTTCAAATCCAAAACTATAATGGATTTAATTTTTGAAATCCAATCTAATTCCCTAATTTCTTCAAAATGACATTTTTGCCTTTATTTCAAGTCCTCAACTTTAATATTTTACCACATGAGCTTATAATTTCATTCTTATTTTATTTGGATAATTCTTTAATTACAATTACACCCTCAAACATCAAATTTATCGAGATACTTAAAATCTCAAAATTAATAACTTAAAATTACTTGATATGTACGATTCTCGAGAAGCCTTTACCATCATTCGGCTTTTTTAGGCTACAATTTAGCTTAACCGAAAAATCGTCTCTTATTTTATTTCTTTCAGCGTCATAAATCTCACATCGAGACGCTCGTCAAAAATATACTTTTGACCTTAGGTATCTAAGCTCCAGGGCACTCCCTGCGACCGATTCGGTCACTTATTGCTATTCCAAGCATATTTTTTGATATTTTAAACTTATTTAAAATACATGGCATCTTCACAAAAATATGGGGTATTATAAGCAACATAGAAAACAAACCCAATTGCAGGAACTATAGGTCGCATGCTAGCTGATTGTCGGAGAAGTCGTTGGTCATCTCGTTAGAAGCTGGAGGAGAAGAAGAAAAAAATGTGCTGTCGCTGGAGAAGGACTTGCTAGAAGTTGGATGAGAAGAAAAAAAAAATACGCTGAAACCTGGAAGAAGAAAAAGATAATGCAAAGAAGAAAGCGTGCTAGAGAAGAATTGAAGAGACACTAAGTGCCCCCCACCCCTTGGAG
This sequence comes from Diospyros lotus, assembly GCF_014633365.1. Classification (NCBI taxonomy): domain Eukaryota; kingdom Viridiplantae; phylum Streptophyta; class Magnoliopsida; order Ericales; family Ebenaceae; genus Diospyros; species Diospyros lotus. The sequence continues at coordinate 38,608,647 of NC_068349.1, read as the reverse complement.
ACAAAGCCTACCTGCCAAACCCACTGGGCCACACTCTTCAAATCAATCAATTGGCTTTTTGGAGTTCCTCCTCCCTCCAAATCTAACATGTATTGATGTATATATATATTTAAATAATATATGTGATATATATAATATATTTATTTATATTTAAATAGTATATTTATAAATTTATTAAGTATATATTTATATTATTGAGTGTTAAGTAATAAATATTTTTTATTTAATAAATTTATAAAATTAATATATATAAGTATATCGAGTTGACTCGTGAGCCAAATGAGTCTAGCTGATTCAAGCTCAGCTCACTTACTAAATGAGCCAAATATTTGAGCTCAAACTTGGCTCATTTGTATCACAAGCTAGTTTATTGAGTCAATTATCGAGTCGAGTCTTGAGCCAATTCATAAGTAGCTCGACTTATTACCACTACAACAAAAATGATTTGTTGAAGCATCTTTTTTAGGGCATTTTTTAGAAAGTATCATCTAAAATATCATTTTAAGGCATAATCTAAAAAAGTGCCCCAATACAATAACTTTAATGAGGCACAACAATTAAGTGTCCTATAAAATATTATTTTAAGGCACAATTTAAAGAAGTGCCCCAATAAAACAACTCTAATGAGGCACGACAATGAAATGCCCTAATAGACAAATATAAGTGTCTTAATAGATAAATCTAATAGGGCAGAATTTTTGAAATGCCTCATTAAAATAATTCTAATAAGACACTCTAATAAAGTGCCATAATAGACAAATCTTAAGTGTCCCAATAGAATAATTCTAATAAAACTTAGATATACTATAAAATAAACATAGGCACATATATTAATAAGATAATGTGTAGATTAGGTGGTCACGCATGTGCAAGAAGAAGGAAAAGTTCATGGTTCGAGCTGAGGAATAAGTAAGTTAGAGTTAAGAGATGAATTTGTGGGGGATATGAAAAATAAATTTATAGTGATTTTTGAGGTATTTTTAAGTGTCGCAACAAATTTAAATTTATAGTTATTTTTTAGGCATTTGTAAGTGTCTCAATACATTTTTGGGGCATAGTTATATGAGGCATTATTATTAATGTCCTAATAGTTAAAATGCCTCAATAAACTATCTATTAAGGCATTTTTAAATACCTTTTAATCCAAAATTTGTTGTAGTGTACCAATCCTAAACTGACAAGCTACACTTTAATTTGATGTTCAGTAAACTGTTTTTGGGTCGAAGTGGGAAAATAATTATTATTAATATTTGATTTGTGCAAGCCATTATTATGGTGTGTGAGCTGTCAACCTGTCGCGCTGCTACTTGTGACCTTCCATTCCCGTTCTTTTCCACAATGGGATCGTGCCTAGTCGCTCCTATTGGTTTGCGGGCCCTTATAAAAATAAAAAATATATTGAGATATTATTTACTGCTAATATTGTTTAACCATATTATTCAAAATTGTTTTGCATTATAATTTATAAAATATAAGTTTGTATGTCTAAGGAAAAAAATTATAAATTTACAATTTTAAACTATATACGTATATAAATGATGATGCTAGACTGATTGTTGAGGTTTGTCTTAGATCAAATACCTACGAAGTTAGAGCCTTTATCTGTCAAAAAAATTTTAACACTCAAGTTATTAAGAAGAAAATAGACTACTATAAATGTGAGATTCTATTAGGATAATCATTCATTTAGAAGTTCGTTCATATTTATAGGTAGTGTGGAGTGACACTCAAAGTGTAGTTTGACTCTTGAGTTAAGATTCTTGGATGATTTGAAAAATTTTCAAAATATTTAGAGAAATTCTCGAATAACTAAATTCATAGGAGTAGATTAAGTTTACCTAGGTTTTCCTTATTAGTGATTCCAAGTCAAGTTAGATAAGGAGGTCTCTCTAGAATCATGTCTTATAGATTTACGGGACATGTGACATTCCTTAGTCTAAACGCATGATGATTTCAAATCAACCTCTATTAATACATATGATGTATGGTGACTAATAAACTCATACAGACAATAAAGTAATTTCTCTCTCAATGAAATTTGAAAAACCCTAGCATTTTCCATAACATCATTTCCCAAAAATGTTTCTTACCCTTCACGTTTGTTAACTACAATGTGGCTATTAATTGCTAAATCTTTGAATCCACCCCATTTATTATAAAGGTAAATTTCGCAATATATGAGATTGTCTAAATTGTATTAACTAATTTTGTATTTTTAAAATTGTGTACTAGCTTTTCTTGAGTTTTAGAGAAACCATTTTGTTTTTAATTACATGTGACTTCTCTTGATTTTTTTAAAAATAACAAAAAAACCATAGTTTCCCATCTCAATTTCTCCTTCTTCCTCCATGCTCTCTTAATCACCACACTCACTCCGCTTCTTTTTCAGCATCGATGACCACAATTTCCTTTTACTTTCTCCCCCCTATCTTTCTTTCCCTATCACATTTTCTTTCCTTGTTGGGTTTAGACAATTAATCCAACTCTAGGTTTGGGTTTATCATGTGAACTTGATGTGGTTGACCATCACTTAATTTGTGATTTGCTCATCTAATGCTTTCTGATTCCCTCCACTCGAGCACGTCCCAAATGTTCCCACAAGAAACACGAAATGCAAGGTCTCATCTCTTGATAGGTTCTCCAATGCTCAAATTAGTCATTGCTCGGGACTACTATAATAATGATGTAATGAGAGTCTAATAATTAGTCTACCTCACTCATTGGGCACTTTGCCTTTATATAGGTGTCTTGTGTTGCAGGAGATGTCCAAATAAGGCCACATAAATAGTAAGGATAAAATATGTTAAATGGGGCTAAGGGCTATTCATGGACCTTGCTTGGGCCTGAAGGACTATTCATGGGTCCCACTTGGGTCCAAGGACAATGATGGTGAGCTGGAAGTGTACCACACTTATTAGGCCTCCCTCTAAGCCTAACTCGTGGGCTTCGGGTTGTTTTGGGCTTTTTTATCCATCATCACTTGCCCCATTACTCCATATTTTGAATGTGATTAGATTAGGGAGTAGTGTCAAGGGTCTTTCTTTTCCTGACGATCGCGTCATGCCCTGACTTCAATTGAGGTTAAGAGTGTTCGACTGCTACTTGTTGCCATTGAAATCATTAGTAAACCCTTTAACTTTTACCTCCCCCTCATGCATTATATTGTGTCATTAGATGGTTTATCAATCTGCCTACTTTAATCAAACTAGTAAGGATCTTTCTCACCATTTTTAGATCACCATTTTTCATGAAAAGATGCAAATGAGAGAGTGCCACCTTAGCATGGTGAAGGGGAAAGATGTTTGTTCATCTTTTATTGGGGCTTATATATATATATATGGAATGATCTCATAGTATTCTATGCTCGTTGTCTTATTTTCCCTTTTACCAATGTTTAGAGTTCTTGGTCTTTTTCCTTGATTTCTTGTTTTGACTTGATTGCTCGTGGGGTTGTCCCATTTTCAACTTTGGAGTCCCAAGCAAAAAGAATGTGATTGCAAATGGGGCGATCATCTTCTCAGCTTAAGTTGTAAAGCATCACCATTCATTAGGCAACCATCTTTTTTTTTTTTTCTTTTCAAAACAGTGCATTTATTTTGAGGATCATCCAAGTGAGGTGGTCCATTTGTTGGATGCCTGATACATTGAGAGCAAAATTACTAGAAGATTCTTCTCAAGTTCTGTATATTCCATGTTTTTGGAATTAGATTGTCCTGAAAAGTCTTTAGTTTATAGGCACTCAAGCTTAAAGCATTTGATACTTGGTATAGTTCTTCCCAATTTAAGATTAGTTTTTTAGGTTTACTGGGGACTCCAAATCTCCCAAGAGGAAATACCTCGACGTCACCTTCTGGTTGTAATACTTGACGATCCTCTAATTATATGGCTTTTGCCTAATAGGAGCCTTCTCCTAGTGTTCATCCAGCAAGTCGAGATAGGCTCGCAATGCCTCTTAGATTCTACTACCAAATTTTGTTCCTTGAAGCTTATGGATCCCACCTCAACTGGGATAACGGCCCTAGACCTATAACAAAGGCTGAAAAGGGTCTCCTAGCTTGTATATGTTCAAGTTGGATGTGCTTGAAAATATGATCGAAGCCTAACTTGTGGGCTTTTGGTTGTGCTGGACTTTTCCATCCAGCACCAGCACCAGCACCAGCACCCTAGGTTTTTAACCTTGATTTTTTGTAAATTCCTCAAAAATATTCTCGAGCAAACTTCACAGTTAAATTGTTCTTGATTTTTCAATTTGTTAGAATTCTTTTTTCTTGTTGCTCTCAATTCTAAAAATATGCTAGGGTTCATCTCTAAGTCTCCGCTAAATTAAAAACTGTTGATATCTGTACATCATATTAATTTGTTTAGATTCTTATTATCTGTAATCCTTATAATAAAATTTGACTCTCGTAATGGTATTGGAGGTTTTTTTTTTTTCTTCATATAAATATAAGATACATAAATAATATTCATATATATATATATAATATTTTCATATAAAATATATCTAAATATTATTTTTAAAAAATTAAATACTTCGAAACAGAATGATTTAAGCCATAAAGCCCCTTATGATTTAAAAGTGGTTTTTAAGGTCCTAGTAGTTTAAATTTTTTGCTTGAGCACCCCTTATGTTAAAATTAACTTTACTTAAGTCTTAATTAAGTTATATTCAACTAATTAAACAAAAATTAGGTTAAATCTAATTAAAAAAATGAAAAATTAAAAATAAAAGAAAAGAATGGCCGTTCCAGCTACTGGCCGACGCCACCGATGCCCTGTCGTGTAATTATTTGTATATATTATTACATATTTTTTTATACATAATATATATAAAATATATTATATTTAATATTAAAATAATCTAAATCCTAATTGGATTAGAATTAATAAATCGATATTTGAACAAATTATTAAATCTATAATCGATGTAAAATAGATCTGGATAACGAATATACATATATATATCTATATTACTAAACTCTAAGATAATGACTCAAGTGGAAGTAAACCCGATCCATTTATTGGCCCACAATACGGACCTATTTATCCTTGAATTATGTGTATAGAAGTTTAGGGCCGGGCCGGTCCATTTCCGCAACGACAAACCCGTTGAATGCGCGCTGACCTATCCAACTATCGGGCGGTAAAGAGAGTACCACGTGTAGTCCGATCACAAAGTTGGCCCTTGCCTGGCGATTTAAAGGAGCCAAATCTCACTTTACTCCGAACAAGTCTCCTCTCATTGCGTCTAGGGTTTTTCTGGTTTCGAACTCGGAGAGTCCAGAGGTAAGACTCTCGTCTCGCGTCTAGATTTCAATTCATTGCTAGGGTTTCGAACTGTTTGGTTTCCCAGAAAACCAAGTAAAGTAGCTTTCTGGGCGTCGATTTCTGCTATTTAGGTGTCGAAGTCAGTCCAGTTATTTTGGTTTGAAATCCTTTTAATTTGTGCTTCTCTGCCTTATCTGAAGTACTGTTGTTGGCAGATTTGTGAAGATGAGGCCGGTGTTTTGTGGTAACTTCGAGTACGACACTCGCCAGTCAGAGTTGGAGCGATTGTTCTCCAAGTACGGGAGGGTGGAGCGTGTTGACATGAAATCTGGTATATTTCACTACTTGTCTCCGCGATCTTTTTGGCTTTAATTGTTACAATCTGTTTCTTTCATCTCTCCTCAATTTCTCTTTGGGTAAATTTATCCGCTCCCTTTAACTGATTGACCTTTCCGTATCATCTCATGGTTGGTTCAATCATGTAATTGTATTTCAATCTGGCCGACGCGCAAATTTCTCTTTGCGAAGTTACTTATTAACTCATGAATTTGGCAAAATGGTCTGTTGTAGTTTTTTGGTTTTTTTCCCCTGCCAATTTTTGTTTAGCTTTACAGTTAGATGTACATTGATTATTTTCCTGCATGGGTGTCTGGGCGGTAATTTTCAGGTTTTTTTTCTTTTTGCCTAAGTTGTTAAAGTGATGTTTGTATTCGTGCCAATTCATATTTGCCAATAAACTTATGTCTCAAATATTGCATGAAAATTGTCCAATCTATCAGAGTCAATATCGTTTGCAGATTCCTTCCTATGTTGATCAGCTAAGCTTTGTTCCTACTTTTTTCTAAACCTTTTTGCATCTTCGACATACAGAGTGACCAAATTAAGACTTTAAGTGTGGTATGCTGAGGGTGTGCGTATCCACTGTTGAAATTTGTGAAATCACGGATGGGTTTTGTTTGAAATTTGTGAAATCACGGGATCGATGGATATGGCTACTTATATGGTGTGCACATCCGAAGTATGTACACTGGGTGGGAAATTAAATGGAAGCCTGAAATTTCATTAGAGAAGAACTCCATATTTAAATGTTTGTTTTGACGCAGGAACATCTACTACTAAAGGATAATGAGCTTCTATCTTGGCTCGCTTCTGTGCCATAAACTTTTAATGCAAAGGAAACCCACCTGCCTGCCTGCACTCCTACTTACAGATGGACCCGTTCTACATTTCATTCACTCGATCATCAGCCACTCCACATCTGTCTCCTACTTACAGATGGCCTCGTTCTGCATTTCATTCACTCGACCATCAGTCAGTCCATCATCTGTCACTCACTCACCTCACTGCCCAAAGTTGCCATTTTTCAAGAATTGGTGTGGTGGGATCTATCAATTCATCATGCTATGCCTGCCACCACCGATCATAAGGAGATCAATGAATTCTGTCATGCCATGCCTTCCATTACTGAACTCCTGCTGTTTGAATGGTGAAGCATGCTTGGCAATGACAACTCAGACCTGAAACTTTGGATTTAAACCTTTAGTATGCAACCATGATCATGATTTAGTTCATCATGCAAGGCTCTACATCCTTATGTTCATCAGCTCTGCACGTATTTGCAGGTGTTGTATATTTATTTATTATTGCTGAGGAAGAGATCCTAATTTGGCTGTTGTACTGCCTGTGGCAGTCTCGGATGGGATTCATGGAAATACTTCGGCCTCTGATATTGGCTTTGTTGCTGCAGGGTTTGCATTTATTTATTTTGAAGATGAACGTGATGCTGAAGATGCCATCCGTGGTCTTGACAACAGACCATTTGGATATGACAGGCGCAGGCTGTCAGTAGAGTGGGCCAGGGTTAGTTGATTCCTCACTAGCTTTATTTATTTTTTTTGCATCAATTAGTTTCCTTGAGGTTCTTGGATTAAGTGAAATAGCGAGGGCACTATTTTGTTTCCTCATGCAGGGTGAACGTGGTCATCCTCGGGATGGCTCTAGGTCAATGGCTAACCAGAGACCTACTAAAACCTTGTTTGTTATAAACTTTGATCCGCACCTCACAAGGGTCCGTGATATAGAGAGACATTTTGAGCCTTACGGGAAGGTTTTACATGTTCGAATTCGAAGGAATTTTGCGTTTGTGCAGTTTGAAACACAGGATGATGCGACAAAAGCTCTGGAGTGCACACATATGAGGTAAAGTGGATATTTTTTTAATTATTTTAGCTTGGTTGTGAGCCTTGATATCTTGATTGTTCGTTATATGTGAACTATTGTGATGCAATGGATGTCTGGTTTTGCAGCAAGCTTTTAGACAGGGTGATTTCTGTTGAGTATGCCCTAAGGGATGATGGTGAAAAAGATGACAGATATGATAGCCCCAGGAGAAGTTATGGCAGAAGGGAGAGTCCTTATAGGCGCTCTCCAAGTCCAATGTATCGCAGGGGTCGGCCTAGTCCTGACTATGGGCGCTCTCGCAGCCCAGTTTATGATAGGTATAATGGTTCATCATATGATAGACCCAGAAGCCCTGAATACGGCAGGTATAGGAGGTAGGCACTTACCATTTGGAGTGATTTTTTTTTTTTTTCTTTTTTCTTTTTTCTTTTTTCTTTTTTCTTTTTTTTTTTGGGGGGGGGGGGGGGGGGGCGGATCTCTGTTGATCCAGTTCGCTTCTATGAATGTCTTGTTTGTGGTGCACTAGTTCTTTTGGTTTGAAGATTCTTGGACTTGTCATTTGTTGTTTACTCATTTTTCTCTAACTTTTGCCTTGCAGCCGCTCACCTGTGCGAAGGTCAAGAACGTGACTGATGATCATGGTTGATGAATGATGGTGCTTGTCAGGCTGTGGTGGTTCTAATGAACAATAGGTTTACCAGACAGTAGAAGTTAGATGTATTTCGTCCAATAGAATGTGTATTAGAAGTTCGTGGAGTTGGTAGGATGTGATATGATTAGTAGATACGTTATATGAACCAGCATGTTGTGGCTGTTTTTAGAACTCTTTAAAGAGTACATTATTTTGTGAAGTCATTGGCAATTAGAACGGCTCAAAATTTGCCTGCTAACTTCTGCTCTATATTTTCGTCATTCACCGTCTTATCTTCTCAGTGTCGGCTATAGGCAGCTGCCATGCCATTCTTTGGAAAAGTGCTGTGTTCTCGCAAGGCGGATTTGTTTCTTCTTCAAAATCCGCTACCTGCTCTGCTAATGGCTTGCCATTTTCTCTTGTTAAGCATAACTAGCATTTGTTCACTTTTGGTGAGAGAGCTTGTAACTAATTATCTCTCACTCTTCCGTCCTTGTAGCACGCCTTTCATGGGGCCAATAAATCTTGCCCCAGACTCCCAGTTGTTGATCATCTATCCGATCAATTGAATTATACTATACCATTCCGAGCTACAGTTGCTAAATCCCAGTAGGTTGTGCCAATGCCAAAATATTTGTGCTGTTGTAGTAGGGATAGGACCGAATAGGGGTTTATTTCTTCATGCTTCCCGTGTATTTATTTATATATAACATTTTTTTTAAATGTACAGTTAGAAACTGGTTGTGGTTGCTTTGAAATGCCCTCTTTTTCTAGGCATGCTTCACAAATCAGCATGGGTGTGGATTATTTTACCTTGTCCCACTGCCCACTGGTTGCCTATTATTATTGTTCGTTAGAGCTTCAGCTTATGTAAACAATTTGGATCCAACAGAGAGAGCAACTTCATTGTGATGATTATGAGAGAGAATACGCCAAAATAATCTGTTCTATGTATAATTTGCATTTCAAATGTTTTAACTCGTACTATCGCTAAGTTATATTACACTCAATTATTAAATATTACCATAGAGGTTATTTCTATGTGAGTTTAGAGAATTCAGCAAGTTTTTCAAACTTTTTACATTTCTATATACAGCAACACACCAATAATATATATATATATATATAAACTTTTTACATTTCTATATACAGCAACACACCAATAATATATATATATATATATTATCACAGCAAAGGTGAAGGGTGTAGGTGGCGGGTCCTGAGCCATCGATTAGGATGCCCGCAGGATTAAGCTACAAAATCATGTCAATGAAACACCATCATCCACTTGGTCAGCGGCCCCTATATATTTTATATCCAATTCCAATCTCATCTTAAAGCCACCATTCTGCACGGCTTATACGCATGGGATTCTAGCTACCAATATGCATCGGATTCTACAAACCCCCCCCCCAATCTCTCTTTCTATATAATTTATATATATACTAATTAGCATCATCTTACCACCCTTCAATTATCAATTTAAACTGATGATAAAAGAGCAACCCTTCAATTAGCATCATATTACTAAGAAAGAAAACTTGAATTAGATAGATCTTCTTTACCCTTTGGCACTATAGCAACTAGCACATACAAATATATAGAGTATTTTAGTGGATTAAATCAAAAGGGCTAGCTATTGACATGAATTTTGAGTGATTAAACATAAAGCTTTTTAGGAAGTGTGATTGCCGATGAGACCCATCAAGGTTGGGGGTTGGGAAGGCGTGCATCTATGTATGATCAAGTAAGAGTAAGACGGTGTCCTATAAAGGCCAAGCAAATCAACCGTTTCCTTCACCTTTCTGCTAACTTTGGGGTTGTCTTCTTGTCTCCATCCATCATGTCATTCGCAGACATTAACATTAGCCTCTCTCTCTCTCTCTCTCTCTCTCTCTCTCTCTATATATATATATATATATACGTTTGTATCTCCCACCCGTACTCACGATCTACCACTAAGATTTGTATATATGCTTAATAGTCCATATATTTAAGTAGCTAGGGTTGGAAGATTAATTGTTAAAAAATTATATTAAAAATATAAGAAGTGAGTTTTGTTAACGACACTAAAGTTGTTATTTATGATAAGAAAGTTACAGATTTGACTTGTAAAGTAAAACAAAGATTATATTATAAATACGATTTTTTTCCTATTCCTTTTACAAAGTACAAATATATTAATTTTATGTCATGATGTTTAATTTGAGAAGAAAACAATAAAAGGTGGTGGTTGCCGGTTTGGAGGGGGGGGGCGCATAAATTAAATGTGACAAAATAATGAATCAAAAAAGTTAGAAAAAGTGTGTGCGTGTGAGAGAGTGAGATCTTCTCCAATGGACTTTGTTTTCATTTTTTTAATTTTTCTTTTATGTTTGAGATTGAATTCTCTCCATTGGGTAAAGAAGGGGAGCAACGCCTTATGATTCCAAGTCCATGTTAGAGGAATGATGAAAGCTGACAAACATAATAAATCTTTGGCAAAAGAAATGTCCCTTTAAAAACCCTCCCCCATCACCCATCACCCATTCTATTCTATTCTATTCTCCCTCTCTCAAAAGATGACCAGCTCGGCTTCTTCCTTCACTACTCTCATCAGCTGGTTAAGCTTACTGTTATGCTTTGTGGAAAAATGCCCAACAGCCGCTTCAACCACCAGGTTCTATGACTTCAAGGTCTCTCTGCCTTTTCCTATCCCCATTATCTGTGCGTCATATAGTTATCTATTTGTAATATTATTGCATCTATCGCCCTAACTATTTTAACGGAAAGATTACGTATTAATACGATTTCTCCTCCCCATTCTCACCAAACAGGGATTCTCGTAATAGATCAAGACTTCCTTTCGTGCATGCATGTTCTAATGCAAATATATACATGCAGTTTATAATTAATGTATATACTGCATTCGTCTATATATCTATATTGATTGAGTTGATGTTCTCTGTGTGATCGTTATTTCAATTTTCATATATATATATATATATATATATATAGGTGCGAAGCTTGAGAATCACCAAGCTCTGCAATAGCAAGGACATCGTTACGATCAACGGAATGTTTCCTGGCCCGGTTGTTTATGCCCAAGAGGATGACACAGTGATTGTTAGAGTCAGCAACCTTTCCCCTTACAATGCTACCATCCACTGGTAAGCGGTAACTAATTATATGTATTATAAGAGTATTGGGAAACTGTACATATATGAATTTAATATGACATTAATTATATGGCATTTTTAATTAAAAGATAAGTAATGATGATATCAGTTGAGTTGATTAATAATTTCTAGCTAATTTGTAGCAAGGTGGCTGCTTATTGTTGTTTTCAGGCATGGTGTACGGCAAAGACTATCGTGCTGGTTTGACGGTCCATCATACATTACGCAGTGCCCCATTCAAGCCGGAGACACTTTCACCTATAACTTCACATTGGTGCAACAGAAGGGCACTCTTTTTTGGCATGCTCATATTTCATGGCTTAGAGCCACAGTTCATGGTGCCATTGTTGTCCACCCTAAATCTGGGGTGCCCTACCCCTTTATATTCCCCTATCAAGAGCATGTCATAATCCTAGGTAAATTAATATTTAAATCTCTGTAGTCTGTGCCCCCACCAAATCCTAATTAATCTTTGTCCGAGGAAAACAAGTTACATATTTATAAAAAAAAAAACAAAAATTCAAGTAGAATACCACTAGACTTTATCTTATATACAAAAAAAGAAAAAAAAGAAAAAGAAAATTCACTCTTTGTAATTTATATGATTACAATGATATGACTCGCTTGACATTCCAAATTAAATTTTGCAAAATATTGAATTTTCTAGTTTGGAATGTGTAACACCTATGGCTACTGCTGCCTTAAAGTTTTATAAAATAAGGGTTATATTCATTGCATCTTGAATTTTAATGGATTATACCCATCATGAATTCGAGTGGTAACCTAGTGGTGTATAAGGTGGTAGCGTTAACAAGCTCATTACTTGACTGAAAAAAAAATTAATGGGTTATTTATTTGAAGATAATTATGGAATTCAAAAGTAGTAATTACCCATTTATTAATAATTGAAGTGAATTCTGATTTCGCACTAAAGAGGTTTGGTGTCTGTTATGTGTTTGGAACATCACAGGGGAGTATTGGCTGAGAGACATTCCACGATTGGAACAGGCAGTTCTGGCCAGCGGCGGCCCTCCCCCGCCAGCCGATGCTTTCACGATTAATGGGCACCCTGGTCCCAATTACAATTGTTCCACCAATGGTACATAAATTTATATATATATATAAAATACTAATTAGACTTCCATTAATCATCAGCTGTGCTGATCGAGTATATATTAAACAATAGTTAATTAATGGGTCAGCTGCTGGTTACTGTGCTATATTTTCTTTTTCTTTCAGATGTGTATGACGTCGTTGCAGTCCCCGGGAAGACATATCTGCTGAGACTAATCAATGCAGCCTTGAACATGGAGGTCTTCTTTGCCATTGCTGATCACAAATTCACCATTGTCGAAGCTGATGCGGAATACACAAAACCATTCACCACAGACCATGTCATGATAGGCCCAGGTCAGACGCTGGGCGTTCTCGTCACCGCGGACCAGCCAATCGGCACGTATTCCATGTCCATGGGACCTTACATGTCGGCAAGAAACGTCTTGTTCCAAAACACAACGGCCATTGCCTACTTCCGCTACTTGGGCGCCTTGCCAAGTAGCTTGGCTTTACCTGCTTCATTGCCAAGTTTCAACAACAATCTCGCGGTTAAGACCGTAATGGACGGGCTTAGGAGCCTTAATCCTGCAGTGGATGTGCCTAAGCAGATTGACGCAGACCTCTTCGTCACCATTGGGTTAAATGTTAATCTGTGCCATTCCAGGACCCCGCAGCAAAACTGCCGAGGCCCTAATGGCGGGGTTTTCGCTGCTTCCATGAATAACATAAGCTTTATAAAGCCCAAGATTTCACTTCTTGAAGCTTACTACAGGAGGATTAGTGGGTATTACACTGAGGACTTTCCAGGCTTACCCCTTGAGTTCTATGACTTCGTCAATGGGGCGCCCAATAACAGCCCTAATGATACCCAGTCATTGGTTGGGACCAGGACCAAGGTGGTTGAATATGGGACCAGGGTTCAACTAATCTTCCAGGATACAGGCACGGTCACCACTGAGAACCATCCCATGCATCTTCATGGCTATAGCTTCTATGTAGTAGGGTACGGAATTGGCAACTATGATCCCAAAACTGCGAATTTTAACTTGGTTGATCCGCCTTACATGAACACAATTGGAGTCCCAGTAGGAGGATGGGCTGCAATTAGATTCGTCGCCGACAATCCAGGTACCTAATCTACATATAGAATAGACTTACATATATACTTGAATCAGCAAGTACTCATGATACATATAAAAATGACATTAATGATATTTTTAATTTTATTAATTGTACAGGGGTGTGGTTCATGCACTGTCACTTGGACATACATTTATCGTGGGGCTTGGGAGTGGTGTTTATAGTGAAGGATGGGAAAGGAGAGCTAGAGAGCCTTCCTCACCCTCCTGCAGACCTGCCCAGGTGCTAGCCAGACATATATATATATATATATATATAAAGCTAGAGAGCTTTCAAGATTTTATATATATAGCAGAAATTTGACAAATGGGTTTGGTCTTTCCAAAAAAGTGATCAATTGGGATACCTTGACTCGATATCAACAGTATTGTGCATTGCAGCAGTGTATTATCAGTTTAATATGTATATTAAACTAATTATCCTAAGGTCTTATAAATTTTAGTGAGCTTATACAAGACAAGCTTTAAAAATAAAATTGTTCTTTACTAATTATTCAAACATCACATCCTTGATTTGTGACAAAAAAAATAAAATTTAAATAATATATAAAAACTTTTAACACACTCTTAACTATTTTTAAGTAAACAGAATCATCGTGCACCATGACCGCTTGTTTTTTTCTCGTTTATGCAGAACAAAATATTTATGTTAACGGGAAATGTACTGAAAGGTCGATGGCTTTGTAACGTTTTCGTAGAGAGTAAAAAGAACAAAATTCAGAACTGATCATAAAGATAAAAGGAACAAAATTAAGAACTAATAAAAAAGGCAGGCAGGTAACTGGTAACTGAGATTTGAAGGAATTTGGCTCTTGTTGATCGAAGACATTCAAACCCAGCTAATCCCACGTCCCTTTCACATTAGAAAAATCACCTTCCAAGGGCCCCTACCTGCTCCCCCTCTTTTTGAAATGATATAATCATACAACTAATTAACTAATACTTCTTTAATTTATCAGAGTGAGATAGCATGATTCTAGATTATTACAAGAATAATGATAGTCCAACTGTGATGCGTAAATACAAGACAAGAGTCCTCATTCGACCCAATATATATATATATATATATATTTATTCTAATTTAAATTAGATATCAGTGCCTTTGTTACAAAAAATTATAGCTTACTAAACTTTCTGAATAATTAACCAATTAATCAAAATATATTTATATATCCAGAAAAAAAATACGTATAAGTAGAATTCATTTTTCTTTTTCCCTTCTTCTCGAATTCAAGTGCGCCATTGGAGAACGGTATGTAAAAGGGATGTGCCGAAAATGTGAAGAATATATATAATCAAAGTTATCCACCATATACATATATATATAAAAGTGTCAAAAAAGAAAACCACATCACAAATTCCACCAACAACTTAATGCAAATTAACATAATTAACCACATCGTTTGGGGTGAACTAATTGACCTAGACTAATATATACCAGAACCCTGTAGCTAGTCAAAACACCATCTCTAGCTTTCCATTCCACCTTTGAAAAAGTGATCCAACAAAAAAACATCTTTTCCCAGCCAAAAAAAAAAAAAATCTTTAAACATTCTTTCTTTCGCACTAAAGGCAACTGCAGACAAAGGAGGTAGATTTTCTCTCTCAAGAGTCAAGACATCATTTGATTCGCCTTTGGATCTTAACCCTTTTCTCTTTCTTACTTCTGAGTTCATATCATGGACGCAGCTCAATGGTCACAGGTGAGTGAATTCAGCTCCAGATTATTTTATCTCTCTGTCCTTTTATTTGTTCAGGGTTTAAGCTGCTATAGGCCAGTTTAATATATATATATATATATATATATGGTTTGCTTTAGATTATATATGGGAGACATTTTTTTTCTTTTCTTGGCCTCTTGTTGTAGAACATATACTTGAATTCAATTCCATTGATTTTCCTTTTATATATGGATACATCAGATCAATGATATTCTTTCTTTACTTTTCCATCTCTTTTTGATCTCTAGTTTCAGTTTGTTCCAAATTTAAGTCTTATCATGGAGAACGAAGGCACTGTTTCTTTTGCTTTTGGTGGTAACTTACAAAAGGCTTGGAAAAAGGTTTTAATCGTTACTGTCAGCAGCTTTATGATCTGTAGCCAATTCAACAATCCTTAAAGTGAAAGCTCACTCTCCTTTTTCTTTTCTTTTTTTAATTTGAATTTTGACCTCGTGATCTACTTTATTTCTCGACCACTTTACTTAATTAGTAGGAATTAATCCTTGTTAGTTAGATTATTATTTCTAGATCATAAGCTTAATTATATATGTTTCAATGGCTTCCCGGATCTTAATTCTCTGGGACTGGGGGTTGTACGTATAGGTTAAAGCCATGGAAGAGGCTGCGGCTATCAGCGGATGCTCCAAACCTATGACTATGATGTTGGAGAGGAAGGCAAGGCCACAGAAAGATGAAGCCTTGAATTGTCCCAGGTGCACTTCCACCAACACCAAATTTTGTTATTACAACAACTACAGCCTCACTCAACCAAGATACTTCTGCAAAACTTGCAGAAGGTACTGGACTGAAGGTGGAACTCTTAGAAATGTCCCAGTTGGAGGAGGTTCTAGGAAAAACAAGAGATCCTCTTCTTCTTCAACAGCAGCTTCGGAAATAATTACTAATCTAAATCCAACAATTGGCCTCTCAAACTTCTCTTATCAAAACCCTAGCAGGATCCATGAAGGCCTCGATCTCAACCCACCTTTCTCTGCTGCTATACAAAACTACTACTTTACCATCTCTCAGCCTGTTGATCAGTTGTTACCCAAGATTCATAACAACAACAGCAATCCCCAAAGCTCTTCTTCAGCTTCGTGTGCTTCATCACCTCTTTCAGCCATAGAGCTGCTTAAGGGTGCTGGAATAACTTCTGTGGGTTTAAATAATTCATCTTCAATTTCAACCGCAACTCCAGACTCGAGTACAATATATACTCCAGTACTATTTCCTTTGCAGGAGATGAAACAAAACTTGAACTTTCCTCTTGATTGTCCTGAAAGTAGGTATGCGAATCTTCATAGAGTTGAAGAGAATGGTGGAGGGATGGTATTTCCCTTTGGAGTGCTAAAAGGCCTTTCAAGCACTAGTACTAGTGAAATTGATGATCAAAAAAAGGGACAAGGGAATTCATCTGGGTATTTCAGTCGAAAGTTAGGAGGGGGATCTTGGTAATTACTGGCAAGATCTATGACTACCTACCTATATATAGGAGAGGAAGGAGTGTTTTTTTTTCTTTCTATTTAATTTGCTCTCTCTCTCTCTCTCACACACACACAGATAGTTGTTACTTTTTATAGAGCAGTTGAGATACTAACTTCATTGCAGGATGGATGTAGTTCAACTGTCTATCACTTGACTCTTTGTTTACTGTTATTTGGGGCCTCACTTGATTGGATAGCTTATAATGCATTTCCTGCCTGACTATCAAAGTTTGATTGGTGACAAGGAATCCTTTAGAGTTGAAGATTATCAGTTTCAATTGAGGGATTTCCTTTATTTTCTCACCAGGTGAATTTAAACAAGGATAATATGGAGCAGCATTTATCTCTTTTACCGTTGTTAGGGCACCACAAGCTAGAATTAGTTTCAAAATAATAGAATTTTTGCTAAATTGATGAATAGTTTTAGTTGAATGCTGAAATAATATTTTTTTATTATTTTAAAAAACTCTTTGATTTTTAAATTATTGATTTAGCAACATAATAAAATTTTTACCAAACTAGAATTGGATACTATTCAAAATTGGGGTAAGTAAAGCCTAAGCTAAGAAGAGACGCACCGGTCAAATAAGGGACTCCAACACTTGAAAAACAGGCCCAGTTTGAACTTTAAAGTGTAATTAATATGTGGTGGTCAGCCTAAGACCTGCTAGTTGAGCCAGTAGAGCTTGCTCTGCTGAGATTTAAATAGCATCCAATGCCAATTAGGTGAAAGATTATATTTCAAAGTCTAAATCAATAATTAAAATATAGTGCTAATTTGGAAACATGGTCCCAAACAAATCAACGTTTTGCTATACATTTATGCGACCGCGGCTGCAACAGAAATGCACTCATCAATCAGATGCATTGCTCTCCAGCCGATTCATATATGAAGTGGAGTGGCTCAGATTCATACAGCAATTACCTATTGGCTCTTGCAGAGTTCATCGATCCCAGGTTAATACCATACAAGCAAGGTGGTAGACAATTCACCCCATTAGATTATTTCCTTAATCCCATGTTCTGCTCCACACTGAACAAGTATTTCTACAATCCCATGATTCAAGTTTGCCCATAGCAAATTCCATATCTCAACAAAGTCCATAGCACACGAGACTGACAACAAAACCTACAGTCACAAAGAAATAACCTTATTATCAATCTACAGTCACAAAGTAATCTTATTATCGTTGCCCAGCTGGCTTTGCCAATTCTAATCCCATGACCATTCATAAATATTATCAATTCAACAAAATCTTTTAACTGCTATAGCCTGCTTCGTGACCAGAGTAGGCCAAGGCCCTGAAACCAAGGCCAAGGTCTAGTAGTCTTCTACAACAAAATTTGCTGAGCTCCACAACAACAGAAATCTAATTCCCCTCACCACTGTGACTTCTCAGAAAGTAAAAGCTCGAATTCCAAACTTTAAGGTCATGAGCATTGCTAAATCTTTTATTTCAACAGTTGAGATTAAAGGAAAACCATGAGTTTTCCCATGGTGCACTAGATCAACAAGTTCCCAACTATTTACTCTTTTCTAGAGGCAAATGAGATAGGACACACGGCAACTACACAAACAATAGCGTCTCTTTTTAAGTATTCCATGGGCTAATAACCGCACTGTGATTGAATCCTAATACACGAGAACTGTTCTGTACAAATTTTAATTTGATACAATTATTCCTTGAACATCTAAGAGCAACCATTTTTGATATATGTAAAATGAAGTACAAATAAAAACATTATATACCAAAAGATCCTCCAGTTCTGACTTCCATACAGGGATGTTTGTTTTCGCAGAACAAAGGAAGGATAGGGGCTTCTACACCAGCAAAACAGGGATTCGCAGTGTGCAGGCTCAGCTCAGTGATCTCCATTGATTCCAAAAATTCGCACCTTGTGCATGTTAGGGAACTTGGCAACAACCAGCACAATTACTGCAAGAGTGATGAAAAAGAGCATTGGATGTTGGTAGTCAGTTGTGTGTGATGCAATCAAGTACCTGCCAGGATAAGAAACCGGAATTTTAAGGGTTAGTGGTAACACCTACCTTCAGGATAATTGAAATTCAATTAAAGTCTTAGTAGAGACTTGAACTGACACTATTATTAATAATAGGGTAGCCTATATATATATCAGGAACTCTCATGTTTCTTAATTATTCAAAATATTATGGGTTATACAGGAAAATATACCAAAGTTGTAGGCGCTCAACAATTTTGCTCTTTTGAACCAAGAAAAGGCTTCGGTCACAAGCCTGCCAAGTAGAACAAGGGCTAAAAAGCTCAGCATGAGCATTATGCTTGCAATTCAGGCAGGAGACTAATATGATAAAGAATTGAGGAGACCCCAAGTACACAATCTATTATTTATTACATTTCCGGTTTTGAGGTTCATTACTGACAATTTCCCTATTCATTTTTCTTTTTTCACGTTGCTCCAATTAACATTGGAATGAAAATGTACTCATAAAAGCAATTTTAAAATATCTAAAAATATCTGGAAAGTAAATGTATTAAGGGATGATAATCAATCTATCAAAGAAATTATTCACAAAGTCGTTTTCATAAAAGGACAAGCAAAAATTAAAAGTAAATAAAAAAAAAATTTCTGCCAATTAAAAGTAGTAAGGTTATAACTAAATACAAGAGTCAAAATTGTGTAAAACTATCAACAAAACAAGGTCCATAAATTTCTCCAGACAAAAACAGCAATAGTACTATTGATTATAAATAATATTTATAATACAACCTTCTACTATTATTCTCAAAACACAACTCACTGTTGAGAGTAAAAAATAATAATATAAAAAATGAAGTTAACCATCTATCTAACAACTTAAATCTTTAAATGAGATGGCTAACAATTCAACATAGTATCAAAACAGACAAAGATCCTGAGTTCAAACCTCAAACCTAACCCAATATTTAATTGTTGCACGTGTTTAGACCAGCTTTGTAGTAGAGCCTAGCCACACTTGAGGGGGCATGTTGAGTGTAAAAATTAATAATATAAAAGATAAAATTAACCCCTTATCTAACAACTTAAACTGTTAGATGAGATGGTAGTTGATAATTCAACATTTATTTCAGTATATATCCTTGTATTGCAATGTGATATATCGTGTTCTATGCTTTAGAACCAGTAGAACTTCATTATTTCACCAGTATCTCTTTTCCAACTCTAGTCAACAAAAATGTTTCAGACATATATACTGAAAAAAATTGAAATCTTGTTCCTTCTATGACACCATGCAGTTCAGATCACAACCATTTTTTTTTCCCATTATTGTTGTTCAACCAGAGATCAATTTGAATGCCACTTCCCAAGCTAATTATCAAGACCACATTAACATCACAAAAAATTGACTAAGCCGCGGGGGTTTGTTTCGTTGATTAAGCACCATCATTCACAATCCACTAAGAGATTTCATGTCTGACATCAAAAATCAAAATTAATTCACATACAAACTTCTAAATGAAAATCAAGCCATAAAACGAAGAAGAGGCAGAGAATACTTTCTGACATCTGTGGTACATTAATCTGTTCTACTGGACTTGAAAATTGAGGTTACAGCCAATAAATAATTCAAAAACACCAGAATTCCATTATTTCACTCGTGTTCTGTTTCAATTAGATTGTGAGAGCATCATGAGACTGTCAAGGTCAGTAACAGTGGCCAATTTTTCTGCCTCAATTAAATCACTCTGCTCTGTTTCAATTAGATTATTCCCAATAGTATTGTTGAATTCAAGGTCAATAACAATGTCAAACTAAATTGACCAATTTTTCTCACCACTCTGTTAGAATCATGAAGAGATTCTTTGTCTCCAATCATCACTTAGGAAACACAAACCAACCAACAAAAGGGAAATCAAGATGGACAACAAAGAATAAATTGAGAGACTTGCAACAATACAGAAAATCTTTGCATTTGACTTCAAAATGGAGGTTATGACAGCCATTCATATGGGAGCAAACTCCCTAACCAACTTGTTGCATCTCAATCCTCACCTACATTTCCATAGCCAGATATATAAACCATATGCTTATATATCTAGAGAGAGGGGGAGAGAAAGAAAGATCACAAGAAAATGAGGGAATAATCTGCAAACTCTTGTAATGGTACGTATGAAACACATACAGAAATAACAAATATTCACAGGAAAAATCAAATAAACAAACACCCCACATCATAACTGCTAATTCATGATGACATTCATGGTTAACATATTTAGAAACCAAACATATAATATTGAAGCATAATACATCACATTCGAATAAAGGAAAAGTGTCCATTATTGAAGAAGGATGATTTTCATTCTTTTGCTATTTCTTTTGTTATTTTTCTGCTTTTTACTTTTCTGTTTGCTGAGCTGCACAGAGGAACAATGACGTATTTTTTCTTTTATAAGTTGTTAGAAGATTCCTTTTGTAATGGTATATAGATGATTGAGTGTACAGTTTTGAGAGATAAGATCAGAGAATATTTTCTCTCCATTTTTTGGGCGTCTTTCTTCTCTGCATTCCTCTGTTCTTCATTTTGTTACATGGTATCAGAGCTCCCCTTGATCCAAACTTCTCACCATGGCTAACGAAAGGTTTCTCAACTTTTCAGATCCTTTCAACCCATTTCGCATCGACAATGGTGACAATCCCACTGCTGCCTTAGTTTCAGAACTCTTCATTGCTGACAATTATGTCAGTTGGTCTCGAGCTGTAAGTCGTGCCCTTCGAGCCAAGAACAAGCTTGGTTTCATCAATGGGACCATTTCCAAACCTCAAGATGCTACTGATCCAATTTTTGAAGCATGGGAACGTTGCAATGATTTAGTTGTCTCCTGGCTGCAAAATTCTGTAAGTTCTTCTGTTAAATTCAGTCTTGCCTTGGTCGATGATTCTCGCACTCTCTGGATTGAACTTCAGGACCATTTTACTCAACAAAATGGTTCTCGCATATTTCAACTCAAACGGGATCTTGCTAGCCTCTCTCAAGGTCAGGATTCCATTAGCACTTATTTTGGCCGCTTAAAAATTTTATGGGATAAATTGGCTACCTATGACCCCATACCTGTTTGTGATTGTGGCAAGCTGAAGGTCTTAAATGATCGATACGATCGTGATTGTGTCATATAGTTTTTAATGGGTTTATCTGATTCTTATTCCCATTCCAGAGATCAGATTATGCTTCTTGAACCCCTACCCCCTCTTAATCGAGTTTTCTCCATGATTCAACAGCAAGAATGGCAACATCTCATGCTTACCCAACCCTCTAACTTTGACCTCATGGCCATGATGGCTAAAACCAACCCCTCTTCTTCCAAACCTGCCCAGAAATTTTATAACTCTGTCGCTCAGAAACCAACTCGTCCTTATTGCACTTATTGCAAAATCCAGGGTCACACTCTTGAGAACTGCTTCAGAGTAGGAAATGCAACCCCACCTTTGTGTACTCATTGCAATATGTTTGGCCATTCTGTTGAGAAATGTTACAAATTAAACAGGTACCCCCCTGGCCATAAGCTTTATGGCAAGAACAAGAAGTTTGCTACTGCTGCTGCTGTTGCTCCTTCTCGAGCATGTTTTGTTGATAATCATGATGAAGAGTGCTCTGAGACTATGGTTCTTACCAAGGGTCAATATAATCAACTACTGGCTTTGTTGCATTCTAAGGACACCAGTTCAGCCACTGCCACCATGTCTGTTACTCAACCTTCCCCATCTTCTCAGCATGTCACTAACTCTAAAGTCGCTGGTATGGTTACTTGTTTCTCCACCCAAACGCACACCACTTCTTGGATAATAGACACTGGAGCAACAGATCACATGATCTGTTGCCCCTCTCTCCATTCCATCCATGGAGTTCTCCACTCGTCTGTCCAACGCCATGATAGCCTCATGGCTACGGGTAGCTCCTAACTCAAGCTGGTCGATCCGATTTTGACAGTCGATCGTGGCCGAGTTGGTCTGCTGTAGTTGTGATTCCAGGTTCTTCATACGAGTACCTTCTGCCATTACTGACTTTCTTCTCGATTGTCCAAGGAAAGGTGGCTCTGATACCAAATTGTCACGGCACACCCGTGAAGGCCACTACTCCTAGTTCGGATTGAATTAGGAGTGGGGTTCGACTAACACAAAACGGAACAGAGCAAGGGAGGGAGAGAACGAGAATGTAGAATGAGAGAGAGAGAGAGAGAGAGAGAGTTAAGAAGGAGAGAGGAGAAGCAATTCTGATATTCTCATTGATGCTTCTTACTCCAACCAGCTGGGAATATATAGCACTCAGCGGTGGGGACTGCTACAGCAGATTCCCTCCTCCATGCGGTTATAACCGCTTCTTGTCCTATTCTAATTCCCTCCACATGGGGAATCTTCCAGCTAATATAACTAAGGCAATTACAACAAGGAAATTAACAGAATTACAGCAATTGGAAATAACGAAAGTAAGCAAAAAATAAACCAAGATTCGTAGCTACAAATTGTATCCGTCCTAGGTCCCCTTCCGTGACACACGCTCCATCTAATAAAGGGAAAGTGTCCATTATTGAAGAAGGATAATTTTCATTCTTTTGCTATTTCTTTTGTTATTTTTCTGCTTTTTACTTTTTTGTTTGCTGAGCTATACAGAGGAACAATGATGTACTTTTTCTTTTATAGGTTATTAGAAGATTCCTTTTGTAATGGTACATAGATGATTGAGTGTATAGTTTTGAGGGATAAGATTAGAGAATATTTTCTCTCCCTTTTCTGGGCGCCTTTCTTCTCTGCATTCCTTTGTTCTTCATTTTGTTACATATAAAGAGAAAACACAACTAGAAAACATTACCCAACATTTACAACAATAGTCAATGTGAAAAGCATGCTAACTGGCACACTTCTAATGCTAAGTCAATTTAGAGCACATTAATGCCTAAAATACCACAGCTAAAGAAGGCCACCAATAAGACTCTTGAAATCTACATCTCCCAACTAGCATGTTGTTTCTATAATTCAATTAAAGTAACTTACAGCATCACGGGTACAACTGTTAGGAACTTTCTGTTGCGTGTGAGCTGCTTTCCATTGTCAATTTGCTCCCACCAAGTCAACCCATTATAGATCCCCTGGTCATCAGAAAAAGGGGTTCCTTTCTTCCAATGGAAGAAGTGATAAGTAACCTATACACAGAAACATACTCCACAATCATGCAATATAGAGGTATGAAGCAAATCAATATGGTGCAGAATGTATCAAGTTACAAATATAAAAGAACTAGTGTTAGGGAAATACAATAACCAAATGATAGAACATACTTGGGATGTCTAAAGAGATAATAGAGCTGATGAATTTTCAATAATTTCATTGAAGCAGGAAAATGTGTGCTTAACTATATAGAATTTTGCATGCTAAGAAAAACTATAATCCGTGATACTGAATTCATTCATTAAGAAGAGAAAAAGATTGTAAGAAAAAAAAACTACTTTATTTTTATTTTTAATTATTTATTTATTAATGCTGTTGTGATAATTATTTATTTATTTACAAATTCACCTAACCAAAAAAATAAAATAAAAGACCCTTTAGAAAAGAAATAAAATTAAAAATCAATAAGCTCCACAAAAAATTGAACATAGAATGGACTTAACAGATCCCTCCCCTTGGCCACAAAAAACAAGGAGAAATGAGGATATTTCCCCTTAGATGATGAATTGGGGGCTCCATTCCCTCAAATTCTCTACTCTTGCTTTCCAATTTCCACTGATTGTTCCCATATCACAAAAGCATCGAATAACAGGCCAATTATTCCAATTAGGTTTACCCTGTGCAAACAAAATGTCCATCACTGAAAAGGGCATACACCAAACCCATGACCATGTCACAAGGCTCCTAGCTTTGTGAGGGTTGGGGGAGTGTTGTTTTGGTATGCAGCCTTGCCTTAATTTACAGAGGTCGTGTCCACATACAAACATACCATTGCCAAAGCCCCATCTTGATGGTATACACCAAAAATTGGTTGTAAGATACTCTGAACCTTGTTGCCCATGATTTAGTGAAGATGATGATACATAGTCTTACCTCAACTTACTCATACAACACCCATCCAAAATTCCTCTTCTGGAAATTATCCACCACAAAAATTGAACTGAGGGCTGCCTGCAGATGAAGCAGGCTACTTTGGAAGGTGTCTTCAATCAACAAATAGTTGTTTCGGGGAAACACCCCCTCATCAGTAGAATTTTGGCAAAAACGAGTGATGCAAGAACACTCCAAGCCACAGATCACCCATCTTATCATAGGGCAATCCTGGAGAATACCTAAAAGGTAATCCTATAACAAGTAACCCTACCACTAGAAATAATAAATGTTCAACCACCAAAACCTAATCAATAGCATCAATCATACAAAGAGAGGTACTTACTACTGTAACCCTACTATAACTTTTTTCTGTTTGGCACCTGTTATAACGAGAAAAAGTAAAACAATTTAATCCTTCACAAACGACCATCAAAGGAATAAAGCACCACAAACATTTTTACTTAATTAGAGACACAACTGATTCATGGGGGCTAACAGAGTGGTTTATGGGCTTACAAATGGAGTTATAATGGAGCATTATGCTGGACTAGAGTCACTGGAGAATTAACAGCCTTTTCCCAGATAGATTGAAAAAATAATTATATGATAACTCTTAAAGCTTCTGACCTATAGAAATTTGCCAACATTTAAGTATATACATTGTTAAACATTTCCTAGGTCCAAAGGAGATGGGCAACAAAATAGAGAGCTTCCCCAATCCCAAGCTTGGATGAAATGATTTAATCTTGGGCCTTTAGTACAACTACCAAGAGAGCTTTACTAGCTATCAGACACCTTGTACAACATCATAACCTCTTTTTTCTGATAAATAATATTACTTTGTTAATGAGATGCCACAATTACAAAAGACAAAGCCATAGATAGAGAACTTTGGCAAGCTAGAATTAATGTAGCCCACCCCACCTAGTGGGACTAGAGATGTCAAATGGGACAGGCAGCCCGCGGGCCTGCCAGGCCCAGCTTGTTACTGTAGTGAGCTGAGCTCAACTTGGCACACCATGTATATAGGGTGGGGTGGAGCCTAACAAGGGCTCAGTTCAGGCCCATAGGCCCAACTCATGGGCTTGACCCATTGGGCCTGACCAATTTTAATTTTATAAAAAAGTAAAATTATAAATAATACAATTTTGAATTTTAATTGTTGATATTTAATTTAATAACTCTAATACTTTAAAAACTATATAGACGATGTCACAAATTCGCAATGACAATAAATAAATCCCAAATAATTTATATCTCATACACAATTTTATACTTTTTTTACAAAAAAAATTATATCTCTTACACAAAAAGGCATAATCACTTTAAAAAAATTTAAGTATATAAATAATATGTATCTCATACACAATTGTTGAAGTTCGAATTCAAAATATGAAGTAACTTTTGAATATTTAATATTTATAAAATTTAATACCACTTTTGAAGTGGAATTGTAAACTATTAAAAGTTTCAAATTTCAAACTTTTAACTTCTACATTCTAAATTTTTATTTTACAAGTAGAATTTGCATTTTTAAAAATATTTATATCTTAGTTATTAATTAAATAAATATATTTTTTAAAATTATTGTCAAAACTATTTTAAAAATGGGTTGGCCTGGCAGGCTTTTGCTAAACTATTAAGGCTGATGAATCTGGGCTTGGCTCGTCTCTAGAGCCCGATGGGCTGACCTAACACGACCCTTTAGGCAGGCTCACAAGCTGAGTAGGGTCGTGCTTTGGGTTGACGGGCTGGGCCCAAGCTTGTCCTATCCCATGATCGAGCTGGGCCCAACTCGGCCTGTCTCTTTAGGGCCAATGGCGGGCTAGAGCTGGCCTGTTTGACATCATACGTGGGACTGAGGCTTGATATGTGGTTAATACAATGCTATGAGAGGGTGAACCTATGCAAAGGGACAAGAAGCAAATGCTTACAAAGAATATAAAAGGAGAATCCATCCGAGAAAGAAGCCAAGGGGAGTTGTAAAATCAAGTTTTTGTACATGTAAAAAACAAAGATTATAATTAGCCAAAAAAGGAAAAGTAAATGTGGCAACAGGATGTTCATATAACATATTTTTGTATAAATATTTCATGAAAATCATTGTATCGTGGATGAAGACTAGTGGTTGCTGGTTTAAGCCTGAAGTTCTAGAAGCAGAATCCTTTAGAAGCCTTCTTCGAAACTGAATGGTAGAGGATTGATACAATCTGGTAGCAGGTTGTTACAAGAGAGAATCAACATAAAATGTTAAGGGTTCTTGGTTAACAGAAAGAAAAGGCTAAGGTCTGAAAGGAAAGCAGAAAAGTTGAGCAATTATCCAGAAGAAAAAGAGAGGTAAAAAAAACTAAGTTCAGCTTCAAGGTTATACGAAACAGATGGATATAAAAGGATAGGAAGAGCTCCAGCTATTGAAAGTTGATTCATCTGAGGTATATCCACCTGCATTGCATATATGCCATCAAAAGAAATGAAATGCATCCATGAAAGCATTGTCTGCATATGCATTGGCATGGGCTAAACCGGAAAAGAAAGAACAGCATATGGATAACAGAATGGAAATGGTCTCTGCTACTGCTAGGGCAAAATGGCTTACTTGAAGTTCTCTCCTAGAGGCTTAAAAGGTTTTCCAGTAAAAGGAAAAAGGAGGGGCAGAGGCCACCCTCAAAGAAAATCTGCGTATGTGTTTTAAAGAAAGAAAGTTTGTTGGAAGGAAATGAAATATTCATAAAATACTAAAGAGTTTTTAAATGGTTGTGTATACTTGGATATACTGGCTTCAGCTCATCAGATGTGCGAAATTTGTGTGCCACAGATGGGTAACACTCAAACCTAGAGTGAAAGAAACCAAGAGAGAAACCAGTCTCTGTTTTTGGAAATGGAATTCTATGTTTTTCTTTCAGTTTTCAGTATTCTCTGGTTTGCTGCAAGATAGGAGTATAAAGTAATTAAGTGTTATTCTGTGTTTTTTCTTCCTTATATCATGCCACTCTATATCTTGTGTAATTTCTGGAAATACTTAGTGAAGAACAAGAGATTAAGTAATCTTAGAGGTTAATTTGATGGAAACCCAAAAACCCAGATAAGATGGACCCCAAACTAAACATCAATGAATCAGACGATGAGAGAGAGAGAGAGAGAGAGCATACAACGAAATGGGAGAGATTTACGATGGTCCAGGCCATGCCGGGAGTACAGCCGAAGATGGAGAGAACAAGCAGCCAAGAGAAAAAGAGGATCAACATATAGGTTGTCCAAACCCCAGGATATGTGAACCACTCTGTGTTCCTATTGAGATCCGAGGGTGGCACCGCCATAACGTACAAATTCGCCATGCCCGATGATTCACAGTCGTAGACTGCACCGTCTGATCTCTGATCGATGATCCTTTGGTTTGGTATGGGATTATTTAATAGGGCAAACGAGGAGGAGGAGGAGGAAGGACGGAAGCTCACCAACCCAATGCAAAACCAGACAGACAGACAGACAGATGGATAATCGTTACATTGGAGCCCTAGCTAGCCCTACTCGAATATTTTTCTTTCCTTTTATTTATTTATTTTTTATTTTATTTCTAAGTTAACAAACCCACGCATACCCAACAGAGTCAGAGGGGCGGTACAATTTACGTTTTGTAGGTCACGCTTGGTTTGATAAAATGAATAAAATAATAAAATTATATAAGATAAAGTTGTAATATTTTTAAAAATTCAAAAATTATAATTGATATGGTGGCATCCATATCATTATCCACCCACCAATATCATTATCATTGTAACTGCACCTCTTGTGCCTTAATTCCTTTAATTAAGGTGATTTATTTATTATTTATTAATAAAATACAATAAATTAAAAAAATAAAAAAAGAAAGAGGAGGAAATCAGGATCAAATCTTCCACGTGGAATGTATATTTTCCGGAGGAATCAGACTCTCAATTTAAGCCCTAATTAAGACCCAAATTTGGATCAAACGGTTTTGCTGTGTTTAAGATGTGGAACGGTTGCATAGCCCTAAATTGAGCTGAAGAAATCCAAAGCAAAGCTTGGATTTTGAAGCCGCAGAGAAGAGAAGAGAAAGAGAAAAGAGAAGAGACGGCAATATGGCATGAACAAGCGTAGCGTTTGTTTGGATCCATGGCTTTCGCACCAACCAACCACATTCCCTAAATCAGCCCACCCACCCTCCCTCCCTCCTCCATTCTCTCCTTTCCAAACTCTTTTTGCACGCCCACCGCTTTCATTTCGCTTCTCCAGAAACTTTTTTCTTTTCCCTTTCTCTTTTTATTCTCTTCTTCTCCTTTTCATCCTGCTTGGCTTTATCGCTCGCTCGCTGGCTGGCAACTTTCTTGTTTCTGACCAAATGGTGATTCGGGGAAAAATGTTTTCTGGGTTGATATGGCGGAATTGAGGGGTCGCGCGTGGGGTTGGGTTTCGTGGTCATGATTCGATTCGCTTCTTCTTCTTCTTCTTCTTTTCTTCGTCGTTGTCAGGCTCATTCGGTCTCGATGTTGCCTGCGGATTTCGATCCGGATCGCGCCAGCGATCGACATTCGATCCCTATTCCATTGCCTCTGAAGCCCTCTCCGATCACCGCCGCAGCATTCAATCCGCGCTTCTCTGACTAGGAAGCGGTTCGCTCTTCTATTCTTCCGCTTCGCCTGCTACGTGTTCGGCTATTTGTCGGAATGAATTCTGGGCATGGGTTGGGTTTGCCTCCTTCAGGTAGTAGTAGTTTGAGTAACAATGGCTCCGTTGGCCCGGCGGAGCCTCCTAACTCTGATGCTGACTATGTAGAGAAAGACCCCAGGGGTCGATATGTTCGGGTAATTTACTATGTTTCAAATCCTTTTACTAGAATTGAACCTGACATTGTTTGCAGCAGCTTCCTTCTTGTATATGTTAAAGATGAGCTCTTTTTCTTGATGGGTGCTGTTTGCATCGAAGCTGTGGATTGGCATTGCTGATCTTGGATGTTGGGAAATTTAGCACCATGCTCTTTAAACATGATAATGTAGTACCTATAGTGCCAAACATTTTGTATAACTACGTTGAATGCTGAGCCAGAAGGTGAAGGTGTTAGGAATGATGGTCAATGTTTCTCTCATTGTTATAATGCCATTACATGGTTGCCACGATTGCTTTGTTAATGTGTAACGACATTAGTTTATTTGAACTCTTTGATTAATGAGAAATTGGAAGACCTCAGGGACAAAGACTTAAGCTTTCTAACAACAGAATATTCCACTCAAACAAGAGAAGTTTTGTGATCTTTTGGGGCAAGAGTTGAAGTTGATTATTCCATCTTTATTAGTAACTAAATAGCAGTAAAAAAAAAAAAGAAAGGATGAAAACTTAACACATTATGGATAGTTTTGTTTTTGTTAATTTTCTTTCCTTCTTTTTTTTTTTAGTTAAAAAAAGATAGAATGAAAACTTAACACATTTTAGATAGTTTTGTTTTTGTTTATTTTTTCTTTCCTTCTTCCTCTTCATCAAGTCTAGTAACTCCCAAATTGCTTTAGGAAGAAAAAATAAAGGACAATTAAGAAGAAAGGAGTGACACGGAAAGAGAAGAGGAGGAAGGTTCACCGGAGAAGGGTAGCTGATGAATTTACTGGATGGAATTGGTTACTAATGAGTTCTTTGGAGCCGGGGGAGGGAGAGGGGGGGGGGGGGGGGGGTGGCTGTTGAGTTTGTGTGGTCATGGGAGGGAGAGATCTGTGGGGAACGGGAAGGAACTGAAATAAAAAGTCATTTTGGCCTCTCCATTTTTGTTTCAAAAGTTTTCAAAATTTCTATATTGATTTTTTTTTAAATGAAAGCAAGTAACCAAAAACCATTCCTTATTTTCAATTCCAAAATTTTGAGAACAAAAACTGAAATTGAAAAAGGTATCCCAAGAACCCAACCAAATATGCCATTAAATAGTTGGAAAAACTTAATTTGATTGACCAACTGTATATTTATTGTTTGCAAGAAAGTTGTCTGGGCATTGATGTCTTTCTTGTATTTTGTTCTTTGACAGTACAATGAAATTTTGGGCAAGGGTGCATTCAAGACCGTGTATGGCTAAGCTTAATCTTTCATTTGTTTTTTTGTAATTTTGTTTCCTGTATTGAAATATTAATTCTCCTATGGGAGAGACTTTTTATTAACTCTCAGGTGGTGCTGTTTTGTTTCTTCACTCCTTTTTGTAGCTATAAGGGTTTTGACGAAATTGATGGAATAGAAGTTGCTTGGAACCGTGTGAAGATAAATGATGTCTTGCAGTCTCCAGAAAATTTGGAAAAATTGTATTCTGAAGTTCATCTTCTTAAAACTCTGAAACATGAAAATATCATCAAGTTCTATGATTCATGGATTGATGATAAGAAGAAGACCATCAACATGATCACTGAGCTGTTCACATCTGGGAGTCTGAGGCAGTAAGTTCACTTAATTGTTCCTCACTTGTTTACCTGGCAAGTGTTCTTGAAGTAATTCTGCACATCTTTCCTGTTAGATACCGTAAGAAGCACAAAAGTGTTGATATGAAGGCGATAAAGAACTGGGCAAGGCAGATTCTCAGAGGTTTAGATTATCTTCATAGTCAAAACCCACCTATTATCCACAGGGACTTAAAATGCGACAATATTTTTGTTAACGGAAACCATGGAGAAATAAAAATAGGAGACCTTGGGTTGGCAATTGCTATGCAGCAGCCTACTGCCAAGAGTGTTATTGGTAAGGGGGTGTATTACTTTTGTTGATCTGCTTTGAACATGAAACTTCATTAGGAGCTTACTTTTTCTATTATAAATGTAAGGAACTCCTGAATTTATGGCCCCAGAACTGTATGAGGAGGAATATGATGTGCTTGTTGACATATATTCTTTTGGGATGTGCATGTTGGAAATGGTTACTTTTGAATATCCTTATAGTGAGTGCAAGAATCCAGCTCAAATCTACAAGAAGGTTACCTCTGTAAGTTTGCCCATCTGTAGTTTCATCGTATTGATTTACCCATAGCCAGAAAGCCAAAATTCATTATATGACTGAATATCCAATGATGTCTGGTTGCAGGGCGTTAAACCTGCTTCCCTTTGCAAGTTGAGTGATCCTGAAGTAAAGCAATTCATTGAGAAATGTCTCGTTCCAGCATCTCAAAGACTGCCTGCTAAGGAACTCCTCAAAGATCCATTTCTTCAATCAGAGACTCTAAAGGAACCTATTCGCGATCCACTACAATTACCCAACCAACTTCCACACTCATTAAGTTCACTGAACTCTGGGCCTCTTTCCATGGATATTGATGCTGATTACAACCATTCTGTATGTACTGGCTCCAACAGTGGGAGTCCACATTCTGTAGTTGTGGAATTCCAGAGGAGGCACCAGGACAATGAGTTTAGGCTGAGAGGGACAAAGAACGCTGATAACTCCGTGTCATTGACCTTGCGAATTGCTCACTTGAGTGGTATGTAAATGGTTCCTTTTTTTAGTCTGTTTCTATGCATAATAATATGTTATTACATCTTTTGATTGCAGGCCGAGTGAGGAATATACATTTCCTCTTCTACCTTGATACTGACACTGCACTCTCAGTCGCGGGTGAGATGGTTGAACAATTAGAGCTAGCAGATCATGATGTTGCATTCATTGCTGAGTTCATTGATTACTTAATAATGAGAATCTTACCCAGTTGGAAACCTTCATCAGCTTCCAATTCGTGTGGAATGAGAAACACAAATCAAGTGTCCTCAGTACTTGCTAATGACCAAACCACGCTTGCTAATCCATGGGAAAAAATGCTAACAGCCGAGCAAAGTTTACCCTCTGAGTTTAATACAAGTGCTGGAGAAGGTTATGTACAAGCTGAAAAGGGTTGCGTGCATAGAAGTTCTGACTGTGGTAGTCCTTCCGTTGAACTTAATAGTTGTCCAAGTCTGGCATATATGGGAGATACCGAGTCTCAAGCGTCAGCTTTTTCTGAGGGGATGGCTGAAGATGCTTCATCAAAGACCAACAAAATGGGCAGATTCACGGATTATAGGAATGGTGACAGCTTCAAAGACTTGAACGGGCATGTCTCTGAAATAGAATTCAGGGATTCAATCGACGGATTTAAATTGCTGGGAAATAGTAGTGCTGAAGATATCACGTTGATGAATGAATTTGGAAAGAGCTCGGAATCGTCTTTTGTTACTTCCAAAGTCGTGAGCTTGTCAAGCTGCTGCTCAACGTTGTCCTTATCTGAAAGAGATCAGGACGGCGAGCTGAAGGTGGAGCTTGAGGCAATTGAGGCACAGTATCAGCAATGGTTTCAACAGCTCTCGAGGATGAAAGAGGAAGCACTGGAGGCAACAAGGAAGAGATGGATGACTAAGAAGAAGCTGGTGGTTCCATGAATGTGTTGTCTGCTTAACAATTTCAATTACTAGCTTGGGTGTGGAAGATTACGTTTCTTCGTTTTCTGGAAACTATTATCCTATTGAGATTCTTAGTACGGGTGCATGGAACCTGCCCTGCCCAGGCCCAGCATCTGTCAACTCCTCCATGTACTTGGAGAGGGAAGATCATATCATATTTACCTGGCTTGAACGAACTTGAAGAGTGTATATAATTTTCCAATTTTGTCAAACGATTACATCATACTTCTGTTCCACAATCTTTCAGCATTGTCATTGGTAATGTTCTGGTACTCTAATGTGGTATGTTCTACTCTTTTGTTGTCTTAACACACACATACACACTCTCACCCCCCCCCCCCCCCCCCTCTCTCTCTCTCTCTCTCTCTCAAGAACATCTCTATTAATTGTATTTACAGGAGGGATATGAACAGTTCGGTTGGTGCCAACTAGAAGCACCATTATTTGGTCACTTGAATACAATTGATTGACAACCAAGGAAGGATACTTGGCAGAAAGCAGAGGAGAGAATTTTGGACAAATTAATTAAGCCCAACTCTCCCTCTCCTGCTTTGCTTACAGCCCGCAGCCCACCATCCTCCTAAGTCCTAACTAACTAGTACGCACCTTCCTGGAAGCTCCCCTTCCCTTCCCTTCCCTTCCATCGCAGGCGCGCAGGCAGGCATATATTAAAAAGCAAAACGGTTATTAAATATTTAGAAGCAATTAACAAACAAAGAAAACAACTGCTGCGCGCCGCCATAATGGAAGGCTTGCCAACTGCCAAGCCAAGAGCAAGCCTATTTTTGTATTTTTTGCCAACTGAAATTATTGTCTCCCCTCGGATAAGACCCTCGATTTTGAAAGGTAAAACTGTCAACATTTCGCGCAAATCTTATTATATTCCTGAGTTATGAAACCCAAGGCGCGCTACAGCGAAGGAACCTAGGGCTATCGTTAAGGGAGGATTGATAGTGATTCATTTAGATAGCTTATGAAGTGGACTTACATTATAAGAAAACAATTGCTTTGAGATGGATTTTTATCTATTACAAAAATGACTGTCATAAAATTTGAGACTGATTTTGAAAGGAATTTTTTTGTAATTTTAGAGAGATTTTGAGAAAGATTTTTTCTTCAATCTGTCTCAAATTTAAATATAATTAAAAATTAAATTTTATTTTCTTTCAAAATTCTAAAATTTAACTTGATAAACACAATATATGAATTAAAAAAAATCATTCATACCATACAATAAATCTATAAAGTAATACATATCATTCATAAATATTAGGAATACAATGTAAAATCTATTATCCATACCAATAACACGTCCATAAATAGTAAAAATATATCATAAAATTTTTTATCCATACTAATAACGGATCCTTTTAATGATCCGAAGGATCCGGGGGCAATGATGATGAAGACAATGGCAGGGGAGGCAGCTTAACTTCAATGGCTGATAGGCGATGATGAATGGGTTCTATAGCTACCGCAACAGCTTCTTGAATATGCTCTACCAATGAGTTCGACGACGGCAATGACGACATGTAGTAAGAAGTAGGGATGACTTGGCTAAAGATCACATTAAAGACAGCGCAGGTAATCAAAACCTCTTTCCTCTCCTTCGGTACAGTTAGTATTGCAACTGGGTCTTCAAACTTGGGTAGCACAGGTGGAGCAAGTTTGCCTTCTTGATGTTGCTTGTCATGAGGAAGGTAATTACGAAATTTCATATTGAGATTGCTACAAAAAATGCACAGTTTATATTGTGGTAAGCATTTTAATTATTAGAGCAACCACAACACAAATCAGCAAATGAACGCACACATATTGCAAGATAGAACTGCATGAGTTTATTCAGCACTGCCAACAATGTTAGACATATCCTTTAATAAGACCATTTTTATCCATGAAAACTAAATTATTGAATACCTTTCTCGACGTATATATCACAATGCAACGAAACAAAAATGTAACGCACCAAAGGGCACTTTTCGTGCATAGTTCAGACTTTAGAGAATCATCAAGTCAGTTGCATCAAATTAAGAAGGCATATTGCATAAGAAATTAACGTATAAAAAATACTATAGAGTGCCAAAACCAAGTCAATCCAATTGTATTTTAGTAACACCATACACAGCAAGGCAAGTGCATACCATCCTATTTGTCAAGTAGATTAGGCTGTAGATCATCATCATTGTTTTATCTCATAAAATCTTCACATCATCAAGTATGTAATGGACAAACTCACATTACTTGCACAAATTTAAACCATCAAAATCATGACCCTAATATTAGACAAGATCATCTCTACAATAAAATTACCTAAATCAAGAACAAGCAACAAATGTTTTACTATTTGTAAGAAAATAAGAAAGAAAGAAAATGCTATGTAATGTTCACTCCTGGATAGTCTCGCTAGTATAGGATATCTAAAAGGAAATCATCACAAAGATGATATAGAACAATAAAATACAACACCACATTACAATCCTTAGATAAATTCAGTGAAAGCCAATATAAAAGTTTACAACATCTTGGCACCATGACATACACAAAATGAAATACAAGGGCACTAACAAATTTTACAACATAAATTTCCTCACATATGCTTTCATCACAAACACTAACATGGACCATCTAGTCTGGGAGGTCTCTATACACCTCTAACCCTGAGCTTTACCCCCATTGGACTCGCCCTCAACTACTGCTTTACATTTATCTGAAATGACACGAGAGTACAACAAATTTTGAGCTACAAGACTCAACAAGTATATTTATAAAGCATGAAAATATAGAATCAAATGCATGTATAATCAATATAGAGTAAACAACAACTTTATGATAAGAAATCAATAAAACACAACTCATAAGTTTTCCATTTACATCAATTTTCCATGTCGTGATTATTATACATACCATGTAGTCATTTCCACTCTCACGCACATGTAACAATAGTAAGGAATCTTTCACATAATTCCCAAGGCTCTCACGACTAATATATCCATATATGAATATATCTGCATAATGAAAATACATCAACAAGCAATAACAATTTAAGCCTCGCCTATCGGGTTCATGGCCACCTTATTCGTATCAGGCGCTCATAGAATATCATTTTTTCACTCATGGACATAGTCACCGTGCAAAATAATAGGTGCACAAAGATAATAATCATATATCACACATACATATCCCAATTTCATGTCAATTCTCAATGATTAAGAAAAATCCCACATCATGCTTATTATGCACAATTACATAAATTACGGTGTACACTATCTCATGATCACACGGTAAATTTTTACCCTAACAACAATTGCAAGAAAACCAAAATTTATACATGCAAGAAGCACCAAATCTTACATGACTCTAGACCCTAATCAATAA
Source organism: Diospyros lotus (assembly GCF_014633365.1). Classification (NCBI taxonomy): domain Eukaryota; kingdom Viridiplantae; phylum Streptophyta; class Magnoliopsida; order Ericales; family Ebenaceae; genus Diospyros; species Diospyros lotus. Next base: position 38,572,171 of record NC_068349.1, on the reverse strand, counting down.
ATGTGTCATTCCTTAAGAAATATAGGGTGATACAAAATCCTATCGAGGTTTCCAACAAAACTCCACAAAATACAAGAAAATTTCAAAACTTAGCAAAACAAGAGAGATACCCATTTAGCAAGATGGGGGTTTTTCATAAGCGAAAACTATGATATCAACATAGGAAGTGTAGCAACACAACAAATTCTCAAAATTTTCATATTTCAATTGCAACTTCGGAGACTTATTTCGGGTTTATAACTTAGTCAAATATTAAGAATAATATAACCAAATCGAAGCCCTGAACCTCTAGTTTCTAAAACAATAAATGGATTCAAAATAGAAAATAATCACAATGAATTATTGCCCAACAACCGAAGCAAGGCAGATTACGCGGTACAGGAAATTTCTAGATTTTTGAACATAATTTAACAAGGTCGTTTCAGGTTCAAATCATAACCAAATAAGTCGATTAATATACCAAAACAAAGCCTATGATGTCTAGTTTATATATCAATAAAAGGATTTCAATTTGGATATGAACACATAAAGTTATATGCCAAAAATCAAAGCAATAACAGATTACACATAAATAAATTTTTTATATTCGAGTAGGTATTTCACAGGGCACATATAGGTTCAATACTTGGCCAAAAATTCCAAGTAATATATCAAAACGAACCTCAAGAAGTCTATTTTACATCAAAACAAACTGATCTTGATTTGAATGTAAACACAGAAAGTTATAGGACAAAAATCGAAGTAATGACAGATTATACGAAAACAGAATTTCCAAATTTAAGTAGGTATTTCACAGGGCACATATAGGTTCAATACTTGGCCAAAAATTTCAAGTAATATCAAAACGAAACTCAAGAAGTCTATTTTACATCAAAATAAACTGATCTTGATTTGAATGTAAACACAGAAAGTTATAGGCCAAAAATCGAAGCAATGACAGATTACATGAAAATAAAATTTCCAAATTCGAGTAGATATTTCACAAGACATTTACAGACTCAATATTTGGCAAAAAAATCCAAGTAATATATCAAAATTAATCTCAAGATGTCTAGTTTACAATGCAATAAACAAATCTTGATTTAGATGTAAATATAAAAAGTTAAAACCCGAAAGGTACAACATGCACAAGTTGGCCGAAAATTTAATAATTTCAAAACGAAGAGCACAAAAGGAATGAAACTTACCTTGGATGGAGAAACCAAATTTAAAGAAGAAGAAGCTACTAAATGCTGCAAAGCCATACCCCTTGAAACTCCAAATCAGTAAAAGAAAAAAAAAAGAAAAAAAAGAAGACGGAAGAAGAGAAGAAGAAATACTAACTAATGGGAGAGAGAATGGAGCAAAAAAGTAAGAAAAAGAAAAATAAGGAGATAAATAGCGGAATATCTGCCACCCCACCCTCCATTTATGCTTTCTCAACTTTGCCCCTCCCACTTGCGCGCACACACATATATTTCAATGCCCTTTTATGTCATTTTATTTTTTTTTCTTTCCCTTTTTAATTTAATCCACTTACACCAATTATCATATATATATATATATATACACACATATATATACACATCATCTCACTTTTAATTTTGATTTCCCCATTTTTTATTTTCTTTATATTATTTATTTATTTATTTTTTCACATAAAATATATATAATATTTCTTTTTAGTAAAAGAAGAAAAATATATATATATATATATATTACCATCACCTTCCTCAAATAATAGCACATTTTTTTTATATATAAATTAATGATAAAATATTTTTAAACCTGAGAACGGGTCATTACATGCTAACTTTTCTTCGTTCACAACATTAGTCTCATTGTCAACTTGAACAATTGAGTCATCATCTGGAGTGTTGAGGAGATCCTGAGCATCTTGTAAAGCTCCCAGTCACAACGTGCTACAATTGCTTGCTCTATAGATTCTTCTTCGCCACTCATTCTTTCATTGTTGACTCCTTCTGTAACATACAGAGAAAAGGACAGAACCATCACTATGTAAGCATAATACCCTTATAATAGTCCCGCTGGTTGCTAGATGAAAAAAAATCAAATTTGCTTTATATAAGCTTATTATTTCATTTAAATTTCATGCTTCTACATAATTTAATGGCTTTTGTTTTGTTCAACCTCATTTTGTTCACTGACATACTCAAGATGGAGATGTTTTTCTTGCAAAAAGGATAATCTATTAGGTTTCCAAGAAAAGAAGGTTGAATTATTTTCTTTTGGCATATCTTGAATTTCAAAGTTTGTAATGTTAGATGAAGAAGACAAGGGTTTAGTCTTCATATAAGGGTTCAATTTGATTTGGGGTTGATGAGACCTTATGTTTATTTTGGGATATATTTGATTTTGGTCTTGACTTTAGTTGATGACATGATGTTGGAAAAAGCTGACTTGCTTAAACCAATATCCACACTAGTAAACTTCGGGACCAAGTGGGAGATGTAATATAGACATGCCATAAAGTTGGGGAAATTAGTCAAGTGAATAAAAGTTCCATTTTTATATTTTAGATTCTTAGTTTCTACTTCTGGAATTATTTTGAAGGCTAGAGATTGTAAACTTCAAGCCATTGCCCACTAGAGCTGTAGTTTTTGCAACTCTCAACATTAATCTCTAGGCCTACTTTCAGTATAAATTCCTCTGATCCTGTGTTGTCCACTTCAATGTTTAATTTAGCCTAGGAATATATATATTTACTTTAAACTTAAAAGGTTCACATGATAACATTAGCAATAATGATATCCTGGTTACTCTTTTTCAACTAGTTGTATTTATTTTCTTTAATCCACAAATTAAGGCCGGTGGGACTAAAGGAGCCAAGAAAGGTGAGTGTGGTCTAGCAAACCTATACATGTATATCCTAGAGAGTGAGGTTTGGGTTTTGAGGGTCAATGGTTCAGGTATCTTTATTATGAAGTATGTTGAGTAAATCTTGAAATGAAAAACAACTTACAATCTATTCATGCACGTTAAATAATATAAATAAAAAAGATTAGATATTAACTGTTGTACCATAGAGTTCTCATGGGTTCATGTAGGGTTATTTTGATCGTAACATCCCGTTTTTCTCTTATTGAGCGTGTCACTATATTAGGTCCAAAATATACATAAATTATTTTTTCTTTCTTTCTCGATACATGACTTAAACCTTAAGTACCGAATTCCAAACAAAACCCCCACCAAATCATTCACAATGTGGAAGCGATAATCGAAACCTGATATAGTACATACTTGAATTTACCTTATATTATATCATAAAGAATCCGTACCATATATTACATTATATTTTCAAATATAAAATACATGAAGATTTCATAAAAATTCTAACAAGTCTAATCATCAATAAAGATAAGCTAAAACATATCTGAATCAGCTCGTTGAATCCATCAGTCACGCCATTACGCCTAAGCTGTAAGTTTAAACTAGAATGTTAAATGTTTTAGGGGCATAACCCATTAGAAGATAAAACTTCTAGTGAGGGTCCAAAATATATATATACGAATGTATGATGCATAACATGATCAAGATGTGCCCTTAATGTAACTTCCCAGACCTACTAGCCCGGCACGGAATCCTAGACAAATCCCGAACCTCTGTAGGATAATCCTAACGTTATTCCATCATTGCCCTAGGGGAATTATGGCTACACTCTGAGGGCGACATCCCATTCTCATGCACAAACATTAATGTGACAATAATATCGTGCCATGCAATTATCACGACTTTCCATGTAATATGACAAAATGAATATTGCATTCATAAGTAGCATCCATATATAACAATCATAACATAAATATAAATTCTTGTGAGAAAATCACTCACAAAACCATGTTTAGGACAAAATTACTCACATTTGCCCAAAGATCAAGACATCTCAAAAAGCGTGCACACCTCGATATGCGTGTCTGACCTTGATTCTCGTGCTAACTCTCAAAAGTTGCACCAATCACATTATCTCGATCACCTCAATCATAAAAATAATATTTAATCACTAAATATCCTCAATATTCCATTTATTTCATTTTTCCTTCATTTCCTCTCATTTTTCCTTCTAAAAATCGTAATAAATACTATCGAGGCTATTTTCTCAAATCTAATTCCACAACAATTCATCATATGCTATAAACCTCAAAGGAAAAATACTGAACTTACTCGGATATTGCATTTTCACTCAAAACGATGCTATTTGAAGCTAAAACTGAGACATTGGGAGTCCGAAACCCAGATATTTTTGCATGGACCACCATAAAATATTTTTTTTGGAATTTCTAACATTTTTTCCAGAATTTTCCCAAGCCCCACGCGCCTGCACCCGCTAGGGCGACTGGGCACGCGTGAGATGCAGCGCGTGATCGGCACGCGCCGGTCGTCTTCTCCGGCCACGGTCGTGCCGACGATCTAGGCTAACTCCACCTTCTGATTCTCCTTCCTCAATCGATCAACATGGCATAGCCCACGGCCTGAAATGAGCATCGGAGAATGGCCAACCGGCCGTTTGAATGCTCGGCAAGGCAGACCGCCCCCCCTTTTTCAGCGACCCTCGAACAACCATCAAACGTGCACCAAAACGCTCCAAATTTTCCAGCTAGATTCTACACCTCATGGGCTTCAAAAGCCCCTTATTTTGGAATGCCAATTCATTCGATTTCAACCTTAATTTGAAGCTTCTTCTTCCCTAATTTTCGGCCATCGTGGAACCCCTATTTCTAGGCATTGTCGATCCTTCAAATGCCTGAGATCGGCTAGCCCATTGCCTTAAGAGTCTCCACCTCCCCTAGATCAGCCTGAAAACGACCCTTGTCGACCAAAATGGCCATTTGCAGGTTTTATAAAAACGACCCACTTTCGGTCAACTTTTTTTCTTGAAATCCGACCACCCCTGTGGCCGTTGTCGACCATGCATTCATTAAAAAACATCCCTGAGCAACCCTCATGGATTCCCTGTGGCCGATTTCAGTGATTTGATGGGTTGGTCGGCCATGGTTGTTTGGAGGTTTTCCTGAAATTATATTTTGGCCCCTCAAACTTTGGCTTTCTCACTTTGGCCCATTTCACCAAGCCCCTCGACTTTTGATAATTGCCTATTATTCCCTCAAGTCCTAAAACACCCATTTGACCCCTGAAGACTCTGAAAAAATATCATTTTGAAATTCCTCTGGCAATTTCCAAAAACTACACTTAAGCCTGAATCTTCGTTTTGGCTCTAAACCTTTTCGTTTCTTCCTGAAACCACTGAAGGGTTGTTCCTTATGAAAACTGAAGTCCTCTCAAGCTTTCGTTGACTTCCCAGAAATCGTCTATAACAATTCGATATTGCAGCCTAATTGGCAGCTGCATTTTAGCTGTACCGAAAATCGTTCCTGATCTGATTTCTTTCGGCACCATAAATCCTATCTCAGGGTCTTGTTAATGCCACATCATTTTCCTTTAGCATCTCGACTCCAGTACACTCCCAGCAGTTGATTTGGTCATCTATACAGTAATAAATTACCGTTATACCCTTCATTTATCCTTAAATTCCATTTTTGCCCCCAAGATAATTTACCTTTGAGTCCTTTAGAATTTCTCGGGTATTACATTGATCATTAGATGCCTAGAGTTATTTTGGTCAATAAGCCCTAGATAGACAAATTCCAAAAGTGGTCCCGAGCCGGGACATGTTTCCCAAGAAGAAACCATGAGCAAATGTCAGAGGAACCACTAGTAATGGCTAAAGGGTGAATACGCAAGGTTAAAGGGGCAAAGTGGTCCAAGGCAAAAAGAGTATAAAGGCTAAGTCAAGGGGTCGAAGGAAGGGGCTGGTACATTGGCAAGGGAGCAACAACTTCCAGAAACTCTCCAATCCCTCTCTCTCTTAGCAAGCCAAAGCTCTCTCGAAGAGCTTAATTTCCTCTCGACGATTGCTTCTGGAAAGAAAATGCCTCATCTCGACGGTCGCAAAGGCTTTCTCGGTAAAGGCTGTAAGCCCCTTGGCAACAGTAGCAACCCTTTCGGAGAGGGCTGCAGTTCTCTCGGCGGCCGCGACGGCCCTTTAAGTATGTGGCAAGTCCTCTCGAAGAGGAGCTTTCCTCTCGGCAGTAGGACATCTCTTGGAGGTGTTTGCATCTCGCTGGCTACTGCTGCAACTCTCCCTCTAGATCGCACCCTCTTAGAAAGGCCCTTGGTCTCTTGAAAAACATCTCCCCACAAACCATTTTAGCAAGGCATCGCGACAATCTCCTCTCGGTGGAGCCTTTCTCCCTTTCAATAGGCTATCTCTCAAAAAGCCTCATCTCGGTAAGCTCCTCTCAGCCAAGTCTCTCAGAAAGACCTCGCACCAAGAGGTCTCTGTTTCCCTCTCGACAAGGTCTCTCCAAGAGACCTTTTGCTGAGAGGTTCCTCTCAGAAAGGCCTCTTCTCGAGAGGCCCATCTCCGTGATGTCTGTTTCTGCCATCTTTCCTGTCTAGCTGGTTCTCTGGTCTTCCCCGTGCAAATTGCATATAATCTATACATTATACACATATCAATATAATAATGGGGGTGTCATGTTACATAGTATAGTGATCCTATATTAAGACAATGGGAATGGCCATTCCTAAAGGCCACATGGTTGCTATGAGCCTAACCAATGCATCAAGTGCCCAATGGGCGCTACTTTCCCAGATATATTATAACTTAGGAAATTTCGATCTATATTTTTTTTTTAAATAAACAAACTCATCATAATTCAAATTCCCAAAATTTCCTATCTACCTATCTAGCATAAAAATTATCATACATCATATACGCTAAACTAGGTATTTCATCATTAGCAGAAGAAAGCATCAAACCTAATATTAACATTTGTCATAAATTAGATCATACATCATTGATTTTTAAAACGTTTAGAATTTCAAGTAGCAGAAACTTAAATACAAAAATTTCATAATCATAAAACATTATGCACATGCTAAGTGCCGTCACATGCCTCTTTCATATTTGCTTCTGCTACATCTTCACCTAGAATGTTTGAATATTCCAAGGACATAACCCAAGTTAGATGATGAATCATTTAAGTGAATGTACAATAAACATATTTCGTGTATGGATATCATATGCAAAATGTCCTTATTCCTTTTGTTTAAGCTGATCACACCTTAATGCTACTCTCCATTTTTACGACTTTCTTACTATGCTGAGGTGTATGGGTGCACCCTCAGTGGAGCAGCGATACCGGCTCGTACTCTTAAACATATGCGATATATGATTAATAATATCATCATGAGCATATGCATATTTCATCATCATGACATGTAAATGCAATCTATATGATATACAATATAATAAGACATGTTAACATGATAAAACCATTTACATAAAATCTGGGTTCAAGGTCACACCATTTTTAAGTCATATCCATTTGCATGAAATCTAATTTTAGTTTGGTAAAACCACTCACCTTAATTTCGCTTTTTAGGATTTCTCAAAGAAAGTGCTAACCTAAAAAATCGTGTAAATCTCCAAATCTTGTAGCCAAATTTACTCCTAATCAATAAATATCCAAGAAAATCAATATTTTTTATTTTCCTATTTTTTTCATGGTTTTCCTAATTTTTCACTATTTTCTCCTATTTTTCATAAACCTTATTTTCTCAAAATAATATCTCCACAAGGTTTTTCCAAAATTTTCTCTACAATAATTCATAAAATAATATTCCTAATTTTCTAAAAAAATTTCTCATCTTTTTCCTATTTCTTCTCTATTTTCTTTCTTTTTTTCTATATTTTTTTTTCCAAAATTCCTCTTACCTTACTCATTTTATGCCTGTGTGCAGTCCACGCGTCTTCTTCGGTGAGCTTGCTTGCCGCTACTGATCGGCCAACCTTGTAACACCCCACTTTTTTTAGGGCATTAGATAACGTAAGAATTCAAGGATATATTTTTTTTCAACATAAACTCCACACAAATCGTTCCCCAAGAATCCAGTTACACTTTCTCAGCATACCGAACTAAGAATCAATAATTTAAGACAAGTAAATCATCATAAATGTGGAAGCTAGATCGTTACCGCAAATGGTACATAACCGAACTCATCTTATTCATAACATGAAAAGTTATACTTATCGTTTAACATGACATCATCAAAATACACATCATAATTGAAAGACATGCTACGAACTATCTACTAATCACCGTTAATCTTCGGCAATTCCTTTCCCCTTAGCGCCATTGCCTTCACCTATAACGTTTAAATATTCTAGGGACAAAGTCCAAATAAGATATTGAATCATTTAAGTGAGAGTTCAAAACACATTTTTCATGAATGTATGCTAGACATGAAACAAAATCAACATAACCCGACAAGCCCCACCCAAGAGAATCTCACACAACGTTTAACCCAACCTTGAGGAAAAAACAATCTCTCTAAAGGAAACATCATCCCACCGACACATTGGCACAACACAGTCCCAACTTAAAAGGGGCAATATCAATGCATCTTGGGAATAATTGTTACCACTCCTAGTTCAGGAAGGTCAATATCAATGCAAGAACCTGACTCACCATAATCATGTCGAGGATTACACTCCCACTCAAAAGCAATCCGAAAACATTACCCATTCCCAACCCATATCTCACATGGACAACTAGTCGCCATAGTGTAACTTTCCCAGCCTCCCAACCCGACACGGAACCCTAGGTGGTCATCCCGATAAACACACTCGGCACGGGATACCCCTATACATTATTCCAGCTACACCCTTGAGGAATTGCAACTATACTATCCAGATAACATCTCAGGCTGACATCCCATGTGAACAACACAAACACATGCCAATCCCACATACCATGATTCGATGCATCATATAAAATAACATTTCATGCACATAATTTAATTCGCAAAATTCAATGCACATGTATACCGTTTTGGGATGAACCTCCCATATAAAAACAACCTTCGCAGGTCAAACTGTTTGTATGCAACAAATATAAGTATAAGGTTGAACCACCCACAATAAACCAAGTTGAAATAGAAGTGCTCACAATAAATCAAGTTTTGGGGGCGAACACTCATCTTGAATGTAACTCAGAATACCTCAATTTTCATGCCTAACCTTGATTTTCGTGCAACTCCTCAAGTCTTTTGACCAAACCACCTCCTTACACGCCCTCACATGCTGCCCAAATGCTTTGTGCGTATGATGCCTGGTATATGCTTTAAAAACACTATATCCACTAAACCCGAAACACTCTCGTCTAGCACGAATTTATCATAATTTTGAATGAGAAAACCCTTGGTCGTGAACACCCTATTTATAGGCTTTGAAACTTGGACACCAAGTAAGTCACATTATATTACAATATTTCTTAATCACTTCAATTTTTTTTCAAATCTTTGAAGATATTCCAATCATTTCAAATTTTCTAAAATATTCTCTAATCATTCTAAATCTTCTAAGATTCTCTACAATCATTTTTATTCAAATCAGATCTTATTCAAATTTAATCTTATCAAACTTTATCCAAATTAGATTTTTATCAAATCTTATCCTTAAAGTCATCATGAGGTTTCATCTTTATCTCTAAAGTCATCATGAGCCTTCATCTTTATCTCTAAAGTCATCATGAGCCTTCATCTTATCTCTAAAATTATCATGACGTTTTATCCTTAATTTTCCAGATGCCCCTAGGAAAAATGTTTCAAGAATTATACTTTGGCCTGAATTTTTTGAATAACTACACTTAGACCCCTTTCAATTTGACCCTTAAGCCATTTTTAAACTGCACTTATGCCCCTGGAGAAATGATTTATTATCCTAATACTCCAAGATTTTAGGTAAATTATACTTTTACCTGAACTTCAATATTTACGATTTTACCCCTGGCTTAGAAACTGAAATTTTATCTCCAGACTTTTAAAATCCTTTTAAATGTCCTATTTGCTCAAATATTTGAATATAAAAATCTCGGGTATTACATCCTTTATGATCATTCGATTTTCCAGGCTTGAAATTAGCTGTACCAAAAATCGTCTCTGTTTCGATTGCTTTCAGTGTCATAAATACTATCTCGAGACACTCGTCAATGACATACATTTTTCTTAGATACTTACGTTCTGGGGTACTCCCTTCCATCGATTCAACAATTACTTAATTAAATTCTCAAACTAATTTTTAGTTCTTTGAACTTACTTAACACTATGCAATATGGGGTATTACATGTAATACCCAAGATTTTCTTGAGGCTATAAATGGAAATTAATGAAAGGTATAAATGGAATTTTCAAAAAAAATAGGCTTTAGGGTACACTATCGCAATCTTAAGCGACCGAATCAATAAGATGGAGTACCCTGGACCTTAGATAGCCAAGGAAATGTAATGGTATTGACAAGTAATATGAATTATGATCTTAGGTGACAAAAGAAGTTGGATCGGGAATAGTTTTCGGTACAGTTCTCAACCAGGTTGAGAAAATCGAATCGACGAATGGAACATTCGAAAAGTCAACGGAGTGTCTTGAGGACTTAGATTTTATGTATGAAATAACCCTTGAGCGATTTTGGGTTGAAACGAAAGGAATTAGGGTCAAAACGATCAATCGGGCCTAAGTTCAATTTTCTAAATTTGCTTGAGGGAGGTCAAAACAATGGATTTTTGAGAATTTCAAGGGTGAAATGAGAAGTGAAATAAAAGCAAAAATCCAACAGTGTGAACACGCAAGGTAAATCAGCCGTCGCCTTTCACGCACGTGGCCGCCATTTCCAGCAATGGGACGACCGAGGCGGACCTGGGGAAGGTCGTATACGGCCGAGGGAATGCTTGGGGGCCAAGCTTGGCTGGTGATTGGCCTAGATCTGGCCAAATTTAGCTATAAAAGGGGCGAGGTTTGGCCAAAATTTAGCAAGCAGATCGACTGCGTTTTGGTGTGATTTTGAGAGATTTGGTAGAGGGCTTTTGGTCTCAAGGGTTCAAGGATCATTTCTGGAGCATTTGGAGGAGTTTGGGGTGCGTTTTGTGGCTGTTTGAAGCTCAGCCAGAGACGGGTGGCAGACTGCCTCTGCCAACCTGCAACTGCCTCTTTCGAGGCTTTTCGGACGTCCTTTCGGCTGGAAACTAGTGTCATTGCGATCGATTGGATAAGGGTTTCAAAGGGGTACCCTCAGATCGGCCATCGGAGTTGTCGTCAACGATCGAAAATTTGGGGAAGAAGGTGGTGCGTGGTTGCACGCGCCACACACCACTTGCACCCACGCGCTAGGCACATGAGAAGGGCTTTTCTGGTATTTCTTCTTCCAGTATTTTTATTGATTTATTTTAGGATTTATCATGTAGGAAAATTTGGAAAAATGTTTGAAGAGATAATTATTTTGGAATTATCAAGGTGAAAATTGGGAGAAAATAGAGGAAATTATGGAAAAAATAAGGAAAATGGATTTTAATGTTTCCTTAATTAAATATGATGTTTAGGGAGTATTGTGGCTCGAGGTTGAGTATAAGTTCAAGGGTTTGTAATTTGGCACACAAATCGAGGTGATGCACGAGGATCGAGCCGATTGGAATACGTTCGACATGAGTGGTCTGATTCCAATTTTACCCTTGTTTTGAAGTGTCTTGGTGTGCATGTAGTGAGTTCAGGTGAGCAGTTTTACCCTCCCGAGCTTAGGTTATATGTGATTGAACCAGTTCAAGTGAGAGGTTAAACCCTCTAGAACTCGGGATGTTATGCTTATGCATTTTACTTATGTACTTTTGGCATCGTATGCATATTGAACATGTAGTACATTGCATCAACTGTTTTTACTTACAAAAGAGTTAGTGCATGGTGTGTGATTTTTATATCATCGGGGCATTGATTTTCGTGTCAGTGTTATGTCCTTGGGGAACGGGATGGGGTCTTCTTGAAAATGGGACAAGGTTGATCCAGGTGAATAAGTGACACGGTAGGGCACTCGAGGATTAAGTATGTCACGGCAAGGTCAACCCCAACGGTGTGTGGAATGGATTTTCCACAGGAGGTTGAGTATGTCAAGGAGATTTCTCGAGTTAAACGTGTTGTATGTTGTCGTTTTGTCTGTATATGTCTTGCTCGTATGTTTTTCATGCATTATGTAAACTGTTTCATGCCATCACTTAGATGTTTTATCATCTAATCTGGGTTATGCCCCTGGAACATTCAAACGTTTCAGTCAGGGACTACAGCGAGGGCGAGGACATGGCCAGTTGAGACCAACAGTGTTTAGCTTACTAGTCATCGTATCATTTTGGAAGCTTTAGTATGTATTTTGGTTGTGTATGAACGGTAGTATGGTAATGTTGTTATCATTTGGTAGTTTGTAATAAGTGTTTCGATGTAGAAACACCTTGTATGGAATTCGTGGTAGGCCATAGTATTTTGATGTTAATGTATCCGCTGCGTTTATACTATGTCTCGTTTGGTTTAAGATTATTGATCTTCTTAGTGAAACGGGCAAGACTGGGGTTCTCGGGATTTACCAAGTCTTTCCTTAACCAAAACTTTCCTAGATATGCACTTCCACTACACAACACTGGAATCCAGTAACCTCTAAGCCTTCAACCGACAATCCCTGAATCTCCTAAATAAGGATTTCGTCTTACGAACCCTTGTTTCTTTTTCCCTAAGCCTCCACTTGGGGTTCCTACTAACTGGTTCTATCAATATCGGATCCTCTTAAGTCTCCAATTTGCTTTTCCCTATTCTTCAAATAGGATTTAACTCCGATATCAACTACATTCGAGTCACTTAGGGCTTCTAATAACCTTAAGCTCTGATACCAACTGTAACGCCCCACTTTCCCGGGCGCGTTATAACTTGGGGCAATTCTGGGATAATAATTTTTTTCTTTCAAACTAATGCTAAACCACATTATTCCTCGAAACCGTCCTAGAATTCTCATCTGTTAATCTCGAGAGAGAATCATCAAACACATCAATGCGGAAGCAATGATCGAAACCTGATATCTTAACATTAATCATAAATAATTCTTACATCTTCAACATTCCTCAAACGTTCAAAATCTAAAGTAGCAGAACTTAAATACAGGGGCTACGAAACATACATTTCATTCTCATGCACTCTGATAAGTGTCATTTCATGCCTCATTTATCCTCGTATCTGCTACAATCTCCATCTGGAACGTTTGAATATTCCAGGGGCGAACCCAAGTTAGATGATGAATCATCTAAGTAAGGGTACATAATGCTATGTCATGTGTGTATGCAATGTCTTTCCTCGTAGGTGTCAACTGCACCCCTCATATTATCTACCATTTTAGAGGCCACTTCTTTCGAAGCTGGGGTGTATGGGTGCACCCTTGGTAAAGCAGCGGTGCTAGTTCGTAGTCCCTACGGCCACAAATGTGCGTGATCAATAATATCAATGTGTATTTATGCATTTCATAGTCATGTCATGTATGCAGTCTACGTGATGGATATATATCAGGGCATGTCAATATGATGAAAACATTCCCGAGGATCGGGTTTCTTAAACCTAAATCACTTACAACCAAACATTTTTCGTAAAATTAACTTTAATTGGAAAGTACCACTTACCTTCTCAAGCTTATTGGGCTACCTCGATATCCGTACATTACCTCAATTTGTGTGCCAACCTCAAAATTTGCACGAGTCTCTTCAACTTTAATCTTCAGGCATTCTTGACTTAGCATCTCGACTTCCTCGGTATGTGTGCCATAATCCCGAAACGCGTGCCCGGACAATTTTTCTTGCCCAAAATCTCTAGAATATTAGTAAATATCTAAATCCTATTTTTCGAGATTTTTTCGAGAATTTCTACTATTTTTCTTCTTTTTCCTTCTTTTCTTTTCTTTTCTTTCTTTTCTTTTTCTTTTTCTTCTTTTTTTTTTTCTTTTTCCACTTCATCTTCTTCCTTAGCTCCCCTGCTCCCACGCCTGCAACTTCATCTTTTCTTCTTCCTTCTTTTCTTTCTTTCTTCTTCTTCTTCTTATTATTCTTTTTCTTCTTTTTTCTTCTTCTTCTTCTTCTCTTCGCCTCCTTCTTTTTCCTCTGCACTGCGCCTACAGCTCCTTCTTACACACCAGCTCCATGCGCGCACAACTCCGGCCGCCGCCACCTGGCTCCGCCCGCCACTGCTGCGGCCATCGACGTCGTGCGCCACCGCCCGTGCGACCACCCCTGCAGCCGCTGCTCGTAGCAGCCTCCCCTACTCGCGTCGGCCTGCTGGAGCTCGCAGCCATGGCTGCCGCCGCAAGCTTGCAGCCACTTCGGCCTCACCGGTCGGTCTCCTCCGCGCCACTCGCCTCGTGGGCCTTCGCACGACCCCCACCAACCACTGCAACCAGCCTCCTCGATGTTGCCCTGCTTCATTCGAATTCGCAGCCATGGCCGCTTGAAGCTTGCGGCTATGGCCACTTGTTGCTTTGGGTAGACACTAATCGGCATCTCCTTCTGGCACTCTCAGCTTCTCTCTCGAGCTCGCCCTCATCTCGCTCTCAATCTCTCTTCCTCTCTCTCTCTCTCTCTACCGAATGCTCTCTTCAACTCCCTGCTCCTTCATTCCTTCCTTGCTCGCTATTTATAGGCGACCTCACTGCCCCAAACCCGCCACGACCATTCCTCTTAGCGTGAAAGACACTCCAAAAATCTTGCAGAGGCGTGGCTTTGGGTTGGCAATTTGCAGAGGCATGGAGATTGCAGTGACAAGGCATGGCTAGTTGCAGGGGATGGCTGCCATATGCACACAATCTCTCTCTCTCTTTCTCTCTCTCTCTCTATATATATATATAAAATTCTATATTATATTGATTTATTACACATTTAATTACATATAAATCCCAATTTTCTTCTTAATTTCACCAGAATAATTCTCTAATTGCAATAATATCTTCAAACACTGAATTAATTGGCATTACGATACCGAAAATACAAAATTAATAACTCAAAACTTAGTCAAAAAGAACGATTCATCCCAGTGTCCTCGCCGGGCTATCGGTTCATCCCAAAACCACTGAAAGGTTGATCCTTACGAAAAACTGGAGCCCTCCTAGGGTTCCGTTAATTTTTCGGGAGTCTCCTACAACGATTTGGTTTTGCAGCCTAAATGGCAGCTGCATTTTAGCTGTATCGAAAACTATTCCCGATCTGATTTCTTTCGATACCATAAATCTTTTCTCAGAACACTCATCAAGACCATATAATTTTTCTTAAACAATTTCACCTCGAGGCATTCCCTACAGTCAATTCGATACTTATAACTGCTATTAAGTCAATTTTTCGGTATTCTAAACTCATCGAAATTACGTGGCAACCTCATACGAACATGGGATATTACATTGTTGCCTTTTCAGAGGTCTCTTACGATGATTTGGTTCTCTAGGCCTCATTGAAGCTTTATCAAAAATAGTCTCCGATTTGATTTCTTTCGATGCCAAAAATCCTATTTCGAATTGCTTGCCAATGATATTCTCTTCTTTTTAGGCATTTAAGTTTCGGGTTATTCCCTCCTGTTGATTCGACTATTTAAGATCTTTAAACTTTCTCCTAGTCTCTTCTTAACATTATGAAATACGGAATATTTCACAAAATAACGATATATTCATTTATTTTGACTTGAGATATTACAACCCCCATGTACTATCTAGTTCCCTGTAGCACCCAATCACATGAACAATGTATATGGTTAAACAATCAATGTATAGGGGCATTGTTTGCCAACTTGGGGCATTACCTAGCAAGCCGCCTAGAGTCTAAAAACCTACTTCAGTAGCCTGTCGTGAGGTGCACCTTCCCCTAAAGGACTCCCTAGGTTGTCTGATCCTCTGAGGGGATTCCTCTCAAGCCCACTTGAGTGCTACTAACATGTAGGTCCATCCCGGACACCCTTTAACAGTATCGTGTTCAACCTTCTTCGATCGAGAAAGGTACGATTGCTTATATTCAATGATAGTATTATCTCTTTAATTACTCGTCACACTACTTTCCTACTTGTACTGACTTAAGTATCAGAGGGCATATGCGTGTAAGGAATCCCCATGTGGCTTCTAACTTGTTCTTGTGAGCATAGTTATGCCACGAGTGCTTAGGAGGCCACTATCTAATAGAGTAACCCACTATCGAATGTGCCCTCAGAGGTTCATCTACGACCTTGGCTAAGCTATCGCAAATCGAATCTACCCAACTCCCATCTCCACCAGCAAACTCCTGCTAACTGTCCATCTCGCTCTACATCGGCTCTAGCTCTCCCTCGCTACAAATCTCTATTATCGTAGTTTTCGGGCTACAACATTAACAATATAAATAAAATAACTCTAACTTTGAAAGGACTTGATTTTGAAGTACTCGCCAAGAAATTTTTTCAGTAAGGGTGAGGCCAATGCGGCGACGTTGGAGAGCGACGGAGTGAGAGAGGCAACAAGCGATAAACTGAGGGCAGAGTCGGCGGCCAGCAAAGGGGCAAGTCGGCGAGAGCGAGGGGGTAGCGGCACTGAGGAGGCAAAGGCGATGAGTTGGAAACAGCATGGACTATGTGAGAGAGAGATTTAGTGATGACGAGAAGGCGGTAATGGAGTTAGAGGTGGCAACGACGGCGTTGAAGCGATGAGGAGGCCTGATGGAGTTGGAGGCAATGGCAACGTTGAGGCAACATTGAGGTGAGGGAGGCGATGGAGGGAGGCGACCGGGAGTATAAAGGGTCCGTTAGAGGCTCTGATTTGGGGAATTAAGGATTTGAGGGAATTCTAATTTGGGAATTGCAAGGGAAAAAGTGGGGCAGCTCCCGCCAATATTTTGGTTTTTTTTAATATTTAATTATTAATTAATAAAAACTAAAATAATATTAATAATTATTTGATTGATAAAAATAAAGTAATTTAAGATTATGATAACTGATAAAATATTTAAATTATTGCATCAAATTAATAATTATTTAAAAATAAAATTATATTATAAATAAATCTAATAATTATAATAAATTAGTTTGATATATTGTATTATTTTTAATATGTTCATAATTTTTCAATATATTGTATTATCAATAAATAAGTAATGCCCAATTATAAAAGTTTAATAATTATATTTGTGTATTTATAAAAAAATATAATTATATTGGAATTGCTTATATAAGCAATAGTTAAATCTTATTAATTCTTTTTTATTATTTCATGGTTAGAATTAAAAATTTTAGTCAATAACGATGGGAAAGTGGTTTCTTAATGACAACTTATTTAGCCTATTATTAAAATTTATCTTATAATGACAGGATTTATATTTAATAGTTAATAATACTATATTAACCACCAAAATTAATCTCGTCGTTAGCTTTTCGTCATTAATAACTTTTTTTTTTGTAGTCTATTAACTTCAACCACATCCCTATCAAATGTGTTAATCATTTCATTAAAAAACGTGTAAAAGAGAAATATATTAATTTAGTGTATGTGAACACAAATGATCAACTTGTTCATATATTTACAAAACCCTTAGAAGAAGACTAATTCTTAAAGATTAGAAGATAATTAAGAATGATAGATCTTTCTGAATAGTATGCTTTTCAAAAATTTCAGAATTATCTCAATTTTTTTATGTATAGCCAAAAGAATTTCAATTTATTAAATTAGATATTTAGATCTTCCAACAAAAAAAGTCAATATCAATTGTTAAGTAAATTGTTAATGGCGGTGAAAAAAATTAATTATCAAATAATTTATTATATTTTAAGTTTAGGAGTTAATATAGCCATATTACTTGAAAAGTAATCAAATAAATAGTTAATCTTGAATCAAATTAGTCAATATACTTTATAATAGTTAAATAATAAATTATTTTACTTTATAATATTTAAATTACTTTAGGATTAGTAATCTAACTTTGAGATAGTATTTAAATTACAATTGAAATGAGAACAAAGTTAATATCGTTAATAAAACCTCTTAGAGGCCATTCACATATCTACTATCATGACTATAGTTGCACACGTGTACTAAGTTTTGTTTAAATTCTTTTCAAAGTATGAGAACTAATTTAATATTTAATTCAAAATATATAAGAAGACCTCAATTTTAATTTTCAAATCCTAAATAAGCCGATTACATCACAAGTTCAAAACATGAAAACATATGTTATCATACTTTAACGTTTTTTAGAAAAATAAAATGCAGATGATATAAATGTAAAAACATGGGAGCGTTAGTCTTACTTAAAATTTAATACTTTATTATATAAGGAGAAATATGATTTTATTATGATATTCACCAATAATTAATTAATAAAAATATAAGGCAACAATATTTGATTAATCAAACACAATGCATTTATTGATGAATCAAACACAATACATTTATTGATAGTTAACCATTGCACTATAAAAATAATAATTAACATTATCCTTAAATTAATTAAATATCGAATAATATACTAAATATATTAGTGAATGAATAATTGTTTCATAAAAATAACACTAAATATATTATTAATCAAGGTTATGTTTGTTGTATACTATATAGAGAAATGTACATCTAGATTATGTTTGATGTATTATTATTCTTAATTCAAAAAGTTATTACAAAATCGATGTTTCTATTCTAAGTGCTAACTCAGGGGAAAGAAAAACTATATTTATGTTATAGTTCAAATAAATCTAATGAAGAACTAATTATAATTCTATTATACAGAAAAAGGTAGCTATCTGTTTTATGATTATATAGTTTTTCTATTTCATCGACTCATAAGATTATTAAATGAATTGTAATTACAATTGAAACAATTGAAATTGTAACAATAAAAGAAAACGAGTACAATATCAATAGTAAATTATTATACATTTAATATATATTTCAATTTAAAAAAATTATTGGATTAAGTTAACATTTATATATATATATTTAATTTTATATTAACTATTTTTTCGTATTATCTATATATTTTTATATTATTTACATACTACTCTTATGATTAATTAAAGTTATACTATGATCATATATGTGTCACTTTATAAGAAGATGAAATGTTAATTGTGATGTATAATTTGATTAATATTTTTATTCAATTTCAAAAAATAATTTCAACTCATTAATTTATATTAAAATCAATTTATATTATATTTTTAAACTTCATGTCTCAACCATATGAATTTAAGTTAATTCATATATTTATGATTAATCAAACATTGTAATGCTTAATTAATCAAAAACAATGCATTGCATTTATTGATTAATCAAACACAATGTAGATAAATTAATTAAGTACCGAATAATATACTACTTATATTATTGAATCAATTAATGTTTCATAAAAATAATACTAAATATATTTTTAATCAAAGTTATATTTGATGTATACTATAAATATAGAGATTCTTGTATATTATATAGAGAAATGTACATTTTGATCATGTTAAATGTATTGTTATTTTTAATTCAAAAATTTATTATAAAATTGTGTGACATAATAAATTTTTGGACATTTGATGTGTTTTTCTCGGCTCTATTATCAATTTAAGAATATTTATATCATCTTTTCAATATAAGAATAATATTTATATATTCTCTAAATATTATTCAATTCAATTTTAGTATACTTTTTCACATTAAACAAAATATAATTCATATACTAATTTTTTTTTAAAATACGAAAATACCTCTTAATTTCTCTCTCTCCTCTCCCTTTTTTTCATTTTGTATATATTTAATAACTATTACAAATAGTTAATTATTATACATTTAATATATATTTTAATTTATAAATTTTTATATATTTAGTTTACATGTATATATAATTTATTTTATATTTTATGCACATGAAATATATTAATTTATATATCTATAATTTAAATAAATATATTTAATTTATATATCTATAGATAAAAATTTTACATTTTATAAACTTAAGAGGGAAAAAAAGTCTCAAAATTCATCTCAGTTTGAGACGAAAATTTTTCTGTCTCAAATTAGAGACGGATTTTTTTCCGTCCCTAAATTTGTCTCAAATTTGAAATAGATTTTTTTTTCATCTTTAAATCCGTCTAAAAAACTTTTGTTTCAAATTCGTCTAAAAAATCTGTGTCTAAACTGTTGTTTTCTTGTAGTGTTAGGATTCCATTGCACCATTTTGGGATGCATTTTTTGAGGGAAGAAATAATGGTGAAGACCTAGTTGTATCTGATGGCTAGACCATGCTGGCAGGATTTTTTATTTTTTGCAAGGAGTAGGGGGTGGAACCCACCACATCCTTATTACGCTACTTTTATTGTGCTTACACTATAAGAGGGGAGAAATAATTTTTGTCCATTCAATATACACCAATTAAGGTTAAATTATTTAGTGGTGGATCTCAGAAAATAGATGACTTTGAGACTAAGTGGCTAATGGTTACACCACATGGAAGATGTTGGAGATCGTCGCAATATTAGCGCACCAAGAAAATGAGGGCCCAAGATACTATTGGTCAGATGTTGATTCACTAGTGAAGGACCACCAAGATGAGATAAATAAGCTGGCCGAAGGAGGTCTAGTAATTTTATCATATTTAATATGCAAAACGTGCCTTATTAAGGCAGGATGGATAGTTGTTGGAAGGGGCGATAATGCTAGCCCTTCAGAACTAATTGAATCTCCTGTCACGTCCTCGACATCCTATTCGTCAAATGAAGAAGAAGAAGAGAGTAAGGAAAATGATGGGGACAATGAAGAGGTGAATATTATGGGGGACTCAAATACTGTTGGAGATGAGAAAGTGTGCGAAATGGAGATAGGCCCTAGGGGTCCTTACCCTAACCCTTATATTTTTACTTTGCGCTTTGCTGCTTTTGATATCAATATTTTGACAATTGCACTAATGATTTGATTATTTTTGGATGTGTAGATATGAGACGATTTCAGAGGGTTTCTTTGGGCAAGTAGGAAGAATCGAAACAACAGGCACACGAGGCTCTGCAAAGAACACAACAGCAAGCTACCCAGCCTCTTTCTCCATCAGGAGAAGTCAAGGGAGGAGAAATTTTTCCTCCCTAAAAGAGAAAGACAACCAAAATGGATGGCAAAGGGCCTAGCTCAGTAGGAACTTCCATGGACCCACTTTCGGACGATTTTTTCAATTTCCCTCTGACATATCTTTTGCCACTTCCTCTACCTACTGGTGGGTTTATTGAGAAGGGAGAGATTCCATTTGGCATCACCATTGAGTTTGGGGGCCCAAGCGACTATAGAGGTTGGCAAGGCCGAATGAGAGGTAAAAGAGGAACGCACCCAGGCTGAATTGGAGAGGCGCCATAGCCAAAATTGGGCCATCAACAACTTTTCTTTTTTGCAGTTGACAAAGCGGCATGAACAAAGGGAGCTGGCCTCAAAGACAATGATTCATCCGCCCTTATTTCTTGACTTGGGATATATCCACCAAGGAGTGGTTCCAGCAATGGGCCAAGATCTGAGTGATTGGGAATTTTTGGCTTACCCAGGGCTCCTAGATACTGATTCTGTTATAGAGTTAGGCGTTGCAAAAAGGCTTATGTATACCATGATAACGCCATGCGATGAACTAAGGTATACAGGGAGCACCAGAGCCAGCTTGATATAGTAGAGCAATATTTGGTTGAGGTATGAGAGATTTTAAATTTCTTTTCCTTTAATGCTTTCCTTGTATTTATTGTGGCTCCTAATATTTAGGTTTTTACTTGGCAGAGAATGTAATGCCAGGTAATGGCCATGATGAATGCTCGGGTAGACCTAGCCAAGGCCGAGGTAGATAAAGCCTGGATGGTCCACCGCTTCCTTCGCCAGAGAGACAAGCTAAGGCACCTGGAGCACAAGGTTTGGGACCTCGAAAAATATAAGAGGCAAGCTCTCCGGCTCGAACGCGAGGCAATGGAGGCAAAGAGGGAGAAAGACTCCTTGAAAGACAATATTGAGTGGCATAGGAAGACCATGACAATGCTTATGGAGGCTAACACCGCTGTGATTGTCGAGCTAAAATAGGCCTTGGAAGAGAGGAATAACGCCTGCTTAGAGCTTCAAGAGGCGAAGAGGCAAATTGAGGAGCTAACCAACTAGCTCAGGAGGGTTAGTGTTGAGGCCATCAAGGCTGAGACAATTAAGGAATATTGGTTGTCCCCAGTGTTCCACGAGGAGAAAGAAAGGTATGCCTCGGGCTTTACGAAGTATGGATTTTATTTGGTCTAGGGATACTTAAAGAGAACGCGTTTGGGCACCAATTTTTCTAACATCATCTATACGACTGATAAGATCAAAAAAGGTATCCGAAACTGGCAGGAGTACAGGGATCCTGACACCCTATACCACCAAAGGACTTTTTGAATGTCGAGGCAAGGGATCTCTCTAAACTTGTTGGTCCATGGAGCCCATACGTATCGAAGCCGGACTTAAGACCCTCCGACACCGACCGATCATGGAGCTCCCCAAGGGATAGAGGCAATTGATGCCTTGGAAGATATTGAGTTTACTGACTTAGATTTTGCAGAATGAGTCCTTGTTCAGGATGATGGGTTTCCTAGGGCTCTAATTTAGGATAGACTTATTCTCGCCTTTTTTTTTATCTTTTGGCTCATTACATTTTTTTTTTTATTTTGGGAACTGAACAGATATTAATAGAATGATCACTCTTTTGGATCACAAATTGGTATTTGGTTGACAAAGCAACGTCTTAGCACATGCATGAGCTATATAAATGCATGGAGCATAAGTAAGAGCGAAGTAAGATTATAAAATAATTCAAACGTTGCCGATAAGAACGTGCATTTTCTTTAAGCAGGGTCCAAGTACCTGTGTTCCTGCATATTTATGGGCACATAAAGAGAATTCGGCTCCTCGAGGTAATGGGGATGCCAACCTTCTCCAGCTCATGGAGGGTAAAACAATTGTATAAATTTACAAAAATAGTGAAGTAATTTCAAGGGTGTTGGTATACCTATCAAGGTAACATGAAATATCTAGCATTGGGACATATAATATAGAATTTTAAAATAAATGTTTAGAGATATAAGACATCACGCATCTGACATCAACCGGGAGTACCACTGCCACTACTTGCAATTAGGGGTGAGACATGTGCCCGAGTCCATTAACTGCCTTAGACTTGCCAATCTCGTCCGTAGATGGAATGTCGCCACTGTGCCCTGAGGTCATGTGGGAGAGATGACAGCGACCCATAGAGTCATTTTGTGGAAAGGTCTGGTCACGATGAGCAGTACACGATCCTAGGCGCCCTATAGTATAGTGGAAATGGATGAGTACCAATTGACCTACAAAATAGAGAAAGTTTCCTATACTCCGTTCCTTCCACCAATTGGGCACGAATATGCAAAGCCAGATGAGTAGTTATTTTAAGGAAACAATCTTGGTCTTTGCGTCCAAAGACAATGGAACTGTCTCACAAGATGTAGGTTGGGCCCCTATGGAAAAGAATATCGAGAAGAGAGGACAAGGGCCCTAGTGGCATAAAGTGTACCCAGAGGCACTTTAGTTTGTTAATGCAGTTCAATAATCTACGTCTGTGAATTTATTTTTTATTAGTGGTTTAATGGTTTAGTGTCATGCCTACATCCGTAATCAGAATATCGATGTTTTGTCGAGGTAGTTCAGCGGAGTGCCTACTTTCGCAATGAGATAGCAATTATTAGACAGGGTGCCCTCGATTGTGATCATGGTGTAGTTGAATGTTTTTATTCTGGAAATTCGGCCTTTCACCTACGTCTGCCCTTAGATAATGCCTTTGGCAAATGGCTGTCTTTATATCAAAATACCAGATAACTTGTGATGTTGTAGGAATACTTTTGTTTTGAAACCTCATTTATTCATAACTGTCTAACTTTGAATTCGAGATTACAAGAGATTGATATTATATCGAGTTTAAGGGTTTCCATCCCCTTAACTCCCCAGTCTAGTTCTTAGTCTTTCCCTGAGTCACTACAAAACAAAGAATACACACATATATGTTATCTTATATCTTTTTTACATCATAGGAGCATTTTGTTTATGTGGTTCGGTACAGGCCTACTTTTGCGATTTACAAAGTGTTAGTTTTAAGTTAGTAATGTCTTTGCTTGATAGCTTCTTTTTGCAAGCTGGTGACTTTTGATTTGTGATCTAGAACAACTCAGTTCTGCATCTCTAGGCATAATGTTCTTGAAACGATCAATATAATGTTGCATACGCTTACAACGATCCATTGCCTTTGAAATATCTATGGCGAAGGGTTATGAGAAACTCTTGTCATAGCTGATCGCAGGGCTTGAGTGAGCCAAGGTGGAATGCTAAACACCTTCTGGCAAATGGGGCTATCGTTGTGACAAGAATGGTTATAGAAAATGGGTTGCTACAGAGAGTTGTTTTCTTGGATTGATAGTCAATGTAGGATTGCTGCTATAGAAGATGCTGATAATTTATCTTCTTCTATCAGCCCTTCATATAGCTTTACAACTCCAGCCTCCGCTCAAGTTGGTAGGCCATCCTCTGCTTTTAAACCTCCCTAGGCTTGGAAAAAATATATCTGAGGAAGCTAGGAAGCCCGGGGTACTTCCTCCTAGGTTTATAGAACACTTTTGCAAACACATCCCGTGAGGGGTTTTTCTTGCAGAAAAGGTCTTCATAATTTTCTTCCTCTGCGCAATACTCTTACATAGGGGCCGACATTGCTAGGGAGGATGACCATATCATCAAATACAAGTTCAGAAAGTGAGACTCCCAAACTTGACCTTCAGATATCCTCAGGGGGCTCATCCTTACTTTCCACTTGCATAGCTTGAATCCTTGTTTTGAAGAACAACATGGATGCCCAACAGAGATACAGGGTGGGGAGATGCGCTTCTCTCCCAAGGGCTAGCGTAATAGCTGGAGAAAAGCCTTGGAAGGCTCATAATAGTAGGAAAAAAGCCTCGTAGAAACCTCCCATGTGCCTTCCTAGAGGGTTCAGAGCATGCCTCATTGGGAGGCATGACAAGATAAGATGGGAGCGTTATGGCAACATCTTCACATAACTATCCCTCACAACGGCTGCAAAGGGATGACTTTTTTGCTCGATTTCCACAGACAATTCCAAATTGTTGTTGCTAAACTATAACAATTAAATTTATATGTCTTAAAATTGGCTAAAGTAGAGCACTTTGTTGAAGTAGAGGGTCTAAGATGTTGTCAGCAAGGTCAATCGAATCTGGGTTGGGTTAGAGCCAATCTTATAAGGCCGGATCTGTAGGAACTTAGATAAAGGGTCTTCATGGCCTTCAGGACTAAGCACCCGAAAGAGCCTTTGGGCTAGCAACGGATGGAGAACTCGATAAGTCTTTGGGAAGGTGAAAATTTCGAGTATTCAAGGAAGTGAAGCCTTCCAGGTGTGAAAACACCCGCCCGATGATCCCGGAGGCCTGCAAGCCTAGGTGAAAGTCTCAAAAGAGAGAGAAAAAGGCCAAAAATTCCCTGACAAATGACATGCAGTAATACACTAACACACTAGAAGCATAGTATATGCATATATACAAAACTAGAAGAAACGGGGGTGGCAAACATAAGGCATACCCCCTAACAAAACTTGGGTATAAAGATCATAACACCAAAAATATAGCTAGCAATCTCCTGTACCTCGAAACCACAAAAACCTCCCTTAAGATTGACAGCTAGGACTGCCCTATACAACCAACTACCTATCCACTCAGACGCTGCTACCCTCACCCTCGGCCTTTGTCTTCCCTTTACTTGGAATGATATAAAATAAGGGTGAGTCACAAGACTCAGCAAGCAAGTAGAAAAATAACAATAAAGTTGGGGATAGATCTCTCACACTGAATACAAGCCACAAAATGACGTGCTATAAATTAAAATGTCACACCATACCATGCACCAAAATATCCAATTCTCAACATAAATATACTAGTGCACATAATGGTCATTGGGGCCCACGTAAGAAATGCATAACCTATTAGAAAATTATGATATGTTCATATGCAGCAGAAATAAAATCTAATTTTATAGGTATTGCATTTTTCAAAACATACGGTTTAGAAATCAAAGACATAAATAAAAATTTATCTTAAGACAAAAATAAAATTCGTTGCAAATAACCCGCTGTATAATCCCCATGTGTGAGATGTTGAGTTGGTCCACCCAAAATTGCCAAGACTCCGAGAGACTTTAGGAGAAAAGGACACAAAAATTTTCTCTAGAATTTTCGTCTGATTTGGATACAACTGATTACGTTATGTATTGGATTCAAGGGCTTAATGTTCTATTTATAGGCAAACCCTAGAAACCCTAAGTGCAGTTGGACCGGGCTTAATGTGCTAGCAAGAAACTCGATCCAACTTGATAATTAAATAATTAACCCATTAATCATTTGATTATCCTTATTTATCTAATAAATAATTGCACCATTATTTCTGATGACCTAATCCACCAATGCGCAGATATCCATGTCATCTCATGTCTAAGGACTAATTGCACATCCGTAGTTAACATCGAATCATTGACCTGTGAAATGAAACCCATGTGATTCAATGGTAACAGTCTCGTTCAGTGAACTTGTTCCTTTAGCAAGCACCCACTCATCTTCCCTCTATATCTTATACAAAATGACACAAGACTCACTAATATTATTTTTCAGTATCTTATATTGAACAAAGAGGAAGACGATGTACTAGCCTTTGAGAGTTACTAATATCCAGGTTATGAACTCTATGGCTAGGATTATGTTTATGGTATAACGAACTCTGGATTATCCCTTTCGCATATTCTTAACATTTAAGAATGATATTCACTCTTTATGATATATATATATATTTATATGTTTAATTTAAATCATATTGCAATTTAAACTAAAACATAAACTTGCCATTAAATGGAATTTAAAGAGTTATAAGGTCAAACCCCATTGTGCCACTAGAACTGGTCTTATGGGCTTATATCTAACACAACCTGGCACCCAAGTCCTGGCACACAAACCTGCTATAGTCATGAACTGGCTAGCATAATTCACAAGAGCCCAAGGGGCACATATCACAATCGCATACCAGAGTCCCTGAGTCATAGCTACCCAAAGCCGAGTTGCACTCATAGCTATTGAGGGCCAACTCCATACCACATCATAACATAACCATGCAATGCAACGAATAATAGATGCAATGACATAGTAAGCATCAGCGTGATACATGGCCCCCATAAGCCAGGCATCGGCCACATAGGAATACAAATCCAATGTAATGCTTGTGCACCTAGTCATTCTAAGATGTACATGTCTAAGCATCCATAGCTTATGTTTCCCCCAATGATGCAAGCCCAAACCCATGCACCACAATGACATGCAGGATATCACATAATGGCAGAGTCGGTCGACAGTCCGTGACTAAGAGTAATCAATCGACTGCCTTCCTCGAGTAGGTCGACAGTTCACTCCAGCGTCACCAAACGGTCGACATTTTACCTCACCAGTTGATAGCTCCTGCACTATGTTATAACGGCTTACACCTGCGAGAATCCATAACCACAACCAAACCCCTCAAGTCCTTTAGGAACCTAGTCCCAAATTGGTTCGACATCATTCCCAAGGAAATAGGGCTAATGCAAACCCCATAAACTTTTAGAAATAAAAATCCCAAGAAATCTCTTATTTAACTCAAATCCACAACCAAAGGAACCAACCCCATTGATTTATAAAATAGGGACAAAGCGCACCCACAGAAATAAAAGTTGGAACCAAATCGAGGTAAGAGAGGGAATAAAACACGCAAAGCAAAAAGAACTTACCTGTTATAAAAGATTCCAATTTTTTTGCTTACATGCTGTTAAAATAATATTTTTACCCAAAAATTATAAGATCACAATCTAAAACTTTAATCCAACCATATAGAATTCTTAATAAATATTTTTTTCACTTACTTGGCTTTCTTAAACTCCAATTGCATAAATTTTTCCCACTTTCTTCTTGATTTTTCTCCTATTTTTCGTTATGGCTCGTGCTATTTCTTTCCCAATTTTCCTTTCTCAATTGCTTTCTACTTGCTGCCAATTTTTGCTAAAACTTATGGCATAAAAGCCACAAAAAAAATGAGTGGCTGGAAACTGGCCACATGGTAGCCAGCGGCACCACCATTTTCCCCCAAAATGATGCCGTTTTGGTGCTGGAAAATTCTAGCCTTTTTCCTCCAATTGCATGCACCCCGTTTTGCTGCTAGCTTGGCTAGACAGTTTCTTGTACAGATAAAATACAACTCAAAAAACTCAAAAGGTCGAAAGAGACATCTGAGAATTCTATGAAACCCTAAGGAGGCTCTAATTTTGTGAATAGAATAACCTTGAAGTGGTTTCAAATGGAAATTCTTGGAGGATAGGCTTAAGAATAATTTTCGGGCCTAAGTGTAATTTTTTATTCTAGTAAAAAAAACTGGTTGAAAATATTATTTTTCCAAATTCGTTGGGTCAATTGTGAAGTGTGATACTTGGGGGTTCATGTGATAAAATATCAAACCTTGAGGACTTGAAATGAGGTCCAAAATGGCATTTAAAATAAGCTTGGGGTGAAAGTGCAACTTTTTAAACTCGTAGCAATAAGTGGCGGCCGACCTGCCACCGCACGTGGAGCCAAATCCAGTGATGGGACGGTCAAATCTTGCAAGGGTATGGCCATCTTTAGCCTAGGAAGCATGGAGGCGAAACAATGGCTAGTGATTGATCGAGAGATGGCCGGATTTTGCCTATAAATAGCAAAGATTTTGGCCAAATATTGAGCATCAATTTGCTCGAGTTTGGGAGTATTTTTGAGCTTTTGGATAGAGGGATTTTGTTCCTTGGTGTGTAGGGAGAAATTCTAGAGCATTTGGTAAATTTTGGAGTCGATTTAAGGATGTTTTGAAACTTGGCCGGAATCGTAATCAGTCGCTGAAGCCAAGGCTTTGGCCATTCAATCAAGGGCCTTCCTATGGTTTTTTGAGCAAAAAAGGGTACCACTTGGATCGACTTGAAGAGATCTACAAGATAGTGTGATTGGGGGAATTTTTTGATTGCCGACGACGAATGGCTCGCTTGAGAAGACAACCAGTGCGTGTAGTGCACGCATTGGTCTTTAAGCGTAAGGCGCATGGCTAGCGTGTGAGGGCACGTGGAACGGAGTATTTTTTTTAAAATTAATTTTATTATTTTTAAAAAATATTTTATAAATTATAGTAGAGAAAAATTTAGGAAAAACCTTGTGGAGGTATTTGTTTTGGAATTATTGAGGGGGAAAATAGGAGAAAAATAAGAGAAAATTATGAGGAAAAAATAAGGGTTGATAATTCTTTGAATAAATATGATGGCTAGGATACGTTGAGACTCAAAATTGAGTAATAGTACAATTATTGAGACTTGGCACGAAAATCAAGGTTGGGCACAAGAATCGAGATATTTCGATATATGTTCAAGGTGATAGTTTCTACTTCAAACTTGGTTTATTGTGAGTTGTTTCTCAAAACTTGATTTAATTTCATGCAAATGGTTTTCATATGTGATTGTTCTTACCTAAAACTAGTTAATTTATTTGTGGTTGGTTCAACTCTATACTTGATTTTGTTTCATACAAATGGTTTGACATGTGATAAGTTTGATTTCATGTGGATGGTTCTTCCAAAATGCCTATTTGCATGTGCATTGAATACATGCATTGAAATGTCGTTTTTATGTAATGCATTGTTACATGTTGAGGATATGGCATTGGCATGTGTGTTAGAAATGGGTAGTATTTTCGGGTTACTTTTGAGTAAGAATGTAATCCCTGACGTGATTGTGGTGTGCCGGGTTCTTGCATTGGTGTTGACCCTCTTATGATGGCAATAGTAATGATTGTTCCCGAGGTGTCGGGGAGATGCATTGATGTTTCCTCTCTTAAGTTAGGATTGTGTTATGCCAATGTGTCAATATGATTATGTTGCTTTTAGAGAGATTGCTCTTTTCTCATGATATGGGTTAAGCGTTGTATGGGATTCTCTTGGGTTAGTACATGTCGAGATATGTCAGTTTGTTCATGGTCTTGCATATATTCATGAAAATATTTTGAATTCTCACTTAGATCACTATCTAATTTAGATTATATCCCTGGAATATTCAAACGTTTCAGGTGAAAGCAGCAGTGCCAAGGAAAAAAAGGTTTTTGAGATATAATTTTTATTTACATATTAGATTTATAGTAGGTTTTTGATTATGTACGAGATATTCTGCTGTCATATATTTTGTTTTGAAGATATAATGTAAAATGATGGTATGATTTTTATGTTATAAACAAAGCATTTACAGTTATGTATCATTTGAGGTTTCAATATTGCTTTCGCATATATGATGATTACCGATCTTAGCTTATTGATTATTAAGTTTGATATGCTAAGAAGGTAGAATGTGATTGTTGAGAATGATTTGTGTTGAGTGTATGTTGAAAAAATATATATATTTTCGAAATCTAGAGTAAATGTTGCCTTTGAAAAAAAATAGGGTGTTACAGACTCTCTGGGGAAGGACTCATCGGGAAGATGCTTGAGACTTACGAGGGCACCCCACAATAAGATCCATGAAAAAACGGGAGGTTCAATGAATTATGGAGTTTTTGAGAAAAGAGAGAGACACAAAAAGCCATATATATATATATATACATACATATATATAAAGAGAGAAACATTTACGATATTGAAATTCATCACCTCTGGTATCGTCTCCACTAGTGACACCTTACGCAAACATCTTTGACAACCATCACCAACACCTAACACCATGATTTGAAACTCTAATTGGAGAAAGAGAAAGAGAGAGAAAAGGGGGGTGGTTTCTAACGATTAATCAATCCCTCTATCACTCAAGAGTTTTTGGAAATCAATTATTCATCAATGCATTTTAACCATATCTCAAAAAATACTATGCCTACAAAATAAAACTAAATATAACCTCATGCAACAAAACACCCATAAAACAAACTGTTAGTATTATAGGATAATCTGCTTGAAGCGTGTATAACATTGCCTTTAAAGATAGATTCCGCCTTCTAAGTGCAAAAGATTGAACCAACTATATCTCCCAAGATATGACAGGCCTTCAAATTGGTGTGCACTTTCCAGTTCGGAAGTAGGAACAATAGAATAATTTTATTTAACCAATAGAGAAAATAAACAATAGGAAGGAGTCAGAGGAATTGGCTTGGTAGATATGTTATTGGAATGTAACATGAACAAGTATATTTAGGCTAGCAGGCATAGAGGGATTTTCAGTTACAAAAGAAAGAATTAAGAGGGGAATAATGTTATAATAAAAACTATTGGCACATTTTGCCTTTTACTAGGCCTTTTCACACTCGCGTAAGCACATACCTCTTTCTTTCTTGTCTCAAGTTCATAAGGTGGATCACTCTATTTAAGGTGGCTTAAAGATTCTTCACTTAGTAATTTGGGATTGATAGTCTTTTGAAATACCTCACTTTACACAACACAAATAACCTCTTGCAGCCCTTTATCCCACACGTACATACATGTACATATAAATGATAATCTCTACTTATTTTCTATTTTCCAGAGACAATTGCAAATACAGCCAATTAATAGAAATATATGGTTAAAAATTTCTCAAGAAAGATGATGAACTATATATAACTAGTCTACTATATACTTGTGGTGTATTTATGGGTGTAGCATTACTTTTTCTTACAGTTAAGCTGTTGGTTGAACTATAACAACTTCTTGTTCGTATTGTTGGTAATTTGGTGCAAATAGGGATGGAGAGAGGGAAGTTATGGACTATAGACAATCTTTATCATGTTAAAATCTATCTTTATCATACTTTGAGTAGAGTTATCTAAATCTGAATTTAAGATAATCTCGACAATCTCTACCTTAGCTTGAATTTTATAAACATAATGAAATAAGCAAATTAAGCCTACCTTTTCCAATATGCACAAAACAGTATGTTGCACCTTGTGTAATTTCAACAACCAAATTGTGTTTGCAAACAAACCCTTAGAGAGTCAACTCTAGAGATCTCAAACCAAACTTGGTGTAGACCTAGATCGAAACAACAACCCAAAATGGGATGCAAATAAAACTAATTTATATAGCCAATGGCTCACCAAATCCATCTCGGCTAGGTGTGGATCTCAAAAGACCAAATGGATCGATGGTTAAACAAGGCAATTATAAATCAAACCACGCAAATCAAGAGCTAAATCAAAGACCCTAAATTAATTGAATCCAAGACTTTTAACTTGATTCAATTCCTAGTTGATATTGCTTTATGAAAAGTCTTCAAATCTGGGTCTCCAACCTTGATTTGCTATGTTTCAAGGTGGTCTCATGGCGATGGAATTCCTTTGGTGCTAGTGAAAGGGTTGTATACTTCTTCTTGTTCTTCTTCTTTCATTTTTCATAACAGCAACTATGAAATTTGGTCAAGATCCATCTCTAATAATGCAATGGGTTTTGACTACCGGCAACCCATTACGAACGGGTCATTTGGAATTGAGAAAGAAAGAGAGAGAGGAACAAAATAGGCTCAAAGAAGAAAACGAATAAAGTGTGAGAAAGAAGATGATTAGGGTTTCATTGGCAATATTGAGCACTAAGTTTCAAAGAAAACGACTATGGAGACAAAGAAACATGGCTTTGACAAGCCTTATGAACTTTCAACATTCTTCCCCTATGTTGAATCCTTGATTTTGATGCTTTCTACAATACATATGTTTCATATACAAATCTGTTGAAATAAAACTGAAAACAGGTTATTAATCAAGTAATAGAACTCAATAATCGATTAACATATCTTTTACTCGAATAACATTCCATCTTAATCGAGTATTTATTTTTTATTTTTTTAGGGAATCTTAGTTTTAACTAGCTTCCAAACATTACTTGAGTAATGAATATTATTAATCGAGTAAGGAATATTAAGGTTTGAAGGTTCAAATAGATTAACATACTAGATTAAATTGAGTAATGGTTTTTAATAAAGTAATAAGTATTTTATTCGAGTAAGTTCCCTTTGTAATTGAGTCAAGTCAAGACACTCAATTACAAAGAGTTAATCGATTGACCAAAAATGATGATGAAGTAATGTTAATCGATTGACCAAAGAGTTGACTTTAATCAATTACAAAGGAACTTAGTTGAATAAAATGCTTATTACTTGATTAAAAACCATCACTTGACTTGACTTTAATCAACTACAAAGGAAACTTAGTCGAATAAAATGCTTATTACTTGATTAAAAACCATTACTCGACGCTTAAGACATTAATCGATTACTCATTTACATTACTCGAATGATGATGAAGTAATGTTAATTGATTGACCAAAGAGTTAATTAACTAAGAGATATTTCAGTCAAGTAACATATCTTTTTAAACGGATAATTATTCTGTAACAAAATTGTTCTCAATGGATTATTAATCAACTAGGAGTTATTCCTTAATCAAGTAACATCTTACCTAGTCAAGTAACTTAATTGTTTAATCGAGTAATAATACTTTAATAGAAAGTTACTTAATTAAGAGATTAATTGACTAAGGGTTATTTTTAATTGAATAGCATCTTACTTAGTTGAGTAACTAAATTCCTTGATTGAGTAATAATTATTAGGACAAAATAATACTTGGATATTTAATTGACTAAGAGAACTTTTTTAATCGTGTAATGAAATTCTTTAGTCAAGTATTGCAATTGCATAATCGAGTAACATATTAAAACAACAAAGTGGTTAAAAAAAATATTCAATTAAGAAATATGTGTAATCGAGTACTATTATTTTTAATCGAGTAACAAATATTTTTAGTCGAGTAATGACTTATGTATATAATAATCTTAATCGAGTAAGATTATTAAACAATTGAGTAATGTTATACTTAATTGACTAAATGTTGAATGACTCAAGTAACATTGTATCTAACTCGAATAACAGTCTGTCTTACTAACTAATGTTCTCTAAAAATTCAAAAATATAGTCGTTAAGACTGCATTAAATGCGATTGTTCTTTATTAAATGTTGTTTGATCATTTGTTCATGAAATTGTATGTAAATTGAATTTCAAACTAATTATTAACATTAGAAGGATATGAAAGGGGAATGTTCTTGTAGGTTACAAGTTTAATGCTTTTATCCTTTGGACAAATTGACAAGCACACTGAAGAAGAAAAAGTTATAGATACACAAGCACACTAAAAAGAAAATGTTATAGATACCTTAGAGACTCAAGATCGCAATAGAGAATGCTTATTTGAGAAAAAATCCTACTAAAGTCTTAAATTCAAAGAAGTTCTTCAAAGCTATAGCTATTGTTTCATGTTTTTAGAGAGATTGTCCGTAACTATAATATCCTTTATTCTCTAAAACCCAAGTGAGTAGCTTCGTTCACCTAGAGTGCAAAATTGTTTAGCTTTTCAAAGTGTTTTCATTTCTAAAACCTTTTACTTATTGAGCTAAAAGGTTAGATGTTTGAGCCTCAAAAGCACACATTGTAAAGGTTCCAACTACATCATTGTAAAAGTTGTGTAAAGGTTCTAGCTTAGCCTTTTAAAAACTACATATAATAAGTTGTTGAAAATCCTTAACAAGGAATTAAGGTAGCTAGTGGAGTAAGCAATTGAGGTCGAACCACTATAAATTATTGTGTTGTATTCTTACTTTATTTACTTTTAAGTAAGTTTTCAAAATTTGGGTGAGCTTAATTCACCACTTCTCTTAAGCTAATTATCTTTCATCCTAAATCTATTTCTTAATCATCTTTTAAAATTCAAAAATGAACCTATACATACATAAATTTATTTGTGTGGTTGTATTTGGAGTGATTATGGTAGTGATGATTGAAGGGCAGGAGAAAATGATGGCCACTATGACAATCAAATAAGGTGACATAAGATAAAGTAATGACCAATACAACTATTGAAAAAGCAATAATAAGTTTAACTATATATGATATTAGTAATGGAAGGGGTGTTTGAGAAATAAACTAAACCATAGAGACTTCTAAAGCTATTTTTAAAACCATAGAGGGGTCTGTAAATAGCCCAAATTATAGGGGGTTTAAATGCAATTTATATATATTAATTTGTAAAATGCCCATAAGAAGTAGATTTTTTACACAAGTGCCATGATTAGTATATAAATATATCTTCTCCTTTCATTCACACATAAATCCCTAGTTGCTCAAGAAACGATCTATCTTAGTCTCACAAAAAACCCTAGTCGCTCAAGAAGCGAAGGTATCTCTTTCTCCCTTTCTCTACATATATATTTTCTCTTTCTTGGTTACTAAGATAGTATTGAATCGATGAGTGGTGCCTTCCTCAATATTATTAATGCTTAATTTCCATGGAACATCTTTAGAATATATATCTTTGTTGTTGATTTCATTATTAGCGATTAATTTTTGCAATTTTTTTTTTTTTTTTTTTGGTGATGTTTAGTTGTAGATAGGTTTTTGCCCAAAGATTCCACAAGGGAAAGGTTAGAGGCATGAAAGGAATGAGGTTTTTCTAGATTTAGACCAAACCATAAGAGAATAAGCTACAACATTTCTTCTTTCTTTGATAAAGGGCTTATAGTTGTTGAATCTCATAAATCACTTCATAAAAGTACACATTTTTCCACAAGAAATGTCGATGATATGTTGAGAATTATTGTTATCAAACTTGAAACGAAATTTGAACAAATCTCTAGTGATTATTCATTGTTATTTGTTGCTAATGCCTTACCAAGTTTTCCATATTTATGAACAACTTTGTTTGTAAAATTTGGTTCATTTTCCCTTTCTTATTGTGGTTCAAACAAGCTTTTTTGGAGATTCATCAGATTTTGTTCACTTGTCTTTGAATTTGTTGTGCTTTGTTTTAATTATTATCTATCGATTGAGTTAATAGACTGATTTATCCTAAATTTTGGATCATTTTTTAATTTTATCTTATTTTAAAAATTGTTTCAATTTGATCTTAATACTTTATTATTAATGTCAATTTGATCCTATATTGCTCAAGCGTGTGTCTTAGCTGACATGTCGGATGAGGTGGCGTGTTGATGTATCAAATAATTGACACATCAGCAAAATGACATCGTTTTGCCTTATTTTTGCAACAGTTCAATAATTGGGACAATATGAATAAGGCAAATCTGACACCATTTTGCCTTATGATGTGCAGCATGCAAGAGTAAGACAAAACGACATCGTTTTGCTGATAAGTCAATTATTTGGCATATCAGTATGCACCTCATCATTCATTTTACATAGGACACACGCATGGGCAATATAGGATAAAATTGACATCAATTTCAAAGTATTAGACTCAAATTGAAGTATACAATTTAATTTTGTACATTTTCAAAAATGTAATTATCGTTAACACAATGCATCGTTTTACCATAAGTTTTTCTCTTATTTGATGCTCGATTCTTCAAATATTGTTTTTCTGTAAATAATGAGAAAAGTCTTCACAGTAAGAGTTAAGAGTAATATTGTCATTTACAAGAAAGTTTGGTGTGCTTGACATTTGGAGTGTTTATTGCTGAAGTAAATAATAACTATTAAATATTATTGCTCATCTATTTCGTATATATCATGAACAGTGCCTTGAAGAGTAATTCTTGAGTTTCATAGCAGGAGATAGACATGGAAAATGCAAACAGCAGCCAAGGTAGTGTGACGAGCATGGAGCAAGCAAACAGTAGCCATTGTAGTGGGATTGGGCCATCAACACAAATGAAGAAGACACCAAAGGGTCATGTTATTCTAATGATCAAGAGTCAGGTGCCTACTCTATTTTAGTGTGTGTGTATATATACACACACACACACACATTTTTGTGAATTTTGTTGATATTAAATTCCATTCAAATTTAGATAGTCCAATTCAAAGCACGATGAATTAAAGGGATTTTGTTATCTATCTTTTTCTTTACAAATAGAGTCCCATATATATCTGAGTATTATATTTGTGATAAGGAATTGAGTGGTAAGCATTATGTTTATACACACTTACTGAGATTTTGAGTTTTGGAGTTGAATGAGGTTATCTCTTTTCTCTGTATTCACATGGTGAATTTTTGTTCCTCTTTCACCCATGGATGTAAACACATTGTCTAACCATATTAAATTTAATTTGTGCATGCATTGAATTGGTTCAAGGTATGGTTTATTTGTTTCTTTCTTATCTTCAAGTTGATTATCCTATCTATTCATGTGTTTGCAATATTGGGATAAACTGTCATTTTTTTCCTTCAAATTTATGTTTCCATTTTCCTTGTTGTTAGTTAATTTAATTAGTATGGAAACTATTATTATAGGAATAAAAAACTGACATTTGACAAGAATTATCTAACTCGATTAATAAACTAGTTAATGAAACCAAGTGAAAATAGAAATGTGTTAGAGATAATTCATATGATTAGAGTAGATTATGCAAAATTACATGAATTTGATTAGGTTTATCTCTTGAGTTTGATTATTTTTTTGATAAGGTTTATCTTTAAATTAATAGGGTTAGATTTTATCTTCTTCTTATAAAGTTGTTGTCTTTTCGCCAACACAACAACTTTATAAGAAGAAGATAAAATCATAAATAAACATACACACAAAAGAAACGAAAAATAGAAACAAAAATAAAGAGGAAACAAGGATTTTTACCGTGATTCACCCCAAATTAGGGCTACGTCTACGTTAAGCTCTAGTGAGAAAAATTTACTACACTAAAATGAAATACAAAGATTACACCCTTAAATCACTCACAAATACTCCCTGTACAACAATGATTCTCTACCAAAATGCTCTAATAATCACAAATACAAATTAGAGGCGGATCCTATAAAACTGAAGAACTCAAAAGAAAACTATACAGAGCATGAGAAAGAAGAACCCACCAGAAACCTTAGCTCGAAGACGACTAACCCGATATCCCTCTTACTTTCCTTTTCTTCGTTTGATTGTTCATATCCCGAGAAGAGAGATTAATAGCGAAATTGGATGGCTAGGATTAAGCCTCATAAAGCTTGGATGAGCAGCTGAGATCAGATCGTGCAACACGATTGATTATTCCAACTGAAAGGCAATCGAGCAGAGAAAGCAATCGGGCGCCTCCAAGGACAAAGCCGATGGTTGCCGCGTGTGACCATCCAGTAGGTGCCACATGGCATCCTGCGATTGCTACACGCGGCCCTTCAATCCTCTAAGTCACACGACACCATTTGGTGCTTCAACTCCATCAAAAGTCTATAAAATCTTGTATATCAACCAAATTAGTCATTCAATATAACAAGTCATTTATTGGTTTCAATTCTGTATTTCTTCTAAATGGTATCAGAGTCTCATTGATCCATCTTTAAGTCTTTTATTTTCTCAAACATGAGATTGATTATATATAACCAATCTCCAACAGCCCCTTGTAATGTTATCGTCGTCTTCATTGTTGGCACCGTCGTCATGATTCTTGCAACTTCTTTTGTTGCTCTACTCACCTCTGGCCACTATTAATTCGTTCTCTTATATATGCTACCAGCATGATATTACCTAGATGTTGCTAGTTTTTCACAACTTGACTTGCAGTACTACTCCTTGTTGTTCCTGTATCAATGTTATAAGTTGATAAGCGTTGCTACTTTGATCTTTGTTCTTCTCTATTTTGGCTTTATAGTATTTTGATATCATTGAAACTCCTTTTTTAGACTTCCAGGCTAGTAACTTTTTACATTTCTCAATTTTTAAGATTTTTTTTTTTTTTTTGCTTTCAGACTTCTCTGCCTTCATATTTCTCAGACTTAGATTTTTTTGGACTCCAAACTTCAGATTTCAATCTTCTCATATTCCAACGGACTTCTAGACTTAGAGATTCGAGACTTCATATTCCAACTTTCTCTATCAAATTTGTTAAAAAACTCGAGTTGTCCTTGTGAACCTTTTAGAGGGTAATAGATAATGTAAAATTAAATTAGAATTATATTAGATCATTTAAAATTAGAGAGTTTGATTAGTTTTATCTTTGATTAAATTTATCTCTTAGGTTTGATTATTTCTTGATAAGGTTTACCTTTAGATATGATAAGGTCTTATCTTCATCTTATATAGTCTATAAATGGTCTTATATATCAGTCCAGTTAGTCATTTATTATCTTGAATCTCGTATTTCTTCTAACAAAATGTAAATAAAAAATTCAGGGATCAATACTTTCAAATCAATTATGTTAGCCCTAAGGGTACAACCCAAGGGTTTTAATGACAACAAACTCGAACCACTAATGTACTTGAGTGATTCAACAGCTTAAATAAGTTTTCAAAGGCATATTTAGTACAAAATCAAGTGGACAATCGTATATGAAGCATCCAGAGTAAGGTTCATAAGGTTGTGGTTTGAGTAGTAGTGAGCTCAAAGACACATTTTGAAAATCATTACTCATTTCCAAAGTCTTTTACAAAGGCATTATTTCATCACTACCTTCATTGAAAAATAATTTGAAATGAAAAAAATGGCCTAGGCATTTAAAAAAAAAAAAATCAACAGTACTGCTCAAAGATAAATTCATGAAAAAGAATTTTCATAGAACTTTGAAAGAACAAGTTTTCAATTCTTGGTTTGAACTTAAAAAGTATCACACTTTTCAATATGTGAGATAACTCAACCAACTACATACAAGTTTCCCAATATTTAAATTTGGAGCAATTCTATCGACCAAGTTTTCATTTCAAGTGACTAAATTGAGGTAGAATTAGTTTGGGGAAACTAGGTCATTCTCTCAATCTACTAGAAGGGTTACCTAGCTAGCTGTAAAATAACTCATTTAGCCGACTGTATATCTAAGAAACTCATCATGTGACTAAGTTAAGGCAAAATGTAATATTTTCAAAGGAAAGGGCGAATTCAAATTTCAATCGATGAGTTTTCAACTCAGACAATTAAACTAATGCATTTTGAAATTAGCTCCCATTCTTAAGCTCAAATGGTGACTTTACAAATTGCCTATAAATCTAACTTCTTCTGGAGAGAAACACATGAAGTTCGAGTGAAAGCTTTTGGGAAACTATTTAGGCAAACCTTTGTTGCATTCTCTTTCAAGATCTTTGCATTTTCTTGAGCTTTCATTGGTAAGTCTTTTTAGAGAGAATAGATTGAATTGTTGTTAAATCAGACTACATTTCCAAACAATTATTTTCAAAAGCATTCTCTCATTGTGTTTGATATTGTCTTTATCTAATCTTATTTGATCTTTTATCCTCTAAAGGAAGAAGAAAAATATATAAAAGGTGCTTTATTGATTTACCCTTCATGTGTATCATTGATCATCAAGAGGTGTAAGCTCTGCATATTGTATTCTCTCCTTTTGTGCGAGGGACTATACTAGCTTGCAAGTTAGGGACTTGCTGAAACAAGAGAGGTTTACCAGCACCTATTAAAGTTAGGGAATTGTATACTTTAACACTCATGAAACTATAGGGAGAAAGATTCTACACGACCTGAAGTTATCGGGAGTAAAGGTTATAGACCAGCTGTAATCTATAGTGATTGTAAGGTTTTCTAGCACTTGTTAAGCTAGAGTGACTTGAATTAGTTTGGTTGACAAGCCAACTCTCTATAAATCTATTCACATCTCTCCTCTTTTGATCTTTTCTTTTTTTATTTTTGCTTTATATTGTATTTACATTTGTCTCAATCATGTCAATGTGAAAGATGCTAGGTACCCTAGTGGCAATATCAAGATATGAAGGGAATTACTGATACACGACGGTACGAACAAAAATAAAATTTTTACTATGTATCAGATATAAGCAACGAATATAACATACATGCCATACACTAGCTTGACTATTTAAGTAGCACGCATATTCATCAAATGAATATAAATAAATGCATACCTATTATCGATGAAGAGATAGAATACATAAACGGTTTATGTATTGAGACAGAATCCACCTCAAGCTGTGGTAGTCTTAGTCCATCCACATCTACCGTTTTGATCACCTATTCATGTGCTAGACACAGAAACTCTGCATATCACTAGCACTCATGTCTCAAAATTATACGTGTGACCTCTACATGTATTAATTTTTGTAGCAACAATATATTTTCAGAGGAAGAAGATGAGAGAGAGAGGGGGGGAAACCTATTAAAGCAAAAAATCATCTGTTTCTATTAATTAATTAAATCTTTCCCATAATCATTAGCTCTCTCTCTTAATTGTTAACTATTCAATTAATTATTGATTTTCTCCTTCAATTGTTATCTCACTCAATCATTCTTAACCTTCTTCCTCCGTAATAATTTCAATTTCAATTGAAATCCATCGCCATCTCCATCAGCTACTCTAATAATTAAACTACAATTATTGGCAGCTAGGGTCTAATGGTTAACTTTTGACCAACCACTTTTAGAAACATTTCGTGTACACAATGTTGATACCAAATGCACCACGATATGGTGTGTGACTTTTTAGCTTTAATACCTGCTAGCAATTAGATAATACTAAAACTCTTTTCGGTATCAGTCAATCCCTTAACCCATCACCGGAACTTCTTCAAATCCCAATGATAATCTGAGAGTTATTTAATAGCGCCTAATAACAGTTCAAGACAATATAGGTACAAATGAAGTCTCATTTCAAGTAAATCTATTACAGTTGACAATTACCATGTGCTATACTTCTTCCATCACCTAACATCTCAACTAAATGAGAGTCATGAAGTGACAAACTCACAAACTCAGTAAACTATGTGTCAGACTTTATTAATGTGACTAAATGACACTTCAGGAAGCACATTTCCTAACTTTCAATCTACCCTGGTCAGGGACTGTTTCGTCACATTAATAGTAGATCACATAGATGTTCATCACATCAAATACCGACGAGGGCGACGGATCCCATTCATGACACCTGTCTCCATATACCAACAATATAGAATCATATAGATGAACGTTTTCAACTCTCAATTGGATGGCTCAGGCTCATTAACAATCATGCATACCAATACACAAAACGACCATGTCGATTCAAGTCTAAGGATCAAGACACTATTGCAACGTGATTACTCGACCATTATCCACCATATCATGTGGTCAGTTATTAGCGTCACATTCAGGCTGATCATTCCCAACGATCACCCACAAGTCTATTAGCAACATCTCAGGTCATATGACGCGTCACACACCACCCTCCCATCAGTATCCCTATACCGAACAAGGTAGTAACCCCTATGCTAGTCTATACTCAATTAATCAAAATCCACATCCAAATCTAGTATTAGCTAGGGCACACGACACTAACAAGATCTTGGCTAGAGAATGCAAGATCATGATTCAAATAGAATTTATACACACATCATGCACCACAAGTATTGTAAGAACCAGACTTTTGGATGTTTAAGAGAAACCATTTGATTCTAGATAGCTTTTGTAGAACTATTTTATAATCAATAGAACTTATTAGGAAATAGGGCATGTAGTAAATGGCTATGAAGATATGGTTTGATCCTTGGATAAGTATTCCTTTAGACCACTCTACTAGACTCCTGAGACTGAGCCTTCTATAGGGTTGAGAGATCTAGCATGTTAGGAGAACCTTTGTTAGTATAAACTCAAGGGTGCATACACGTAATCCTTAATTAGAAGTATCAATTCTTCATAATTCAATTCCCTTCTTCCACAGGGAATGATACATGGTGTTGGATTGCTGAAAAATTCTTTGAATTCTCTAGAAAGATCAACTCTTAATTTCTTGTAACTCTTATTGAGCATGTACAAACATGCACTAAACTCGTCACAAAAGAAAGCTATATGGGAATCAAAACTTCACAATCAATTGAAACTAAATATTTTGAGAACAATCTCAAGTTCCCTCCTTAATAAAGTGGAATTTGCAAAGAGATTTCCCGTGGAGGAAATAAGATACCTATTTAGAACTACACATGAAGACTCTTCCTCACTTCTTTTTGTTCATTGCCTCTTATCTTCAGTTGTAAGGACTAGAATGTTTTTATTTTTTTATTTTTTTTTTGTGGGGAAAAACTATGATGTGAGACATTTATAGTTTCTTTGTGCAAATCTACATTGAGTGGACTATATCCCATTGTTGTGAGATCATGGAGATTGGCATTGAGATTGAACCACATTAAATTTCATGTTCTTTGATCTCTGAAGGTTTTGATATTTCTATGCCACAGGACAATATAAGCGAGGTGCTCCGATGGACACAAACTTGATTAACTACCATTAGTACCTTCAAGCCTTACCTGTTAATCAATCCCCATGCAAAGCAAACTACTTCAATCACATATAGTTGGGGGGGGGGGGGGGGGGGGGGGGGTTCATTTATTATTTGTAACAGTTCTTTACTTGGGCAGTTGAAAATTTTCCCTTCCGTATGTATTCGTTCTTGAGCGTTTTTGAAATAAATAAAACAAGAAGAGTCTTTGGAACAATAATTGATATCTGTATTACATTAGCTAAAACTTTGTTAAACCATATGATGGTACTTTTATTCCTTTACTTTTCATCTTACTTTTCATCTTACTTTCATTATATCTAGTTTAATAGAAGGAAATCTAAAAGCTAACCAGAGGAGATTTAGAATTCTTGTTGGTTTGGTGACATTTTTTAAAACACTGCTAGGCGAGTGTTCTAGCAACATTACATTACTGAATAGTGTTATAATGATGTGTGTTGTCAATAAACTCTTCAAGGATTTATTATCACTTCTGATTCTATGAACTGCCTTAGAATTTATTATTTGTATTTATAGTCCTTCTAACCCTCATATCTCCCTCATTCATTGATCATTCTTTTACTCTAGGATGGACTAGAGTTGTACTATAAGGTTCCAACTCAAACAAAAATGAGGAAGCTACTAACTTCTTACTGCATTAAACGAGGTCTGGATTACATGACAGTTCGATTTTTTATCGACGGGGAACAATTTGATCATTCAAGAACACCTGCTGAGGTAATCAATTATACCATCTCCTTTGTTTTCCCTATTCATTTTAATGCAGTTGCTGGTGTTCATTTCTTTTAGAACATAGGAACTAAGCTCGTTTGGTGAAAAAAGAACAGACAATTACATGTTAAAAGAACATATTGTATTTGTTCAATTACATAGTAACAATAGAGCGGAACTTAATTGAGTTTCAATGGTGAAATTTCTATAGACGTGTTCTCTTACTTAAATCTCTATTTGCA
The DNA here is from genome assembly GCF_014633365.1 of Diospyros lotus. NCBI lineage: Eukaryota > Viridiplantae > Streptophyta > Magnoliopsida > Ericales > Ebenaceae > Diospyros > Diospyros lotus. The sequence continues at coordinate 38,528,069 of NC_068349.1, read as the reverse complement.
GCTTGGGTTAGTGGATGGTGACGAGATTGATGCCATGATTCACATGCAGGGAGGTGGAAAAGCTTGATGGAAGAGGCGCAGAAACAGTTGGAGATCGCCTTTCAGTAAAGATAATTACTAGAGAAAATTTAAGTGTTTCTCCTCTAAGCTATAGTTAATGGTGAACCTTAATTTATAATGGAATGTTAATGAATGTTTGCGTGTAAATTAGTGACTTTTAATTGCTATTAAAACATAGACTATATCCTTTTGGGACATCTATATATCTATCTATTAGTCTATATATATATATATATATATATAAAATTGTCATCTGCAAGCACATGTGCTGAGGGTATTAAATTTTGGTGATTGGATGCATTAATCAGGTTATTGAACTCTTGAGGAGACTTTCTTCTTTCTCCTATTTCCCCCTCCGATCAGCCTTCAGCCATACCATCTCTCCTTGCAAGGCCTTATTTTTCTACACCACCTTACACATTTCACCTACTCACTCAACCATGTGTTCACTCATTTTCTGTGTCTTTCTTCCCATCATTCCATCTCAAATACCATGCTCTTATATCATTCTCAAGTCATTTAGGAGTGTCTCTGCCTCAACATATATATGTGTAACATTACATTATACTTTAAAAATTATATTTGATTACATTTGTTGAGAAAATTCTAATTTTTTGACAAGTGTTGAAAGAAATACGAGATCAAAATAATAAAATATTTATGTATTGCTTTTAGTTATTGTCTACCATCCCCTCAAACCCAAGTTTGGTAGAAGAGAGAACAACTCGAGGTTACCAACAAGGTCTAGGGTTTGGTTTATTTGGCTATGGGGGAAGCTTATGGGCACTAGCGATCACAAAATAGCGATCACAAATACGAATTAATGATAATGTTAGTTTTATTTATAAATAAAAAAATATAGATATGATTTTGCAATAAAGATAATTTCTATCATCATATTTCTAATTAATATGATTTTAAAATTTTATTTTAACATTTAGAGAAATTTTGAGTAGAACCACCATTGCCAATAGTCATGATGGATCAATTGTTGGAACTGACAATGGTTTTCATTATCAAAACTCATGATGGTGAAAAAGGAAAATCGAGTGAAATTAAAAGAGATAGAGTTATGATCAACTGTTACAAGTTCTTCTTTTTCATTAATTTTTTTATTCTTCTTTTGCCATTATTGTTACTCTTCTCTCTTGATTTTCTTCTTCTTTGCTCCAATGATCTTTATTTCTCTTCCTCTATTTCTATTCCTCCCCCCTCCCCCTCTCCCCCAACATTTTTTTTCCCAATTGTCATTGGATTTGCCTACAAATCGAACCCACACTTTGCAAAATCAAATCCAATATAGGTTTTGACGTTATCAGGTAACAGAATCATGATTGTTCGGCCATTACCAATATTTTTTATTTTATTTTATTTTTTTTAATTATAGTAAGAAAGAGACGTTTTGGGTATTTTCTTAATTATTATTTTTCCTTTTCATTGTAGGTAAATTTAGATTTAATTTTAATTTAATTAATATTTAATTAACAATTTATAATAAAGAGGGTATGCATGTAAAAAATTAAAACCATACATAAAGACTTTCAAAGGTAAATTTTAAACTATATTGAATCTCTATATAAATGACCTAAATCATAAAGAATTTGTCTATAATATACTCAAAAAAAAAAAATCATTACCAAATAAAGTCTATCATTTTTTATTTTTTATTTTTGCTAATCAAAGAGTTATTATAATCATAAGTAAGGCAAAAAACTATAAAACCTACCAAGATCTTGTCTTATTCCTAAAAATAGATTTATGAGATTAATTTGATAATTTATATTAGTCATTAATTTCTCAAGATTTGTGAAGAAAAATTAAGATTAAACTTGATAATGGTTGAATCTTATCCTCATTGAGTCTTTTTAAAGTTGAGTGCATGGATACATTTTTTACCTTAAATTTATTCAAAATTTACTCAATTTAATCCTCCGTATATTTTTTTATAATCAAGTTAAATTTGATACTTTTGGAGCCAAAAACTCCCCCCCTCGAGACTATTGGTAACAATAATTAGTATTAATAATTATCCTACTACATACCTAAGTGTTAAAAAGGAAAGGAAAAACAATTACTATTATTATCACTGAAGATGGACGAGATTACAGTTGAACTAAAAAGAAAAACAAGCGATTACGAGATACAAATACGGAGCCTCTTCATCATCGTTGTCGTTATCATCTATATTACATGAAAACGAAAATAGGAAACGTTTTCGATAAGAAATGAAAACGTGAAAACGGATATTCTTCTAAACAAATAGACATAAATAGAATTTGAAATAAAAATAAAAAATATTTAAAAATAAGGAAATAACTCTTATGCGTTTTCGTGCAATATACGTCATACCATCTTCTTCTTCTTCTGTTGGAGAGAAATGTTAGAAAGCCCGACGAGCTTACCAAAAGGGGGCAAAAAGTCGATTTTGCCCTCACACCTACTTTCTTCCTCCCCCTCCCATGGATCCCTCCTGCTCTGTGCTTCTCCGCCGCCGCGCCTCATGACCGTCGCCTCGCCTCTCAGCCATGGCCGCCTCGCCCTCGCCGACAGTCGCTGTATTGACTGTCGGCGAGGGCGAAGCGAGGCAGCCATGGCTGAGAGGCGGGGCGAGGCGACGACTGTGAGGCGCGGTGGCCATGGCAGACGAACGCACAAAGAGAGGGATGCAGTGGCCTACTTTACAAATTTACAAAGTGAACGGGAGACAAAATCATATTTTTTGCCCTTTTATATGAGCTGCTGTGTAGTTCCGTCGGCCTATAGAGCGACTCTCTGCTGGATAGAAGCGCGGGACCCACAATACACATCTCTGGATTTTCTTTGCGAGTTGGACTGGACAGGTGTACTGCAGTATTACTCATCATCCTGTTGCTTCTTGTTTTGCCTGTTAGTCTTACACGACGGCGTTTCTAATCTATGGGCTCTCTCTGTCTCTCTCTGGAAGCAGTTCAGACCGACAGGCAATGGAGAAGTGAAATCAAATGACCCAGCAACCAAACAAAGAAAGGAAAGGGGAAGGTCTCTTCTCTTGATTAGATTGGACCAACAGCAGCAATTCCATTCATTCTACCGGATCCACGCCCTCTCTTTCTCTTCTTCAATCCCATCCTTCTTTACGATTCAGGTGCCTCCCTTTCTGCATATCTCTAGTATATATGGATTATTGTTTGTTTTTAGCAGCCCCCCCCCCCCCCCCCCTTTTTTTCCTACTATTACTTAGGTCTTGTGATCTCTGGATTTGGTGCTTGGTGATCCTTGGAATACTGGGTTGAAAATTTTTGTTATTTTTAGCTGCTGCGGTTATCCTTCCATCGTTTGATTATCTGGCGATGCCCTTTTCTGTACGTGGGTTAATCTTGCTCTTTCTTTAGTTATTTTAAATCTGTTGGTTGTGTTCTTTTTTTTTTTTGTCTTATTAAGTAAAATTCATTGATGATCTGCACAGTTCAGAGACTTTCATTTTCAGTATTTATCATCATATATCGAGTGTGAAGATTGCTGAACTGGATTGGGCTTTTGGGATTCGGGTGTTATTTGATTGAAAAAGAAAATTGTTGATATCCATCTATAAACTTCTGCCTAATTATTATTAATAATACATATTCATCAGATCATGCGAGCCTAACAACTATTGTCAATCATTGGTGGAGGAGGAGAAAAGGATCGTGCTGAACTATGGGAGATAGAAGGATTACTTTGAGCCGATTTTTACAAGCTTCCTGCTATAACAGTACTTGATCATCTTTGACGTGACTTGATCTGGGGTTCCATCCTTGATTTGCATGCTTTCCAGCTGAATTTCACATTGTTACCTAACTAAGTACTGTGATTTCAACCACTAATTTTATCTATGAAAATTTTTTATGTTCAGATTGTCTTAGTTCTTATCATCTAGTGGTTAGTTTGACATGCTCTAGAAATGCCAAAATCATAGAAGAGAGGTTTTGCATTTGTATGTGTGTAACTTGTTATTTTACTTGACTAATATACTAAACACTTGATCCAATCTTCAGCAGCAGCAATAACATATCAAGCCTTAATACCATTGGTTGGGGTTCGCTACATAAATTATAGCTTGCCAATCATCTCTATCTATAGTCTTATCTTTTGTAAATCCATTTTAATGTTTATTACAGATAAAAGTGTCCTACCAATTTCTTTTTTTGCTTTCCTCATTTTGATAAAAACTTACTTTCATTTCATTCACTCTCCTCAGTATCTATTGATTTTTTCTCACATGACCAAACCATTTTAATTGTATTGCATGTATCTTATCTTGAATGGGAGCTACTCGTGCCATTTTCTATGTCTGTATTTTATATGACCATACGTTTAATGTGACATCCTCATCTTCATTATTTGCATATTTTGGTCCTTCATTACTGAACATTTTGTACCACACAGCAATACTAGTCTTGTAACCTTTTGGTAAAACTTTTCGTTTAGCTATAATGAGACTATCATGTAAAATATTGAACAAACTTCTTCCTTTTACTATCTTGCCTTATGTCTGTGAATGACATCCTTAATAATCTCTCCATCTTTTTGGACAATGATTCAAGATATCTAAATGAATCTTTTCTGTAAATGACTTGATCTTTTAAGTCTCGCTGTAACAATATCCACACTTCTATTTTTGCTAAACTTGTGTTCCATATATTTGATTTGATTTAACTACTCAATATGAAGCCTTTGGATTCTAATGTGTTTTTCCATATCTTGAATTTAGAGATGGATTTACAGTAGGGCCACTGTACATTTTAAAATTTTTACTTCAATATGGAGAAGGGGTAGTTTTGCTCATCAAATTTTGCTTCAATATGGGGTTTATAGAAGACATTAACATGGTAAGGCGGGCCCTGGCAGCTAGGTGATGTTCTATAGAGCCACAGATCCTTGATTCAATTCCTAACAGAGTTGAGCAATTATTTTATTTAATTTTGAACCAGAGAGATCATTTCTAGCAACTGGAATGAATGACAAATTATAACTAGTGATGGATGGTAGAATTCCTATAAGTCTTATTCCTATTAGATAGGATTGCTATATAAATTTTAACTCGCTACTTTTTTATATGTATGACTATTTTTTTATAAAATTATTATATCACTTCATCAGATAATTTAGTTATTCAAGTACAGAAGAATGTTGGTAAATATAAAAAGATTCTTTGGAATTATTTAATCTAACTTTATTCAAGACAGGTAATATTATCATGCTCTATTATTAAATAATAAACTATTTTTAATTTATTTTTTTGCAATGGTTTCAAGCTGTTAGGCCCCTAGTTCACTTGACATATCAAAGAAGGTCCAAGGGGCAGGGGCATAAATGGGTTGGCCGGCATAACAGCCAATCATGTGTGTAAGGGGTAGAGTGGGGAATTGCACAACCCAGCAAATGCATAACAGAATTCGGTTAAGGAGTAGGGTGGGGAATATGTAGGGGGGGGGGGGGGGGAGATGGAGAAAATAATTTTTGTATTGACTCTTGGGAGAGTTAAGGGCCTCTTGAATGCCCAGATTTTACTTGTAATCGGATTGAAGTTGAGGGGTTGAATCCAGTCTCTATGAATTTTTCCTTGGGTTCTCATCATTTTGGTATCAGAGCATCACCGATCCTAATAGTGAACCTAACTGATCGAGTGGGTGAATTGGAAGGGAGGATGGAAGGCATGCAGCGGGGTGTTGATGCCATGAGGGGAGAGGTTCAATCGGTGGAGAAGAATGTAGCGAGCTTGCTAGAACAGTTTGCTTGGATAAGAACAAGATGGGAAGAGCAAGAGAGGGAGAGGAAGAACAAGGAGAAGCTAGGAGGCCAGCCTCCAAAATTCGCTCAGGATTTTGAAGCGACATCAGAAATCGAGGTGAGGCAAGCTAAAACATAGGGTCTCGAGGGAGGCTGGCGAACAGAACCTCGGGGATGCCGGCTGGAGATGCCGCTTTTTGATGGAGGGGACCCAAATGGCTTGATTTTCAGGGCTGAGAGATATTTCTCGGTGAATGGGCTGACGAATATAGAGAAGATGGATGTTGCGGTTGTGTGTTTGAAAGGTCCTACTCTCTCGTGGTTCCAATGGGAAGAAAAATAGCGAAGGGTGAGGACTTGGGAGGATTTCAAGCTGTTGTTGCGAGGCCGATTCCGACCCACCCAAGAAGGGTCGGTAGAAGAGCGCTTTTTAGCTCTTCGGCAAAGGGGTACTATTTCGGAGTACCACCAGTGCTTTGAGACATTGGCATTGCCTTTGGAAGAGCTGCCAGAAGCTGTGCTAGAAGGGCATTTCATAAACGGTCTCAGTCTGGAGATCAAGGCTGAGTTGAGGGTGTTGAGGCCAAGGAGCTTGGAGCAAATGATGGACTTGGAGCAACGTATTGAAGAGAGGAACCTAGTGTTTCGGGGAAATTTGGCTGGGTCGACTTCGAGTAAAGGCCAATCCACTTCATTCTCCATTCCGAATTACCAGTGTGGGGGTCCTCAGCCCCATGCATAGCCAGCCTCTAAATCGGTTGCTGTGAACTCCCCCTATCCATATCGGCCCCAAAACAGTGGGAGGGTGAGTAATCAGCCTTGGAAACAGCATAATGAGGCCGAATGGAAGTCCAAGCGAGATAAGGGCTTATGTTTTAGGTGTGATGAGAAGTATACGATAGGCCACAAGTGTAAAAATAAAAAGCTGCAAGTGATGATGATATATGATGAAGAGGTAGAGGAGGATGAACAGTAGGTAGAAGAAGAAGAAAACAACCAATGGCCCAGCCGAAAGAGGGAAGATGTAGGGGAACTAGTCCAAGGGGGTGAGGTCATTGAGCTTTCCATGAATTTTGTAGTAGGGTTGACATCACCCAAAACAATGAAGATAAAAAGGGAGATAGGGGAGCAGCCAGTTGTGGTCCTTATTGATGGAGGAGCAACCCATAACTTTATTTCTGTGGAGCTGGTGCAGCAACTGGGCCTAATCAGAGAGGAAACAGTAGGGTATGATGTGATTATGGGAACTAGAGTGACTGTTTAAGGGGCTGGAATTTGCAAAGGCGTGAAGCTTCATCTCCAAAACTTGCAAATTGTGAAAGATTTCTTGCCTTTGGAGTTAGGGAGCTCGGATGTCATCTTGGGAATGAAGTGGCTAGCATCGATGGGCAAGATGAATGTGGATTGGAAAACCCTCACAATGAAGTTTCAAGTTGGAGGTATGGTTGTAACTTTGCAAGGGGATCATAGCTTGAGCAAGACATTGATATCCTTAAAAGCTATGGTGAAAGCATTTAAGGAGAAAGGGGAAGGGATGCTGTTGGAATTGGGGATATTGGCAGCTGAAATTGAAGAAGACCAACAAGCAGTTCTAAAATTACTGAAAGGGGCATTGGCCTGAATTTGGAAGAATTTTTACTGTTGCGGAAGGACTGCCACCTAGTAGGGAAAGGGACCATGCCATAAACCTAATTCCAGGATCCTCATCGATGAGTGTAAGGCCCTATCGTTACCCTTATTTACAAAAGAATGAGATTGAGAAGTTGGTGGGTGAAATGTTGGATGCTGGAATCATTCAACCCAGTTCCAACCCATTTTCTAGCCCAGTATTATTGGTTAAGAAGAAGGATGGGGGGTGGCGCTTTTGTGTCGATTATAGGGCCTTGAACAAGGTTACTGTTCCAAACAAATTTTTCGTCCCGGTAATAGATGAGTTACTTGATGAGTGGTGTCAGGGTTTTTTCCAAACTTGACTTAAAATCTGGTTACCACCAGATTAGAGTTAGGCCAGAGGATGTTCCAAAGACAGCATTCAGGACTCATGAAGGGCATTACGAGTTCCTAGTGATGCCTTTTGGGTTGATGAATGCTCCGGCCACCTTCCAAGCGTTGATGAATGAAAATTTCAGAGATTATTTGAGGCGTTTTGTGTTGGTGTTTTTCGATGATATTTTGGTGTACAACAACAGTTTGGAACAGCATAAACAGCACTTAAGGTGTGTTTTAAAGGTGTTAGCAGACAACCAACTGGTGGCCAACAGTAAGAAGTGTGTGTTTGGGTAGCTGGAAATTGAGTATTTGGGCCATGTTATTTCTTATCTGGGTGTTTCAGTTGATAGCAACAAGGTGCAAGCAATGGTAGATTGGCCTACTCCAACAATGGTAAGGGAATTGAGAGGGTTTCTTGGGCTCACGAGGTATTATAGATGCTTTGTGAGAGATTATGGTAAGCTGGCTCGACCTCTAACGGAGAGATAAAAAAGAACAACTTATTTTGGAATGTGACTGCTGAACAGGCCTTCCAACAACTCAAGGCTAAAATGGTATCCTTATTCGTTTTAGCCTTGTCGGACTTTGAGAAGCCCTTCATCATCGAAGCTGATGCTTTTGGGCATGGAATGGGGGTTGTTTTGATGCAAGAGCAGAGGCTAATCGCTTATTTTAGCCAAGCATCCAGTCAGCTAAGGAGGAAGAAATCAGTTTATGAAAGAGAACTCATGGCCATAGTGTTTGCGGTGCAAAAATGGAGGCACTACTTGTTAGGCAGAAATTTTTTTATTAGAACAGATCAAAAAAGCCTCAAGTACTTGATAGAGCAGCAGGATGTATGCCCTAAATATTTGAAATGGATGATAAAATTGATGGGGTACCAATTTGAGATACATTATCAGGCTAGGATGGAGAATAAAGCTGCTGATGGGCTGTCTAGGATCTGCCACACAGCAGCTTTGATGGCTTTAACAGTACCTAGGATGGTCCAGTTGCAGAGGGTGGCAAGTGAGATAGACGCTGATGAAGGACTGCAAAGAATTATCCAAGAGTTACAAACCGACCCTCCTCCCATCCTAATTTCCAGCTGGTGGACAAGCATTTAGCTTACAAGGGACGACTTTACTTACCCAAGGGATCCTCACTAATTCCGTTGGTACTCTTGGAAGGGCATGATGGGAGGTCATTCGGGGTTCTTAAAAACTTACAAGAGAGTGGCAGCGAATGTCTATTGGCCGGGTATGAAGAAGGACGTGCATCGGTATGTAAGTGAGTGTTCGACTTACCAACAAAGCAAATATATCACCTTGGCACCAGGGGGACTGTTGCAGCCACTGCCAATTCCTAACCAAATTTGGGACAACATCGCCATGGACTTTATTGAAGGACTACCAAAATCAAACAAGGTGGACTCAATCTTGGTCGTGGTGGATCGACTTAGCAAGTATGGACATTTTATTAGCCTTAGACATCCATTTACAGTTGAGGATGTGGCTGGAACGTTTATCAAGGAAGTGGTGAGGCTCCATGGAGTTCCTAGGTCTATTGTGTTAGATAGAGACAAAATTTTTATGAGCAAATTTTGGGAGGAGATTTTTCGACTACAAGGCACCAAACTCAAAAAAAGTACTGCCTATCACCCACAAACGGATGGACAAACCGAGTTACTCAACCGGACTTTGGAGACCTCCTTAAGATGTTTTGCTTCCTCTAAACCGAAGGCATGGTTCACTTGGTTACCTTGGGCTAAATTATGGTACAATACCTTCTATCACACAGCTGCCAAGTTAACACCCTTTCAAGTGGTGTATGGGAGGGAACCGCCTCCCTTAGTGCGGTTTGAGAAGGGAACTACCCCTGTCTCGATAGTGGAGTAGCAAATGATTGAAAGGGATGTAATCCTAGATGAATTGAAGGCACAACTATTGAGGGCATAGGCAGTAATGAAGAAGAGAGCAGATAAGGAAAGCAGAGAAATGAAGTTCCAAGAAGGAGACTTAGTTTATTTGAAACTAAGGTTGTACCGACAAAGGTCTTTGACTGCTCGTGCAAATGAGAAACTGGCTACCTGTTATTATGGCCTATTTGAGATTGAGAATGAGGTAGGTCCTGTAGCTTACTAATTGAAACTGCCACCACATAGTCATATCCACCCTACATTTCATGTGTCCCAACTACAGGAGGCTAAGGGTGCAATGAAGGCTACTATGGAGTTGCCCCAACAGCTTAATGAAGACCTGGAAATGGTGGTGGACAATGGCGGAGCCAAGAAAGAATTTTAGTCCGGGCCAAAGTATAATCTTAACCCTAGCCAAATTATAAAAATTATAATTGTTTATAGTAATATATATAAAAAAATAAAAAAAGTCATCTGGGGCCAAGGCCCCAACTGGCCAAAATGTGGCTCCGCCACGGGTGGTGGAACCATCAACAGTGCTAGGAGTGCAATCGGGGGCTGGCAAGAACATGCAAGGAGCAGAAGTGTTGATCCAATGGAAGGGGCTTCCACCAGGGGCAGGGGTGTAAATGGGCTGGCCAGCATAACAGCCAGCCATTTGTGTAAGGGGTAGAGTAGAGAATCGCTAGGTTGTGTAACAACCCAGCAAATGCATAACAGAATTCAGTTAAGGAGTAGGGTGGGGAATATGTAGGGGGGGGGGGAGAAGATGGAGAAAATAATTTTTGTATTGAGTCTTGGGAGAGTTAAGGGCCTCTCGAATGTCCAGATTTTACTTGTAATCGGATTGAAGTTGAGGGGTTGAATCCAGTCTCTGTGAATTTTTCCTTGGGTTCTCATCACAAGCAAGACCCATTCTAATTTGTCTCTGTTTTAGACTGAAAACTGACAAATTGCATATAGCTTACTATGAAATTGAGGAAGAATATCCACATAGGATACATGAAGTTGATGGAGAGAACCCATTTTCTACTTCCTTGCATATGTCATATACAAAGTTACGAGAAAAACTGAAGTCATATAGTGCATTATAATCTATTTATGGATAGTATACATATGAATATATATTGTACCCTACTATGGGTATTATACCTGTGAATATGTATGCATATAACTTTATGCATACACAAAAGACACTAGGTTGCTGGTGAGGCTCTCTCCAGAAATTCTTCTTTTATGCAAGCTGTCTAGAATAAGAAAAAAAAAATGGAAGGCATTTCTCTTTCTTTCTTTTTTTTTCTTTTGAATATATTGATTATATGTGTGAACTTTATATTATCTGTCAAACAAAGATGTTTTCTTATATTTAGTTAGTATATCATGGAAAGATATTTATTTTTATGTGAACTGAAGTAAAATTCATAAATTTTGTGAATGATAATTTTGGATTATAAGTTGTGCACCCACTATATAAAATTCCTGGATATGCCCCTGTTTGGAGTTAGTTAATGTATAACTTCTCTAGTTAATATATGTCTTAATGTTTGTCTCTTGGGTGGCTAAGCCTATTGGTTTTCCAACTCATTAGTTTCAACTACTTAATTTAGATCATTTTCCAACAAAGTAATTTGGATACTTCCTTCTTGGAAACCCTCCACAAAACTTCTCTTGGACTTTATTATAAGTTTTACTAAATCTATGGACACTATATGTAAATCTTTTTATTTATCTCTACACCTTTCCATCAAGGACCTCAGCAAGTATATAGCTTCTGTTCTTGACTTACCAAGCATAAAGCTGAATTGATTTTCAGACACCCTGGTTTCTTTGATCAACATTGCTTAATCATCCTCTACCAAAGTTTCATATGACTCGTTAGCTTGATCCCTCTATAACTTCACCACTCTGAATATTTTCCTTTGTTCTTATAAATAGCTCTAGAGTCCTCCATTTGTCGGACATCTTTTTCAATTTAAGGATCGCATTTAATAATTTTCTAAACCACAAAAGATGATATCTTTAACCTTTTATATGATTAGGTTGTTCAGTCTAGTTGACACGTGCATGCACACAGACACCACCATCAGCATTAGGGGACCTACTAAGATTTCTCATATCTCTGCAGGCTTGTGGTTAGTTGATCTGGAATGTGTTGATTTGATTCTATTTCTTCCAAGCCATCTCCTACTATTTTCGCCAAGCATTGAAGGTCATGTCCACAATCTCTTAAAAACGAATCTATGTCAAGAAACCTTATAGTCAACTATATTGCACTGATATGGGACTATGCTTTACTTCGCCTTTGCTTTGATCCTGCTTTGGTATTTTCCAGTTACATATAGCTCATACTTTGAGTACATGGAATTATCAGAATCATCACTTGGAAAGTAATGCATTCCTTTCCAGAAATATATTTCATCCTTGTAAGCTTTATTCTCTCTTAATTCTCACTATCAGGTTTTGAGGATGTCACAGATAAGGAGCATTTTCTCTTACTTTCCTTTTATGTTTTGTGCCCTTTTTCACCCAATAATAGATTTTATAGTGAGGACTGTCTTGGAGCCCAATTTTACCATAAAGGGCTCTTTTGTTGTGTCAAAGGTCCAACGCAACCTTTTGTCTTAGATAAAAGTTCAATTTGGCCCTTTTCATGATTTGTCAGTTTAGCCCCTGAACTTTTTTAGGCACAAATGGACCGCAGTACTTTACGAATTGGTCTGCCCAAATTGAGCTTTTATCCTCTTTTTTTTCTGCAGTTGTATTTAGCAGTTTATGTTTGTAATGATTTTAGTACATCTTCATAGATTTGATTTTGTTTAGTAACAGAATTTAGATGCTTATGTATTTATGTGGAAGCCTTCCTAGACTCTTTGATGTCCTTGTCTGAGAGATTCTTCTCTTGTGCAGTAGAATGACCTGAAGAATGGGTGAGCAATGGCTGCAGCAGAAGCAAGGGCTGCTTGGCAGCGAACAGCTAATCGCTGCTTTGTACAAGAAGATGCCAAAAGAGCTCCAAAATTAGCTTGCTGTCCTTCAACACCTTCATCATCTAAACAGGTTGATACAGGACCTGCAAATCCAACTGATGGTCACAGTAACCCCAATATAGGCTTCATCCCTCTTAATAGTAACCCTTCATTTTCTAAACTGCCACCTGAATCAAGATGGTGGATGCAGCTGCAACCTAATCATGGGTATCAAAAGACTCTAGCAAGTGAACAGTTAAATGCCTTGGAGACAGAGATGGAAACTTTTGTTGCTGGTGTTACAGACTCAACTTATAAAGCTAGTGAAGGCTACAGAGAAAATGAAGGTGATGGTACATATGTTGATGACTACCTGGATATTAAGTCCTCCATTGACAATTATGATATAAAGAAGAAAGATCCTGAAGGTAGGAATCAAGAGCTAAATACTGTATGTGTTAAGAATACCCAAGAAACTCTTAAACCTACCAAAACGGAAGAGTTCTCTGACTTGTTGGAGGTGGATCCTGTTTGTTGCTCTGGTTGGAAGCAAGCCTGTGATACTAGTAGTCAGAAAACAGAGCCATGGTGGCGTATAGCAGATAGAGATGAATTAGCTTCCTTTGTTGCACGGAGATCATTTGACCTTATTGAGAATTGTGATCTCCCCAGACCTCAAAACATACATGTCAAGAGAGACTCGAGTCCCTACTTTGGGTGTTTTGATTCTGATGGAATTTTACCTTCACTTAAAGATTTGAAGTTTCAAACGGGTCAACATTCCAGTACACCTGTTGATATACAACGCAATGTAACCTTGAGAAGTGCATGCAGAGAGCAATGGACCTCATCCAAAAAGCAATCTGAACATGATTCAGGAATTGTAAACAGGTTAGATTTTAGTTTCCACTGTTTGGGCTCTACTATTTTCTCTTCAACTATTTCATCCAGTATCGCCTAGCTAATGGATAATTTTGCAATTGATGTTTGTGATATTTGTACTTTATTTACTTCATATTTAAATTTCTGTTGATAGTTACCTCAACAATGGAAGAGGACAGAATTCTAATTAGTCACTTGGATTTTGCAAACACAAATCAATCAGTTGGGATTGGCATTCACACTCTGATTTAGGAAAAGCTCTCAAAAACCTTGAGAATATAGTTTCTGACTTTTCTTTTTACTTTTTTGCATGAACATATGAAACTTCAGTGCTTGATCTGTTGCCTATAGTCAATGAGCCTCTATTATCTGTTTGCTTGTTTGCCTTAGCCATTCCATTGAATAGCTTACTGAAAATTATGTCAAAAAGTTAAAAACTTAAAAACCAATATGAACTTGGTTCAGTCCCTAGTTACTGGATTGGCATATAATCTGAAAATTCCACAGGTGGTCGTATTGGACCTCCATTTCTTTGGCTTTTCATAATGTGATTTGTATTTAGAAGGAGAAATTGTTCAGATTCAGCTGGATTTTGAGGACCTGCTGGTTATGAAATTATTCAGGCAGACTTTTTGTCTTTGACAGTTCACAGTTGGGCCTCATTTTGCTGTTTCATTAGCTGCCTGCTTTGAAAATTTTTAGTTTGTTCGTATTTTTCATTTTTCTTTTCTAATATTTGTCTTTCAAGAGAGGTACTCATGTTAGCGGTTGCATATAAAAATCACAGATGTGACATTATTGTCTTTCTGGAAGCACTTTCTTATTGACAAGTTTGTTTATGATGGATGTTAGGGTAGTTTCCAGTAGTGTCGACTCTAGTTGAATGCAGACTTCCTATGATATCCAAATCTTTGAGTTCTCTTGTTGGGGATTTGTGTTGTCTGAATCAGTGTCGGCATGACCCACCAAGGTACGATTATAACTGAGATTCCTCAAACTGATCCCTGTAAGGCTCAGCTACTGGAAGCACTCCGCCATTCTCAAACACGTGCGAGGGAAGCCGAGCAGGCAGCAAAGCAAGCCTATGCAGAGAAGGAGGACATAATCAAGCTGGTCTTCAGACAGGCTTCACACCTCTTTGCCTACAAGCAATGGTTCCAACTTCTGCAGCTTGAGAACCTTTACCTTCAGATTAAGAACCATAACCAGTCGATATCCACTCTCTTCCCACTGGTGCTACCTTGGATGCCTCAAGAAACTCGGAAACTGCAGAAGAGCTGGCGGACACCTGCCAAAGGGGAACGAGGCAAGCGAGGTCGCGGTAAATGCAACATCAGTAAGCTGGCAGTTGCAGTTGCATTAGGCTTGAGTCTTGTTGGTGCTGGGCTGCTGCTGGGGTGGACTGTTGCTTGGATGTTACCAACCTTATAAGGCTCTAGTACCTGTATGTATGTATGTATGTAGGTATATATATATATATATGTATAGAGAGAGGTGTTTTGGATAAAGCATTGGTTTAGCAGAGAAGTTTGCCAGCCGGGTGGTTGTATTTCTCTTTCTCCTGCTCTTGTATGTGTGTGTACATTACATGTGGTTAGGCCTGGTGCTCTAGGAATTAACGGATTGGTGTAAAAATGATGTAAAGAACAAGCATTGCCAGATCTTGTCTAAGCTTAAGCTTCCATGCTTCAGATTTGATTCACACAATTGGCTTCTGGGCTTAATTGACGCAATTCAGAGTTCAGAAGGATAGAGTCATCAGTAGATATTGTTTTAAAAACTGAAAAAGGCCATTTGAATCCCACTGAAACACAACAACACTAAAGAATCCGAGAAGGTGTCTCTCTGTACAAAGCTCGAAAACAGCTTTTCTGTTCTGTCTTTTAATTTTTATTCTATAAAGAGATTGTTTTCATAACCTTACTTCAACTGTCATAACTTGCCCTCAGTATAACGTCCTCAATATAAGAATAAAATATTAATTTCAATAACATGTTTAATTTTATTTCAAAATAGAAAATACAAAAATAAAGAGCTGATAGCATGATAAAATCAAACTTTTTGGGATTTTATTCAAACGTTTCAATTTTGACAATAAACATTCGATTTGATCAATTAGTTGCAATTTTAGCCATGACTCAAATCTAATTTGAGAGGTGTGTCTGTCCACTAATGTGGCACGCTACTTAACATTTTAAAACATTTTGAATGGGTTTCAGGTTGACACACAAGAAAAAAATAAAAAATAAAATTCTATTTTATATAGATATATATGTTATATATATATATATACATAGAAGGAAGGCAAGCAGGGGATGGAGCAACAACGACGAAGAAGGAGATTAAGGAATGGTGATGACGACAATGCTGGGTTGGAGGCGACGATCGATCTCCACTACCACCATTGTTCACGGTGCCGCATGCATCAAAAACCCTAGCCCAAAATGCTGCCCCCTCTATCGTTGAAAATGCTGATTTGGAAGTTTGTGGTGCAAGACGATTACGTAAGGATCAAGACCATGAATAACTCGTGAAACAGGTCTCCAGATCTCAACAATACAAAGTCCCCAATGAGTGATTTATTGATCGAGTCCGATGGGACTATGACTACCATTGATAGTGACGAAGTGGCAACGCCGCAACACTATTTTGCTCGAGCCCAAACATAAACGCCAAAGTCGGCATGTTCATAGCCAAGTTCAATGTCAGGCTTAAGCTTCAGAAAATCAATTGCATTAAGCAAAAACATGGACTAGGCTCGTCAAATCTCGTCATTGCCTCTTCTTTCATAGTCTTCATTGCCACAACCAAGAAATAGAGATTAGTCGCCACTTCTAGCCCTGCATCATCGTCGCCTCAATCTCTTTCTTTTTCATTGTGCTCATCCCCTACCTACCTTTCCTCTATGCATCCACACACATATATATATTAACATACATATATCTATTTAACATATGATTTTTTTTTTTCACATATATCAAAGTGAGGCTCATTCAAAATGTTTTTAAATCCTAAATGACGTGTCATGTCAACGAGTATAACCTCTTAAATTAGATTCGAGTTATGACTAAAATTATAATTAATTGATCAAATCGGGTGTTCTAAAATTAAAAAGTTTGGATAAAATCACAAAAATTCAAAAAATAATAATTTTTTCATACTAGTAGTTCAAAAATAAAAGTAACAAGTTCAGCCATCTAAATAAAATCTAAAATAAAGGTTTAATTTTATTTAAATTTGTAAGAAATAGGAGGATGCATACGTTTCCTATTGAACCGTGAGAAAATTAATTCGATTTGGAGATCCGTGTACTCGACCCGGAATTCCGCACATATCAGCTGTGCCCTTCTTGGCTCCGCCATTGACAGGATCGCAACGCAAGTCCATTGGTGCGAGAGTAGTAGGTTCGATAAGCTTGAAGGAGGAGAAATGCCTGTGATGGAGAAGTTGAAGATGTTTGTGGTGCAAGAGCCTGTTGTTGCAGCTTCTTGCCTCATCGGCGGCGTTGGTACGTTCCCTTCTCTCCCCAATTCCATCCCCCATTCATTCATTACCCCCTCTCGAATCTTAGCTTCTTAATCTTTCGAATCTGAGGTTAAAAAAAGGAAGATCTAGTTCAGATGTTGCTTCGCAACTCGAGCCGTTTCATCATGAACATGTTTTTTTCCCCTTCTGTTTGTTTGTTCAGATTTAGTTATTGTTCTGTGGCTGTATTCGAATCCAATCACGAATTAGATGACGCCAAAGGTAGCATAAGTATAAATTATATGAACTGATAGAAAAAAGTTTGTTCTGAGACACGTTTTTTTAAATGCCAAACCTGGCGGGGCTGAAATTTTTTTGTTTTTTTACTTTTAGTCTATATGTTGATGTGCTACAATGGAAACTGCTCCTATTACTTGCGTAAACATAACCATGGCATCACGCTTATATGTCTTATTGCACTCTTTTATGGCTGGTCTTAGCTCCACTTGTGCTGTAGTTACACACCCATCTCGGAAGACAGGGATATCATTTGATTGCTTGGCCTGGTGTTGTTAAATGAAACTGTTTTGTTATGGACTCTATTTCAACAACACGCTGATAAAGCAGCAAGAGTACCAATGAAAATAGAAGAGAAAGAAGCAACACACAATTTTATGTGGTTCGGCCAACGTGTCTTCGTCCATTTCCATGGAGTCTCCTATGCAATTTTCACTATGAGAAGTGACGGTCCAAAATTTTCAAACTGCTTCTTACTTGCAGCCATCTAGGTTCCATGGACCCAAAACACCTAGCTAACATTAAGTGCCCAGTAGCTCTCTGAATATCAGCCATAAAACACTCAGCAATCTCCACCTTGGTGAATATTTACTTCCTAGATTGTCTCTGACTTGTACCTTCTCCGAAAGCAGCTGGTCACACATCACTTATTTACTCTGAATGTCTAGGAGCAAGTCCAAGCCATGCTTGATATTCTCCATAGGTAATGTCTTCATTAACATAGTTGCCGCATCCTCCTTTGTGCTCACTTCCTCCAAATGAATCTCTCTTAATGTGGAACCTCACAGATATCTGTTTTGTTGGGAATGGAACACCTGATTCCTATCCCAATAAATTGCATTCTGACTGTCACAAAGCAGTTGTAGAGGCTTTTGACAAAACCCAATCTCACACCAGATCTTTCAACAACAAATCCCTACTCACGAAGAGTCTCTTGCTACAATTCTTTGCTGTGTATAAACCTAGCAATTTCTTCCACAGCCCTTCACTGTCTTCCCTCCATAACGCCATACAAGTCTTGTTAGCACAATTAGTGGAGTTTAACACAAAAGAGGAGATGAATTGGGTTTATGAAGATTTTGACAATATATATAAATAAAAATGAAGAACAGAAAATAAATAAGTATAGGGATTGAGAGAGAAAACATGGTGATTTAATTTGGTTCTGACCAAAAATTCACAACCTTCTTGGGTTTAGCATTTTTCATCTTCAAGACAAGAGATCTCTTGTTTATCATTCAGTAAAAAGTGTTCTATGAATAATCTCTACCAAATAACCAAAAACAACGAAATTTCCTCCTCAATATAACTTATTTTCTTATACGTCCTGTTGTATGGGCCAATCTCCCAAACTTCAAAAAAACAAAAAGAAAAAATCAGCATCTTATCCACCACATACACCAGTTCCATGGTACAATGTTCTAACCTCTCTATGATTTGTACCCATTACATTCATGGATATGCTTATTTAGATTCATTTGTTAACATTTTGTTTAAGCATATCAAAATCAAACTCGTGTCAAAAAGACCGAATCTGCTACACATCTGAATGTACTGAATGCAATTTGCTCCAGTTCCCATGTATCCTCCTCATCCACTCTATTTAGCCTTGATCCTGTTAACACTCTGACAACCTGTTGCTGAACTAGCAAATCTGTTATTCTTATATGCCACGGATTGAAATTACCTTCTTGCCAAACTTGTCAAATTTAGACTTTATCAGCCCACTTATCTTTCCATAATAAACGATGACTTATAAAGCCTTTATCGCACCATGTTGGGCTGGCTACATAAATTCTAGCTCGCCTTTCATCTTTTCATTATAGAACCCCCCCCCAAAAAAAAAAAAAAAAAAACCTAAAGTGAATCTGCTGTAATACAATTTTTAAATTTGATATCCATTTCAAGCACACTCAGAGCAAGCAGCAAGAATAATTATAAAAAGGGAATAGAAATGAGAAACACATGGTTTTTCATGGTTCAGCCAATGTGCTACTTTCACAGTCCCCTGTAGAATTTTCATCAAGGGAAATGACAGTATAAAATTTGCAAACTGCTTGTAATTGATAGCCATCTAGATTTTAAACATAAGACATAAATATATATATATATATATATAATAGACCTGAAAACCCAAAAATTGCCTGACAGAAAATTACATCTTATAGACTCAAATCCCCTAGCGCTCAGCACCTCGTTGAATATGAGCCATAAAACTCAAGAAAGCCCTCATCTTAAAGTGATTGAAACAATCCATAAACTCTTAAAGAGTGACTATTTGTAAGAGATAACTTCATGGTCAGCCTCTATGGCAGTCCACCTAAGCACAGCCATATTATCCCCCTGCCCCTTTCTGGCCAAAACCATCTTCTCAAGAATACGGGGAAGGAAACCCCAATTCACATGGTCTCATGCTTAAATATTATGCCTGGCCTCTTACTCAATCTAGAATTTCAAATGCCCGTTTGCTATCAGAGCAATATCCAAAATCCCCATATCTCCAATAAAAGCAGCAAAAGAGACATTAAGGCTCCTAACAAACATCTACAGTACGTCTTATTAGACCAGATATCACAATACTGCTGGAAGACCATTACTTTTGTTTACAATATCAGTTGAAGATGCCCTGTTATTGTTAGACAGCTTATGCTTTTCTTGGTTGGAAACAGAACCTGCTAACCAGGAATTTGTATCCTTGTGGTAGTTGGAAGTGAACCAGAATGGCAACCTCATCTCGTGTAGAACCTGTGTCATTCAGGTAGGCAGAATGGGAATGTGGCATCACCCAGAATGTGTATCCTTATAGTAGGTGGAAGTGAAACAAGAATGGGAATGTGGTGTCACCTAGAATGTGTATCCTTCTTGTTGAGAGGGAAATAATAGTATAAAAGTTAAAGTTAACCCTCCATCTAACAACTTAAGTTTTTAGATCAGATGGTGCTTAATAATTCAACATGGTATCAAAGTAGGCAAAAGTATTGAGTTCAAACCTTACTGTTAACCCAATATTTAAATTGTTACACCTGACTGGACCAATTATCAATGAAGCCTGAACACTGAGGGGGCTTGTTGAGAGGAAAATAATTGTATAAAAAATAAAGTTAATCCTCTATCTAACAACTTAAACTTTTAGATCACATGGTGGTTAATAATTTCACTTCTCTTTGGTGGAAGTTAACAAGAATGGGGGGGGGGGGGGGGGGGGGGGCAGTGTTATTATGTGTATCCTACTGCATGGATCCTTCTAGCAGGTGGAAGTGGAATGAGAATGGAAGCTGGTGTGCCACTTGCTTTAGATTTGGTGTAATAGAGTATATTTCTACAAGTTACTAGTAAACATTGTAGTGTCTATAAAGCATCATCTCTCCATTTTTTTTCCCATCAAATTAATCAGTTAAAAAGAAAATTAAACATTTCCAGGAACATGATAACTCATTTTCATATATTTGTTTGCCTTCATTCTCCTATGAGGGCATCTAACTATATTTCAGGTTTTATCTTCCGAGAAAAATGTTTAAGGAAACAAATCTGAAAATTTTGGATCACTTTGGTTTTTGTGATTCACCATTGTGAAAGTGAAGATATTATGCCTTCATTCTCCTAGTAATTGGCATTTTCTAGTATCACTGAACAGTATGAAGGAGTAGACCTAAAATAGGGGAGACTTCCAGCTGAAATAGTTGCTAATATTGGTAACCAAAAAGAAATGAGTGAATTCCTTTAGTATGGCAGTAGTCAATACTATGTTAGGGGAATTGTGTTTTTCTTATTCTTTGTCTGTGATGAAATTTTCAGGCTTGTTCCTTCCTGCTGTTGTGAGGCCAATACTGGACTCCTTTGAAACATCCAAGCAAGTTCCACCACCTGCTTTGAATGATGTGAGTATATAAGTTCATTGCATCTCCACTTGATCAAATACCATCCTTGGTTTCCATCTGGCCATGTTATTAGAGTTCTTATCCGGATAAACCGTTGGCTTGTTTTCGGTAGCATTTGGAAGTTAAAACCATGTTCATGTTTGGTAGTTTGAAATGGTTGGTGCTGTGTATGTTCTAGAACAATTTGATATAAAACATTTCATGGCTGCCTAAGAAACCTTTCCTGATCATTTTTCCAGAATTAATTTTAATTATCTCCAACATCTGGGCATATAGTCTGTTCTTTAGTTTGATGAACTACTTAAAAAAAGGGATGTCAGCAGCTCTGCACCTTCTCATACATAACCTCCGGACCTGGCTACTCTATTGAAAGGATCCAGTCAATCAAGGGGATCATTACGGTGTCTTTATCCCAGCTCTTCTTTCTGATGGTTTACCATATTCAATTAAGTGATGAACTGTATGACTTATTAGATGGTAGGCCTACACTATAGTTGATACTAATGATACAACAAAATTAGGGAGCTGTGGCCATTAATGGGCCTCTGCCATTCACCATCCTTGTAGACCAAGTTCTTTAATTCAGAACAAATCAAATCTCCCGAGTAAGTTGGACCCTATGATCAATCAATTAACAACCAACGGCATCTTAGTATTGATGCCACATGGTTGGCAAGACTCAGATATCAGAGTCATGCCCCTGCTCTTTCCAAAATAGCCTATGCTTCTTCCTTATGAAATCTTGTGCACTCAATCCCAAAGTTTAAGTTTCATGCATGTTAAACATTTCAAAAGCGATTTATGACATAATGGACAGTTCAGTATTACCTGTAAATATACACTGGCAGTGGTAGGTGATGTATTGAACAGAACTAAATTGATTATTGAACTTGTGTATTTTTGCAGGTTGTTGCCAGCATGACTGGTAAAAAGCAGGCTTGACAGAGACATCAAGAGTAAGCAATGCTTCTTTGTTTACTCTGAGAAAGGGACTAATAATTGATTTATGTGGTGTTAGAACAAAGAATTACCTAATGTACTGATGATTATTTTCCTTTACTTGTACTAGCAGATTAGTGATTATCATCTTGTGGAACTGTTGGCTTTTTCATGATATAAATTGGGAGTGTAAGAGCCCCAAATTGCTTTTTGATGTCTTTGATGTGCCCCTCTGATGCACGGATACACCAAAATGGTGCCGTTTTGGCATTTTTAAAATGTTTAATTTCCAGAAACACTAAAGAAATGTTTTCAGCCATTTCTTTAATGTTGGAAATGTTTTTGCTGCCATTTTGCAATTTCTGATTAATTTTGGAAAATTTTTCCTATTTGGATTCGCAATTTCGTTGTCCTTTCATCTTCTCGTTGTTCTATCGCTGTCACTATCTTTCTGTCTTCCCGTTGTTTCATCGTATGTCCGTCCTCTCTCCTTTGACTGGCAACTGCAACAACCACCATCTTTGACCTCTTCGACCAGCAACTGCAACTCCATCCATATGCTCTCCTTCAACTAGTGACGGGCGGCCACTTGAACTGCCATCTACGAGAATATCTATAGCTGTGAACGTATGTATATATATAGCTGTGAGTATATGACTCTGAATGCATGTATATAGCTGTGAGTTTGTGATTGTGAATGTATGTATATATGTGACTATGAATGTTGTGTGTATATATATATATATATATATATGCTACTCTGAGTGTACGTATATTGTTGGAGGAAGATAAGAACCACAAGAGGCTTGGAATTACAGTTTAATGTAATCAGAAAATTCAACCTAAAAGATAAGGAAAAATAACGATAATTCAGTCACAAGTTATCCAAATTCTTGTTGATCTAAATCTATAAAGTAGATAGCTAATGCGTTATAATCTACTCTTATAAAATAGGAGAAAAGTTAGGAGGTATTTTTTGCAGATTTTTTAGGACCTTTGTGTATATATGTTTCACTGATCAATGAAAGTTGATGTGGTGGTTTGATTCCTTAATTCTTATACCTAGTTTCTTCATGGTATCAAAGCCAAGTTCTTGTGGCACCCAATAGCTAGTTTTCTACTTCAAATAGGACTCTTAAGCTCACACAATGGCTGAGAATCTAACAACAAGTGAGACCTCAACCACCAATCCTTTTCCGATGAAGAATAATCAAGTTTCAATAACTCCACCAGCTCTTGATAGCCATTCACTCCAAATCACTCTACACAAGCTGAATAGAATCAACTTCCAAAAGTGGTTCCAATCAATTATGCTAGTAGATCGAGGGAAGGATAAAGTAGGCTATCTAATAGGAGATATTGCAAAACCAAGCCCTGAGTTAACAACTTATGGAGTAAGGGAGGCTGAGAATGCTATTGTTATAGCTTGGGTAGTAAACTTCATGGAACTCAAGATTGGAAGAATATATTTATTCTACAAGACGTAGTTATTAAAGGTGCACCTGCGCGCAAGGCGCTAGTTTAGCGCCTTGATTGAGCCAAGGCGAGGCATTTTCCAGGAGGTGTGCGCTTTGCATAGCGAGGTGTTGGGGCGTGAGGCACGTCTCATGAAACCTACTATCAAGTAGCTCGCTGCCCATCGAAACCAATTGTTATTCTCGGTTCTAGCCTCCTTTCTTCTTGATTCTAGCCTGCTCTTATGAGTTTTTTTTCCTTGTTTTATTTGATTAAAATTAGAATTAAACAAACTCAATCACAATCGGGTTCAACTTTGGCTTCAACCATACCACGAGAGGGCTTTGCCCCCCCCCCCCAACCCCCGAGAGTAGTGGTGGGCTTCAGGCTTGGACTCCGCTACCACCACAGCTCTCTTGAAAAATCCACATTTAGGTCTTGTCCCAAATTATCTGGGTCAGGTCAAATAACGGGTTTCATTCTAAAAATTAAGACATACTTCAACAACTTCTTTATTGATTGTGGGCTTGTAGTGTTTATGTGTTTGTTTAGAACTTTGCATAATGATTGGTACTTGTTTGAGTTTGAGACTTTGAGTTTGAATTTTGATGATATTTCCAGTTTAAAATTTACATGATGAATGAATCAATCTTGATGTTGTTAGTTTAGAATTTGAAGATGATGAATCATGAATGATATGCATGTGTTATTATTGATAATTTGATAGTTATTTATGATTTTACAAGATTTTGAGTTTTTTTTTTTTTTTTCTAAAAGATGTGTCTCGCGCCTTAGGCTCCAGGACCCTTTGTGTCTCAGTGCGCCTATCGCTTTTCAGAACTATGCTACAAGACAACTAGTGAGATTTGGAAGGTTGTCCAAGAGATTTACTCAAACCTTGAAAACACAACCCTAAGTTTTCAAATCCGATCTATCATCCCAACCACAAAGCAAGGTAATAACTCTGTTATTGAGTATTATAACACCTTAACTAAATTATAGCAGGAGATGGACATTTTCTATGAGATTACATGGGAGTGTCTTACGGATGGAAGAAAGTATAACAAGATGGTGGAGAAAGAAAGAGTTTTTTGACTTCTTACATGGTTTAAACTCAGATTTAGATGAAGTAAGAGGTAGATTACTCGGTCCTAAGCCATTCCCATCTATAAGAGAGGTGTTTGCTAAAGTAAGAAGAGGAGAGTAGGAAGAAAATGATGTTGCCTACTTCTAATTATTCAAACAATGAGGTTTATATTCAGAATTCTGCCCTAAATATATCTCATGGAAAGTTTCCTATCATAGCTAAAAGAGAGATGCAAAAAGATAAGCAATGGTGTGACCACTACAATAAGCCCTATCATATTAGGGAAACTGTTGGAAGATACTGTCATGATCCTGAGGATCCCTGAGGATAGAGTAGGAAATATAATAGTATTTAGCTTACATGCATTACTATACTTTGTAATTTCTTTTCTTCTTTCTGTTATAGCTATTTGTTTTTGCTATAGGCAGTTATGGTCACTGTTGTAACTGTACATGGGTGCATGTGCAATGCTGTGAGGCTATATAAGCCACAGCTAGAGAGGACGAAAGGCATGCTTGAATTGATTAAATGAAACTCTAATTCTCTCTCTCTACAATTCTCTTAAATCTCTCTCTCGTTTCTCTCTATTGCTCTCCTTATTTCTCTCTTATTTCTCCCCCCATTGTTGCCCCATTTCCTTCTTAAATCACTTTATTTTAGTTCTATTCAATCAGATCCTTCCGATTGCAAATTTCAACCTTGTTATGAACTCTAGGTTCATAACAAATGGTACCATAGCATCATTCCTCGGCGATTTTCATTATTGATTTAGGTCCAACAAATATCGATAGCTATCGTCAGTTTCTTCTTCCGGTGCAACTTCGACTGTTCTAGTGAACTGCGCATTCATGACAGAGAAACAACTAGAATATTCTCAGTTGAATCTTGGAGTCGATTCCGACATGCGAGGGGATGAGTGTCAACTCAAATCTGAAGGAAAGGTAGGTGGATTGGCCCGACTAAGATTCTAGTGATTTTGTTTCGAAATTGAGGAAAAGCAAGCCAGGTAGATCCAACTGAATTCTGATTAGATTCCGTAGTCGCAACGGACACCCAATCCATAGTAGGTGTTGAAGCTAACCGGCAATCGATGGTAGAAAGGAACAAATCGCAAGAGGCTATTCCGGAAACATCACAAAATTGACGAGGCGATGGAATCAAACCATTTCGGTGGTACGATTGGAGCCTACTGCGATCGTAATTGGATTCCAAAAACTTGTCGATCAAGGTGAACTCAAGGAGTGTTGTGGTCCTCCACCCCGTGGTCGGTGATTGGGTGAGAGGGAGTCGACCGAAGAAGATTGTTGAATTCGCAACAATCGTGAGCAGAATCGATTCTGGCCAACGACAGTAGAAACAGTGGTGTTGGTCGATGATTGGGTGGTAACTGCATGGTTGTGGTTTCAATTCGAGTTAAAGGTAGGGAAATCTGTCTCAATGATTAGGTTCAGATTGAGAAGACTTGAAGGCGACTTGGTTGGGCGATGTTTCCATCGACTTTGGACATCTGGAAGGTGGTTAGGTGTTGGGAGGTGTTAATCTCCAAGCAAGCGAGCACCCTCAATTCGAATTTGGAAGGCATAGTAGGTGAGTGATCTTCGGCCAATAATTTCTGTAATTATTATTTGGAATTGAATGGAGAAGTAGGATCCGGTGATTTTCGATGCTAATGTGAGGTGATTGTCGCCTGGGAATTTTGGGCACTCATGTCCGAGTCTTAAAGAGGAAGGTAGACAGTTGAGGCTAAAAGAAGAGGCACGGTTGGGAAGATCGTTGAAACATTTCAATTCTGACGAGTAGTGAAAGCGTGAAGTGGACGTAGGTCCAAACGATCCTAAATCGGTAGCGTTCGTGAGCAAGTCAGGAGGCTGTTTATCTATTGCGTTAGTCAGCTCTAATTGACAATTTAGTTACAGATTAGAGTGGCGCAACGAATTCAATGGATTCCGTGTAAGAAGTGGATTCTTCAAACTTATCCAGCTCATTGATTGTTGGTGCTTGAGGCTATGAGCAAAGGGAAATAAAGGTTAATTTCAACTTTGAATTTTGGTTAACTTGTTTGAAGAAGAACGGTATGTATAGAACCTCTATCCCTTGGTCTTCCAAGTGTCATGTTAGTGAGATGTTGGTCATTGGGTCTCAATTGTAGCCAAAGGATGCTGCATTTTCAATGGGATGTCTTGCTTATGAAGCCTTGGGAAGCATTGCGCACATGAGACAGTCAGACCCTCAATGGCAGCAGAAGAATGTTGCATTTTCTGTTAGAAACAAAAGGAATCGAGCAATTTAGCCAAAAAAATCAACAATAGGGAAAGTTGGATAATGAGTCTGATAAAATTAGGTAAGATTGAATGAATTCTACCTCTCCGATTTCAGATTATTCCTTGAGAATAAATACACAAGTCTCCTAGCATATTACTAATTCAACTTCAACTCTAACTCCTAAAATATCTTCTAATTTACAGCTCGTAGATAACTCCTAATTTATAGCTCTAAATTACAACATAAACAAATTAAATAATCAAATTTAAACAAATAACTAACTACAAATTGAAACAAATTATTATCAATAAGAGATAAGAGGATATGGATGAGATTATCTGGTATCTCTCGATTTTATTCTTTAGCACGAGCCAGCCAGCCAACTCTAGCTTTATCTTCTTCCACCAACACCCCCTCTCAAGCTAAGGAATATATATCAAATATTCTCAGCTTGCTTTGAATTGATTCAAAACTCTGTTTCTGCATTGATTTGGTCAGAATATCAGCATGATGATCTGCAGTGGGTATATAGGTTAACTTGATTTCTCCTTCTTTCATTTCTTACTTGACGAAGTGTCAATCAATTCGAACGTGCTTCATTCTATCATGTTGAACAGGGTTATTAACTATATTGATAGCTGATTTACTATCACTATAGAGTAACTTAGGAGATGATACTTGCATAGAAAGATCTCCCTATCAGCCTTTCTACCCATATTATTTCATAGATTGCCTGAGCAATAGCTCGATACTCAACTTCAGCACTGTTGCGAGCTACTACCTGTTGTTCTTCTTGCTTCTCCAAGTCGCCAAATTACCCCATAGCCTTGTATAATATCTCGATGTTGATTTACTATCTTCCATTGCGCCTGCCCAGTCTGAATCTACATAACCGACTATTCCTCTGTCTTGGCTTTTCTTGAATAGCATCCCTTTGCCTGGTGTTCTTTTTAGATATCTAAGGATGTGATAGGCTGTTTCCAAGTGTCTTTTAGTTGGAAAATGCATGAATTTACTAACAATACTTACAGTGCATGTAATGTCGGGTCTTATGTGTAATAAGTAAATGAGTTTGCCAACCAGCCGCTGATACATGCATTTGTCTACTTGATTGTCTTCTTCTCCTTCTCTATTCTTCCAGTTAGGCTCAAGTGGTGTATTTACTGGTTTACATCCTAACTTGCCTGTTTCCTTTAACAAGTCTAGAGTATATTTCCTTTGTGATACAAAAATACCCTCCTTGCTTCTTGCTACTTCCAATCCAAGAAAGTACTGTAGTTCCCCTAGCTCTTTTACTTCAAATGTCTGTTTGAGCTGTTGTTTCAGTTGTTGAATTTCTTGATGATTGTCTCTGGTGATGATGATATCATCTACATTGACAATTAGAATTGTTATCTTTTCATCTCTCCCAATCTTAGTAAATAAAGTGTGATATGCTTGACCTTGAGTATATCACAGCTTGTATAATGTGTTGCTAAATCTCTTGAACCAAGCTCGAGATGATTGCTTTAGCTCATATAAAGATTTCTCTAACTTGCATATTTTACTTCTTGTGTGATCAGTCTTAAATCGGGGTGGTATACGCATATAGATTTCCTCTAATTCTCCATTCAAGAAGGCATTTTTAATGTCCAATTGATGCAATTTACAGTCCAGATTTACTGCTAAGGACAACAATACTCGGATTGAATTGAGTTTTGCCACTGGGGCAAAAGTTTCTTCATAATCCAAGCCTTCGGTTTGAGTGAACCCTTGAGCTACAAGCCTTGCCTTGTATCTCTCAAGGCTTCCATCTGAATTATACTTTAATGTGAACACCCACTTGCTTCCAACAGCCTTCTTTCCTTTAGGAAGATCCACAATTCTCCATGTACCTGTTTTCTCCAAGGCTGCCATTTCTTCTATAATTGCTTCTCTCCATCTACTATCCTGCAGTGCTTGATAGATATTCCTTGGGATAACAACATTATCAAGGCTGAGGGTAAATGCCTTATAAGTAGGAGATAGTTTAGAATACCCGAGGAAATTTGTGATAGAATGCTTAGTACATGTCCTTCTCCATTTTCTTAAGGCAATGGGAATACCTAGATCATCTTCACACTATTGTGCAGTAACGCTATCAGTAAGTTGTTGATTTGGACTTACCTCCTGGTTGGGAGGATTGGTTGGCTGAAGTGCTAGTGGTCTTCTTGAATATACCTTAAGAGGAGGTTTGTGCAAGCTTGGACCACCTTGTTGAATCTCGGTTTTCTCTTTCTCCCCCTTTTGCTGATTTTGGAATTGAGAGATGGATTTTGGGCTTGAATAGTGATTATGGTTAGGCTGATCAATTCAGTGGCTGGGATTGAACTTGGATGGGATTCAAGAACTGACCTGGAGATGGATGGGTTGAGAGAGGAATTGATATGATTGAAGTCCAAGAATATGCTAGTACACTGTTTAAGTTGGTGTCAGCAAAAAAGGATTTATTTTCCAAGAAGGAAACATCGCATGACACAACAAATTTTCTGGTAGGAGGATGATAACATTTATATCTTTGTTGAGTTGGGGAATAGCCAACAAATACACACTTAAGTGCCTTTGGATCAAGTTTGGACTGATTTACTTGGTTGTGATGTACGAAAGAGGTACACCCAAATACTTTAGGAGGAAGTGGATTTAAGGCTCTGGTATAGTGAGGAAAAAACTCTAGGAATACACTCAAAGGTGTTTTAATTGAAGAGGCTTTGAGGGAAGGCGATTGATTAGATAAGCTACTGTAAGTACTGCTTCTCCCCAATATGAATTTGGAATCGATTGAGTGAACATAAGTGCTCGAGCTGTCTCAAGTAGGTGCCGGTTCTTTCTCTCGGCTATACCATTTTGTTGGGGGTTATATGGATAAGAACTTTGGTGGACAATACCATGCTCATTTAGATAATCATCAAATTGGTTTGAGAGGTATTCTCGGCCATTGTTGGTTCTTAGGATATGAATAGAAGATTGGAAGACATTATTGACCATTTGATGAAACTTCTTGAATATCAAATAAGTTTCAAATTTTTCCTTTAATAGGAATACCCAACATACTCTTATGTGATCATCAATGAAGGTTATGAACCACCGAGTATTGGTTAGGTTAGGAATTCTAGCTGGACCCCAGATATCACTATACACCAAGTGAAATGGTTGTGAAAGGTTTATAGGTATGTTTGGAGTGAGTACTTCTAGTTTGTTTTGCAAGAATGCAATGTTCATAAGAGAAGCCTTGAATTTTATTAATAGAAACCGAAGGGTACAAGACTCGAAGATAATCTAAACTAGGGTGTCCTAATCTTTGATGCCATAGCATCAAGTTATTTCCAGAAACAGTAATCAGAGAGGAGTGAACTAGGGACCTAAATTCTTCTTGGTGATCAAGCCTTGATATTTGATATAGACCATCCTTTTCTTTAGCTTTGTCAATCCTCCTCCCCGAAGATATGTCTTGAAAAACACAATAAGAGGAAGAAAATATTACTAAACAGATTTTTTCTTCTGTAATCCTACTTACTGACAGAAGATTAAATCTTAAATTAGGTACATAAAGGACTGATTTTAGACTTAAATCCTGCAACATGTGCTGTCCCTGTTCCTTGAACAAAACTCCTAGTACCATCAGCAATAAAAACTGTAATATTCTGATTACATGGCTTATAATCTGATAATGTATCAATATCACCTGTCATATGGTCTAAAACTCCAGTATCTATGATCCAAACACCAGTTGACAATCTTTTTGAGAATAGAGAATGACTAATTTTACCTTACTTGGCCAAAGATACCATAGAATTGTTATTGCTGTCTGAACTTTCGATCGACTTTGGTATCTTGGTTTGAGTTAACAACTGGTGAAGGACTTCCAGTTGTTCTTGAGTTAAAGAAATCGATGCTGGAGTTCCCTTGTCAGATTCCATCATGTAAGCAGCTGATTGTCCATTTTTCCTTTGATTCTTAGGTTTCCAATTAGGAGGTTTTCCATGCAGCTTCCAACAAGTCTCTTTTGTATGGTATGGCTTGTTACAATAGTCACACCATTGTTTTTCTCGCTGGTTGTCGCCTTTAGTTAGAGTAGACATCCTTCCTCGAGTTGTATTCAAGGCAGAATTCTGTAATAATCCTCCACTGGTTGAATGATTGGACAGTATTACTTTCTTTCTACTCTCCTCCCTTCTAACCTCAGCAAATACCTCTCTCATAGAGGGAAAAGGCTTGGTTCCAAGCAATCTTCTTCTTACCTCGTCTAAATCTGGATTTAGACCATGTAAGAAGTCAAATATTCGTTCTTTCTCCACCATTTTATCATATTTCCTCCCATCAACTGAGCATTCCCATGTGATCTCATGGAAGAGATCCATCTCTTGCAATAACTTAGGTAAGATATTGTAATACTCAGTTACAAAATTGTTACCTTGCTTGGTGGATCGAATAGTGGATCTAAGTTCGAAACACTGAGCAGTATTTGCAAGATCTGAATAGATCTCTTGGACAACACTCCAAATTTTACTAGCAGTCTTACAAAAGAGATAAGTCCGTCCAACATTTGGTTCCATAGAATTCACAAGCCATGCCATGACAATGGCATTCTCGACTTCCCATAATCCATATTTTGCAGATTCTGTACTGGCCGCATTATTTCACCAATCAAATATCCAACCTTGCCTTTGCCTTTTATCACAAGCATAACCGATTGGAACCACTCGCGAAAGTTAGTGCCATTCAACTTATGAAGAGTGATTTGTAGAGAGGATCCATCAAAGCCTGTCACTGCCAATAGAGCTTGAATATTCCTTGCTGTTGGAACTCAGATACTGGGTGACGGATGAGGACTTGATGCGGAGACCTCGCTGGTTTGAGATTTTTCCGCCATTGTATAAGAGTTCTCTTACAAGAAGAACTATTTGTTAATCAGATATCTCACGAGCAAGGCTCTGATATCATGATAAAATTAGGTAGATTGAATGAATTCTACCTCTCCGATTTTAGATTATTCCTTGAGAATAAATACACAAAGTCTCCTAGCTCATTACTAATTCAACTTCAACTCTAACTCCTAAAATATCTCCTAATTTATAACTCTTAGATAACTCCTAATTTATAGCTCTAGATTACAACATAAGCAAATTAAATAATCAAACTTAAACAGATAACTAACTACAAATTGAAACAAATTATTATCAATAAGAGATAAGAGGATATGGATGAGATTATCTGGTATCTCTCAGTTTTATTCTTTAGCACGAGTCAACCCTAGCTTTATCTTCTTCCATCAACAAAGTCCAGTCGAGTTAACAAGGAAACAAGCAGTGGGATACACGGAGCGTGCAAGGAATTCTCCCGTATGTTACATGAGCACTTGCAGGAGTTTGCGATGATACTTACTAAGAAGTATCACTATAGCTTTCCCGCTAAATTCTTCAAGGATTATCGTGAAAGTCTTAACAAAGATGAATTCCTTAAAATGGAGTAGTCAAAGGAGAAGTCAAGAAGAAGGAAAACAAATTCACTGCCTGCTTTAGATTTTGGGCAGCAAAAGAAGTATTATGATTTTAGCAACAATGACAAGAAGGATGACTGCAATATCGAGAATAATTTTGACGGTGAAAAGCTTTATCTAAAGGGAAACTATGATGATCAGGTGGTTAGGATAATAGACCCAAAGGGACCATCTGATCCCTCTGAAAAAGAAGTCCATGAAGAGGAATATTTTAGCAAACACAAAGGAAAAGGAGTTGTTAGATTATTTGCATGTAATCAGGAGATTTTGACTGAAACTTCAGCCAATATTAAGGAAGTTGGTGCGGTAAATGAAGCGAACAAGTCAATGAAAACTCAGGATTACGAAGATGAAAGAAGATTGAATGAAGAGATTGGGGTAGACCACACTGTACAAGAGCAAGAAGATGATGATCCCAGTGATACACAACCTAATCTAGCTATAAATCATGTTAGGGAGGAAAGTCGAGATGGAGGCCAGGTGTTAGTCATTAAGAAATCGTTGGCTGAAATTGAAGTTATCGCAACTCCTAATGCTAATGCTCATAAACAGCTTTAGTATGAGTATCAAAGGCAAGTTTACAATCCTCCATTACTGCATTTTGAGGATGTTGATATTTTTGCAAGAAAGCATGGTTGTGGGTTAAAAGGGAAGACAATAACTGCAATTATGGATGTAGATTTGCCACCCTTACTTGTATTGGACAATAATGAACTACTGATGGAGGTCACGGACACGGATAGCCTTTACGTTGGACTCCAAGTTTTAACTACTAAGTATGTTTGTCCGGAAGTTACTGATCATGTCCATAGATTGGAGACCAAGTTTGATTGGATAACTATTACCGGGAGTAGTTGTATTGTGCTTGAACTCGATAAAGTTTTCCCTATGGAAGTTTTGGGTCAATTTAGGCTTGGAATTGATCTTGGAAACCTAAGAATGAAGATGAAGAAGCCTAAAAGGAGAAAGAAAAAAAGATGAATGAAACCAATTGAGAGAGCTGATATTGGGTAAGAGCAGTGACCAATTGTTGAAGTTCTTGGGGACAAGAACTTTCTCAATGAGGGGGGAATTGTCATGACCCCGAGATCCCCAAGGATAGAGTAGGAAATATAATAGTATTTAGCTTACATGCATTACTATACTTTGTAATTTCATTTCTTCTTTCTGTTATAGCTATTTGTTTTAGCTATAAGCAGTTATAGTCACTGTTGTAATTGCACATGAGTGCATGTGCAATACTGTGAGACTATTATGAATTGATTAAATGAAACTCTAATTCTCCCTCTCTATAATTCTCTGAAATCTCTCTCTTGTTTCTCTTTACTGTTCTCTTTCAGTTCTCTCTAATTTCTCCCCCCATTTTCTTCTTGAATCACTCTGTTTCAGTTCTATTCAATTATATCCTTTCGATTGCCAATTCCAACGTTGTTATGAACCCTAGGTTCATGATAGATACATGAAAAGCCAACCAATTGGAAGCCAAGGAATTAGTGAAAGGGAGGTCAATCCACATATATGGTAGAAGCTGAAAAAGGGAATGCAACTATTATCTCTTTAACAACAAATCAATTGGAGGCCAAAACTAAGGTGCATAAGGCTGAAAGTGTAAACAACAATCTAGTGGTATCCTTGGCAAAACAAGGTAATACAAGTCACTCTTTACTTTCTCAAATGTTTTCTACCAATTTTTGGATCATAGACACTGGAGCACCAGATCACATAACATGTTCTCTTAAAATTTTATCTAATTATGAACTTTGTGATCGAGGCATGTTATTTTTATGGATGATGGTACAACCTCCTTAGCTCAAGGGAAAGGAACAACTTATATAATAGGTTTAACCTTAAAATCAGTACTTTATGTATCTGATTTAAGATGCAACCTGTTATTAGTAAGTACAATAACTAAATAAAGGAACTGCTTAGTGATTTTTTTCACTCTCATTGTGTTTTTCAAGACTTATCCTTAGGGAAGATGATTGGCAAAGCTGAGGAGAATGGAAGACTTTAAGATTTCAAGATTTGATTATTCTACATAATTTAGGTCATCTATTCAATCCTCTTTAGCTACTATTTCAGAATCTGAATTAATGTTATGGCATCAAAGATTAGAACATCCTAACTTAGAGTTTCTTAGAGTTTTGTATCCTTCTATTTCTAGCAATAAAATTCAGAATTTCTATTGTGAACATTGTATCCTTACAAAGCAAACCAAGAGTTCTTACCCTAATCATACCTATAAACCTTTAAAACCATTTCATTTGGTCTATAGCGACATTTGGGGACTAGTTAGGACTCCCAACCTAACAAACACACGATGGTTCATCACATTTATTGATGACCACACAAGAGTGTTATGGGTGTTCCTAATGAAAGACAAATCTAAAACCTATCATGTTTTCAAAAGGTTTCTTCAAATAGTCCGAAATGTTTTTCAATCACCTATTCATATACTGAGATCTAATAATGGCCAAGAATACTTTTTCAATGAATTTAATTAGTATCTAAATGAGCATGGTATTGTTCACCAAAGCTCATGTCCCTATAATCCCCAACAAAATGAGATAGCTGAAGAAAGAACCGGCATCTTTTTGAGATAGCAAAAGCCATAATGTTTACTCAATTAGTTTGAAATGTCTATTGGGGAAAAATTGTCCTTACAACAACCTATTTCATCAATAGATTCCTTTTAAAAATTTTGGAGTTTAAAACTCCATTGAATGTGTTTTTTAAATCCTTTTCTCACCATACTAGGGTTTTAAATTCTCCTTCTTCTAAGATTTTTGGATGTATTATTTTTGTACACAAAAACCAACTGACTCAATCTAAATTGGACCTAAAAGCACTCAAGTGCATATTTATTAGATATTCCCCCACTCAACAAGGATATAAATGCTATAACTCCACTAACCGAAAATTCATTGTGTTTTGTGATGTCTCTTTTATCGAGCATCAACCATTTTTTCAAGACACTCTTCTACAAGGAAGTACCTCTAAAACAGAAGAAGTTTGGAGTACAATCATGCTTATACCTGATTCTCCACTCATTGATCCATTACCAACCCCTGTTCTTAATCCTAAAACATGTTAGATCAGTCTTGAATTCAGTTCAGAATCCATTCCTCTAGCCCTAAACTATTAAAGGGGAGAGATAGATAACACCAAAATTCAAGAAGATCAAGTCCAAAATAAATCACCATTAATGGTTTATTCAAGAAGGTCTCGTGATCCTCAGTCAACTAAATCATCTAATATGGAGATAAGTCTAGAAAAT
Organism: Diospyros lotus; assembly: GCF_014633365.1. Classification (NCBI taxonomy): domain Eukaryota; kingdom Viridiplantae; phylum Streptophyta; class Magnoliopsida; order Ericales; family Ebenaceae; genus Diospyros; species Diospyros lotus. The sequence goes on along the minus strand of NC_068349.1, from coordinate 38,492,352 downwards.
GTGGCTAAAAGAGATATTGAGGCACATAATAGATTTAAAGATGATCTAGGTATTCTAATTACTCTAAGGAAATGGATAAGATCTTGTACAAAACATCATATCTCAAATTATCTCGGATACTCAATATTATCTCCTCAATACATATCATTTATTGTCAGTCTTGATAGTGTGGCTATTTCTAGAGATATTTATCAAGCACTATAAGATGAAAAATGGAAAGCAGTCATGGAAGGAATGAAAGCTTTGGAAAAGAATGATACATGGGAAGTTATGGAGCTATCAAAGGGAAAGAAAGAAATAGGCAGCAAGTGGGTGTTCACTATGAAGTACAAATCTAATGGGAGTGTTAACAAGTACAAAGCAAGACTTGTAGCTTAAGAATTCACTCAAACTAAAGGTTTGGACTACGAGGAAATATTTGCTCTAGCAGCTAAACTAAATTCCATCCGGATTTTATTATCCTTGGCAGTAAATCTAGACTGAAGACTACATCAATTGGATGTCAAAAATGCTTTCTTGAATGGAGAGTTGGAAGAGGAAATCTATACGAGAATACCACTAGGTTTTGAGAAAAATGACACGAGGAAAAGTGTGCTAGCTAAAGAAATCACTTCACGGTCTTAAACAATCTCTTAGAGTTTGGGTTAAGAGGTTTAGTAATACCCTACATGAGTTTGGATACAAACAAGGACAAACATATCACACTTTTTTCACCAAGATAGAAGATGTTGGAAGGAGAACAGTTTTGATAGTGTATGTAGATGATATCATCGTTACGAGAGACAACAACTAATAGATTGAGAAGTTAAAGCATCAATCGAGACAAGCATTCAAGGTAAAAGAGTTGGGGGAATTAAGATACTTCCTTGGATTGAAAGTGGCAAGAAGCAAGGAAGGCATCTTCATATTCCAAAGGAAATACATCCTAGATTTGCTAAGGGAAACAAACAAACTAGGGTATACATCAGCAAGTACTCTCTTAGAGCCCAATTGGAAGAAGAGAGAAAAGAAAAAAAAATATCAAGTTTACAAAATGAGATATCAAAGCTTAGTAGGAAAGCTTATATATTTATCTCACACAATGTCAAATATTGTTTATGTTGTGAGCATCATCAGCCAATTCATGCATTTACCAACTAAAAGGCATCTTGAAGCAACTTATCATATTCTCATGTATCTCAAATGAACACTTGGAAAGAGCTGTTGTAGTCAGGATAGAGGAATCATTGGCTATGAAGATTCTGATTGAGCAGGTTCTATTGATGATAGTAGATCCACATCAAGATATTGTACCAAACTATGAGAAAATTTAATAGCTTGGAGGTGTAAGAAACAACAAGTAGTTGCTCGTAGCAATACAGAAGTTGAGTATTGAACCATTGCTAAAGAGATTTGTGAGACAATATGAATATAAAAACTGGTGAAAGATCTTTCTATGCCTGTATCATTTCTTAAATTACTTTATAGTGATAACAAATCAACTATCAGCATTGAAAACAACTCAGTGCAGCATGACCGGATGAAGCATATCAGAATTGACAGGCATTTTGTCAAGTAAGAGATGAAGAAAGAGACATAAGACTTATTTATATTCCTATTGAAGATCAATAAGCAGATATCCTAACTAAAGCCATGCAAAACAAGGTTTTGAATCACTTAGAGGCAAGTTGGGAATGATTAACATCTATTCCCTAACTTGAGAGGGAGTATTGGAGGAAGGTAAAAATCACAAACAGTTCGGGATTAAAGTTTAATGTAATCAGAAAATTCAACCTAAAAGATAAAGAAAAATAAGGATAATTTAGTCAAAAGTTATTCAAATTCTTGTTGATCTAAATCTATAAAGTAGATAGTTAAAGTGTTGTAATCTACTTCTATAAAATAGGAGAAAAGTTAGGAGCAGATTTTTTAGGATTTTTGTGTATATATATTTCAGATATCAATGAAAGTTGATTTGGTGGTTTGATTCCACAATTCTTCTACCTAGTTTCTTGATATATAGCTGAGTTTATGATTGTGAATGTATGTATATATATGTGACTGAATATATGTATATAGGTGTGAGTTTGTGACTCTGAATGTATGTATATATATAGCTATGTATATATATATATAACTGTGTATTAATATATGTATGTACATGAGTAATATGTTTGATTGAATAATTATATTTTTATAATTTTTAATTAAAAATTATATTTATAAAAAACTTCTATATTTTTTTATTTATATTTTCGTTTCTTACTTTTTATTTCAGCATCTTTTTTTTTTTTTTTTCCCGTTTTGTATCATATTCATTTCTCCTTCCTTACAACCTAAATGCTCCCGGTGAATGCCTAGTGCAGTACATTGTCCAATATTGGCATAGGGCAAGACGTTTTATACATGACAAATGTAAAACACGAATATTATCATTGGCAGAGAGCAGCCACTTGTTCTAGACTAGATCTGTATACATACGTTCATACCTACATATATAGAAATATATTACATATTACATCCAATTTCAATCTCAAAAGGCCATGCTAGCTGCTCGGCTACTAAAGTAGCTTTTCACAGGAAACCAAAGACCAGATACGGTTCAATCTACGAGCCTTCTTTCTTGGGCTTCTTGCTCCATGGAAGAACTTGCTTAAAGCCTTCGCGTATGGTTGCCTGCCATATAGATAAGACACAAAACTCAAGGACAAAACTCAAGGCAAAATGAGAAAAGAATCTACTCTTACCCATTATCCTGCGGGTATAATGTCAATAAGTACCACCAGTAGCAAGTTAGCTGGCCCCCGGTGTCCAAGGGCAAGGTACCTAGAAGAAAGAGTTGAAAAAGAGCAGCTGGAATCATTCGCTGCTCACTTCTAATATTACCATATGGACGTGACACTTTTCTCTTTGTGGGCAGATGGTAGATGGATTCTACATTGGATCCATTTGTATGTATATAGATTGTTGACAGCTAATGGGATTAAATCTAGCTAGCTAGGCACCACCAGGGGTGTTCTTTTGGACTTTCATGTCTGATAGCTTTCTGCTTCAAACTTATCTACGTGTGGAGAAGGATAAGTTTATGGAGCATGTCTAATAATTCACAAATCACCACACCACAACACACGAATAAGTAAGCAAATAAAAGTGTGCGATAATTTATTGCAGACAGTCTCTTAATTATTATTAGATGAGGCCGTCGCTAACTCTTAAGAGGGTGGTTATTATTAAGGTATTCAATTAGGTATGCAATGTGATGGCAATCACATGACCTAATTAAGAGATTTGATACTTACATGAAAAGCCATATAAATCATTAGTTAGACCGTAAAACAAAAGGAAATCACTACCAGATAATTATTTCCAGTTAAACTTTGGGTTGACAGTAAGCTTATTTTGGTTCTTGGCTACAAATGTAAGAACTAGAAAGGGAAATAAATTGGTTATGGTTGGTTTGTTTTTTTTTTTGTTTCCCTTATTATGTAGGAGACTCTTGTTTTGCGGTTCTTTTTTTTTTTTTTTTCCCGTTTCGCACCGCTCCATAAGGGGGAGAGTTAAATCAGGAACTCATCACTCAGATTTGATCTCAAGCACCCGTTTACGTGAGGGCGGAATCCCCATCGTTAGATCGCCTCTGACTGCTAGGCTATTCTCTGGGGGCTATAAAAAGAAAATGTAGGAAATATAGATGAATTATTATTATTATTATCATGAAGAAGAAAGGCATTGGAGAAGATGGATAAAACTGACCCAGATGCGAGAGCTGCTGCTGGCTTCAGTTTCAGCAGAGAGGTGGCTGTGGCTCCTTCCCTGCCTTGTCATTGGAGTCTTCGTCTTCGTCTTTGTCGTCTTCTTCTTCTTCTTCATCGTCATCATCCTTGCACTTGCACTACCAGTACCAGCCTCCTCATTAGAGCCAGGCCCAAAATCTGTAATGTCTATGGAGTACGAAAAAACCAAACTACCCCCACCACCCTCCCCTTTGCCGCCGAGTCTTGTCGCTGCCTTCCGCCCCCAAGAAGAACCAAACAACCCTCCCCTGCTGCCCTTTCTTTCCTCCGGCGGCCTCTTGCTCTTGCTCTTGCTCTTGCTCTTGCCGCCGAGAACCATGGCACCGAGCTGCCCTCTCTCAGGGCTACGATTACCAAAAGTCGACCCCCGCCCCTTGAACCTGAAAGAAGAGGAGGACGGAAGCAGCAGCAGCGGAGGGTAGGGACCGTCCAGGACCGTGGTGGGGGAGGGCGCTTTGGTCATTTTGGAGGCGGCGGCGGCCGCCTCCACAAGCTGCAGCCTTGGAGGCAGCTCCAGGCGGCACATGCTGGTGGTGGTGGTGGTGGTGGTTGGGAGGGCGATGAGGGCGGTGCAGGGCCGCGGCTTGCCGGGTTCTTCCTCCCACCGGAATGGCACTGCAGCCGACGTGTGGAGCGGCGGCGTCACCGTCCCTGAACGCTCCGGCGACTCCACGGTTGTTGGGACGGTGAACAGTGGAAGCCTTGGGGTGGAACTTGCCTCCTCTGCTGTCTCCTCGGATCCCATTCTCTCTCTCTATCTCTCTCTCTCTCTCTCTCTCTCTCTCTGTGTTCGGTGTCTGGAGGGACTTTGGCAGCCACTTCATGTAAAAGCAGAGAGAGGGAGGGGGGGAGGGGAAAATAAGGGGCATGGCTCTCTGGATAGTCAGACTGATGAGCTAATCAAATTAGACGATAGAGGAAAGTCATATTCATGGATTGATCTTTGTTGGCATTGACCCACTGCATTTTCATCTTGTCAGTCGGTCGTATTATCTTCTTTGAGTTCCCCCGTCCCATATAGTTGCTTTTTTACTTAAAAATGGTCCTTAATCCTTATTGTTATTGGAACCCCTACATACATATAAACTTTTTGAGTGTATGTATCTATTGGTTTATGGGGATTCTTAAAAGAGTTATAGGACGTGTCGGTGTCTAAAATGATAATCGTCATCAATTCTTATTAATAGAACATATTAAGCATTAAGTGTCCTTTTTATATATTATTATAAAAGGATACTCAAAAGACAAACCCTTTTTGCTTTCCTTCACTTTTATTTGATGTCTTTTTTGTAAGAAAAATTTCTGAACTTTTTTTGTTAAAAAAAAAAAAAGCATTTTTATCTGGGTATGAAGGACAAACATCTCTGAGAACGTGTTGATGTGATGATGCATTGGGAGTGAGAAAAGTGACATAACATTTCCATAAAAATTGGCAATTGGCATTGTCATTGTGTGACATGACATGGCCTAAGCTGGGTCTGAGGTGTCTTTGATTTTGATGTCTTATTATAACATATAAAATTAACTGAAAAATTAAAATCTAACGAACGATAGCGTAGGTTCACAAAATCATTGATAAGCGAGCCCCGACAATTGTATTTGGTTCCTTGGGGTTTGGTATGGGTGTTGGTGGGGGCAATATTACAGTACCTTTTTGGATTATAGCACTTTTAAGAGGGACCATTTGGCATCCAGCCCAAGCCCAAGACATGAGATGGGCTCTGCCTCGACGATTTACAGTACTAGTACAGGCTTCTTGGGAGAATCAAAACATGGTTGAAAACAACATAATTAATTTTAATTTTAGTATAAATTGGTTAGGTAAAAGATATATCCAATGAAAATGGCGATGGTCATGGTAGCCACAAACAATTTAATGTCAATGTCAATTCTTTCAGTATACAATGGGCCGCCATGATTGGGCCAATATGCCAAATGGTCCTTGAGGCCCCAAACAATTTTAAAAATAAGATGCGACGATATCACATGCATGATATATAGGGATGGAATTATGAAAACTATAAAAAGGGTGTATTTACCTCTTTTATTGTTTGCTTTATATTAGCAATTGGCAATTGCCAACCGGATGGATGGTTACATAAACAAATTAATAATACATGGATCGATCATAGCCAACCTAAATTGGGTTAGCTAAAGCCTAAATCTAATTAATAAACAAAGAAGTGCGTATCCCCCCCCCCCCCCCCCCCCCCCCCCGCTTGGGACATGCATACATACCATTACGTACGTATATAATAATTAATATATATATGTATAACGCTTGCACATGGTATAATGTCCGTATATAAACAAACGAGACGACGTACCACCAAAACATGCATGCATGCAGAGACCTAGCCATCCAGCCACGTGGCATCACCTCCCAGCCCCGCACCCCCCCTCAAGTTGTGCCATGCAGTACTAGTACTAGTAGTAGTACTGGTACCGCCGCCGCTCTTCGGCCAAGCCTCTCCCCCGCTCTCTGCCAGCTCCGGTAGCTCGATCTCACCCCAGAAGTCATCATCATCGCCGCTCTTCTTCACCTCCTTCGCCGCCATCGCCGCTGCCACCTGAATATCCCTGGCGGTGCAAGAGGAGGGCCTGGGCAAGACCTCAATCTCGTCAGGGAAGTTGAGCTGCGCCTTGCGTCCTTTCAGGCAATAGGCGGCGACGTCGTACGCACGGGCCGCCATCTCCGGAGCCGGGTAGGAGCCTAGCCATATTCGCGACTTCTTCCGGGGCTCCCGGATCTCGGACACCCATTTGCCCCACTGCCGCTTCCGGACGCCGCGGTAGACTGGGTGCCTTGTGCCCCCTCGACGGAGCTCCGATTTACAGGACTTCTCGGCGCTGGCCCCCGGAGACGTGGTGCCATCGTCTTCATTGCTTGGTGTTGGTGATGACGGGGGTTGCTGATCCATTACAAGTTTTTTAAGGCATGCATCCCTCCCTAGCTCCTTTAAGCCTGGCCAACTTAATTAAATACTACCAGTACCAGTTGGTTTGTTTGTACTTGGTAACAGGGGCTAGCTATCTAGCGATAATGATGGGATTACATATATCAAATAAACATACATTTGACGACGGGGGTTACGTAATTTTGCCAAATTAAGTTTATAATAGCAATTGGGCAATGCAGTACTGTTGTGGTCCTCTAAATGAATGGGTTGGAGGGTGGGTTCACATGTTAGAGGGTAACACGAGACCTTGGTGGCGTCTCCTTCCCTTTTTTGTACCTTTCGGCTGGAATTGGATTTTTCCACACACACACACACTCTTCCGTTGGAGTTGGAGGTTTACATATATACAAATATTAATTAATTTAGAGGATCCAAGAGTATTCTATTTTAATTTAATTTACTTGGCACAATATTGATACTATAATACGTAGATCAATCAGTGAATCAAGAAACATACATATATATATATATGTTGACGATTAATTACAAATACAGTTCAAGGAGACCCACAACCATAATGAAAAGTTACTTCCAAGAGTTGTTGATGATAAGGGTTGATATTGTTGGGCGTGCGTACGTGCAGCTCCAGCTAGCAACTGCATGCAACATTACCTCAGCCGATCAAGGCTATTTAATTAACCAACCATCTAATTAATATAATCATACTCTACGTACCCCTTTGGTTTAAGTGTCAATTAATTATTAAAATCGCTCCGTTATTTATTGATAACAAATGAAGAAGAAGAAGAAGAAGAAGTGTAAAACTTGTTGGCTGGCTGGCTGCTTTGAGCTGACAAAACCTCTCTCTTGTTCATTTCCACAATTAGAATTGCAATAGTTAATTACTTATTGGAGGGTGGTTTTTGGATTCCACGGGCAATTCCATGCATTAGCAGCTTCAGCTTCAAACTAACGCATACAAGAGAGACTACGTGCGTGCGTGCGTGCGTGCGTCTATATACATACCAAACTATTAATTGGTATGTAAAATAAAAATATCTAATCAGATCATCCATATCCAAACTTGTAGAGAAAAGCTAGCCCTTGTCTTTTTTAAAATTATCTATTAATTAATTATTAGATATTGGAGTCATGTGATCGTCTTTATGTCAACGAAACTTCACAAGTTCCTGGCCATACATGCACACACAGTAGATAAGAAATAAAGGGCATTATTTGTTATGGAAATTAGAATGTTAATAAAGGTAGGGTACGTAGGCTGTCAATATTAGTGGTTATCTGATTCACTACTATAATTAATAGAGAGAGTATATTAATTAATCTAATTATAATGCGAATTGTTATAATCTTACCTGCATCGGGCAGAATACAAGGTTTTTCAATGCAGGTAATTAAAATTAGAAGGGGCCGGGGACGTGGACCCTTTCTACATGTCTGGGTCGGCCGGGCAACAACGACGTACGTACATGGACAACACAGATCATTAATACCCTTAGTTTTATATGTATGTATATAGATGATGATAAGATGGATCAATCATTCTTTATCTGAAATTAAAGGTTGGAGAAGTGGCAGAAAAAGAACAAGCGCCCTCCCATCGATCGCATCAATATTTATTTACGTAAAAGACGCAAAACTGCATGCAAGTGCGAAGTGCCCGGCCGCCGGGCCGGTCGGCAAGGAAGAAGATATCCATCTCTCTCTCTCCAGCTGGTTGCAAGAGACAGATCATATCCTTCATGATTAATTAAATCCAAATTCAACTTCAACTGCAATTAATGTATGTATGTATCTATCTATCTTAACAAGCTACCTGGAATATATATATATATATATGAATATTCATATATATATATATATTCAGAATTAACAAACGACTTCAAATTTCGTGCACGGAGAATTTAATTAACTATACCTAGTATATATTTTGGAAATGGCTGGGTACGTACGTACGTAGCTAGCTGGCTTAGCCTCACACTGCATGCAAAGTATAAAATGGTGGTGTGCTGTGAAGGTAGGTAAATGAATACCAACTCTTGTGAGACTGTAACAACTAACAACCCCATATATATATATAGTGAGAGAGAGAGAGAGAGAGAGAGAGAGAGCTCTATGGCTAGCTCTATAAGCCAGTTTTAGGAAATATATATATATATATATAGAAAGGATATGGAAATGCGATTAGGAAAGGCTAAGTAGTCTCTTCTTAATTAAACTGATAATTAAACCCAATAGATCAAACGCCAACTAACTAGTAAGCTACCCACCTACCTACCTAATTAAGCACAAGTGGAAATTGTTAAAAGATATACATATAAATATATGATTAAGTGGAAATTGTTAAAAGATATACATATAAATATATGATTAGCGTCTCAAGTAGGACATTAGCACACCCTTTAATTCATAATTCAAAAGAGAGACAGACAGAGAGAGAGCACCCAGCAGCAGCATTCTTGTCTTTTCCCTTTTTCTTTTTCTTTCTTTTCATATTAGAATGAACATTATATATGGTTGCGGCCAAAAAAAGGTGAATATAAAACAACTTCTTCGAGAAATTAAGACCATAAATATAAATATTATTCCTTTCAAATATATGCAATTTTATTTATTGTGGCGACCCCCCCTAGCTAGCTAGAACCATTAATTAATTAGAGGGTGATGAATTCCGTATGCCTCATAAAATCTTTTAAATTTAGTACGTACTGTTCTGTGCATTCATATTTCATGGTTTGCTTTTACTCTTTACAGTTGAAACTCCTTGAGCGGCCATTAGAACCCATCTGTTCTTATTATGTATTGATCTTGCTATTTTGTAATTAAAGATATAGATTAGTAAAATATTAACTTAATCTTATTTGAAGTAAGAATGGTTAATAGAGAAGTGTCCTAATAATAATTGTAAGCGAAAGATCTACAAAATAAGAGGTTAGTGCAATATAATCGATAAAATAAAATACGAAAATATATACAAAGTGTATGAAGAAACTCTCTAGCAGTCAATCATCATGAATGCATTCAAGACTCAGATCTAGGCAACAAATCACCACTTGGGCAACTCAAAGAATAAGGCCACCAATCCCCAACGAAAACCCTCCCCCGAACCACCCAAATGTCCCCTTCTCTCTCTCTCAGCCGAAAACGCACCTCTCTTGCCAAGAATGAATCTTCTCTACACAAAGTAGAGTCCACCATGGAAGCAAGAGATAATCACAAAGACAATGGGTTGAAGAAAGCTAACCGAGAGGGCTTTTCCATTTTGGCACCTCAATGGATTCAGCCAAGCCAAATATATAGGGAGAACCAAGAGCTGAACAAAGTGGCAAACAAAATACCGCACAAAGCAGAAATGCGAAGGGCCGACCGACAACAAGGGGAAATCATCGTCGACCTATCGACAACAAGGAAGAAATGAAGGGGTGTTTTCGACACCAACTAGAGGAGAGGAAGAGAGAGAGAGAAAGAATTGAGTCTCCAAAATGATAAACATATGTACATATATATATATATTTATGAGGGCAACTTAATTAAGGTATCCAACAAATGGCCTTGCACAAAGCAAATGGGTTGCAAATGGGCCACACAGAAAATGAGTTGGGCTTCTCTATCTCTTGAGCAAATGGGCTTAGGGTCATTTCTCCTCCAAAGAGATGGTAAATGGACTTATGGCCCGACTTTTAATTGGGCTGCCACTAAATGGTGATATGAGTTATACTTCAATCACGAACTGAAGCCTATGAAGATTATACTCGCCCGAAATATCGTCATCGCCTTAGACCTTATTCGAAAACACAACCTAACAAATCTCTACCTTGTTTCCAAATAAGGCTAGCATACACAAACAACAAGCAAACATGCACGTGCAACAAATGCATAATCAGGAAACAAATGCATGAATAATTACTAAATTTTGTTATAAGGAACACCTTAGTTCTCATATCAGAGGGGTTATAATCTGAAAACACCTTCTCAAGTCTAATAATATCTTGGGACACAATATCACGAATAAAGTGCAATCTAACATCAATGTGTTTAGTGCGTTTGTGAAACACAAGATTCTTACACAAATGAATTGTTGATTGACTATCAGAGAAAACAGTTACAGTATCACTTAAAACACATTTTTCATTAAGTATTCATTTAAACCACAGAGCTTCCTTAATAGCTTATGTAGCAACAATGTATTCTGATCAGTGCTAAAGAGTGCAACTATATGTTGGAGTTGAGATTTACAGCTAATGCACGAATCACACAAAGTGAACACATAGGATGACATGGATTTCTTATTATCTCTATCACTCGCATAATCAAAATCCGTAAACCCTTTAAGTTTTACATTATCAGAATGACGCTTATACACTAAGCCCACATTATAAGTACCCCTCAAATATTTAAGTAATCATTTTAACGCTTCCCAATGAATGAGACTAGGGTTTGTCATAAATTTGCTCAGAATGCTAATGGCATAAGGTATAAGTCTGGTTTAGTACACACCATAAGGTACATAACAGATCCTATTGCATTCGAATATGGAATTTTATTCATATATTCATCTTCTTCTTCGTTAACAGAAGATTTATCCTTTGACAAAATGAAATAGTTTCCTAGGGGTTAAGATATTGGTTTGCTATCATGTATGCTAAATCTTTTCAACACTTTTAACACATATGAGCAGAAACAACGATGAATTTGACATATCTCTTTCAATTTCCATACATAAGATCCTCTTAGAAATCTCTAAGTCTTTCATATCAAATTCACTACTTAAACCTATTTTTATGCCATTAATCATCTTAACACTTGAGCCAATTAGAAGCATATCATCAACATATAATAAAAGAAACACACAGTCCTTATTATGACGCTGAAAATATAAATAATGATCAAAATCACTTCTTTTGAAACTAATTGAATGGACAAATGAATCAAAACATTTGTACCATTGTTTGGGAGATTGTTTTAAACCATACAGAGATTTTTTTAAGAAGCACACAAAGTTCGATTTTATCTTATCTTTAAAACCTTTGGGTTAAGACGTGTAGATTTTTTCTTCTAGGTCACCATGCAAAAAAACAGTTTTTACATTAAGTTGTTCAAGTTCCCAATAATAGTATGCAACTAATGTAAGCATGACACGAATAGTGGTATACTTAACAACTGACAAAAAAATCTCTTTACAATCAACCTCTTCTTTTTGAGTAAATCCCTTGACTACTAATTTAGCCTTAAATCTAACAGGTTCATTTTTACTAGTACACTTCTTAACCTTATAAATCTATTTACATCCTACAATGAACTTGTCTTTAGGTTTTTCCATTAACTCCCATGTTTGGTTTTAGAGGGAGAACTCATCTCCTCTTTCATTACTTTTTCCCACTCCTTAGAGTATTTACTTCTAATGGCCTCCTCATATGTATTTAGCTCATTGTCAATTAGCTCTTGATAGCTAGTATGGGCTACATCAAAATCTTCTAGCCTTTGAGGTAATCTCCGATATCTCTTTTCTCTATCTCGGGCTAATCAGTCAAAGATGGTTGTTTAATGGGGTGCTCATCTACTACTGTTTCTCTCTCCTCATCTAATAGAGGTTGATTTTGATTCTCCACCTCACTCGAGTTGGCAAGAATATGGATACTTAATTTACTTGACTCTTCTTGGGGTTTTTCTTTCTCCTCTTTTTGTTGTTTCTCATTGTCTGATTTTAAACATGGAATATTAGACTCATTAAATGTGACATCCCTACTCACAATTATTCTCACTCCTTTTTGGCTTCTATCCCAGAGTTTATAACCATTGACTCCCTCAGAGTATCCTAAAAAAACACATTTTCTATCTCTAGATTCTAGTTTTCCCTTATTTTGATGAGAAAATGTAGCACAACCAAAAGTCTTGAGAATTAAATAGTCAACACATTTTTCATGTCATTTTTCATATGGAGTATCACCATTTAATGCAACAAATGGAGTTAAGTTAATCAAATAACATGCAGTTATAACTGCCTCACCCCAAAGCGACTTGGGTGTACCTGAACTAATCATCATACACCTAACTTTGTCCAATATAGTCATATTCATTCATTTTTCCACCCCATTCTACTAAGGGATGTATGGAACTGTCTTATGCCTAATAATCCCACATTTCTTACATAAATTATCAAACTCGACATTGCAAAATTCTAGACTATTATCTATTCTAAGATATTTTATCCTTTTACCTGTTTGATTCTCCACCAAAGTTTTCCAAAACATAAAACTCTTAAAGGTTTCAGGTTTATCCTTTAGAAGGTACACCCATTACTTTAGAGAAATCATCAATAATAGATAAAAAATATTTATTCCCACCTAATGTGGGATTGACAACCGGTCCCCACAAGTCTGAGTGAATATACTCTAACACCCTTGTGGATTTATACACACTTAATGAAAATGAAAATTTACGATGCTTTCTAAGCACACAATGGTCACGGAAGGGAATATCAAACACAATTTTTTTCAAAGACTCCCTTATCACTTAGAAGCTTAATCCCTTAACACTGACATGAGCTAACCTATTGTGCCATTTGTGCATGTCATCATTGTTGATGGAAGCAATCTGGGAGCCACCCACTACTTCAGTAGTAGATATATAAATTCTATTTTTCCTAATTCCTTTACATATAGCTCCTTTAATCATTTTTAACATACATTTTCTATTTTACCAGTGAAGCCGTTCTTTTCTAACTCACCAACAGAAATTAAATTTCTAGTCATTTCGGGAATATACCTAACATTCTTTAATGTTAAGACATAGCCTGTGTCTAATTTAACAATGATATCCCTAATTCTAATGACTTTATATGCAATATTGTTATACACAATTGCATGACCACCTTGAGATTCATGTAGAATCTCAAATCAATGTTTTTGAGATGTAATATGAAAGGACGCACCCAAATCTAAAATTCATTCATGAACATGATTTTTAACAACAACATTTAATTCACTAGAGTTAGAATCTAGGAGCATATATATCTCACTTGGATCATAAGAGGTAACCACATTAGCCTCTTCATGATCTCTCTCTTTTTCTTTTTGTTTGCCCTTCTCAGCATAACAATCCTTAATGAAGTGTCCAGTTTTTCCACAACTATAACACTTCTTCCCCTTTCCTCAAATTTTGGATTTAAACCTACTTTTCTCTTTATTCTTGCTATCTCTTTCTTGATTCTTATATTGAGGTCTACCCCTCATCATGTGGACCTCAGCATATTTTTTCTCACTCCTTATGTAACACCCTGGACTTTGAAGAATAATTAGTTAGTGAGTTTATGATGATTTGTGTGGTTATCGGTTAATCGTGGGATTGAGATGAATTAATTTTGAATTATTAAAGATTTATGGAAATAATGGGAAAAAGGAAATAAATTAAATTAACGAGTTTTTGAAAATTTTTAGGTGTAGGTGAAATAAGGAAAATAGGGTGTAGGGGTGTGCATGTGCATTTTGGAAGTTTGGTGAGCTAAGTGCAATTTTGGGAAAAGGCATTGAGTCACTTTAAAATTTATTTGGCAAGCTAAATGCCAAGGAGAGAAGCCAGCCCAGCTGGCCGCGCACATGAAAGGCCAGCTGGGTGGCCTGGGATCTAATGGGAGTGGGAGCATGGAGGGGAGGAGCTGGTTGGAATTTTTTCCAACCAGCTCGACGCCAAACGGCGCCGTTTTGGGGCACCAGGTGGCGCCCATACCTGCAGGTCGCGCGCACGGCCATGGTCGCACCAGGTGGATAGCCATGCGCCACCCACCCTTTCTCCCTTACTGCCACGAGGGAGGCCCCTGGCAGCCCAATTTTCCTTCACCCCTCGACCGAATTTCCTTCTTCTAGCGCCTATAAATAGCAGTGTTTTCACTACTGTTGGACGCTGTAAGTTTTAACACGCCGAAACTCTGCCCGTGTGTGTACACGAGGTATAAAATATTTTTAAATTTATTTAATAGTGCTAGTTATAAATTAGTTACATGTTTAGCTAAATTAATTAGTAGTGTAGCGACAATAATTAAAATTAACTGCGGGTTTAATTAAATTATTTTTATTTTATAATTGTATAGGAAATTGGAACGTGTAACCGACGTGAAGTTCGAGATTAACGTGTGGTAAGGTTTAATATGGTTTACGTGTAAATTTATTTTGGCATGGCTTGTATTAGACTGTGGGAGAAGTGTCTAGGCATGGGGCTGTAGATTTGGGCCGTGTGAGTCTCGAGATGGGGTCTTAAATGAAATCAATGAGGCCACCAAAATCCAGATTACAGTGAGGTGGACAGGCCTGCATGCATGATGCACTTCACATTAATCTATAATTGTCATGCATTTTAATTTACTACAACTCATATTACCCTTACTGAGTCCTCGGGACTCACTCCTGTATTTTCCTACTAACCCAACAGGTGGCTCGAGATCCATGAAAGAAAGGCGGTGCTGGTAGATGAGCTGCCAGTTGGCAGTGACCGTTAACCATAGGGGTGTGGGTTAACCCCGAAAGTTAATAATATAATACAACTACTGTGTGTTAACTATGAGTGTCGGTTGTGGCTTAACCTGAACCTGAAGTAAACCGGAGCCAAGTTAAGGCTCCCACTATGAGTAAACCCAGTAGGGTAGGGAACTTGTACCTGTCGGCTACGGCCGAAAACTGTGATATGTTTAATTATGTTTGGTGGTTGAGGTAATTTATTGAGCTTGTTGATATTTGTTTGAAATTAGATTTATGCCCCAAGGGCCTAATCAGGTACGAGGCTCGTGTGAGTTTCTACTGCCCTTGCAATTTACTCCCGAGCCCTCGTCCAATCGAAGGTGGTGCAAACCTGGATCCCACCCAGGGCGCCCATAGTATTTTAAAGCTTTATATTTGCAAGGGCATAATCGTCATTCGCGCAGGCCGGGGTTGTAATGTAGGTTATGGTGGCACCCGTTAGTGGGGTCGAGGCATCACACCTTAATTCCATTTCCTTACTCCTAAGAGAATCTATGACAATTTCAGGTGTTAATGTCTCCCTACCATACTTAATGGCATTTTTAACTTCCATATAAATATTAGGAATGGCATTTAACAAAATAATTGTCTTATATTCCACCGACACTGTTTCACCACAGTTTGTGATATCTTGTACTAACTTGTTAAAGATATCTAAATTGTTATCTAAATCCTTAGAGAGGTCAATTTTAAAGCTGAAAAAACTTTCAAGTAAGAAAAGTTTATTTGGAGTGGATTTTTTCACATATAGTTGTTCAAGCTTTTCCCAAATCCCTTTTGTGATTTTTAATTTACCAATCTTTCTTAAAATTGTATCAGAAAGGTGAAAAATTATAGATATGTAGACAAGTTCATCAGATTTTGTATTTTGTTCAGCTGTGTTAGTTGTATTTTGTTGAACTAAAATTCTTTTCATCTTTTGTTTCCAAATAGAAAAATCACATTTTCTATTGAAAACACCCAATTCAAAATGATGTGTAGTCATGTTCACAAAGAATATGCACAACATAGAAAAATGCAACCTATAAAAGGGACTAAGAAACACAAAGTTTCAACCCAAATAACTAGGCAATCTATTCACAAAAAATAACTTCAACTAAGGCAAATTTTCAAGCAACAACAACTAATACAAATTTATTTACGCAGAATTTAAACACACTTAGCAGTTAATAATCTCAAGTAAAACATATAGAAAAATTTTGAAACACTAGCGATTTTACTGACATGAATCAAATTCGAGATCTGAAAATCGAAAGAAGGTCGAGACTAAAAGCTGTCGCAAGTTTCCACGTGCCGTCGTCGGTCGCCGAGTGGGTTTACACGCACCACACAGGTCAAAAGCCCACTGGTCGTTGGTTCTGAATATGGGATTATTTCATCCCAACTCAAGATCTACACAAAGCAATTTGAGAAAAATCGATCTGATTAGCACAAAGCTTATCACGAAATTGGAGCCAAAAATGAAAGGGGTTTTTCGATCTGCCTTCGAATATGCACAACCTAGAAGCCTACCAAGGCTCTGATACCATTTGTAAGTATAAGATCTACAAAATAAGATGTTAGTGCAATATAATTGACAAAAAAGAATATGAAAATATACACAAAGTATATGAAGAAACTCTCTGCCAATCACAATGAACGCATGCAAGGCTCAAATTTGGGCAACAAATCACCACTTAGGCAACTCCAAGAATAATGCCACCAAGCCCCCAATGAAAACCTAGCCCCGAACCACCCAAACGTCTCTCTCTATCTCAGTCGAAAACGCACCCCTCTTACCAAGAACAAATCTGCTCTACACAAAGTAGAGTCCACTAAGGAAGCAAGAGATAATCACAAAGATAATGGGTTGAAGAAAGCTAATCTGTAATACCCAGGAAATTATTGAGAGTATAAATGGTATTTGATGAAGGGATATAACTGAAATTATCGAAAGAAAGATGCGATAGGGCACACTGTCGCAGTCTTAAGTGATCGAAACGGCCTGAGGGAGTACCTCGGACCCTAGATAGCTAAGAAAAATGGTATAATATTGACAAGTGATACGAATTATGATTTTTAGTGATGAAAGAAATTTGATCAGGAATAGTTTTTGGTACAGCTGTCGACCGGGCTGAGAAAATCGAATCAACGTAAGAGAAGTCTGAAAAATCAACGAAGCATGTCAAGGACCTATATTTTATGTACAGAACAACCCTTAAGTGATTTCGGGTTGAAACGAATGGATTTAAGGTCAAAACGATCGACCAGAACTAAGTGCAATTTTCTAATTTTGCTCGAGGGAGGTCTAAACGATGGTTTTTCAGAAATTTCGAGGATGAAATGGGAAGTACAAAACTTGTGGGCCTTAGTGGCATAATTGAATTAATCAAAGGTATTATGGAAAGGGTAGAAATGTCAAATGAAGAAAACATGGGGTAAAAGTGCAATAAAAGAAAAATTGCAGTGTGAACGTAGGGAGGAGACAGCCGCCACACTGCCACCACACGTGGCCGAGGGATGGCTGGGGAAGGTGGTATACGGCGTGGGGAGGCGTTGGGCGGTGGCCATTAGCCGAAAATGGCTAAGATTTGACTGGTTTTAATGGCAGATAGGATCGAATTTTTGGCAAGATTTTTCGAGAGATTTTGTGCATGATTTAGGGCTAGATGATGGGATTAAAGACTAGATCTGGTGTAAAGGATAAAAATGGCCGAGATTTGGTGGGTTTTGGCAGTCGAAATCGGGTATAAATAGCCCAACCAAGGCCGAGGGTTTCAAAAAGGAATTGAGAGAAATTCAGGGTGTTTTGGGGTGAATCGAGCAAAGAGGTTAGGGGGCTTTGATCTTTGCGTTATGGGGAGCATTTTTGGAGAAAATATGAGAGTTTAGCATAGGATTCATCGAGTTTCAACTAGATGGCCGGAAAGTCGGGCTCGCCGGAGCCGCGACTTGCAACTGGCCTTTAAGGCCATTTCCGATGATGATTTCCGACGTTTAAAGGCACCAATAGGGTCGCCTTGAGGAGGGCTTCAAGAGGGTATGATTGGTTAGGTCAACGAAGACCATCGTCGACGACCATTGCCAGCGATCATCGCCGAAGAAGAAGGCCGGAGAAGACCAGCCGCACGTGTGCACGTGATTAGTGGTTAATTTTGTAAAATTTTGTTATAATTATAACCCCCGTTTTGATTTTAAATTGGTTAATTGAATAGTTATGTGTAATATATATATATATATAATATAATATATTATAATAAATATGTAAATATAATATATATATATATATATTATAACATAATACATATACTCAATGGAGTGCATGCATTGAGCATTTATATAATATATAAGTATATAATATTTCATATAAATATATACATAATATATAATTTAATAACACTTAATTGTTTGCTTGTAGGTATGAAGAATGTAGGCTTGGAGACTCAAATTGGATTAAAGAATGAAGAATTAAAACCCATGAAGAATTAAATTCCATGAAGAATTAAGGCCCAACTTGAGCAACCCATGGAAAATATCATTTGGAGAAGGCTTAAGCATTATTTTTAATCCTAATGAAAATCAAAAACTTAATTGTAGAAATTTATTTTTAAATATTTATTTTGTGAGTGCTTTATTAGGTGTGTTTTTTAGCTAAAATCCATTTAACTTTATGAGTGCTTTATTAGGTGTGTATTTTAGCTAAAATTCATTTAATATTAGGTGTGTATTATAGCTAAAATCCATTTAACTTTAAGTGTATAAGTACCCATTAGATATAATTATGTTTAGTTGAATAATTGAAATTGTGTGGTTTGTATTGCATCTTGTAAGCTATAAATAGCTCACTTGATTGCATTTGTAAGGATGATTATTATTTTTAAATAAAAATTTAGTTGTTTCCTTAGAATTCTCTATTTGAGAATTGCTTTTGTTCTCTCTTATTTTCTCTATTGTTTTCTCTTATGATCTTACTTCATTTCTTTCTTCTTTTAAATTTTTATGTCATTTATTGTTACTCTATTATCCACCGCCTAAATGGCCGGTTAGTTTATGCCTTTAAATTTCGACAATTTTAATTCTTGTCTTTTAATTATCCGTCGCCTAAATGACCTGTTAGTTTATACTATTTTAATTCCTGTCATTTAAATTCTGTTATTTAAATTACGTCATTTAAATTCTGTCAATTAACTTTCAAATGGAAATGAGTAGTTAAATCTAATTTTAGGTTAAGGTAAGGACAGTGTCCAACGCCAATGATTCCCAAAGAAAGCTGCGCTTAAAATGAGTAACATTAATTTAAATTTCAGTATGAGTGTGTATTAATTATTGAAAAATCACTAGGTTTGGATTGGAGCGTAAGCCTAACTTAGAGCTTCCATGCCATGTATGGGAGTTACTAGAATTGAAAACGCTATTATACCCAAATCTGGATGATTAATTTAGTTGTTTTGTGTATTAATTGCAATTGAATTTATGATGGTTGCTTAAATTAGAATCCCGCATATCATGTATGGGGATTGCTTAAATTAGAACTATCATCATCTCTAATTGCATTTAATAACAAACCCTCATATCTGAAATTAAATTAATGTTGCTAATCTTTTATGCTAAAATTTGGAAATCAACGGATTGGTGCTGAAATTGTCTTAACTCAAGTACTATCCAATTTCATATTCTCACATTCAGTATTTATTTCAATTTCTGGCTTGCTTTATTTCCTAGTATATGTTGTCTAAAAAATCATAAAAAAACCTTGTTGCCAATTTGTCCAAATGCATGTGCTTGTGTGTGACATTCTTTTTATTTTGCCATAAATAAATCTCTCAGTGGACGACCTGAATTCATCCAGAAAATATAAATTTAAATTTAGACTGCAACTGCACTCGTACACTGACGAGTATAAACCTCTCACCAAAATAAAGAAAAAATATAAAAGTTTTAATGTGTTTTTATTGTGTTTTAATTGCAGGGTGAGAGTGCAGCCAGCATGCGCGGACTCCACCCTCACTCACACGCCAGGCGCATGAAAGTACATAAGGTATGGTTTTTGTCCGAAATTAATTTCAGTATTTTTCTGGATTATTTTAGGAATTTTCATATAAAAATATTTGGAAAAATTGAGTGTTTGGTATTTATTGTGAATTTTTTAAGGAAATAAATGTTTGAAAAAAATAGGAAAAATTGAGGAAATTGTGGGAAAAATAAGAAATATTGATTTCTAAGGTCATAATGGTAATCAGGAGACGATTGGATTGTTAAGGAGAAGGATTACACGTTTTTCAAGGCTCGGCAAGCATTTCGAGGCAAAAATCGATCTTTTCCGAATTAAGGTGAGTGGTCTGACTCTAGTTTTACCCTTATTTTGGAAATGTCTTGGTGTGAGTGTAGTGAGTTCCGATGAGCGGTCTTACCAGAACTCGGAATGTTATACTTATGCGTTTTACTTATGTACTTGTGGCATCATTTGCATATTGACCATGTGGTATATTGCATCAACTATTTTTACTTATAAAGAGTCGGTGCATGGCGTGTGATTTTTATATCATCGGGGCATTGGTTTTTCGTGTCTTTGTTGGGTCGTATGGGACGGGATGGGGTCTTCTTGAGAATGGGACAAGGTTAATTCAGGTGAACGAGTGACACGGTAGGACACTCGAGAGATTAAGTATGTCGCGGTAAGGTCAATCTCAACGGTGTGTGGAATAGATTTTCTACAGGAGGTTGAGTATATCAGGGAGATTTCTCAAGATAAACGTGTTGCATGTTGTTGTTGTCTTTGTATGTCATGCTCGTGTGTCTTTCATGCATTCACTTAGATGTTTTATCATCTAATCTGAGTTATGCCCTGTGGAACATTCAAACATTCCAGCCAAGGACTACGGCAAGGTCGAGAATGAGGCCAGCTAGGACCAACGGTGTTTAGCTTGCTAGTCGTTGTACCGTTTTGAAAGCTTTAGTATGTATTTTGGTTGTGTATGAATGGTAATTTGATAATGTTGATTATCGTTTGGTAAGTTTTGTAATAAGTATTTCGGTGTAGAAATACCTTGTATGAACTCGTGGTAGGCCATGGTATTTGATGTTAATGTATCCGCTGCGTTATAATATGTCTCGTTTAGTTGTTAAAATTGTTTATCTTGTTAGTTAAACGGGCAAAACTAGGGTTCTCGGGAATTGTTTTTATGTATGTAAAGATGGTTCTTGAAATCACTGCGAGTGATCTTGAAAAAAAAAAAAAATTCATGGGAATACTCTTATAGTGACACGCCTGGGCGAGGCGGGGTGTTACATAATCGAGAGGACTTATCTGTTTTCGCACCTCAATGGATTGCAAGCTGAATATATAGGGAGAACCAAGAGCCGCACAAAGTGGCAAACAAGATACTGCACAAAGCAGAAAATGCGAAGGGCCAGGAAACAAGGGAAAACTGTTGCCGACTGGCCAACAATAAAGAGGAAATGAGGGGGTGCTTTCTACACTGACTATATGAGAGGAAGAAAGAGAGAGTTGAGTCTCCAAAATGATAAACAACATATATATATATATATATATGAGAGCAACTTGGGACATCCAACAAATGGGCTTGCACAAAGCAAATGGAGTGCAAATGGACCACACAGAAAATGGGTTGATTTTTGATTGGGCTGCACAAAGCAAATGGAATGCAAATGGACCACAAAGAAAATGGGTTGATTTTTAATTGGGCTGGCAATAAGTGATGATATGAGTTATATTTTAATTACGGATCGAAGCCTATAAAAATTATATTTAGCCCAAAACATTGTCATTATCTTGGACTTTATTTGAGAACACAATATAATAATAAAAAAATAAATTAAAAATTAAAAGCTCTATCTACGAGGAGAGAGGAAGTACATTAGATAGCACATGATACGATGGAAAGGGAGGGACCATTCATTTACCCAATTATATATTTATATATTTATCACACAAGTATAAAGTATTGTGTATTTACATATACATAGGTTGCTTTTACCAATATACGGAATACCGTTCCATTATTATAGCATAGAATTTACCAATATTTCTCATCGTGAATGAATGACCAAAAATAATCAACATTAATTATTGAGAGAGAGAGAGAGACTTATTAGTGAATTTTAGTAAGTAAAATATTAAATTGAGTTGAGTATTAGAGAGTGGAACGACGCCGTTCTGTTTCCCCAGGCAAGTCACGTTCCTTTGGCATCAACCGCATCACGTGCTCCTCTCCTCCGTCGTCAGTCACGGGTTGGCTCGGCTTGGGCTTGGCTCCGGCTCTCCGGCTCTCTCTCGGTTTTGAAGAAGAAACGTGGGAGTAGGCAACCACGTGGCCGATTAGCGCCGTTGCAAAACATGTGGGTTTCATGCACCTGACCTGGGGGCAATACATTACATAGCACAGCCCCCGAAACGCGTGAAAAAAGGCACACCAAACCACGGTCCACCGAAACAAGCGGCAGCGGCCACCGCCACCGCCACGCAACTTTCACGTGACAATTTCTCCGCCACTGCCAGTAACCACGAAACGAAATCTGTGCTCGTTTTACATAAATTGGGTTAGTTTATAATTTGAATTTGACTGTTGCTTTCAGGTTTCAATCTGCCTGTGCCCTTGTGCGTGCGTGTCTGTCTGTTGCTTGAGAACAGAACAGTGCGGAACTACACAACCATGTGGGAAAGACTTTAAAAAAAGGGTGCATATTCATTGAATTCTAACACACCACATGTAAATGATATGAGTGGGTGATGTATTATCATCAAAGAACAAGTTAGCCTACCTTGGGATGGGATGGGACGGGACGGGACCCATCTCCTATACCTAAAAATAAGGCTAAAAAAGTCATCTCACCTATGGATCATCCCAATAATATTTAAATGATTTTACACCGTAGGAATAGGTTTGAAGATAGACAAATGACACTCAACAAGACAAAATCATCAAAAATATCGTTCTTTTTTATCTCTTTGAATTTTTATTAATTGGTTTTCTAGTCTTTTAGAAAGAAAAAAAAAAAAAAAAGGTAAAAGATCATGTGGGTGTGTGGGGATTGAAGCATTTATTATTAAAATGAAATGAGCCCACAAAAGAGAGAGAAGATGATTAAGGAAGAGGTTGGTTTAGGAATCATTTTCAGACTTCGATTAATTTGCCTTAGATTCTACTCCACTTAGCCTGCTGCATCGGATTTTTACCTGATTGGTTGGCTTCCTAGGATTTCTTTTTTTGGCTTCACTTTTGACATCATCATCATCATTGATCACTGCTGCCACCAATTAATACAGCAAAAAATCGCATGGTTAAGATTGCTTAATCAACTGTCTTTCCACTAACCTTAACCGTAATTTAATTGCTGCTTCTATTTCTGGTCCCCCACTGCTCAACTTCCTTGCATATGGCAAAAGAAGATTATTAACGAAGAGATATTTGAAACCCCTAAAACATCTAATTGAACTAGAGCCTCACTGGCAAGAATAAGGTTTAGGAGTTGATGGAGCCTATATCAATTGAATTGAATTGAATTGGTTTATGTTTATTCCCAATAATCTAAGTATGTATTGAGAAGGTAACAATAAATAAAATAGAAATGGAAGATTTGCTTAGCGTAAAGAAGTGGGTGTGGGTGGGTGGCCCAGGAAGGAGAAGAAAGCATTTAAAGTTCTCGTTTTTAATGTGAATATTACGTTGAATATTGAATGTTGAGAAGTGGGGGTATGTATGTATGTGGAATGGTGGAATGGTAACATATGAAGTAAGGCGCTGAGCCTTAGCCTCAGAGCTCTCGTGACAAAACACCGAGTAAAGGGGAAAAGCGTTGCTGCCCTGCCGACTGACTGACTGAGACTGACCCATTCGCAAATCGCAAACTCCATCTCCGTCTCCATCTCCGTCTCCGTCTCCGTCTCCAACCGTGTCTTCTTTTCTATTTTTTATTTCTTTTTTGTGGTTAACTTAACCAGGGTCTCCTTTGTAACCACAGTTTACACGTGCAGTCAGCATTTAGAGCCCCGCAGGAGCCAAGCCAAGGCACAAAAAGTCCTCTCTGCTCGGCCTCCTCGCCCTTCTCCATCCCTCAACTTCACTTTCCCTGCCAACGCACAAAATTTCGCTCTCTCTAGTTCCCTCAACTACCTTCCTTCTGTTTTCCGGGAAAATTGTTTTCCAAGTGATTTTCATTTTCTGGGAATATTTTCCATACAAGGAGGGTGAGGGCGTTGCCTGCCTTCACAACCGCCATTGCCATTGCCGCTGTCTGTGTATGTATTCTCTTTCAGTTTCGTCTTCGTTCTGCGCTTTGCATATATTTGTTTGTTTTAGATTTTCAGCTTGTGAGATCTGAATAATAGAGCTGCAAGCCATAGTGGGATTGTGAAAACCGTGGTTTGGTTCATATTTTGAATGAACCGGCCGGATATGAGTTTTTGGGGGAAAAAGATTGTATTTTGTTGGGCTTTTGGGTATTGAAGTTTGAGGGCCTTTTGGTTGTGGGTTGTTCTCTTCTGCTATTGTTGTTGTTGTTGTTATTTCCTTTTCTGGGTGCTTGGAGATGAAATTAGCAGATGTGGGTATGGGAGGAATGGTTTGGAGTGATGAAGATAAGGGTGTGGTGGCGGCAATTTTGGGCACTAGGGCTTTTGATTACTTGAAGTCGAATTCGGCCTCTGCTGAATGCTCGTTTATGGCAGTGGGAGGTGATGAAAATTTGCAGAATAAGCTGTCTGATCTGGTGGACTGCCCCAACTCGGCCAATTTCAGTTGGAATTACGCGATTTTCTGGCAAATTTCGCGGTCCAAGGCCGGGGAGTTTGTCTTGGGATGGGGAGATGGCTCTTGTAGGGAGCCCAAAGAAGAGGAGTCTGAAGTTGCAAGAATTCTCAATTTCCGGCTCGAGGATGAGACCCAACAGAAGATGAGGAAAAGGGTACTTCAGAAATTGCATACCCTGTTTGGGGGATCAGATGAAGATAGCTACGCCTTTGTGTTGGACAGAGTGACAGATACCGAAATGTTCTTCCTAGCATCAATGTACTTCTCCTTCCCTCGAGGGGAAGGTGGCCCAGGGAAATGTTTTTTGTCCGGGAAGCACATCTGGCTCCCAGATGCATTGAAGTCCTCATCTGAATATTGTGTTAGATCATTCCTTGCAAAATCCGCTGGTATCCAAACTATTGTTTTGATCCCAACTGATTTTGGGGTAGTTGAATTAGGATCGGTCAGATCCATATGTGAAAGCTTAGAGCTGGTGCAGACAATAAAATCATCCTTTTCATCCTCGTCTTCGCTTATCCCAGCCAAGCTGGTGGCATCTTTTCCAGCCATGAGTGAGAGGAAAGATGGAAATTGCCATTTTTCCAATTCAGGCATTGAGGAGCAACCAGATAAGATTCCAAAGATTTTTGGGCAGGATTTAAACTCAGGGCGAGCCCCATTTAGGGAAAAGCTTGCTGTTAGGAAGGCTGAGGGAAGGCCATGGGATGTATACTCGAATGGTAATCAGCTTCCGTTCCCTAACCCTAGAAATGGGCTTCACGGTTCAGGTTGGACACAATTCCAGAATGTGAGGCAGGGGCCAAAAATAGAAGCTTATAGTCCTCGACCCCCAGCAAACAATATAAAAGAGCTCGTCAATGGTGTTAGGGAAGAGTTTTGGCTCAACC
Source organism: Diospyros lotus (assembly GCF_014633365.1). NCBI lineage: Eukaryota > Viridiplantae > Streptophyta > Magnoliopsida > Ericales > Ebenaceae > Diospyros > Diospyros lotus. The sequence goes on along the minus strand of NC_068349.1, from coordinate 38,466,512 downwards.
ATTACCAGCCCTCTCCTCAGAAGGCAGCAGCCATGCAAATTGATTTTACAGGTGGCGCAACTTCAAAGCCTTCTGCAATTTCTTGCCCGGTCAGTGTTGAGTCTGAGTATTCGGATGTTGAGGCTTCAGGCAAGGACGAGCAGGTTGGCGTAGCCGATGAAAGAAGGCCTCGGAAACGAGGACGAAAGCCTGCAAATGGAAGGGAAGAGCCCCTCAATCATGTTGAGGCAGAGAGGCAGCGGCGAGAGAAACTGAACCAGAGGTTCTATGCTCTGAGAGCTGTTGTGCCCAACATCTCAAAGATGGATAAAGCCTCGCTTTTGGGGGACGCAATTGCCTACATCACCGAGCTTCAGAATAAACTCAAGGACATGGAATCCAAGAGGGAGAAATTGGGGAGCACCTCAAGAGAATCCCCATCTTTGGAGGCCCATTCAGATTCAGACAACCAAATCTGTATCAGGGACATTGAAATCCAAGCTGCTCATGATGAAGTTGTTGTAAGGGTTAGCTGCCCCTTGGATTCCCACCCTGTTTCAAAGGTTATACAAGCATTCAAGGAAGCCCAGATAACTGTCGTTGACTCAAAACTCGCCACTGGGAATGACACCGTATTCCATACATTCGTGATCAAGTCTCAAGGATCCGAACAGCTTACAAAGGAGATGTTGGTCGCAGCATTTTCGCAGGAATTCAACTTCTCACGGCCTTTACCTTCGATTTCATGATGAGGGAATGTATTTAACGTAACCTGTAGGCCAAATATATAGCGGAACAGCTCACTCAATAGCTTCTGCAGAGGTTTTTACAGCAAGCAGGAAATGGTAAGAAGAATAGAGTGGCAGCTGGAAAGTGGAAATAGAAAGGTAACTAGCTATTTAGCAAGTAGTGCAGCAAATTTTCTATGTTACCTTACAGTATACATACTCTACCATGAGGAACTATTTTTGCTAGATGCATTAAATTTGTAATCTCAACCATTAGAAGCTGATAAGTTTGTTGTTTGTGAACATTGATGAGTTAGTAATTTCAACCATTATATGCCTTTTCATTCATTACTTGCTGCTTCTCTCACCTTTATTTGTTTTTTTTTTTTTTTTCTTTTTTTGGATTGAAGGAAGGTTATTGAGTTAAGAGGATCGTATTATATTTGTGTTAGGCCATTAGAACTGTTTAAAATTGATGCATTATATTCTGCTGTTAATATGATAAATCTGTCATATTTTTGACTGTTGCATCCTTTGACCTGACCTGAGTCAGCTTTTATTTAGAATGTATTTATTTCAAGGCTTTGACTGGGTCTTACCTTTGGAAATATTGTGTTGCATCCATTGACTGGGTCTTTCAACCTCAGGTTTTGGTGATGCTGCCAACCATATGCTCCATAAAATCATTTTTGCCCCTCCTCTCTCTTCTGCTGTAAATTGAGGGGAAACGAATAGGGGAAATGGGCGAATGGGCAGCAGTATATGAGTCGTTACTTTCGTTGAAGTTAGGTAACTTACCTAAAAAAGGTGTGGGTGAAAGTTAGGTGTGTATGTATATTCTTTTTTGGGGGTAATTTGCTCTGTTTTTCCAGCAAGGGCCAAGCTAGTGTTGAGGGTCTTTTGTACCCAACTCTTATCTCACCCAATAAGTGAGACTTTATGGGTTTAGTGTGGCATTTTATTGCTTATATTACATGTTATATTTATCCAGATTATTCTCAATTGATAGTCAGTGACAGAAATATATAAAAGTCTAATATTCATGTAGTGATCACATAATAGTATAATAAAGGCTGGATATGTTGTTGTATTCTCAATTGATAGTTAGTGATGATTAACGACACCATCAATAATTTTACTCTTAAACGACGACTACTGCTACTCAGATTTTATACAAGACAGGAGTCTCGAACCTAGACACTACTAGTTCACGTGTTGAGCCAAGGTTGTGTGAAAATGCTTGTAAAGGGAAGAGAGGAGGAGACGAGCAGTTTATCCGGATTTGGTGGTTCATTCGTATTTCGTTTTATGCGTCCAGTGCAGCCTTCTCTCCCTGTCGTTGAAAGGAACAGTGATTTGATGATCTGAACCGCAAAATACTGTCCGTGTGGCTGCATGTGGATGTGGTCGCTGCTCTTCAATACTATTACTACCATTATTATATGTAAAAGAAAAGGCCAAAATGCACATCACATGAACTCTTTATCATACGCCCGGGACAGACAATCAAAGAAACTTTTAAATTTTTTTAAAAAAAATCACTTATTTCCATTAATATTGCCCTCTCAGTTCACGAGATTTTATTTTATTTTTCACTTGCAAATTATTGAGAATTTTTTTGGGGTTTAGGGCCAAAGAAAATAATATTATAAGAAAGTGTGGGGTTGGGGGTCCAAGAAGTCAATTTAATAGAATTTTGATTTAACAAGTCATAAGCATGCATTCATCCGAAATTATAAATTCGGGACACTACGGAACATTCCTGGCTCAACACAAGAAGGAAGGTGCAGCTAGTCCTCCTGACCACAGAAAGAGCCATTGGATGGATGCAATTTTAACCACAAAAGACCCCAGAGCATCAAAGCCATAACCTTTTTAATCACATGACCAGAACCAGAAAAGAAGCTTGCTTGTATGCACAATGTACCCACCTACCAATACTAATCCAGGACTATACTTTCAGTTCAGGCATCAAAAGCCCCAACTTTTTAAATCACCTCTATTCTCTAGTTTATGGATGAATCTATCCAAAGAACAACTTTCATACCAGATTTAAGTTGGCATAATCCAGCTTCTCAATGCGCCAGCTAGACCAAGCTCTACCTTCCTTGAGATGAAACTTTTAACTTCCCCGAGGTTTCTCTTGAGCAAGCTGCTGCTCTGCCTTAGATGATGAACATGAGTGAGTGGTGCCCTTCCCTGGATCCACCATGCCACCAGCTTCTGCAACTGCAGGTGCTTCCACATTTGCTTCATCCCTCTTGTGAACAACCTTCCTCTGGTGACAATTCCTTGAAATATGCCCAGTCTTGCCACAGTTGTAGCAGATTATGGCCTTGGAATCCTTCTTCTGTCCGAGTTTATTTTCAGCCCTTGGCTCCCCCACATGGGCCTTTACAAAACGCCCCTCTTTGTTGGCACGATGACGAGACTCTTCTTCCACACTTAGGCGATGGATCAACACATTAAGAGGGAGGAATTCCTCTTGCATCAACTTCTTGCTATAATCCTTCCAAGATGGGGGAAGCTTGGAGATAATGACACTAACGTGAAAGTTTTCATCGATTCCCATTCCAGAAGCAATGAGAGAATTCGCAATGCTGTGGAGTTCCTCGACTTGCTCAATAACAGATATCCCATCAACCATTTGAAATCGCATATATTTGCTCACTTGAGATCGCTTGGTTCCAAAGTCATCATCATAAGCTAATTTGATGTCCTCCCATAGCTCCTTTGCACTGAAAATTCTCTTCGAGTATTGTTCAAATAGATGATCACACACAGAGCTCAAGATACTGTGCCGGCATATGTAGTCATCATCCACCCATTTCTGAACAGCAGCTTTGGCTTGTGCAACTTCTTCAACGCTTGCTTCTGGGCTTATTCTTGGGCATGGCTGAGTAAGCACATATGCAATCTTTAACTGCTGTAGAAACAAAACCATCTGGCGTGCCCAAACATGGTAATTCTTTCCATCAAGACGGGTGGTCTGAATGGGCTTGAGTCCTTCAGAGGCAGAAGCAGCCACAGAACTAGATATATCTGTTTCAATTTGTTGTGTTGCCGGAGGAATGATTCCTTGAGCAACGGCACTCACTAAATTTGGCATATCAGCGTCAACTCGTTTTCCAGCATCTTTAGATCTACAGTGCAATAAGTAGAAATCCATGTCATCAAATGGACAATCTAGAGAACCATGCTGTAGCATTCTCCAATTAAGCCAAAATTTGAAACATAATTTAGGTATCTTCAAATAGTTTAGGCACCCTCAGAAGATTTTCACATTAAAGAATCAGAAGAAATAGGAAATTTATCAAGACTCGTTTTTCAACCAGTAATTTTCTTCTTTGGTAAAACAATTATTAGCGTGCGCCATGACAGATTGGATTGAAAAGGGCAGATCTCTCCAACTCCAACTGCCAAACACTCTGATTTCACCTTATCCGTGATTCCATCTTTAAAATGGCAGCTTCTATACTGGGGAAACTTTTCCTAAAGGCTGACCACTGCCAAGAACTCAAGCTTATTCCTGATCACACAAAAAGGCAGAAGATATTAGTTCACAGCACAGCAGAATAAGCATGGTGATCACAAACAATCAAAGACAAAGTGGCAGAAATAGTAAAAGTTAATAGAGAAGAATGCAATCTCATTGCATATTTTTTTCATGATACGATATATAATCAAGCTTTGGGGTGAACCAAGTAACTAATATGTTGAGCTTTATGAAATTTTACAAATACCACATCATCAGCCAAGCTGCCGCCAAATACAGCTATATTGTGAGAGGCAGACTGATCATACAAAACAAGAGTACACTTGTCATTGAAGCTCCTCATCAAAAGAGTATACAAAGAGAGTTGATTTGGCCCACTCTCTTCACTCATACTCTCTCCAAAAGATTTGTCTTTAGTAGAGGCTTCAGATAATGGGGTTCCCCTCTATCAAAAGATCCAAGTAATTAAATGCATCCTTAGCGCAAAGAAATGAAAAGTTGTTCTTCATTAATTGCATTCTGGGTTGATATCATCAGTGTACAATCCCATCAGAAACAAAGAAAAAGAAATACTTCTTTTTTTTTTTTTTTTTGCATGCTCTCAAATTTGCCACCATTTGCTGTAAGCCAAATCCCCTTAATCTTCCAAGTGATGCCATGGACTCAAATCCCTTTCACATTAGGAACTCATGTCAAATATGGCAACATTCTGACACCATTTGATCAGTCAATTTTTTGTCCTGAATTTGAACTCCTATGATAAAAATTCAAATTAGGTTTCACTTTTTCGAGGCCTTCCACGATCCAGAATGTCACACCCTCTTCCCCTGCCTCAAATTTCAGTGTGCAATTCCATCATTTGATTCTCTGCGTTTTTCATGCCCAATAAAGTAAAGACTCACAAATCAAAGTAGCTCGCCAAGAGTCCATTGGACCTCAAATTTGAACCAAAGGATCTTGGACCCTCTAAAACCCTAAAATTCACTCATCTCATCGAGCTCTCTCTCAAAAATTCTGCATCTGAGAAGTTATGCCTTTTTGAGGATAAAAATGACCATTTTTCCTTGGATAAAATTGTTTTTTCTCAATCTTGGATCTCTTTCAACCCTAAGTCCTTAATCTTTAAGTTGCAAGTTGGTCTACCTTCTCAGTCAAGTATTCATACTTTCCATTTTTGGCAATTGTTGCACCTAGTATTTTTTGGAAGTCCCAAACCTTCCATTTAACTTTTGCAGAATTTTTTTAATTAAATTAGCATTATTTTTTAAATTTTTTACACAATTAGCATCAATTTTGCAATTTTTACTAAAGTAGCATCAGATGACTTCCAAGCCTAGGCCGAGAGAGAACCGCTAATCTGACCAGCGGGTTTAAAAAGCATCAATTTTGCAAGACAAGGCAAACCCACCAGTTACACTGGTGGGTCTTACACAAAAGGCAAACCCGCAAGTGCTGGTTGGCAGTGGAGACATCTACAAGGGGCATCAACCGAAGTTGGGAACTCAGCCAAGCAACGATTAAAGAGCAGCAAAGACAATTAATTTTGTTCGAGGAAATAGGCTTGAACCAAAAATCTTTTTTCTTCTTCAACTCAGTCATGGTGTCAAAGACTGCACAAAAACTATTCTACAACCAACTTGATTTGAATGTTCACATATGTTTAACCTGCTTGTGAAGGAAAGCCTAGCTCCATGTTGGAAGATGTGTCAGAGAAAAATCTAGTTCCATTGCAACCCACACAAGAGAAGCGTTTACCTGCCTAAGACCCCCTCCCCCCCAAATTAGACTGCCGGGTCTTAACTGCCCTTCTGATAAGTGTTGGCAAAGACAAGCTAGGCAAACTAAACTTGGTGGGTCTCTCTCCTTCTAGGCTCGGATGACATCCAATGCCACTTTGGTAAAAATCTCAAATCTGATGCTAGTTTCATAAAAAACAAAACAAAAGAAAATTATTAATTTAATAAAATCTCATTTTTGCAAACCTCAAGTTTCACTCCAAGACAAATCTAAAAGACACAAAAATCATTAAAGTATCTCTAAACACGTTGTTTGAGCTTTCAACTGTCTCAAAATTCGCAGTTCATTTACTGTTTGACCATAAGCACAATAGTGAGGTAACAGCTGCATTTACTAAATAGAGAAGAGTTAGATTTCATATCGTTGCTCACATTGTCAAAGAATGTGGTTCATGGGTATCTTCTAACATTTATTGATAACTGCTCTAGAAAGTTCTGGGTCTATTTTCAGAAGCAAAAGAATGATGTGTTATTAACTTTCAAACACAAAAAATTCATGGCTAACGAGGAAAAAAAAGAAACGCAATTCAAGTTAAGAACAAATAAGGCCTTAAGAGTCTTGTGAATGAGTCTAATAAAATGTGGAAATCTTGAATGATTTGAAGGGAATTTGGATGAGATTGTGGTAGGAGATTGAGGCCATAATGAGATCCGATATTTAAGCTGATTATTTGGGTTGACTTTTATGTTTTAATATTCTTTTGGTTCTCTTTGTACATGTTAAATAGGGACCAAGCATGTAAAGAATATTGTACAATTAAATAAAAGATTGATTCAACTTCCATATTCTCATCGTCTTCATGGTATCAGAGCTGTGGTTACTCTGAAAACCCTAACAAGCCATGGCCGCCAGCCATGAGTCTACCTAGTTGGTAACTCAGGAAGAAAAATCAGAGATAATCCCCTCTATGAGTTTGGCTGGTGAGTTTGAAAATTCTTCAATTCATCTTACTATAGAAAAGCTTAATGGTAAGAACTATCGAAAATGGGCTCAATCCATCAAGCTGGTCATCGACGGCAAAGGCAAACTGGGTTTCCTTACCAGCGAGACCAAACAGCCACCTTCCAAGGACATAGCAGCCTTCTAGAAATGGCGTTCTGAGAATTCCTTCATAACCTCCTGCTTGATCAACTCCATGCGACTAGCAATCGACAAAACATACATGTTTTTGCCTACGACAAAAGACATGTGGGAAGCTATTCGCGAAACCTACTCCGACGCCGAGAATGCCTCTCAAATCTTCGAGATGAAGACTCGGCTATGGCAGATGAAGTAGGGAGAAAGAGAGGTGACGGAATACTACACGGAGATGTTGGGTTTATGGTAGGAACTGGACCTCAACTATGAAGAATCTTGGGAGTGCACGGGTGATAGTGTGTGATTCAAGAAGAGAATGGAGAATGAGAGTCTGCGAGTTTCTGACTGGGCTCAACAGAGAGCTCGACAATGTGAGGAGCCAAGTCTTGGGTCGCTGGCCATTACCGTCCATTCAAGAGGTGTTCTCCAAAGTTCAGCGTGAAGAGAGTAGAAGAAAGGTGATGTTGAAGGAGAAAATAGCGCCTAGGCTCGAAGCTTCTGCCCTTGTAACCTGTGGGCCTCCCACAGGATCTGGCCTAAGACAAAATAAAAGGCCATTTTGTGACCATTGCAAAAAATCAGGTCATTCCAAAGATACCTATTGGGCCTGCTAACTGGAAGTCCAGACACCCCAACAAATCCCACGAGTACCAAGCCTTAATTGAACAGCAGGCAAAAACAAGCACACCAGACCATCACACTCAATTGGCCTTTTTTGGGGGTTTTAACCCCGAACAACTTGAGAAGCTATATGCTCTTTTTTTAACCTTTCAAGCCTCGGGTCAATCTTCTACCCCTCTATCATCGAGTTCCTCAGCCCACAAAGGTACTTTTTTTATTGCTCTTAGTCACAAAGTCACTCCCTGGATTATTGACTCTGACCATATGACTAATGCTCATCATTTATTTTCCACATATTCACCTTGTGCCGGTAACTTGAAAGTAAAAATTGCAGATGGTACGTTATCCCCACTAGCTGGCAAGGGGAGTATCCGTATCTCTGAATTTATTACTTTGGAGTCTATCCTTCATGTTTCTAATCTCTCTTGCAATCTGTTGTCCGTTAGTCAGCTAACCAAATAATCTCATTGCTCAGCTACATTTTTGTCTTCTCATTGTGTCTTTCAAAACCTATCATCGGGGAAGACGATTGGTAGTGCTACGGAATGCGAGGGGCGCTACTACTTTGATGACGCTCACATGAGTAAACAGTGTCATCCTTCTATTTGTAATTCTGCATCTAGTCCTAGGGATAGTGACCTTTTGTTATGGCACAAACGAATGGGCCATCCTAGTTTTCAATATTTAAAGCATTTGTTTCCTTCACTTTGTTCGAATAAAACTCCCTTGGATTTACAATGTGAAGTTTGTGAACTTGCAAAACATAATCGCGCTACTTTTCCCTCATCTCCTTATCAACCATCACTGCCTTTTATCCCGATTCACAATGATCTTTGGGGGCCTTCACGGGTTCCCAATAGGACCCACAAAAAATGGTTTATTACCTTTGTTGATGACCATTCTTGTCTCTGTTGGGTGTGTTTACTACACGATAAATCTGAGGTTAGTTATGTATTCATGAACTTCTACACTATGATTTACACCCAATTTCACACAAAAAACCAATTTCTTCGTACTAATAATGGCACTGAGTACTTCAATTATTATTTGGGCTCCTATCTTCAAGACAAAGGTATTATTCATCAAAGTTCTTGCGTTCACACTCCCCAACAAAATGGGGTTGTTGAACGAAAAAACTAACATATTCTTGAGGTAGCTCGTGCCCTACTATTCACCTCTCACATGAAAAATAAATTTTGGGATGATGCCATTCTGACCTCCACATTCTGCATCAATCGAATGCCTAATCAAGTTCTCTCATTTGCAACCCCTCTCCAAAAGTTCCAGGAGACCTTCCTTGATTCTCGGCTCTATTCATCTCTCCCACTTCGTGTTTTTGAGTCCACGGTGTTTGTCCACATTCACGCCTCCCAACGTAATAAGTTGGATCCTAGAGCTCTCAAATGTGTCTTCCTTGGCTACTCTCCCACCACTCAGAAGGGTTACAAATGTTATGACCCTCTCTCACAGAAGTTATTTGCTAGTCTGGATGTCACATACTCACATTTTTTTAGCATACTCCCTACTACTCGCTTCAGGGGGAGTCCTTGAGTGAAGCTCGACCCTCAAACACCGACTTCGATGTTGCGATCTTTGAATCTACCCCATACAATACACCCTCTCTTTCTTTATCCAACACAGAAGGAATCTTGAACTCCAAGGGAGGTGTGGGAAAACAAACAGACAAGGAGACACTTGTCTACTCAAGGAGACCTAAATCAAAGCCCGATGAGACTCTCGCATCCGAAGCACCAAAAGAGTCAGAACCGGTGATAGCTCCGACTACTCATGAGCCAAAACCCAATCATGACCAAGTAAAAAATCTTGATGACTTACCCATTGCTCTTAGAAAACAATCTCGTTCATGTACTCTCCATCCTATCTCAAAATTTGTATCTTACAATGCTCTTTCTGTCAAATGTCATGCTTTTACGTCTAACCTTGACAAATTCCAGATTCCTAAAAATATTCAAGAAGCCCTGGAGATTCCAAAATGGAGAGAAGCAGTAATGGAAGAAATAAGGGCATTAGAAAAAAATGGAACTTGGGAGGTGATGACTTTGCCAAGGGGGATGAAGTACAAGGCAGATAACACAGTAGAATGGTACAAAGCCCATCTAGTTGTAAAGGGATTCACTCAAACAAACGATATTGACTACATTGAGACATTTGCATCAGTAGCAAAGCTGAATACTATACGGGTTCTCTTGTCCTTGGCAACAAACCTGGACTGGCCACTCCATCAGTTTGACATCAAAAATGCTTTTTTGAATGGTGAGCTAGAGGAAGAAGTGTTCATGACGCTACCACTAGGATTTTATAAGGAGGGAAAAGAAACCAAAGTGTGTAAGTTGAAGAAATCCTTGTATGGACTCAAACAATCACCGAGAGCATGGTTTGATAGATTTGCAAAGGTGATAAAGAATCAAGGATACCAACAAGGACAATCAGATCACACTATGTTCTTCAAACAACCCAATGATGGAAGGAGGACCATCCTGATCGTGTACGTCGACGACATCATTCTCACTGGAGATGACACAAGAGAGGTGGAAAGGTTGAAAACGGTCTTAGCCACAGTGTTTAAGGTAAAAAAAACCTAGGTCAAATGTGATATTTTCTGGGAATGGAAGTCGCCAAATCAAGGAAGGGAATTAATGTCTCCCAAAGAAAGTATGTACTTGACCTTTTGACTGAGACTGGTATGCTTGGTTGCAAGCCAAGTGATACTCCAATCGAGGCAGGAAAAAGAACGAAAGACATTAGAAAGCCTATGGATAGAGAAAGATATTAGAGACTAGTAGGCAGATTGATCTACATGCATTCACCAAAGGAGAGTCACCTAGAAGCGATATATAAGATTCTCAGATATCTAAAAAGCTCTCCAGGGTGAGGTCTATTCTTTAAAAAATGAGACAGTAAGAAGATAGAGATCTATACAGATACAGATTGGGCAGAATCAGCAGAAGACAGAAGGTCTACTATCGGCTACTGTACCTATGTTTGGGAAAATCTAGTAACATGGAGTAAGAAGCAGAATGTGGTAGCCAGAAGTAGTGTCGAAGCTAAATTCAGAGTTGTTGCACAAGGGATGTGTGAAGAGCTATGGTTACAAAAGCTTTTGGAGGAACTACATATCACAGTAGAGTTCCCCATCGAACTCTATTGCGACAACAAAGTTGCTATCAGTATTTCCCATAATCCTATTCAGCACGACAGGACTAAACATATAAAAATTGACAGACATTTTATAAAGGAGAAAATTGAGAAAGGGACAATATGCATGACCTATATCCCTACAACAGAACAATTGGCAGATATATTCACTAAGGGATTACAGAGGTCCAGCTTTGAAGAGTTTATCCGCAAGTTGGACATGATCAACATCTATGATCTAACTTGAGGGGGAGAGTGGAAATCTCAAATGATTTGAAGGGAAATTGGAGGAGATTGTGGTAGGATATTGAGGCCATAATGAGATCCGATATTTAGGCTGCTTATTTGGGTTGACTTTTATGTTTTCATATTTTTTTGGTTCTCTTTTTACATGTTAAATAGGGACCGAGTATGAAAAGAGTATTGTACAATTGGATAAAAGATTGATTCAACTTCCATATTGTGGAAGCATAAGTATTTCGTATTTGTTGGAGAGTCCTAGCTTATGAGGAAGTCACGGGAGTTGAAGCAGATAAGAAGCCAATGCAACAGATGAAGATAGGCCTCCAGCTGATCAAGAAAAGAAGATAAATTGTAGAAAGATAAGTTCCTAAAAATCAGGAAAAATAATAGGAGTAGATAGAAGTAGAGATAATAGTTTTCTTATCTTATTGTATTCTAAAATTCTGTTGTATATTAGCTCCTAACTTCTAGGATTTGATAACATAGAATCTTGTATAAGTAGGGTTCCTATCTATTGAATCAGTTTATCGAGTTCATTCATCAAAGACTCGACTTGAATTATGGGTTCCCTACTCTAGGGGCCGAATCTGTTCATGGTATCAGAGATCAGTTTCTCATAGCTGAGTATCTTGATCAATATGGCTAACCCTAATCCAGCAGCCATCCCTACAACTGAGGAGTCTTCTCTTGGATCAGTGCCTCAACAGCCGAGCGTGGAGCCTATCGTCATTCCTGCCAACACCCTCTCCATGGATAGCCAAACCCTGCAAATCACACAACACAAGCTAAATGGCAGGAATTTCAGGAAATGGTCTCAGTCCGTGACTTTGGTGATTAAGGGCAAAGGGAAATTTAGCTACCTCACTAGGACCGTTCCAACACCTCAAGAAGAGTCTGGGGATTACCAGCGACGGGAAGTAGAGAACTCCATTCTCATAGCGTGGCTAATCAACTCAATGGAACCAAAGATAGGCCGAACCTATATGTTTTACGAGACTGCAAAAAAAGTACGGGATGCAGTCCAGGAGCTATATTCTGATCTTGAGAATACTGCCCAATGTTTCGAGATTAGAGTAGCCATTCGGACTACAAAACAAAGTGGACTCTCGATTACTGAATACTACAACTTTGTGGAGTTGTGGCAAGAAATGGATTTATATTATGATCCAAAGTGGGAATGCCCAAGTTACAGCCAGAAATATAACACGATGCAGGAAAATGAGCGAGTTTTCGACTTCCTTCAAGGCCTCAATTCAGACTTGGATGAGGTTTGGGGACGCCTCTTAGGCATCAAGCCACTGCTGACACTTAGAGAAGCATTCGCGGAAGTTAGACGTGAGGAAAGCAGAAGGAGAGTCGTGCTTGTTTCAGCAGAACCCAACACTGGATCTGCCCTTGCTGCAACGAAAAAAGAAGAAAATCTGAGGGCTAAACAATGGTGTGAATAATGTAAAAAGCCCTACCATACAAAGAACAACTGTTGGAAACTTCATGGAAAGCCACCGAATTGGCAACCAAGAAACAAGAAGGAGAAGGAAAGACCAGCTTATACAACCACGAGTATGCCTGCAACTGCAAGTACACCTAAAAAAAAAGAGGTATGGGATTGAATTTAACAGCAGGTCAAGTAGATTTCTTGCAGAAATTACTGAATGGTGCACATATTCCAAAGGATTTAGACGGACCAGCAGAAGCCACCCCTGCACCATCTTTGGCCCAAAGAGGTAACTCAATTTTTTCCCTAACTACTAGAAGGATGAGCAACAGTAGTTGGGTTGTAGATACAGGAGCATCCGATCATATGAACGAATCCATGGCTATGTTTGAAAATTTTCAGTTGGAAAATAAGGATCTAACTATGTTAATGGCAGATGGAACAATATCCTCACTTAAGGGGAAAAGGAAAAATGTGTGTGACTGGTTTAGTACTTGAATTTGTCTTATATGTGCCAAATTTAAAGTGTAGCTTGTTATCTGTGAATAAACTCACTAGAGATCTAAATTGCACCGTGACATTTTTTTCCTCACATTGTGTTTTTCAGGATCGATCCACAGGAAAGATGATTGGCAGTACTAAGGAGAAGGATGGGTTCTATTGGATATTGGACAACAAGGTTTTTCTTGAAATCAGTTGACTTGTAGTTTTTCTTTTTCAATTAGTTTGAATTCAGAAATCTTGTTATGGCATAAACGTCTTGATCATCCTAGTTTTCAGTATTTAAAACATTTATTTCCTAATTTATTCATCAATAAAGCCAATTTGGAACTCAAGTGTGACCATTGCATTCTTGCCAAACAAACTCACAGTTCCTATTCACAAAAGGCATATAATCCTTCCAAGCCATTCCATTCAATCCATGGTGATATATGGGGTCCAGCTAGGGTTTCAAACTTGAATGGTGCTAAGTGATTTGTGACGTTCATTGATGATCACACGAGTATGTTAGGTGTACCTAATGAAAGAAAAATCTGAGGTATGTGCAATTTTTCAAAATTTCCATAAACTTGTCCTAAATGTATTTCAGTCCTCTATTTGCATCCTTAGGACTGATAATGGTCGAGAATATTTCTCTTACTCATTTACCCAATATTTCACTACAAATGGAATATTTCATCAAAGCACGTGCCCCTACACTCCCCAACAAAATGGGATAGTTGAAGAAAAAACCGTCATTTACTTGAAGTGACTAGGTCCTTAATGGTCACTAGTTCCACTCCTAATAGGTATTGGGGGGAGGCCATTCTAACAGCTACTTAGTTGATTAATCGGCTCCCAACCAAAGTTCTAAAATACCAAACACCCTTGCACAACCTTATGACTACCTTTCCTTATGTTCGGATCCTTAATACTCTTACCCCAAAAGTGTTTGGACGTGTGGTCTATGTCTATCAAACCAGCTCAAATCGTCACAAACTACGAACCAGAGTCATTCAAGTGTATTTTCATTGGTTACTCTCCCACCCAAAAAGGATATAAATGTTATTGTCCTACATTACAAAAATTATTTGTTTCTTCTGATATAATATTTGATGAAACAGTTTTTTATCACGCCAGTACTGCATCACGGGTGGAAGAGAACTATTGGGATCCCATAGTTTCAATACCGATTACACTACCTATATCCCCCTCTATTACTACTGATGATCCTGCAGCTGTTTGTTCACAACCTGCAACGTTTGAACCCAATAATCTCCAATCATCAGCTGCTACAAACCCAAAATCTGATCATAGACCAGATGAACTAGGGAGACTAACCCAAGGGAAGAATTGAGTCCAAAAAAATAACTTAAAGCGTACTCAAGAAAGCCTAAAAATCCTGCTCCTCAAATTAGCCAATTGCTAGAACCTGCGATCGGTCCAACAAATGAGGAAAGCAGTGTAACAGCTAGGAGTGATCTGGATCTGCCTATCACAGTCAGAAAAGGGGTAAGATCCTGTGTCAAATATCCCATATCAAATTATCTAAATTACTCTAAATTGTCCCACAGTTCAAGGCATTCACTGTAACTATGGATGAAGCTTCTATTCCCAACAATATACATGAAGCTTTGGGTGATGCAAACTGGAAAAATGTTGTAACGGAAGAAATGAAAGCATTGGATAACAACAACACATGGGAACTAGTGGACAGACCTAAGGATAAGAAGGTTGTGCTGCAAATGGGTGTTTACTATCAAATATAAATCAAATGGGAGTATAGATTGTTATAAAGCCAGGTTGGTAGCCCAAGGGTACTCTCAAACCTATGGAATAAATTATGAAGAGACATTTGCTCCGATTGCAAAGTTAAACTCCATTAGAGTACTTCTATCCATTGTTGTTAACTTAGATTGGGAGTTGTTGCAGTTCGATATCAAGAATGCATTTCTAAATGGAGAGCTAGAAGAAGAGATATATATGAAGATTCCACCCGGATTAGAAAACGAAGAAAAGATTGGGAAGGTATGCAAACTACACAAATCTCTCTACGGTCTGAAACAATCCCCTAGAACATGGTTTAAAAAGTTTAGCTCGACCTTAACAAAATTTGGTTACAAGCAAGGTGAGGCCGACCATACTCTATTTATTAAACACTCAAATGGAAAAAAAGGTGTATCTTGATTGTGTACATGGATGACATAATCATTACAAGAGATGATACTAATGAAATTGCAGCTCTAAAACAAATGTTGAAAGAAGAATTTGTGGTAAAAGACTTGGGGACTATGAAGTATTTTTTGAGAATGGAAGTGGCAAGAAGTAAAGAAGGTATTGTAATATCTCAAAGAAAATATACTCTTGATCTTCTAAAAGATACATGAATGCTTGCATGCAAACCAAGACAAACTCCACTTGAGAGGAATTGGAAGTATATGAAGAAGGATGATGATCTACCAGTAGACAAGGAGAGGTATCAACGATTAGTTGGGATATTAATTTATTTGTCTTTAACACGCCCAGATATAGCCTATTCAGTGAGCATCATAAGTTAATTTATGCATGCCCCAACTCAACAACATTTGACAGTTGTATATCACATTCTGGGATACCTAAAGGGCACACTGGGTAAGGGATTGTTGTTTATAAAAGACTGATGAAAGAGGGACAGAAAGATTTTCTGATGCAGATTGGGCAGGGTCGATGATTGATAGTCGATCTACATTAGGTTTTTGTACAAAGTTATGGGGTAATTTAGTCACATGGAGAAGTAAAAAACAGTCTGTTGTAACAAGAAGCAGTGCTGAAGCAGAATTTAGGGCAATTGCCCAAGGATTTTGTGAATTAATTTGGGTGGTAAGATTAATAGAAGACCTACAAATGCCATTAACTAAACCAACACGGCTCTACAGTGATAGCAAGTCAGCTATAAGTATCGTCAACAATCCCATACAGCATGATAGAATGAAACATGTCAAGATTGATCGACACTTCATCCAAAGAAAAGTTGAAAATGGGGGTATAAGACTTATCTATATTCCCACAGCAGATCAAGAGGCAGATACATTTACTAAATCCATGGCTAGACCAAGTTTTGAGACTCTCATCAACAAGCTAGGAATGAGAGATATTTATTCCTTAGCTTGAGGGGGGTGTTGGAGAGTCCTAGCTTATGAAGAAGTCACAGGAGTTAAAGCAGATAAGAAGGCGATGCAGTAGATGAAGATAGGCCTCCAGCCGATCAAGAAAAGAAGATAAGATGCAGAAAGATAAGTTCCTAAAAATCAGGAAAAATAATAAGAGTAGATAGAAGTAGAGATAATAGTTTTCTTATCTTATTGTATTCTAAAATTTTGTTGTATATTAGCTCCTAACTTCTAGGATTAGATAACATAGAATCTTGTATAAGTAAGGTTCCTATCTATTGAATCAGATTATCAAGTTCATTCATCAAAGACTCGACTTGAATTCTGGGTTCCCTACTCTAGGGGCCGAATCTATTCAGTATTGTTGTATTTGTTATGTTGTTGTACTTAGTTTATCATTTAGCATGTCTCTGGTAGCTTATGGTATTGCATGTTAGGCGCTATTATGTTTATTAATGACAGTGTTGCGCTATGTGTATAAATAGCTACACCTCTTTGATTGTAAAGTGATTTTATGATTTTCTTGGATTAGTAAACTTCCGAGAGACATTTTCTTCCTCCTCTCGTGTTCTCTGTATTTTTGTGCCCTAAGATTTCATCACATGGTATCTAAGCCAGTGGCCTACAATTCGAATTCCTCTTCATCTTGTCGTAATTCCTCTACCTCACTAGCCTCGCAATCTGATTTTTTTGCGGTGGCTAAAGCCTTCAGTTTTATTCCGATCAAACTCGACTCGAGCAACTACATTTTTTGGAAAGCACAAATCCTTGCAACTCTCCGTGCCTTTGATCTAGTGCCATTCATCAATAAGGTGTCTCTGCCACCAAAGTATCTGTCAAGTCTAGATTCAGCAGATGGTGCAGTCGCTGATGCAATTAATCCAGATTATCTAGCCTGGATGCAGTCAGATCAATTACTGCTCGAGTGGCTGTTCTCCACAACTAGCAAGGAGGTTCTCACACAGGTGATTCATTCTGAATCATCTGCTGAGGTATGAAGTTCTTTAGAAAGTCTTTATTCAAGACAAACCATTGCTAAGTCGTTCTAGCTCAAACAATAGCTACGATCGCTTAAGAAAGGTGCATTATCTGTGAATGATTATGTCTTAAAGATTAAGACTATAGGTCATTCGTTAGCTATAATCGGAGAACCTCTAGATGATAAAGAATTGCTTCTTGCTATTTTAAATGGACTAGATCATGACTATGAAACAGTCGTCAATTTAATAACCTACCAAATGGATGAGATTAATATAGAAAATGTGCAATACTTGTTGTTAATGCATGAATAAAGGTTGTTGTCTAAGAATTTGCCTTTGGTTGCTTCTAATTTTGTTCTCTTGCAAAGACTGTTAATATGGCACAAACAACTCGAACTGGATCTAGTGATTTTGTTGTTAACAAAGGAGGTTACGTGACTAGAGGAGGTGGTTCTTTTAATAGAGGAGGAAGAGGTCAAGGTAGATCTTCGAATAGAAGGTTTTATTGTCAGCTTTGTGGAAAACCAGGGCACTTTGCTGACAAGTGTTACCATAGATTTGATAAAAAATTTCGGAGACCTACTAATCCAGGTTTTGGTCAGTTTAATAATGGTGGTGGATAGTCAGAGTCCAAGGCATATACGGATGCCTTTAGTGGTTCTAATGGAGCCTAAATGAATGATCTAGGATCAATTTCAAGTGCTTACTATAGTAATTTTTCTTCTCATCAACCTGATAATCTTTCCCAAAGCTCAGCTTTTGTTGCAGATCCGGCTTGGCTTGTTGACTCTAGTGCAACAAACCATATCACATCTAATCTCAGTAATCTTTCTATCCATGCTCCTTATACTAGTGATGACAAAGTGGCCATAGGAAATGATAAGACCTTACCTATCTCCAATGATGGTTATAGCGATTTATATACTCAACAACAGCCTGCTTCTATCATTTCATTATCTAATGTTTTGCATGTCCCTAGCATGAAAAAGAACTTACTTAGTATTTCACAACTCACTCGTGATCACAATGTTGTTGTTGAATTTCATGCTACTTCTTGTTTGATTAAGGATAAGGATTCCGGGAAAGTGATACTTCAGGGAGGTCTTAAGGATGGACTCTATTGACTGTTACTAGCATTTGGTCATGCTACCTCTAGCATTCCAGTCCAGTCCCAATTCCCAAATGTTCATGTGTTATCAAATCGTTCAGTAGTTTCTAATTGTAATAAACATAGCTCATTTGTTCATGAGCAGTCTAAGAATGCTAGTCTAGCTCAGTGTAATAGTGTGAGTTTACAATGGCATGCCAAATTAGGGCATCCATCATCAAATGTGCTGAAAGCTGTGTTGAATAAAATTCATGTTCCTTTTTCACAATCTAATCTATCTTTTTGTGACTCTTGTAAGCTTGGGAAACTACATCAGCTTCCTTTTGTTAATTGTGACATTATGCCACGGCCTAAGCCTGACAATACTCTTCCTACCCAATCCAATAAGAATCAGGAGGACTTTACGCCCAAACAGATAGTGGAACAGAGAGAAAGAAGAAGAATTAGTGAGAATGGAGAGAAGAACAAAGAGAATAGGGAGAAAGACCATGAGAATTCTTAGATTTTTCATAATGCCTTTCCCTTACATGACTAGGAGAATTATACCAGCGCCTAGGGGAGAAGATTCTCCTGCCAGGGTGGGCCCTATGCCCCTAACAAGCTCGGGAATCTCTAACTTCCTTGCATGTGGCAATAACAACCTGCCTTCTAGAAGTTACAACAGTAAATGAAGAGCTAATCTACTAACAGCAATGAAAATGACAGCAAGCATTAATAAGCTATAATAGTTGGCAACAAGAAAATTCAAAATAGCTTGAAAAAGAGGGTCCTCTCGTGACACATTAAAGCAACAAAACCATTAGAATTGATATATTCTAATTTGTGGGGACCTTCTCCTGTTTTGTCTACTGAAGGTTTTCAATATTATATTGTATTTGTGGATGCTTATACTAGGTACTCATGGTTATATCCTCTGAAATTGAAATCTGATGCCTTATCTGTGTTTGTTATTTTTCACAAGTTTGTTGAACTGCAATATAATTCAAAACTTAGGGCTTTGCAAACTGATAATGGGGGTGAATTTAAAGCATTCTTACCTTATCTCCAAAGCCACGATATTCAACCTAGATTTACTTGTCCCTATACACACCAACAAATGGTGTACCTGAGAGAAAACATAGACACGTTGCTGAAATGGGACTCACTTTATTGGCTCATGCTCATATGCCATTAAAGTTTTGGGTAGAAGCTTTCCACACTGCAATTCATATAATAAACCTCTTACCTACCTCTCCTCTCAGATTTCAAACTCCTTTTGAGCTACTATACCATAAATCACCAAATTATTTCTTGTTGTAACCCTTTAGTTGTGCTTGTTTTCCTTACCTTAGACCCTACAACAAGCACAAATTTGATTTTCATACCTCCAAATGTGTTTTCATTGGATATAGTCACACTCAAGCTGGTTATAAGTGTTTGCATCCATCGAGTAGGGTGTATGTGTCACGTCATGTTCACTTTAATCCTATCAAGTTCCCTAATCCTAGTTTGTTTTCTATGTCTTCCTTCACTGTGTCTCCAGTGAATTTCAAAGTGGAGGATCTACCACAGTGTTTCCTTCTTTCCAATTTCCTTCTTCTTCATCACCTCCTCAAGTAGCATTGCCTCCTAATCCTTCTGCACCTCATACCAGCTCCAGTTCTTCAGTTTCTTCTTCCTCTTCTTCTTCTTCACTGCCCGTTGCACCTACTCCCTTATCTAGATCTAAAGCTACCCCTGCACCTTCTATTCATCCTATGGTCACTAGATCCAAAGCCAAGCTTGCTTCTATCTCACCTCATGCTTTAGTCAGCACTCTTAAACCTGATTTTGTTCATGAGGCTCTCTTAGACCCACGATGGGTTCAAGCTATGGAAGAGGAGATTTCTACTTTGCACCGTAATCATACTTGGGATCTTGTGCCATTTTCTAAGGAAATGAATTTGATTGGATGTAAATGGGTGTTTTGGGTCAAGTATAAGGCTGATGGTTCAATTCTTAAATACAAGGCCAGATTAGTTGCAAAGGGTTTTCTTCAAAACCCTGGTGTGGATTATAGTGAAACATTCAGTCCAGTGGTGAAGGCACCTACCATTTGGGTATTGTTCTCTCTAACCGTAGCCTTTGGTTGGGATGTGCAGCAAGTAGATGTAAATAATGCCTTCTTAAATGGGGACTTGCAAGAAGCTGTGTTTATGTCGCAACCAGAAGGTTTTGTTAGCTCTTAGTTTCCCTCACGTGTTTATCAATTGAAAAAGCCATTGTATGGTCTTAAACAAACACTTAGGGCTTGGTACAATAAGTTGAGGATGGCTTTACAGAGCTAGGGATTTTCTAGAGCCACATCTGATGCATCCTTGTTTATTAAACAAACCTCAGCCTATGTCTTGTTCATTTTGGTTTATGTGGATGATATTTTGCACACTGGTTCGGATAATACAGCTCTTAAGTCATGTATTGCTTATTTGGATACACATTTTACTTTAAAGACTCTCGGTTCAATTAATTACTTCCTAGGATTTGAGGCATATCGTGATACAAGTGGCCTATACTTGACCCAATCTAAATATGGTTTAGACTTGCTGAAAAAGGCTAACATGAATGATTGTAAACCCTGTGCTACACCTATGGTTTCTGGTGTTTCTTTGTCTGATGAGGGTGATATTTGTCCCAATCCATCTTTGTATAGAACTCTAATTGGGTCTCTGCAATATCTAACATATACACGTCCAAACATTGCCTTTGTTGTCAACAAATTAAGTCAGTATCTTTCTGCTCCTAAAGTGCAGCACTGGACTGCTTGCAAGAGACTACTTAGATACATAAAAGGAACAATTGGATTGGGCTTATGCTTCTCTCCCTCACTTGGTGCTTTGTCTTTAACAGTGTATAGCATAGTCGTCGTCGCCTCTATCAGATCTCGTTGTCGCCATCGCCTCTGCCACCGCTTGACAGGGACGGGAATAGCCTTTGGGCCCTGTGGTAACACAGCGAACAGGGGGCAGCGATGTGATCGAAAGAGGCAAGTGACCATCGTTGTGATCGAAGGAGGCAGGTTTGAGAAAGAGAGAGAGAGTGCTGAAATTTGGGGGATGGGGGGTGGGGTGGGGGAGTGAGAGAGAGAGAGTGCTGAAATTTGGGGGAGGGGGGGTGGGGTGGGGGAGTGAGAGAGAGAGAGAGAGAGCGCTAAAATTTGCCCAAGGGGGAGTGAGAGAGAATATATTAAGAAAAAACATAAAAAAAATTAAATTTTCTAGGCGCCGCCTAGTCCCTGCCTAGGAGGCACCTAGGCGGCCTAGGCGTTAGGCGCCAGTCTGTCGCCCGACTAGTGCCTAACGCCTTTTAGAACACTGTCTAAGAAGCAATCTATGGTGGCCAGATCAGTAGGAGAAGCTAAGTACAGGGCTATGGCACTGGGAGTGACGAAACTACTATGGTTGAGATCTTTATTTGCTGAGTTGGGATATCCGTGTAATACTACCTCAGTTGTTTGGAGTGATAATTTGACAGCCGAAAATATGGCTGAGAACCATGTGTTCCATTCTTGTACTAAACATATTGAGATAGAATGGTGAAATTGAAGTCCAGTATATTCCTAGAGCCTATCAAATAGCAGACATTTTCACTAAAAGTCTGGCTAGAGATTGGTTTCATTTTCTATATATCAAGCTTGGTCTTAGGGTGTCTCCTGTGCAGAAAAACTCTTATGCTTCTTCAAGTTCCAACAAATTACATATTACAAAGGAGTCTAATTTGAGGGGGAGTGTGGAAGCATAAGTATTTCGTATTGTTGTATTTGTTATGTTGTTGTACTTAGTTTATCATTTAGCA
Organism: Diospyros lotus; assembly: GCF_014633365.1. NCBI lineage: Eukaryota > Viridiplantae > Streptophyta > Magnoliopsida > Ericales > Ebenaceae > Diospyros > Diospyros lotus. Next base: position 38,444,453 of record NC_068349.1, on the reverse strand, counting down.
TGTCTCTGGTAGCTTATGGTATTGCATGTTAGGCGCTATTATGTTTATTAATGAGAGTGTTGCGCTATGTGTATAAATAGCTGCACCTCTTTAATTGTAAAGTGATTTTATGATTTTCTTGGATTAGTAAACTTCCGAGAGATTTTCTTCCTCCTCTTGTATTCTCTGTATTTTTGTGCCCTAAGATTTCATCACACATATTCTCATCGTCTTCGTAAAAATTACAAGAATGAAATAATCATCAAATACTGACCAAATGAATTTGAGAAGCTACTTAGTGTCAGATCCCTGATCTGACACCCAATTCTCACAGATTAGATGCTGATATGAGAGAATTCCGTAGGAGAATGGAGAGAAACAAAGAGGGAAATGAAGAGAGAGAGAAAGAGAGAAGTTGTGAGGGAGAATTCAGACAAATTTCAATTGAATTTCAGATGCCTCTAGGCAAATAGGATCAGTCCCTTATATACTGAATTCCCGCGCTTCAAATCCCGCCAAAACCAAAAAGAGTACAAATGAATATAGCATTCTCTAGGTACAAGTCACATCATCTATGTTGGAGAGTCCCAAGTGAAATAGGAGTGTTACAAAGAGATAAAGAAGACTGCTAAAGTGCTGGAAAGATAAGCAGAAAGTTTGAAGATTAAAGCTCCTAGAAATCAGGAGAAATAATAGGAGTAGATGTGATTGTTATCTTTTATTGTTTATTGCTTAAATTCTCTTATAGTTTATCTTATTGCTGTATATTATCTCCTAAATATTAGGATTAGATAGCTTAGAACTTGTATAAATAGATTTCTATTCATTGAATCAATTAACAAGTTTGAGTTCTACAAACTTAGTTGAAGTTCTCGGGTGTTATACCCTTAGAACAAAATCTATTCAATCTATAACTACCCTCACGTGTAAGTCACCCCAGCCATAAGAACATGACACTTAGGAGAGGTTTTACAAGGAAATTTGTTACAGGGAGATGTTGACCCGAGGAAAAATGCCAAGACCAGAGAAGTGATCCAAATAATCAACCCTCAAAGCAACGCAGGCAAAGAGCTGGAGTTATTCATTCAATTTTGGGTGGACCAGCACCAAAAGGAAATTCCTTGGGGGGCAGGAAGAGTTGTTGCAAGGCAATGAGGTTTAGAAAGTGTAAAATCAATCTTGTCAAGAGCCAAGAGATCTTATTACATTTTCAGAAGAAGACCCTGACAAAATTAAAATTCCTCATGATCATGCCATGGCAGGAACAACTACAATTACAAATTTTAAGGCATGAAGAATTCTAAATGGTACTGGTAGTTCTGCTGATATAATTTTTCAAAGTGCTTCTGAGCAGATAAAACTAAGGGCCTTTTATGGCCTTGCATCTGTTGGTGGGTTTCAATGGTCAGATAATCCGGTTTGTAGACATCCACGAGAAAATAGGCAACTAAGGGAACTGTTGGAGAGTCCTAGGCTGCTAAGGAGTCTCACCAAAAAGAAAAGAAGTAAATGCTAAGGAGTCTACGCAAGGAACAAGTCCTGATCATGTGCTGATAAGTAATTGAAGACCCAAATGAGATAATCTAGATAAGTTCCTAAAAATCAGGAGAATTAATAGGAGTAGGATGTGGTAGGTATCTTATCTTGAGTATCGTAAATTTTTGCTATATATTATCTCCTAAGTATTAGGATTAGATAAGCATAGAATTATGTATAAAGTTAGTTCATTCGATTAATCAAAGTAGTTTTGATTTCTCTCAAACTAAGCTTCTAGGTCTCGGGTTCTCTACCTAAGAGACCTTACTTTGTTCAGGAACAAACAAATTTTTTTGCAGGGTTTGAAGGTCAGGCTACATTCTGCAAAGTGATTCTGGTTAGAAGAATTACCAAGTGCCCTTGGCCTTACAGAACAACTCCAAGAGTAGCAACCAAAGAAACACCATTTAGCTTAAGCCATGGAACGAACACAAAATTTCCTATTGAGATAAGCGTTCCAAGTCATAGTCTCATAAATTTTTCTGTGGAAGGAAATTCTGAATAGCTGCGGGCTTAATTTAGATCTTGTGGAAAAAGGTTGAACATTAGCACAAATTAAACAAATAGCTTATCAACAAAGGATTGTTAAGTATTATAATGGACAAATCAAAACTCAGAATTACCAGGTTGAGAATCTGGTTTCAACCTGGTATTTGTTCTAAAGCCGAGGAGTCTAGAAAGTTAGTCCCAAATTGGGAAAGGCCAGTTAGTGCAGGAAGGATCTTGTGCTGATCTCATATGAGTTGGAGCATGTGGACAGTACCATTCACCAAATGCATGAAAGGGAACAATATGATGAGGTATTATCAGTGAAATCTTGTGTCTTCAGAAACTTTGTTAAAGCATATATGCTCTTTATCTATTTACTTATGTTTGATGCAATTTGGATTAAAGAAATCTCAACATCGATGAATGGTAATTGTAACGTATTGATGACCTATTGAAGCATTATTGACAAAACTTTAAACATATTTAGGGAATGGCACTGGGGAATACAAAATTGCGCTAGGAGATAACTCTAAGGATAAACCTCGGGGATCTAGAGACTAGCAAGAACCTTCTGTGCATAATTTTATGTGCCAAATGCTAACCTGAATGTTATGTAGTTGGCAACATGCTTCCTAGTAAGTGGCAGTACGCTTCCAAGTAGGTGACAAGGTGTATGCAATATGCAGATGACATTCTGTTGGTTAATGAAACAAAGGGAGGTGTGAATATGGAGCTCAAGATTTGGGGAACTCTTTAGAATCTAAAGGTTGTTAATTAAGTAGAGTAAGAACCGAATATGTGGAATGTTGTGTACAAGAGGTCAGGTAGCCATTATCTTTGTGACCAAAAGATGACGGTTTCAAGTTGTGGAAATAGCCTTTTTTTTCCTGGAGGGTGGGGATGTTGCATACAAATATGACCCTCCCCTTTTATAGTTTTATTGAGTATGCATAAATATCAGAGTTTTTTCCACAAAAACTGGTATCAGAGCTACAGAATTAACCACCCACTACTAAAGAAGGCAAATTAACATATCAATATCATGGAATTGAAAGCCAAAAATATTCAAAATATAAAGCAACAAAGGTATAGTGTCACCTCTGGAAGAATGAAGCAGCTTTCCATCTTTTTCATAATAATCCCTAATTGACACCAAAGTGCTTCCCTTAAAATCATGAACTGCCACACCCCTCGTTTCTGCAAGCTACAAGAAAACCAGCAATACCTCTGTAACATCACCAAGAAGGCAAAAATCATCAATATGAATTATAAGAACTAACTGAAAATGGGTTCCTTAAAGCAAGGTTTTTCATTTCCTGTATATTATGGGCGCATACATCATTCATTCTCAACCCAGAGCTCTTTAAGAAAAAAAATTTAGACACCACAAGTTCCGTAACCGGGCCGGGCAAGAGAAGTGAATATAAAGCAAAGGAATCCAATAAGAACAACAGACTTCATGAGGTCTCCAAGAAAGTGCATGAAAGATAAGAAATCAATTTTCCTCAATCATAGAAACAAAACAACCCTAGCGAAAGAAACCCAGACAGATTGAGCTTGATTATACTTACTTCTGCAAAACTTATGCAACGGGTACGAGAAGAGGTCGAAATTTTCTCTTTTGTCCCCGATTTCTCACCCACCAAACATAGTGCTAGGGTATTTCTAGTTTCCTAGAAAAAAAAAAAAAATGCAGCTGAATAAATTGGGAACTTCGCACTCTCAACCGCTTTTGAACTGACCTTCCACATGCGACCGCCATCTTGAGTTGGCTCACTGGGGGCGACGCCTTGCGCCTGAGCCGGCACCGCCACGTGGGTTCGTCTCTCCGGTTTGAGCTGATCCTGCATCGACAGCAAATAGGATTCGACTACGCGGCGGACGAGACGCTTCGGCTGGAGGTCGGAGAGATCAATGCAGAGGCGACGGGCCACCATGGTTCGGACCTTGAGCTCGGTGGCTTCTTCCAAGTCCACCGCTTTCATGACTGCGATCACCGCTTCTTCGACGACCCTCTTCCTTGGGGGTTCTGTTTCCGCTGGTTCCATCACGGAGAGAGAGAGAGAGAGAGGTGAGTGAATTGGGTGCGAGTGAATTGAATTGAAATGCGTTCAAAAAAGACCAATTTTTTTCAGTTATATAAAGCCCTACAAAATGTAAATCTATCAGACGAAGGAGAGGAAAGGTTCCACCGAGATTTGAACTCGGGTTACTGGATTCAGAGTCCAATGTCCTGACCACTAGACCATGGAACCACCATCTTGCTTCGTTTTCCAAATAAATAAAACATAAAGATATATAATTCCCCCCCCCAAAAAAAAAAAAAAACTAATGAGGACATGAAATGATATCTAAATTTTGGCATTTTAAATTTGAAATTTATTAGGGCATTTAAAAGGAGGGAGGGAGGGGTCTCAATTGTTGGTCTTGAGGGTGACTCTGACTCATCTTTTCATGTTTTTTAATATTATTTTTTTTTATGTAAAAAGAAAAAATAAAGTGTCAGTTGAACTATAAGGCGTTGAAAAGTAGAAACTCGTGGTGGCCTAGCTAGGCCCTAGCCTAGAAAGAAAAGACATTATTATTATAATAGTTAGTGCCTGACTGACTGATCTTTCCAGTTGGAGATTCCTTCTTTTCTTTTCTTTTCTTTTCTCAATTCTCTTTTTTACTTTTGAGGATGGGCGCTTGGGCCATGACACTGGGCCTGCCAAGCCCAATTAGCAACTGTAGGCCTAAGCCCCCATTATTGGGCCTATACGGCTTTCAAACTTGTTGGATGTGTCCAGTGAATGCAACTAACACTGAAATAGTTTGGTGGGTGGGTGGGTGGGTGGGTGGGAGACTGCTAAAATTTAAATGAAATTATTAAAACTGGATGTGATGTATATATATAATTGTACTCAAATGCTGCTTTTGGAATGGGACTTTCCTTGTATGATTGATAAATAAAAAAGGCAGCTAAAAGCTTTGAAATTTAAAAGATAGATAACTTTTGTTTATGCATGTGTTAATAAAAAAAAATGTTATTTGAATATTTAATTATAACATTTTTAAAGATATTTATCTAATAATATGTTAAGAATATTCAATCATTAGTAAGGTGCATAGTTGGGTGGCAAAGGAGGAGCTGTAAAGTCATGCTAGAGACTATCAGTATGGGATTAATTCCTAGAGAGATAAATCTGCATCTTTTGGGAGTGGTCTTTGATAAGTGCGAGTAGACGCAGTTTCAAATCCTGATCACCCAAACACATTCTTAATTTACTTCTCTCGTGATAATTTTAGGACGGGTTCAACGAAAACACGAGAAATAACGTGTAATCTAAAAATATATATATAAAAAAGCCAATGAGTGATATTGCGTAATCTAAAAAATCTTTATACATATAAAAGTATGATAATCTTGAAAAAATAAATTTTCCCTCAAAAATTGCATTAATGATTTGCATTTAATACTTATTGCATTAATAATTTATATTTTGTAATTTACATTAATAATTTAAATCTTTCAATTGTTTTGAAATAATATGTACTAATTATTGTAAAATTAATAATAAATTTTAAATACACGAGTTTTTCAATACTAATCATAGGTTTTTCAATATATGTGAATATTAAATATTTAATTAATTTGTCAATCAATAAAAAATATATACTATTTATGATAAATATGAATAGACACTTAAACTATTAATTAAGTTACAAAAAATTGTTCATTTATATAAAATTTTATCGTTATATAATATAATATAAATATTATATATTATATATATATATATAATATATAGTAGAATAGCATGTAAATATTTATTTCCTCTAAAAATCTGCCAAACTATTTTTTATATCTAAAATTTGTATTAAACTTGCATGAATTTTTCAATACTATTAATTAATCAAAAATAAATATTTTCTATTAAATATTCTCATTAATTAATCTGTCAATCAATCAAAAATAAATACTATTTATGAAAAATATGAATAAACACTTAAAATATTAACTAAGTCACGAAAAATTATCCATTAAATAAAATCTTATATTTGTATAATATAATAATATATAATATATTATATTAAAGTATAATAGTTTACACATTTTTGTTTACTCCAAAAATCTGTCAACCTATTTTTTACCTCTAAAATTTGTCTTAAATTTGTATGGATTTTATGAAAAATATTAATAGACAACTTAAACTATTAATTAAGTCATAGAAAATTGTCTATTTATTTAAAATATTATCTTTATATATTTGTTCTATATATATTTATATAATATTAAAATATGATAGTCAAACAAAATATTTTATCAAATGTCAATAAATGGTGATTTTTTTTGCTCAAAAACTTGCATTAAATCAAAGGTAGTGATTAATTAATTATTAATTACTTTAATAATTATATTATAGTCTTGAAAATTCATAAAAAAATGCTAGAGTTTTTCAATGCTAATTAATATTTAAGGTATCACATTTTTAAGACTATGGAAGAAATCAAAATTCATATTTTTAAAATTTTGTTATTATTAAAAAAACTTATTCTTACTCATATTTAAGAGTTTTAATTTATATTTATAATTATAAAATAATAAATAGAAAATAAAGAACGTCTTTGAGTATATATATTATAGTTTTTATAATATTTATTTATAAATAAATATAATATAATAAATAAAAAAAATTATAAATATTTTGTTAAGTTATCTACTTAATGTGTTAATTATTCTTTAACACATTAAATAGTAATATATTAAATTAAAAGTATTTTTTATTAGTATATTAAATAAAGAATAATTAATTAAACTTAAATTTTGATAAATAATTAAAAAGTAAAAAAAATATAATTATCAATTCTATTAAAATTATTTAAAATAATAATTTTATTTTTTTATTTTTAAATTAAACACTCCCCCGTTTATCACACTTGTTGACCACTAATATATGTATAGAAGCCAAGGAAAAGTTAGAACCGCGTTGGAGAATGGACATGGTGGTAGGAAATGACAGACAGACAAATGGCCCACCCCGAAAGGCAGCAAATTGGCCCCATTCCTCTCTCTCCCTCTCTCTCTCTCTCTCACAGTTTACACCTACTCACTGCTCTGCTTATCCCTCACTGAAGGCTCAATTTATGCTTAATTATTATGTATTAAACATAAATAATGATAATTATTATTGTCTTCAATAACATCCATCGGACCATTGCTTCAGCCCGGTTCGGGTACAATCCAACCAACATCCACAACACAAACTTTACGGACTGGATGGCTCTTCTTCCACTAACCCCGCCCCGCCCCGTTTTCTTTCTGTAAAAACCCGAACCAAACCCAAGACCGGCTTCTGTTCTGCCACTACCCACTACCCCACCAGGCAGTGGCAGGCAGCAGGCTTACCCTTTTGTCTCCCCTTTTATTTATTTATTTATACTCCCCACATCTCACCTCCATCGTCTCCTTCAGTGCTTCTAAAATGGCCCCTAAAGCCGGAGCTGCGCTCTTTTCCTTCTTCCTCCTCCTCCTCCTCCACTCCGCTTCCTCCGGCTTATCCCTGGAATACCATGCTCTGGCTTTGCGGTCCCTCCCCAGCCCAAATCCCCTTTCGTGGATCGACCAAGAATCTGAATCCGAATCTGAGGACGAAGAAGCCACCCTCTCCGTCCAGTTACACCACCGGGACTCTCTCTTCTTCAATGCCACCCCAGACAGGCTCTTCGCCCTCCGCCTCCAACGCGACGCCGCGCGCGCCAAAAAGCTCGCCGCCGCCGTCAAGCGCGCCGTTATCGGAACCGGCGACTTCAGCAGCTCCGTGATCTCGGGCCTCGCCCAGGGCAGCGGCGAGTATTTCACGCGCCTGGGCGTCGGCACGCCGCCCAAGTACGTCTACATGGTGCTCGACACCGGCAGCGACGTTGTTTGGATCCAGTGCTCCCCCTGCCGGCAATGCTACTCCCAGTCCGACCCGGTCTTCGACCCCACCAAGTCCTCGTCGTATGCCAACGTCCCGTGCGGCTCGTCCCTCTGCCGCCGCCTCGACTCGCCTGGCTGCAACCAGCGCCGGATGTGCCTCTACCAGGTCTCCTACGGCGACGGCTCGTTCACTGTTGGAGAGTTTGCCACCGAAACGATGACGTTTCGGAGGAGTCGAGTCGACCAGGTTGCCATTGGATGCGGCCACGACAACGAAGGCTTGTTCGTCGGAGCCGCCGGGTTGTTGGGTCTGGGCCGGGGGAAGCTCTCATTCCCCAGTCAGGCTGGAGCCCGGTTCGGCCGGAAGTTCTCGTACTGCATGGTGGACCGATCGGCTTCTTCCAAACCGTCTTCCATTGTCTTCGGCGGCTCGGCGGTTTCGCGAAACGCCATGTTCACACCGTTGCTCACGAACCCGAAGCTCGACACTTTCTACTACGTCCGGCTCACCGGCATCAGCGTTGGGGGCGCCCGAGTCCGGGGCATTACGACGTCGCTTTTCGAGCTCGACACCGAGGGGAACGGCGGCGTCATCATCGACTCGGGCACGTCCGTGACCCGCCTGACCCAACCCGCGTACGTGGCAATGCGCGACGCATTCCGGGCCGGAGCGTCCCACCTGAAGCAGGCGCCCGACTTCTCCCTGTTCGACACGTGCTTCGACCTCTCCGGGAAGACGGAGGTGAAGGTCCCGACGGTGGTGATGCACTTCGCCGGAGCAGACGTGTCGCTGCCAGCGTCGAATTATCTCATCCCCGTGGACACCAAGGGCACCTTCTGCTTTGCCTTCGCGGGCACGATGAGTGGGCTATCCATAATCGGGAACATCCAGCAACAGGGTTTCCGGGTCGTGTACGATGTGGCGGGTTCCCGGATCGGGTTCGCTCCTGGCGGATGCGCTTGATTGGCTTCTACTGTGCGGCCTTGTTTGGATGGAGGGAAAAATTCTTTCCCGGCTAGGGTTTCTGCTTTTCTTTTTTTATTTTTTTGGGTTTTCTTGAGGAGCCAGCCAGCCAAATACCTGCAAAAGGAGGCAAAGATTGAAACTTGCAAGCTCCAAGTGGTTTGTCTGTTGTATTACTTATCCCAACCCTAATTTAGTGTTCTAATTAATTAATACAGGGTTTAGGGTAAAGATGAACCATGAATATTAATGGAACCACCCTTACCCTTACATTGGATGAACAGAAGAGATGATCTGATGATCATTTTACTAACACAATCATTCGTCAAACCCTCAGCAGACAGAGACAGATTCTCATGGCGGCGGGCTGGGGCAGAGTCAACATGAGTGGGCACCGATTGCCGAAATCTGCGTCGAAACTCGTGGGACTGGGAGCATCTGCATCTGCCCCTGTTCCCTGTTGCAACACACTTGGTACTTATTATTTTATGCATGTTTATGTTTTGTTGGTCATAACAACTACGAACGATGATAAGAATCCTTCCTTCCTTTCTTCCTTGGTCTGTTCAATAATATAAGTTAGTTAGTGTGATATTAATGCAATTAGATAGCGCCTCTTGGTGCTGGGTGTTGGGTCCTGATATCCCATGAAATCTGCATCCATATTGCAATCCAACATATTATATATAATAATGCATTGGTTGACCAGATCATCAAGTTAATTATTATGGGTATTAAGTTACTTGAGGGAGGTGAAAATATTCCTGCCACTGCCCCTCATGGAGTGTTGTTGGGATGCTCAAGATAAGAAGACAGGCCCAATCTTTGCCATATTTATGTTCAAGGCTTGGAGCCCCAGGATTGGATTTCTTTTGATCTGTTCTGATTGAGCCTTTTGGTGGGTTCTTCTAGGATGATGGGCTTTGAGAGTAAGGGATGACGATGTTCTTGATTCCAAATCCATTTATTATTATTATTAAGCCTCTCGTGTCCACGCTGCTTTAGGCTCCAGACCAAGTATGTATAATAATAATCATTCCTTGACACTGAAGCCTACTTGCATATTGCTTGCATAGTTGACGACAACTCTTAAAAGAGAGAATATCTTCTATGAGCAATACCAATTGCATATCTATTTATTATTTATTATATGCTTTCTCAGTTTTAAGACAAAAAAATAAAAACCTTGTTTCATTAAATTTAAAAAAATAAAATTTTTATTATGCAATGCAATGGAGAGAATATATCATAACTTTGTTTTTATCAATATTGTAATATAGTGGGAATTAAAACTTGGGGAATAACACCTCTTTTGCTTTCCAATTGTCACATATACATTATTATACGAATGTCATATGATAAAGAATATTTTTGCTCTAAGTGAAACTACCAAAAATAGTCATATCATGCTCTTTAAAGGTCATACATGTCCCAAAATATTTAGATCTAGATTCAAATTCAAGTTATGACTGGTAAAAAATCCCAACGTAGATAACTAAATTCGTCCCAATTTGAGTTCAAATCTCCTCTGGTTCAAATTAGGTCATGGGTGGAAGTTGATCATCTATATAGCATTATCATAAGATTTTCTCACACCTACAATATAATACCTTATATTTTCGTAAAGTTGTTATATATTTTAAGTGAGATTAAAATATCAAAAAATATGCTTGAAAAGGCAACAAGTGACTGAATCAGCTGCAGAGAATGCACTGAAACTTAGATACCTAAGGACAAATGTATATTTTTGACGAGTGTCTTGAGGCGAGATTTATGGTGCTGAAAGAAATAAAATCAGAAACGATTTTTCGATTAAGCTAAGTCATAGCATAAAAAGACTAAATGATGGTAAAGGCTTCCCGAAAATCGTATATATCGAGTAATTTTGAGTTATTAATTTTGAGATTTTAAGTATCTCGATAAATTTGATATTTGAGGGTGTAATTGTAATTAGAGAATTATCTAAATGAAATAAGGATGAAATTATAAGCTCGTGTAGTAAAATATTAAAGTTGAGAACTTCAAATAAGGGCCAAAATGTCATTTAGAAGAAGTTTGGGGTATTAACTTAGATTTCAAAAGTTAAATCCATTCTAACTTTGGATTTGAAAAGCCATTCAATTACATCTTTGAGTCTTTGAAGTCCATGGCTTAGATTGTGACAAGTGGCATAATGTGATTGGTTCAAAAAACTATAAATAGGCACCATAGATTGTTCTCAAATCATTCAAGGGAGTTTTGAGGAGTGAGGCATTCTAAGTCGAGAAGTTTGCTCTAGAGAGAGGGGAGGAAGTTCTACAAGAAGTCGGGAAGAAAGCGGCAGAGAAGCAACAAGGAGCGAGCCTCGTAGGAGTTGCGGGTCTTCGTCAGAATTTGCCAAAATCAGTAAGAAAAAAGCAAGGTAAGTCTGATTTTTTTTTTTTTTTTTTATAATCCTGTAGAGGGGGAAGAGTGGGTCGCGCAGATTCAAACGGGGGTCGAATTAGAGTTAAAATGAGAAAGTTATGGTCGAAAACCAAACTAATGTGAAGCTGTCTGAATCTGGTAGGCAGCGCGTGAAATACACGCGCCGGAAAGTGGTTGTGTGCGAAGATGTGTGGCCAACCTTTCCAGGGCGCGTGAGGGGCCCATTTTTCTTCAACTTTTCCATTTTTGTCCCTACTTTAATGCCTCTCAACCCTATGTAAAAATATTTGAGATTAGGTTTACCGAAATATATGTTTTCTACAAAAACTTAGGCTGTTTGCAATAAAACCGTACCGTCCAAGAGATAAACTAACAAGGTGAAACTCCTATACTCTAAATCTTATTTTTTATTCTCTTATGAGAGACTTCTATTACATGAGATGTGTTGTGAAGTTCTTGTACGTAAACTTTTATTGTTCTCTTACGTGAAATCATGTTGCATATATGAACTATATTTTTTCTGAAAAATATATGTTGTTGGCTTTTTAACTGTTGCATTTATAAATTTTGTGTGGCCATACTGTTGTACCTATTTGTTGTTGGTCGAGGGTAAAAGTCGGATATCCCTCGAGAGGCGCTATGTGTACGCCATCAAGAAAGCTCTCGTGAGGAAGACCGTGAGCTTAAAGGACAACGGATGTGGTGCTTGCATGAGTTTTATGAAGTCGGGCCGAGGTGATATGGTTAGGGACCTCTCGAGAGGCACTATGCGTGCGCCATTGAGAAAACTCTCGTTGGAGAAGGCCAACATGTTCACGAGACACTTCGGAGTAGTTTTCGTTATTTTCCTCATACGTTTTATACTTGTTCATGAATTGATATAAATTGTTTTGGAGTTTCTTATTAGAAGATTTATCTTCTAATTGGACTATATCTCTGGAATATTCAAACGTTTCAGGTTTGACGAAAGGCTCTAAGAGAAAGAAGGTATTTAAAGAATAAGCTTAATTTATTTCTCGTAACATGTTTATCATATCTATGTTTATGTGTGAACCTATGTAGAATTTGGATATGTTTAAGACGTTCAGTTATCACTTGTGAGAGATGATGTCCATGTAATACATTTTGTAGACGTCTTGAACGATTTTATTTATGATAAATAAAGCATTATGGTGTGAACCATATCAGGTTCAATTTAGCTTTCACATTTGAAATTTTAACACATGTCCTAATTATTCGATTATTGGGTTTGTTAAGCTGAGAAGGTGAAAATTAGGATTTTTGGGATATTGTGTGATATATGTCAGCTATTGTGATATAAAAAATTTTTATATTCCCAAAATTCTAAATTATAACACACTCAAAAAATTTGAGGTGTTACATACAATATATCTATATAAAAACACATTTTCAAGAAACAAATAACATTATTTATCACATATGATTACTTTATTCTTTTGTTAATATTGAGTTTGACTTTACGATCGAAGAATATGTCAATAGATTCAATCCCTACTCATGCTACTCAAGCAAGTTTTGGACAAGTTTGAGATCAAACACAACTACTGTGTTGTAACATACCTTTCACGAGGTTTTCTTTAGAGGGCTTCAAAAATAAATTTTCTAGAGAAGTTAGTCTGAACCCAAAAGAATGCTTTCTTTCAGAAGGGTTTTTGAGGCCCTATTCCCTTAAAACTTGAGTAATCTTCTGAAAACCCTTTGGGGACCAATTTCCTTGAAGGCCTAGGCAACCTTCTAAAACCCTTCAGGGACTAGCTTTCCCCAAGGCTTAGCCCACCAAGGTCTTCTTGAAACCTAACCCAGGGATAGCTGGACACCCTCACTCGAAAAGTCATGACCACATATCTTTGTGCATGCGTGCCACATTTCCCACATTGCCACGTGTTTCAATCCTTTAAGGGGTATAAATACCCCCTAACCCCTTGTCTTTCGGATCATTTGGCCCAATTTGAAGACCTCTCTCATATTCTTTAGCACGTACCTTTCCAAAGACCTTCAACTCTTCAAGGAACATCATTTACATATTGCATCTACACAACATATGCATCCCTTCAACGCTAAAACCACATCTAGCTTAAGTATCGGAGGGCCCGTGCATGATAGATCCATGCATGCCTTTTGACCGTCTTCAATCTTGTAGATCAAAAGACTCAAATACCTTTTTGAAAGACTCTTCCACACAACTCCATTCGGGAACCTTTCTGTAGCCTCTCACACCTGAAGACACTTCTCCCTCTGAATTGTCCTTCTATTAGTACCTCTTCAAGTGATCTCTTTTGAGCAAAACTTATTTTTTCGCCTAGTTCTATTGGTTTTCTGTCAAGCTTTTTCAAAACAAACAAATTTTAATTATTTTATTCCAACAACAATAACTAGTCACAACGACTTAAGATATAATTGATAGTGATCGATTCCAACCATTAACATCAACAAAAATTTCACAATTAAATATATAAATAGCATTGTGGATGCATGTATAAGAAATTTAGAGATCTGAACACATTGATGACAAGTGGCCCAAGAGCACTAGAAGTACAGCCAGAGCCCATCCTTGCTGGAATTCACACATTGCCTGCTGGAAACTTTCCTCATATATATATATATATATATATCAACATTTCACAAAAAATATATGTATATTAGTAAAAAAAAAAATTATTTTGATACTTAAATTTAACACTTATAATATTATTTTATATTAGAAATTATAGCTGATTACAATTACTTTGTAACGGGCAGTTTAAGAATAAAAGAAAAGTAGTAAATAGGGAGTAAGAGGCAGCTATGATTAGGAAGCGCAGGAATCAAATAATTCCCATGAAATGAATCAATGAGACGGACACAAAGGTCACTCCTTTGCTAGCATTCCATCTCTCCAACCAAAAAGCCATTATCAACACGCCCCCCCCCCCCCCCCCCCCCCCCCCCCCCCCCCCCCCCCCCCCCCCACAACCCCCCGGGCGCTCTCTCTCTCTAGGTTTTCTTTCTTTCCTTTCCGGAGAAACCTTACCTGAACACAGAGTCAAAATTGCAGCCGAAAGAAGTAAAACCCACCAAGTTACCCATTTCTCTACACAGACAGGGACTGTATAGTTTGGGGTTCTGAATGGAATTGGATAGCATTGAATGCATATCGTCGTCGGATGGTATGGACGAAGATGAGATCCACCATCTTCTTCACCCTCAGTTTCAATCTTCCAAGCCCAACAACGTCGTCTCCCCTGCGATCCATCCAACCACAAGTGTCCATGAGCTTCTTGAATGTCCCGTCTGTACCAATTCAATGTACCCTCCAATTCACCAGGTTTGTTCTCTCGTTCAATTTGAATTTGTGGGTTTCTCTTCCTTTTGCCTCCTTTAATTCACGGCTCCTCCTCCCGATTAAGCCTCTGTGCGTGTGTTTAAATTCGAGGGTTTGGTATTTCTGTGTTGAACGATTCAAATTCATAGTAAATGCTGCATTCTCTTCGGGAAATCGTCGGTGGGTGGGTGGGTTTTTGTTTCTTGGCATGATTTCGTTCTTACTACTTTTCGTTTTTTTACTGATTGATGCGATTAGGTTGGATTTAGGGGGAGATGATGGCTGGCCTGAGTGATGGAATTATTATGGTCTGAAAGGGGCTTTCAGAGTCATTTTTATTTTTTGGAGTTTTGTTTGGTTTAAATGTGATGAAGAAAACTAATGCAAAAGGTGGAGATCTGTTTGGTAGAAAGGTCTTTTTTTCCTTTTTAATCAGTAAGTGGCTTTATGCTGTAAATTGATATTTTTTTTTATTTGCTTTTAGCTATTTGACAAGCTTGGATTTTGGTTTGAGCTTTACTGAAAACTGTGATTACGTTCTTTATACATTGATCTTGTAGGAGAGTGAATACTGGGAAAGCAGTGAATCAAAGAGCTTGTTGGTTTTATGCATATCCAGATTAATTTGTTGGAGAGAAACTATGGTTTCCCTTCTCAACACAACACCCATTTTCCCTCCTGATACCTCACCAAAAAAAAAAAGGGCCAATTGGCTTCCAAGTCATTTCTCACTCCCTTATTTATGATATGACTCCTTTTTGTTGCTCAGGTCTAAGGGTGCAAATGAGCCAAGCTGCTTGGGCTTGGCTCGGTGTTCAACTCGATAAAATCTCATTCGAATTCGTTCGTTAAACTAAACGAGACAAGCTTGAGCCAAATTTGAAATTCAATTTATAAACGAGTTAAGTTTGAGCTCAGTAAAGTTCAGCTCGTTAGTTCGCAACTTGGCTCGAATAGAGGCTCATGAACTAGATCGATTATAGGTTCGTAAGCTGTCTCGAATAGAGATTCGCGAGCTAACTCGCTTATAGGCTCGTGAGCACCTTGTTAGTTGATATTAATAAAAATTATTATTTTTTATGTTTTTATATATAGGATAACATCATTGAAATTCTTCTACCACATGAAACAAAACAAGATATGTGATTCTTGGAAGCTTTTGATATGTTGGTATTTTGTAGGTTGATATATGCGATTTGATATATAATTATGATTATTGATTAATATTACAATTTCAAATTGTAGGTTGATATTTGGAGTGGCTAATTTGAAGTTGAATTGAAAATATATTTGTTGTGCTGTAATTTTGATTATGTTTGTATTTTGAAAATAACTAAATAAATAATTTGATTATTTTTTTGTACGGTAAATGATATTGTGCTTATTATAATTTGTGAAATTGTTATTACTTAATTATTATGTTGATGTTATATTTGTTGATTATCAGGTTGGGTTCATTTAGGTATATTTATTGATTATCAAATTGATATTTGTTTTTATTATAGATCAATTTATTAAATTTTCTTAAATAAAACTTTGATATATTTTAGCCCGAGCTCAAGCTCGAGCTCAGGCTCTGCTAATCGAGCTCAAGCTCGAGCCAAGCTTCCAGGCTTGACTCAAACTTGAGCTCGAGCCAAGCTTCCAGGCTCGACTCAAACTTGAGCTCGAGCTCGAGCTTGTGATAAAATTTTTTGAGCTGAGCCGAGCTAAGCGAAGCTCGGCTCGACTCGACTCATTTGCACCCCTACTCAGGTCCTCCTCAGAAGCTGAAGGGCAATTGCAAGCATTTGTTTGAGAATTATATATTTTTGTGTGCATACTGGCTCATATTAAATGTTGAATACTATCTATTTGGCACTTGGGGCGGGGAGGATAATAGATTCCATTCATGAAAATAATAGGTTGGAGATGTTTTCTGATAATCTATTATTTTTGCTTCTTCTTGAGGCTAAAAATTTAGAGAGAGAAAATAACAATTCAAATGATCTAGAGACGTGCAAAGGTATGATCAGAGGGCCTTTAGTATAAGAGGAGACATATCTGTCATATTAAAAGGGTTTCATGAAAACAAAGTTGAAACCTTGCTTTTATTTGGAACTTGTTGATGCATCATGGTGAAAAATGAGTCATGCAAATCAAACATTTTATGTTGTCTGTTGCAATGAGTGTCATACACGAACTGGTCTGTCTGGAGGCATCCCTGGTGGCTGATGGTGAGCCTCTTGAGGATGCAGTGTCCACTGAATCTAGGTGCATGTCATACCAAGGGGGGCAAATGGAAAGTTGAGGTAGCCAAATGGATGAGAAAAACAGGTGAAACCCTGCACAGATAGAGATATTAAGTCATTTCTTTTGTCTCCTGATGCAGTAACTGCTTCATTATTTATAGTTTTGTCTGGGCTCTGGCACCAAATCTTACACATTATTTCAATACCTGTATGCCGCTCAATTATTGCTCATTGAGTGAGTAATCAACCGTTACCTGCATAGTTGATTCGTCCAATTGGTTGGGTGACTTGCTATGCTATCTCTTTGTTGGCGGTTTGTGCCGCGGAGCATTTATTGCACTATTGGTGGTCAATGTCAAGGCATGGTCCACCTCAATGGTATATTCCTTCGATGTTCTCTCAACTAAGGATGGAAATGGGTCCCATTTACCCATTTAAAGTTACAACGATTATCAAAAATTCATATTTTGAGTCATAGAGATAAATTTTATTTGAACATTTACTAAAATAATCCCTAATTACCCATTTAAAATTGAAATAAGTTTGAAAAATTCATATTTGAATGATATAAACGTAAGATATATTTTGAACATTTACTAAATGGGTATGCAAATGGGTAATTGGGTGACCCGTTGCCATCTCTACTCTCAACTAGTGTGATTAAAGGCCCAATTACTTCAATAACATTTAAACATATTCAGTGTCTGATACACCCGCATAATTATCCACTACATTTGTTGGAACCAGATGTTTAAGGTGCTGTCATGACATACATCTGTTTTGGGACCTTCCTGACCTTCATGGATACAAATACTCTGGTGTGAGAGAAACTTATGCGAAGTCAGTGTTAATGAGTATAGCTGGTAGTGGCACTGAGAAGTGAGAGTTCCCAGTTCAACTCCAGTGACATCATTTCTTGTACTGTTATATATTTGAGGCAACTTTCTGAGATCTAAACAGTCCATTTTTGCTTTTTTGGGTTTTATTTCTATTATTTTTTGCAATGGTGTTTATCAAAGAACAAAAAAAATACCATTTTCTTGGAATATTGAAGAAGCTGAATTGCTTAGCCCTTTTTAAGAGGATTTACAGGTTTTCATTCTAATAAGATCATAGAGTGCAGTATTTCCTCAGTACATGGTAGAAGCATCCTTGTCATTTTTAATCTTTGAAATAAAATTTCAGACTTCTAGTGCACACACTCAGAGGAACTTGAGGCGTGTGTCATTTAAAAAGTTCTTCATAAAAGAACTGCAAGTTGGAGTCTGTTAATGCTGGCTAAAGCTTTCCATGAGAGAAGTGGTTTCTTAGGAAATGGAAGTCTTGGAAGTAAGTCCCCGAGAAGCAATGCGTTGAACATGAAGATATATATGTATTAGCAGCATGGTTGTTAAACTCTCGATTTTACGGGTACGATTTTACGATTTTGAAGTTGAATTGCACTCGATTTTACATGTTGAAGACCCTCTTACGATTTTACGATTTTAACAATCTTGATTAGCAGGATATATTTGTAGGGAGAGGTCAATCTTTGGGTCCCTTCCCTTCAAGGTTATCAATGATAACTATTTCTAGAAAGTGGCTTTGGTATTGCAGGTCATCGATGTGCCGTCTTTAAGACCTTAACAGTCTGTGTACTTAATTCATATGAGGCTAGTTCTCTGCATGATATCTTCAAGACTTCCATCCTTGCTGCAATTCCTTTGTACTGGAACGTGAATTAAACTTTTTGCTGCAATTCCTTCATAGGACTAGATTCAGTTGAACTGGCAAAATATCTATGGCTCTAGATCTGTCAACCGTGCTGAAGAACTAAAGTTGGTGTAACAATAAATCCTTTATTCATGCTGATAGCATCTTTCTGTTTATCTACATTCCAACTCATTATTGATTTACACACACTTAATCCCATCTGCCTTTACAAATATTGATATGCATGGTAATGGATATTGAGTTGCTGCTTGTATGCACATTTGTACACGTGCCTCATTAATTATTATACATCCATCCGTACATATGTTAATATATATGCATTTTAGGACTTTCATTGGTAAGCTATTAAAATTTTACTGGTGAGTTTTTTGTCTTCAAAAGATGAGTCTTTTATGAGAAGTTGTGCTTTTCAGTGTCATAATGGGCACACCCTCTGTTCAACGTGTAAAGCTAGGGTGCACAACCGCTGCCCCACTTGTAGACAGGAGCTTGGTGATATAAGGTGTCTAGCATTGGAAAAGGTCGCAGAATCGCTTGAGCTGCCTTGTAAGTATTGCTCTCTTGGGTGCCCTGAGATCTTCCCCTATTACAGCAAGCTTAAGCACGAGACCGTATGTAACTTCAGACCATACAACTGCCCGTATGCGGGATCAGAATGCTCGGTTGTTGGGGATATTCCATACCTGGTTAATCATCTTCGGGATGATCACAAAGTAGACATGCACTCCGGATGCACATTCAACCATCGATATGTGAAGTCTAACCCAAGGGAGGTTGAGAATGCCACATGGATGTTAACAGTAAGTTTATATTCTGATCTCCTTATCAACTCATACGACTGTGCGTATAAGCTCCCACTTCCTCTGTTGGGCATTCATAATTCTTGCTATTTGCTCTGTTGAGCATGGCAATTTTCAGCTATTATGGTCACTGCTAGCTAAAACATTTGCCATATATCTTATCTTCCCTTGTTTAGGTTTTCAATTGCTTTGGGCAGTACTTCTGCCTCCATTTCGAAGCTTTCCAGCTGGGGGTGGGCCCTGTGTATATGGCATTTCTACGGTTCATGGGCGACGAGACGGAGGCCCGGAACTACAGCTACAGCTTGGAGGTCGGGGGAAACGGCCGGAAACTCATCTGGGAGGGCACTCCGAGAAGTATAAGGGACAGTCACCGGAAGGTTCGGGACAGCCATGACGGGCTCATTATACAGCGGAATATGGCCCTCTTCTTCTCTGGAGGCGACAGGAAAGAGCTGAAGCTGCGCGTTACGGGTCGCATTTGGAAGGAACAGCAGAACCCGGATGGCGGGGCTTGTATTCCAAACCTCTGTAGCTAAATATATATATATATATGTATGTATTTTATATGGGTGATGATGGAGAAATGCTGACACTTGTTGGTATTGTGGATGTTGTTCGCTGGTGCTGGAAGTAGTTTTTGCTTTCTTGGTGGTGTTCAATAAAAAAGTTGATTTTGCTTTGCTTGGTTTTAAGGACAATCGGAATGCATTGGTAAATGGTAATTCATCACAACATTTAGGAAGAAATTAAAAATCTCAACTTTGCTTGCATTTGTGTTGGGGAGTACAAAAATGGAGCAAAGCCATTGTGGGAATGTTTGCGTGAGGAGGAATGTGTTGCTGTGGATTCTTCAAAACAATACAATTCAGTGACTATAAATTAAATGTCAGAAAGAAATGAAGAAGATGAAGAATCAAAACCCATCACGATCAGCAATGGAAGCCCACCACGGAACCGTCGTTCATTCGAATGGCGACTCGACATCTCACGCCGCTCTCCACTCTATGACTGAACAACTTTAAAACCCTAACCCTCCCCACAAGCTTCATCCGCGTCTCTATCTCCATGGCCTGATCCGCCACTCCCACGGCTGTGGCCGGCAGGGCGGAGGCGGAGGTGGAGGCGGAGGAGGCGAGGGGGAATTGGTGGACGTCGAGCTTGGCGGACAAGTGCTGGGTGCGGCCGGCGGGGATCTGGCCGGCGGGGATGAAGACGAGGCCAAGGGGGCTGCCGGAGTAGACGAGCTGGAGGGAGCTGTCGTAGTGGGTGAAGGCGTCGCGGTTGGGGTTGGTGACGGAGGCGTACTGGAAGAGGGTGAAGTTGAAGGCGCCGTTGGAGACGGAGAATGCCGGGAATTGGACGGCTTCGACGGCGATTCTGGGGTCTTTGGGCTTGAAAAGGAAGAAGAATACGGTGACGGCGACAATGGCCAGGAAGAGCAGGAAAAGGGTTGCCACTACACATGAAGCCACGTTCGCTCCTCCTCCTCTTGATCTCTGAGATCTGTGCTGCTGGTAGTGAGGAGGTTCGCACATTTCCCTGAGAGAGAGAGAGAGAGAGAGAGAGAGGGGAAAGTGGGAGAGAGAGAGAGTGAAAGTGAGGAATAACGATTAATAACCAGTTTATTTATTTATTCATTTCTTTAATGATTAGTTTCACTTTCTTCGTAAGGAGGAAAGAAGATGAAGATGGTAAATGGTAATTTGACCATGTATAGTCTCGTTACCTACGTTGCTATCTATCTATGTTTAATACAAAATTTCTTCATTTTCTTGTTTGAATTTAAATAAGTTAAAAGGTTTATTACCATTGATATGAGTAGCTGTTACTTCAATGTGAATTTAAAAAATTATCAAACTTGAGTTTCTAACCTTTACATGTCAAATATATGAATGAATAGCAATGAGAATGTAATTTAAGATTTATAACCTTCAAAATCAAATTCCGACCATTTTGATACCATCGCCATTTCTAATAATAGCAAGTGTGTTGTGTGGTTGACTTGGCATTCATGACTGTTGCCTCAAACACACAAAAACATAACAGTTCAATGCAACAGTACAAACGGATGCTTTGTAATTGTTGCAATCTGGGTTGATGGATTCATTTGCTCAAATTCCCAAAATGATGGACCAACTAAAATAAATCTTTCTCTCTATATATCAGGTTATCTACTTTGTAAATGCTGGGGAATCCTCGTTTTCATATGCAACTAATCTTTACTTGAGATTTTGTTTCTAGAAAGAGAGACACAGAGATGTAACTGCTAAAGAGACATTTCCTCATCACAATCGATTCTATACTTCTGTAGGCTACATAACTGCTAAAGGGTCAAATTTACAAATCTGTGAAGCTAACATGATGAGTGAGAGATGTGAAAAGAAGCACAATGCTCAATTTGCAGCATGTGACAAGATTTCCGATCAAGTGTTTGAGAACTGCTGTATAAAGGTTTCACCCTCCAGTATCTGGGAAGCCATCCCGCATATTCAATCAAACAATCGAAGAATGTCTTGCCCAGAATAGCTTCTCCATATGCAGTCAGGCCTGCGATTCGTGTTCATGCTCAGAAATCTTGGTCTTCTGCTCCAGTGTTCAGCACAAAACTCGGAAATGCCAGAGTTATGTCCCTGGAAACAGATGAAAAGGTCATGAATGTATGTATGCCTTTGAAATGGTCATTTAACAAACTTTCACAATAAGAAGTGAATGTAGACTTGCATCAGATATGGAATAGTCATGTTCTTCAACAATGACGGATTCTTTGCTGCGAATTGTGTCCACTCTTCCTCATCAATTCTACCATCCGCTTTAGAATCTACTTCTGAGAATGTCTGTGTATAGATGGAATTTCCCAAATCAAAAACCAAATTTTGCATTAAGAGAATCAACAGTATAGCCGAAATCCTCCACTAGATCACATAAGAGAATTAACCCAATAGCAAACATCGTGCACCTTATCAACAATTGTTTCAATAGTATCATTTGACAGGTTCAGATCAGATTCATGAAGAAGGGCCAGCACCATCTCCTTCAACTGTTGATGATTTTCACAGGAAAGAGTTCCAGAATTAAAGTTTTTTCATATAGAAATCTTAAATTGCTTGACAAAAGAATGAGGGAAGTATCTAGAAAATGAGAGGATTGTCCTTTATCAGTTTCCAAGCGAGACACAATCAATAAGTGTCATGTTACAAGTTTGACAAGAGAGTTTTTGAGGAATTGATAACGAGAATTGGGAGAGAATGGAAGATATTTGGGAGGAAAAGAGATCCGAAGAGAGAGAGAGAGATTTAGAGAGAGAGAATTGGAGGGAAACTAATTTCTAATTTCATACATGTGTAACTTGGTGCTTGATCAATTACTTATACTGATCCAGGCTAAGTTTGGGTGCCAAAAACTGTTAGTCCCTTGTCCATGTGCGCTTACAACGGTTAACAGCATGTTGGAACATTCTACCAGCCATGTTAAAATAGAAATTAAAATTCTAGTAGCCTAACTACACCTTTATTTAGATTACTCAACTAGCTACCATAACAATCCTCACCCCTTAAAGTATTTATTGTCTGCAATAAATATGTAGCAAGCTTGTAACATTGGGAAATTGTTGGAGAAGCTTTGACAAGTATTCCCAAGTGTTATTGTCAAAGTGAAGGAAGACCACTGGACTAACACCTATATCAGAGGGACTCCATTGTAATGTATAACCCTTTTGTCCACGATAGCAGTTGGCACGATGTCTAGAGGCGCTTCTCCCACCATAGGAGGTAATTTTGGGGTAGATCATTGTGTGCCCACGGCTTTCTTAAGAAGAGAGACGTGAAGACAAGGTGTATCCTCGCCTTCTTAGGCAGTTGCAACCGGTAAGCTACTACCCTGTTTTCTCCAAAATCGTGAAGGGCCCATAATACTTGGGGTTCAATTTGGATATGGGTTGTTTGGTCAGTGCCCTGAAGTGTTGCTAGTTGAGCTTCAAATATACTTCTTCCCCCACCAAGAAATCTCGTTCTCTCCTCTTTCGGTCTGCTAGTTGTTTCAGCCTATTCTTCTCCTTGGCCAACTCATCTTTTACCATTCTTAGCACCTCTTGTCTTTGTTGTAGATAGGCCTCAACTGCTACTACTATTGTGTGGCCTCCTAGGGTAGGAAGTAGGTCTGGCTTGTAACCATACAGAGCCTCGAAATGTGTCATCTCGATCGAGCTGTGGAAGCTTGAATTGTACCACCACTAAGCCACTGCCAACCATTTGTGCCAGCCCCTCAGCTGCATAAAACTCAAGCACCTTATATACCCCTCCAAACACTGATTAACACGTTTTGTTTGACCATCTGTTTTCTAGACGGTATGTTGTAGACATTAGGAGTTTGGTGCCTAGGATTTTCATGAGCTCCTTCCAAAAGAGGCTGGTAAATATTCTGTCACGATTAGATACAATTGACCTTGGGATTCTATGTAGCTTAACCACATTCTCCAAGTAGGCTCTACCCACTTCCCGTGCTGTAAAGGGATGGGTTAATCCTATGAAGTGGCTAAATTTCGTGAACCAATCCACTACTACCAGAATACAGTTATTCCATTTAGATTTTGGTAGCCCTTCAATGAAGTCCATGGTAACATTAGTCCATGCATGGTCAGGAATTTCTAGAGGTTGTAGTAGTCCTAGGTGGGCTACTGTTTCATGCTTACATCTTTTACATACCTCACATCTCAAGATATAATCTCATACATACTTCCTTAGCTGTGGCCAACAAAATATATGTCTGGCCTTGTGATAGGTACTCTAGATACCCGAGTGTTCTTCGATGGGTGATCCATGAAATGCATGTACGATCTTGTCCTTCAAGTCTTTACAATCTCCGATCACCATCTTGCCCTTATACCTTATTACCTCATTAGCCAATGAGTAGCCTGGTTTGTTAGCTGCATTAATCGTTAATTGCTCTAGCAACTCATTGGTCCATTCACCCTTTTTTGTAACTGTCAGTGACTTCTTAGAGCCAATCAAGCACTACTGTAGAGATGGCTGCAACCATTCCTTCCTCATAGCGGTGTCATAAGACGTTTGTTGCAACAATCTCATTCCCTTTCCTAAATTGAATCACATAATCTAATTCCATGAGTTTAGCCATACCTTTTTTTTGCAGTTGAGTTTGCAATCTCTGTTGTAGGATGAATTTCAAGTTCTCGTGGTCCGTTTTAATCACGAACCTTCCCTTTTCCAAGTAGTGGCGCCACCTTTCCACAGCCATTAACACTGCCATCAACTCTTTTTCATAAATGCTAAGACCTTGATGTCTAGCTAGAGCTTAGCTGAGAAATGCCAAAGGCCCGACCCTCTTGAGAAAGCACTGCTCCTATCCCTGTATTACTAGCATCTGTCTCTAGTGTGAAGGGCTTATTAAAGTCGAGCAAGCCTAATGTTGGCACATTACCCAGGGCTTTTTTTAATTGCTCAAAGGCTTGTTCTGCCTTGGGGTTCCATTTGAATCCGTCTTTTTTCAACATTTTGGTCAGGGGCTTACTTATGGTGCCATAGTTCTTCACAAACTTCTGATAGTAACTAGTAAGTCCTAGAAACCCCCTTAAGGCCCGAATGTTAATGGGTTTGGGCCATGTCACAATTGCTTCTATCTTCTTGGGGCCAATCCCCACTCTAACCCCTGAAATAACATGCCCAAGGTATTCTACCTGCGGCTGTGCAAAGGCACATTTTGATCGCTTGATACATAGCTGATTGAATCGCAGGATCTGAAATATAACTCTAAGGTAGATAAGGTATTTATCAAAAAAAGGGTTGTAGACTAATATATCATAAAAAAAAAAAAATCAACACGGATTTTCTGAGGTAAGGTTCGAAGATTTGGTTCATAAGGGCTTGGAATGTAGCTGAGGCATTTGAAAGGCCAAATGACATGACTGTAAATTCCCATGATGTGTTTTGAATGTTGTCTTATAAATGTCATTAGGGTCCACTCTAAATTGCAATTTGGTGAATATAGTTGTATGTTTAAGTTCATCTAGTAGATACTCAATGATTAGAATAAGGAATTTATCCTTAATGGTGATAACATTGAGTCGTCTGTAATCAACACAAAAGCGCCAAGTGCCATCTTTCTTTTTAAGTAATAGGATAGGGGAAGCAAATGGCTATGGCCAGGGCAAATAATTGATTGGTCTAATATTTCTCTGACCATCCTCTCAATTTTAGATTTGAGTTTGGGTGGGTACCGTTAAGAACGAATGTTTACCGGTTCAGCATAGGGTATAGGGATGTGTAAAAAAATTATCAAATCGTGAAAATCACCTGCACCAAACCGCACAATTTTTTGGGGGTGCGGTTTGACACAGTTTGAGAAATTCTCAAACCGTGCAATTTGTGGTTTTTTTGGTTCGGTTAAAACCAAACCGGCCAAATAGTGTATTAATAAAAAAATTAAAAATATATGCTTGCTTGACCATGAATTATATTGTGGATTTTTGTGTTATTTTTATATTATGAACATGTGGTTATGTTGTATATTTTAAACTTTTAAGTTTGCATTTTTTATTAGATTGTAACTTATTTTAGTTTTAAACTCCAAGATACTATAAGAATTTAAAAAATATGATTTTATACATTGATTTTTATGTTTTAATTAAAAATTTACAAGTTAGTAGAGGAAGCACCAAATGAAGCAATATAGAAGCACCAAACCACAGAAATTGCACCACAAAATGCGGTGTGGTCTAGTGCGATTTGTGCACATCAAACCAGACTGCATGGTCTAGTTTAATGCCAAACCGCACATGCGGTTTGGCATATTAAATCCCTCCCAAACCTCCCAAATCGCACCGTGCACACTCCTAATGGGGTATAAGAGGTATGGTGTGGTCCAATGAACGTTTAAGGGGCAATACCTTAAGTTCTACGAAGAGATCCTGATATTCATTCAACAATGAATCTAAAAGAGTCAATTCATGTACCTGCCGGAAGGGTTCTAAGCATCCCCTCCCTAAATTCACCTCTTATTGTTCAGTGGCTTCAATAGAAAATAATTGAGCCACTTGTGCCCATTTCTTCCTGAACATCTACTGCAGTTTCTTTCCCCTCATCATTTTACAGGCACCTACCTCTATATTGCCCTGTAGAACCGCATTTTTTCTCTTTTTTTTTCCAAAGTTACTTCCATATTGTTGAAATCTGTTGAAGAAATAAAAATAGGACTGAGCCGAGTCTTGAAGATTCTAAGATAATCATCCATTATCATCTTCCTATTTATTTTGTTTTATTTATTTCTTGCTTTGTATTTGTTGAGAAATCACCTGTGTAAACCAACACACAGTCACACAGCCAAGACTAAGAGAAGTACCAAGATCCATAAATAACCCAACTAAACGAAAGACAATGAAGAACACAACGAAAATACTTGTTCAGATTAATAGATCCTACTCACGGTAGAAGCTCCACCTCTAGTCAATCCACTATATGAATATGAACAAGGGATTTACACAATACACGCACAAGATCATCTCAGTCACTGTCAAATCAGAAACCAAACCAAAATTAAGAAGACAAAACAAACCAAAGTACAAACCTCCAAATACCCGAGCAACCTAGTACTCATACCTCACCAATCTCTCACAAAGAAAAACCCCAAGTAATACATACTTACCGTGAGACGAGATTGGAAAAATGCCTTACCGTCTTCTTCTACGTTCTGATCTGCAGAGAGTGCCTTCGATCTTCCGCGTTCTTCTTACCCAATTAGGGCTTATCAAATTCGTGTGTGTTGCCTCTAATTTTCCCTTTTATTTGCCTTCATGCCTATTTTCTTATTTGCCCCAAAACATCCATATATATACACGGGCCAATGGATACAAACAGAATTCATGGGCTTAACATAAACATAGGCTTGGGCTTTAATTAACAGGTCACAATGAAATCGGCCCATATTATATTATATATCCATCCCACTTTATTTATATACATATACACAAATTCACATGAAATAAACCCACATGAAATGCAAATGAAATACAAATAAAATACATCAATATATTTTGAATCACAAATATTAACAGTATTATCTTGTATTATTCCTTAGATTTATCTTTTAGTGTTGTAATCTAGATAATAGGGATGTAATCTAGTCCTAAATCTTAGAAAAATTCTAAGGAAACTACTTGTATAAAGATTTCTTATTCGTATCAATAAAACATGTAGGAATACCGCTTCCCTTTCTCATTTTCTACAAAATCAAAACTAATAGGACTCACATCTCACATCCAATCCACTCCAAGCACAATATAGCAGCCCCCCAACCTAAGTAGCCTGAGGTCAGCCTGGAATTCCTCCCTTTGCATCTCCCAACAAAACCCCAAGCAGGCTGATTTGCTAATCACTTTGTCCCCATTAGCTACTATCACTAACAACGGCTGAGTTCTGGCCGTTGGGAACCTCATGCTCTTAGTCGTGGCTTCATCGATAAAACTGTGGGTGCTCCCACTGTCGATCAATACCATGAGGGAATTGTCTTGCATCTTCCCTTCAAGCTTAATAATTTTGTCATTGGCCACTCCTTTGATGGTGTGCAAGGGATATGGCTCCACTGTCTTCCTTTTCTTCCATCACTGCCATTTCCTCATTTTCCTCTTCTTCGTCTCCTTCATCCAGCAACGGAAGTTGTTTTCTACATTGATGCCTTGGGGTGTACTTTTCTCCACACTTGAAGCACAGTCCGACCTTCCTTCTTTATTCTATCACTTTGTCTCTATTATGCACATTTTGAGGGGTTGCAGGTAACACGAGGTACCTGATACCAGACCCCACCCTCATTGGCCTACTCCCATAGGGTATAATCCCTCATTGCACTCCTTTGTTGTGCCCCTTCTGCTTCCTCATCAAGGATTCAAACGTCATTTCTTATAAGAAGGCCCCTTTTGCCGCTTTAGAGATTGTTCTTAGCCAGAGCACCTACATTGTCAATCTTAGCTCATATCTTAGTCCCCCTATGAAACTCGTCACAAAGTACTCTTTGATTAGGTTGAGGTTCCTGTTCAACATCATAAACTTGAGCTCTTCGAACTTCGCTTGATATTCCATCACCAATCCTTCCTGCCACAAGTGATTGAACTCCTACACCACATCCAATCGGCCTCGTTCCCCAAACCCCTCATTAAGGCCATTTGTGAAATCATCCCAATTATAGCTTTCCCTTACTCTGGATCAGCCTTAAAATCACACATCCCCCACATCATGGAGGTATGTTACTGCCAAGGCCACCCTCTAGTTCTCTAGGACTTGGTGAATTTCAAACAACTTTTCACGTTGCCTGAGCCACTATCGAGGTTTAACACCCTCAAATACTAGTAATTCCAGCTTAGGTACTGAAAATCCGATCTGGTAACGCTCGTCTTCTCTTCGGCATCAATTCTTCCCCTATAGATGGTTCCCCTTCCGATCCCACCAACCTCATACTATGGTGATTGACACCAATTCCTGATAGAATTGGCTCCGATCATTCCCTAGGTGGAAAATCAGGAAAGATCCTCACTTGTGGTTGATTCGCGAACATCACCATAAATTGTTGCAATTGATCCCACAACAAATTTCCCTTATCCCGAACTTCCTGCATCTCTTCTTGGATCTGCAAACGCATATCCCCCCCTAAAGCGATCGGCCAGTGCCTCCAACTTTCTATCCACATTCAAACCTACTATTTCCTCCATCATTTCCACCCTTCCTTACATCTCGGACACCATCGCTGTCACTTGTTAGAGTTGCATCTCCATCCTAGTTTTGTTTGCCATCATTCCAATCGTGCAGCAAATTCCGGCTAAGAGCTTGCTCTGATACTAAATTGTCATATTACAAGTCTGACAAGAAAGTTCTCAAGGAACTGAGAATGAGAATTGGGAGAGAATGGAAGATATTTGGGAAGGAAAGAGATCGGAACGGAGAGAGAGATTTAGAGAGAGAGAATTGGAGGGAAACTAATTTCCAATTTCATACAACATGTGTAGCTGGCACTTGATCAGTTACTTATACTAATACGGGCTAAGTTTGGGTGCTAAAAACAATTGATCCCTTGCCCATATGCGCTTACAATAGCTAACAGCATGTTGGAACATTCTACTAGCTATGCCAAAACAGAAATTCAAATTCTAGTAGTCTAACTACACCTTTATT
Source organism: Diospyros lotus (assembly GCF_014633365.1). NCBI lineage: Eukaryota > Viridiplantae > Streptophyta > Magnoliopsida > Ericales > Ebenaceae > Diospyros > Diospyros lotus. The sequence continues at coordinate 38,414,939 of NC_068349.1, read as the reverse complement.
TAGATTACTTAGCTAGGTACCATAACACTAAGGTATTTAATATAACTGACACATTCAAAAAGGTTTGATTTATCAACCAGAAAAATATATGTCTCGCTAAATTAATTTACAACTATGGTTTACCATAAAAACATCAAGAATGAAACAACAAAGAGAAGAGATAGCAACCCCACAATAATGTCAAGATTGACAAAATGATAGAACATTAACGATTGCAGATTAATTACCTTCCACCTTTAGTTGGTTTTGCACCGCATGGGATCATCGCTCTCTCATATTTCCTTGATTTTTTTTTTCATTAAGGATGTGTTTGATTAGCATGAAAAAAGAAAATATTTTTTAACCCAAATTCCAACTTTTGGTGTTTGATTGATAACCTTTTCTATGAAATTTGTTTTCCACCCAAGTACAAAAATGTCATATTTTCCACAAAATCAAGGAAATCAATTCTTCAAAAGGGGGGTGGGGGAGGGGGTTGGTTTTGATTTTCTATGGAAGTTGGAATTTTTTTTCTTTTTCACCTTGTGCAATTAAACACACCCTAAATAATTGTCATTTAGAACTCTACTTTGGATTTCCAGATACACTTGGTCCCAAGTCCGGATATAGGAGGAGTGCTACATTAGGTAGCCAACAATTATCATAAAACTTCTCACATCAAACAACATAAATTTTACAAAAAAAGAAACATTGGGGTGTAACCCTCCAAGAGAGCAAAGTATTCAGCCACAAAAAGAAACATTGGGAGAGGGTAATTGGGCAAATGTTAACGAGAGAAGCTAAAGTCTTTGAAAACCAATTTGCATTTATCTCTTGTAGGTCAACAATGAAAGCCATTTAACTACTAAGAGCCTCTTTGGTTGTGCTGCGGTGAGGGAGAACAGAGCTTTTTTTATGACAAAAGCGCTTTTCTCCATTATATATACCTTTGGCCAAAATTTTGAAGTGCTTTTAATGACAGCAAAAGCAAAAGAAAAAGCAGAAAATAATTATTAATGCACCAAATTAACCACAACAAACATTTAAATGTACAACGGTTGTCTAATCTAAAAATATTTTTATGTGTCTATATATATATATATATGAATATAAAATTAAAAAAAATAAATAAAGAGCCCCACACCCATGGGTGTCCTTCAACCCCATTGCTGGGGAAGGAAACCCCTAGCCATGGATTTCACTTTTGGCGCCAGCCGCCGCTGCTTTAATACATATTTTTAATGAAAAAAGTAACAAATTATTTATTGTTAAAAATAATATTTAATTATAAAATTTTCAAATGTTGAAATCATTTTTATTTAAATAGTATTAATTATAAAATCACTTCTTTTCATGTCTTTTTTTTTTTGATAATTTAATTGTTAAAAGTACTTTTTTTTTTCATTCATTGACCAAACACATATAACAACTTTAAAAGCATTTTCAATTAATCTACCAAAATGCTAAACTACTTTTTATAAAAAGTGATTTTCGTGACAAGTAGGTTAATTATACCAACGTTAACTGAATTTTGCATTTGGTTACTACTTGATTATTGAACTTTAAAATGTTATCCCTTATTCACTTATTTTTCAAAATCGTTTCTTATCTCTCACTCGTTAACTCATTGTTGGTTAAGACTAACGGTTATATACACGTGTCAATAAAAAATACACGCGGCGCTAATGTGGGCTGATTGTGCATTAATTGCTAATCAAAAGCTGCCACGTGTCATTGACCCTCCCAAATCCCCATAAAATCCTCTCTCTCGCCTCTGGTTGTCGTCCATGGTAGTAGACTCTCCATTCGCCACCATTGCACCCATCGCCTCCATTGACTATCACCGCTATTGAAACCCCTGCCATCAACGAATCGAGCAAAGCTGTTGTTGAATTGATCACTAACTCCCAAAATCAAGTGATAGTGGTGGCTTCAACGATGCCCAACATCGACGGCAGTGTCTGCGTCAAAGGCAAATGGCAATGGCTACAACAACGACGAATGGCAGCTAGAAAGAGGGTTTGCTATTGCGGGTGACAACAGAGGTGAGAGAGAGGGGGAGAGAGAAGGAGAAAGGGTTTGACACGTGGCAGCTTATGATTGTGTGTAAGAGTGGTGAATCAAGTAAAAATTCTAATAAGGGGGGTAAATTTTTAATATTTGTCAAAAGACCTAATTGGACGGTGTGACTCATAGGATGCACTCAAGATGACGGCAATCAACAACTATTAAAAAGGTTAAAAATCATTTAAAATAACTTGAAATTGGTTCATCTTTTACTTGTTTTTACACAACTTTGGATGGTGGCCGACTTCACTAGAACTTTAAATCTATGCATAAGAACCCACCACAAAATATTAGGTAACTCGTCTTTTATATGCACCTGACCTCACTGCACATATGTACAAATGGATGGTTAGACAGCGCCAACTACAAACCTACAATGCCCCCATCAATCAACAAAATCTTCAATATTCAAAGTAATTAATGGGAAATTAGAAACTAATCGTACTTTCTAATATATACACATCTTAAATACATAATAATAGAAACGCTATTCAATACCCACTATCACGTACTAAAGATCCATTTATATGGTAAAATATGATCCAACTGGGAAAAAAACATTGCATGAAAGGCAAAGCGCAGGCATTGAATCCATGGAATTCATAGTAATTTTACAAAATGAGCCAGGTACATCAAGCTGGTTTCATACAAAATTTATCTAGAATTCCCAAAAACGAGTAAATTTTTGGGAGAGAAACTAAATGAAGCTTGTTTTTATTTGATATTCCAGAATTGTGGGTTTCAAAGAATACTTTGTAGGCCACCCATATGCCGGAACAGTTCAAATATTGAGTCGTGCATTGCATTGCATGGCATCTCTAGGACTCTAATCAACAAAATTATATATCTGCTGCAGAAGCAGATGATTATACAGCAACGGAGCAACCTTTACAACAGATGCAAGCAACCGCCATGCCAAGTAGAGCTCCAGCAAGAACCTGGGATGGAGTGTGGCCAAGTAGTTCCTTGAGCTTTCTCTTGCTGATGGGATGCCCCTCGAACAAGTCCTCAACGATCATATTCAGAACCTGCCATTATTACCATAATTTTAGCAGCTACAAATGAAACTAACCTGTGCTTGAATGACCAATAAAACACCGGCACAGACAGTGCAACAAAGGGGCTAGGAAGGGAAGCAAGAAGCCATCATATTATTGATCAGCATACAGTACAATAAGCATCAAGTATCAACTAATAAGCATTGGACTTGAAGCACTGGTTTAAAAGGTGTGGACCAAGGCATGCAATGACAGAAAGAACCACAAAATATTGGCAAATTTAATGATAATTTTATGGAATCAATTGTTGTTCGTAATTTATTGGGTTCTAATTGGAGGGGTTACTGCTATATGGTTCTTCACCTTCTCCTTGGACTACAAAGTTATTTGTTATCTCACATCTCATGTTCTGTGGTTAATCCAGAAGATGTTTATTTGGGGCGTTAGCTGATGTTAGCTATTTGGCATTGTATCTTGGCCCAATTTTCTGGCAATCCTGAAGCTTATTGGGAAGGTTGTGGTTTGAGTTTTAGTTGGGTAGGCTCTGTTTCGGAGTGCTCTTGGTATAAAGGTCTGCTAAATCTTGTAGTCTGTTTTGAGTTCGTAGAGGTTGGGTTTAGGTTCTGCCAGGTTTGAATGATGTGGTGAGGATGAGATTTGTATCTTTCAGTGCTTGCTTTCTCTCAACGAAATTAAGGAGAAATTATAGGCATCATAATGTTTTTTGTTAAATAGACTATTTTTTGAGTAATTTTTTAGCTACTAATATTTTGTAATGTGTACATTTTTTTATTAATTTTTTTACAGAAAAGGGGAAAAAAAAAAAAAAAACAAGGGGGACTGATTGGACTGAATCAAACTATATTGGTCCAGTCCTTATTGAGATCAGTCCAGTCTTCAGTCTGGTAATTTGCAAACAAACCAGTCATGGTCTGGTCTGGTCTAAGGCTGAGCCGGTCCAATCCAGACCACATGAACACCCCTCCTCATAATGGACATTATCAAATTGGCCATTCGTGCATATAAAACACAAAAGAACAACTAGAGAAGTACTCTCTCTGACTATGGCTTTGCTTCTTTCACTTGTCCTTGCCATATGCCTCCAGTTTAAGCCAAATATGCGATGGAGCCAAGACTCCATAAATCAGCAGCAAATAAGATGATAAATCATACATTCATTAGCTAAAAACCCCTTGGAAGCCCATGAATGCACATCAAGTCAAACTACATAGTAAGCATCTGTCAGCTCCCAAAGGATCTGACCAGTTCTCTCACCAGAATCCGGTGAGATTGTCAGAAGAAAGAGAGAGAATGAGAGAAGTTTAGGGAGAATTAGAAGACCAGAGAACAAAGGGGGAAGAGAGAAGGGAGAGAGATTTAGAAAATATCAGAATTCCAGTATTTCATACATTCTTCCAGGTGTGGACAGCTTATATACCTCCAACCAGCCATGTGCGGCTAACGGCCTGCATGTTCTGGGAATTACAAGCAATTAGGCTATTTAACTAAGTACAAGTCCTTACAGCTGTAAGTAACAGGGTAAAACTCCCAATGCTGTAACTTCCGTACTACAATTACTCACTCTCTAGTCTCTATAGCTTCTCTAATTAAGGTACCTCCCTACATAGCTGGTACATGACAGCACCTCAAGTGAATCCCGTGAATGCACATCAAGTATAGATCCCCAAATCTCAAACTAAATAGTGTGGTAATTTAGAATCTTTATGCATGGTTACTAATACCATACTACATCAACTGGTACACATGGTACAGTTGAAAAAAACAGTACTCTCCAAGCCTAATACAGTCGCAGCCAAAATACCATGCAATACCATTCATACTGGGTCAAAAACCATCAATGCTGGGGTATTGCCTAGTGCCCTGAAAGAAAGCCAGACCCCAATATCCCAAATCCCCTTTCTGATTTCAGATTTCGTATTTTGGCTATCAGCTCGCCCTCACCTCAATCTCAAATCTCACTGTTGACCTCGCCTTATCACCACCGGTGCATGTATACTATTTAAGTGTTTTTTTTTTTTATTGCATTTGGCATTCGCAACTTCACCTCCATCACGAATCAAAAGACCATCAAATCTTTTCTGGGACTTTTTGTGTATTGACACAAGTCTAATTATCTTGTCTTGACTTGGTCATTAGTTGTGCCTTTATTATTGTTTTTGTATAGAAATTGTAGAACATTTATGATGAAAATGAGTGGTGCCTCTATATAACACGTTTTGTAAAAATTGAATATGTTTAAACTTGTGTTTACATTAGATTGGCTTCTCTGTTTACATTAATTTTGTTTAGGCACAAGTTAGGAAAATTTTATGCTCCGTTGGTAAGCAAATAATCGCACAACAGACTCCGGCAACAAAAATCACTGTAGTACAATTAAACAAAATCTATTCATTGCCATCGTAAACTGCTTCTTATCCTAACCAAGTTAGGCCGATTGCACTTAATTTATAATGTCAAATGACTTCTAGAAGTTACACCAGCAATATAAATATATGCAAAAGAACAATCGGAACGCCTTTCTTGGCGCAAAACTGTTAGCAACAATCATGGGTTTCAAGTTTGATACCAGGGAGGCTCTACCACCGTGTTAGAAAAAACACTTAAGACTGGAAACAATGAATATTAATGAATAATAAATTACCTCCGCTTGCATACCGGCGTGCCGCCTGACGCCGATTGCATCGTACATGACAATCAAGCTGAAGCCCAAACACACCGGAAACAGCGAGTCGGCCACTCCGTGGCAAAGCGCCACCGATGTGGTGAGGGCGGAGCAGAGCGCGGTGTGAGACGAGGGCATGCCGCCGGAAGCAAACATGACCCTCAAGTCCCACTTCCTCTCCACAAAGAAGTTGAGCACCACCTTCACCGACTGCGCCACCGCCCACGCCACCAAGCCCGACACGAACGTCGGGTTCGCCGCCAGCGTCGCCACGAACGGGCTCAATCGGCCCCTCGCCGTGGCTGTGACGCTCATAATGACCATCCCCAGCCCTCCATTCTGCAAGTAGCCTTCAGGCACTCGAGCTAAATCTTTGATTCTCCGCACCACTGGGAACAAACTCGGGAAGGGAGAGCTGGTTGGGTGGTGGAAATTGCATTGCGGAATTGGTGTGTCTTTGGGATCTAACGAATTGGGTCGGTAGGAAATGGAAATAGAAGAGGGTTTGAAGTTCGAAAGGGCGATGGAATTGGCGGTGAAGATTGAAGAGGAGGCGAAGTAGTTGGGGTTGGGAGGCTTAATAAAGGAAGGTTTTATTGGAGCAGAGTCCATGAGACAAGGCTGAAGGCTCTGGACCTGGGCTCAGTCTACATTGAATCAGATGAGACAAGAGAACCAGGTGGACTGAAGAGAAAGACGGATGAAACTAGGTGCAGACGATGAAGTTTGTGGGAATGAGGGGTTGGTTTGGTTCCATGCCAATCCACCCCATCCTATTATTATTATTGTTGTTGTTTTGTTTTATAAAACATTCTTTGTTAATCAAGACATGGATTGTTATATGGATAAAAAAAAAAAATTATTTACAATCACCTATTTTATTCTTCACAATCATATTTTAATATACTTAAAATATTCTTATTTAAAAATTTATTTTACCCTCCCAATTGTAGTCATTTTATCCCTTAATAAATTGCCCGTCAACTGCCATATGCAGTCCCCCAAAGACGATGCAAGCAAGAACGCCAAATACAATAGAGTGAAGACAAAAAACGAATGAAAATACAACTATAGAGTAGAAAAACAATGACAATATATTCGAATACATATACAAACACACACACATACATATATACATACACAAACACATACGTATATATCTGAACACATAAACAGACACACACACAATTGGCCATACCCATCGATAGTGACCGCTTTTCATGGCCCCCAAACCTCGGGGCTACTTTTCATTCTCTACTCTATATCGCAACCACAAGTAAAGAACCCAAAGAAATAAAGTGAAAATGATGTGAAATCCAAGCTATTATCTAGCAGATTTTTCGTCATTATTTCACATTTTCCTTATCTCACTACTATGTCTACTTGCATGCCTAATTTTCAACCATAACTACGTCGATGCCCTTTGAAAAAGCATTCTCTTCTTTAAAGGCCAAAGATCCAATGAGCTCTTGCTGAACCAAAGAGTTCGATAGCGCAGAGATTCCACATTGCACAATGTGTGTTTATGTATATATATATGTGTGTCTGTGTTTGTGTATGCGTTGTATATGTATATATATGTGCGTCTATGTATATATATATGTGTGTGTTATTGATTTTGCAATCTTCCACCTTTAATGAAGCTCGTTTTCGTGTTTGTGGATTTGAATTGTTGGGGTTTGAGGATGTGTTTTAGGGATGATTGTGTGGAGATAGCTGCGACTGTGTGCAATGGTAATAAAATATAGTACTTTTGGAAAATATTGACTATAAATAATTATTAACGTGACTACAAATAGTAAAAGGGATAAAGTGATATTTCTATTGGTTGCAAATATGAATTTTTTAAGAAAAAATGACGCACATGTATTTTAATGCATTTCAAATAATTTCATAAAAATATTTGAATGTTTCATAACCTTATAATGATTATTTCATATATTGATTCGAAAAGCATTTAAATATTATTTTGATATAATTTTATTTTACTCATTTTAACAAATGTTACATAAATATTTAATTTACCAAGTTTTCCTATAATTTTGTAAGTACTCTATATATTTTGTCATGTACATTTACATTTTTTTCGTATGATCATTTAAATTTGTTGTTATTTCGATTATATTATTGAATCTCATTTTATAGTCAATTTTAACCCTATATTTTAATTTTTTCGTGTATAATTTAAAATTTTCATTATTTTGATTAAATTAATTAAAAAATACAAGTTTATGAGTGATATCGAAACAATAAAAAATTGAGTTGTTATAAGAAAAAAATGGTCAAAGTACGATGATTAATAAATATAAGTCTGTGTAATAGAAATAATAAAAAATTTAAATAACAAAATAAAAAAATTTAAAAGTAAAGTGGTAAAAATATAAGTTTGACAAATTTTCACATTATTCTAGATTTATGTATCTAAATTATGTCAGAATCCCTCTCTTTTTTATTTAAAAATAAATAAATATTATATAATTATATATATTTAAATTTAAATAATTAAATTTATATTCAATATCAAACCCGACCCGACTAAACGAATCCTACAACCATTCGAGAGGGCCGGCTCCTCGGAACCATTCTGGGGGGGGAGGGTAAGGAATATGCTTCTTTTTTTATTTTTTCTTTCGTTTGAATTCTTATGATTTTTGAAATGTACGAAGCTCTCAGCAAGTGAAGTCAAAAATATAAATAAAATACATTAGAAAAGGGAAGAAAATTCAAAAGACGTGTAAAATAGAAGGAAAGCGGCGGGGCAAGTGAGACATTTCAGTGATCCTCCAAGTCAGTCACGCAGCGCCACTGACGTGGACTGGAACGCGCTTCTTGGTTTAAAAAAAAAAAAAAAAAAATCACTTTTAAGAGTAAGTAAGTAAATTCATCACGCTCAGGGTTTGAAATTGAAATCCAAATCCCCTTTCCATCTCCGTCCCCCGTTGCCCTCTCTCTCTCTCTCTCTCTCTTTCTCTCGAGCATTTTGAATCCCCTCCTTGATCTTCACGCTCCTTCCGATCGGAGATCTTCCAGATTTCGGAAACGGTCGTCTTCGCCGTCTAGATCTTCACCGGAAATGGAGAATCTGATAGCACTGGTGAACAAGCTGCAGAGAGCCTGCACGGCCCTGGGCGATCACGGTGAAGAGAGCGCTTTGCCCACGCTCTGGGACTCCCTCCCTTCCATAGCCGTCGTCGGTGGCCAGGTCTGATCTTGCACCGCCAGATCTTTTCCGCTCCCTTTCTATTTCACAGATCCCTTGGCATATTTCTCAACCACACCTGTTGTCTCCAAATTGCTCATGCCAACCTTCTTTTCATATTGTTTCTTCAATGTACTAGCTCCAAGTTCTGTTATTAGGTTCGATCTGAATTCCAATCTGAGGCTGAATTTTGGCTTTCAGAATTTGCTGCCTTGACGAAGCCGTTATTTTGTTGTATTTTGTCTGTATTTAATATCTTTTTGTCTCAGATTATTGGTGATGTATTACTAATATACCAGCTAAAAGTTTGTTTGATTGCGTTCATTTCAAGTCCTAGGTTCTATCCCGTCTCAGAATTCTGTTCTGTTCGTTCCAAAACGTTTGACCTGAAACTGTATTTTGCTGTTGGTACTGTTTTTGTTACGTTAATATGTTAGTTCCAGGGCTTTTTTTTACGTTCTTTTTGCTTTTATCTGAACCAAATTTGGACCCAAAAGTTATATTTTCAAAATCAACCGTCTGGATGGAATTTGGGGGGGGGGGGGGGGGGGATATTTCATTTCCTTCACATCTCCGTTTTTATAGATAGATCAATCGTAAATCAGCAGGAAGCTTATTACCAGTTACCTGAAAATAAGTTATATTCAGCTCTAGGTTTTTGCTTCTCATTTATTCTTCATCTCATTAAATTGGATGATCTTGCATAGAATAGGTTATTATGTTTAGGTGCTGTAATGTGCGGATATTAATATGCAATCTTATCCCTAGCTTCACTGTCTATATTAGGCTTTGATATTGTTGTCCAGTCCTTTAGTGAATGGTTTTTTTCCCTTTTTGGATACATTGGAAAGGAAGTGAATGGATTATTTTCAGATATCTGTGTGTGTTTGTGTGTGTGTGTGTGTGTCTCTCTCTCTCTCTCTCTCTATATATATATATATATATATAACACATATATTAGCTGTGATAGTCGCAGATACCTATTTGTTAGAATCTGGATGAAACCATGGTTTGTAAAATATTCTTTAAGCCCTTTTAGTCCCTGGTGGCTTCATCATCTTGGCAATCTCATTGAATTTGTAGGCTTGTTTCTATTTTATCATTTTCAGAATATTCAGAAAGTTCAAAGTTTTCACTAAATCATTTAAAATTGTTGGGTTGAGATTGTCTTCTGCAATTTGTTGAAGCATTTTTTTGATTGCTAAAGCTGAACTTTTGTTCTGCTTGATCAAGATTGTAATTACAGTTGCTCACGTGTATCATATGTTTCCTCAATATGTTATAGGCTGCCTCTTCGCCTATCATCTAATGCTGGGATGCCTCTTTTGAGTTCCAATCAGATGACGCATCTTTAGTTTCTTTTTTTTTTTTGTGACAAGTAGTGGTATAAAAACACATTCTCCATATTTCCTTTTGAAGATTAGATGGGTGTGTTATATAGCCTTATACCATTCACATTGATATCCTCAAATGTATGTGATTTGTTATAACTTGTATGTTGGACAGTCAATGTAAGCATTTCTGCTCATATGGCCCGGTTTAAACCTGCAATCTACCATTAATAGACAATTTGAGAATAAATGAGTTGTCATTACAGAAGTTGTATGTTTGCTGCACATCTTGTATTTGGATTGTCAATTTAATGAGTGTCTTGTCAAAGTTCCTCTGAGCTATACTTGATCCAAACAAATTCTTTCTTCAATGTCTGAACTGCAATTTGTTTGTTATTACTCTTCCAAGTTAATATTCACTCATCATTCTATCTCTTTGATGGTTTGTAGAGCTCTGGGAAGTCATCAGTGCTGGAGAGCATTGTTGGGAAGGATTTTTTGCCTCGTGGATCTGGTAATTAATGATTTTGCAGTTTTCATATTTAATATTATAACATGTTTGTGCTATAGAAAACCTAAGGTGCACATAAAATATAAATATTTTCAGTTTCAGAAACCATTGATTTACTTATTAGAAAGCTTTAGAAAATGATGTGAACTGCTCTATACAGGAATTGTTACCCGGCGCCCTCTTGTACTGCAGCTTCATCGGATTGATGAAGGAAGGGAATATGCTGAGTTCATGCATCTCCCAAGAAAGAGGTTCACTGATTTTGGTATGTCACGTCAAAAATGATCTTCTGTTTGAATTACCACTTGGCATTTGGTCAGAATCACTTTGTAAGATGAAAGCCTTATTGATATAAATTTAGTAAGATTTTATTTATTTTAAAAAAATGATCAGTAGTTTATATTTTGATCATCTTTAGTTCTGATGGAAAACTCTGGAGTTATCTCATACAATTCTCCTTGTATTATGCATTTGCTTCAATCATTGTATCACACATAGGGACCCGTACAGTTTCAGAAATCATTTTCTAGTTTTTCAAATCTAATTTTCTATTGAATGGTTTAATCTCTTAACAAAAAAATAGGAAACTCAAAATTTGAAATTTTCTACTTTATACTATGAATTGGATAACATAAAAAAAGTTGTTTTCTCAATTTTCTAGAAATGAATGCTATTGTTTTTTGAAACATAAAATGTTAGAGAACATTTAGTTATAAAATTAAAGTCGAAAATTAGAAAATGTTTTCCATAACTGAACTCGCCCTAGGCATTTACATCACCATGGCATGTTTGATTACTCTATTTGTTTCACATTAGATGCCAAACCCTTTTTGTATCATGTGCAGCTGCTGTAAGGAAGGAGATTGCTGATGAGACTGATCGAGAGACCGGCCGCTCAAAACAAATTTCAAGTGTTCCGATTTATCTTAGCATTTACTCCCCCAATGGTGAGATAGGATATCTAGTCATACTTTGTTGTCTTTCCCTCTCTTTCTTCATTTTCCAACTTCAAATATTTTATCATTTATCATAAAAGAAAAACAGAGAAGGTTTGAAGTTATTAGTTGTAAACTAGAACTTCCAACAATAGTAGTTGTATCTTAGCATGATTGCACTTTATCTATCCCATTTAGATCTCAGTAGATTCAAAGTATGCAGGGGATTCTTTTGTTGTTTGCTTCTTGTTTGTGCTGATACTTAAGACCCTCCCGTGTTTAAGAAATATGTTACTGATGCAAATGTCATCGTGAGGTCTTTGGGTAATGTTACTAATTGATTTCATTATTCAATAAGGTCAAATACAATATCCTATTGTGAGGATTTGTAGTGGATTTTGGATAGGCATACAGTGAGAGTTCAGGAAAGGAGTAACAATTAGACATCTTTGTCAAGTAAAATGTACACTGAGCTGTTATTGGTGTGAGTGGTTGAAAACAGAGAAGAGATGGTATTAAGTATTCAATCTAAATACGGATGGGTTAGATGATACCATCTAGAGGGTGCATATTTGTACCCACCAACCCTGAGAAAAGTAAAGTAACAACCACCTTGATTTGTTCATTTTCTGACTTTTTGGTTCTTGAATTTCATGAAGAGCCCATTTTGGCTTATTCTTGATTGGCTTGTTGATTTAACCGTGCCACCTTGTGGATTAAAACTGACAACATTTTCTTGAAAGTTGACGCATTCTTAACTTCTGAACTGACTTAATACCTTTATGGACATGCTCTTCTAGTTCCCATGTGTTAATCTACTACTATAATAAAAATGGTTAAGGTTTCATTGACCATGCTAATGACATATCGGGATAATTGAGAGGTATAATTTGTATTTTTTTTTTCATATGGCTTAGAGAAAAGAGAGTATTTATCAACATTAATCGATTTTCTGTTTTTAACTAAAACTCTTGTCCTCACCATCTCACTAAATAAATATATTTGTTACTTGTGCAAAACCCTAACGTGGATAGTTAATAATAAAAATGCACAGATTTTTGGTTGGTATATATTAGCTGACCGTATATACCTATTTTATTTTCCTTTCTTTATATTAAAATAAATTGGGATTTGCATGCGCTCAAGCCCTTGCAATGTGTAGAAGTCGAAGTACAATTGTCCTGCCTGTGCGGAAATGTGGTCCTCTACCTACATGTTCACTCTTGTAATCATTGCTTTGAATGATACATTAATTCATAGAAGTTAAATTACACTTCTCCAGCTGATGTGGGGTTGTGGTATCACTTATATTACATGTAAGATGCCCATCGCACATTGTCACTTTTTTTCTGAGATGTCAATCCATATTACAAAACTAGGTTGACTTGTCTTTTACCTCTTCCAACACACTAAGTTAACTTCTACTTGGCATAGATACTCATGCTAAATGTATATGGAATTACTTTTTCTAATTGTTATGATTGTTTGGCTTTGCAGTTGTGAACCTGACTCTCATTGATCTCCCTGGGCTCACAAAAGTAGCTGTTGGTAAGAAAGAAACTCTCTGTTTTGGCAGCCTTCTATTTGTATATATAAAATCAGTTGTGATAATTTCACATTGGTTTCTGTAGTCACTTTATATTGTTGTTCTCTCTCTCTCTCTCTCTCTCTCTCTCATATGAAAACATTATGCTGATTAATTGGACCATTGTAGAGGGTCAGCCTGACAGCATTGTGGAGGACATTGAGAACATGGTTCGATCCTATATTGAAAAGGTTAGCAATCATCAAATTCTTAATGTCACTGAAATTTTAATGATAGATGTAATTATTTGAACATTACTACTGCCTGTGATCTTGTTATGTAAAGAACTTGTTTGCACTCCTTGCATGCAGATGGTGTATTTGTTGTATACATGCCTGTTTCTCAGTTTTTCATAAGCTCTGTATGGAATCAACTTTAATTGGATGGCATATTTTATCAGTGTACAAATTATGCATGCACTTATCCTTGTATGCATGTTTGTTTTTCAATTTTTCTTGATGTTCTGTGGGAATCAACCATTGTGAGATTTCATTTTTTATTGGTTTATTCTTGTCTCAAAACTTGCAGCCCAACTGTATAATTCTTGCAATCTCTCCTGCCAATCAAGATCTTGCTACATCTGATGCAATTAAGATTTCTCGTGAAGTAGATCCCAAAGGTAAGATTTTGCTCTGATGGTATTTGAGTGATTTATGGATCCATTACGTAGTTAAATTGGATGTTGTTTAAGAGTAGATAACTTGCTATAATAAAGTGATAGAGAAAAGTAAAATTATCTATCAAGAGAGGTAAACTGTCAATTAGGTGCATTAAAATTAAGTTCAGGAGGCACTTGTTACTTTACATGTGGGTGCAAATCCTACTAAAAGAAATGCTTAACATTTGTATTTCCATAATATCTTGAAGCTAATGGTCTTGTATGCTATGCAAATAGGAATTTCCTTGACAAGAATAAAGAAAGACAAATGAAGAAGCCGAGGGGGGGGGGGGGGGGGGGCTAAGAAGTAAAAATCTTTAAAAATGTCCACTTAAAAGAGGCATCGTGTTAGAGACCAATTTCCTCTATGCATAAACATGTGTTGAGCTATACCCAAAGCTGTCCCATAATTTTTTATTCATTTAAATTTGGTCCTTTGGTAGCAAAGGAGATGTTACTTTTCTGTGACTAGAAGGTCAAGAGTTTTGAGTTGTGAAACAGGCAAACAGTCTCTTGTAAAGCAAGGGTAAGGCTGTGTAAAAAATAATCCTCCGCCAGCTCTCTCACAAAGTGGGGAGCCTTGGAAAATCATTTAGCACTTGGAAAACACAATCCACCGTAGGAAAATATGTCTACTGCTTGAACATGTGAAACATGTTGGTAAGTTGACAATTTAGAATCTAGTGATAAAATATGAAAATATAGCTTTTGGAATTGATCTTCTTTTGTGTGGATTTGTATTATCAATGTGACTTGATCTTTTAGAGGTCAATTGACATTGTGGATGCCATGCCACTGTTTCTAACTTGATTAGAATAAGGTGTTGAAGATGATAAGGGCTCTTTAAAAGAGATAGCAAGGCCTTTTCAACCTTCTTTCCCAATATCAAGGATGTGGAAAATGATTATTCTTTCTGCTAATTTTGATATAGTGAAAAAAGCATCAGTATGGAATGAAAGGAAATTATTATTGATTTTATGTGGGTATACATATTCTTGTGTGTCTGACCTTTTTGCTAGTCTATGCCCTTCTTGTTATATCACATAACTTGAAAGTTACTATGCCTTTGGGTCTTAATCTCTGCACGTGTTATGTTCACCTGCATGTGAATATGTATAGTTGCCAGTCTAATACACATGTTTTACTTAACCATGTATATTTTTTTGCCACCTAAATTTAAGCTTCACAACTCATCTCAACATACTTATACCCACCCCCCTTTTCCTGTGTAGAAATAAAAGAATTTCTCCCTATTAACTGAACATCTAATCATGTTTTCTGATTGAGAAGACTTTGTAGTTCTTTTTTATCTCTTTGGGGTGAGGTTGAAGGAGTGGGTCCATGATCTAGACCAAAATTACTAAGGCTTGAGGTTTAGACTAGTAGTCTCTCTGATTTTATTGGAAAATGTTACCGCTTGTATAGCTTTTTTTGCCTCACCCTACATTTAATTTTTGGTTTTATGGTTGTGTTATTTTCAGGTGAGAGAACATTTGGAGTTTTAACAAAGATTGATCTTATGGACAAGGGTACTGATGCAGTTGATGTAAGTTCGAAAATTGCATAAAGAGCCATTGCAGTTTGAAGATGATAATGATGCCATTGCAGTTGTTAACCTTGATCTCACCCTTATATGATCACTCAAAACACTCAAACGAAATCTCTCATTGATTCGCAAATGACCAGCAATCAGAAAACAAATCAAGAAACAATCAAGAACACACAACACACAAGAATTTACCCTGGTTCGGTCTTAATGAAGACCTACATCCAGCTTGGCTTTTGCCCCTACTTTCTCCACTATCTTGAATGTTAATACAAGATTACAAAGCACTCAAACTCAACTCTCACCTAGCCCAAAAACCTGAAAGCTATATAGAGTTGATACAAGAAAGATATTCCCTCATCCTCACTGCTCAATCTTATCCCAAGACAGTCCACTAATCCGAGAAAGAAAAGCCACACCCAAAAGCCTTCCCCTCCGCCTCTATATATAAGAAACTAAAAGGAGAAAAGCCCCCTGACCGACTGCCCAAAAATGGCAGTTACAACCAACTCGGTCAGCCCTAGAAAATAATAAAATCCTTCTAGAAATACAGCAGAAACATTACATGAAAATATCCCTACTATTACAAGCCCTAATCTAGAACAAATGCTTTAACATGGTCTGTCAACTCTCTTTTTTTTTATCATGTTCGTTTAATTTTAGTGTCTTCCTTTCCCCACCCCCCCCTCTTTGGTCTTTCTTTTTTTTTGGAACAATGCCCTAGAGCTATAATTAGGAGGCTTGGTTTTACACCTTTTGTTATGCATTGTAGAGTTAATTGTATGCTCTTGTTGTAGTTATTTTATTTTGGGTATGGCTTCTTGTTAAATTGACAAACTTTTGCCTGTGTGTGTGTGTGTGTGGCTCTTCTGAAGGCCCATATTGATTCTCAGTTGTTAGATGTTAGGTACAAATTTAAACATAAATAATTTTTTTATTATAGCTTTTTCACTTGTAAATGAGTTTTTTTTTTCATATGTTATGCAATTCCTTTAATAAGATATAATTCTGATTTCCTTTTAAGGGTATCATTATCTTTTTTTAATCATGTTATTTCAAAAACGACTAACAAAAAGCTACCTTTTAAGCAGGTATCAGATACTCCAGTCCATTGCTACTTATATTAAAGCTAGTTTTTTTTTATTGCATTTATAAGTTAAACTTTTTACATTAAAAAAAAAAGAGAGAGATGGTGCCAAGGAGACCATAAGTGGTAGTTAAGTAGCACAAAACACTTGGAAGAAAGTAAGCTGTCAGTTTGGAACACTTCCAATACTTGTCAGGTCCCATCTAATTTTTTTATTTACTTATTTTATTGAGAACCACATTTCAAGGAGAATATAACTTTTAATCTAGTGGGAAAATAGTAAATTGTGGGTTTTACTAATTCTTCTTCTTTTAGTTTTTTTTTTTTCTATTTTAAGTACGCTAAATCCAATTTGTTTACATTATTACATAGAGCCTCTAACAGATGTCAAGACTATTTTTCATACTTCATTGTAACCAGGAGATTTTTTAATTATTATTTTTTATATAACAAAGATGTTTGTTAATGTAAAAATTGATGAAGTTATACTGTTTTGCCTACTCTTTACCTAATTTACTGATCTTTCCTTTTCCCCTTCTCCCCTTTTGAGAATGAAATTCCTCTCAATCCTAGATTTTTTAATAAAAAAGATCAAATGGAAAGAAAAAAGCTGAAAGGCCTTTGGAATAGGAGTTATTAGGCCCTTGAAAACCTCACAGGTAGCCAAAGCTTTCTGTGGTTTTAACTTTGAAAATATTCTACTGATTTCTGTTGAATATTGCATTGACTGTTTAATATCTTAAATTTATTGTCTTCAAGTTACAGTGTATGATTAAATTATTTTTACCAGTATGCTATACAGTCAGTTTTGTGTTGCATATGACTCAAAATTTTGTATCAGTACATTATAATTCAATTTCAAATTGCCCTTGTTTGAGCACCTTGAGTTAATCTTGTTTTTCAAAAGTACAAGCTCAAGGATAAGTTCCCTATAATTTTTCTTGCCTTTCATCCTTTCTTGTTGCTCTTTGTTGTAGATATTTATTCTGTTGTGTAAAAGATCTCCTCTGTCTTTCTCATGTGCTTGGTAGCCATCCATTTTTTACATTTGACTGTGAACGTGGAAAGGACATCAGAAATTTTATGTGCTTTCAGATCTTGGAAGGAAAATCATATAAGCTGCAATTTCCTTGGATTGGTGTGGTTAATCGGTCTCAAGCTGATATTAACAAAAACACTGATATGATTGCTGCTCGGCGTAGAGAGCGGGAGTATTTTTCGAATACCCCCGAGTACAAGCATCTTTCTCACAGGATGGGATCTGAGTATTTGGGAAAAGTTCTTTCCAGAGTATGAATTCTCCTTAGCTTCTTTGCTTCTATGTTCTAATCAAATTTTATTTGTAAATTACGGTTCTTGTTTGTTGATGCTATAATTTTTCAAAAATCTAATGCTGATTGTTTTAGCTTATTTCTAATAATTTTCTCATTCTTGTTCTAATTTTGGTGATTTATCTTGTATGAAACTTTATGTGCCCAAATTCAGCATCTGGAACAAGTTATCAAGTCTCGAATCCCAGGTCTTCAATCTCTCATTAACAAGACCATCATTGAACTAGAAACAGAGTTGAGCCGTCTTGGAAGGCCTGTTGCCACAGATGCTGGAGTAAGGATTGCTCTATGATTCTTTCCTTTATAGTTTTGCATTGGCTTATTGCTTGAAGGTTAGGCCTGCACAGTTCATTTATTAAAGTAGCCCCTTTGCTGCATAGTTTCTGGTAGCCAACCCCCTTTAGTGGGATTAAGGCTTGATAAGTTATTGTTGCTGTGGGTTTGTGGCTAATTTAGCAGAGGATTTTCCTGAATCCATATTATGTTTAGCTGGCGTTTTAAGATTCTTCATTCTTGTTTCCAGGTCACCCTTGCTTTTAGCATTTATTACTTTCTCTGTCTCATTTATGCAGGGGAAACTATACATGATTATGGAAATATGCCGGATTTTTGATGGAATATTCAAAGAACATCTTGATGGCATGTACGTACACTAGTGTTCTTTTATCTATCGAGGCATTGCTATTGACATTTGACTTTTAATTTCTGTCCCGACCTTGTTTTAAATGGTTATCGATTTCTGCAGACGGCCAGGGGGTGATAAAATCTACTCCGTATTTGACAATCAACTTCCTGCTGCTTTAAAAAGGTTGCAATTTGACAAGCATCTTTCAATGGAGAATGTAAGAAAGCTGATTACTGAAGCTGATGGATATCAACCTCATTTAATAGCTCCTGAACAAGGGTATCGCCGCCTCATTGAATCTACCCTGGTTACTATTAAAGGCCCTGCTGAGGCGGCAGTTGATGCGGTATGCATTTAAAATTACTTCTTGCTATGAGCTCCTTTTCGTGCATTTGTTAGTGTCCCAGGTTATACTGTTGCATATCTGATTTTGATGTCATTCTTCTCTCCTGTCTGTCCACCTATTTTCTTTGTTACTGTTTCCTTCTTTCAATTGTTGGATGAATGGGCTCACTCAATTAAAGTGTTCTGCTCCTTTAGATAAGTGGTTAAGCTCATGTCGAGCTTGGGCTTTGCTTGGAATTGGCTTTAGTTCATTTCATTCGGACCAGGCTTTTGCAATAAAATCTTCATTGATTTTAGGGGGTTGTTTTTTTATTATCCTTGGTTCTTTTTAGTAGTTAACTGATTTTTGGCGTCATATTGTCACTGTAATATATTGACACGTTTAAATTCTTTAGAGGCATGGTATATATTAGATATCTTGTAACACAATTTTGAACAATGTTATGTGATGGACTTTGAGCGTATAATAGTTTATATTTTTCTTTTTGGTACAAGTATTTAAGCTTTCAAATTACTTGATTCTCTTTTGCCAATCATAACAGGTTCATGCCATCCTGAAGGAACTGGTTCACAAGTCAATCAATGAGACTATGGCAAGTTCCTTGACTGCCTTCATACTGGTTTTTCCCTGGCTTTTGATTTTGTTAGCAATTGAGGATTTAGCTTCGATGATAGTGAATGGAGGAAACTTGCAACAATCTTGATCGTTGGAGAATGTAGAGATTATTTATAATCACGCTATTTTCTGAAAATGTTGATATTATACAGGAGCTAAGGCAGTATCCTACTCTCAGAGTGGAAGTTGGAAATGCAGCTGGTGAATCATTGGACAGGATGAAGGAAGAAAGCAAAAAAGCCACTCTACAGCTTGTAGAAATGGAGTCCAGTTACTTGACAGTTGATTTCTTCCGCAAGCTTCCTCAAGATGTCGAGAAGGGTGGAAATCCAACACATTCAATATTTGATCGATATAATGACTCGTATCTGAGACGAATTGGTAAGGATTGTTGACTACTATCCTTCTTACAAAATTTATGACAGTAACATGCCATTTTCAATTCTCTCTTTTTTTTTCCACCCGCGGGGGGGGGGGGGGGGGGGGGGGGATTTGACTGGATTCAACTAGCGTTGCTCTTAACAGCAGGTTGATAAGCCATACTAATTCATTCATTCACGCATTTCATGAACAGGAACCACTGTCTTGTCTTATGTAAACATGGTTTGTGGAAGCTTGAGGAACTCCATTCCAAAGTCCATTGTGTATTGTCAAGTGCGGGAGGCCAAACGTAGCTTGCTCGATCATTTCTTCACTGAGTTGGGTTCAAAGGAGGTGCGATGATTTCTTCTGAAAAAACAAAAAGGCATGGATGGAAAAAGGGAATACAATTGGTTTTCTTATTTGGCTTTTTGAAATATTTTGCAGGCAAAACAGTTGGGTTCCCTCTTGGATGAGGATCCGGCAATAATGCAGCGGCGTATCAACCTGGCGAAGAGACTGGAACTGTACAGATCTGCCCAAACGGAGATTGATAACGTTGCCTGGGCCAAGTAGAGGGAGAGGGAGTAGTCTGTTTTATCCTCCCCTCTTTTTATTTTTCTTGCATCTTTCATCTCCCTATTAGTGAGTGATGTAGGAGTGAGTATTGTGAAGGCTGTGATTCATTCTAATTCTTTTGTAATGACTGCTGATTTGCCTCCCTCGTCTTTCCATTACACACACTTGGGGAAAGATTGATATATCATCAGTTTTGTTGTACCTACGTTGTTGCATTTGGCACCCAAATTATTGTCACCGATCCACTTCTGTTGTCTTCTTCAACTTGAAAAAATTATTATAATTAGGAAAGACATGGATTTTGCCTTGTTGTCTCTTTTTATATATGTATTCGTACTTGTTATGTAATAATATAATTCATTTTTCATTCTATTTAGATACGTAGGGATTGGGATTGATGGTGGGGCCTTAATACCCATTATTCTACTGGGATTTGTAAATCGAATCGATTGAGAGTGAGTTAAAAAGCAACTATGTCACCTCACTTGACCAAGACACGTGACGTACGTTATACTTTTAGAGAAATTTTTGTAGGAAAAATCTTGAGAGCCAGTTTTACTAATGAAATTATTAAATAAGGATAAAAAGATGAAATTGTTCTTGTTCACTTTGTAAATTTACAAAGTGGGCTACTGCCATCTCCTCTCCTCTCCCCTCCCAAGTCACCGTCTCATTGTTGCCTTTGTTTCGCCGTCGCACCTTATTATCATCGCTCTCGTACCTTGTTGCCATTGTTGCCTTGCCTCGTCGATCGTTGCTACATCTTCAAGATGCGATCAGTGAGGTGAGGGCAACGAGGTGACGACGGGATGGTAGCGAGGCGCGACAGTGAGACAAATGCAACGGCCAAACGGTGGCCATAAGAGAGGAGAGGAGAGGAGAGGGCAGTGGCCCACTTTGTAAATTTGCAAAGTGGGCAGAGATAATTTAATCTTTTTGCCCTATTTTGTAAGGCTCTCTACCACTCTGTTTGGCTTTGTAAAAGAACCCATTTTTGTACACGAAGAAAGATAATGATACATATATGAATGTGAGAGATGGGAGTGCATTTTGTTAAGATATTGAAATGTTTCTTTTCTTTTATTCATGCATGAGATTCTAAGCGACATTCTAAGTGACGTGCAAATATGAGCTTTTGTTTCCAAAACCAAAGGCTGTAAATTTAAGGGCCTGTGTTTTGTCATTTTTGGGTTATTTTCTGTTTTTAGTTTTTTAAAATACCCAAAACATATTCTCTTTACTATTTTCAAAAATACATTTTTGAAAATAACTGAAAATTTTGTAAAAGAAACCCCAAAAAAATTGTTGTTTCGAGTGTTTTCAATGAAAACTCATTGAAAATACAAAAGAATTACAAAACATAGAAAACAACCCCTCCCACCCCTCATTGACGCCCAAACCCATTCTTGCACTCACAGAACTCACGCGTTCTCTCTCTCTCATTTCTTCTCTTTTCTCATTCATCCTCCATCATTGTCGCCACTCCTTCTCGCTTGCCATCATTGTCACCGACTCCTCATCTTTTCTTCTTCATCCTCTATTGCCGACAGTCACATGAAGCCAACGATGATACGTTTTTAATTTGAAAGTAAATACGTTTTCTAATTTTTTGTTTTAATAAATAGTTTGTCAGAATAACATAAAACAGACACTCAAACACACAAAACTCAGAATGAATTCAAAACTCAAAATTGAAATACAAAGAAAAGATCACATAAATTTTTGTGTGTAAAAATACCTTTTTTTATTCCAAATTCTAGTAACTTATCCATACATTTTCTAACAACTGAAACAATTAAAGGTATGATGAGCCCAGAGATCAAATATATGTATTAATAAAAATAGTACCCCCCTTGAGTGGGTGGTAATTGGAGCTGCGGGGAATCGAACCCCGTGCCTCTCGCATGCAAAGCGAGCGCTCTACCATATGAGCTACAACCCCACATGTATTCTGGAGATAATTGCCTCTAAAAGATGCGAATGTGTTTTGAAACCTTTTTCTACTTAAAACTCTGTTTTTGTGAAAATTGTCCCTATATTCGTTGAGAGATTATTTTGGTGGTCATATTTTGTCTAAATTGGATTCTTTTTAGTTGCTTATATTTAGACATACTGAAAAGTATAACTTATTCAAAATATAAATTCTTTGGTTCTCTCCCTAATTTGGTGCTTTGAATTTCAACTTAGCCACTTATGCTACATAAATTTTCCTATTTTCTTACACATCATCAAATATCTATTCTCATAAAAATAAAAACCAAAATATCTATTTATTAATACTACCCCATTTTGATTTTGATTTTGAGGTGAAAGATGAAAGATGCTCTCAACAAAACCTCAAAATAGTTGCTTTGAACAAGCACGAGGAACACGGGGTCGACAACTTCTGCAATATTTCTAAACCTAGTAATACCCAAAATGAAGAAGAAATTTGGTCTTTTTCAACAACCAAAAATGGGAATTTCTATTTTGAATAGTGTTGTTCGGACTATATTTATACAGCAGATTGTGAATAACCTCGAGTTTCTCACAATTATTCAACAAACAAACACACATACATCCACACACACTCACAAATCTTTTCTGCCTTCTAGACCCAAAAATCATATATATATATATATATAATCAATTTGAATCAATCTGAGGATGGAATGGTCTCCAAACTCGGCTCAGAATGCATATCTTGATACCCTTAAACTGGTATGTTTCTCCTTTCCCCTTGCTGTTATTCATGTAACTTTGATATATATATATAGTTCTTTGTTGCTTGTTTGCAATAGAACAACAACATCATTTGAAATTCACCTTATTTGATTCGACGAGCATTACCATACCATACCATAACATGATTTGTGAAAGCTTTGTCAAGCATGTTCATCCCATGCCCCAGATTGCTGCCTGCTTTCATCACCATGAAAATGTTTTCATGTTTACTTGTCTATATATCTGTCTGTCTGCAGTGCAGTAAACATGAAGAACAGTGCGAGTCGAGTCAAACAGCAGAACCGGAGAGCAGGGAGTTCATATCGGCCTTAGCAGCAGGCATGAACGCCAAGCGCATTGTGGAGGTGACAGCAGAGGCTTCCCCCTCCACAATAGCTCTAGCGGCAGCAGCCCGACAAACCGGAGGGAAGCTGGTGTGCATTGTTCCAGAGCCAAGTCTAGACGAATCCCAGAAGGTGATCGACGACACAGGGCTGAACGAGATGGTGGAGTTCAAGACGGGGGACCCTGTTGAGATACTGCCAAGCTGCGAGAACATCGACTTCTTTCTCGTCGACTGCAAGGCCGACAACTACACGGATTTGCTGGAGCTGGTGGACGTGAATCCCAGAAGATCGGTGGTGGTGGCAGACAACCTGGTGGAGGGGAGACGAGGGCTGGGAGGGCACATGAAGGGAATCGAAAACGAAGGCACAGTCAGGTCCACCAAGCATCCCATAGGGAAGGGAATGGAGGTGACCATGATTGAGGGGAGCGACGTCGAGCCCCTCAAGTGGCAACATCATCATCATCATCATCCCCCCAGTAGAGCAGCCCATGCTAGACCTAATAAGGCTGCTTCCAGGAATAATAGGACCCGTAAGAGCCGTTGGGTTAAGAAGGTTGATGAGAACAGTGGGGAAGAACACATTTACAGGATGCCTGAATCTCAATAGCCCTTCTCCCTCACCTTTCTGTAGGCTAATTAATTCCCATGCTCCTCCCTCCTGTTCATTGATGTATATATATTCTATTCTATATATATATATATATATATTGCTTCCAGCTTCAATCCTATGTTTAAAACTTTGCTCCATTGAAAAAATGATGAATGTGCCCTACACCAAGTTAATTATATTGTCATATCAATAATCAATAATGTTTAAACAAATTTGGCTAAATCCAAATTTTTGTGCCTATACTTTTATGTTTTTTCACATGATCACTCAATTTTTTATTATTTCGATTATATATATCTCTAACTTCATTTTTGAGTTAATTTCATTCTAATTTTTTTTAAGTGAGATAATTCAAATTTTTTGTTGTTTTGATTACATATCTGAATCTATATTTTTGATTTAATTTAATCTATGTATTTTCATGTAAAAAAGAAAGATAAAGTGAGATGATAAAGTACATATTACACTCTATTCAAATCAAAATATAAGAGTTAAATTGAGTTAAAAATGTAGGCCCATGAGTATAATCTAAATAATAAAAAGTTCTATTTATCATAAGAAAAAAGAGTTAAATTATAGAACTTAAATTAATTCAAAAATACAAATTTAAATGTGTAATTGAAATAACAAAAAATTCAAATAACCACGTGAAAAAAATAAAAACAAAAATGAATACTGAACGAAATGGAAATGGAAAAACAATATTTTCAAAAAAAAATGGAAACATAAATGCTGATAAATGCATAAATAAAAAATATACATGGTCTTTTTTATAAATATAATTTTTAATATAAATAATTATAAAAAATAATTATTTAATTTAAAAATAAAACATAAAATTTATAATGTATTCAAAATATTAAAAATTTTGAGTTAGAACTGAAATTTTTTCGTCTCTAATATTTTCGTAGACGAAAGAATGTTATTATTTTTTTTAATATTACAAAATGACTAAAATTTTTGAAATTGTAAAAATGATCCGAAAATATATATTTAGCCTTTTTAATGTTTAGATAAAGAAAACATTTATAAAATGTCAAAAACGACGATTCTAAAACATTTTCGTGTATTATAAACTTTTGTAATAATTAACATAAATTTTAAAAAATAAAAAAATACTCAATTGCATTTATACACAACATAAAAATATTATTTAAATACCACACTTGATATAATACTTATGTATTAATATATTATATTATTAATCTAATTATTGCACATTCTGAAAGTGGGACACTAAATGTATATAATTTATTTTAAAAAATGCTATTTGTACATAAGCATCCTTACAGAATGTTTACAGAGACGATATATCGTAATATATTTTGTTCATCCTCTTTTCCCTATCTCCCCCCTTCCCTTGTCGTTGCAACCTCACTTGCCATCGTTCTTCGCCTCCATTTGTTCTCGTCGCCGCTTCGCCTCCGCTGCCTCACCCCGTCGCTGCAACCTCCGCTGCCTCACCCCGTCGCCTTTGCCGCCTTGCCTCGTTGCGTCTGTCGCCTCATCAGGTCGCCTCAGCCGTCTTACCTCGTCGCTGCTGTCGTTGGGGCCGACAATGTGAAAAGGAGAGCGAGAAAGAGATAGAGGGAGAGAGATGATATTGGGTATTTGGGTCATTTATTATTGGGGCAAATACAATTAGTATGACTCATTTATTTTAGCAAGAGTATGCTTATGTCATCATTCCTAAATGTCAAAAAAAAAAAAAAAAAAAAATTAGGAAGTTTCTAATAAGGCCAAGGGTAGAACCGACCTCCCATGTCACCTCACCACGTCAACCTCAGGGCACGAGCGGCTCGGCTCGACCGCCTAAATGCTAAAGGCTAGACCTACCCAAATTATGGGAAAATAAAATAATAAAAAAGCCCAAAATTCGTTCCCAATATGTTGCAACACTCGCCCGGAAAATTAAAAAAAATAAAAATAAAAAAGAATTAGAAAACCGCCGTTTTATATAATTACTTAATAATAAAAATAAATAAATAAATAAAAGCTGGACGCAGAATATATATATATGCACGTTGCTTGCCTCCAACGGATGGATCTCTCTCTCTCGAGTACTCACAATCTCTCCGTTCTCTGCGTAATCGCTTCCTGTTCGCTCTGCAAATTCCAATCTCTTGCCGGAGATTCGTCCTTCCGTCGCCCCGCAACCGAATCGAAGCATTGGATTCTCGAGAATTGTGTTCGGTCTGGTTCGCGGAAGAGAAGAATCGGATTGTGGAGGTTAAATTCGTCGGTCTGGTGTTGTGTTGTGAGATTTAGAGAATTAGGGTTTCGCAGGGGCTTTGTGTGAGTTGATGTTGATGTTTTGAATGAATTTACGGTGAATAGGATAGTTTCCGTATTAGTTGGGGGGGATAATTCGGCGAGTTACGAAGGTGCGCACTGGATAGGGTTTCTTTTTGATTCGGAGCTTGGTGTTGAATTAGGGTTTTGTTTGTGGTTCGCGACGCGATTTCCGTTATGTGAACCTGTTGGCATTCTGAGAGAAGAAGATGATATTTAAGCGGATGACGAAATCCGAGACGCCGAACCTCAAGCGATGCAAGGTGGATGACATTGATTGTCAAGAAGAGGAGGAGGCTTGTTCCGTGAATCAGAAGAAGCAGAAAATGAATGAGCACTGTGCAGTTCCTGTAAGGAGCGCTGCTCGGATGCGTGGGGACCAAGGGTACAGTAGCGTTGTTGATCCTTGCTGCAACGGAGTGTCGGAAGCTTGTTGTGCTCCGGAGTTGAGATCTTCGCGAGAACATGTTAAGGTACACCCGTCTCGGTTAATTGGCTCGGTTATCGATTCATGGAAGAAGGATAGTTTCACGCTTGATGATGAGTACGGACTATCTTTTGACAACGGGAAAGGCATAATGTTCAGTAAAAAGAGAATTAAACGGGAAGGTCCTTACCGTGTTGGGCAATTATCCGTCAAACAGCGCTCTAGGGACGAGTTTGGCCTCCAAAAGAAAATTTTAAACCCCTTTAATGTGAAAGCGGAGGAAGGAGAATTTGGCTGCAACAGGTTCAAGGCAATTAATACGAAGATGCATTCAAGTTCGCTTAGCTCCGTGACATCTGTTCATGATGGGAGCGGTTCAATGTTGTTGGAAACCGATGAGTATCCACGAAAGTTGCCAAGTAAGTTTAGAGGCGACCCTAAGTTGGTAAAGGAGAAAGCTTCAAAGAGAGACTTTTTTAAACCAGAGGACTTCGATAGTGGTGATATAGTTTGGGCAAAATCAGGGAAGAAATACCCAGCTTGGCCAGCAATTGTGATTGAACCCTCATGGCAAGCTCCCCCGAATGTCCTGAGAGCTTCAATTCCTGGAACTATCTGTGTGATGTATTATGGATATTCAAGAAATGGAACCAGGGTTATCTCTCTCTCTCTCTCTCTCTCTCTCTCTCTCTCTCTACATGCATATTTAGTTATTAATAGTTAATGAAAAGATGCATAATCATTGCCCGTTATATTTTTTATTTTGTTGGACCTGAAGTAACTGATATGTGTAGGACTATGCATGGGTGAAAGAAGGAATGATTTTCCCATTTTCCGAGTACATGGACAGGTTTGATAATTTATGTTTTAATGCAAATTGCATTTATTTGTAATTGGGTTCTTGGGGTTTCACCTTATGTTCCCTTGTTCAGATTTCAGGGACAGAAACAGTTGTATGGCAGCAAGCCAAGTGATTTCCAATTGGCAATAGAGGAGGCAGTTTTGGCAGAATATGGGCACACTGAGACAGAATCAGGAACAGGGCAGGAAACTTATCCTTCAACAGTGCAAAGTGAGTTTCAAGAGGGCACTGGTTCTAATCAGGATCACGAGTCCTATCCTCATAGCCAGGTAAGTTGCGCACCAATTTTATCTTCATCTCTTGCAACTTTTGCAGTTGCCTGTGGCTATAATCAAAATTTTTAAAGTTTGTTTTGACACTGTTTATAAATAAATGTAGTAGTCAATTCATATAACAGTGTTTTTCCTGGAGGTTTCACGCCAGCAGAATATCAATATAATAACTATGAGCTTTTATATTCTTGTACTAAGCTATTTTTTATTTTATTTTGTTTGAATTTAGATGCTATTGTGTAAAATAGGCACAATCCAGGCTATTTTATCATGATTTTAAAATTTTAACTCTTAATTTATTATATAGTTGGGTTGATGTTACAACATCGACCATCACATGCCTTAATCCCACTAGGTGGGGTTGGCCAAACTTATGTAGCAAAGGAAAATATGTCAGACGAGGATTTAGAAGGTCTCTGATTGTGTTTTTGGTCTCAACAATTATTAAGTGATGGGCTAGTTAGTTCTCAAGAATGTTCCGTGCACCCAACTACATTGATATACCATGTGACAACAATATATCAAGCCTTGCTTCCATTAAGTGTGGTTTATTACATGGATTTTAGCTTGTTAATTATCTTTATCTGTGATTATATCTTATTTCATTACATGAAAGCTTAGAGTTTTTTGCCCAGTTTTTTTGGTCTTCTCCATCTCTTTTGCTAGAATTTCTTCTATTCCGTTTGTTCTCTTCACAGGGTCATCTGTTGGCCTTCTCATCACATGATTAAACCATTTTCATCATGCTTCAAGCATTTTATTCTCAATTGAGCTATTTCAACCTTATTACCATTTACCTCATTTCTAATTTTGTCATTTTTTGTATGGTTGCACATCCACCATAGCAGAATTGGTTTTAATAGTCCAAATGATAAAACTTTATTTTAACTTTAAATTGATTTTATAATTGCCTAAAATGCTAGGGACACTTCTCCATTTTACTGTCTGATCTTAATTATGTGAGTAACATCCTCAATAAGTTTTTGTCTTTTTGGACAATTGATCTAATATATCTTGGATGGGAAAATTTGATTTTCAAATCTTACTATAACATCATCCGTACTTCTATTTTGATATACTCATATTCCATATATTTAGTTTTTGATCACCTCAAGTTAAAATCTTTGGATTCTAAGTGTCCCTTCATGCCTTGAACGTAGTATTCGAGCCTTATTTTGTCTTGCCTGCCTAGGTAATGCCATCAGCAAATAACATACACCAAGACTCCTCTTCTTGGATGTGCTTAGTAGGTTCATCAGTTACTAAAGTAAAGAAATGAGATCTAAGTGTAGATCCTTGATATACCCCATTTATAATTCAGAAAACTCAATATCCAATCTACAAGTTCTCACACCATGACTCATTTGTTTAATAAATTGCATATAAGACACTACTGCTCCTTTCTTCTCTAAAACCCTCCATAAGATCTCTTTGTGGGTTTTGTTATCACTTTTTTTCTAAATCTATAAACATAATGTTGGAATCTTTTTGCTTATCTCTAAATCTTTCCATCAAGTGTGTTAGCAATTATATGGTTTCCATTGTTGACCTACCTAGACATGATACCAACTTGATTTTGTGACACCTCGATTTCTTTTCTTAACTTTTGCTTGATCATGTATCCTGAAATTTTATAGTGGTCATTATCCTTTTTCTTCATTTTTAGTCATTTTTTTATTTAATGATCACATTAAAATTAAGTTGTTTCATTGACCATAAAATACTTTATTCTCTTATGCAATCCCATTCTTATATCGAAATAGCATCTAGCCTTACAAGTTTCTGATTTGTTATTCTTTTTTATGGTTTGGTTAACTTCTTTTGGACAAATACTTCTATAGAACATATCTTTTTTGAAATGGCTACGATGTTCCAGTGTCATATTTTTTTTCCCACATTCATTGAATAGTTTTGAGAACTACTCTTCCCATCTCTTCTTGATCGTTCTCTCATTTATTGATAACTTTTGGTTTTCATCTTTTATTCATTTGGCTCAAATTCCATGTTCTTCTTTTTCTTGCTTTAACTAACTTGTGTGTGTGTGTATTGTGTGCCAAGTAATTTGTACAATTTTTCACAAGGTTCTGACTTTCCTTCCTTGACGGCCTTTTTACCCAAAATATGTCTTCCAAGTTTTTTTCGTTAGGGCATGCATCAAAAGAGGGTGAGCCTTGTTAGCTATGGTAAAGTTGCTTCTTTGTGATTGGAAGTTCACGGGTTCAAGTTTTGGAAACAGCCTCTTTGCGAAGCAAAGAGTAAAATTACATGTAAAAATGATCATCGCTCAATGTAGGAAGCCTTGTACATTGTGGACATCTTTAGGGATGCAAATTTTTGGAATAAGTTCTCTTGGTCTTGATTTTTTCGAATGTCCTCATTCTACCACTGTGACTTCTTTTGTTATGGAACTTTTACTTTTTGACACTCTTAGAAAGGTTTTGTCATATTTTAGATCGAAGCAGCCATCATATTTCACATTAGAGTTGCCTTGTTTTCCACAATTTAATCTTTTCTGCCACGGACTTTTTCTTTTAAAATACCATGCATTTTGCCTTTGAAATCCCATCATTTGATTATTAGGCTTCGTTTGCACTCTTTAGGTTTAACTTCACAATTCTTTTAGACAATCAATTCATTTGCCTTACAAGAAAGAAGTCTATTTGGGCAGTTGATGAGCCACTTTTTTTATGTGCTTAGACGTTTGTCTATTTTTTGAAATTGGTATTAGCTATGATAAGATCATATGGAAAAATCCAAATAGCTTTTCTTTCATGATTTCTCTCTCCAAAGCCTTGGCTTCCTTGCACATCTTTATACCCATTCACTTATCCACCCACATGACTATTCACGTCACCTTTTATGATGATCTTTTCTCTTATGTACTCCTTGCAACAACTCTAAGTCTTCTCAAAATTTTGCTTCATCTCTTCTCCCAATCCGACTTGTAGGGCATATATACCAACAATATTTATTGTCCCAACCAATTTTGCACATATTCTCATTTCTTATTTTGTCCTTTTCTTGTATGGCTAGCTATCTACCATGACATCCTCATATTAGCTTTGCTCATGTTTTGCACAGGTTGGTATTTAACTGCCTGACATTGTGATCCATACAACAAAGATGGTCTTATATCCATCTAATAACCTTCCCTTATAGATTTATAGATATTTCAAGATAGCATAAAAAAGGACTGAAAATGAGCATGGTTATGATTTATGAATATGATCAACTATAGATTTAAAGATTTGCTAATTTTCTGCTTTATAGTGCATCTTCAGATACCATATTAGATCAACTTTGACATCTAAACCATTAGTGAAATTGCATTACCACCAGTTATTAATTTGTCTTCACATTGCAGGATGCACATGATAAGAAGAAGACCACACATTCTTGTGACAGCTGTGGGTTGATTCTGCCATGCCAAGTGACAAGGAAAACGAAGGGCTTAACTCCTGATGCTAAGTACTTGTGTAAACATTGTGCTAAGGTTTGTGTAAATTTTATTTCATTTTATTTTTGACAATTCAGAAATACAAGTTAGTTATGTTTTTGAGTTATATGTGAACTGATGATTGTTGCAGTTATGGAAATCAAAACAATATTGCGGTGTTTGCAAGAAGATTTGGCACCATTCAGATGGTGGGAACTGGGTAAGATTATTGATAATTATTTTTTTATGACTTTTTCCACTGACAAGCTGATAAGTCTTTTATGGGATTTTTCTGTGACTAGGTATGTTGTGATGGTTGTAATGTTTGGGTGCATTCTGAGTGTGCTAAAATATCTAGCAAACTTTTCAAGGTCTGTCATTGTATCATATTTGATTTACAGCATTTGAATTTTTCATGCATGATTTGGTGATGTGAAAGAGTATTTAACTAGATTGAATTTTGAAGGATCTGGAGGATTTTGATTATTACTGCCCTGAGTGCGAAGGACAGTCTAGATGTGAACCATCAGTCAGAGATAATGGGAGGTCAAAAGTCAGGTACCGTAGCATACATACAATTGAATTTCTCTTCTGTCGGTTAATCACCAATACTTATCTAACTTCCTCTGATCTCTTATTCAAATTCTATTTTTATGCGTCATGATGTGCTAATAGTTCAAGCAGGTCTGCAGAAGACAGAAGGCAAACCATGCTGCCTGAACAAATAACTGTGGTGTGCACTGGCATGGAAGGGATCTATTTTCCAAGCCTTCATTTGTAAGAACAAATACTTATGGCTGTAGGAGGATGTTTTTCATATAAATGAGTGCAATGTTTTTGCTGTCATTGTGAAGATATGATCAAACCCTGCATCCTGTTAATATAAGTATTTTCTTAAACTTTTTTGGTAAGTAAAAACATTCTGTTAATGCATCCTTGTAGTCAACTTGATATATTATTTCTCCAACTATTGCAGAATATGAACGCCACAAACTCTGGTGAAAAGAACATTCATAAAATTTTAGATGTGTTCACATATGACAGCTGATGATCAAAATGAATTAGGTAGTTCAGTTGTTTGAGATTTAAACTTTTTGTAATTTTGCTTAAGATTTTAGATGGTTTAACTTAAACATATTTTGGCATGATATGTTAAGAATGCATTCGATGTATATCTGGTATGCAGTTGTTTTTTTGTGTCTAGTTGAGCCTAATAAATATTCTAAATTTGTTTAGAGTGTTTGGCCCTTTATAGTTGATTGAAGGTCTCAACAACTATAATTAAAGTGAACTGAAAATAGATCCAGCTGAAAGTATTCAAGATCGGATCTTAGGGGTAAATATCTTAAATTTTAGCAAGTACAGTTCAAATTCACAAGCAATGTTTTCAAGCTGAGATCATTTAGTTAACAGGTCAAAATACCAGGTTGTGGGTTACTGGTGCAACTAGAATAGAACTTTAGGTTATTTGTATGTTTTAACTATTATAAATTACTAATACTAAATAAAAACGATACAATTTCATTTTAACTGTTTACATTACAATGGATGTGCGACCATGAAAAAAATCAGAAATTGGGTTATTCACAATAAGGTTGGAGTGACTCCTCCTGAAGATAAGATTTGTGAGATACAATTGAGGTGGTTCTTGTGAGAACCAATAGAGGCTGTTTTGAGGAGAGTGGATGGAATGAAACAAGTTTTTAGGACAAGAGGTAGAGAAAGACCAAGCAAAACTTGGTGGGAGACTCCTAGGTATGATATGAGTTATAAGGGTCTTACAACAAAATATAAACCTATCCAATAGAAATAATTGGCGAGCTAGAATTCATGTAGCTGATTTGATATCATTGGATGCTTGATATCCTGTTGTTGTTGACATATGAACTAGACCTTAAAATTAATTTTCAAAACACTTAAATCAGCTTGGAGCTGAGATTGTGGTGTTCTGTAAAGTGTAGATAGATCTTTTGGAATCACGCCACACAAATTTGACCCTGCACCTTCAGCATGAAGGGGAACTTCGTAAAAAATTGGCAGAAGGATGAAAATGTAAAGTGTAGATAGATCAGAGAAGATGGGAAAACTGGAAGATGGGGAGAGGAGACATGACATTTAGAAAATAGGGAAAAAAATTGAGGATCAGTGGGCTCATCGCCCAAGTATTTTAGAGTTGCAGTGATGCTGGCTGATAGCTGCAGTCACCATGAATCTGCTTGAATTGATGGTCAGAACATAAAATTGTTGGACTGATTGTTCATATCATGTTAGTGAATAGTGATGAGGCTAAATGGATGTGAGAGATTTATGCTTAGATTGGATTGTCATCGTACTGCTCCTTTAACTCAAAGCATGAAAAGGTCTTCGAAATCTCTGGTTTTACTAGCAATTTTACTGATTCTCATTAAAAAAAAAAATAACACATTTTTAAACAGAAGAATTTATGGGTTCAAGTTTGACTCTTCCGGCAATGTTTTTCTTGTTTTTATCTGTTTTATTGTCTATCTTAGTTGAAACACAATTTTCAGGTATGTGGAATGGAAAAGTGACATGGTATGCCACATGTCCTAAATGTTATGGGAGTTGAATTTTGTATATTACCATTAGAATGCAAGATACTTTAAATGCCTTTGGTTTACTTTTTTCTCCTTCCAACAGTTGTTGACTTGAAAGATAGGACTGGCTTGTAGGCATGTGTAGACAAAGATTGATAGCATTATCCAAGACAAAAAGTTAGTCATATATCATACTACCTTACTTTTGCAAGGGAAGTTTTGGTAGTAAGGACAGACAATCTTCTCTTGAAAACACCAGGTGGATGATTTACTCCTTGTTCATGATGCAAGTTTTAAAGATTGTGCTATGTGAAACTGATTTAGCTGGCTGGTAGGGCTCACTTTACATTAATTTGAGGTGCAACCAAATTACATGGTTTATGATTCCATTTTTATTACTTGAAACAATAAAACTAAGGAAAGACATTGACATGTTATATGATGAATGGCTTAGGGATAAGATTTCTAATGTGAACTGGTTAACTTATCTGGTTATGATGCTCTTTTATGTATGTGCTTCTCATTATCTCTTCCATCTTGTGTGTATTATGTCATCCTTGGCACTGTAGTTGATTTGGTTGTATGCAAGTACATACTTGTTATGTGAAGGAAGTTAAGATATTGAGGATGCACTTTGGACTTTAATTTTCCTTTCTTTATTGTTGTATTATAAAACAATCAGAAACAAATTGTTTAGTCAAGCACGAACTCTGAAAATCAAATAAATCAAAGAAATTATTCAGATACAGACTTGGATGTTTGTTGATCAATCTGATTCTCTGTGGATGTGGTAAAAGAAAGTAAAGTAGATCTGAACTTCTTTATAATCTGAATTTCTTTATGTAGGCAGGATTTTTAATTTGCTTCTGTTCCCCCCCCCCCCCCCCCCCCCCCTGCCTATTCAGAGTTCAGTGTAAGTGTGGTTCATGTGGAACAAATAAACAAACGCTCAGTGAATGGGAACGACATACCGGTTCCAGAGCCAAAAAATGGAAGGTTAGCATTAAAGTGAAGGAGTCGATGCTACCCCTAGAGAAATGGGTTTGTACCTGATCCCTCTATCATTATTCCTTTACCAAATTTCTTGTCCAAATCTGGTTTTCAAATTGTTTAGACAGTAACCTGTTCTTTTTTCTTTTTGCATTGATGAGTACGTATCTGTTAGATACATCAAATGCGCAGCTGATGTTATGTGAATATCATTTTGTGTTTTGCTCTTCTGAACTTACATATAGTATCTTCTTCTTGTGTCTTCTGGATCAAGGTAATGATTAAGTTGAATGCTGTAGCTTTGGGGAGGGGGGAATTGGATGAGTTCACTAGCTTCTATCTTGACTATTCTTCTATAATGTGAGAGCAGTAAACTTGAAATTGAGCTGAAGTAACTCTATAGCCTTTCTGATTCATAAACTGTTCTCTACTGTATAGTGGGATTTGTGTTCTTTGAGTCGGATGCTTGTAGCACTTTTTGTATCACCATGTATCAACTTATTTATGATGTTTCTTTTAGGGATTAATTCAGCATTCTGTGCTTGTATGATGGTGTCATGTTTGATGTGAATCTGCATCACTTCTATGATTATATCTTGTGTTGCTTGTCCACCTATCAAAAATGGTGTTCAAAGCAAGATGGCAGAACATGCAACTTAATGTGCTATGTGAAACCATATCCTTGAATATTATCTTTATCTATAACTCATTTTTATTCCCTTTCTGAGATTCTCACTTCTTTTCTCTCCATGATTTTCTACAACTCATTTATATTCCCTTGATTTTCCTTGCATTGTTAACGAAGTTGACCTATCCTATGTAACCAACTAAAACTTTGATGCTGCAGATTTTAGAATATAATGCGCTTGGATTTCATTCACTGACGTTAAATAAACAGCAGTTACTTTCTTTTCTTCAAGGTAACACTGTAGTCTGTCTTTTGCTTAAAGATTTTAAATTTTATGCATATTCTTTCCTGCTCCTGGAGCAAGGGCTTATTGGTTAGGTAAACGTGCCAAACAAGAAGGTGATTTTGTTAGTGATTCCATTCTGACAGAAAAATATGAACCTGTTTGTGCAAAGTGGACAACAGAACGATGTGCTATCTGCAGATGGGTTGAGGATTGGGATTATAACAAAATAATTATTTGCAACAGGTATTAAAGTTTATCTGTTGATCTTTATGTTTTTTTTATGTATTTGAATTATGACATGAGACCCACTATTTGTTTATCTATTTACTATGTTTTTGATAGCTAGTAGAATTTTTCTTTTTCTAAAAATTTTCCCTCGAAAAAAGAAAAAAATATGGTCAGGGAAAAATAAAATTCAATGAAAATTTGGTTCATCTAACATGTACACGTCATGGACATCCTGCTTTTCTATGTTTGTATGTTGGGCTCAAGAATTCCTATATAACTTAAGCGATACAATAAAAGCTTTTTCGATTCTTTTATTAACTAATTTATGTATCGGATTCTATTCGCTCTCATCAAAGAGAGAGGTTTCTATTTCTTTTGGAATTGAATCATCAATGATCAAATGTACCTTTCTAGTCTAATCCAATTCAAGTCATTTATATTGTAACAATGTAACTCTTTTTTTCAGATGTCAAATAGCAGTCCATCAGGAGTGCTATGGAGCAAAAAATGTAAAAGATTTCACATCATGGGTTTGCAGAGCATGTGAAACTCCTGATGTTGAGAGAGAGTGTTGCCTTTGCCCTGTAAAAGGCATATTGCTGATACCTACTAGTCGTTGAGCTCTCAATTCTGTTTTTTGTTTTTTTTATTCTGATGCATTTTTCTGCTTCTGCAGGTGGTGCTTTGAAGCCAACAGATGTTGACACCCTGTGGGTTCACGTCACATGTGCCTGGTTCCGGCCTGAAGTTTCTTTTTCAGATGTTGAAAATATGGAGCCTGCAGTTGGAATTCTTAGAATTCCGTCAAGTTCTTTTGTTAAGGTATGAGTTTTATATAAAAATGATGTCGCTGATGCAGCTGGCTGCAATCATGAATTTGGTTGCCAGCTTACTTCGAGGACTATAGAATAATTTGTGTGATCAATAAGAAAATTAGTATTTCAGTTCACTTGTATCATGTTTTATCACCAATATTATGCAAAGCAGACTGCAGTGGGCTGCAGCCAAATGATCACTTCTTACAATGATTTTGTGCCTAATTCTAACCAGAAGATAGGCCTCTTGATAATCTCGAAGGATATGAAATTATGTAAAACTTAAATATTAATGCAATAGGTGGTTAGCTGATAAATGCATGGTTACTAATTATTAGTATAGATTGTCCATGCATCTAAACTTGAAAGCAATCCATTTTATCAAACTGCAGGCATGCATAATTTGCAACCAGATTCATGGTTCCTGCACCCAGTGTTGCAAGTGTGCCACTTACTTCCACGCAATGTGTGCATCAAGAGCAGGTTATCAGATGGAAGTAAGTTTCCTTTTTTTTTGTGCCCTTTTCCTTTCATTTGTGAACAAATAATTGTGACACTTTATTTTCACGGGATAGTTAAGGTATGAAGTGCTTGATGCGGAAAATATTTTGGTGCATGTTTGAATTCATATTTATTCATCATGATCAACTCCAAGTCTCCAATGGTGCTTGAGTTTACATTAGTATAAAGGAACACATCTTCTATTTTGTGAAATAAAAATATAATTCCATATTATAATGATCTAACTTCATTTGAAATTATTGTGTTTGCTAAGGGGATCTATGTAACATATGGATCCATATTGGTAGAGATGCCAACAATTGTGATCGTATCCATTATTGCAGTAAAGCCCACTTGTTTAATTGGTGAAATCTGTACAAGTTCTATGGTGTCCATAGTATTGACATAACTGGTTCACTCAACCAACTAGGTTTTCGTCAACACTGACCACAAGCAGCTTTCAATATGAAATATGGGAAAAAGAAAAAGGAAAAAGTGAGAAGCCAATGTAATGTTATTTATCTTTGTTCTCAGCTTAAGTAGGCTTGGTTATGATTAGGAACACAGAGGATTCCATTCACACAAAGGAGAATCTTTCCCATTTGTTTTCATCGCTTTAATGGATTATTTTTGTAATGTTCCATGTTTTAACTTTCAGCTGCATTGTTTGGAGAAGAATGAGAGTCAAATTACCAAATGGGTATCATATTGTGCTGTTCACAGGTTAGAATTTGTCCCTTTCCTTATCCTTCAGTTGCATTTTTTCCTTCATAGTTGTTGTCTTTTTTATTCATTGTTTACATTTTTTCATTCTCTGAGCCACACAAATTCCACATTGGGAATGCTAAATGAGTTATTGTGGATGATGTATCGGCTGGATGCTTCCTTCCTTTATGACGAATCCAACCCTATACTGGCAAAAATAATCTTCTTAAGGTGATATCAGTTCTGCAAAAATAGAACAGATAATGATGGGATGTATTGACGCAAAAGTGAGGCTTAAGCTTATTATGACTCATATTATGAAGCTAATAGAGGGCTAGAACACAGATTAAGAACTGAAGCCACAGTTTTTTTTCAGCGGTTATGACATTTATTGGACAGGAGAATGATCTAATCTTGTTCCAAGTGGTGAAGCCTTTGTGCAGAGCCCCAGGGTTTCTAATGTCAACCTCACCTTGAATCGTATGTAGTACCCAAAGAGTACTGTGAGAGAATGATTTGGAGAGAAAAACCTAAGAGACTGGCCTCTCTTAGCTTGCTATGTATAATAGACATAATGAGCCTTAATCTACGACCTTAACCTAGGGCTAATTATAAGGCCTAATAATTACAAATAAAATATATATAAAATATGTACAATTATACTACTAATGGTAATTCTCCCCCTCAAATTAGAGTATAGATATCATATGCACCAAGTTTGTTGCAAATATATTCTACCCGATGACCCTTTAGAGACTTGGTGAAAACATCTGCAAGTTGATCATTGGAGTTAACAAACTTTGTAACAATAACACTTTCAACCAACTTCTCTCTAATAAAGTGACAGATGATTTCAATATGTTTGGTTCATTTATGGAAAACTGAATTGGAAGCAATGTGCAAGACAGTCTGATTATCACAAACAAGCTTTATAGGGGACACTTCACAAAACTTGAGTTTCTGCAGGAGTTACTTAAGCCAGATGAGCTCACAAATTGCATTAGCCATAGTCCGATACTCTGTCTCTGCACTGGATCTAGCTATTACATTTTATTTCTTACTTTTTCAAGAAACTAGATTTCCTCTCACAAGAACATAATACCTAGAGGTTGATCTACGATCAGAAAGAGATCTTGCCCAATCTGCATCTGTATAACAACAAATATATGTATGTCCCTTTTCCTCATAG
Source organism: Diospyros lotus (assembly GCF_014633365.1). Classification (NCBI taxonomy): domain Eukaryota; kingdom Viridiplantae; phylum Streptophyta; class Magnoliopsida; order Ericales; family Ebenaceae; genus Diospyros; species Diospyros lotus. The sequence continues at coordinate 38,375,656 of NC_068349.1, read as the reverse complement.
AGTAGCTTTTTACTTAGTGTTCTTTTGATGTATCTCATAATCTAGATAACATCCCATTGAGAATCACATGGAGAACTAAGAAACTGACTAACTACACTCACAAAAAAAACAATGTCAGGATGAGTGACTATGAGATAGTTCAACTTGCCTACTAGTCTTTGATACCTTCCAGGATCTGAAAAGAGCTCCCTTGTCTTGGTAAGAGTTTGACATTCGGATCCATTGGAGTGTCAACCAGTTTGCAGTTCACCATACCAGTTTCTTCTAAGATGTCAAGTGCATACTTTCTCTGAGAGATTGAGATACCATTTATTGATTGTGCAATATCAATACCCAAGAAATATCGAAGTCTGCCCAGATCTTTAGTCTGAAAGTGCTGATATAGATGTTCCTTCAGCTTCTGTCCCTGTGATAACAATGTCATCCACATAAACAACAAGATAGATGCATAAAGAAAATGAGTGTCGATAGAAAACCAAATGATCAACTTCACTTCAGGTGAGACCAAAGACTTGAACCATGGTGCTGAACCTGTCGAATAACGCTCGGGGAGATTGTTTCAGACCATAGAGAGACTTCTTGAGTTTGCAAACTACATTGGACTCCATGAGCAACAAAATCAGGTGGTGGCTCCAAAAACCTCCTCCTACAAATCACCATGGAGAAAGGTATTTTTAATATCTAGCTGATAGAGCGGCCAATGATGCATGGCAGTTATAGAGAGAAATAGGCGAACAAAGGCCATTTTAGCAACAAGAGAGAAGGTATCACTGTAATCTAGCCCATAGATTTGTGTAAAACCTTTGGTAACCAAGCGGGTCTTAAGACGATCCACCTATCCATCGGAGCGCACTTTAGGGGTGAACACCCACCGGCAACCAATGAGAGTCTTTCCTGGTAGTAAAGGCACCAAATCCCAAGTACCATTCAAATGTAAGGTTTCAATCTCATCCAACATAGCCTGATGCCAAACAGGATGCAACATGGCTTCACCTGTGGTTTTAGGAATAGAAACAGAGGAAAGACTCGAAACATAGGCACTATAAGAAAGTGACAAACGATCATAGCACAAAAAGTTATAGAGGATGTGGATTACGAGTGGACCTTGTACCTTTGCAGAGTAACAAGAAGGCTATTTGACTCAGGATCCATGGCAGGAGGAACCACTGACGGAGAGAGTAAGTCAATAAAGTCTTGTTTTGGAGGAATGTTGGCGCTGACGATAGGCTGAGGATGACAATGATATGTAAGAAGTGGAGAATCCGTGGAATGTGGACCTAAAGATGGTAGTAGGGGGTCCATAAAGGAGGAGACAAATGGACCCAAAGAGGGAAGCGTAAAAGAAGAAAATGAAATAGGTAATAACTGGTCAAAACTCTGTGAATTAGGTTGAGCAACCGAGAAGAAAGACTGTTGTTCAAAGAAGATGACATCAACATACATAAGATAGTGGTTCAACTCAGAAGAGTAATACTTATAGCATTTCTGCAATCGGGAGTAGTCGAGAAAGATACACTTAAGAGATTTGACAAGAAGTTTATCCTGTCCAGGTTACAAAGAATGCACAAAACAGATACATTCAAATACATGAAGGGGAACAGAATAAAGTGGTTGTGACACAACGTGTAACGCGTGTATAAAGAAAACACACAAAGAAATCCTTGAAACAATAAGTTTCAAGTACCCTTGAGAGAACAAACTTCAACAACCAAAGCTGAACTCTCAACTAGGTGCAAGAACCAAAGCTGCTTGCTAGAAAAAATCGAATTGGTTTGGTGGAATTTATTGAATAAAGAAAATCGATTACAACTCCTAACTTCTAGGTATATTTATAGAGTTTGGCTAATCCATCTAATACTTGTAAGTAAAATAAGTTTCAAGTACTCTTGAGAGAACAAACTTTAATGACCAAAGTTGGACTCTCAACTAGGCACAAGAATCAAAGCTGCTTGCTGGAAAAAATCGAACTGGTTTGCTAGAATTTATTGAATAAAGAAAACCGATTACAATCCCTAACTTCTAGGTATATTTATAGAGTTTGGCTAATTCATCTAACACTTGTAAATAAAATCCAACTAGAATTCTAATAGAAATAAAACTCTGATCAAACATGAAGTAGAATCCTAAAACTTATGAAGTTTCGCTACTGTTCCGACACTACTGGTTGGGCCGGTTCTGGGTTACTCAGTTTGAGTCGAGTTGGCCTTGGGCCGGGTCTTGATCGGTGACCGCATCATTCACCTCCACTTGAGAAGAATTCGTCATCGAATTATGATTTGGCTCGAATTATGATTCGGGTATGGTAACACAGTATCCGACAAATACAAAGAAAGATCAGCAACATTAAAGGTTTTGGAAATACCCATATGATTAGGTAAATCTACAACTTAAACATTGTCATTGATCTTCTTTGTAATAATCTTGTAAAGACCATACTTTTTTGGCTTGAGCTTGTTTTGCTTTCCTGTTGGAATCCGTTCCTTCTTCAAGAATATCATGACTTCATCTCCAACCTCAAATACCTTGTGCTTCCTATGCTTGTCAACTGCTGCCTTGTACTTCTCATTTGCCTTGTGCAATTTTTGCTTGACATCCTCTTGAACCGATTGAACTTGCTCGACTAAGTCACTAGCTGTAATACTGAAACTTGGTACCTTTGGCAACTTTACCAAATCCAATGCATGATTAGGAACTTTCATGTATACGATGGAAAATGGTGATCTTCTTGTTAAACTATGCACAGTGTTGTTGTAGGCAAACTCCTCAGGAACCTCATCGTGAAATTCCTCTAACAATCCCTGCACCTCCATTGGAATTTGATTCACCTCCAGTGGCTCACTCACGCTCTCCCCCTTTATAACCAACAAGTGAATCTCTCGGGTATCTTTACACTCCCTCATAAACTTAGAGTGTTTATGTGTGATGGTAATAAAATTTCTCCCCTCCACTTTAGAAGCTATGGTTTGGTTCTTTTCCACCATAGGTAACAATGAAAACGTATACTCTCTTTCTCAAGATGATATATGTTCTTCCTACCCCAGTGCTTAGCATTCACATCAAATTGCCAGGTCTCCTAAATAAAATATGGCAAGCATCCATATCAAGAATATCATAATAAATTTCGTCTGAGTACTTAGCAATAGAGAAAGGCACCTCGCAACGTTCATCCGCATGTATGCCACCAACTTCTTTGATCCATCTAATTGTGTAAGGATTTGGATGTTTCTCAGGAGTTAGCTGCAACAACTCTACCACATCTCTTCCTATGATGTTTTCTTGACTTCCGCTATCAATAATTAGCTCAAAGATCTTTCCCTTCACAGTACACCTTGTGCAAAAAAGCTTATGCCATTGAGTAGTATCTTCATTCTTTGGAGATAGCATTTGCTTCCTTACTACACATCTATACGCTTCATGGTCAAACTCTTTTTCGTCATTCTTCCCATCAGGCCCGCAATAGACTTCCTCGTTAGCCACATGTTCCTCCCTTTCTACAATGTTAACTATTTTCCTCTTTGGGCAATCACTAGATCGATGCCCAACCTCATTGCTCTTGAAATACTTAAAAGAATAGGCTTTGCATAAGGATTAGAGAATTTTGGAAGATTAGAAGTAGTACCTCGAATGTTTCTCCCCGTTGTAGGCTTATTAGGGTTGATTATATGAGGTGGATTGGAGGGTTGCACTCCTTGAACCGACTTGTCTCTATCAAAATCTGCTTGTTTATTTTCATTCCCACTATATCGACAATAGTTGTTATTATGGGCTCTCTCACTCAACATTAACTCAGCCTTTAAAGCTAAGTTCCTTGCTTCTTGCACACTCAAAACCATCTGAACCCCAATTTTATCATGAATAGCAAGCTTCAACCCATTCAAATAACGAGTTGCTTGTTGATTATCATTTTCTGACAATTAGTTCCTCTTTGCCAATCTCAGAAACTCAGAGGTATATTCATTCACAGTCCTCATTCCCTATGCACTTGTTTGATAGGCTTCAAACATACATTGTTCATAATCAGGGGATAAAAACCTACCTCTTAACAGCTGCTTCATTCGTCTCAATGTTTGAATTGGGTGTCGGCCTTCCCTCAATCTCGTCTCTCTCAATCGCTCCCACCAAACAGATGCATCGCCGTTCAATCTATAAGCCACTAACTTGATTTGTTGTTTATCTGGGATCTCCATGTATTCGAAAAATCGGTCAACCTCAGCGATTCAATCCAAGAATCCCTTAATATCAAGATCTCTACTAAAGGTAGGAATATCAACCTTTAGTTTATACTCATCATTGCCCCAATGGTTGTGCTGATGCGCATTCCTCCTAACCCTTCTACCAACAAGGTTAGCTATTGTTCGATCAAGATCATCCTCTTCATCGCTATCTTCAATCATTGGTCTTCTAGGATTAACAAGGAGATGATTAATGGGTGGTCTTTCCGCTCTGGCTTGATTCACCCCATTATTCAGGTTATTGTCATCATCAACTTGTAGTAAGACACCCAATTGGTTGCTGATTTGCTGCAATTGTTGCTGGATGGTACAAGTTACTTTCTGTTGTTTTTTGATTGCTCTCCAAACTGCAGACAACCCTTGATCACCATCACGAGACTGGTTGCTACCGTTACCTTCAAGATTGGCCATCTGATTGGTTGATTAATCGCTCTGATACCACCTAACACAACGTGTAGCGTGTGTGTAAAGAAAACATACAAAGAAACCCTTGAAACACTAAGTTTCAAGTACCTTTGAGAGAACAAATTTCAACGACCAAAGTTGGACTCTCAACTAGGCACAAGAACTGAAGTTGTTTGCTGGAAAAAACTGAACTAGTTTGCTGGAATTTATTGAATAAAGAAAATTGATTACAACTCTTAGCTTCTAGGTATATTTATAGAGTTTGGCTAATTCATCTAATACTTATAAATAAAATTCAACTAGAATTCTAATAGAAATAAAACCCTAATCAAATATGAAGTAAAATCCTAAAACTTATGAAGTTTTGCTACTATTCCGATGCTACTGTTTGGGATAGTTCTGGGCTGCCTAGTTTGGGTTGGGTCGGCCTTGGGTTGGGTCTTGATCGGTGACCGTATCAGGTTGTGTAGGCAACAAAAGAGAATGATGAATTTTGTCTTGTAACACTGAAGATGGCATGCGATTTATTAGATAACATGGAGTAAGAAGAACATCTCTCCAAAATTTGGTGGGAAGATTGGCATGTAAAAATAGTGTTCGTGTAGTTTCAATGAGATGGCAATATTTACGCTTAGTAACACCATTTTGTTGAGGTGTGTAAGGACAGGAAGACTGATGCAGAATGCCATTAGCAGTCATGAAAGTAGTAAATTGAGAGGAAAAGTATTCAGGGGCATTATCACTACATAAAACACATATAGAAACTTCAAACTACTTTTTTTATTTCAGCAGTAAATGTTTAAAAGATAGAAAACAATTTGGACCGACTCTTCATGAGAAACAACCAAGTGTAATGAGAAAAGTCATCAATAAAAGTAACGAAATATGAAAAACCTGGAATAGAGTTAATTCAACTGGGCCTCCATACATTAGAGTGCACAAGAGAAAAGGGAGCCTTAGCCCTATTATTGATGCGACTAGAAAAAGAATTACGAGCGTGTTTACCACGCTGACATGATTCATAATTAAAGATGGATAATGATGATAAACTAGGGACTAATTTCTTTAATTTGGAGAGGTTGGGATGATCGAGACTAGAGTGGAGAAGGTCTAGGGAAGCTACATTGGTGCAAGCTACTGGCAAGCTAGGCATAACAAGATGATAGTGGCCCCGTGACTCACGCACAACGCCATTCGTCCGTCTCGTATCTCGATCCTGCACACAAATAGAAGTGGAAATAGAGGTTACTGAACAATCTAGTTCTCTAGTAAGATAACTAATAGAGAGCAAATTAAAAGGACTACATGGGACATAAAGGACATAATTTAAAGAGAGAGGAGGTAGGAGAGGTTTTCCCTATCTCTTTAATTGGCGTTTTGGTGTCATCTGCAAGAGTGATTGTTGGTAAATATTCAGAAAAGGTTGGGGTAAAGAAAAGATCTTTATTATCACACATGTGATTGGTGGCGCTAGAGTCCAAAATCCAAGGCCCAATATATAAGGCTTTATGAGTAACACAAGCCATGAGATTACTAGTAGATTGCTGAGACGCTTGGAATTTCAAGAAAGCCTCATAGTCAGTAGCAGGCAGGGTTGCTATCGAAGGGCTTGATGTTGGACTAGGGTCACTCTGTGCAACATGAGATGCAGGAGGGGTAGTTGGTCTACTGTACTTCTTCCAACACTTGTCTTCCTCATGCCCCTCTTTTTTGCAAAAATTGCACTGAGGGTGAGAGCGGCTACCAAACCAACCCTGATTACTGCTTGAAGTCTAAGACGCAAGAGCAGAGGCCTCGGGAAGGGTACCTATAAAAACACTAGTAGAGGAAGAATTGTCAGCCATATTAAGCAATCGTTTGTATGTATTTTTTATAGTAAGGTTAGTGGACCCAGTCAAGATCTGATGGGAGACGGCCTCGAACTCAGGCTTGAGATCGGATAAAGTAAGGACCATGAACAGTTTTCCCCGTTGAGAATCATGAGCGGCTTTGGAAGCAAAGTATGGAATAAGAGCTTCAAACTCTTGCATGAGAGAACGCATCTGGCCCAGATAGGTTTCCTATAGATTGAGCCTACTAGATGTTCTTGATAGAGTGGACAACAATATAGAGACACTGAATGTTGTTGGTATAACACTCAGCGGCTTCCTTCCAAACCTCATAACAACAAGTTTCAAACGGACGAAACAATTGCAAAATAGATCGTTCAATGAAATTCCATAAGATATTACACAACTGAGTATCAACTTGTTCCCATTTAGCCTTCTTGGCTTCGTCGACATCATCTGCTTTCTTGGCGAGATGGTTTACTTATCCCTACCCTTTGAACCACATCTTGACAGAGATTGACCATGAGAGATAGTTGGCAGACCTTATCAACTTGTCAGAGGTGATAACAGGGGTTCCTATGTTGGAAAGGGTGAAGGTTTGAGATGCAGATGAGGCACCAAGAGTAGAGTTGGCATCTCTCAAAGACGACATGGTGGGGTTCAGGCGAATAGATTGAAAATCCGATGTTTAAAAGCTGTTGGGTAATTGATACACATAGATCAGGATGGTTTGTGGGTAAACGGACACCGGGGACAGGTTCAGGAGGCTTTGTCGAGGTTCCGGTGAGAAGATGGCGAAATTCCAATTGTGCATGCGCTCCCACGCGCCAGCGCGTGGCAACTGGCTAGAAAAAGATGGACGGTGGGTGACGGCTCTGACGACGATGGGTCTTTGATGGTCAGCCGATTTGACGACGACAAACGCTATGGTGGCGGTAGTGCTGACAAATGATGGCCGGACAATGGAGTTCCGGCCTTGATAGGAGGGGCGGCAAGGAGAGAGAAAAAAAGATTTTTAGGGTTTGGAAACCGCTAGAGGATACACAACAGCGGCTTAGGGTTTTTCTCACAGGTGGCTTTGATACCGTGTGAGAGAATAATTTGGAGAGAAAAACCTAAGAGACTAGTCTCTCTTAACTTGCTATTTATAATAGACATAATAGACCTTAATCTACAGGCTTAACCTATGGCTAATTATAAGGCTTAATAATTACAAATAAAATACATATAAAATATGTATAATTATACTAATAATTCTAATAAGGACCATGGGACACAGGTGGTTCATCCTTTATGGTAGGAAAAAGTGGTAGGCTGACCTTGTGCTTTGAGGGTGTCAGCACTCAGCAGAGTTGAATTCCTAAAAAGCTGTCAGGCAGCTTTTTCTGATGTTGCAGGTGGTAGTTGCTTGCCTAAGGTCACTGAAGAGCATGTAAATGGGATTCTCTCTTTTATTTGTCTTGATGTGCCCCTCTCTCTTTGACCACTCAAGGTAAAAATCCTTTGGAGGAGAGAGGGGATGGAGTCTTCACAAATCCCTGAACCCTAGCATTTGATTAGGGATGCGTAGGTCCTGCCTCAAGCTAAGTTCCAATGAGAACCTCTTGCAATATTCCCATTTGGGGAAGTGAGGCATTGGACCACGCTAGTGGATATCCTTTAATGAATTGCTTGTTTTTGAAAGGAGCTACTCAATGGATGGTTGAACGCACAAGTTGAATAGAAGTAGCCTCTTTGAGCGAGTAGGGAAAGCTAGAGCAGGCAACTTTGTTGCTCAACCAAGAGTTGCTTGAGATGTATTTTAATATGCATAGTCTCCTTGGGAATTTGCTGCATGTGCTTTAGAGCTAGTATGCATAGAATCCAAGGGGAGTTCACTGCTTGCTCTCTCTTCAGCTAGCAGCTATTTTGATGATACATTTCCCCTCGTGAGATTGACACTTACCCCTTGAAGTAGATTGAATGAAGGGGATCCTTGAGGGAGTACCCACATAACTCAGGGTTTTGGTAGTGGCAACAGTTAAAATAGTTGCAACATGACAACTATTGGATTTTTAGAGCTATTATTTTATTTGCCAGCATATAACTAGGAATAGAGTTTGTTCAAATGGTGCAAAGGTAAGATGTTGGAGTCATGATTCTGATGGTTTGAGTGTTCGAGATGAAGACTGGTACATGACTGTGAGGCAACTGGATGAAATGGAAGAAATTGTAGCAAAAGAGGGAGAGGAAGACCAAAGGGGAAAATTAGCAGGAAACCACTAAACATGACATATGATATAATTGGCCTTGCAGAGAATATGGCCATGAATAGAGATGGCTGGAGTTTAGGAATTCATGCTGGCCCACCTAGTGGGATTGAGGCTTGTGTTGTTGTAGGCTTGGGTTAAGAAGTCATGTCCTATTGAAGGACTAGATCAGTATGCTTATTTTGGCTCTGGTCTGCTTTAGATGAATGGTGTTATGAATTTTCTCAAAATTTTAGGAAAGCTAGGAACTGCAATAATTTGCTTTCTCTTTGTTTATTAATAATTGTAATATGATGATTTTATAGATACTAATAATGTATTCAGTTTGGCTTTGCATGGAGCTTTAGGGCTGAAGATTCCATGTGCTTACACTTTCTCTTTGTGGCTGTTTTACGATGATTGGCTGATTGAACACCTTTAAATTTTGATTAGCTTTGATGAATTCTCCGGATCTTCTTCTGATGTTATTAATTTTGAAATTGTTTGTGGGATCTCAAAGTGGTATGCATTTGATGTTTCTTTAAGTACATGTTTTTGTTTTGAGATAAAAATAGCTAAAGTGCTTTGGACAGATATCTGGAATTTTTATTGGTTGGTCCTTGTTGGCCCACTAAGCTTCGTCCAATCTAGTAACCTAAAAAGATAAAAGAATAAATAAATAATAGGGACCATTCTTGTTTTGCTGTACTATGTCTTCATAGTTTGTTTTCTGGTGCAGGGCCCCAAACCCAGATAATGTGTTGGTTATGTGGACTCCAGTAGGGCTATTCTCCACCAGAAATTTGCTCCAAAACCAGAGGCAAGAATATTACACCAGTGGTTCAAGACTAATTTCGTCTAAGAGAGCTGAACTTCCTGATTCCTCAACTTTTGAGACCAATGACTTTGAGCCATTCTCTGCTGCCAGGTGTCGTATCTTTAGAAGATCAAATGATAAGGTACCATACTTTTTTCTTCCTTTTCCTTCATACGTAGCATTGGATAGACGTATACCATATCAACGCATCTTGTATGCACAAAATTGTTGTTTTGATGCGGTCACTGTTTGAGACAAGATGGAGGGCCTGTTCAAGACCCGGTCCAAACCGGCCCGTTCAAGAACCCGGCCCAAACAGGGGCTGAAACTTCATATTTTTCATATTCTCTTAGGATTTTATTCTACTTCATATTTTAGGGTTTTATTTCTATTAGGATTCTAATTGGTTTTTATTTACAATACTACCATGGGGTAGCCAAACACTATAAGTACTTAGATTTTAGGGTTTATAAACAGTTTTTCTGATTTCAATTTTCCAACAGCCTATTCGGTTTTCTTCTCTTACTCAAGACCAAGTTTTGGTGCTTGAAACTTGTTGCTTTGAGAGTATCATTCGTGTGTTAGTTCTCTACACACGCGCTATGCGCTGTGTCATGTTTGCTTTCTTTCTTTTTGGAGTTATTGCCACTTTCTTGCAGGCTTTACTATGTACCCTTTGAAGCTTGCATTGATCTTGAGGCCAGTCAAAGGGTCTTTCTTTCTTTCAGAAAGCAGCAATTCTGAACAAGATATTTAACTGGTGCCTGATTTTCATATTTCCATTTTGTTTTGTAGAAGATTAATGCTGTGCCAATATTCCACCGATTGATGGGGCCGAGACATCATTCTTTTGATAAAATAGATGGCTTAAACTCACATAGTGTAAGTTTGAATAGTTTTTATATTTGGCCTTTCTTTATGGCTTTTGAAGAGAAATTTTGACTGTTTTCATGAAGTAACTCTTAACTTCCATATTGGATAAATAAATTTGTAATTTTACATTTTGTCTACTTACCACAGGAAGTTGACGATCCAAAGGCTTTTGCTTCATTCAAGGAACGGCTCAGCCACCTACAGGTAAACTGTCTTCCTTAATGAACTGTTCTTGTTGTCTACTTCACATAATCTTCTCAGTGTATTGATACTTTCCAAATTTCTTCAGAAAACAGAGAGTTACCGTATTTGTTTCGGTAGATCTGGGATACATGGATGGGGCCTATTTGCACGCCGAAGTATTCAAGAAGGAGACATGGTAGTAGATGGACTGGGAGATTAACTTTTCTTTCTGTTAATATCTGCTATGTCTTAATTGCTGGTGTTAAACGCCTTTTTGTGATGGCCACCATTGATGTAACATGTGTAACTTTATAGAGCTAAACATATTTTTAGATTATGTTTGTTTCATAATGAGGTCTAATGCTTGTTTTTGTTCCTAACCCTACCAGTCTCTAACCTATTCTTGTCTGGATTTAATGGCAATGATCTAATTTTTTTGCTGGTAACATGCATCTCCAGGTTCTTGAGTATCGGGGTGAGCAGGTGAGGCAGAGTGTTGCAGATTTAAGAGAGGCACGGTACAGGGCGGAGGGAAAAGACTGCTATGTGAGTTACTCTGTTGTGATGCTCTGTTCACACGCATGTCAATTTTCAAGCTTCTTGACTAGTTTTGAGCGTTTCTTTTATGAGCTTGAGACACTTAAAGTTAAACAAACTGAGAATGATATCTTCTAAATTTGAAAACAAATTAGAGCCTTTTGGGAGGAGTTCCATTTTTTGGTTTCTGTTTTCTTTTTTATTATTTTGATAATGAAACAGGAAACTATATTTGATTTGATTTCTTTTATTTTCAAAAATTTCGAATATCACAAAAAGTTGTTTTTGAATCTTTCATTTTGTTTTCATCTCTTTTTCCTCTTCCCCATCAGCCAGTGACCTTCTGCTCATTTGCATGATCATATTCTCATCTTTGCCATATTATTTTTGCTTCTCTAATGCTGTGTTGCTTGCAGTTTTTGTTAACCAAGCTAGTAGGCATGGTTGTTCTGAAGACCTTTTAATTTCTCTTGTTCATGATTCATACCTTAAGTATGACTAAAATTGTGGTGAAATGGTTTTGCAGCTTTTCAAGATTAGTGAGGAAGTGGTAATTGATGCCACAAATAAAGGGAATATAGCACGATTGATCAACCATTCTGTAAGTTTCCCTTAACAAATTTGGTAGAGCAGTATTTGTCTATTTACCATATTTGTTCAGATATGTAATGCATAAGATGAGGCAGATTGGGTTGGGTTTTGCATGGTGAGGCATATTATCCATTCTTACTCATTTTACTCCTCGAGCTCTTAGCTTAAGTTGCCCAGTCCAAGAACAGATTGGTGTGAAGTAATGGTGCGCACTATCTTTGCATATTTATGGACAAGCCCAAGTATGTGTATAAGCACAATCTGATAGAATTTACAGGTTACTAGGTCTGGAGAAGGTCCTTTTGACCCTTAGTGAAAATAATTCCTGCCTGTATCTTTGGGTGCTAATAGATGGAGTCGTGTATATTTGCATTTGAGGACCAATATTTTACAGAGTGAAGGCACAAAGTGAAGCAATTAACCTGGGTGGGGTGTACAGAAATATAACAATATAAAAAATTACTAGAAATTCAGAAAAATATAGGAAAAAAAAGGTAACATGATTGAATAAAAGCATAAAATAGAAACATTATAAGGTCAAAAAGAGAAGTACTAATATGTAAAGCCTTTATGGCCCGCACGCATCTAGCATTTCTTGCAACGCTTCATCCACAAAGGCGTTCGTCCACAACTGCACTGAGGCAGTTTGGCCTCACCTTGGCCTAGGGCGAGCGTTGAGGCAAGCCCCAATTTTGCTTTTTTAAGGCACTGGTGAGGACAGACATTGGAGTTGACTGTTATTTAAAAGTTCACTTACTAGTTTCTCATGCTTGCTCCAGTGCATGCCCAACTGCTATGCAAGGATCATGAGCTTCGGCGAGGAAGAGTCTCGGATAGTTCTTATTGCCAAGACTGACGTAGCTGCTGGCACCGAGTTAACGTAAATTTCGTGTTCAATTTAATTTTGACGGACAAAAATCAAACTTTGGGAATTTCTCTTCATATTCTTACATGTGGATTCACTGAAATGGTTTGTGGTGCAGGTTTGATTACTTGTTTGATGCTGACGAGCATGAAGAATCCAAAGTCCCCTGTCTATGTAGAGCTCCTGACTGTCGGAAATTCATGAACTAGGTTTACACAAACAACACAGGAAGAGAAGAAATTGCAAAGCTTTTTCTTAGCGAATGAGAGATATCCCAGTTAATGGTTTTTTTTTGTTTTTCTTTTGGCTGATTGATATATACTTACCCAGTTACCCCAATTCTTTTATTTTTTTTTTCCCTTGCTTTTTCAGCTGTGAATAACATGTAAATTCACCCTTTATATATTGGTTATTACTTTTTTTTTTTGGTATGCTAGGGCTGGGGATTTAGAGTGTATAGTTTCGTCTTTTTTAATTTTTAATGCCTCTTGATTGATGCTTCATCCCAGCCACAGCCAACCGAACCAACACAAAGGTTGTCTGCATAGGCACAGTGGGGACACATATTCCACGTAAAAGAACACAGGTTTAGGACTTTAAAATTTAGGGTTATGTTTGGTGATGATATACAAATTTAAAAATTAAGACAGAAGTTGTTTATTATTAATTGTCATTCATCTCTTCTATTATTATTTGAGTATATGATAATATGTTTACATTAGGATGCAATAATATGCTCTATCTAATTCTCCAATCTCAATGCGTTCATGAATTAGATAATTACTCTTAAATATATATCTTTCATAAAATAAAGCCTACTCCCAACTCTCAAGCGACAATCAACTTTTTGGACCAGACTTACATTGAGTAAAGGCATCACAAGTTTCTCTTTATAATAATGTTATATTTAAAAAAAAAAAATTAAACCAGCGTTGAATGAATATTACCTTTGAGAAGATTAAATTAAAGATGCATGTGTTTTTGATAAAAAAATAAAATAAAATAGAAAGTTAAATGAGCCTATCGAGATATGAATATATGATAAAAACAAATTTTAAATGAAGAATTAATTAATTATTATTTTTTTATAACTTAGCATGCAAATGACGAAGTTAGGTATATTTTTATGATATTATCTTCTTTTATTTTAAGATAAAAATTCTATATGAATTTGATGCTATAAAACAAATTAAATAGTAATTTTATAATTTAATTTAGTTTGATTTGGCATAAAATGTCGGTAAAATCAGGCAGCTGAGACAGCTCGCGGTTATCGTGCCACTGCCAGCCATGCCGGACGGATTTTCTTCTTTAAATCCGAATTTTCCCGCGCCTATAAATATCTGCTTCGAATTCCACTCTTCACACTCAATTTCAAATTTGTTTTCCTCTGCTTCTGTTCGGTTTGGCTTTGGACTTGGAGAATCCAAATCAATGGGGAAGCGAATGCGAAGAGCTAAACAAATCTGCTGCTGTGCTTCTCCTCGAATCTCCTTCCTCTCTCCTCACACCGCTTTCTCTTGGTTCTCTCTCTCTCTCTCTCTCTCTCTCTCTCTCTCTCAATACATGCATACACATACGTATTAGCATTCGCATTTGAAATTTACACTAGGTTTTTTAAGCTTCTTTGTATTAAAAATTTGAGCAAGCCTCATTTGATCCGAGCACTGGATATTATTATTGTTAATCTAGGTTTTCTTTGTAAGTTTCAAAAATTTGTATTATATTCTTGTTCAATCATTGATGATACTCTGCTAAACTCTGTTTAGAAGATTTCGAAACTGCTTCGTATTCATCGTTTTCTGGAGAGTTTGCTTCCAAGAGCTTTGTCAAGTATTTTATGTGCCAATTTTCAAAATCGCATCATGAGAAATACATTGATCTCCGTTTTCGATCAATATATGTGGATCGACTTCAGAATGCTTCTCGAGCTTCTTGTAGCGCTTGTTAAATTTGATCGGACTTGATAAGCTTCTTTGGTGTAGAAAAACAACTTCAAGGAGGACATTGAGTAAGATAGATGGTATTTGATTATATGTTTTTTATTATTAATATGTAAAGAAATTTGTGTTACAGTTAGTTTCCCTTTTGATCTTAATTCAGACTAGGGCTTAATTTGATCTCCATCCACGACATAAGATTTTTGTAGTCAAAATTTGCCTACCTTAAAATATCTTAGTATGTTCTTGGGCATTCTAGGCTCTAACCTTCCGAATTGATTCTTTTGTCCTGTTAGGATATGCGTGAATCAGTTTTAAATTTGACTTTATTCGTGCAACAAGATAGAATTTAGCACAGTTAAAATTTATGTATAATTGATATCTATGCTTATTTTGATTTTATTTCACAATTATTTTCAAATTCACATATTGATACGTTTTTTCTTGTGTCTATTTTGAACACTTAAAAAGTTTCGAGGCGGATGTTTGGACTGAAATTGCTAAATACTTGGATGGGAAATCCCTGGTGATGCTGGCAGTGACTTGCCGGTGGTTTTACCAAGTGATCATGGAGGAAAGCATATGGAAATTTGCCTGTTTGCGAGATCTCCAAGTCCCGGATCCTCAA
Source organism: Diospyros lotus (assembly GCF_014633365.1). Lineage (NCBI taxonomy): Eukaryota > Viridiplantae > Streptophyta > Magnoliopsida > Ericales > Ebenaceae > Diospyros > Diospyros lotus. Next base: position 38,360,528 of record NC_068349.1, on the reverse strand, counting down.
CTAGTAGCTTTTAAATGGATCGATCTCTACGCTTCAGCTTTTGGTAAAGCTGATCATAAATGGCTCATTGGCAGTGCAGTAAAATTAGATACGTCAGTGCCAAATGACTCTCTCTCTCATGACCTGATAAATTTTGATTGATTACTTGCAGATGGAAGTCACTCTTTCACGTTCCGGCAGCAGGAGAAACATATTGGTAACTAACTCTATTACGCATTAGTTCATTAAGTTTTGCCGACGGTAATGCTGTTTGTACACTCAAAAAATATAAACATTCTTTTCACAAAATTATCAATTATTTTTTTAAAAATTGTACACTTTTATAATTTTCAAAAATTAATTGATAATTTTGTGGAAAAAATATCACTAATTCTTTGTAAATATACTACTAATTTCTTAAGTGTACAAATAGCATGACTAGGTTTAGAATGTCTGACATGTTTTAGAACTCATTGACACAAAACAATGACCAGTAAAAGGTTAAGCTTCTTAAAAAGGCATCTATTTGGTTGAATATTTGGAGAAAAAATTATTTTGTGCCTCTCAAGTATCGTATTAGCAGCAAATTTTGGCGTCTTAAATCGATGATTTGCTGTCATTTGATCAGATTTGCAATAAATCTTTTGATCAAAAGAAACAATGAAGTAAATGCAGTTACGAATTTAACCTTACTATTAATACATGGCAACAAACTATTGATTTGGTTGGGGCACCGATTTTTTCTTTTGTTTTTTTGCTGATGTGGTTCCTTGAAGGTTTAAAATAATTTCTTGAGTATTATACCTTCTCAATATTGGAGTTTAGTTGAATTTCCATCCTCATTAGTTTCTAATCTTTTAAAGAATAAATAAATGAATGAATGAATTTTCTTCAATTGATCTAAAGACACTTGATTTAGTTTGAGGGACAAAGTTTGAGACTTATATTATTAATACACACATCAGCAGTGAATTTTCGTATATGAGAGGGATTTTTCATGTTTGATAAGAATTTAGGTTCAAACAAAAAGAAATATTATCTCTACTTTAATTAATTTATTCGAGAAATTAATATTGATTTTACTTACAGTAGAAAGAGTATTTTATAGTTAAAAATCAATTGAATAATTGAATAATCATATAAGTGATGGTTAGATGAATGATAGATGAAAAAGGATATAGTTAACAACATTGATGATAAATTGATTTATCATCAATTTCAAAATATGAAATCTCAAAACAATTGTAAAATATCTATTTACTATAAAAAATGTTGATAATAAATTTATTTTTGTTGCTTGTAAAATTTTCTATTTAGTTATTAATTTAATTGCATAATGTGTTGAGTTTGAGATTACTATACTAAAAAAATTACTCGCATTGAATCGAGATCTTACCTCAGTCACTCTTCGTCTTTTCACATTCTCGTGGTATCTGAATAACAATGCGTCACTACTCCACACAATCGTGTAATCAAATATATAAAATTACTTACCGGACATTTATTATATTATTTTCTTATTTATAGATGACGTCTCAGAACTTTAAAAATACCTGCATTTATGAAACGACTAGCTGAACAATGAGAGTGTGGCTCCCCCTGCATAAGCCATGATGGTTTGTCTTCTTTTAATGGATGAACCAGATTGGATGCGAATTGGAGCATTTTTCTTTGACTCACCAGTTGCGTTTCTGACGGAGAAGCTGATCCCTACGGTGGAAATTTCACCAGAAAAGAGTACAGAAAAAATGTTGCGGTCGAGTGGTTCATGCATGTTGAACAACATTAAAACTGGAATCTGGATAGCTGGTACTTCTCTGTTGATCCTGTTAAACAGTAACTTTTAGGGAGAGGAATTGAAGGTGTGCATTAAGCATTAACTCATGTTTATCCTAACCACTTATAAACTTGTATGACATTTTCAGATTTACAGCTTGTTCGATGCCCTGTTTGTGACCTCAACACATGTGATGGTAAGTTAAAAAGCTAATATTCTTCTGTTAATATAATCAAGAATAATATTTCCTTTAATTGTTTTGGCAAGATATATGTTTTGTGGAGCATGATCTTAAAAACAAACAAACAAACAAACAAAAATCCCGCAGTACATAGAACATATTTTCGGAATGGTGTTCTCGTGAGAAGTAAATTGGAGAGTGGACAGAATAGTGTTGTCCTATCAGGGTTTTCCCCTCCACTTTCAGATCTTAAGTTATAGTCCTGTATTGATAAACCACTAATCCGTATTTTTACAATTTTTAGATCTTAAGTTACCTTTGAGCCAAGTGTTGTACAAAATAGCTCTCACGAAGCCTTGTATATCACATTTGAGAAATGTCAAGAGAACTGGAGCAGAAGGTTCAATCATAAAAACCAGGAACAAATAGATGGACCAGTCCGGTTGAAAGCAAAAAATATTCTGGTTAACCGTTGAATCGGCCAATTGAACTGGGAACTGGGTGAACTGGATCTGTTCAACAGTTCAGGTTTTTTTTTTTTTTATAAATTTATGCTTTATATTTCTTTTAAATATTAGAAGATGATAATGATTTGGGAGATCTGGAAGGAATTGAGGTCAACTCTTTGTATACTATCTGCCATTTTTGTGGTTCAAATCCTATTCAAAATAAATGAAAACGACAACGCAATAGAATATCTATAATGTTTTGTAATTTGGGTATTATTGATGCATGAATATTTTTTTCTATAGTTGTTGATTTGTAATTTAAATATTTGATCTTGTTTTTATTTTATTTTCATCCTAAACTTGGGTTAATGTTGTTATATGGATTTTTCTAATTGTCGTATACTTCGTGAATTTTTAAGTCTGTTATGGTATTGTGTGATGAAATTTATTATTTTTTATTTGTTACATCTAAGTTCTAGGTATGATGCATGTATGTATTTAGTAAAAATAAATCCGGGTTTGACCCTATTTCAACTGACCCTTAGCCCTCTCATTTTTGGTTTGATACCTCAAAAAACATTGCTGAAAAGTTAGAAACCTGTTTCATGCAGGAACTATGCAGACGTTGGATGCAAGGCACATAGAGCTCTTCTTGTGCGAGGGTTACCTGAATGGGAGTTGGGAGTACAAGATCTTAGGTTCTTATGATATCAGAAAGCATGCTGACGGAGCATCTGGTGGCATTTTTGATTTTAAACATATAAGGGATCCGTCAACCACTGGTAACTTCTACTTCTGAACGAGGGTTTTAATACAATATTGCCTTGCCTCCAACTAATAACACTTTTAAACTGATCAGCATATTTGATGCGCGGATAAATTTCCTCATATTTATATACTTAAAAAAGATAGTGGGGGAAATCCATTATACTGAACCATTGCCATTGCCATAGCCTTGGATTTTGCCTGCAAAATACTCTAAAATTACTTCATATCTATATTAAATTAAAGCTACGATTTAATTGGCTTTTTATTTGCCTCCCTCCTCCTATATAAGTCTACAAGGATCTATGAAGAATTAGGTAAAATTCTTATGGAGAGACTATAAATTATGAATGCCCAAAAGACTTAAGCTGATCACTGGACTTGTGGATGTTTGGCGCATTTTTATCATCCCTTCTATATATTCAGCTACGAGTTAGATCCTGTACAGGAAAGGTGAATGTGATGGCCCATTCTTGTGATCTGCACTGGCTCTCTGAATATGTTCAGGGACTAATTAATGAAGGAACAAGACTGATTAATCAATGGATATGCTCATCATACAAGAAAGCGAGAAGTCCAGGACATATGTGGTATGATTTACAGAGATATCTAGAAGACTTGCCAAAAGGCTTTCATTTCTGCTTCCAGAAACCTGTGGAAATTGCTGTAGGATATCCAACAATAGTCTTAAACTGCCATAATCAAATTTCACACAACATAACAGAAATGATTAGTTATTTATGGATGTCGCCATTATTAAAAAATTACTAACCAAAACACATTAAGAAACATTCTTGTTTCATTTCCAAATGCTTTGGCAGAGGTATTCAATCTCAAATCATGGGTGGGAGAACCCAAGGATTGGCAGCCGAAAGCTATGATAACTCTTCATGCAGTAGCAGTCAACACCAATTTACAAGAAAACGAAGGTAGAACCACAGAATTCTCAATTTCCCATACAAGAAGAAAACTCAAATTTTGGTTATCCCCTGTTCATCAATCTGAATCCTGTTCAATCTATAAATTGATCAGTTACACATTGCAATCATCTAGTTATACTAGCATGCAGATGAGTCCTAGTATCTACAAGTATGTTAACTATGAAATACTTTGGGCCAAATAGCTATTTACTTATCTTTTCGTCCTTAAGCAGGTCTCCACGTAAAATATCAAGCCATGAGGGCTGGAGCTGATGGAGAAATTGTTTCTATTCGGATATCTCAGCAGCTTCTGTAGTTTATGGAAAAATCCTCTCTCTCTCTCTCTCTCTCTCTCTGTTGGACATCAGAATTTTCTTTCTTTCTTTCTTTTTTTTTTTTAATTTCTCAATTCTGATAGAGGAATACTTCCCCAAATAAAGCAATTTAATGTACTTACGACTTAGCAACCTCAATAATATTTCCAGTCTCGGTAACGCCGACAAAATTTCAGTTATACTTCTAGTCTCTATTTTTGTTATTTCGTTCTCAATTATGTCATCTTATTTCTTAATCCAGTTTGTGTTATGATCTCTTTATCTGTGGTGCTTTGGTGTCTGAAGAGACTTGGATACTTTTCGTTGTTTATTTATGCTTCAATCGAATGTGACCTTTATTTATAAGCTCACAGATTTGCTAAGAGACTTCTGACTTTGGGTTTATTTATGCTTCAATCGGATGTCACCTTTTATTTTATAAGTTCACATATTTGTTAAGAGACTTCTGACTTTGGGGGAAAAAAATATATAAGTGTTTGACATAGTCGTTATACAGACTACTCTTCCTATTATTATTGTGGTTTCCACAATCTCAGAGTTGGTTGTTTTGAAGATATGAGGCTCTTAAAAGTCCTCTTTCTCTTCCCCCTTTTTCTTGTCATCTATGCAACAACAAATGGGTGTCCAAGTCCGACTTCTGGTTGTGGTAACCGAAGCCTCATCATTCAATTCCCTTTCCGTGTAGAAGGCCAGCAACCTCGAAACTGTGGCTATCCCGGATTTGACCTAAGCTGCAACAGCCAAGGTATAACAGTGCTCAATCTCCCTTACTCTGGAGAATTTTTTGTGCGCAGTATCAACTATCGTGCACAGGAAATCCAACTCTACGACCCAAACAATTGCCTCCCAAGGCGGCTTCTGGACTTCAATCTGTCAGAGGCTCCTTTTGTGGCTCCTTATCATGTCAACTACACCTTCCTTAGCTGCCCGGCTGAGCTCACAATGTCCAGGTTCACAGTCATTGATTGCCTCAGTAACTCCACCAACACAACCTTGGCAACTTCTTCAATTAGGCTTGCAACAGAGATGACCATGTGCAGGATCATTGCCACCCTGCCAATTCCTGTCCCATTACCGAGCCGTCAAGAAGATGGTTTCTCATCTGTCCTTGATTGTGATCTCTGGCTCACATGGGACGTGCCCAACTGCGAAGATTGTGCTGCACAGGGTGCTGTCTGTGGATTTAAGAACAGAACAATTCAAGAAGTAGCATGTTTCTCCACTCCTGATACAAGTATGACCTCTATTCATCTTTCATCTGCACTTGTTCATACCATAACATGCTCTGTTTTGAACTTCATTACATCTTTCAGGCTTAATCGTTGAAGGATACTGTTGAGATTTTGAAGTTCTTTTTTCACTTTTTAAAGGCAAAACATACAACATTATATATTGGTAGTTGACCTAAATTGAGCCTAGCTGGCCGAGAGCATTCCAAGAAGAGAAGTAATTATATATTTTATATATAGATCAGCCACCATTATGTTCAAACCATGAGAAAAAGTTACTGGTATTCAGAATATTGGTTTCTGCTTAACGTTATGTGTATGCTTGGGGGCATAAACTCTTTAAGCAGATAGTTAATTGAGATTAACTTCAATTGGTTTAGTAGGGGGTCAGAACCATGATGATGGGAGAGATGATACAAAAATAATCCATTGACTTAATTGGGGATAATGGTTATTTATTTGTGTATTGGCATTAAAATAGACGAGCTGAACTTGCATGGAGAATTCCAACTGAATGAAATTTGGTTTTCAAGTAAATGATGTCATTCATCACCCTGTTACTTCTTGATTGCGAGTTACAATCTTTGCTTAAATTAAGGATTAATTCATAACCACCCTCTAGCAACCCTTCTTTATTCAATAGGTGGTCCATTCACAATCGATCTTTGAAAATATTCCAAAGTTGAATTTGCTATTGTTTGTAAGGTAAAAGGTTTATGCAATTTTGACACCTCATTTTTGTTAATTTTTTATTTGATATGTCAAGTTATCAACTCTTATTTGAATAGATCTCATGAACTCACAAAATTAGATTCTTAAACTATATTTGAAAGAAAAATACTATTCGTATTTTATGGGCTATATTTTAAAGTACATAATGTAGTTAAAATAACAAAAATATCTCTCATTTAAGACGATGAGACGATGAGATACATGACTAAAATACCTTTAACCTAAGATGGTGAGACACGAAGAGTATTTTAGCCATTTACACTCATATATGTAGCCCAATATATAACTCTTGATGTACAAGTAGCTTCATCCATTTATTAAGTCTGACTTGTGTAACTCGATTGCCAGGCAAGCCTAGGGGTCTCCGAGTATTCCAGACTGTCTCCATCGCCCTTGCCATTCCAGCCATCACATGCGCGTTTGGGATCGCATTTTTTGCATGCTTCGTCCGAGGAAACCAGGACCACCGGGCTGCAGTCACACCTCAACCGGCCACAGCCCTAGTTGCAGGACTGGATGAGTCCACCATTGAATCCTACACAAAGGTAGTCCTTGGCGAAAGCCGGCGTGTTCCGGGTCCTTACCATGGCACTTGCGCTATATGCTTGTCCGATTATCGAGCTGAAGAGATGGTCAGAGTCATACCTGACTGCAGCCATTGCTTCCATGCTGATTGCATAGATGAGTGGCTTCGCAAGAATGCCAGCTGCCCAGTTTGCCGGAACTCCCCATCTCTTGCTCATGTTAATGTGTAACATCACTGGTCTTCTCTTCTCTTCTCTTGAGATTTTCCCTCGTGTCTTTACTACTGTTTTCAGGGTCTTATACTTGCATTATATAGTGATTGTAAATGGCAGTTTCTTAAGGGGTGGGTTCTTTTATACGTTAGTTTGGATACAACTTAATTTTTTGTACTGAGTTTTACTCTTCCTGAAAATACATAGCTTATTTTTCTTCCATAATAGTTGAGATTGTCTTGAATTGATATTTGAAAAATCCAACTCAAAGTATAATAAAAATTGGATTTATATATTTAACCCAAAATTTCGATGAGTTTAAAATTTCTGACCTATCTTATTATTATTATTTTTTTATAAAAAATATCGAATATCTAATTATTAAATTGCAATTAGATGCTAAATAAGTGTATAAATTTAAAAAGAAGATAACATGAATGGTGTATTTGATTTTGAATATTTTATTTATCATTAACAATTAGCAATCAATATTAGAATCATGAACGGACATATAATATCTATTTTCTTCAAACTTTTCTTCCTCTCTTGATGGACAATCCCCAACCTCCATTTTCAGCTTAGCCCATCTTTTAGGTTGGCTCAAACATTTCAAACAGAAGAGATGATAAAAGGTAGGTGATGTAAATTATAGTTGCGTGCAATCAGTATTGATTATTTTGACTTCATCTCACTACATTATCTCATTATACTTGTAGGATTTGATGGAAAAGTAATTTGAAGAACCAATGTCCCTCAAGAACTCCCCAATATAGCTCAATTAAAAATAATATATGGACAAGAGCCTCAATGCAACATTAATTCTTTTTTATTTTTCTAAAAAATAGAAGAAATAAATAGAAAAATAATATATATTTTTTATTTTTCTAAGAAATAGGAGAGAGAAAGAAGTATTAAACCCGACTCTCTCTCATCCCATACACTCACTAATTAGATTCAAAAAATGATTGGTTTGATTTTTTGAAAAGTAATTAATGAGAACAACAAAAACTACAGAGGAAGAGAGTTATAACAAGTATAAATAGATACGCTTCTAAAAGTGGCAAATCAAATGAAAGGCCATGTAGACGAATGGGATGATAAAAGAATTGCTAAGAACAGTTTGAATACAACTTGGCTGTAAAATTCTATCCTATGGTGGTCGCTACTCAAAAAAAAAAAAAAAAAGATACGATTTAAGTGTGCTCGAGAGCTTAATGGAATCCTTAAAAGAACAAGCATATTGCTGCCAGATTGTATAAATTTGAGACTCAGATTTTGAAGAATGCATGAATAGGAAACAAAAAAAATTCTCCCTGGTTTCAATACTTACTTTGGTTCTTCACCATTAGCAGCTAACACCAACCAAGCATCGACACAAATACCAAATAATTCCTGGATTATGCATTGCCACTCCAAAGTTATCTGCCTATCGTTTATATAATAAATATAAAATAGCAGCAAACATCAAGATTGCAGTGCTACGAGCATAATCAGTACATCCATTACATTGAAAGAACTTGCGAGACAAGTGTTTAGCACAGGGAAGTTGCAGGTTTCCAACAGGAGCATCCAGGCATTACAGGACTAAAGGTACAGATTCACCCACAACAAGAGAACAGTCACTACAACCATACCGAGCAACATCATTTCTTTGCGAGGAGCTTTTTAGGCAGCCTCTCCAAAGGTGTAGTTTTGAGCAGGAAAAGCCTGGCGGCACGCTCTTGCAGTGTACCCCCACATTTCAACCCACGTGATTGGAGCTCAGACTTCAACCTTTCCAAACCAAGAGCCTAAAATTAAGTACCAAAAGAAAATTTTAAGAAATCAGTTGGTGATGGATACAGCAGAAGTAGGATTGTCTGCATTAGAGCTTTGCAAGAGACTATAAAGGGACATCGTAAGAGATGTGCCAGCAAGACAATTACAAGTGAAATAAAAAGTTCTGCAAAATTAGAATTTTACACTTCTTTCCCCCCTGCCCGACATCATTGAAACCAGAGAAACATGAAAATAGCATTCAACAACACTATCAGAAACACACATTCAAGTTTCGACTAACAGAAGATGATGATTTTCTTTTCACAAAATGCATTAAATTGAGAACTTCATGAAAAAAGATCAATCACTTGGTTGTTTTAAGGGATAAGTCAAAAATTACTAAGAAAGCTGAAACTCTTTTCTTATATGTAAAACAAGATAATAATGCCAAGTGAATATTTTTATAGATAAAATTATCAAGAATTAGCTACTGTAAGCATATTGGGATTCTAACATCAGATGACCGCATTAAAGGTTATTTCTCTTGGAAATATTTCTCATTTAAGATGTGGAAATTGTAAAAGCTATGGCACAGAGATTCAAGTTTAAGGAATCAAAATCAATTTACTAAGCCAAAATTACATACTATGTTGCATTGACATAAAATTTGAGTATCAATAGCATACCTCTAGCTCTGCAGCTGAATTAAAATCGTCAAAATTAAGAGGCCTCACTATATCTGAAGCATCTGAGCTACCCACCACATTTTCTTCATGAACTATTGATTGGGCATTGGAATCAAGTTTCTTTTCTGCGTCAGTTGTTCCACATCCAAAAGCTTCCCCCTCTACAGAGCCAGAGATACTTGAGTGAATTATTGTTTCCTTCACATTCCCAGGCTCAGTTCCACTGGATTCTTGCTTCTCAGCCTTGGAATCTTCAGTTTCAAAAACTGCTTCCATTGAGATTGACAGCCCTCTATCCTGTAGTCTACTTTCTTCAAGAATCTCTGATGCTGGTTCACCAGCATCAATGTTATGCCCGCTGACAAAGCCTCCATCACAACTTTCACTAGGCAATGAATTTGCAATTATAGCACTGTCCTTCTCATCAGAAGTCTCAGATGAATTTCCAGTAGAATCTTCTCCATCAAGCTTCCCATTTGCAACAGAACCTGAACTACCCTCTGCCTCCTTTGAGTCTGAATTGTTCCCACTATCTAGAACAACGGATTTCTCAGTTTCCTCCTCTTCATCATCATCACTGTCATCCTCATCCATGTCATCACTATCACTGTCACTGTCAGCCAGATTTCTCTTTCCCATCCTAGCAAAATCAACCAACCGATCAATCACAAAAGAACAAACCATGCGCAAAAATTTCAAGTAAAGAGTTGTCACTGTTTATGCTAAAATATTAATTTTCATCCAAGAAACTCCTCTTAATGTATGGTCAGTCAGTTCTAGTTCTGGTTAAATTAATTCATTCAGCCAAACCAAGTTGGTTTATGGAGAAAGCTATTTCACAAATTCTTAAAAGAGTCAAATTTTAGTTTCATTACATGAAATTTTCTCTGGTTGCTACAAATTGTCATTCCCGCACAAATATAGTAGCAGAGAAGACAACCATTCAAGTGATCTCAATTCAGAAATTTGTCTAATGATCAGCACATTAATGGCAGTAAAAGACATAATATAAACAGCATAATCCACAAATTTCATGATGACCAGATAAAGTTTAAGGCCAAATAATTATTATCTTCAAATCAATTAGAAAAATAAAATAAAATTATCTTCAAATCGACGCTGAAATCAAGAAATGACCCCAAAAAACAAACAAATTCAAAAGAAATGAAACCAATAGTGCCACAAGTAACAACTAATTCAAGTGCCTTACCATATTTTCGTTCTCTTTGAATCCAATCCACTCGGCCCATGGGATGTGGCCTTCCTCTTCACAGAATTCCCAATCGCTTCCCTCACCGACTTCTCAACCTCCTCCATACACCGAGCCGCTTCCTTCCTATATTTCTCCACATACTTCTCTGCATCACCGTTCCCTCCAGCCTTTGAGGCCTTTTTCGCGTTCTTCTTGATAAACTCCTCTGCGATCTTTTCCAGCTGCCGCTCCTCCGCCTCGGCCCGCCACTCCTCGAGCCTCTTCTCGGCGTTCACGTGGCGCAGCCTCCGGCCACTCATATCCCTACAAGCGTCAAAATTGTTGGTTTTCTTCTGGCCGGCCTTCGTGGCGGCGCCACGAAGGAGCGAGCCGAACCCTCCCTTCCCGCCGGGGAGCCGGAGAAGGAGGTGCACCACCGGGTGGCAGCGATTCGACCCATCCGATCCGTCATGTTGGAGGACGGACGAGTCATCGAGTTGCCTTGTGCCGGTAACGAGTCGCTGATCATCGATTGGAAGACCGGTGATTTGCTGAATCCGGGCCTTAATGGAAAGAATTGGTATAGACGGAGTTGAGAAATTTAGGGCTTTGTGTTGGCCGTTAAAAATCTTGACGTAAACTTGGTAGATCCCCTCCATAGTCGATTGATTCAAGCTCTCTCTCTCTCTGCTTCTCCTCTTCAATCGATAAACGAATGAATTGGTAATTGGGGGGCAAATACCTTTTCTTCTTCGTCCATATATAAAAGCCCTAATTCATATTGCACTAATAATCCTTCTCGGGTTTGGTTTCCTAAACCGGCCCGAATATGAAAATATATATATACATATTATTATACTTAATAACCCAAAATTCAAATTTAATCTCTGATTAAAATTTTTAATTTGAGTATGATTAGGAATTCGAATTTAATTGTTATTAGAATATTGTTAAATTTGATTTTAATTAAAATTTATCTTCTTAAATTATTTTTTGATTATGATAAAATTTTTATATTTATAAATAATTTAAGTTTATAAATATGTATCTAATATTGTAAAATTAGTTACAGTAATATTATTATTATTATTGTATTAATATTATTATAATAATATTTTTTTAATTTGAATTTGATGTTTATTTATGCTATTGATGATCAGTAATTTGAATTTGAGTTTATCCATCCAATATTTTTTTTTAATTTTTTTTTCTGTAATTATTTTGACCAGTTTAATTGATGTCCTTTCTTCAGCCCAAATCCATACCCGAAAAGAATCCGAAAAAGAAACGGGTCTGTGATCTCCTGCTTTATGTATTTATGCCCCTCGCGCTTGAGGCAACAAAACTCTCTCTCTCTCTCTCTCGGAATTTGGTTTGATTAATCGAGAGTGGAGTTGATGAAGAATATAGACAATATGTCGGATAAGGGTCGAACGTTGCCGGTTGACCCGAACCTCCCCCGATGGGCCTGCCAGAACTGCCGCCAACACCTCTGTATCGTCGGCGTCGAGTCCTACGCCGACAAGTTCTTCTCCGATCCCTATTCTCGCTCCGGTACGTCTCTCCTTCCGTCTCTGATTGCAAAGATTGATTAATCTTACCGTGTTCTTGTCACAAACTTCGGTGGATTTGAATCGAATTTGTTCCATTGTAACAATAAAATGTGCACCCAATTTATTGAAACAATCCGATGCTGAGACTTGTTTCGATTCACTACTGTGCTGAACAAGGTCGGCGATTTCTTTTAGTCAGTTTGATGAATTCCATTATTTTAGCTCCAAAACATGTTTCTGGCTATATGTTTTAATTTCCTGGCCTTTCTTTCCGTTTTCTACTAGGAATTACATCGTTTCGCAGTTTGGATATTTTTTGTCTAGTTTATTACCTGAATATGTGTTTTACTTTTATGGTGAACTGAGTTTTTACGCATGTTTATCACCTGTTTGTGTTTATGGAATTTTTCAAAGTCCTATTATCCCATTTTGAAGTTTTAACAGATCAAATTGCATACTAAGTTGTTTATGGAAAAAATTTTAATGTCTTTTTATGCCATTTGTGACATAGGACAATGTTCTTGCAGTATGATCAGCGTACTCAAGAGGAATTAGATTTTAGTTTCCAATTTATATCCAATTTGGGATTAAAATGTGCAGGAATGCAGGGTTCTACGATCCATGGTGCAGGAAGCGTGTTAGGGTCAACACGAATGGACCATTCATTTGTTGTATTGCCCAAGCAAAGAAGTCAGGCACCAGGGATACCACCCCGTCCTCGTGGAGGAGGGCTGCAGCCTGATTCAAGTCAGTTGGGAAAAGCAATGGAAGAGTCATTTGTGGTGTTGCCTCCACCCGCGGCATCTGTATACAAGAGTGACTCTACATTGGATGGAGGTGGGTCCCAATTACCATCACCTGAGGGTGGAGTGACTGCTCCCATGCAGCCGAACGATTCTGGGTTCCACTCAACCATAACTGTCCTGAAGCGTGCCTTTGATATTGCCACAACCCAAACCCAAGTATACTGTTGCAATCTTTATTTTTCTTGGAAGGGAGAGATGGGTTGGTTTGAATTTCTTGTTCATTCTTAGATCATGGTCTTTCTCTTCCTTTTCTAGGTCGAACAACCTTTGTGCCTTGAGTGCATGAGGGTGTTATCTGACAAACTTGACAAGGAGGTTGAAGATGTGAACAGAGACATTGAAGCTTATGAAGCTTGTCTTCAACGTTTGGAGGGGGAGGCACGGAATGTTCTTAGTGAGGCTGACTTCCTAAAGGAGAAACTGAAGGTGCTTTTTTCCATAACCACTTATTATACTTATTTATGTTGTGATTTTCCTATGCATAAAAATAATAAATAGATGTTCTTAAGTTCTCTGGAAAATAAATTTTTAGATAAACAGTTTTGTTGTTTTCCTTTTCATTTTCATAAAATTATTAGTTTTATAGAGCCAGTCTACCTACTTTAGGAGAGTACCACATTTATTAATTGCATGGCTAATGTCAGGCAATCTTTTTGGATCACTGCTTGTATAAGGTAGGTGAAGTCTATATTATAGTGAAACAAGCCTAAAAATAATTGGAGGCTTGAATAATTTCCATAAAACACACATGAAAAATATATACAGGTTGTGTCCTACTTTTTCTCCTATAAGGTAGAAGAAGATTTAGGATATCTATCTCCTAAAAAATAGGATAAACTATCTCCTAAAACTTAGGAAATAAATTTAAACTTTACAACACGAAAACTCTAGGATTATCTAACTGATTTAATCTTCAACCGTGGGTCATCTCTTTCTTTATCCGCATCTTCAACACTCCTTCTTAGCTCTTAAGTCTCTTTAGCTTAGGATCCTCTAATTCCGTCCAACATATAGTAATAACAATCATCCTTGTCCTTGCAGTTGCTTTGGTCATATAGACAAGGGCAAAGGGTGACAGATGTTGTTGGGGACAAAGAGTTAAATGCATAAACATGATTTTCTGATTACATATACATATAATTATATAACAGAAAATACATGTACATCCTTATTTTTACAAAACTATTATACATATGTCTTTTTCCTTAGTATAAGATATGCCCCCCCCCCCCCCAAAAAAAAAAAAAAAAAAATTATAAATAAATTCTAAATGTCACATGAAAAACCATGATTTATATCTAGCCAAAAAAAAACATGGTTTATGAAAAATTCTTGAAAGGTAGGCATAAATGAAAAAATCTTGGAGAGCCATGCCCCCACTATCCCAATGAGCTCTGGCTCTAGCCAAAGAGACCAATTTGGGTTCATCAATTGTTGGTTCTTGGTTTATACATTCTTTTATTTGAATGCTAATTTCAGAATGGATTTTCCTCTTCCTAATTTTCCCTAGAATTATGGAAGGAACAGAGACACAGAGATGCTCAGTAAATGTTCATCAGGGTTACCATGGTTAAACTAAAATTTCTTGAAACCTTGATTTAGAGGAAATCTTATGTTGGCTAATTATTTCTTCAATAGAACTTAATTTAGTTTGAAGTCTAATATTTTCTGAGACTAAGGATTCCGTATCTATTAGTAAGTTAATAGAAAAATTGGAAATAATGAAGCCCTGGACGCATATATTTTGGACAGAACACAAGTCTCATCAATGCATTTTCTTCTAATACCTATTTGCTAGTATTAGTTGAAATCTCATCATAGAATTTTGTTTTGAGGTTCAATATGTTCATATTGTCTTCTATGGATTATATATGAAGATTGAAGAGGAGGAACGGAAACTTGAAGCTGCAATTAAGGAGACAGAAAAACAGTGTGAGAAAGTAACTGCTGAAATGAAGGAATTGGAGTTAAAATCTAGCCGTTTCAAAGAGTTGGAGGAGCGGTAAGTTTCTTGGCTTGAAATTTAGTAAATTGACTGCCTTCTTGAAAGGTTACTATGGATACATGCGTGAAATCGAATTCTTCATTGCTAAATCTGTTCCATTCTTTCTATAACTTTATGTGTGTCAGGTATTGGCATGAGTTCAACAATTTTCAGTTTCAATTAACTTCACATCAGGTGTGTTGCTGTATCATTTTCTCTGAACCTCATTTTCTCCAATTATTAGATCTTTATGATGTGCTGAAACTTTGGCATATAAAACAAGTGTCTGCTTGTGGTGGGCACTTTAAATGTCTTGCCTTTGAAATGGTTTAAGCAAATCCTCTGGTGCATCATTTAGATTACTTAATGAACCTATTCTCAGTAATCTTCCATGGAAAATAGGAGAGTTTTTCCTCTGCATTTTTTCTTTTTTATTTATTTATTTATTATTATTATTTGTTTTTTTTTTTTTTTTTTTTTGTGGGGGGGGGGGGGGGGGGGGGCAGCAATGATGTCAATTCATATTAATGTTTGCACAAAATTGCTATTGAAGAAGGAATTTTCCAGATAACACACATCAATTATATATGATTGGTTCATTGATTAAGCTTTTCAAGTTGTAATACTAGTCTGATTCTTATCTGACATCTATCAACCATTCTGACTACCTTTGGGGACTTTTTTTAGTTATTCCTGCATTGCAAAAAGCATATTCTCCTTTCTGGAAGATATAATTGAAGTGTTAATGGGGTTTTCTGGGGACAGGAAGAGAGGGATGCAATTTTAGCCAAGATTGAAGTTTCCCAAGCACATTTGGAGTTGTTGAAGCGGACTAACGTTCTTAGTGATGCCTTTCCCATCTGGTATGATGGAGAATTTGGAACAATCAACAACTTCCGATTGGGAAGACTTCCTAAAATTCCGGTATGATGATTATGATCAGTTTACTTTAAAATGCCCGTAGATAAGGGTATTTAATGCCTTCCTTTTTGTTTCTAGTGTTCCTATGCATAAATCAAGTGAAAGTTTTTGCAATTCAATGGCATATGTTGCTGCTTACTTAGAGTTATCTTGTATCCCCTTAATGACATACTATGGATGCAAGTAATTTTTAAACCATCTCTACATGTGCCATCTGTAACTTGCCAATACAGGGGATCTAAGCAAATGCAAGTTACCTACGGTAATAAGTGGGGTATGCATAATTTGGCTCACCAAACGAAACTAGTTAGTTGGTTTGGTTCAGTTAAGTTTTTTCAAAAAATGGTTTGGTCAAAAATTTTCAGAATACAGTTTGGTTTTTAGTTTTTATCACCAAAAAAAACACCTGTAAAGGCATAAACCGTTTTGCATATTATATATTATAATATATTATATAGTTGCCTAAAAAGTATATCTTGCACCGAAAATATTTTAATGATAAAATTTGTAGCTTTTTTTTTGTTTTTTTGCTTAAAGATTTGTGTAGAAATTTTATACAAATAATTTTTTATTTTAATTTCTCATAAAATTTTATATAAAACTAATATATTTAGATGATTAAATTCTAAACTAAACAATTGATCAATAGCCAGAATGTGCACAAAATATAAGCCACAAAGGGAGTAAGGAACAAGCTCTTTCTCTCATAAATCATGATCCTAACCTAAGGCTAAGAAGCAGAAATGCCTGAATATATCTCTAACCCTTGATTTTGAACTGCTGTTCACTTTTTTATTGATTAATATAATGGCTGTATTGTTCAAACCCGTAGTAACTACCAAAACAACCCATAATTTTATGGTTCAAATTCCTAAAAATGGTTTGATTTTAGATTGGAATACGTTCAAACCATAATTTATGGTTTAGTTCCTATACTCTTTCAAATCAGACCAAACTGGATTGTGCACGCCCCTAGTTATTAGTGAAATATGGTTGGAGCATTTAACTTAAAGCCAACCTGATAGCTATTGGCTACACATCCAGACAATGTTGTCATCTGGTCAAAATATCCAAAAATCTTATGTGCAAATCTCTTTATTTTTGTAGTAACTTTCTTTATCTTTGCAGCAATAGCTTGGGTATTGTTGGACGATGAGAGAGGATGTCCAAGTTTTAAAAAGGGAGATAGGATGGTTGGAGATAAGATAAGAGTTCAAGATTGGAAGGATGAGCCAGCCCAGAAGATAAGATAAGCTACCAAATTTAAAGGAATGATGCAGCTTGAAAGAAGAAGATAATTCTAGAATTTTAAATATCAGTTTCTGTTATTTATCGTTTATAGTCTAAATTCGAATTTTCTTTCTTTTTTCTAGGAGATAGCAGAGATATTTTTTCTTGTATAAATACATTATTCTCGGATTCAATAAAACTCAAATAAGCTTTCCAAGATTTAGCTTATTTCATGGGATTAGAGCCAAGTCCCGGTAACCTAGATCTTACGGTCTAGGCTTTTTGTTTAAGTGAAGCATGGCCGCAAACCTACTAACTCCAACCATAACCAAGGCTTCAGCCACTAGTCCTTCTAACCCTCATTCTCAGTCCAATTTTTTTACAAACCCTATTGACAACCATTCTCTACAAATTACTCAACATAAATTGAATGGGAGTAATTTCAGAGAATGTTTCAATCTGTATTGCTAGTGATCAAAGGGAAGGGAAGAGCTAGATACTTGATAGGAGCAATTCCTACCCCACCAAACAAAATAACAAATCATGGTATCTAGTAAGCAGAAAATTCAATTATTATGACATGGCTTATCAACTCAATGGAGCTAAGGATTGGTAGAATCTATCTCTTCTACAAGACTGCAAAGGAAATCTGGGATGCAGTACAAGAAATGTATTTAGATTTTGAGAATACCTCTCAATGCTTTGAAATCAGGTCAGCCATTCGTACAACTAGACAAGGTAACCTTAATGTTGCAAAATACTATAATGTTTCAATTGAGTTATGACATGAGATTGATTTATTTTACAATATTCGTTGGGAATGTTCAATTGATAGTACAAAATATACCGAAATGTTAGAAAAGGATCGTGTTTTTGATTTTCTCTATAGTCTTAACTCGGATTTGGATGAAGTTCGTGGAAGATTGTTAGGTACTAAACCCTTACCTACACTCAGAAAAGTGTTTACTGAAGTAAGGAGGGAGAAAAGCAGGCGAAAGGTAATGCTCACCCAATCTACAAACTCAATCTTAGGCCCTCAAAATTCTACTCTTGCTATTGTCAAAGGGGGGGATACTTTGTCAAGGAATCAAGGGAAGGATAAGTAGTGGTGTGACCACTGAAATAAGCCATACCACGCAAGAGAAACATGCTGGAAGATTTGTGGCAAGCCATCAAATTGGAAGCCATGAAATAAAAGGGAAACAACCCAATTAGCCTATGCTACAGAAGTCTCTACTGAAACTAGAAACAACACAAACCTAAACCTATCAACAGAGCAAATTCAAGCCTTGTACAAGTTACTAAATCAAACTACAGGTACAAAACCCTCAAGTCGTCCCACTCCTAAGCCAATAGCTTCAATGGCTCAACAAGTTATTCCTCAGTACTCATTGATATCACGAAAACTTCATCAACATGTTTGGATAGTGGATACTGGTGCATCTAATCATATGTCAAGTTTGGCTAATCCTATGATGGATTATTCACCTTGTAGCACAACCTTTAATATTTATATGGCTGATGGCACAACTTCTCCTGCCTTGGGGTGTGTTTATTAAAACTAAAGCTGAAATATGTTCTACATGTACCTAGATTGCAGTGTATTTTACTCTTAGTTAGTAAACTAACAAGAGACATGAATTGTAGTGTAACATTTTTTCCATCTCACTGTATATTCCAGGACCAGTATTCGGGGATGATGATTGGCAATGCTAAGGAACAAGATGGTCTTTACTATATTTCAAAAAATGTTCCAGAATACCAAAGTTCTCCAACCAATGAAGCAGTTCTTGTTATAATAGCTAATGCCAATGTTCTGTTATGCCATAAACGACTAGAACACCCTAGTTTTCCATATTTAAAATCCTCGTATCCTCACATTTTCATTAATAAAGAGCAATCTTCTTTTAAGTGTGAGCAATGTACTCTTGTTAAACAATCTCGCTCTCATTATTCTATACAACCCTATAAACTATCTAAACTTTTTCACTTGATTCATAGTGATAATTGGGTCCTGCTAAGCATCCCAATATCTCTTATACCCATTGGTTTATAACCTTTATTGACGATCATACTATAGTTTGCTGAGTTTATTTTATGAGAGAAAAGTTAGAGGCCAATACCATTTTCAAAAAGTTTCACAAACTTATCTTGAATGTGTTTCAATCTCCTATTTATGTCATTCGAATTGATAACGATCGAGAATATTTCTCTCATGATTTCACTCAATATTTATCTGAACATGGCATATTCCATCAGAGTTCATGTCCATACACCCCTCAACAAAATGGGGTGGCTGAAAGAAAAAACAAACATCTTCTCAAGGTGGCACGAACCATGATGTTCACTACTTGTGGTCTTAATTCCTATTGGGGAGAAGCTATTCTTATAGCTTCTTACCTCACTACTTAAGTGTATCTTTGTTGGATATTTTCCTTCCCAAAAAGGATACAAGTGCTATTGCCCCTCCTCTCGAAAGTTTTTTGTGTCCCCTAATGTAATTTTCTATGAGGATCAACCTTTCTATCCTCTTATATCTTTTCCAGGGGAGACTACAAAGTGCAGAGTGGCATTGGGATCTCACCATCTCTCTCCCTATGCCCGATCCTATTAACTCTCAGCTACTAGTGTGTTCTCAAGGGGGAGCATTAGCATCAACTCCTAAAAATACTTGTAGTAGCTCCTGAACCTTCTGTTACTTTCATTAATGATCCAGAAAACCTCACTACAACTCTCTCCCTATACCCGATCCTATTAACTCTCAGCTACTAGTGTGTTCTCAAGGGGGAGCATTAGCATCAACTCCTAAAAACACTTGTAGCAGCTCTTGAACCTTCTGTTACTTTCTTTAATGATCCAGAAAACCTCACTACAGCTCCTAAAACCCGCCTTCCAACTCTTGATAATCCTCTTCTAGTTTATTCCAAGCAGCCTAAAGATCATCAACAACCTCATGTCCTTAGCACAACCAAACATTGAATTCAAAGCCTAGTCCATCTGAGGACAACACTACAAGGATTGGTGATTTGGTTGGTGATTGGGCTATTCCTATAACACTGCGAAACAGGGTAAGGTCTTGTGTGAAGTACGCTATTTCTAATCATTTGACTTATACTAAGTTGTCTCCATAGTTCAGGGTTTTTATTGCAAGTATAGACAGCATTGACATTCCCAAGACCATCCAATGTGCTATGAAGGATCCTAAGTGGAAGGATACTGTTCTGGAAAAAATGAAAGCCCTAGTTGGTAACAATACCTGGGATATAGTAGAGTTGTCCTCGAATAAGAGGGTAGTTGGATGTAAATGGGTATTCTCAATGAAATATCATGCAGATGGGAGCATTGATATAAATATAAGGCTAGATTAGTGGCTCAAGGTTTCATTCAAACCTATGGGATTGACTATGAAGAGACATTTGCTCTTGTGGCTAAATTAAATTCTATCAAAGTATCACTCTCTCTTGCTGTCAATTTAGAGTAGCCTTTACATCAATTAAATATTAAAATGTCTTCCTCAATGGAGATCTAGATGAGGAAATCTATATGAGGGTTTCTCTTGGTTTTGAGCAAGAAGTGGAAGTTGGAAAAGTTTGTAAACTTAAGAAGTCTTTATATGGTTAAAACAATCACTAAGAGTTTGGTTTAAGAAATTCAGCATGACTCTTAATCGATTAGGGTATCAACAGGGGCAAGCAGACCATACATTGTTTATGAAACATACAGCTAATGGAAAAAGGGCTATATTAATCGTATATATGGATAATATTATAGCAACAGGAGATGACATGCAAGAAATAGAGAGCTTGAAGAAGCAGTTGAGAGCTGAATTTGAAGTTAAAGACCTGAGAACAATGAGATATTTCTTAGGAATGGAGGTGGCTTCGAGTAAAGAAGGCATTTTCATCTCACAAATAAAATATACACTAGATCTTTTGAAAGAAATAGGTGCGCTAGGGTGTAGACTTGTTAGAACTCCTCTAGAAAAGAACTAGAAATATGGAGAAAAGGAAAGATATCAATGTTTGGTGGGAAAAATAAGCCACTTATCTCTTATCTCTTACACAGCCTAATATAGCCTATGCGATGAGTGTGATAAGTCAATATATGCATTCTCCTACCTGAAGACATATGAATGTTGTTATTCATTTCTTAAGTTATCTAAAAGGGACACTTGTAAAGGGATTGTTATTTCAGAAAACTATAGAAAGAGGAATTGAGGGCTTTGTTGATGCAGATTGGGAAGGATCTATTGAAGATAGTCCGTCAACTTCAAGTTATTGCACTAAAGTATGGGGAAATGTGGTTGTGAGAAGTAAAAAACAGGTCTTTTGTTGCCCACAGCAGTGCCGAGGCAAAATTCCGAGCTATAGCTCAAGGAATTTGTGAAGTAATTTGCTTAGAAAGACTAATGGAAGACTTGCATATTCCTTTGTCACGGCAAACAAAGGTGTATAGTAATAGCAAATTAGTGATTAGTATTGTTAATAATCTAGTTCAGCATGATTGAATGAAGCATGTGAGAATAGATCGAAGTTTCATAAAGCGGGAAATTGAAGAAGGAAGAATTAATCTATCCTATATTCCTACAAGAAATCAAGTGGCTGATGTGTTTACCAAAGCCATGGTAGGACCTGGTTTCAAATCATTTATTAGCAAGCTGGGAATGACAAATATTTATTCATCAAATTGAGGGGAAATGTTGAACGGTGAGAGAGGATGCCTGAGTTTTAAGAAGGGAGATGGGATGGTTGTAGATAAGATAAGGCTTCAAGATTGGAAGGATGAGGCAGCCCAGAAGATAAGATAAGCTACCAAATTTAAAGGAATGATGCAGCTTGAAAGAAGAATATAATATCAGAATTTTAAATATCAGTTGCTGTTATTTGTCTTTTGAAGTCTAAATTCGAATTTTCTTCCTGTTTTCTAGGAGATAGCAGAGATATTTTTCCTTGTATAAATACACCATACTCAGATTCAATAAAACTCAAGTAAGCTTTCCAAGATTTTAGCTTATTTCAGGTATAATGTTTCTCTGTTTTGGAAATGCATAGGTTGAATGGGATGAGATAAATGCTGCTTGGGGCCAAGCTTGCCTTCTTCTCCACACAATGGCTCAATATTTTCGGCCTAAATTCCCGTATCCTTTTGTTGGAATATGAATCTCTATTACAATAAATCAATCTGTTATTAGAATTGGTTCTTTCAGGCAACTGAATGGAATATGATATTCTTTTATAACCACAAAATATGGTGTGCAAACTTGGATAAATGATGTTGAATAAAGATGTTAGAGAGTTGAATTAACCAACAATTGCCTAGGTGGTTTTATATTTCTCAAGTGAACAATTTGAAAGCATGTTGTGCATTATGCATAAATTATTGCAGAAACTATAAGTTGAATGGTATTGGGGAAACACGGGGATGTTACCCTTTATTTTTTTGGGTGGGGGGCATTACCAACATCGTCACTTCCCTTGAAAAATAGAGTTAACTGGTCGCTGTCATTAATGTTTTTGAGTCTGATCATTAGATAGTTTTAGAAATGGTGTTGATTAGTTTATGGGTATTATTCATTATGTTTTCTCTCCCTTACAAAAATAATCACCCTACATGATTCTATTCTCATTTTATTGAATCTATTTTTCTGTTTTGATTTTAGCACTTTTCACACCAATGAGTTTACCGAACAGCTGTACTTTATTAAATAGGGACTAGAAGGTAAAATGCTAGTTGGCTAGTAAAGAAACTTTGTTTTAAGAAAACCTCATTAAACCTGCTCATGAGCAGGAAACTAAGAAGGATTCCCACTTACAAGTATTTAAGCATTTTGAAGCATTAAACAAATTTTGCTAGATAAACTGTCTTGTCATTGGAAAATACTTCTGTCACAGACCCAATCTCACATTGGTAGTCTATTTGGGAGGTCTCAAGTATACTACTTGATCCCTTCAATTAGCACTTTTTGCTCAAGGACCTGTGGTATTATAAGTGATAACAAAGCTAACCTGCTGCTGAACGGGTGTGGATCAGGAAAAGCTATTGTTTCTGGCTCAAATTCAAATGCATCTCATTCCAACATTACCTACATCATTCTGATAGGAAACTGTTTTGAGCTTGGTTTGGGTCATATTGAGATATGGATTTTGGCCTGGTGATGGCACCAAGAACTAAATTGAGGGAGAGCTTGTCACAGAGCCTAGTCCACTGCAATAGTCTACTGGAGAGGTCTTGGGTATTTACTTACTCTCATGAACCCATGAGTCTCCTCCAACTAACATTTTTGGGTGAGGACCCCTGGTGAGGGCATTAAGAACTAAATTGAGGGAGAGCTTGTCAAAGGCTATTGTTTCTGCTCAGATGCATTTTATTCCAACATTACCTACATTATTCTAACAGAATTGTCTTTATCAAATGGTATGTGTCTTCTTATCCTTAATTCACTGGTAATCAGATATCGGATAAAGATTCTTCCAATGGGGAGCTATCCTCGAATTATGGACAGCAGCAACAATACATATGAGTTGTAAGTTAAGAGTAGTTTTTCATTTGGCACCTCTATATTGACTGTGAAATGGAAAGTAGATGCAGCTTAGATATCATCAGTTCTTACTGCTCTATGGTACATTAATGATGAATTAGTCTATTAATTCAATTGTGTCACTAAGAACTTCTTTAAAATGGCCTAATTAAATGGCTGTAAGTTTGTAACTCAATTATGTAAATCCCTACAATCCAACCTTAAATCTAACTACTTGAATGTGGATTCTTATGAGTCAAGTGTATTATTTTGAATGGTAATTATCGTTTATCCTTGTTCCCTTTTTACGTTAGATTCGCTTTCTTCTAATGGATTTGATAATGATTTGAGTTTTTCCTTACAGGTTTGGTCCAGTGAATTTGTTTTGGAGTACTCGCTATGATAAAGCAATGACATTGTTCTTGACTTGTCTCAAGGAGTTTGCAGAGTTTGCAAATTCTAAAGATAAAGAGAACAACATCCCACCTGAAAAATGTTTCAAGCTACCTTATAAGTAAGCTCCTTCTGCCCTTAACATTCTATTTTAAGTTTCATGTATTTATAACCAATCTGTATTTTTTTAGAACAATGGAGGATTCATATGGCATTCTTTTTATTTAATGATGTTATGTAACTTGGTTTCATAATGCGAATATTCCTTTTCTTTTTATCATGCTCCTTTATAATTAATTCATGTTGAAAGGTGGTGAATAACTCTTGTTCAAAATTTTTTGAGACTTCTCAGAGTGGGCTAGTCATTGCTAACAATGTTTGTATCAAGACTGCCCGATTTCTTTCAGTCGCCCTTTTTCCTCCCTATAAGACATTAGTGTTGAGAGCATCAGAAATTTCAACAATATTTGAGAATCTGCTCTACTAGTAGTAGTAGTGGTTGTTTGTTCTTGTTCTTGTTGTAAGTGAGAATTTTCTCTACATTCCAATGTTTGGACTTTAGAATGCTTTTTTGATCTTGATGTCACAGTTTGTTTGTTTATGGATACCATAACTGTTATTGCTCAGACCTTCATTTATTGGAGGGTGTCCCCTATTTGTAGCCTAGGGGCTTTAAGTTCCTGCTGGGCTTTCTATACCTATAATAAAAAAATTTAGCAGCCTGCATGGACCCATTCTGGCATTGGGCCTGAACTTTATTTCCATCCCCGGTCAGAGGAAGCTAAAGCCTCAGGCCATGCATTCAAACCTAAACCAAAAAGGGTGTTCTCGAGCGCAAAGCTCCCCACTTTTCGGGGGTTGAGGGAGGTCATTTTTGTACACATTCTCATCTTTGCTTCACATAGAAACTATTTTCGCAAATCAAACCTATAACCTTCCTATCAAAAAAGAACAACTTTACTATTCTTAACTAGGCTCACCCTCCATTTGAACCTGAAGTAATTAAAATAAAGATATTTATGTAATAATTTCGACTTCGGTTGCAGCCTTGTTAACTCAAGTTTACTGGTTGAAATTTTCACTTCATTCTCTAGAAAAAAGGTGAATTTGTTAAAAATACATACATGTTTTAATATTAATACACATAAATATACAGTCTGGCTTCAAGAACTCATCCCAAACCTACTGCATCATCATTTGCAGCTTTTTTTTCCCCTTTTGCTTTAGTTAATTTGTAGTTTGCATTGCTTGTGAGAGTGAGTAGTACAATCGAAAACTTGTACAAGAAATATTGGACAGATTCTGTATTTTGGCATTGCTCAAAGCCTGGGCTGAATTAATATAGGAAAATGCTATTTGTACAGAAGCATCCTTACGGAATGCTTACAGGGATGATATATCGCAATATTTCGCGATATATTTTGTTCATCCCCTTCTCCCTCTCTCCCCTCTCTCTCCCCCCTTCCCTTGCCCAACCTCACCTGTCGCCATTCTTCGCCTCTGCCTGCTCTTGCCGCCACCTCGCCTTGCCTCGCCTTGCCGCTGGGGCCGATGGTGTGAGAGGGAGAGCGAGAGAGAGAGACAGAGGGAGAGAGATGGTATTGGGCATTTGGGTCATTTATTACAGGGGCAAAATGGGTATTTTTATTGCCCTATAAGTTTTTCTGTAACACATCTTTTGTACAAATAGCATGACTCATTAATATATGGGTCTAACTTCTGCAGGATTGAGAATGACAGAGTGGAAAACTACTCTATCACGCAGAGCTTCAACAAGCAAGAGAATTGGACAAGAGCTCTCAAGTATACGCTCTGCAGCTTAAAGTGGGCTCTCTATTGGTTTATTGGAAATACAAATTTCCAACCTCTTTCAGCAACAGTCCCTTCACATGAAGTTCCAGGTGCAGGTTCTTTGTACTCTAAACAACGCACTGCTGAATCGCGAAACTTGTCGAATGCATGAAAAAGATGTGTGTATTTGAAGCAACATTGTCCCGCTGTAAATAGATGTTGGTTAATGATAGGATGTTGTTCTTTCACAGCCAAATATTCCTGTTCATGTATCATATAACTTTGCAAATGGAGAAGTTGGTCTCTATTGTGTTGCTTGCTTCTGTTGGCTTTGCGTTTTGAACATTTTCCCTTGTGAGATTGTTGGGTGAGGATGCTGACCCTATTCACACTCCACATGAATCTTGAAGATGGCTGCCTTAGGTTACGTTTGAAAAGCTACTTTATTAAACGTAATTCTAGTGTCCTATGAACATTTCACCAGGCAAAGGCAGAGTGGTAACTTCAACCACTCAACCCTTGCATTTGAGCAAATAATTTCGGATAAATTATTGGGTACTTAATAAAATTTGAGCAGCAGGATTAAAGGCTTTTCTTGGCAGATTATGTTCGACAAAATTGATCAAATCCTGTGTCCAGAGCTATTACAAACTGCAGTATTTTCCATTTTCAAATGAGATTTATTTTTTCTTTGCAAGTTTACTCGCCACTAAGGTAAAAATTGTCTAATCAAATATAAACATAAATTCTTATTTCTTTATTACAAATTATCTTGTGGAATAACAATTGTGTAAAAGGACCACCTCTTGCAGCATTTATCAAAGTAGGTGGCAATAACAAGTCTTTATCTCACCAGCTAGCAATAACAATTTAAATCAAGTATAAATTTTCAACCAATCAGCTATATATTACTAGATTGTCTATAAGACAATTTATATATAATATCATGTCTAATAGCTTTCAAAGCATTTTTTTTCGTTTTCTTCTTCTTCCTCTTTTAGTATATATATATATATTGTTTCAAACTGCTTACCTCACAAATGTTTCTTTTAAGTCTTTCATAAGGTAACATTCCAACCTTATTATATGTGATTTCATTTATTGTTTATTTTTTTTTTATATGATTGTACATCTACTAAACATTCTTTTCTTCTTAATTAGACTCATATGTTACATATCTTTGCTTAACTACCCAACATTTTAGTCATACAATAAAAATAATCTCATTTGCTTAACTATCCAACACTACAGTCATACAACAAAAACAATCTCATATAACTTCACTTTTAGCTTTAAAGCGATTTTATGGTCACATAAAATGCTAATCGTCCCTCTTCTACTTTAACCATCCCATCTTAGATTTCTTGAGAGACATCAGTTCTTGAATAATAGCACGTCAAAAGCCGAATATGCCCACCCTCTCAAGGCAATTTCAAATGGATAACGTTACTAATAACTCGGTGAACACTGCGGGAACTTAGTCTCAGTGAGGTGCATTGTCATTTGGCATGTAAGTAAATATATGCTAAAATGAAAGCACAGATACAGCCAGCTGGCTGTAAGATGTTTAATTATCTCTTGCATTTGCAAAACAGATTGAGATGGTGCGAAATCATGCTAGCTGCTTATTTGCTGACTGCTTGAGTAATGGAATCTAAACCCCCAAATAAAAACTAATCCAACCTTTGAATACACACAACACAAATGGATTGAAATTGCAATAAGAATCTAACTGATAGAGCCAACAGAGAACTCCAATAATCACATCATTTCACAGTCGAGCTTTCCTCCAAATGTTAAGCATTCAATATCTAATCATACGCCAAGGGCCATGCAAAATAAAGTAAAGCTACTGTAGCATTTAACTGTTTCCTACTGACAAACAAATATAGATCCAACACAAACCACGAATACTCATTGAACTCTCTGAATGCCTAGTAAATAGCTAAATGCTACAGTTTCATCTCTTTTATTGTACAATAAACTTGCAATAGCCTAAGTAATTAACAGGAACTGATAGGCCTCGCCTTAAATCTAGGATCTTTCTTCATCAGATTGGGAGGACGGTTGCCCTGGTACTGAGTCAACAAAAAACTCCTCAACTGAAACAAAGTGAAGGTCACAGAGTAAGAACAAGCATTCCACAAAAAAGGGAAGGAAAGGCAATCCAAATTATAGTTGCACTAGTTTTAGAACTTTCAGCTCTTTTCATGATGAAATTTGTCTAGCGCCTTGCTTTTTCTCCACGTAAAGGAGTTTAATAAATGATGATAAAAGGACCCATCAATATGCTTTTCCATATTTAAGTGAAGACACCAACCAGGGAAAATTATGTTGTCTAACATCTATCCATCTAATGAATGATCCATCCCAGTTGATTACCAAAAAAGGGCCTTTTAAGTCTCTCTCCAACCTCCTAGTATTGATTCAATGACAAGAGTGTATTGTCCTTGTTCTACAGTATGCATATCATTCTTCTAAAGGAGATGATTTTGTTTTTCTTTTGCTCTAGTTCTCTTAGTGCCCAAACCAACTAGTTGAATATTAAGGCTCTTTTGGTGCTAAATTACCTGTGAATGGCTTGTAAGCACCTGACAAATAGAATCATTTCTAGTCAAATGTCGCAGAAACTGAAGTAAGAGAGTGATTTGGATTACCTATATCCTCTTGCTCTAAAATATCTGAATCAGAAGGCAAAAAGGGGGAACCAGGATAATTTCCCAAGGCCCCTAGATCTGCATGTAATTTCGATGGAACATATCCAGTCACTAAAAATCTTAAAGATAATTGAGCCAAAAAAAATGAAAGATATTGCCAATTGAATGAGATAGAACCAAAATAAATTATAAGAGATATACATAATGCCAGTAAGACGCCATATTTTAATAATCAAATCCAATCTCAAATATGTATAATCCATGAATATGATATAAGATGCTTGACTCCAATAGGGTCTCTGAAAGAATCAAGCCATTGCCCATAACAAACCAGTATGTTGTTCAGCAGGTCAGAATTTTAACGGCAAATAGTTGCTCGATCCCTTTACCCCAAACATCATGCACTCATTAGCAACGCATCAGGCAGTCTAGGAATGACTGCATCTCTACAATACAGAAATAAGTGGTAGGTGCACACCTATTTTTCAAATATGTGAAAACTTAAAAATCAAAGGCTTACACTTTAGTGGACCACAATTTCATTACCAGCAACAATGCAATTACTTTTGGATATATATATATATATATTGCCTCCAAACAGTTTTTGATTTGACAAATTAACTTTAATCGATAAAAATGTAAAGGTAATTAATCTACACTGACAAACACTAAAGTATTTGCTAGCTCTCTGCAGCTTTACTTGTTTGCTACTTTAGTCAAAAGAACACTTCAATAGAAATCGGATGGAATCTGCTCATTCAATAGAAAGTACACTGGTGCATGTTTGAGCCCAAACAACATTGCAAATACACAAGAATATAACAGCTTAAAGTGATGCAAATTACCTCCCAGGTTTGACAGATCTGCAGTAAGATCTGATAGGCTAAAGTTCCAAGGTATCTGAGCCAATGATCTCAGTGAGTCTCTAGAATTTCCAGCCCCATTATCTGGCGCAAGCTGCAATCCTACTGAACTTGCTACATTAGAAGTAAATGTTGTGTCAAGTGCTGATGTATCAACTCCCATTCCTGAAATGTCTGATGCAGCAAAGGGGAAATGGCCAGAAGAAGCCACTGAAGGAGGGCTCATAGCCACATCTGAAATGGATGACATGCCACTGCTTGGTGGAACGGCAGGTGGTACATCAGCAGCATTGTTGTCCATCACCATACTTCAGCAAGGCAAAATAAACAGGCATTAGTAGATCATTGAGTAAGTTATATTACTGGAAGATGGAAGGAAAGCTGCCATAATTTTAAATTAAGCTAATAAAATTTTGAATAAAGACAATAACACAAGCAAATGACAAGGTGCATGGGACAAGGATTACTTCCAATGACATCATGAATATCTATAGTTCTTGCACAAAGCTACAGAACATTATCTATTTATGTTACTTCTTTTGGCATGTTTGCAAGCACATGAACTTCAAAATTTTATTACTTGCCTGGAAGTGGGTAGTCATGGGTCTATGGTCAACTGGAATGTAAAGGAATATCTGATGTATTTCAGTAACCTGGTCAGCTAATCCAGATATCAACTCAGAAGAGTTTATTATCAGTTATCACACACGTGCACACACCCCTCCAAAAGAAAGAAGTAAAATATGACCCTCACAGACATGTTATTTAAACATGACTACCATCAAAAGACTTACAAGCAACCATGGAAATCTGTCCTATTATCCATTGAAACAATAGAAATCAAATGTGTGTAACATCCCTTAATGATATCATTATGGTATTAACTATTGAGTGGACGACCAAAAACAAAAATGAGCTTAAGTAGGGAATAATTCTCACTCGTTCCCAGGATTCATCCGAATGGGATGGAAACTGCCTGGTGCAGGCACCCCATTTACCACATGACAGCTAGATATTCCACAGCCCATGGTATCAAAATGAGGCTGACCTGTAGCTGGAATTGGTGGTTGCTGTAGGACAGGGTATCCCATGGGTAAGTTGTTAACTGCACTGAAAATATATGGTATTAAATAACAACAATAAATAATACTACTCTTCCAATTAAACAACACCTCTACCAGTCTATTAATTTAACCCATTTTACTGTGACCGTATACAATACAATATTTTCTTAGTTGCATGTACTCATAAATATGTGTGGAGTCCCCACATCAACCATGAAAAATGACTCTGGGCTTAAGGAGTAGAACCCTATTGGACAACACTTAACATGAACCAACAAAGAAACATTTTTCTAGTTTAGTATTTAATTTCAATTTTGTTAGACGGATCTTCAAATTGAGTTTAGTATCTATGTTTAAGAGGCAATTTTGCCTAGAATCATCACTTTATCCCAAGTGATTAAGACAAGAATATCCTGGTCAAGTCTCCAGTCACAAACATATGGGATTAGGTTAATCTCACAAGCTTGGTTATCGGCACAGATAGCCCATCAAAATCTATGCATCTGTATACTTGGATGATTGGATCTTGCTGAAGTGCCAGCTACTTCACCACCCAAAAAGAAAAAGGTGAAAAAAAAGATCGCAGATAAAAATGACTGGAGAGCTAGAGTTTATACAGCTGACTCCACATGATGGGATTAAGGCCTGATGTATTTTCGTTTACGTATGTCACCCAAATAAGGGCCCTTCCAATAAAACTAACTAAAAGTGAAAAACAATTTAATCTTACATAGGACAAGAATTATAGAACATCAACATTATGGCATCTCTTACAAGAATTAAAAGGTTTTGTGACCACCCCCCCCAAAAAAAAAAAAACACACACACACCGTTTTGTACTCCATGTAGGTTATGTTCTCTCTGCAGGTAATTGACATTCCCTTAGAAGGGAAAATAGTAAAAATTATTTTCACCATAGAGGAATCTGGGTTTGAAAAAATTGTCAAGGTAACAAAAAACTTTACAATTCTGAATTGAAGATATCACTGAGGTGAATAAGAAGGTCCAAGCACTTCACGATATCTAGTAGCAATTTTCATAAAATGTGCTGGAAACAATTTTTATAAAATGTGCCTGATATTTACTGCTGAAGTGAAAAACATGATACTAAATAAAAAAGTTGGTACTTTCATAACCTGGCATCTAGAGCAATGACATCATGCATGAACTCCAGAATGTATACAGAATCTGTATCACAAACTATGCCACCAAATACAATATTTAACATAACACAGTATCCATTTAGGTGAGAGAAAATTATCAACATCACCAATCACTTTAATCCCTCAGTTGAAGTAATATTTCTGTTAATGACGATTCTTAATCCCATAAAATATTTAGTTTTCACCAGAACTACTCCCTTATAGAAATGCAGGCTAAATGAGTAATACCATGCATATAACAAATTTGAACATGAAAATCATACTTATTGTGAAAACTGAAAAGAAAAGCCAGTATTTGCTCTGTTATTGTAAAATGATAGGCTGTTATGATTTTCAACAGATATAATTGTCCAAAGTTAGAATTTACCTGGCATCGAATGAATACCATTCTGTATTGGAGCCAGAGGAACCTTTGGATGTACAGGAAACTTCATTAGATTATACTGATGCTCGAGCAAATGATTGAACAAGATAATTTGTTTTTTCAATTTTAGCCTTATGTAATAGGCCCTAAAAAAGTCGGCATTTTCTTCTTCTAACTTCTGCCATACTGAATTTACAAGAAAAAAAAAAAACAAAGGGTCAGCCAAAAAGCTATGTAATCAAAAGATCAATTAAATGACTTGCTACAAATGACTATGCAAAAAAGTATACTATACAAACAAGTTCAAACTTCAAAAGGTCTTTAATCTTGGCAAAACTCATCATAAAATTCCAAGTTACTCAACTACTCTGCTATACCCATCTAGAATTCATGGACAAATGGCTTATCCAATGAAAACCCCACAGCAGCATAAACAATTGAGTAACTAAGGTATGAACTATATTTTTTACATAGTTGAGAGAACCAGAAAAGAATTTTCCAGAAGCCTAAAGATGCTCACCCAAAGTTGTAAATCCAGGATCAATCCTTGCACGATTCAGAAGGGTTTTTACCACCTCATCTCTATTCATATACAACTGCAGACACCGTTCTATCAAATTCTGGACCTGAATGAAAACATGATAGAGTTTTGGAAATGAGAAAAAAATGATAATCAACAAGGAAATTTTTGAAAAATGAGAAACCTTTAAATTAAAACCACAAACTGTATTACAAGTTCAATATCCTCCCGGGAAACTTTCTTATTATCATGGCTTGAAGTGGAATTTGAACCTGAATCCACCACAGGAGCCTCAGTGGCATTGTTCTGTTGGTCACTGTGGGATTCATGTGAAACCTGGGTTGAGGATTGTATTTCCGGTGTATTCTGAGAATCCTGTGAATGTTCATGAATTTAATTACAGAAGAGAACTTCAAAAGACTGTGTTCGCAGAAACTAAATAAAAGGCAATGGAAAAGTTTGAGAAAGTTAGACAGAACTGCACCATGACAAGGTCCAGGAAGCAGTCTCTCAAGTCAGTCAAACTGCATTATATAGAATCTGACGAAATAAGAATATTATTATTATACAACAAAAGACAGAAAACAAAAAACAGATGCTAGCATAACGGGTTGACAAGCCTTATGAAAGTCTTTAACACCAGAACCTGTAGGTTCTTCATTTCAGTTGAATGCAAGCTGATCGCATATCCTCATTTTGTATCTTGTAGCTACAGCTATGATCATCAAATTTACCAAGATTAAAATGTTTATACTTAGAAGCGTCACATTTGATTAATTGAAGCAGTTTTACCTGCAAAGAGATATCACATTTTAAAATTTAATCAATCCTCCAAGTGCTGCATATTTATATAAGAAATTTAAGTACACCAAAAAAACATTGTCTATTCTCTGCTTTGGAAAATCCTCTTCACTTTTGACCAATGAAATGACTGGAAAGCATGCTGATTAATATAGGACACAATCAAAAAGCTTTATGTATTGTATCTAATTGAAGGAAAAAGTGATGTGTACGCCTTGGGAATATCTAGCAGTGTCTCTCACAAGGACACACCACAACCACATTCATAGCGGTAATTACAATGGGACTAAGAACCAGGTTGTCACATACATTATAGAAACTTTTATTGCTAGTGCAGACAGATGTGATGACTAAAGACAGCCCAAAGTGTGATAAAGCAGGCAAGTGCATTGATTTATGATATGCATGATATCTAATGGCTCATAATGTAAATCCCCAACTGAAAGTCCTAGCAGAAGATGACATTAAAGTTCATGGGACCAAGTAGTATACCAAGACCTCTAAATATACTACTGATGTGGAACTGGGTCATGACACATGATTCTGTTGCACAATGTCCACCTCCAGTTAAAAGCAATCCAATCTCCAAATTAGGTTCAATCAATTGCTTCCTTTGGTTGAGGTGAAAGCCTGAAACTGCTAGCCAGATCCAGCATCCATATGACGTTATGACTCTTGAATTCCTAAGACAGTCTTAAAATATATGTGGTCTGCCAAGAACCACCAAAAAAAAAATACCCAACTTAGTTATAAACACTCCTATGAATTAGGCAGTCCAGAAATATGAAAACCAGAAAATTTGCCACAACAAAATTAACTTTCAAAATCCTGGTTGTCTACTCAAGCATGATTTAATTGTAACTCACCTTATAGCTGCCAACTAGGCTAGGTTTTCCCTACCAAAAAAGGAAAACGCAGTCATAAGAATGCATCAATAGTGTACCTTTCTTTGCAGGAGTAATCAAATGTCCGAATCCAAAGGTCCATCTAAACAATATTAAATGCAAAACTACATGTAACCGTACTAGCAATCCTGCATCTCCAAGTCAGTCTCTTTCCATGAAGGATGAAACGCGTGATGCAGTTATGTTTTGACCAGAGGCAATATTTGCAAAAAGTTGAGGCAAATCCTAAGAACTTCTAAAAATAAAAACAAAAAGAAAATCCTTTAGTCATAAATCCTTAAAGCTTAATGCTGTCAAACACCGAATACGAACCTGCCTCCATTTTCCACGCTGATTCCGGCACAGAATTATGGAAGTAGACAGTGTCGTAAAAGTTCGTGTTCCGTTCAATTTCAGTGGAGGAACACATAATGGCTTGTTGACTAACAAATCAACGCATAGAAACAAAAGCACAACAATCTATTCATCAAATTGAAGTCTTCAACGATCTCAACAACAACCCATCAAACCAGATTACACACAATCTACGAGCAACCAACACCGAAGTCACGTACATGTTGCTGCACCATACATACATACAAGAGCTCAAATCGGGATCTAGAGATTTTGTACCTTTAGAATGAGTTACGAAGGCGGATTCGGAAACCCCAGCTGCGAAGCGCTCAAGACAAAGAGAGGATACAGCTTTTAGGGAATTCACAGATGAAGAGAGGGTGAAGCTTTGAGCGGGTTCAGAGATGGTTTTAGGCGAGGAGTGAGAGGATGTCCTACAGAAGGATCTAGGTGAAAGTGCAGAAACTGGAAATCTGTTGAGTTTAGGGAATTGGGTTTAGGAATTTTCAGAGTTTGGAATGGGAATTGGAATTGGAATTGGAGAAGAAGATGAAGAAGAAAGGTGAGGTGAGCTGAGCTGAGAGTGAAAGAAACTCGGAGAAGAAAAATCTCACCAAACCGCGGGCAGGATTTTGCTTTTATATGCGTAACCAATGGATTTTTAGAAATATAATTCCTTTCAATTAATTAATAGGGGAACTGTTTGGAGTGAATAAATTTCATAAATTTTTATTTTTAACTTTTATGTTCCAATTAAAAAAAATTACAAAATTCAACCACAATAGCTTATATGCGAGTCATCACCGCCATATTCCTATTAAAGTTAGGTAAATAAAAAAAGATATAATAATTTTTTATAGTGAATGAATTCTTTCAATAAAAGATGTTATAATTTGAGAATAAAATTTGTTTGTAAATAAAAATATTCTATTTCTCTCTTTTTTTTGTCACCGATCTTTATTTTTATCATCGATACTGACCTTCATCAATCTAATATCGTTATCGCAAATTACAAGTTAAGTCATTTGATGTATAATTTTATTTTTATTTTTTATTTTAATTATATTTAATTAATTCTTAATTCCATAATTAGTTTTCAATCCCTAGAATTCTCAAATCCTAACACATTTAATAGTCTCTCCTTAAAGTAAACCAAAATAATAGTACTTGGGTTGAGCTTAAAAGCAAAGCCAAAAAGGCAATGTCCCTTGTGATCACTAAAATCATCAATTGTTGTGTCTCCACTTAGATTTAAGAATATGTTCTCTCTAACTACTGTTCAAGTGGTTGATTTACAATAAAGTAAAATTCGCATTAATAGATCGTAGATTTATTTTCATGCTCTGCATAGTAAGATAAAGTCTTCACATGTGATTTATCTCCTCTATCTAAATCAAGAGCACAAGCGACGAGAAATCACGCAAAGACGATAATTTCAAGAATATATTTTAAAAATAAATAATAAAAATTTAAAATATTATAAATAAATTAGACACAATGTTTATTAAAAGAAAAAAAAACTAATTAATTTAGTCTTTCGAGTTTTTGAATTTGGTCACACGATCCATGGCTTAAATGGACGAACCAAATTGAAGAAGTTTAAGAATTAAATTGATTTTTTATATCATTATATAAATTATCCAAATAAAAAATAATTAAAATAAAATTTGACCCCCCCCCCCCTAAAATAAAAATAAAAAAAGGGGGAGGAGAGGAGATGCATTGATTTGAATCATATGGAAGGAAATGGTACTTATCACCTACAGACTTACAAGGTAAAGATATTACCAATGCTCACGAGACACTTGTGGCCAATAGCATGTGATAACTAAGGATAAATTAACTAGGAACTTCTAGCACTCTCTTGATAAGGAAAATAAATAAATATAAAAAAACATTGGTACTCCACTTGACATTCACCACCAAATTTTTATTTATTTTTTATTTTACATATATGCGTAGCATGATTCATCTCTCTACTCCATATATATATATATATATATAATTTTTTATGAAAAACATAGATAATATGTCGCATACGTTCAAAACTTTAAAATATCGTGATGTCGTAAATTTGATTTGGTCTCCTTATGAGACCGTGTGTTAGGTCATAAATTTTAACTTGAGACAAATCTGTTAGTACACAGTCAAGATGAATGTGAGTTTTAAAGAAAGTAAAATGATTTTAATAACAAAAATACTATTTACACACCTAAATTTTCCAATCATAACAACACTTTACATTTATATTTTGTATTGTGTGCCGTATTGTTAATTTCAATATATAAAATAAAAAGAAATGGGAGGGGGGTTGTGGGTAGTTGAGGTTGAGCTTTCACGTGGGAGTATATTTAGAAATGGGTCATAGTGTGTAGTGAGTGAGTATGGATGATTGTGAACTACAATACAATAATGATAAAAGATTGTTTTTGTCACTTCTTTTCCTCTATGTCCCATTCATTGATTTCGCTTAATTATTGTCACTTTACACTATTATTATAGACTGGCCTAAATGAATTGATTAATGATATAAAGGAATGATCTTGTTAATGATAAACAATTGGGGGGTAGGTGTTACATGCATTCACATTACCTAATCTGTCTTCATTGCTTTAGTAAACCACCTAATGATTTCTACTTTAATTATAGACTACTCAAGCCAATTCTTTTCTTTTCTTTTTTTAATTTAGCCGGAATTTGAGATTAATCATAATGATGTGAAATGATAATCCGCAAAAATATGAATTGACCACTAAAAAAGTAACGTAATAGTAAATAGTTGTGGAATCTTAACAATGCACGTCTTAACTTCGCTCTATAATTTTTTAGACTTAAAGGCTTAACAACATAAGTATCATTAAGACTTTTAAATGACATGACACTCTTAAATATATCATACTCTATGAATCCATTCTAAATAAAATTGTCAAAAACATTATATCTAATTTTATAAATGAGATTCATCTAATTTCTGATGTCACTTCAAATTCCAAACTCACCATATCTGATTCTGATGACAAAAAAATGAAATGGGCATTTGTATACTTAGGCTTTGTTTAATTTGAGGGAAAATATTTTTCTAGTAAATATTGTTCTTGTTTTTTTTTGTGTTTTGTACTAGGAAAACAAGAAAGTTTAAGAAAAATCATTTTTGGTCAATGAAAAATCAAGTGTTAAGATGTGAAGTCTTTCCAAGAAAATAATTTCTTGACTTGAAAAAAGGAAGTCAATCTACCTCTTTATAGTTTCGTCGTGCTTCGTCAATCTTCACTTGCTTCCACCATTTTTGTCAAGCTTCGCCTTCGTCTATTTTTGTAGAGATTCGTCTTACTCAATCTTCACCTATGTCACCGTCTCCATTGAGCTCTATTACTTTTCATCTTCACTACGATTCACCTCTCTCAATCTCCGCCTACATCATTGTCTTCATTGGGCTCTGCCTCTCTTTGTCTTTGTTGCACTTT
The DNA here is from genome assembly GCF_014633365.1 of Diospyros lotus. Classification (NCBI taxonomy): domain Eukaryota; kingdom Viridiplantae; phylum Streptophyta; class Magnoliopsida; order Ericales; family Ebenaceae; genus Diospyros; species Diospyros lotus. The sequence continues at coordinate 38,322,459 of NC_068349.1, read as the reverse complement.
GTCTCTCTTTTTATTCACTTATATTGTTATCATCACGTCTACCTATATTGTTATTGTCGTCTCACTTCATCTCTCTTTTTCACCGTTATAAATTATTTTATTGAAAATCTATTTTCCTTTCAAAGAAGACTTTTCTTCAACTAGATAGAGTCTCCAAAGTTTTTTTTTCTTTTTACTAAACTTTAGAAAATTATGTTGTGATTCAAAGTATGGGTATTCAACTGGTGGGGGTGGGGGTGGGGGATGTGATAACTATAGGAGTTGTTGATGACCAGATTCTATATTGTGTTGGACCACTACCCCCACTGGCACTGCTCATTGTCATAGCCTACAACTAGAGCAATTGGGATCAATTCAAGGAAAGGGAGAGGCTCTTCCTCTAGGTATATCTAATCGGGTCAAAGTTGACCAATGACTTTGTGGGTAATTGATCCTAAAATTTTAGCCGAAATTGAAGGCCGACATGGTAAAAGGACAAAAGTGGTGAAGTTTTGGTTTTTTGTAAATACCAAGTAGTAAGTGTGTTTTTGTATTTTTACCTTGTTTGGGCTGCAATTATCCATGTTTGAATGAATAAAGGAAAGGCAAGGGTCTGTTTGCTTGCCGACTAATTTGAATATCTTGATTTGGGCAGTGGCAACCAAAGTGAAAAATACCTCACCAAACAGGGAAGCACCCCATGCCACACCTTTTGGAAAGCTAAAGCTAAACTAAAGACAGTTTGAAAAATTCAACAAAAAGCCAAATTTTCAAAGTATATTGTCACCTCAACTGGCAATTGAGTTAATCTTCTTCTTCATCTTCTTTTTTTCTTTTTCTTTTTTGTTAAATGATGCAATCCATGCAATCATCTCATCATCCTTCACCTAACTTTAAAGCAAAATTAGATATATGATTAAGGGTGTTTAATAAAATTTACCAAAGTTCATGATAAAAGAAGCATTCAAATATAAGTGCTGCCAAATAAAGACCAAATTGGCCAAACAAAGTCTTAAAGATAAGAGATCTAAAAAATGCTTAAACTCAATAATAGATTTATTCATTAAAAATGTTATCGTCAATTTACTTGAAATTTACAAAAAAAGAAAACGATCAGAGAACGTAAAAAAATCCTTACATAAACATTCTGATACTCAAATCAACACTAAAAGACTTGAATGTCATATTAAATCTAGTATTAAGAATATACCTTTTTTAGAACGGGACCTTATCTATTTATAGAAAAATATAATTTTTTTTTAAATTTATTGAAATTAATTTTTTTTCAAATAATGTTTATCTTTAATGTTCTGAGATCCATTACAATAAAAATCTTTAGAGATAATATTTATCTTGATATTTATTGAGATTAAAATTATTTATAAATAATGTCCATTCCTTTTACAAAATATTTAAAAAAATTAAATATTAAAATTATTTTAGTTATGTATTGTCCAAGAACCCTCTCCCAAATAAAAAGAAATTTTACAGAGCGAATCTCGAATTGGAGCTTGGTTACAACATTATGATCTCCTGATGTCCCAGACAAGTTCTTTTATAAGATCAGATAGATTGACAGATAATTTTACAAAATGAAGATTAAAAGACTAAAATATCTTCATCCACATTATATTAAAAAAATATAATATAATATGAATGAAAATATTTTAATCTTTTAACTCTCATTTTATAAGTCTATTTATTAATTTATCTGATTCTTTAGAATTTTTTTATCCCACTCTCCCAGTGTCCGTTCCATTATATTTTTAAATTATAAAACACATTAGGATTAATTTTTGATAAGTTGCCCGCCGACGCATGACAGAGGAGCGGAGAAGAGAATGAAAAACAAAACAGCGAATAGAAAAGGACAGGTGTCAGAAATTTGTAACCTTGTACACAGCAACCAATGAGAGTGATCCTGACGGCCATGTCAGGGTCAGCGGTTGGTGGCACACGTGTCGAGGCTGAAGTGACGGAGCGTGGCCGCTGTTTCGGCCGTTCATCCGCTTTTGGCAGTTTGTGCCGGCGAGGTAAAACGTCAAGCAAGCAAGCAAGCAAGCATGGGAAGTTGAAAATATTTGGTCGGAAACGGAAAGAAGGTTTGGGGTTTTGGGGGAAAATCGCCGGGAAATTTTGGTTTGTGTTGGGTTGGTGGGTCCCATTTCCAGACATTTTTAGGGTTGCCTTGGGCCCCACTGCCTGCTCACCTGCTACAAGAGCCAACCCAGCTTTCGACGCGGCAACCCGTGTGTGTGTGTGTGATATCACAAACAATCACCCGATTGTTTTTAATGTGTTTATTTTTATTCATTAATAATAAATATACCATATTTTAAAATATCATAATAACTAACAAATATTATGCTTTTGTATCGGACATAATTAATTCATTTTATATTTTGTAAAAATCTTGTTGGTAGGATGGATTTTATAAATTTTGAGTATCAAACCATGTACGAAAAATAAAAAAATTTAAATTCATAACTTATAAAATGAAAAATCTTATGTATTAAATGTGTTTTCGATATTAGACTTGCAAGGTGATGTTTTCCAACCCTACCACCTACGACATGAATAAGGTGTGCAATTGACTTGACAAATATAAAAGATGGAGAAGAAGATGTGACAGAGATGGCGGTTTACCTCATCGTTAACCACCATCTCTACCACACCTTCTTCTCCATTCTTTGTATTTGTTAAGGGTCATCTCTCATGTTTCGTCGTTAGCTATTTCTTGTCCCGTCACATTACCAACCCAATCTCGTTGCCAACTACAATCTCTACCAATCCTTCACCTCTTGTAACTCCCTTCATCATAACCCATTTTCTTTTTCATTTTTTACATCTCAACTGTTAGCGGCCACCAAATGAGGAAGCAATGACAAAAATGATGATCGATGACAAAAGCTTTTTGTACATGGGTTACAGATGATAGAAAGATAATTTAATCATTTTAACACGCGTGTATTGCACGTTCTAATTCAATTATGACAAAATGTGTAATTAATTTAAAAATATATAGTCCATTAATATAATTGAAATCTAAATAATGAAAATTTTAAATTATCATATAAAAAAATTAAAATATAAGAATTAAATTATTACTCTAGCTCCTAATTAATTATGCACATTACCAACAAGATAACCATGCAATAAGAGAGACACAACCCTAGAGAGAGAAGAGTCAAGAATCTTCTTCAATGCCTGGCCACAAACACTCAGTTGGTCAATTCACACACAATTATGTGGATGGTGTGGAATAATGGGGTGTGGTAGCAACAAAATGGAAAGGACCACCGCCACTGGTCACTTCAGCTGCATGCCAATGCCATCCCATGCCATTGCCATTGCCATGCACTCTCATCCTTTCTGCCCAAAAAGCTCTTCCATGGCAACCTTTCTGTTCCCTCTCATTACTAAACCAAACTACTCAAAATAAATATCAAAAATGTTATTTACTCACTCAATTTTAATATTTGATATGATATATATTATATTATATTATATATCATACTAATGTAAATATAAAATACATTAATACAAAATTTCACTCTAATTGTCAAAATTAACTGTTCTACAAACATTTTAAAATAAATAAATAAAAATCTTGTGTGGGCCCACCCAAAAAATATCTAATAGTCAGTCCTATATATGGGGTGGCACATTCAGGTTGGCCATGACCATGGTTTGCCATCGATCAAATCTACTTTGATCTTGGAGAGTACATCTCGAAAAGCAATTTAAAGTTCATAATGACTTTTGTCTTTTCCTTTTCTAGAATCTTTTTTTTTATATTTATTTAATATACTTTTAGATGTAAAAAAAAAAAAAATTCTTCATCTTAAGGTCTCACACATTACTCCAAACACTTGAAAATGATAAATCACGATACACAATAGTGCACCACACAAGAGACAATACATGGTGCTCACAAAGAGTCACCTCCACAAGAACTATAATCTACTACCTGAGAACTAATCATACTACATTATAAAGACTATATTTATTTAATATACTTGATTTGTGTAAATCTCACTTCAAAATAATGTGTGTGTGTGTGTGTGTGTGTGTGGGGGGGGGGGGGGTTGAATATTGCAAGTTCACTAAAATGATTTTAAGTTATAACACTAACTATGAGTAAAAACATAACTTATGAACAAAAGTGAAATATAAAATTTATTTCAAAAAAATTCAGAATGAACCTCATCGAATTCAAGAAGTTAATTTTGACCCACCCCCTAAACTTAACTAAATAGGGTTAAGTCGAACAATTTGTGACATTATCAAATACAAAAATTATTATATTTAAGAGCAAACTCAATTTCAAAACTCTTAATACACAAGTTCAAGAGATGTTAATTATACATTCATATTAATATATATATATATATATATAAAGAGAGAGAGAGAGAGAGATAGATAGACAGACACGCACATCATGCATGTTTCTAAAGCATTTAGAGGGGCCGAAGTAGAGTTGAACCTATTATGGGAATTATTGGTGGACCATAACAACTTGAAGGCCATCATATTCATCGCATATTTTTGTTCATGGGGTTGTTGCCAGTACACACGGAGATTGAGTTTAAGGCTAATTAGTCTTTTGCTTGGCCACTGTCCCTACAAAAGGGACAGCTCTCTGGCTGTCTGGAACACACCATGCCCTGCCACCACTTCCACTTTCACATATATCCTCACCAAATTGTTCCTGCCCCTCTCTCAATCTCCCTATTTTGTCCCACACTTTTCATCGTCAACCATAATAGTTACAAGTCTTAATATCGTTAGGCTAAGTTATTTTCATAAATTCTAAGCATGTAATTATAATTAGAGAAGTTCCTTATCTAAAAATATCCCAACTCAAAAAATATGTCAAGTTGTCTCTTCCTAGCAACTCTATTACCTCCATGCATGGGTTTTCTATTTTTAGTAGAATTTGAAGTACTTGAAAAACCAATTCCCACACAACGTCAAACTGGATTGATCCATGAATTATGGAAAATATGTTGCACACAAGACATGATATGATTTCTCTACTCGTGAAGAATATCATCAATATTGCAAACTTCATAGATGGCATTGAACTAATCGGCATGCCCTCATTCATTGAGGGGGGGAAACTGTACTCTTCTCTCTGGCTAGCAAGAGAGCAACTACCAAATCCAGAAGATGCCCACTATATAGAAAACAATTCATGTAATAGTAATTATCAGACCAACTCCTCCTCTGCACTCAGAGAGACATACATTGGAAGCATTAGCTTATATGAATAAGATGGCTTTAGGCATTAGTTATTTAAACCATGCTGCCTAGCTAGCAAGTAAAACTGAAATTGCTTCCATCATTTGAATAGCGAGATGAGAACTGAACATAAACTATAACAAACTTTTGCAAGTCATCGTTCAATGAGAACCCCAGTTCAGAATTCAGACGTTGTTACCATATACTGCGGGTTTAGTCCTCGTCAAACAGATTGTAGAAAACAGTTGGCTTTCTGGTGTCTGAGATGCTCAGGGCCTGAAAACCAGTGAATAGTTCTGAATATGACGAGGTCCTAAATGAAATAATGGTAAGCACCTGCGCTTTTATGCTATTTTGACATTAAAATAGGAGCGTGCTGGCAAAATTAAACCCGATTGCATATACATGACTATTATGCAACACTATTTCTTAACTTCTCATAATTGGACCTTGAATAGAACATTCAGTAGAGACATACCTGCATTGCGGAAGCTATGTGGATCAGTGTAGCTTCAGACCATGGTTTCCCAATGAACTGAAGACCTATTGGCAAGCCACTTTTGTCATATCCCACCTGCCAACAAGTATTTAGGTTGGTAAACGGTCTTTCTACTTTATAGGATATTCCCATAGAAGAGAGACATTAGTAAATCTCGATATAACAACTAATGCTGGGGCAAAAAAGGAACACTACTATGATCCTACCGGTACAGTCACTGCAGGCAATCCCAAGAAATTTCCTGCTATCTGATACCGAACAAGTGCAGCTGACAAGAACAAAACAATGTTAAGGAAATCAAAATTTAGACTCTGATTGGCAGAAGATCTAATTGGATGCATACAAAATAATTTTACTAAATTACCTCCATTGACGTAATCAAGTTCCCCAGATTCTAAAGCATCATCCAGTATTGGATAGGCAGTCACCCTGTTCAGATTGACATGGTCATGATAAGGTACTAGTAGTTTAAGCTTGTCTGGGTATAACTAATAACAAGATACTTCTTTTCCAGTATCATAGAATTGGCTCCAAAGTAAAACATGTTCAGAGTAGATATTCGACGAAGAATAAGAAATTGGCCATTTAATGCTGGTCATCTGTAAATAGACAACCATGACTTCTTCCTAAATGATATGCATATATAAAGATAGGAGACAGTACCCTACTGTTGGTGTAACGATGGCATCCGCCTCATCAAATATTTTCTTATGAAACTGCATCTGGCGGTTCCTGAGAGTATGAAGCCAAATGCACAAATCAGTAGAAGTGGTCACCACATGCACAAATCAACTTAAGTTATTTTTCAACCACCATTTTCAGCTTATCATTTTGAACCGTAGACTGTCCGGATTCATTGGGAACTAATGAATAAAGTTCCACATCCAGATCTGGACTAACATTGCAATAATGTAGAGAAAAATTTATGATTCCATTACCCAATATCAGCAGCCTAACAAATTTTATTTCTTACAGAATAACAAGTGAACAAAACCATTAATAATAGATGTTCCAATTACATGAAATATTGTCATAGTAAATCAGTTAGTACACTACCTAATTTTCTGGGCATTTAAATACTCCCTGCTATTGAAAGCACCGTAAACAGAAAGTGCCACTCTTGCATCCCACCCTAGTTCTTTCATATTCCTATTTCAAAGAGAGTTAATGGTGTCAAAAGCGAGAATTACCCTTGTTAAAAGAAGGAAAACATTTAGGTTTAAGGTGAATAACATACAGCTTCTCTAGATGACATGCAATTGAGTTGCTACACTCTGAGCCAATTGTTAGATAATGTGCCAGGCGCATCACCTCTATCTCTGGTATGGTCACCTCCAAGGTCTTGCAGACAAGAAGTTATCAGCAATCAGAACGCAGCCATCATAATACATATGGAACATTGGCTTAGCCAAATGAAGAAAGACAAGTTGATTCCAAGTTCCTCTAAAATGAAAGGAGAAAAGAAAAACTAGCATTTCTGTACCACACCTATGGAAGGACCAATTCATGAATTATGTTCAAGGAAGAGGGAAATGCACTTTTACACCAACAATATACACTAAATTGCAAACAGAATACCTTCCATCCGTAATGTTCATCAAGCTGGTTCAGAGCATTCGAACAGCAGATTCTGATTTCATCAGTGCAATCATTAAACCACTGATTCACACACAGAAAAGAATAGACAAAATCATAAGGTTGAAACTAAAACCAAAAATGAGTAAGAAAAATATTTCCTTCATTAAATTTTCTTCATTTTAGGACAGAGTAAGAAAATTAATCGCTATTAAATCAAGTTTGAGAACAGATAGACGAACCTCCCCATATTTTGCAAATTTGATGTCAGAGATACAGTTTGGTGATTTCAGCAGTGGAAAATGAACTTTCATCTGTCATTTTCATAAAATATTAAAATAAGTAAATAAATAAAAGTATAGAAAGAAAGAAGAGAAAATGGATTTCAAAATTAATAGATGGTGGTACGAGAATGTCCATCAAGTAGCATCTGGAAAGAGAGAGCCCAAGGAAATCATTTCACACAAATTGCCATGGGTGGTAAAATAAATGCATTCAAAAATCTTGCATAACATATGTAGAGATAGATTATTTCAAGGCAGTACTGTAGCACGCAGGGAAACTCTGCCTCTGGATTCATATACAGCTGGTCCCAAGACCAATCAAAGGATGAGGGGTTGCATTAAGTAGCCAGTAGCCAACATAAAACTTGTTGAATGAAACAACTTGAAATCTAGACAAATGGAAAATCGTTCAAATGTAATGCTTTCTAGCATGCACTCTACTGCCCAAGTGTTGTGAAAAAAACTGAGTTAGGAGCACTGCATCAGCACCTGGATATACATAAATTTGCAAGGGCTCTCCCATTTTCATGGACAGATGTGAGTAAATAGGTTAGTCCATGATCATAGATTAAGGATTGGATTTAGGAATATAGAAACATTGAAGGAAAATCTATGGAAGTGGATTGGGAGAAAAGTTACTGTTATGGGCTTCTAAAAGACGAGATGGGTTGGAGAGAAGGATAAATCGTTGATAGAATCTGGCTGCAAACATTGGTACTCAAGGAAGGATCAGGACAAGAATGGAGTGGAGTTTATTACAGATGACACTTTAAAGGATAGGGTAGTTAATGTGAAGAGAATATGAGATAGGATTATTGTAGCTAAAATTGTTATAGGAGAAGAGACTGAATATTGTTGATATCTTAGATTCTTAGTACATATGCGCCACAAGTTGGGTTAGGAGATAAGGACAAAATTTTTGGAAAGATTTAGAGAGGTTGGTAGAAGAAATACCTAGGGGAGAGCAGATCATTATAGGAGATGACTTAAATGGGTTATTTGAGTAGAGAAGGGAACGGGTTAGAGATGTACATGGAGGTTATGGATTTAGAGAAAGAAATAACAAGGGTAAAGATATTTTAGATTTTGCCACGACGCTCATCATAGCAAACACTAGGTTTAAGAAATGGGATGAATATTTGATCACATATAAAAGTGGCGGCTTACAAACTACCCAAATAGACAACTTTCTTATGAGACAAAAGGACTACTTTTGTAGTAAGGATTGTAAGGTTTTACTGAGAGAATGTCTGACCACTAAACATAGTGCAATGGTCAACGACCACATAAAAAATGGTGGAGATAGAATTATACAAAACAAAGCCCAGGAATCAGATGGTGGGAGTTAAAAAGGTGAAAATAAAACTATTTTCAAGGTACAAGTGTGTGGCAGAAAAGATTGGACCATAGAAGAAGAGGCAAACCAAATGTGGATTGAAATGCCTACTGCTATTTGAAATATGGTAAAAATCATTCCAGGACAGTTAAAGGAAAAAATCCTAAATCAGAAAAAGACTTGGTGGTGGAATGAAGAGGTACAACGAAAAAATCAAAACTAAGAGAACTTACTACAAGATGTTAGATAAAATGAAGAAAACCTAAACATGTATAGTAGTGTATTTTTTTTTTTTTTGGGGGGGGGGGGGGGAGAAAAAAAGTAAGTTAGTGAAACAAAATCAAAAGGTTATAAACATTTATACCAACAACTTGATACAAAAGATGGGGATATACATATATATATATAAACTAGCTAAAGCAAGAGAAAGAAAAACAAGAGATTTCAGCCAAGCAAAATGTATAAAAGATGAAAACCAAAAGGTACGACTAAATGAGGGGGCAATCAAGGAGAGATGGATGGAGTATTTCTCTAATTTATTCGTGAAGGTGAAGGAACAAGGGTTATGTTGGGGCATCTTAGTAAACTTTGAAGAAGATAGGAATTACATGATCTATAGCATGTATATGTCCAAACGAAATAAACCAAGCATTCAAAAAATAAAGAATAGTGAAGCAGTTGGTTAGATAATATATGAATAGAACAAGAGGGCATTTTTTGGTTAATGAAGATATTTAATGTGATCCGTAAATAAAAAATGATATTGGATGAGTGGAGGAAGTGCATTTGAATGGCTATTTATAAGGATAAAGGAGATGCTAAAAGTCAGAAATTATAGAACAATCAAGCTAATGAGCCACAATATGAAACTACAGGGAGAGTGATTGAGCAAAGATTGAAAAGAAAAACCAAGGTGTTTGAAAAGAATTTACTTGCTGAGGTGATGGAAAGGTATAGAGATAAATAAAAGGATTTATATGTTTTATAGATTTAGAAAAAGCTTATAACAAAGTTCCTAGAGAGAAGTCTTATGGAAGGTTAAAAGTTAAGGGGGAGAATTTCTTACATAAAAGTTATGAAAAACACGTATCATGGTGGCCTTTGGGCCTTTTACTGAGCAAAAAAGTATATATATATATATATATATACATATTTATATGGAGTAGAAACCTGTATCAGAACATGTGGAGGGGCTATTTAGGTTTTTCCAATTATAAATTGGATTACATAAAAGGTCTACATTAAGCCCTTATCTATTTGACATAGTAATGGATGAACTCATTAAACATATTTAGGACGAAGTGAATTGGTGTATACTACTTGCAAACAAGTAGGCGTGAATATACTGAACTTGAGGTATGGAGGAACACTTTAGAATCTAGAGGTTTTACGTAAAAAAAAAAAAAAAAAAAAAAAAAAATTGAACAGAATATATAGCATGTAAGTTCGGTAAAAACATAAGTTTGGATGATGGTATGGCAAAACTTGAAGATCAAGTCATATCAAGACAAGATCAATTTAGATATCCTGGATTAATAGTCCTAAAAGACAGGGAATTTAATGAGGATGTTACTCATAGAATTAAGGCAAGAAAGTTAAATGAAAGAGTGCATTTGGTGTTTTATGTGATAATAAGACTCCTTGAAGATAAGAAAAAAATTTATAAGACAACTATACCAATTATGTTGTATGGCACAGAGCATTGGGTAGTAATATGCGCAAAATATGAGGGTAACGGATATGAGGATGTTAAGATAGATGTTTGTCCATACAAGAAAATATAGAATTAAAAAATGAGGTTATTTGTAATAAGACCAAACGGGCTCCTATTAAAGATATGATGCATGAAGCTCTTATAAGGAGAGTGAATGAATGGACCAAGAAAAATTTGGTGGGAGACTCTTAGGTATGATATATAAGGGCCTTACATAAGGCCATAGATAGAAATGACTACAAAGCTAGAATGCATGTAATCCATCCCACATGGTGGGATTAAGGGTTGATATATTGCTCTTGTTGTTACTGTAGCACATATGGAAGCAGGTTATCGGGTAATTGGTCAACCTTCAGAAACTTAAGCTACTGCTTTCAATCAAGGACAGGTGTCAGAATTCCCACATTATAATTTCTTTCAGTGTTAAACTTTTGGGTCAAATACCAAGCACCTGATCGATGAGAAAGTGGTATCAGAGCAGCCCAATTCTTGATATGATTTCATGCAGTGCTCCAAGAGGGAGTAAATAGGTCAGGTCAACCACTCCACATGAGAGTAGCCAGGTGGTTCAACATGCCCTGAGGGTGTAGCAAATTCAGGTAGGAGGGGAGTTACAGATCCTGCATTGGTTAAGAAAGAGAGATATTGTTCCATATAAAGGGGGGGAGGTTGTACCACCTAATAGCTTAAGCTTTAGAATTTTGATGGAAAATGACAATCCCAAAACATAGGAAATCATCAAGAAAAATAAAATAAAGTTGAAGAAAAGAAATGAAAGCAACGAAAAGTGAAGTGACATTACCAACATTCAGAGATATGGTAAAGTAAAATAGGTTCTGTACTTCAGTAATGTCTACTAGTATCTGAATAGTGTATGAAGCAGAAAAATCATACAGACTGTACTTTTACAAGGTATTGCATCCAGATAACTGAAAATTTCAGATTTCTACTTCTAACAGTAAAAAGTGAAAGTTCCAAACAATTAAAGCAATGCCTACCACTGCTGTTTTGGGTTGACATGATGGAAGAAGCTCGCCACTGATAGCTGCATAACTGGAAAGAGTGAACTGGCATTACCTCATTTGATAAAGTGTACCAGGTTCTTGAATTAAACCAACCAAGTTAGCAGTTGATAAAGGAACACTAACACAATAAAAGCATCCTCCACAGTGCTTGCTAGTATACCAACCATTCCAACTGTCCAGTTCAGAGGAATAACACTGAAAGAAATTATAATGGATACATCAAATTTTGCCCTAAATTCATTCTAGTATGATGTAAATATCTCACAAACTACAACTAACAATTAAACATGAATGAGCACCAACCCAGAATGAGGGACACGTCCAAAAGTTGGCTTCAGACCAACAACACCACAAAGAGCAGCAGGCATTCGTACAGATCCTATACACAATGTAAATCGAACAAATGTCTTTCTGTTACTTATAGACCGCAAGAACATAGCTGCGAAGTGCTCAACAAATTTCAGACCTTGTAAAGAAAAAGGAAAGAAGTGACAACATTGAGCTGGCAAAAAGACTAGTGAGGTTAACTAGGCTAAGATTGATTAGGTAAAAATGACATAAAGCACACATGCAGTTGAATGCATGATCATAATCAATTAACCTATACTTCCTACAGTACACAATGTGCTCTTAATGGTTTCCTTAATTGCCAAAATTAAGTTCCCCACTCAGAAGATCTCTCCAAACATAATATTTTTTGTTTATTTTTTCATCACAAAATCCTTATCAAAATCTGGATAACCATCACTTTGGTTTTGATTATTTTGGCAAAGTAAAAGAGTGTCCAGTTCAACAAGAACAAATCTGCTCTGCTGAATATCTTATCCCTGTGTCAGTCAAGCCTTTAAAAGAAGTTCAGTTACCTCCACTCCAACATCCGCATCATGAAATGCTATTGTACCCCCAAAACCCTTGTTTGGATGGAGGGTAGGGTAGGGATGGGGAGGGAAGGGGAAACTCTCCTTGTTTGGGAGAGAGTTTCATCATGGAAGGGGAGTGGAAGGGAAAGTATTCACAAATGTTTTTATTAATTTTACTCTTTGCCCTTATTATTTTTGTAAAAACCCAATATTATATTGAAAGTGAAGGCTATAATTGTCACTTTGTTTCTACTACTTTACTGTTCTGTCCCTTTCCATTTTCTATCCGGACAAAGTGAAGCTAAATTACTCTCCTTTGCATTCCATTTTGCCTTAACAATGGGAAATGACATTTTCGTTACTTCCCTTACCCTTCCGCTCAAATCTCCATTACGTTATGTACTATTCCATCCCCTACTCCACATCTCTGCCAAACTAAGTGTAAGAAGTAGGAAGGGTAAAGAACTTGTATGTTGAGATGGTGTAACACTAGAATAGCAATCGTCAACAGAGAACATGCATTCCTTTGGCAACATGCCCATGTGAATTGTCTAGATCATTTTATCATAGCATTTAATAGCTGAAGACAAGTGGCAATGTGATGTAAATCAGTTATAGGAGTGTGCAATGGTGCAAATATAAAAAGTAATTGCCTGTAAACTTAGCATGATTAATGTGAATACAGCTGCAGCAATATTTATATTGAAGAAACTACACACTAGAGATAAATTTAACTTACCTCCCCCATCAACACCAAGGGCAACAGGACACAATCCTGCTGACACCACAGCAGCTGATCCACTGGAAGAACCCCCAGGCACTCTTTTGGGATCATATGGATTTCTAGTTGCCCTACAGTGGCCATAAAAAAAAGTTTTATTGTCTATACAGGTCAATTATTTAAGGGAAGAGAAAAAGACTGAACGTCAATTTTGATTTTTGGGGGGGAAAAACATTAATTGTATGGCAAATGATGAAGTCTATAATTTGAAAATACAAAGGTTCATACTTAATCCTTTTGAATAATGCAGTATTGAGCTGGAAATAAAGAAGAATGTTATTACCCGTAATGAGGATTTATACCACTGGTTCCTGCCCCAAGCTCATGCATGTTTGTCTTCCCAACGAGTATAGCACCACATAACCTAAGGCGCTTAACACAGCATGCATCATCTATACAAGGTCTTACCTTGTGCAACCACTTTGTACCTCCTAGGAGAACCATTTGGTCAGCAAACCGGTGATAGAATGTATACTTCATGTATTAGCTGCAGCAAGTAATGAGACTAACAAACTACTGCCAATAGAAAACTACAAAAGATATACTTACCTGTAGTTGGGTAGGGCATGCAATCTATTTCATCTTTGATAGCAACTGGGACTCCATCTAGAGCTGATAATGGTTCTCCTGGACAAGTTCATATTGAGAATGGAGATGTTTGTTGTTAAGAATTAAAGACATGATACATTTAAATCTCAATGAGAATGTGTTGAACATGATTGTGCATAACTAATTGAAATAAAATTGCCCATGGATCATGAGATAGAGATATAAGTGAAGAACTATCTGTACATGTGGATTAATTCAAGGTTCCTTTTTAACCGAAACAACAAAGGTCATAGTAAAGATCAAAAAGAGGATATTGAGCAGAATTGACTAATAAGCCATAACAAAATCATGAGTTAACTGGGCACATACATAGAGAATCATAGGTATATCTCATGCTATCACTGACAATTATGTATATTTTAGCCCTCCACTTTCTCTCTTGTAAGCTACAACACTGTGTTCACTTGATTATAGGCTTTCAATTGATTGGCACAGGGGATGGACACTTTCACCCACGGAAAAAAAATCAGGATGGGAACTATAAATGAAAAGAGATATGTGAAGGTTGTTATGATGATAATTGTATCATGATCTTTAGAGGCAATTCATATGAACCTTTAATACGCTGATCCAATCACTGATCAAAGTCTAGCCATAGAATATGTTACTGTTAGGTCTAAGATAGTGTTGGTGCATTTTGTAAGCAAAACTCTGTATTGTAGCCATTCTAACCTCGTACTTCCAATTTTAATATATTATGAGTTAGTTCAAGACTTTATTGGTTTTCATGATGCATCACTTAAAGTATTGCTAACGATGGTAGTAGAAAGGTTTTAATATAAAGTTGCAGTTGACCATAATAGATGATGCTTTAATATGAGGTTGCAGTTGACCTGAACTACAAGGTTTTGATAAGGGCTCAAGTATCCGCTATGTTGAGAAAGGTTTTCGATCAACAATGGCTACGAGGAACTTGTTTCTGGCATGTGGATGATGCTTTAGTATGAGTTTCTCTCTGTAACTCTTTTCCTTCTTTCTTTTTATATTAAATATGCTTGGATGACTACTTCCTGTAATTTTTTTCTCAACTTGAAGGTTCGTAATAGGGCTTTCCCTGTACATATTGTGTGTCTACATATATCTGCAGTTCAGTTGCGCAATGCTTTATGAATAAACATTATGAGGTTGAACCAGAGAGTGACTAAAACAAATGTCAAACTAATTGTTCAGTAGAAAAAGATGACATATTCATTTATATATTGTTAGGAACCGAGGGGTATAAGGGACAAATGGGGCTATAACTAACAAAGGGTTGTGTTGTAAGCGGTTAGGGGGTTAGGAGTTAGCTGAATGATTGTTAGGGAGTTAGGAGAGAGCCTATAAGAAGGCTTGTGTAATAGATGAAGGGATTATCCAATAATACACGAATGTTTTCCATATTCACTCTCTCTAGTCTATCTTTCTCCAATTTTCCATACATCTCTCTCTATTCTTTTCTCTCTCTCGTTCTCCTTCTTTCTGTTCTGTTTCCCTCCCCATTCTGTTCTTCTTCTTCTAAATTCCTATTCAAACTCTAGAAAACCTTAGGGTCTTAACTTATATGTTAAAAGTTTGCTGCCATGGGATTATTGTATTCTTTTTGATGGTCTGTTATATATAACCAAAATTACAAACATAAAATTAGCTGTAGAAAAATTTGGGATGGAATTTTGTATCTAGAGTCAGAAGGATTTTGGTTGAGTTATAGTTGACTTCTGAGATTCATGTAACTATAGCTTAATCCTTTTTATATGGTTTGTTAATGATCCTCAGGATTTGACTTCAAACTTACTTGTTGAACTCCTGAAATACTTTTTGTTATCTACTGTATCCTCTTCATTTAATTTTTTTTTTTAATTCTTTTCGTATAGCATCAGTGACATCAAAGAGAGTATGGGGAAGGGACAAAGTCACAAAATATGCAGAGTGCATTCATTGTACTGAAAAAAGCAGGAGTCAGTATTGAACAAACCGTAAAAAAAATATAAAGACAAATGTATATTGCAGAAATGTTCATTGCAAGATAACGATAATTTGGAACTGATTCCTTTTTGGTTAAAAGTTTATCCGGCAATTTATTACCTTTCTGATATCGAATGGTTGATTCACTAGCTTGCCTTATTATATCTTCAACATTATAATCAATAAAAAATGACATCCGCAATGCAGGTTTGGATGATTCATGAGTAGCAGCTATAAATCGTTCAGCAACCTGTCAACAAGAACCAAGCTACTTACGATATAGAACAACCCTTCAAATCAAATTATCAGCTAATATAAATGGATTTATATCTACGAGGTATGTTGGTTGATGGAGTCAGAGCAGAAATTGGGAATCAATTCCAAACATGTTAGAGACAGAATCAAGTTTGACCATACAAAGGTTAGTTGAATGAAACTATAATTAGGAAAATGTCTGATAAATTATTAGCATAGAAATGGCATACCATGAGAGGAGTAATCTTTCCTGAAGTATAGGCTCTTGAATAGTCCAATATTGTCCATCTATGGAAACTAAGATCTGAATTTTTTTCTGGCCTTTCTAAATACTGTAGGCATTCTATGGCCTTTTGAACTTGTTGGGGTGGGGACAGATCAAACTCTATGCATTTGACTTCTTGCTCTTTAAGTTCTGCAACAGAAATGAAAAATCATATATAAGAAAAATGCACCCATATGCAATTCATTTATATGTTAGCCCAGAATGTAGTGACACATTAAGTAGAGCCAGAAAATTTATTAACTATCTAAGAAAACATGCAAACTAGACCTAGTGGCTAGAGGTCAATTCCAACTGCATAAATGCCAGATCCCTCAGATCAATTACATTTTATACAGGGAAAGAACCAGAAACTTATTTTTCAAGAGGTCAGAACAGTGGTGAAAGACGATTTCTGAAAATATATGAAAATTTTGAAATACCCCGCCTAGTGCGATTAAGGCTCAATACGTTTGTTTTTTATATAAAGTATGAAATAGAAATGGTTTTATCATAGAAAAAACAATTCTTATAAAAAAAAAGTTAGCACAAGTAAAATATGTTTAGGGGATTAAGAAGTTAAACTTTCATTGCCTACTTAGAACAAATTCTATAACAAAATTTTACACAAAGTATAATAAGTATGTGATAAAAGGAAATATTTGAATTTTGTTTCAAAAATAAATTACTGTTTTGGTTAACTAAGGGAGAAATTTAGTTGCATAAGAAAATATTTTTGGCTAATTTTTTCGAGGACTCATGTCATAGATCAGGTAGAATTCTAATAAGAAAATAACAACATCAGTATACTCAGTTTCATACATCCATACATATATATATATATTAATGTTTTGAGCAGCAATATATGTGAATATATATTTATATATATATAATAATATCAGTATATTTCAGTTTCATTCTATTTTAGAGAAGTGGCCAACTATTCCCAAACATTTTAGGCAAGACTCAATAGTTGCCAAGATCGCAATACGATAGGAGTCACAAGACAAGGTCGGGGTTAGGGGTATATGACTTAGTATAAAAGGGGTAAGTGGGGGGCAGGCTTAGCCAGTACACTATTTGGGGTGGCATATTTTAGAGTGGATATTAAATCCATACTAACTAAATTAATATATCTTATAATTTTTAAATAAAAATTAATACGTCTATTAATATTTTAAAATAATCCTGCTAACGTTTATCCTATTTGTCAATGTTGTGGTCATTGAGTTCTTCAATGTATTAATTAATATTAATTCAATATAATTTTAGTAATTGAAAAATAGCAAGAGAATAGCAAGAATTGTAAAAGAAAAACTAAGAAATCGTAAAAGAAAGTCACTGGAAAACAACAAAAATAAAACATTAAATGCGTTGAAAAACAATAAAACATTAAAGAGCATTGGAAAACAACCCTTCTCGCATGCAGAATACTCTGCCCCCATACTTGCCTAAAACAAAAAAGAATATATAGCCCCCTGCACAATCTGTTCACAGCGAGAAGCCAAACAAATGATCGCAAGAACAACAAAATAGTCACTGAAGGTGGGTCACCGGCCCCCAGCGACACTTACAAGTGAAAGCAGGTTGTTGGAGATCAAGTCCACGTGCACGCACGCAAGACCTATTTACCAGTGAGTGAGTCTCACACAGAATTTTGCCAGCACATGACATGTCCGACAAACTTCCTATCACTGTTGGCAGGCTCACCTCTCTTCGATCTACGTGAGTAAGCTTCCATATTGACAAAAAAAGAGATTCTTTGATGACAAATCACGCTAAAAGCCCAGAACCTTGCAAAAACCAAGCTGAAAATCTGGTTTGACATTTTTGGCAATCCAGTTTGCAACCCAGAGCAAGCTGGGTTGCTTTCAACCCAATTTGCTGTACCAGGCAGGGGCGGATCCAGAGGGAATCCAAGGGGAGGGCTGGAGCTTCAATTTGAGGGACTGTGTATATATGTATATGTATATATTTAAATATTTATATAATGTTTTGGTTGGGGCTGGCACGGGCTGAAGCCCGTGCCAGCCCCCCCCTGGATCCGCCACTGGTACCAGGGGTGGTACTGCGACCCTGGCTTCTATTGGAGACTATTGATCCCTTTTTCATGACCCCTGCATCACCCCCTTCCATCTTTAGTGGTTACAGATGCAGGGTATTCTTCTCTAATGCACAAGAAAGATGTATCGAACTAAATGTGCATGGTAAATATTAGAGTATCTTGGAACTTACAAACAAAAGATAACAAACCTGACCTTCATAAGGGTGGAAGGGAACAAATAGAGGTGACTCTTCCAACTCTGCAAATGAAACAAGCTGCCAACATTGAAGACATAATGTAAGAAACTGCAAGAAAAGCTAAAATCCTAGAATATTGTTGATGAGCAGGCTCCAGCTTAATTATTCTTGCAAATACACCATAATCATAATTAAATTAAAGAGACACACTATTTAATAGGATGTTTACAGTTTTGTCACCATGTTAAAGAAGCTTAGAATTTTGCTCCAACACCCTTAATGAAGAAAATAATCATGGATCAAATATAAAGATTTTGTAATTTGATCAACACTACGATGCTTTGAATTAATGGGATGTTCAGAAGATGCTACCAATGATATATGTTTTAATTCTCTAGTAAGAGGTAGTTATTTTGGATTGCAAAGTGCACCAAATCATAGCATCCACTCTGAGTTCTCAGAGCAGAAGTGTAGTTACTGAGATCACTCTTTGCCTAGTTTTCAATATTGATAACATTTGCCAGAATAATCAAATTTAAAACTATAAATTCACCAGAGACTAGGGTCTTTATTCATATAAAGTTTCTTTTATTTCACAACTTCAAATGTCCTGCAAGATAGAAATAGTAAATATGTGTCAAATACCTTTTCATTCTTTAATCCTTAACTTATGAGCATGTACCATTTTAATCCATATGCATAAATTTACTTTCCTTGATTCTTAAGTGCTACTGCACTTTAGACATTGTAACTGCAGGATATGAACATTATATTACACTCACATTTTCCCACTTATCTATCTTCTGAATTCAAGAAACAGAAGAAGACAAGAGGATTGCCTTTGCATATGGAAGAAACAATACTCCAAGATGTGAAGGCTTCTCAGTTTGGTACATTGCCCTGTCCTATGATGATACAGCAGTCCAATTTTTTTGGAAGATATTTATGGAAAAAGCATAGACAGTGTTATCTCTAACCATGTGATAATTAATATGACGTTAATCTTTTAAATTTAGAGCACCATTGTATAAGTTGAAACAGGCCAAACTTTTTGCTCGGTTGCTTCTGTTAAGCATAAAGAATTCACCTAAAAGTAATAAACACTAAGAGCTCAAATGAAAGTAGAAAGACAAGACAAAGCCTCACAAATTTGATGAGCCATGAATGCATTTCCGGTGCATACCTTGTGTATTAGATTGTTTCTTTTCAGTATGTACAAGAATATGCCACCAAGAATAGGCAACTCCAGGGACCAAGCGAATATTTTAACCAGCAATCCAGCCATGCGAGGAGCTATAAAGAAAATACGAATCATCATTTGTAGACTTGCATCACTAACACAATTTGTAAACAAGTCAGAGCACGGGTGAATTGCAAGTTTAACTGTAAATCATAAAGTGAGTCAGAAAGACAACTAATTTGAATTTGAATAGCAATAAATATGAATTCCAAATTGAATCCTAATTTTTACATGCAATTTTATTTAAACATGCTCCAAATGGAATTAAATTAAATGGATTTTCAATATTTACTTCTTTATTATACAAATATATAGGGTCATAGATTTAAAAAAAAAAAAAAACCTTCACGTAGCCCAGCCACCTAGCAGGAATAAAGCCTGTGAGGACGATAACTTGTTTATTCTAAAATTGGAACTACCAATGTTTTAATAGAACCTCTTTTTCGAGAACCAGGAACGATATCTAGTGAATTCCCCAGAATTTGACAAAATTGAATTAACGCAGATACTACGATCAACAGAAATGTCAAATAGCAGCAGTGAACTCTTAACGGGAAAGAAGATCAGATACAATTACAAAATCAGGACTCAGTTCCGACAGAAATTGCAAAGATAGCTACAACATGATACTACTTTTATCAGTTCCAAGGTAGATCCTTCCGATAATCATCAAAACGAAACCAATTTCTCTCGCAAGTGCGAAATTCAAGTAAAAACATTTTCAGTTGATGAAATTTTCAATCTTGGCATTCAAAGAGCCAACAGTTAAGTTAATAGAACTACGCGAAACAATTCAGAACTTCGAACCTTTGACGTTCGCTGGGAGATAACCCTCATCGCTGTCGGGCCCGAGATTGACGTCGGCCACTGGCTTGTAAACCACACCTTTGGCCTTGAAAATGCCCATTGAGAGATCCAGAAACAGCGAGAAATCACAAAAACATAATGATGTATCAGCTGAGAGTAACAACTATAAGTAGATGGTAAATATGCCCAGCGAAGCAAACATGGTGAAGACGATGGTCCACCCGTTAAACGCATGTGCTTGTTGGTATGCATGTGTATATATATATATATGTATATGTATAACGTAATTCAAAGAAGAAGGCGGAGAAGACGAGAAAGTTGGGGGCAATTAATTGAAAGAAGCCATCTTTATCTAACTGTTCTTTAATATAAATGGGTCGACGGAGAGGGTGAGAAAACTAGGGGGGTTGGGTTGGAGTAGATGGGGTGAAACGAGCCCCGTTGTCGTGGAGGGTAGAGAGGGAGTGGTTTTGACGATTTCGAAGACGTTTTCCCGAGAATCCTTTTTTTTATCTTTTCTGTCATTTTCCCGAGAAAAGGGAGCTGGTGGGGCTCGTAACGGTTGATTGCTCCCCCTCCGGGAAAAACAGGCATTTCAATTTTCAACCAGGCCGGGGGGAGGAACGGCCGAACACCCTCCTTGATTTGAGGCAAAAAAATTATTTTTAGTTTCAAAAATATGGCTCCACTAGGGTGAAAATTCTATTTTGCCCTTGCGGGTTCGTGAAAAAAAAAATATGTCTTGAGAATCTCGTCCAGCCTTTGCAGCCTCGAAATTTTTTTAAAAAATATGACTTATGTGGGATGAAAACTCCATTCTAACTCTTGTAATTTTGAGCCAAAAATAAGAATCAAATGTGATAAAAATTCACAAGGGCATAATAGGGTTTTGATCACCCTCGAATCATATTTTTTACTCAACTTTTGGACTAAAAATAAGAGTTTAAGAAATAATGGGGTTTTCACCCTCACTCAACTCACATTTTTCACTTAAATTTGAGATCAAAAATTGTGGCCCATCTCATACATGATATTTGAAGGATAATTGAACATTTTTATATAGATGACATCAAGTGAAATAAATTAATTGAATTTATTTGAGAGTTCTCTGAATAAATGTATAATTACTAAAATTAACTTTAGTCTGTTACAATATTTAGTTTTTATTAAAGTTGTTGTTAGCCTTACAAAAATCTATCTAACCTAACAAGACCTAACTAAGGTAGAGATATTCACAAAGAAAATTTTCATAAAAACATTCAATACATTAGTATTGTAAGAGCCTGGGCACTCCTTCTTAAAGGTGATTGCCCAGCACAAATAAGCCCAAGACTTCCCTCCCAAGCGAACTGATATGGAATTCGCACGCTATAGTAACACATGTCAATTGTAATAGACTAGACAACCACCTTAGAAAGGTTGCTACTTAGCCCGTATAGGGCCTAGTCTCACCAACACATGCCTATTATAGTGCCCTCGACTTTGCCAGTACACGCCCGTAGCAATGCCCTTAGTTTGCTCTGATGCCAATTATAACAACTGTTAGTATTGTGTGCCTTAATGCTATATTTAGATAACATCAAGTTAGCTTGTTTGTAATACACTAATTATATTTTTATATAAATTTATAAAATGTAAGGTTTTCTTTATTTATATTTTCTTCAATCAATTATATGAATGAATCTCTAGATTTTCTATGTGAAAATCTTATTCTCAAGGTGTTGAGACTGTGTGATATGATTATCTGATAACAAAACTTCTTAAACTATTCATAGTCCTTAGATTATTTGGATGAAAATTTCGATTAATGGAGTATAGATTAGCACAAGGGTCACTACCTCGTTGGGTATAGGGATACAAGATACCGATGACATGAGATGTCGCTAGTAAACTTGTGGGTGGTCATTGAGAACGATTAGCCGAATGTGACGCCAATGACTAATCACATGGCCTGGTGGATAATGGTCATGTCATCAGGTTGCGATGGTGTCTTGATTATTAGACTTGAAGTGTCATGTTTGTTTTGTGTATTGGTGTGCGAGATTTGCTAATGAGCTGAACTATCCAATTGGGAGGTGAGAACATTCATCTATGTGATTTTATATTGCTAGTATATGGAGACAAGTGTTGGAAATAGGATCCATCACCCTCATCGGTATTTAATGGGGTGAACGTCCTATATAATCTACTATTAATGTGACGAGATAGCCCATGGTCAGGGCAAATTGAAAATCAGGAAAGGTGTTTCTTGATGTGTCATCTGGTCACATTAATGAGATCTGACACATAGTTACTGAGTTTATGAGTTTGTCACTTTATGATTCTTGCTCAGTGGAAACGTTAGGTGATGGAATGATTATAGTACACGAAAATCGTTAACTGTAATAAGTTCACTTAAAGTGAGGTTTCACTGCCACTTATATCGTCCTAACCCGTTACTAGGCGTTATTCATGAACTCTTGGAACGTCGTCGGAATTTGAAAAAGTTTCGGTGATGGGTCAAAAGGTTAACCAATATCAAAAAGAGTTTTGGTATTATCTGATTGATAACGAGTAATGAACCTAGAAAGTCACACGCAACATAGTGTTGCATTTGGTATCGACATTATGTGCCCAATATGTCTCTAGAAATGGTTGGTCAAAAGTTGACATTTAGCCCCTCGGCCAATAATTCATAGTGCAATATATTATTGCATGTATGTATTATTAAAGAGGGATGACTGCGTGGACGTGAGAAGAGATTTAAATTGGGGGAGAGGAAGGAAGAAAAAGGCAATGGGGGCTTTCTTTCTCTTTCTCTCTAATTTTCTTATGTAGCTTCCTTTTCATCTTCATATTCTTTCCGCTTTCACTGAAAATATCAGCATAAATTATGCGTATAATAGTTACGTGTATAATTTTGAGACGCGACCACCAGTAATACGTAGATCCTACATGTCTAACACAAGAAAATGTGACCAGAACGGTACCTTGATGTATACTAGGACCATCATAACATGAGATAAACATGGTCTCAGTACAGAAATTGTTTTTGTACCCAATCTAACATCGGACAACAAGCGCATTTATTTATATATTCAATTGTTGAATATGCGTATTGCTTAAATATCCAAATTATGTATGATGTGTATATTATATTTCGTTGCGTGTATCTGATAAACTGTAAAAAAAATTATTTTTGCCTATACTAACGTATTAGTGATTCCTTTCAAACAGTCTAAGCAACCACATTTAAAAGATTGATGCCTAACTCGTACAGGGCCCAATCTCACCATCACACCCCTACAACAATGGTATAATAGTTAAAGTGTAATGAATGAACATTATTTTTAAAAAAATTAATGTGTATTTATCGCACTAAGTTTTCAATTTCTAACTATTATATTAATTAATGATAAATACATCATATTTTGACATATTTTATTAACTAATAACATTATTTAGAGACCAAAAATAACGTTCATTTATCATGCCTTTAGAATTACCCAATGTAATAGCCAACATAATTATCATATTTAATATGCCAATGTTGTCATTTATATTTTTATAGTACAACAATAGATTGTTAATGTTGAGTTGTATGGTTATGTTTATATAGTACACCTAAATTTAATCTTATGTTAAACTCCGTGACCCATGGTCCATTTATTATTTTGTGTATATATATATATATGTGTGTGTGTATAGTTTATGAGTTTTAATTAATTGAAAATACATATCCGTAGCTAGGGTTCTCTCTCTCTTTAAGTTTCACATGGTATCAGAGCCAAAATACAAACCCTAGACTGATTTGGTCGCTTCAGTGCTGTCATTCAAAACTTTGATATAACTCGTAGTGAGTCTAATCATTCAATTTTTTATAAACACACATCACGGGAGATGTGTATATATTTGGTTGTCTTTGTGGATGATATTGTTATTATAGTTGATAATCAAGATGATATTTGTAACGCCCTGCTCCCACTTACGGGTGTCACTCGTGAACAATCATCTGAACTGCTCACATGTCCGGCTATTTGTGAAAGGCGGACTATGTTTCGACAATAAACGCCCTAAGTGAAAATTAGACTTTGTTTCCCTTCCCTCAATCCCAAGATCAACTAGCAAACTTGGGTTTTAACCATACCATATTTGGCGAATTTATTTTCATTAAATTTGCCCAATCATCATTTTATTATTTTAATTCTTCTTCTTTCCAAGAATTCAATCAAGCTTCGTATAATTTAAAATTCCAAACATCCTATTGGTTTTCCCAAAATTTAAGGAAAAATTCCAAATTTTTATTTTTCAAAAATTCGGCATTATCTCCAAAAATACTCGAAAAATCCCTTTATTTTGAAAATTCCTCTAGGTCAATCAAGAAATGCCCCAAAATCCCCATTTTTCAAAAAAAAAAAAAAAAAAGGCTGGCAGGGCCTGCTGGCGCGCCCAAGGCCCCGCGGTGTGCTGGTCGTGCGGGCTAGCCGCGTGCCCAGCCTACCGCCCCTATGCACCTGCTCGCGCCCAGCCTGCCACTCGCCTACCTACTACCCACTAAGGCCCTATGCGGGCCACCTCGTGGCCCTGGCTACTGCCACCAACCTTCTTCCATTTACTTCTTCTTTTTTTTTTTTTTCTCTTGGGGTTTTTAACCCGAATTTTTCAAAATTCATACACACCACCAAAATAACAAAAATAGGCTTCTATAAGCCATACAATGATCTTAAATCTTTATTCTCGTACATCCACATGCTATCCCATCTTTGCCTTGACTTTCCCATGCCTTGACAACCTATATGGGAGGGTAGAAACCTCATGAGCTACTAAAGTCAGTAAGGATGCAATGATAATAAGTATGAACATGAGTATAAAATGTGATGCCAATGCATGCAATGAAACATGGTTAGGGCTCCCATATCCTCACAACCACATTGGTTTGAGGCTTAAATCTACCCTACCCCACACTACCTCATGGCCATAGGTCCTTGAACACAAATAACATGCTAATGTACACATAAAAATTCATGAACCATACTTACAACCTTGCTAGACACCATCCCATGGGGCTATCCCTTACATTTTCCATTCCTTAAAGCTTCAAGAACATGCCTGCTTCAATCCTCTAGGCTTCTTGATTCTTCCTATCTTCTTCTTTTCTTCTTCAACTAAGCACTTGGCCAAAAATCTTAGCCTTCTTCTCTACCTTCCTTTTTTATAGCCAAAATTCCTTTTATTCACTTATTTTATTTCCATGGCAAGAATAAATCCTAATCCTAAGATTTTACTTAAGTTGGAAGAATGCATCCTAGCCCTCCAATTAAACACAATCCATGTGCCATTGCAAGACACAATCTCATCCATCTATTTTGGAAGAACTAATCTCCACCCTTAAGAGAAAATACACTTTTAGTCTTCTTTCAAAACTACATCCTAGCCTTCCATCTTCTTAACCCATGATCTCCACCATCCAAAATCAATTTAAAAGATTTCTTAAATAAGTTGGCAATCCATGCCATTTTCCAAGATCCACTTCTAGCCATTGGATCTATTCTTCTATTTAAGAATAAATCTCATCTATTAGATTTATTAATTTCTCACCATTTAATAAATTGAGACAATTTTCACACATCAAGAATGAAAGATATATATATCATTTATTTCCCATTTAATTTAATGGGACCATTTTCTATCATTAATGTTTGACCATTTTTCATTTCTTTTTGAATTTTCTTTTAATCCAACACAATCATGCCTCTCATTAAATGCAAAAATGACCATTTATCATTTCTTTTTGTATTTACTTAATTCTCTTTTATCTTGGACCACACATTACCATGTGTCACTTTAAGACACCATACTTGGCTTCCAAGATTTAATCTAAGTCATCCATGTGGCATTACCACATTAATTCACCAATTTAGGAAAAAATCAATTATTTTTTTACATAATTGAATATTCACTATTTTTCCTATTTTCCATAATCTAATTCCTTTATGGAATTTCACTCCAAATTACTAAAAATGCCCTTTATGAATTATTAATCCCATTTATCTCTACAATAATACAAAAATGAGAAATTAATTCACTTCTATATTTAATTCCACTTAGAAATTATTTTTAATTTACCAAATTACCCTTTATTGGATTTCACTGTGCAAATTATCAAAATACCCCTCTCATAGGGCCCATTATTCTCAAAGATCCATCACCTTCTCTAGGGCATTTTTGGAAGTTTCTCACTTCCTTTCTCATTCTCCTAACACTAGATACATTGGGTGTCACAATATTGTTCAGTTGAAGAAACATATTTTTAATCATTTTCAGACTAAGGACTTGAGGTTACTTAAGTACTTTCTTGGCATGAAAGTTGCTCAGTCTAGTTTTGGTATTACCTCTCGGCGAAAGTATGTGTTAGACATTCTAGAAGAAACTGGGATGATTGATTGTAAACCTATAAATTCTTCTATGGACTCTAATGTACAGCTCTTACTAGGACAGGGGGAGCCTCTTGTAGATCTTGGGAGATACCGTAGGTTAGTCGAAAAACTTAATTATCTCACTATCACTCGGCCTGACATTTCTTTCTCAGTCAGTATTGTCAGTCAGTTTTTACAATCTCCTTACAATAACCATTGGGATGCGGTAGTTCGAATTCTCAGGTATATTAAGGGAGCCCCAGGTAGAGGACTATATTGTATGAGAATAGAAGTCATACTCAAGTAGTCGAATATTCCGACACTAATTGGGTAGGTTTTTCCTCTGATAAATGGTCTTCTTCATGATATTGTGTTCTGATTGGAGGAAACTTGGTATCTCTAAAAAGTAAGAAGCATGAGGTTGTTGCAAGATCAAGTGCAAAAATAGAATATTATGTTATGGCCTTAGCAACATGTGAATTTACCTAATTAAAACAATTGATTCAGGAGCTCAAGTTTAAGGAGATATTACAGATGAGATTAATTTTGCGACAATCAAGTTACATTACATATTGCCTCCAATCTAGTTTTTCGTGAGAGGACTGAACACATCCAGATAGATTGTCATTTCATCCGAAAGAAGATTTTATCCAACTGTATTACCACAGATTTAGTCAATTCTAATGACCAGTTAGTAGATGTCTTCACTAAGTCTCTCAGGGATCCTCGAATTCAGTATATTTGTAATAAACTTAGTGCATATGATATATATGCTCTAACTTGAGGGAGAGTATTGAGTTGTATGGTTATGTTTATATAATACACATAGGATTAATCTTATGTTAGAGTCCATGACTCATGGCTTGTTTAGTATTTTGTATATATATAGGTGTATACTCTGAATTTTAATTAATTAAAAATACATACGCACAACCAAGGTTCTCTTTATCTCTAAATTTCAGAGTTAAGCAAACACTTATTATTGGATTTGAATATTAATAAACATATCATCACACTTAAGTTACCAAACACTTTTTTTTTTTTTTTTTATTTATCAACATTCATTCTATAATACAACTGTTATTGTAGGTAGATGCCTCACAAATATATTTCAAATGAGACTCTCCCGATAAGTCTTCAAGATTAAGGGCTTAAAGACATGGCAACCCCAAAGACTCTTTAAAGTCATCTGGTAACTTATGCCCAAAAGACTTTTCAAGATCTGTCGGATCTTCGGCTTAATTTCTTGTTTAACCAAATTAACTTATATTGTTTGGAGAAAAATTGTGTTTTCCAAATGCTAAGGTTTCTTATAATTTTCTAAAGCTATGTCGCCCTTCTTTTTTTCTTTGTATTTGATATTGATAGATGGATTTTAAATAAATCCGACTTTTGGTCATGTTAAATAAATAATAATCTTGTAATTAAAAACATACGTTTTAATGATGAATTAAATTCTAGTCCTTCATTCTTAGTCAGAGTTGGGATTTAATTAATATGATCTCTCGTGTTACTAGTAACATAAACATTTGAGGAGCCGGATTGATTTTTAATTTTATTGACGATTGATGTACTTTTATAATATATAATTGATTGACCTGATTAATTAAAGAGGGATGAGAATGGACCGCTTCAATTCTTCTTCTTCCTTTTTTTCTTATTCATAATATAAATCTTAAAAAGTTTTAAGATTCTGAATGTAATTTTTAACTCCACAAGAACTTTAGTGACACAAATTGGGTTTAAGTGGATGTTGGTATTTCTTAAGACCCTATATTTGGGTTTGCACTCGAAGATAAATTGGGATGAATTTAAAGCCAAACATAATAATTTAAATTAAGACCTTAAACTCAATTTTTTGATCTGGATGATGCTGAGGTCAGTTCAGTTGATGCAAAGTTGACAGCCTCACAAAACAAAAAAATAAAGGACACAGCGAAAGCCACATAGATTATTGGACAGCAGGACAGGAGCAGAAAACCACAAAAGAAAGATGAGAACAAGCTATATAATATGTTACATATAGCTACAGCAAGCCTAGCCTAGCTTCCGCACAAGCGCAAATCAACTCTTATCTTTAACCAAGAAATGAACATACCTACATACATACATGTATAGCAGCAATTTAACGCAAATAGATATAGTGCAAAGGCATGCTACATTGTAGAATATAACCCATTTCCCTGGATGCCCAACCTCTACCTTTTGTCAGTATCACCCACTTTAATAAGCCTATAATGCAAGTAAATACAAAGTACAGCATACATCATTATTTACTGCTCAGAGAATTCGTGCATGTCATCAAATCTACATTCAACAATACAACAGAATATCTACAAAAATGGCCCGGTGGATTAGACTGCAAGCATAAGCATTGATTGAGGAACAAAACAAAAATCTGGGGTGAATTTGTGAGAACGAGACATACCATATTTTGAAAATATGCCCATGGCAATGCAAAAGGTCTCAAACCTTAGTTTCAAAATGGGATTCTTTATCATCTAAATTTCATCTTTACCATCATATCAGTACACTGTTAGTTCCTGAGAAATCTAAATATACCTAATACATATTTGTTGGTGTTTATGAAACCTAAGAGAACTTATAGAGGAAAATCCTGCAATAATAGCTTTATAACAATGTAAAAAACCCTAAGCTCTAAACCTCGGAAGAGATCTTCAGAGGAATTACAACTGTTCAAACCCTACAAAGGAAAAGAAGAATTTAGGTTGTCCTGCTTCCCCTTCCCGCCACACTTTTATGCCCTTGAAAAGGTCTGGTGGTTTAGGAGCTGTCTTGGTAGTTTACATACAAGCATTAACCCGGTATTATGTTGAGCATTTCATTAGAAAAGTTTTAAGCAATCATCAAGACACTGTCCAGGTGTTTTCTTTTTAAGAGTGAAAGGGTAACATTAAGGCCTGGTCATGAGAGGTTTTCTTGTTATAGATTCCCCAAAATCTCATTTTCTACCTGGTTCTGAAAAGCAAGGGGTGGGAAATCCTCATCTTTCAACTGATAATTCCTTTGGGCCACCGATCTGGCAAAATAATCAAACCCTCCTGTTAAGATAATACATTGACAGCATCACAAAATGATTCCATTTAAACAATTGGAATAATTGCCTGCAAACTTGCCTAAAAACAAGAAAACAAAAACAGAGAGCAAAACACGAAGTAACAGAAAACAAGCTAGGTCAGCTCAAATAGTATTCTGAAAAAATCATTTTACTTCCATCAGCCAATTGAGCCACATTAATTGTTTAAACAGAATAAGCTTGTCACTGATAACTCTAATACAGGCTTGCCCAAAAAGCCACCTAGTGAACTCAACACTAGGTAAATTATCAACTTGCTAAATTAAATATTACTTGTACTACAAATATTTATGGTCATATTAATGAATGAATTGTATAACATAAATATATAATCCTAAACACTAAGAAGAAGACTGATTAGTTCACCAAGCTTAAGATTATTGACTTCCCGATATTACTTATACAATCTCGGGACAAATGTGATGCAGGGATTCTCATTGTTTTGATTTTGCTAGCAGCTGAATGATTTCAGCAAGATGAGAAGGGATTTGCATACTCTATTTTAGAGGAATATCAAAGCAAGCTAAACACAGTGATTATGTTGCTTCATTAAGACAACCTAGGTATTCTAAATGTGCAGAATGAACAAAGCAGATAAGAACAGGTTCCCAAGGTGATCATATATGTATATCTGACTGTTTCTGGCTGATTGCTTCAAGTTATCCATCTGCAGATGTATCTGCCACCTGCTTTATTCATCCTCTTCATACATGAGACCAAGAAACCCACAGTTTCGGTTTTTAACAAAACAGAGAGGAGTTCAAACAGGTTTTGGGTCCCAAAGATAAGACACACATAAAAGGCCAAATTTGGGTAGAAATAGGTTTTGAGAAGGGCTCTTCACTCAAAAGTTGGCTCTTCCCCTCTTCCCCAGACAAAAAAGAAAAGAAAAGGGAAAAAGGAAAACATGAAGAATCACCAAAAATAAAAGGATAACTATCTTGTTCCTAGCATCAGATCTTGCACCGAGAATGGTCCATACTCAAGTCGGTGATTTATCAATTACTATTCCTAGATAGCAATAGTAAAAAAGCAACCTGTTAACCTAGTCACCATTTTCTGCACTACTTCCAAAAGTTTCTCAGAAACTAAACATGACCAATGACCTATATTAGGAACTTCCAAGAGCTTGAGTCAGGCTAATAACATACTGCCACTTCAGCATGTTGTTGATATTTTAAGGTACAAAAAGATATAATAAAAATTAAAAGAAATAAAATCAAATCAAATATCCACAGGCCTATACAGAGGACCACCTCCAAATATGAGAGCTCAGGCCTACTGAATTCTAATAGTCAAAACAAATTCCTTCTGGCTTTTAAAGGATGCAATTACCTTTGAAAGCGGGGAGATGATGGTTGATCTGGTGAAGACCGTTGCACAGAACCCCCATGAAATCTCTGTTCCTCAAATGCACCCCTTGGCCGAGTTCCTTCAGTTAGCTGTGGTTGTTCATTCATGGTTGAGAAACCCACGGGCCCAAGAGATCCAAACTCTAGCTGTTCAGCATGTGAGCCATAATTCCCATTATGGTCAAACGGATATAGCATAACAACAGAAGGCACAGTTGGTCCATTTGATGATACTCCATTAGGGTTCATGGTTGGAAAGGTATACATGTCATATGTCATACTGGGAGGGCCACTGTGGCTGGAATTAGAACGCAGTGGACCATTTTGAGACTGGTAAGAAGGAATGGAATCATTTCTGTATGAGCTCCGTGACCTGTCTGCTCGGCTCTCACTGCCGGCCAACCTGTCCAGCCTTGAGTTAGACTTCTCATTTTGGCTGCGACTATGGCTGCGTCCAGGAGTCCTTGATTTTGAATTGACATTCCAGTTACCCTCCCTATCACCTTGGTTGTCACTTCTATCATAATTGTAATTCCCCCTTCTGGAACCTGAAGAATGTCGGTCCCTAGCAGAAACCTTCTGAAAGAATTAACAATAGAAGGTCAGATATATACGGCCCAACCATATACAGTCTACCAAAATTAAGTGTAGTTTACCTCATTCATAATAGTTAGATATGTCCTAAATTGAAAAGAAATATAATAGGTCTTTGACTAGGAACATATCCATAAGCATGCAGAAAAGGGGAGCTAGCCTTTTACAATGGCAAACAGTCCAAGGTAATACAATGCTTGCAAGACCCTTTTCTTTTTTGTGCTAATCATGAAAGGCCAAACTTGTGACACTTATCAGTAAGCAGAAAATATCATTACATGCATCTCCTTTAACAAGTAACAACACCACTAAGCCTTGACCTCACTAGGTGGGGTTGGCTACGCAGATTCTCTCTCCAATTATCTGTTTCTATGACCACATCTTCTGTAAGGTAGTGTTTTCCACCAAGTTTTCTTTGGTCATATATCCCATGTGATTATATATATACCACATCCTCTCTTTTGCTACAAACCTTTTTTGTTCTATGCACTCTTCCAAGAAGTGCATCTATTATAGATAATAGTTAGCACATTGAAGAGATTTTTGGTAAGATTTCTGATTAGAATTCCAAGCAACAATCAAGTATTAGTGACAAACAAACTTCCAGCCAAGAACAAGATCTCCCAGGGCATTCGAGAGGCCCTCTCTCTCCCAAATTCCTACTGAAAAACCAGCCTGTTCTCTCTACCCCCCCACCCCTTACATATTCCTCCCACTACCCCTTAACCGAATTCTGTTATGCCATAGCTGGGTTGTTACACCAGCAATTCCCCATTCTACCCCTTACGCACATGGCTGGTTGTTATGCCAGCCAACTTATTTACTCCGCTGCCCTTGATCGCTGCCCCTTAGGACTTCTTCTTTGATAAGTCAAGTGAATCGGGGGCCTATCAATTTTCCAGTTAGGCACTGCACTTAAAAAGTCTAAATAATCAATATCCCAATACAAGAACCTATTAATAGAATTGTAATCAGAACAAATAAGATTAAACCTCATTTTTACAGCCTCACACCATCTGGCATCTTATATTTCTATTGTAGTTTGTCAATTTTCTATGTTTTCACCGTATAAAATAAACCAGAAGATTGGAAACCATTAACTTGACCAGTGCAGGTGTATAAGAAAATAAATTTATCTTGTTGCACTACCTAAATATGAGCTGATATAGTAGCCTAAGAAGATAAGATGTCAAGCAATTAATGAAGGAAGATTAGGCTCACTCTAACCTAGTTCATTCACCGTAGAATTGTCCCTATAGCTTTTTCTCATCAATGAATCTTGGCATGCCAAAAGTGATTCATTTGTTTCATGATTTCCCCAAACTACAAGGGATTACACTATCAATAGTTGTGGCCATCCGCTCAAACAATCACTAATGAACATATGAACAACCAAGCGCTGCATTCTGTTTACTTTGTGCAAGTTAAACTAAAATAAAATAATAGAATCATCCCTCCATTGATAAGGATATGAAATGCAGGTCATAAAAGAACAACTCTCTATCCAACAGAGATAAACGCCACACATTAATGCTGAAAACACTAAATGAACATCAGCCCATATTAGTTACTAGGTTCAGTTAGCCATTTACTGAAAATTTAATGCAATCAATGGGCTACAATAAATGGCATATAGACCAAAATTGGGGGTTAAGCAGAATGCAGGAAATGCAAACATCAAATATACAGAATATTTACTTATCCAATGATACAGAAATCAGGCTTCTTTGGTTATAGTAAATAATGGTGGCGCAAAATTATGCGGCAAAAAGAAAAAATAGCAATGCCAAAACCAAAGGAAATTCAAATAGGACAGCACTAAACTTTCTTACTGGATTAGGCAGATAAGTTCCAGTCCCACTACGATATCTAGGCATCTCGTCAACATAACGCTGATAGACATTGGGAGGTCTATTAGAAGCAGACTGGATTGGAGTAACAGGAATCAGCTGAGGACCATAACCCATAAGCTGAGTGAAGACATTCATATTCATATTGGTTGACAGGGGTCTTCCAGGACCATCCCAAGGAAAACGACCTTGAAGATATACAGGCGGCACAACAACAGGAGGATAAATCAGTGGCCCCCCATGGTAGCGTGGGTTTTGGCAAAACCGCCCATATTGCAAATTTTGCCAATGGCTGGCAAAGTCACTATTAAGAATGTCGGACTTATGGTCACTTGATGTCTCAACAAAAGCAGCAATCCCTGAAGAGTTGGTAGTATTTAGTTCCTCGGACTGATCGAGCCCCTCAGCTGAATCAAAATTTTGACCAGAATCACTGCTATCCGGACCCTCTTCCCCACCAAAATGGCTTGTGGACACATCAGAAGTCCCAGTCTCAGGTGGAATATTATAGACAGGAAGCATTGTAAGGAATGGGACAGGGGGTCCAGTTGGATAAAATGCAAAGGGCACAACCCCAGAATTATCCATTACTCTTTGCCGAGAACCTGGACCTAGTAGCATAGGGGCCATGGGCATTATTGAATCTGACCCACTTGTCTGAGATAGTTCATAACCTTGTATTTGCGGCATAGGACTATGTAAAGAACCAACAGGCTGAAGACCCGAGCTTCTTTCTGTAATTTCAGTGCTCATAGTGGGCAGTGGATTCCAATCTCTGTCATCATCCTCAGGCTGAGGGGCATGTTCAGGCACATTTTTACCTTTCCCATACATGGAAGACAGCTCTCCAAGACCTGCTTTCTTTCCCCCTTTTTCCCTTGTTGATTTTGAGACCTTTGTTGATCCATCCCAAGAACTCTCTGAAGAGGCTTTACTTCTCAGAGAATTGCTGCGTGCAATTGGTGAGAACCTTGAACTGATAGTTCTGTCATCAGGGTAAATGTCATGTCTGTTATCTTGATAAGTGAAACTATCTACCTGATCTTCCCTCATAGACCCTCTGTTTTCTTTGGCAAACATCTGTTCAACTCTCATCAAGCTGCCAGAACCACTTGAATGAGACAAAGGAATGAAGTTCAGTCCTACTGAACCTGATTGGGGCTTACTGTCTGATTGAAGCCTTTCATAACTTCCAGTGTCAGGCTCAAAGCCTCCACTGGAGCCAACATCCTGCTCTTGCCAAAAATCATGATCAGCCTCTTCAGGGTTCATCTGCGCAGAACCAAAAATTGCACTGCCTGGTTCAATCATATCTTCAGTATTTGGGGTCAATCCAATGCCAGGGAAGTAATGTGCCAGCGGAGGAGAAACCAAACCTTGAGGAAATTGCGAAGGATTAATCAAGGAAATATTTGTTGGAAGCATTCCAGCCAAATTTCTCTGATATCCCATTGAAGCTAGAATGGAAGGTGAGATTGGAAGAGGTAGGTGACCTGAAGTTAAATTCAATGGCACATGTAACTGTCCATTAAGACCCTGAACAGAGGAAGATGCCATCATGTTAATAAGATCCTGCTCTTCCTGATGCATTCCCTGGGTCCCACTGACAGAAGAAAAATCTTCACCCATGGCACCTGATCCTGAATCACGATGATAACTATTTGAACTACTATTTGAGTCAACAGCAGCATCAAGACTTTGATGGGAAGGAATATGCCTGACTGAGGAAAGGTCATCAGTTGAAGATCGAGCACTATTGTTGGCCAATATATCAGTTCCAGCATTCTTCCTCCTGTTATTATCCTGTCTTGCAGGTGTAGCCTGAGTTTTTACACTTTCTGGTGCTTTATTGCGTCTTCCTCGAGATGAAGCATCACTGTATGAGTCAGAAAGCTCAGGACTAGAGCGTGTCCTAGCAAAAATAAATTTGCCCTGTATGTCATTCACTGAATGATCAGCTCTGATGCTTATCTGGCCTTTATCAATAGGCACACCATAATTAGCCATTTCCCGTACAACCTGATCTGAAACCCTAGGGCTGTTTAGGTTGCTACTCTTTTGGCTTTGACTACGAGAAGCTTCACTAGATCTGGACAAACTCTCTGGGGAATAATTACCACGAACAGAAACATTACGTGAACGAGTTCGATCAAATGCAATGTCACCACCAGCAGAATTCTTGTTTAACTTTTTGACACTAGCATTATTCTTCACACTCTCATTGTCCTGTAACTGCTCTGGAGTTGACAATCTCAAGTGCCACAAATCACTTATTGGTGCATCAGGACGATTTCCGCTGCCATGTCTTTCCCATGTATTCAAAAAGAACTGGTTTACTTCATCAACTAGATTCTCTTCCGGACAATCAAGTAACCTTGCAAGCCTTTTAGCTCCAAATGCAAAAGCACTGCGTATTCTGAAAAAGTTACCTGGTAATAAAATGAATTCAATTCAATCAAATATGAATAGCTAATGTCAGGTACAATTGCATTAATATACTAGTACCTCCATGGCCAATATTTATGAACATAGAGTGTTCTGCCTTTAGCCTGTTTGCTTGTTGTTTGTGGCAAAAAGTATGCAAAAGGAACAACCTACACTCATCATCCTTTGAGAGCACATCTTTTTGTTTCAAAATAAATATTAAAGTTAAAAGGAGACATAGCAGAACATTGCTGTCAGGTACAATTGCATTAATATACTAGTACCTCCATGGCCAATATTTATGAACATAGAGTGTTCTGCCTTTAGCCTGTTTGCTTGTCGTTTGTGGCAATAAGTATGCTAACGGAACAACCTACACTCATCATCCTTTGAGAGCACATCTTTTTGTTTCAAAATAATTATTAAAGTTAAAAGGTGACATAGCAGAACATTGCTGTCCCTCCAAATAAGGGTCGTGCCCTCCATAATGGTATCAATTATATAGGCATACCAACAACAGCAGCAGCTACAATTTTTATAATTGTTTGTTGTTTATATAAAGATACTACAACCACAAGCATAGTGCATAAATGTCTCTATTATTATTTTTCGTGTTTTGCTGATTGCTCCTATGCCAAAAATATGTCAAGGGCTATGCATAGGATCTCATAACACTTCTCAGGTCAACTGTAGAAATTCCTGATCCGAGCACATTGGCAATCACTACAAGGGATTACACCCCCCTGTATGTCAATCCCCAAACACAAGTCATGCTAGTGAATGCATGGTGGCTACCACATGCTAGGAGCATGCCCAACAGCTCCTCATCTCCAATAACTCCCCAAGTATTTATTGGCACCTACATATTTGCAGCTTGAATAACTCCACCAGCTTCTCAAAGCCAAGCGGAAGACAGAGCAGGATCTCCTCTCTGTGTGACCTCCAAAGCATTGCGGAAGGAGGGATGAAATTAAAAGTTTATTAAGCATTGGTCCTCCACTCAGCTAAGATGCACAGAAACTTCATATTTGTTGTCTTATTTGTGCCCAAGCACAACACATATCAAACATGGATAAAACGTTCAACATGGCATAGATATACGTTGGACATGCCAAATTATCTGTCCTAATATTTTATCGTTATTATTAATTTAGACACATCAAATGGCGCAACAAACCTAATGTAAGCGATATGGTTACTATAATTCCAAACACAGCAAAAACTGTTCCAGGAGAGTCAGAAGGAAAGGTTCCAAACCAGGAGTCGTCATGGTGGTGGAGATCATAGTTGTTAGAATTGCACAATTCGTGATTCAAATTGTGCAATCCAATACAAATCTGAACTAAACCACACAAATCTATGGGGGAATGGAAAATTGGAAAGATCGAAAGTGAATCGGCCAATTCTTATCCAACCCACATTTAGAAATAAAATCAGAAATATCTAAAG
The DNA here is from genome assembly GCF_014633365.1 of Diospyros lotus. NCBI lineage: Eukaryota > Viridiplantae > Streptophyta > Magnoliopsida > Ericales > Ebenaceae > Diospyros > Diospyros lotus. Next base: position 38,284,646 of record NC_068349.1, on the reverse strand, counting down.
ACCCATCTGTTTAATGATATTTATACTTTATGTAGGTCCAAGGAACTTAAGGATTGATAGAAAAGTTAACAGTAAAACAATTGAAGGTGAAGAAGTTAAATTTATTGATGCTATGGAGAGGGAAGAAAAAGAGGATCCAGAATAAGAACAAGAGGTTATGATTGTACTCAATCATAATGGTGAAGAAGATGATATTGATGATAACTTTGACCCTGAGGATGATGAGTTAGAAATTAGAATATAATGATCTTAATAATTAATATGCTTTTATTTATTTATTTAGTACTTTAAGATATACTTTCAAGATATTATATATTTCATATGAATATTTATTAGTTTTTTTTAGTAATATGAGATTTATGCATGAATATTATATATATATATATATATATATATTGGTTTAAAAAAATGTGTGCTGAATCTTAGGGTTCAATTAAATTCCCAATTCCCGATTACCAAAGTGAATACATAGATTCATGATTAAGATCTCAATTTATCATCTATGGTGCAGGTACATCAAAAATTGAAGACCAAGGAAACTAGCTACTAGACTTGGCATACATGCCCAATTGGGGAAAAAGAAAATGAAAACGTATATTTTAGCTAAAAAGGAGACAAAGGCGGCTATCAGTGAAGCAACATCACAAGCTTATTAAAAATTAAACAACCAACTTGACACAAAAGATGGATAAAACGATATAAGTTGGCTAAAGCAAAAGATGAAAGAGCAAGGGATCTGGGCCTAGTGTTCAAAAATTAAAATCAAAAGGTACTAATAAATAACAGCATGATCAAGGAGAAATGGAATGAGTATTTCTCAAAACAATTCAATGAATGTAGATAAATAAATATTACATGATGCAGTGTGAGGAAAAATTAGTGAACACAAGTGCAAAAATTGGGCTAAAACAGCAAATGATCAAATCTGGCACGAAGATCTGAAAATTAGGATTAAGAAAACCTCAAAAGTTGAATTAGAGTAAAATGGATGCCTAGAGTGTCTTAAAATGCTATTTATACTAGGGTTATAGCAATTATAAATCCTACCAGTTCAGAAAGGAATCCTTCTAATCTTAGCCATCCATTTATATTACAAGTCACATGCTAGTCACATGACTACTTACTAAAACTAAGCAGTACCTTCTTTCTCCTCTTCCCCTGAGACAACTATGTTTACACCACCTTTATCCTGTTCTCCCCCTCCTTTCCATAATGCAAAATTTTGTTAGTTATATGAAATAAGATTTGAAAAAGAAAATATTTATGGTAGGAGTCACACGTTTCCCGGACAACCAGATAAACATAATACAACAAATGATTGAACTTAATTAACATGGCAGAAAAACAAACAAAAAAAGTGAACCTAGTACATTAGGCTCTCACATTGCAAGCTCTAGGGAATGTCAATTATACTCAGCCTTACCTTTGTTTAGCAAAGGGGCTGTTTCCTAAACTTGAGCTTTTGACCTCTAGGTCACAATAGAGCAAGCTTACCAGTGCACCAAGTTGTATAAAGAATGAAGAATAAGAAGAATTCAAACAGTTAAAACAATGGGCAGATCACAAAAATTCATTTTAATAAGATGAAACAACTAGAAGGAGAAGATAAAGTGTTTTTGTTAGCAATTCAGGTCAGAACTAATATACAGTGTTAGCAAGAGTTAAGTGTTTAAAGATTACCTTTACTGACACTACGACCGAGGTTGTTGTTTACACGCAAAGGATCAATAACATTGAAATGTTTTGAAATAAACGGTTGTCCCTGATTTTCTTGGCCACCAGGGGAAACAGCATACACAGAGCTACAACCTTCGAGAAACAATTTGCTAAGTAGTAAATCCCCACTGTCCTTTCTAGGAGGTTCCGCTGTTAAAAGAAAATATTAGAACTATAAAATCAGCCAAACATACTCTGGTGGGGTCATTTAGTCAAGGCATTATATAACAAAGCCCTGGAAGTTATTACCTGTTACATCAGGAAGTGAACTAATGGGTACAGGCCCCCACAGGCTAACACAAAAACTGTCCCAATCAAAGTTACTAAAGAACTCCAGAAAACGGTAAAGGACCTGCAATTGGAAAAAAAAAAAAAAGCTTAAAGAAGGAAATAACAAATGTACATGGAAAATAAGAGATTACAATAATTACACCTACCTCAAGTGGTCCAGTAAAGGAATTATTAAAAACATGAAATATGTAAAGAACTAAAGTCTCCAAGGCATAAGTTGAAATAAGTCCATGGTGAGCACCCAATATACGACTCTCGTAGTAACACCAAGCCTTGATCAATATAATGCTGCGCTTGAATAAGTGATTCTGATTTATCAAATGATCAACCTACAGAGAGGGAAAAAAGAGAGGAGAGAAGTTGTATGCAAGGCAACTTAACATCAAAGAGGACAAATAATTTGAAGGTTTTCAGAGTAAAGAACTTGCCTCCTCCAGGAAACAAAGTGTGCATAGGCCACCAAGCTGGTTAAAAGATATGTCTACCACAATATTCTCCACAAGACACTTTATTATCTTCACCTGCAGTAACATAAGAAAACAAAATAATGCCCATAATAGTGCAAGGATTTGGAACAATGAAACCATTAATTAATAAAACCGGAACGTGTTTATGTGTTAATGATGCCCAAGAAATTTCCAATCACCTCAACAGGGAAATATAGAAAGTGTGGATTTGTCACTTGCATCTCATAATTTAGTTAAGGAAGCTTCTATTCATCTACCAACATGGCCAAGACTCTGTGCTCCTATATGTGAGACTACTTCTTTTGTTGTATTTTCTCCAGGGTGGGGAGGGGAGAGGAGGGTGATTTGTAACAGACTAACAGTGCAGCAAGACTTGAACATATCTAAAAAAGTGACCTGGCAGGTGTGCCTTTGACTTTTAAAGAAAAGTTGTGGTTGCTGAGGGTTGCAGCCAGGGGAAAATCAGAGTGTTTTGGTGGTCTTATGCTAAAGGGTGGTAGTTCAAGGAAAAAGCAGTACCACCAGTGCATAATTTTTGTTTTGAGAGCTCAGATCAGTTAGATTTTGAATTGATCAAGGGCATAAATTTATGATCTTGAGAGACTATTTTCCAACCATGCCAGGAGCCTAGGTTTTGAATCTCGGATTTCTAGTTGACAGTCATGAAAGGAGAAAGAAAGAGAGGGAGAAATGAGAAGCTTTGGGGAGAAAACAGAGAGAAGAACATAAGGAAATAGAGAATAGAGAGAGAAATGAGAGAAGTTAGGGAGAAAGTAGGGAGAAGAACAGAGGGAAATAGGGAATAGATAAAAAGAAAATGACAGAAACTTGAAATAATTTCTTGATAATCTCGGCATACTGTGGCATAGTTTTATATATGGCTATCCCACTAGTTATTTATAGTATTTACCACTACTACACAACTGTAAAAATAGCATTCCATTACTCTAGAACTGCAAAAAATAACACTCCACTATACACAACTGTAAAACTTATCTGCTAGTCCTCTGATTCCCAAAATTTCCCTTCCTTTCAAAATTTTCTTGTCCTCAAGAAAATCAAAGAAACTGAGAAGCACTGGGGAATTGATTGAGCAAATCTTGAATTTCCAGCTGTAGTTAGTGGAGGTAACGTAGAACTGGAAGTAGCAACATGACCAATGATTTTCTATCAGACCCTTCATGCAATTTCCCATAATTTCGCACCAAAGTTGTATAAGTCTGACTTCTCATTGGATGGTTCATCACGGGAAACTTCTAGAGCCATCCATTCAAGAGTTCCTAATGTTGATTTTGTAAAAAGAAATGTGCAAGCTTTAAAGCGGGATAGGCCAAAATCACAAACCTTTACTGTATACTTCTTTTCAACCAAAAGATTTGGAGACTTCAAATCTCTCATGAAAAGAACAATATTTGGATGTCAAAGGTGTTTCATAATTGTGACCTCCCTCAAAAATTCCTTCAATCACTCTAGATGGAAATCTTGATCCATAAGAATCTTTACAACTACATTTGAGCCCGGCCAATTAGCACAATGGACCACACCAAAGGAACCTACTCCGATTCTCTCTTTCAAAACCATATCACTCCTTGGGATATCCATTCCTTCTTCAAGAATATCATGACTTCATCTCCAACCTCAAATACATTGTGCTTCCTATGCTTGTCAGCTACCGCCTTGTACTTCTCATTCGCCTTGTGTAACTTTTGCTTGACATCCTCTTGAACCGCTTGAACTTGCTTGGCTAAGTCGCTAGCTGCAACACACATCCTCCAACTCCCATCTTTCTCTGGGTGTCAATAATGCTAGCACTACATATGGACTCATACTAATCTGAATGTGCCATTTTCTTAACAATTCCTCTACTCACTCCAGCAAAATCTCATTCTCTCTAGGACTCATCTTGTAGTGCGGTAGGTTAGGTAAACTAGCACCATGAACCAAATCAATGTGGTGTTGAATATCCCCCCTCATAGGATGTAACTCATTAGGCAACTCCTCAGGAACCACATCATGAAATTCCTCCAGCAATCCCTGCACCTTCACTGGAATTTGATTCACTTTCAATGGCTCACTCACGCCCTTTACAACCAACAAGTGAACCTCTTGGGTATCGTTAGAGTTGTTGTCTCGAGTAATGCTAATGTTTGGCAATAAGAATTCATCGAAATTTAAAGGGCATAGATAGGCGGTGACCAACTTGTAATTAGAATTAAGTTGATGCATGAATCTCATGAGAAAGCAAGAGAGGCAAGGTTGTGTCATAGAATAGTTCTTTATAATCTTGAAAGCTTGTAATCGTGAGAGTAGAATTCTGTACTGATCGCATTCTTGTAAATCAAAGAAAGCTACTCTTGGAAACTTTTGGGGGCTAGATGTAGGGTTGTCTTAAGGGGCAATCTGAACCAGGATAAGAACTTGTGTTCTTCTGTGATTTGATTTTGTAGAAATATAGGAAATGCGGACAATGGATCCATACTTTATGGGATCCCACAAATTGAGGAAACATGTATCCATGTTTTATGGGTTTTCTTTCTATCTTTTGGTAGGTATATATGATGTTGTATGTAGATTAGATGGTGTGAGTGAAGAAATCATTGTATTCCATTTTATTGTGTTTGGTTATAGATTTATATTTCTGTCAATATTTTTCATTATGTTTTCTTCGTATCTATTTGATCTTCGAATTCATATAAACTATGAGTGTGTGCGATTGTGAGGCATTGAATTCCGACCAAAGAAACAGATTCTAAGTGCTCCCAAGATAACAGGTATCTTTACACTCCCTCACAAGCTCAGAGTGTTTATGTATGATGGTAAGAAAATTCACCCCCTCCACTTTAGAAGCTTTAGTTGGTTCTTTTCCACTATAGATAATAAGGTATAACACACACCATCTTTCTCAAGCTGATATGTGTCCTTCCCACCTGAGTGCTTAGCATCCATATTAACAATGTCACAATAAACTTCATCATAGAGTACTTACCAATAGAGAAAGGCACCCTGTAGCGTTCATCCACACGTATGCCACCAACTTCTTTGATCCATCCAATTGTGCAAGGGTTTGGATGTTTCTCAAGAGTTAGCTGGAACTTCTCTACCACATCTCTTCCTATTATGTTCTCCTAACTTCCACTATCAATAATCAACTCAAAGATGAAGCCCTTCACCATACATCTCGTGCAAAAAAGCTTATGCCGCTAAGTATTATCTTTATTCTTTTGAGACAGCATTAACTTCCTCACTACATATATATACTCTTCATGCCCATACTCTCCTCCATCATCCTCCCCATCAAGCCCACAATATACTTCCTCTTCAATAGCATCTTCCTTCTCCCTTTCTACAATATTAATAATCTTTCTCCTTGGACAATCACTAGACCTATGTCCAACATCATTGCACTTGAAACACTTTAAAAGAACAGGCTTTGTATAAGGATTAGTGAATTTTGGAAAATTAAAAGTAGTACCTCGAGTGTTCCCTCCCGTTATAGCCTTATTAAGGTTGACTACAATAGGTGGATTGGAAGGTTGCACTCCTTGAAACGACTTGCCTCTATCAAAAGCTGCTTGTTTATTGTCATCCCCACTATACCGGCAATAGTTGTCATTGTGAATTTTCTCACTCAACATTAACTTAACCTTTAAAGCCAAGTTCCTTGCTTCTGCCACACTCATAACCATCTGAACCCCAATTTTATCACAAATAGCAAGCTTCAACCCATTCAAATAACGAGCTACTTGTTGATTATCACTTTATAACAATTGGTTCCTCTCCGCTAATCTCAAAAACTCATAGGTATATTCATTCACACTTTTCATTCCCTATGCACATCTTTGATAAGCTTTAAACATGTATTGTTCATAATTAGAGGGTAAAAACCTACCTCTAAACAACTGTTTCATTCGTCTCCATGTTTGAACTGAGTGTCAGCCTTCCCTCAATCTCGTCTCTCTCAATTGCTCCCACCAAACAGATGCATCGCCCAGCAATCTATAAGCCACTAATGTGACTTGTCGTTCATTTGGGATCTCCATGTATTCAAAAAATCGGTCAACCTCAGTGATCCAATCTATGAACCCTTCAATATCAAGATCCCCACTAAAGATAGGAATATCAACATTTAGTTTATACTCATCACTACCCCAATGGTTGTGCTGATGCGCATTCCTCCTAACCCCTCTTCCACCAGGATTAGCTATTGCTCGACCAAGATCATTATCTTCATCGCTATCTTCAATCATTGGTCTTCTAGGATTAACAAAGACATGATTAATGGGTGGTCTTCCCGCTTTGGCCTGATTCACCCCATTATTCAGGTTCCTGTCATTATCAACTCGTAGTAGAGCGCCCAATTGGTTGTTAATTTGCTCCAATTGTTGTTGGATGGTACGAGTTACTTCCCATTGTTCTTCGATTGCTCTCCAAACCGCGGGCAGCCCCTAATCATCGTCATGAGGCTGGTTGCTACCGTCACCTTCAAGATTGGACATCTAATTGGTTGATTAATCGCTCTGATATCACCTAACGCAGCGTGTAGCATGTGTAAAGAAAGCACACAAAGAAACCCCTTGAAACAATAAGTTTCAAATACCCTTGAGAGAACAAACTTTAACGACCAAAACTGGACTCTCAACTAAGCGCAACAACCAAAGCTGCTTGCTGGAAAAAACTGAGCTGGTTTGCTGGAATTTATTGAATAAAAAAACTTATTACAACCTCTAACTTCTAAGTATATTTATAGTGCTTGGCTAATCTATCTAATACTTGTAAATAAAATCCAACTAGAATACTAATAGAAATAAAACCCTAATCAAACATGAAATAGAATCCTAAAACTTATGAAGTTTCATTGTCGCTACTGTTCCGATGCTACTGTTTGGGCTGGTTCTGGGCTGCCCAGTTGGGTTGGGTTGGCCTTGAGCCAGGTCTTGATTGATGACCGCATCATTTTCTGTATATCTGCAAACAATAAATGAAGACAAATATCCATCAAACACACTAAGACATTTATCAAAGCAATCCCAGTGGTGATGGTAGCTTGGGTAGAATTAGGTTTCCTCAAAAGTTAGATTTTGGATGCTTTCCTTTCCCTTTTCTCTCCTTTATTAGGGTGAGCCTTGATGGTAACTGTAAAATTAGTCCTTTATGGGCATCCTTTATTATTATTATTACAAGAAAAGATAAAAAAAAGAAAAGAAATGAGGTTATTCATAATAAGGTTAGAATGGCTCTTATAGAAGATATGATGCATTAAACATGATTAAGATGGTGTTAGGAACTCCAGCCTGACTGTAATTCCTTTGATGAGAGAATTGAAAGAGAGGGAGAAATATAAAGAGAAAGGGGGAAGAATCAAACTACTTAAGAGGGAGAACTAAGAACTAAGAGAGAGAAAGGAGAATTTAGACAAGGAGTAGGGAGAAATAGAGAGATCCAAGAGAGACAAAGAGAGAATTTCAGAGAGAAGGGAATTAACTTTTCAGTTAATCAAAGCCTAAAATCGGTCAAGAGTGGTACCGCTTTATATAAGGCTATCCCACTACTTTAACAAGCAGTTTCCACTTCCTCCACTAGAGGTAATTGCTCCTAAACTACCCCATAACTGTAAATTAAGCAATAACTGACCTATTACACAGACTAATACAATCTGTAAAAATTAAAAATTAAAAATTACTAGCCTAGATCATGACAAATGGTTTTGTCATATGAGAAAACAACTAATAGAGACTATGAGGAGAGTGGATAGAATGGAACAAGTATTTAGTAGTACAGAAAGGCCAACAAACACTTTGTGGGAGACAGTTAAGTATAATATTAGTTAAAGGGCCTAAGAAAAGATAAGGCTATAGATAGAAAGAACCAGAGATCTAAATCATTTAAGAAACCAAACAAAATGGTATAAAGGCTTGGTTTTATTTCGGGAAGGTTGGTGGGTGGGGGGTCCTCGCCGCTTAGCCGGGGGGGGGGGGGGGTGATTAATTCATTATTGACATTTGATATTTAACATTGTTTTGATGTAGGATAAGATTTCTTTGATGATTAATGTAATGACTAACGGTGACCACAAAACAAGGCTCCTACTATTTCAGGCACTAGGGTGGATTATAGAGTTTTCTTTTCTATTGTGGTGTACTTGGACATGGATAATCCAAATGAGATTACTTTCCTAAGTTGAATGATATGTTTTCTTTTTTGATATTTTTGGTGGTTTATGCATAAAGATGCATACATAAATGCATAAAGTTAGAAAAATAAAGGAAATATTAAAGAATGCAACTCTTCTTCAGTCACTAATTGAATGACTTCTCTTAATACATTCAATGTTCATGAATGTTCCAGGCCACTTTAGTAGTTTTTTTTTCTTTAAAAAAAATTAAATTAAGAAAAATAAATTTTATTTTTTATTTTCCTTTTTAGGCTTTTGGTTAGACTTTTGGCATTTCATGTAAAAACCAAACCTTAAGAATGATAAAAATGAAGACAAAGCCAGCCAAAGGAGCTTATAAGAGAATAATATAAAGAAACATTAATATCGCATTCTGTCGACAAAGATGGCAATGGGTTAATGGTAGAGTATAGGACATGTTGGCAAACTCTTAACTCCCCTGTGACTCAAAAAGGTAAACTCTCCCCCATGCCAGTATCAAGTTTTTCTTGAAAATCTCATACCCATTTATTGTTTTCTACTATATTGCTCCTGCATTAGATATTCTCATCCCTTTCACATTGAAAAAACTAGTACGAAATTTTAGTCTTTCAAAAAAGAATATTTTACTCTTGTTAATAAAATATAACAGAGAAAATAAAAACAGCATCCTAATTCCAAGCTACAAAAGGTTCGGGGAGGTCATCTTTTTTACCCTTGAAGCTCTAATCCATGTCGAGTTTTGCTAAACTTCCCATACCCAACTAGTGCAATCACATACTACCATATTAGTATTGGATTTGAGTCTAGAATCCACATTCTTGTCAAATTACTATCCTTATATGTCAACTCATTATTATGGCTACAACAACCTACAACCTCATTCCATGTAAAATAAAAAACAGAAGGGACTCTCCATTCCATGACCACTAGACTCTCTCTCTCACAAAGTGTCAATCTCACTATAAATCCTTTCCTATGTCTGTAAATAAATTCAAATTTATCAGAAATTATATTTTATAAATAGATAAATATGAGAATATATGTGCATGCTTTGGAAGCCCTACCACTACCAAAATATTTTTCACAAAGGAAGCATTTGTACCCATTCACACTCCAAGGTCATTACCTAGCTTTGTACAACCCAACAACCTTTAGCATAGAAAATTAACTGCAAGACACAATTTTTTTTTTTTAATCTGGAAAGCATGTAAGCCTCCTCCAACATTCTAAATCGATGTGTGTAAATTAAAGGGATCAAGGCAATGACAACCGATTACAGCTTATATGCCTTCTTCTACCTCATAGGTCCTTGAAGCATGAGGCCAGAACATATTTTTAGGAAGTGGGGACGCCATTACCCAATGTTACTCACCTCAAATGTAAGGGAATACAGGACTAAACTCAGCCATATTTGCATGAAGCTACTGTTGAAGCCTACCCGAGCAATTACTGCACCAACCACAGATCCTACCCTAAGCATATATTCTATCATCATTATTAATTACACCATATCCTAACCAAGTTAGGGTCAGTAGCACAACATTCATATTGTCAATTGACTTCTAAAAGTCATATTGACAATAATATTCATGCAAAAGAACAATGTGGCAAAATTTTTGTATCAGATGCTCTTCTGACACAACCCTCTGGTGAGGGAATGTTGAGATAAAGTTGCAACACCATTTTCATATTAAAAAGTTTCATGAAATGACAGTGAATGAAGATAATTGATATGGTAATGTTCCATCACATAGTTTGTCTAAGAACCTCTATCTCCTGCTCAAGGGAGAGTCATTTCTTATATACCAATGCATCATTGGAATGGTCAGCTATCATGTCCAGTAAGTTAGACACAAAGCTAAGAATGCCTTATTTGATTGAAATTTAAAACAACAAATGAGTATCTCCAAGAAAACCTCCAATATTCTGCCAGTCTTTTAAGTTTATCTGCACAAGTGATTGGTAAATATGATGTCATACCTCTGCTTGAATGTACTGAACTTCCTTTACATGAAACTCAGCATTTTCATTCTTCTCCTCTTGTTCCAACATATCGCGTACCTGATTAGCCCATGTGTCTTTCAAGTTTTGACTGTTACTAAATGCTGATAGGTCAATGTCTCCATCAGGCAAGTAGGTCTTGAGGGGCACAGACCCAAAAGTGAAAACCTACAGAGAATTAGAATTACCAAGCATTAACAACACAATACTGAAAGAGAACACTGCATATTTGTCCAACATACTGACCCAGATAATTAAGCAGAAGCGTGTTAAATGCGTTTTTGCATAAAGACAGTGAGAATTTTCCAGCTTCACTAACATGTAAGAAAATCTGAAAACAAGGACTACCAACTGCAAATTTATTGTAATTGGATGCAAATTTGGTCTCACCATTTCAAACAATGTAATCATTTATTCACCCACCAATTACTTTCATTTGTATCTAATGCAGTTACCTCAACCAAGAGAGAGAGAGAGAGAGAGAAATTCATCCAGCAACTTACACGAATCTCACAACTTTAAAGGACATCCTTTCTGCTTTCTCACTTTTTACCTTTACCAACTTCTGAGAGCTAAAGCATGCGAACAAAACCTTATGGCAAAATTTGAATGCAATGTAAAAGCCTTTAGGCAAAATAATGTATGAATTTGTGATAAAAATGTTATTTTTCTGCTTTATGTTTTTATTACAAGACTTTAAAAAGAAAACATTAAGTGCCTGATAATGTTTTAATTGTAGTTTTACAACAGAATTCAAATTCTTAAAATTTCAAGACCCAAAAAAAAAAAGAGAGAGAGAAATCCAAATAACTGAAAGCCACAGAAAATGAGGTCATAAGCTACTCAAAGAAGTTGATAAAATCTCTCCAAGCAACTACTTACTTTTTGAGGTTTTTTAATTTAAATTAATAATGCAATAACTACGTAATAAATGCATCCTTGATGGTAAAGCCCTTAAACGCATTATTGCCTCCTCTTTAAGAAGTTGTACTATCAAAAGTCAATTTTTGTTTTTTTTTTTTTTTAGATTTGTTTGCATGGATTTGTATTGTCCACGTGACTTTTAAAAGACAATTCTTTTTTTAGATTCTTTTCAGTGGATTTGTATTGTCAGCGTGACTTTTAATAGTCAATTTGACCTTATGAATATTGTGCAACTGACCCTAACTTGATTAGAAAAAGGTACAGTTGATGATGATGATGATGATGATGATTAGAAAAACATGGATGCAACATTTGGAACTACAAGTTCTCATAAAACCTAGGAAAATCAATATATTTATAAGTTCATATTTTTTGAGAATTTGGACAAAGATCTATTTATCTGCTTCTCATTCTCTACATAACAAGTAAAAAGGTAAATAAGTTTAGCTTCACCTTCTTCATTTTGTTTTACAACTTCTTCCTCGTCCTTCCACAAGCTCCCAAGACAAAGCAAGGAAGCATGGGGGGAAATTACTCTGTATTGCTAGGATATTGCTAGGGTGTTAACTTTATTGTCTTGAAATGAAAAAAAAGTGTACAATCATCCAGATATAGGTCCCAAACAGGTGTACAATCATCCAGAACAGGTATTGCTCGGGCTTTAGCCATTTCCTAGAAAGTAGTAACTACGGGCAATATAATCTAATCGTTATGGAAACTTCCATGGTGAGCAGCTCTGAGCATAATGTTCATAAGGGGCTTATTTAGAAATACTAGTGGAACCTAGCATGATATGATGCAGGTTTTATCTCATATATGGATGCCCGTACATTGCCCCCAAAAAAGAACTGAACAGCCATCATAATCAAGAAACTCAGTTTCTCGAGATAAAGAAGAATAAGAACATTAGAGGAAGATTGATGGCATCACCTCGCAGGGAAAGCACCTCATAATGAGGCGCTTCACATAATCAGCAACAGCATTTCGGCGTTCTTCGGACGGCCGGTTGGGCTGAATGCAGGAAATAAGCTCTGTAGTTCTCCCCTCAGCCTTCAACCATCGGTCCAAGTCGAGGACTCGGATCAGCGGACCTGCATTGGGCAAAAGGCCATTCGGCACTAGGCCAGTTGGCTGTGCCCAGCCCTCATGCTCGCCCATTCAGGCCAATTGCTCTCAAACAACCACACTATTTGCAACCCCAAAACACAAACACCCACCCAGAAACCCTTACGACTTTATTTGCCAGATAATCTTCAAACTGCCCAGAACGGAAACTTCAACTTCACTTCAGACCGATATACAGAAAACCCACACACGCTCCCACCAAATTGACAAGATCATGCAAATTGAATATCAACCGAAAGTGGGCACGTCTTCCTCAAACAAACTCCAGGCACCGACTTTCCAAATCCAAAACGTAATCTTCAAGAACAAATTTCCGAAGAAATATAAACCCTAGAAACGATATCGAAAACCCTAAACAAGCCCCAAACAGAGGCCGGTCAAATTCAAACCCAGCAATTGGGGAGTACGAAAAACCCTAAAACCGGAAATGTCGAGTCGTCAACGAACCGGGAGGAGAATAACAAGGAAAAAGCATCTATCCGACGATTTTGAGGGGGCAGAGTAGGCGAAGAGAGGAAAGGAAAATCGGTGAGAAAGATGAATCGGATTTCCGCAAGGAAAGAGCAAAATCAATCAATCAATCAATCGGGTGGGGATTAGGGATTTCTCCTTTGCGCACAGAGAGATAGACAGAAGAGAGAAGAGGAAGAGGAAGAGAGAAGAGGTTTTTGAAATGAAAAGTGCCTTGCCTTGTGTCTCTTCAAGGATATAAAGGCAAATGATGAAGATAGACAGAATCAGGGGAAAATTAGTGACACCTTGGAAATAAATACTACTGCCACTCCTACTAACTACTTCATTTTAATTACTTTCCTTAAAACAATTAATGGCATCATATCATCATGCTACTATATCTGTTTATTATTATTTGCAATTTCATCATAATTTTGCAATTTCCTTTGATTGGGCCAACTAACTTCCCAACTACCCATCCTTGGGCCTGTAATTCGGCCCATTTCAAGTTTCGTACCGTTGTAAATTGTAACCAATTTTAGCATTATCTCATACACTAAGGCCCCGTTTGTTGCGGTTTAATTAAAGAAATTATAACTTCTAATTTCTTATATTATAGCTTTTAAAACTTAGAATAAGTTGTGAACTTATTTGTTATAACTTCTTCGAAGTTTTAGTTAAACAGTTGTGGTGTTTGATACCATAAACTGTAAAATAACTTATTTTTGTATAATTGTCCATAATACCCTTAATAGTTATAGAATGATAATTTAAAAATTAATTAGTGTATATGTATAAGTTTCAAATGTTATAAAAAATTAATTAATGTAAAGAGAGAAAGGGAGATGGCGAATGAGAAGAAGAGATTTGAAAATAGAAATGGTGGTGGAGAAGAAAAACCCTGATTGTGTGAACAAAAGAGTAATTTTTTGTTAAAAACAAGAGCAAAATTGTCAAAAAAATGTAACTGTTTAATCAAAAGTTGTAAAAGCTGGGGTATCCCAGTTTTGAAAAAGTCAGCTTCTACCCCTTCTAAAAACTAGTAGAAGCTATAAGCTATAATTCTAAAAACTAAAACAAATACTACATACTCACTTTTTTTAAGTTAGAAGCTAAAAAATTTAACTTTTAAGCTGCAACAAATAAGCCTTAAGTTTGCCATCTCATTTAAGCCGTGTACAAGGGTTCAATTTATTTAAAATAATTAAATTAAAATTGTTGATTTGGTTCGGTTTAAGGTAAAAGTCAAGTCAAATTATCAAATTTAGTAATTTTAATTACTTCGGTTAGGTTTGATTCAGTTTTGATATTGAACAAAAAAATTAAAATAACTAAATTGACCCAAAAAATTTATTTTTTTGATTTTTTCAATCGGTTTGATTCTTTTGTATTTATTCTATTCTTGATTTGTTCGATTTTTTTTATGTGTTTGATTTGTTTAATTTTTTATACCACTTCAGTCTATTTGGTTTTAGCATTTTAATCTGTTTTATAACTAAACTAACCGAATGTTTACCCTTAATCTCATTATTTTAGATAAATATTATTAATTTTTTTATTTATTTTATATTATTATTGTTCTATCATTTGACAAAAGCCTCAGTATGCCTTATGATGATTGGCCAATAATTTTTATTATAGTAACCAAAATGCTATGCCCACAAATGAGTTTGATAATAATTCTTATATATTGATCACATACACGAGTTCATAACATTTAATCTATAATTAACTATAGTGCATAGTAGTTAATAAATTTATTGTTAATTTTAAGTAACACTATTAGCAATTTGGGTAAAATTATTATAAATTTGTGTGTAATATATAAGTTTATAACAATTGTTTGTCCGTAAAATTGTCAAACATAAAGGAAAAAGTATAATATATATATATATGTGCATATATAATCAACTAAAAAGCCTTTTTTATACGCGTCATAGTTAAAAAAAGGGGTCTCAAGCACATAAGGAATTTTCACAATTTTGATAATATGTTAAAACATTCCATTGAAATTATTAGTAACTGTACCTCCATAAAGTTGATAAATGACATATAGATACAGATTGCAGCAAGAAGTTCAATCTTCAGGCTGAATTTACATGAAACAGATGACCAAAAAAGGTGAAAAGAAATAATAATTGTATACTCTCACGAACTTGAGATCTTATGAACATATATATATATATATATTTACTTATAAATTCTATACCTATAAAATCCTTCCAGAGGAACGTCGGTTCAGGCGCCGGTCACCACCTCCAGCCTGGGATCTTCGAGATTATGTTTATGGCTCCATGCATGTGGCGATTGCGACGTCAAGATTGGCAACAAGTAGCTTCTTTCTTGGGTTGGCTTCCTGACTGCAATCCCATTTGGGCATTGCCTTAGGACGCTAGTCACAGCCTTTAGGTAGTTTTTTGAGTCATGGTCTCTTCTTATTGTGCCCTCTGAACCGTAGGCTGTAGGGTGGCTTAGAGTTTTTAAAGGGTGGGGAGCATTAAGGAAGGCCCTGATCGCACTCTTTGCGAACCTGCATCGGCTATTTTCCAGCATGTAGAAGGCGCTTCCGGGAGGAAGCATAGGGTGAGGTGGAGAAGAGTCCTCATCAGGCTGTAGAATGAACAGTTTACCCATAGGAGAGTACAACAGTTTCTGCATATATAAACAACATGAATGGTATGGATCAGTATCAAATATGAAAGGGAAATTAATTAATTAGAACTAGCTATAGGCTTTAGAGATGAAAGATGTGATTTATACATAAAGCTTGTCAAGGGGGGGTTGATTCTTACCTTCCTGTTCAGGCATGGGTGGGATCTAAACTTGGCAGTGAGGCGTTTCAGGAGCTGTGCGAAGCGATCGGGGTAGTTGCAGGCGAATGCTCTGGGGACGATATCTCTATGCATCATCACACAGTGAACATGGTCCTCATCCAACCCCAACTCATCAAGGATCTTTTCACCTCCACAGAACACATATGGTGAACCGAAGGTGACAACCGGTCGGAGAGCAGAGGGCTTAACAACTTCCCTTGTTAAGAGCATCAAGCTGACTAAGAGTGAGAGACTGCCCCCAAGGGAATGGCCGGCGAACTGAAGCTTTGCACGCTCCCCGTGTCGATTCATATGCTCCATAATCTCCGGCATGAACTGTTCATATATTCCCTTTGCAGCTTCATAAATTCCTCTATGAACAAGCACTTCCGTCCCCTGCAATGAAGACCAATATATAGAATTGTGAATGGTTCTTGTAATTTAGTTTCTCTACTGAAGTAAAATGCTGGAAGGTTTCAGTACACTTGCAGTATATAAATGCTTGCCTCAAATTTAGTAGGTTCGAAGAAGAGGTTCGCCTGCCATGATGATAAAGAATCCGATCCCTGTAAATCATGAACAACTAGAAAGGTCAAGCATTTGACAAATCTCTCGTATCATGGTATTCCATATATATGATAGAAAATGCTAGTAACTGATCAGTTTGTTGGGTAGATATATATGTATCTAAGGAAATCCATACAAGAGCTATTGGACATTGGTGTTACAGAACATAACGAATCGCCTTACCTGGATGATAAAACACCGAGTGTACGTGCTTGGATCATCACAAACGAACCATTCACAGGGAGAAGAATGCAGTGATTGAAGGTCCTTAGCTGCCTTCTGCTTCTCTTTCTCGCCTGCAGCAACCACTACAGTAATTGTTGATTCTGCCACTTGAGCGGCCACTTCCGATTCATATACTCGAGGGGTAGAGCTTTCTTCCTGATGTTGTTGGTCTTCATCATCGTTTGAAGCTGTATCCTCCCCTTTTTGTTTGGCTTCAGAACCAACCGATAAAGGGTCCTTGGCGCGAGAATGGACAAAGCATGCCGCAGAAGCAGCAATCTCATATGCAGCTGCAGGGTTCATATGCTTTTCCTCAGATTCTGCAGCCTTCTTGTGATCCAATTCATTGGTGGCATCAGAGGAAGCCACGGGTGCACAAGTAGTGGAATCCTGATCAAATTTCTCTTTCAAGATAGCTGCCTTTGCTTTCTTCTCCAAGGACGATGTTACAAGGATTAGGCTGTGAGATCTTCTTAAATCCATGGCCTGCACATTAATTAGTGAACCAAATTACTTCCCTTGATTTGTCGGGTCAGGCCCCAAGTAAAGACGAAGTGTACCTTTATCTGCGGTATCGCATAAGCCTTGTTGCATAGGGCGGCCAGCCGAGAGAAAACCTTGGCATCAGGCCTGGAGACGCGAACCAACAACCGCGAGAACGATTCACAATCAATACTCATCTTGCTTTCATCCTCTTCGTCGTCATAATCTACTTCACAACCACCCTCATCTCTGTCTTCGCCGCAATCCTGATCAGGCTCTCTGTCGTCATCTATGCTGTGCTTTTGTTGCCTTTCTCTCCAATATTGGCTTCGAATCTCCAACAGCCTCTCGATCCAATTCGCTCTCTTCCCTGTTTCTGTCTCCGTCTCCGTCTCACTGTCACTGCCCTCCAGTGAATTCTCCAACCTCACATCCATCTCCTTGCTCTCATTCGTCTTCATCTCCTTGCTCATCTCTGGATCAACTAGAAACGAAGGAAGTGAATTTGGGATGATTGAGCTTGAGAATTGGAAATTGAATATTCCAATGGAGCGGCTGTTTCTGAGCTTTGGCCGTGCTGCTGAGGCATGAATGTGGTTGTCAGAATATGACCTTCTCATTCTGGTTCGTCGGCACAGGTCCTTGGAGGAGATGGATCGGCAGAGAGCGTTGGGTTCTCTGATCGTGTCCTTTGCCACAGCCGGAGAGCTAGTCATGGACAACGAGGCGCATTCCAGGGTCATGACTGTCAAATGACTAACCGTCATCTCATCAACAAGCTTAAGCTGATTCCCTATCTCCCTCGCTTCTCTCTCCCCCCTTCTCCGAGCCCGAGGAGTGTTGAAGCTCTGGAGAGGAACAGAAGGCGGAATATATAGAATAGACCATATAAAGAAGCAAAAGGTGACAAACTACACCTTTGTTTGCAACGAGAATATTAGATGTTTAGAACGAGAATATCAAAGACAGAACCCTCTCCCTCTTTGCAACATGATAATAGCATTAACATTAAATTAAACTATATATATATGCAAGAGACTAATTCGTAAAGATTATTCTAAATGCTTCTCATTGGACACTGAGAAGGCTTTAATGGCCATTCAATTAACTTCTTGCCCTCTCCCTATGTGCTAGTTAGTTCTATAAACAATTTTTTAGAGAAATTAACTGCCATTAGAATGATACCATATAAGCATTTTCTTTAGCCCAAACTCATATCTTTCTTCCTAAATTTTGCATCAAAGGCGTATTACTTCGTACGTGAGCTTTAAAGTTAACTTATTAAATACTTAACATTTATAATCTACATCTACTAACTGCCTAGCATAATTTAAAATAATACTCAAAATGAGCTAAAAATAAGAAAAACATAAGAAATGAATAATAAAAGAACTGAAGTGAACTAATAATTCATTTCGTCTTCCTCTACGCCTTTAGCCATCATCTTTGCTCTATCTATTATCTTTCATTGACTCGAATGGAAGAATTGAGTCCTCCCTCAGCTATTGTCATCTCAATCGATCCCAACATTTCCTCTTTACTTCGATCAGTGACCCGTAAGTTGAAACCAACCCACCCTCCCATTTATTCGATCAGCAATCTATGACAAACCTATCATTCCTCTTCCTCTTTACTCCAACCGACAACTCGCGACCGACTCACCATTTCCCTTCCTCTTTACTTCAACTAGTGACCCACCCTTGCCCATTTTCTTTGCTATGGTCGGCGACCCACAACTTATATATTGGTGAGTTTGTAAATTGACGATCGTTGAGAGTTTTCCTGATTTGTTTTCACTTCCTTAATAACATATCTATTACAGTCTTAATACTAATTATAGAATTAGGTAATTAATAAATATAAATTATAGAAATTAAATATTTAACAGATTAAATTTAAAATTCAGAGAAGTAATAAGTTTTTCACATAAAGTTTATAAAGAAAAAATATGGGTTTCACCTTTTCTTTTAACTATATATATATATATAAGCCGCGATGATGGTGCTGGATTTTTCTTTCTAAATAAATGCCTGAAAAAATGTAACATATATAGATATAGGAATTAATTATGATTACCCATTTGGTTAAACAAAAAATCCATATTAATTAAGAAGGCACGTCAAGTTAAATATGCTAAGTAATTAACCCATTTGCTAGTGGGTGGGTGGGTGGGGCCATGCATAGTTTATCCTAGGATGGTTATATATGTTCAGCTCCTCAAGGACCAGTAGTTTATGTATCCTAGGAACACTAATTAATAAAAATTATCTCCTCTAACCTTTATGGTAATTACTAATTAGGACTCCAGAAGGTTGCATTAGCAGTGATGAACACAAGGATTCAGTGATGTTCCGCACAAGGAGGGTGGCCTGGAAACCCACGCTGAGTGATGTGCACAGATAAAGATAGTTTTATTTTATATATGGAAATGTTATTATTTAAAACTTAGCTTTGATGTTATAAATATTTTATATTTTATGTTATATCAATATAAATGTATAAAACATCAACAATGTAGAGTGTCAATTTATATGCCAAAATTTCATTTTTTTGCCCTTGTATGATTGTACCTTCACTTTTTTTATGTGACTATTCTATATTTTCATTGTTTCAATTACATTTTTAGATCTATATTTTCTAATCAATTTATTGCTAATATTTTAACTTTTTTCTTGTAACAACTTAATTTTTTTATTATTTTAATTATACCCATATATCTGTATTTTTGAATTAATTTAGTCGTTGTATTTTGTCGTATAACAAAAAAAAGTGAAGTAAGATAAGTCAATTTAGCCCATTTTTTTTACACGTTCAAATATAATAGTTAAATTGACTCAAAATTACAGGTATATGGGTATAACTAAAGCTACGAAAAGTGCGAATTACCACATGAAAAAATGTCAAAATAAAGAAAATAAATTGATTCAAAAATATATATACACGGGCATAATCGAAATAACAAAAAATTTAAATAATTACACACAAAAAACATAAAAGTATAAAACAAAAAATATGAATTTGGCCATTTAAATAGTATTTTCGTTTTCTTATGAATTTTGTTAACAAGTGCCCTTGAGATTCATTAAATGAATATAACTCACCACACTAACTTATAATTAATCAAATGTCTTTGTTATTTGTGTTTAAAAATAGTAGTCTTTGTGTTTATATTAACAAAGGTGTAATACCCGAGAATGATTTGAGGTCATAAATAATATTTGATGAAGGGCATAAATGGACTTTGTGGAAAATAAGACTATAGGGTACACTAACGCAACTTTGGACGATCGAATTAGTCAGAGGGAGTACCCTGGACCCTAGATAGCCAAGGAAAATGGTATAGTATCGACAAGTAATACGAGTTATGATTTTAGGCATCAAAAGAAGTTGGATCGGGAACGGTTCCCGGTACAGCTAAAAAAAAGGCAATTGTGATTTAGGCTGAAATACCGAATTATCGTACGGGGCATCCGGGAAGTCAATGGAACCCCAAGGAAGTTCATATTTGGCATATAGAGTAACCCTTCAGTAGTTTTTGGAAGAAACAAAAGGGTTTGTAGCTAAAACGAAGATTCGGGCCTAAGTGCAGTTTTTTCGAAATTAACGGAGGGAGATCGAAACGATATTTTTTCGGAATTTTAAAGAGAGTGTTTTGGGATATTTCAAAGGGTTATAAAGGTCTTTAAAGAGAAGTTCAGTTTTTGAGCCGGGGGCAAAATCGTAATTTTTGAGGTTGGGGGTAAAAGTGTAATTTACCGAAAAATTAGGGGCATTAGCGCAATTAGTCCATTTTTCAGGGACTAAAATGCAATTAAAAATTAGCCCGGGGACCATGTTGAAAAGGGTCTAAGTGTAATTATCCAAAAGTTCGGGCCAAAGTGTAATTCTTGAAATCTTTTTACTAGGGGCATTTGGGAGATTCAAGAAAAAAGCTTCATAAATGACTTTAGAGATAAGGATGAAGTCTCATGAAGGCTCATGATGACTTTAAGGATAAGATTTGTATAAGATTTGATTGGATAAGAAAAAATTTGATTTGGATAGCAATGATTGCAGAAGATCTTACAAGATTTTGGAATGAATATATAAAAGATATTAGAAGATTTGGAATGATTATAGAAGATTTACAATGATTGCAGAGAATCTTAGAAGATTTTGGAATGATTACAAAAGATATTAGAAGATTTGGAATGATTATAGAAGATTTACAATGATTGCAGAGAATCTTAGAAGATTTTGGAATGATTACAAAAGATATTAGAAGATTTTGAATGATTATAGAAGATTTACAATGATTGCAGAGAATCTTAGAAGATTTTGGAATGATTTGCAAAAGATATCAAAAGATTTGGAATGATTATAGAAAATATTAGAAGATTTGGAATGATTGGAAAAGATTTGAAATGATTGCAGAATATATATTTCTTGGTGGCTAAGTTTCCTAAACATATAAATAGGGGCTCAAGGCTAAGGATTCTCTCATTCGAAGTTGTGATACATTTGTGCTAGACGAGAGTGCTTCGGGTTTAGTGGATAGAGGGTTTTTAAAGCATACGCGAGGCATCACACGCGTAGAGCACTTAGGCAGCGCGTGAGGACCTGTAAGGAGGTGGTTTGGTTAAAAGACTTGAGGAGTTGCACGAAAATTGAGGTTGGGCACAAGATTCGAGGTGTTCTGAGTTTCGTTCAAGGTGAGTTGTTCGCTACCAAAATTTGGCTTTCTTGTGAGTGGTTTTCCTCCAAAACTTGATTTATTGGCTTGTTCTATCTGAACATATGGTGATTTCATGCAAAATGGTTTTGTGCATTAAAATGGTAACCGGTGACGGTTGGATTTATGAGGGAGGTCTGTCCCTAAACGTTTTGAACTGTGCATTGCATTTTATAAATGTTGTTTATACGATGCATTGAATTGTGAATTGTGAGTTGTTGCATTGTCTTGAGTTTTATGTGTACGTATGGAATGTCAGCCTCGGATGTTGTCTGGATAGTGTAGCCATAATTCTCCAAGGGCGTGACGGAATAATAGGGGTATCTGATGCTGGTGTGCATGTCAGGATAGCCGCCTTAGTTTCCGTGCCAGACCGTTTGGTCAGGGAAGTTGCACTAGGACGACTAGGTGGTCCATACTGTGTTGTTCATGTGGGATGTCAGCCTAGGATGTTGTCTGGATAGTGTAGCCGTAATTCTCCAAGGGCGTGACGGAATAATAGGGGTATCTGATGCTAGGTGTGCATGTCAGGATAGCCGCCTTGATTTCCGTGCCAGGCCATTTGGCCAGGGAAGTTGCACTAGGACGACTAGGTGGTCCATGTGAAATTTTGGAGTTGGGATTGTATGGTGGTTCCTGGATGCTTAAGGTGGGAACGTATTCTGGTGAGATGCGTTGGCAGCCCCATTTAAGCTAGAATCGCGTCGCGTCGTCGTGTCGTCGAGTCGGTGTGGTGGCATAGCTTTTAGAGAGATTGCTCTTTCCCCATGGTAGGGTTAAGCGCGTGGGAATTCTCTTGAGCTAGGGCTTACCGGGTATATTGGTTTATTTCATGTCTTGCATTATTCATGAAAAATGTGTTTTGAACTCTCACTTAGATGATTCATCATCTAATTTGGACTTTGTCCCTGGAATATTCAAACGTTCCAGGTGAAGGCAGCGGTGCAAAAGGGAAAGGAATCGTCGAGGAATGACGGCGATTAGCGGATAGTTTACATTATGTCTTTTCAGTTATGTTATTTACTTTTGAAAACGTCATGTAAACGTTGGTGCAACTTTATATATAAATAAAGTGGTTTTGGTTATGACCTGTTGAGGTTTCGATCTAGCTTCCGCATTTGTGTTGGTGAACCTGTCTTGGTTTATTAATGGTTCATAGTTGATATACTGAGAAGGTGTAACGGGATCTTCGGGGAATGGTTTTTGTGTTGGATTTTTGTTTGAAAAAAAATTTATCCCCGGAATCTTACGTTACATTAACGCTCCCGAGAATTGGGGTGTTACAAAAGGTCACGGGACACTCGGTAGTAAAACCTTTTTTTATATATAAACTACTAAAGAAGTGTTTAAATTTGAGTTCACATGTGAGTTAAAGTTGAGATAGGATATGAACACTTTAATTACGTGTTTAGTAAAATAAAAATAATTAAAATGGGTTCAATTAGATGAGTTGTACAGACTTAAATTCAACATCGTCGAATCCTATAGTAGAGTTTTAAGATTCTTCAACGCAAAGCCAACAAATTTTCAAAACCCAATTTTGTCTCTACAAAATAGCCTATACAAATTTTATTTCCTTTCATGTTCTTTATCCTTTGTTACATAGATATATATATATTAATATTCATATTTCACTTTATGTTATTTTATTATCTTAATTTACTTCAACTCAAATAACTAACTTTTAAAATTCACCTCAACTTAACTAATTTATCTCGATAGAAACGGATTATAACTCCTAAGTACTAAAAGAAGAAGATTCAACAGTATGATAATAATGAAACGAAACAAAAGTTTTGTAAAAACTTGAAAAGAGAGACTCTTTTGGCAAGCATTTTAAACTAAAATTCTATCACTTGAAGCTTTGGTCTCAAGATGTAATATGTACAACCATTAAAAGCTTAGCATTAGCATTCATCTCATCGATTTTGTATGATTTGTAGCATTATCAATTGCCTATTTTAATCTTCTTTTGTAACTCCAAGGAGAGTATGTCCGCATATTGAACAAGACAATGCAAGTATCTTTTTGGACCATTATGAAGCATTGCCATTGTCTTCATGTTCCGGATGAAGTAATGAAAAATCTCAATGGAACAATAACACAATAATATTCCTTAGTAGTAGATTGGTTATGTTTCGACAGTTCATCAATTTTTTTGTCATTCTTACATATGCATCTACGTATTGTATATTTAAAAATATTATATCCACTAATAAATTTAATAAATAATTTTTATAAATTGACATAACACGTTAAAATTTATAATAACACGTCAAATTGTTAGGGTTGAGATGTGGCATATAAATTAAAGGAGACCTGCCAGTGCATTTTGATCAAATAGGGAAAGTGGTGGCACGCCAAATGTCCGGCTACATGGCGATGGCATTACGCTTCTTTCTTTGGCAATTTCTTGGCTTCCTTGTCTTGTTTGGCTTATCAATACATCTCTTTGCCTAATACTTCAAATTTGTATATTTTTTTTTCTTTAATGACAATATATTCCTTACTTTTTTATTTTTAAAAATAACACCAACTTTTTATTAAAATTACGTAAATATTTGAGTAACTTCGTCGATCAAGTCATTAGGTTCCAATGAAGCCCAACAATTAAGAGATTGTAGAACTAAGAATAATAATAAATGGTGTCAATTCATTGAATCTTAAGAATGAGAAGTAAAATTTTTCATTTTATTTTTGATTCGTGTAAAAAGCTTCATTAAGATTATCTAGAATTTGAAATTTTTAAAAAATCATAAGAAGTCAATGATCGATGATCGAATAAGATAAGCATCACCTGCAATAGCGAATTCTACTATTGAATAGTTTACAGGGCTTTGGCCCAAGCTTGAGTCAGCCCACACTGCAATATCTGTTGGCCCAAACTTACAATGGAAAGCCATACAGAAGCCCATTGAATCAAATCAAAAGAGATAAGAGGCTAACCAACAAGTGACAAGAATTCATCCTTTTTTGGTAACTAACATTATATTATTTAGAATTTAGTGGGAGAATAACTAAAGTTCATTGAACTCCGCCTCGAGATCTAAACCTCGCTAATAGTATTAGGTATCATCATTATTAAACTACAACCCCAATGTTCATTTAACTAAACTTCAAGATTCAAACTCATGTATCTAATCTAATTAAATATTGAATTGGCAATATAGCGTACGGTCCTTAGGTTTGGTACAAATTTACAAAGTACTTTGTTTCAAAAGTTGGATTTATATTACACAATGTATCTTTGAAAGTTTATAAAAGATAAGATATGAAAAGTATTATTAATTTTTTTCATTTCTAACATGTTTGTTAAACTTATATGACGATTCTTGAAAAGTAAGTCATGTGACTTCTTATTTAACATTTTTCAAATATGATTATCTCCTTCCTTCCTCCAGATAAGTATATGTTGAACCTTACAGATAAAAAAAAATAACAAATACGTCATCTAGTGTATTCTAAAAAATTTAACAAATAATTTGATAAAAATATTAAAATACTTCTCAGTCTTATTTTAACTATTTCATATCTTGATCTAAAAAATATTTTAATATTATTTTTATATAATATTATCTTACTCATTTTAATCAACATTACCTTAACAAGAATTTTTAACACCCATTTAATGAATGAGAAGTCGATGTAGATTCCAATAAGAATTCATAAAAAATGTGAATTCCAAAACAAATCAATCAACTACAATTTTCCCAAAATATCATTATTCTACCTTTTTTATTTTTTTTCCAAATTTGTCTTCTAAGCAACCTAGAAAAGATAGTCATATTGAAGTGCTACAAACACATGAGTAGGAGGTAAAAATCATTAAGGATTATTCATTGGTTTAAGATTAAGGTAATCATTTTCAACCAAATCAACCAACTCATTTCCTTTTAACTAAACAAATAAGAAAGCGAATACAACAAATGCCTATCCAACCCCCATATTTTTTTTTACTTGAAAATTTTATTAAAAGATCAAAAAATCTCAAAACCCCAAAATAACTATTCGAACTAAAAATATAAATTTTCCAAATAACTGAAATACCAGGAGACCATTGAAATCAAAACACCAAGAGACTGAAAAATCGAAATACATAAGAGACTTTTATGGTCTTCCAGAGATCGAAATTCTAAAAAATCCTTATGATCTCTTGATTATCAAAATGCTTGGAGATCGCAAGAAGACCATTACGATCTCTAAGAGACTCGTGCTATGAGGGACTATTATTGTCTCCCGAAGATTATAACAAAGTTTCAATTTATAGACTATAATCAAGCTTCTGAAGCTTATTCTGTAAAATTTCCCTTAATTTGGGGCTCTTGAATAAAAGCACAAACATGATATCTTTCGTATTCGAAAATTTCTCGGAGAGTTATGTGAAAAAGATAGACATTATTCATAAAAATTATAATTTTAATAGATCTTAGAGTATTAGAATAGACATCATTCATAAAAATCCTAATTCTCATAGATCTCAAAAAACTCCATACTCATCTATAAATAGATGAGTCTTATTCTAAATGAGGTATATATCCGATATTAATTTCAATATAACATTCAAATTTTCAGTCTCTGATTTAAATATTAGCGTGTTTGAGTGAGAATTGTCATGTCCCTCTAATTATTCTCTTTCTTGCAAAGTCTAAACGATTTGACAACAACATTTCTAATTAATAAATTTATTATTATGTTTCAAATACAACATTACTTATATATTCTCTTTGGGTGGCAATTTTTTTTTTTTTATTTAAGAATTATCTAGATAAGAATACTAGCACACTCAAAAGTGACATTAAAATATTAAAAAAGACAAATATATTATTCTTCCTCTACACCCAATCCACTTTCTTTAGTAATAGTCCTTTCTTTAGAAAAAGAATATATATATATATATTTCCCTTTTCTATATCTTGACATTGTTTTCGAGTGTGTTAATGTTGTGACCTGACACTTTACTAAAAGAAGGACAAGATTAGTCAAGTAGGAAAGCATAGCAAGCTTTAATTTGTTGAAGCATAACATCACTTGGAAGTGTTTGGAAGAGGTGTCAAATTAAGTTTTCATGGGGGGGCCCTTACAAAAATGGTGTATTGTGATGCTTTGGGGACACATTTATTAAGATCCTTAGGATATGCAATTGGATTGGCCAGTTTATGGGTTTCTTCAATAATCCCAATAATGGTGTGTTGGTTTGGCAACTCTCACCTCCATTTTTATTTTATTTTTTGTTTGTTTCCTTTTGTGCAATAGATAAAGCTCTATCTTCCATAAGATGTTTGTCTGTTCTCGCACATTGTAGTTGGAACACTAATTTGTCCCACCTTCAACCACTATATTTTGGACCACTTGGCAGGTGAGATAAGACAACCACAATATAAAGGCAAGGGAATTTAGAAATAATTTGCCAAATTTTATTATGATGTGTCATATTAAAAGACCAAAAAAATACTCAAAAAAGTTCAAAATAATTAAGGAAATTTAAAAATATAAAATTCTTTGACAAAATTAAAAAATTGGGAGACTATAGTTTCCTAAAAATGGGCCATAAACGAGAGATCAATCACAACCGAGAGACTATAAAGTCTCCCAACAAGACTAAAATTCAAAAAAGAATAAATCGATGCCTTATGACTATCTGATAGCAGAAGGTTGGGAGACCAATAGGTCTCTTAAAGACTTATACTAAGTGATCATTTCTATCTCAGGGAGACAGTAAACTGACATGTAAATTTTTTCTTAATTGAGGTCCTACACAAAACACAAATAGGATAACTCTGATTTTCGAAAATTTCTCTGAGAATTATAAGAAAAAGATAAGTATTATCTATAAAAAATTATAATTTTAATGGGACTTGAAATATTAAAATAAATATTAATCCTAATTTCAAAAGATTTCAAAAATTATATGTTCCTCTATAAAAAAAACTCTTTATTTAAAAAAAATATATATTTAATACTAATTTTAATACAACATTCAAGTCTTCATTATCTGATTTAAATATCAGAGTATTTGAGTGGAGACTTTCTTGCACCTCTGATCATTTTCTTTCTCACAAACTTCAAGCATTTAACGATGACGTTTCTAGTCAATAAATTTATTGTTGTGTTCGAGCGCTAACACATTCAAACTATAAATTTTTATCAAATATAATGTGTGAAAATGAGTGTCATTCATAATATTTAAATTGTAAATTCATATTAAAATATTTTTTTTAGAGTATGTTTTCATGTCATAATTTAAAAAAAAAATCTAAAATATTTCCCGATAAAAATCATTCACAAATCCTTACGATTCATATTTTACTTTCAAAACCTTCATTCACTTGCTATTCTACTTTTATTATTATTTTTTTAAATTCACTAGAGATTATTCTCTTAAGCGATGGTTAATGAAGTTTATCTCTAATATGATCGTGTTTCACCTAAACACTTATTAATGTGGAGTCCTTGCGTGCGTACTCATTTTACAAATTGAATTTAATTTAATTCATAACTCGTATTAAGTAGTTTAAATTTTTAATTCGTTCTGAAATATCAAATTTAAAAGAAGAGGAAAAAAAAAAAAGACTTTCAAGCTTTCCAACTAAAAATCTTTAAAACCCTTAAAATAAATTTATAACTCAGTACAACTCAAAATATGAATGTAAAAATCATCTATTTTCATTAAAATAAGATGATTTGATTTAAATAAAAACTTAGTCCATAAAATCACTTTGGCATGCTGTCGGAAGGGGAGGGGTTTGAGGCCTCAAAAGGGACCTCACATCTCCCTTTTTAAACCTTTCTTTGCATTTTGTTTTTAAAAGAATTGATTTTTAGTTTACCACTAGTTTTTTTTATTTTTAAATGAATAAATTGATTTATATGATTATTTGACAAAAATATCACTTAATTTTAGGTTATTTATGAAATTGTCACTAAGAACGAAATAATTTTCATTATAGTAGACGTTGTACTAAAATATCTTGACTATTTAAAAAATCATGATTTTTATGATTTCACTTTATATACATGTATTAATCTGATTCACAAAAAGATGTTAATTGATTTTATCTACTATATATATTTAATTTGTGTTGTGTCCAATAAAATAGGTTCAATCTCAAAATAGGCCAAAGAAAAAAGTTCAAGCAACATTCCTGATATAATATTCCTTAGGAGATTCTCTCAAATGTCGCTCTCGGGTATTCCTAGGAGACCTTCCTGGGGTCTCTCCTAAGTGTCTGAGAACCTTCCTCGAGTCTACAAATATTTTAAGAATATGTGAACTCATATTTGATGTCTTTGCTTAAAAATTCAAAATATAAGATCTAGAAATATGTATATATTTTTTTATCAATCAACTTTATTAAACTCTTCGATAAATGTATGATCAGAACTCTTCTCGAACTATGCTTCTCTTATTTTTATATACTATTTTACAGAGACTAATTTAGGCATTAGAAAGACCGCACAAAAGACACTCCGCACCCCTGATTCTACTTTTTTTTTTACAAATATATATATATATATATCTCAAAAAACTAGAAATTATACTCTTCCATAATAATAAATTAATTATCATATCTCAATGACAATAATTTGTAATTACAAACAATATTAGGAAGGTACAAGGTTAAGCACATGGGACCTTGCTGACAGATTCCACTGGATTTGAGAAGTCCAATGGCATGATAGATTATGATTAATCTAAACCAAATCCCATTCCGAACCACTTCGTTGTCTCAAGGACCAAAGTCAAGCCTCTGTCATGCTGCAGGCCTTTGGAAAGAAATGGGGCAATGAACAATGAACATGGCACAAGAGTTGAATCGGAGTCTCCATAACAGTTAAAGTATAAGAAAATTACAAAGTAGACATGAGGGTTAGGTACCTTGACAAGGACAGAATTGTGTCACTCCAAGCTATAGCTAGGGTTATCCATGGACTCATTCACTTTGATCATCAGGGCGTGGGCAGCCCTTTTCTTGGTGGAAAATGGGCACCTACCACATGCGCCTTCTTATCCACACTTTCCCACCAAAATTTTTAGGCTCAACTCTTGTCGTTTTAGGTCTAGGATTTAAAACGTTTGAATGAATCAAATGTAAAAAGGGATTTAACAAAAGAGATAGAAAATAAAATAAGAAAAGTTTGATGGGAAGCTTTTAGCTAGGGGTGTGCAAATTTTGGTCTAGATCAAAATATTAGATAAGATTGAACTGAAAATCCCGATCTGATTGGAGACCGAATCATCTCAATCTAGTCTTTAGTTCAAAAAATATCAATTTTTAATTTTTTAGACTAAAAACAAGTGTGTGTGTGTGTTAAATGTTAAATTATTGTTATTTTGTTTGAATTCATGCATATAGGCAAAAATAATTTGTTGGACCAATTTGTATCCGATCATGTCCATTTAGCCCTCTGAATAACCCATTTGGCCCTTGGTGCTCAAATGAAAAATTTTCTAGTTTAATCCAAATTAGTTGCACACCCTAACTTTTAGGTATGCTAAATAAGGTGTGCCCATAGAAAAAAAAATATCAACAAATTAAAATTTAAGAATTATGATCTTAGTATCTTAGTTGATACAATTATTTAATTAGTGTTATGTCCAAGGATAGATCCAAATATAAAAGAAGAGACTTATTCTATACTTAAATCAAGATACTGACTTAAACATTAGAGGATTTGAACAAGAGGCTCACCTGAATCCCTAACTGATTTTTTTTATTCGTAAGTCTCTCATAAACTTTGATAAGACGTTTTCTCGTTATAAATAAATTTATTATTATTGTTTAATTATTATATGTAAACAATAATAATTAAATTTTAGTTTAAAAAGGTAAAAAACATATAATTTTTACCCTTTGTTGTAAAGATAACTAAGAATTAAAGGCAAATAAGCCTCCAAAATGAGCATCATTGTCATCTTTTGTCATGGTTGACTAATTAATCCCACCTAAGAACAAAAACAAGCATTAAAATATCACATGGCCGGTGTGGATCACCTTAGTTGCACTCATCCCCTTCACGTTACGCGGTAATGTCTTAGAGGCGTTACTGTCCCTTCATTCTATCTACAACAAGGGTGAGATATTTTAAAACTCAAGTATTATTATATTTACCATGTATAATAATCACGTTACGCGGTATTGCCTTGGAGGCTTTACTGTCTCTTCATTCTATCTACAAGGGTTAGATATTTTAAAACTCAAGTATTATATATTTATTATATTAAGATAATATTATTTATCTAAATTAGTCCAGGTGATATCTTTTTATTGAATAATGAAAATATGTACGATAAATATGAATACTTACACATTTTTATTGCCTAATAAAAATGTGTCACGTGGACTAGATAAATAGTATTATTTATTATATTATTATTATTATTATTATTATTGTCTCATTATAGTATTATTCATTATATATTTTTTGAGTTAATTTAATTTTTATATTTTAATATTTTTTTATATGTTTCCCTTACATCTTAGTATCTGTATTAATTTAACTTATATATTTTAATTTGAATAGAGCATGACGTGTATTTTGTCATTTTATATTATTTTTTTTATATATGAAAGTATATAAGTTAAATTAATTTAAAAATATAATTAAAACAATAAAAAATTTAAATTGTTATATGAAAAAAAGTCAAAGTATATGAATTAAATTGATTTAAAAATTAAATTCAAAAATATAATCTAAATAATAAAAAATTTAAATAATCATAAAAAATATAAAAATATGGAGACGAAAATAGGATTTCAGACTCTGATCAGATATTTAACTGTGATATTTGGGATGATATTCACATATTTAAATGTGTTATATATTTGCCTTAAATTACTTAAAATTTATCTTGTCTTGTGAGCGATTTCTGCAGTAGGTGGCGTGGCGTGGCTTAGTTTAGTCGGAGCCTTTGAATAACTAAATAATTTCTCCCACAATAACGCCCTCTAATTCGTCCGTCATGGGAATTTGTGTCACCGTCCGCTCACTCTAGAAATTTCCTTTAAAGTTAATTATTAAATACAATAGATTAAGTTCAGAGATAAATCTCCTCAATTGGGCCCAATTGTATCGGTGGCCTTCTCGGCAACGGACGTGGCGTTGTCGGTGCAGGTGATAGAGATTGGATCATTTTCTTCTCCCTCTTTTGCCACATCTCACGAGACAAGAGTGAAGAAATCGGACTGAACCAACCAGAGAGAGAGAGAGAGAGAGCGATATTATCCGAAACGGAAACTGGTGGTTCCGAAGCTACGAACGCTCTCGTCGATTGTTCTGGATGGTTGCAGAGAGAACAATGGAGGCTCAGTATATACGAAGGCACCACAGGCACCAGTCGGAAGCGAATCAGTGCTCTTCTGCTCTCATCAAGCACATCAAAGCCCCCGTTGATCTCGTTCGTCTATCCTTCTCTCTCTATCTATCTCTCTTGCTTCATCTATATTGATGTTTGTATCTTATTGTCACGAGTTTATGATATTCTCTCTGCGATGTGCTAGTTGATGAGGAAACGGAATGAAAGAGCAGAAGAAGTTCGGTTGTCGACCAGTTCTTTTCCTTGTTATTATTATGATTGTGATTTGTTTATTTTTCTTGATTTTGGTGGTAATTTGTTGATTTGTTTCATTTGGTATGATTTTCTGTGGTGCGGATCTTAGACTTCCAATTGAGCTTGCATCTTTTTCCGTATCTGGTGGTTCTGGTGGTGTTTGTTTGAGTTTGACTTCTTTAAAGCATATGTTGTGCTATGATATTGAGTTTGTATTTGGGGATTTTCCTTTTTTTTCTTGTATTTGCTTCAAATTTCCATCGTTGAATTCGTTTTTGTTTGGTTGACAAAAAAATTGCATGCGTAAGTAACGAAATTAGTAAAGAAAACTGCACGAGACAGAATTCGGAGTGTGATATTATCTTATTTTCGGAAATCAATTGGAGCCTGGAGAGATGAATATTTATTGCCTGCTTGTTGGTTAAATGTTGACTTTGATTGTTGCGAGCTGCTTTCTTATGAATTCTTATTTTCTAGGTTGAGCAAAATATCTTTCTCTGATGAATTATGATCTTTTTTGTAGGTCTGGTCTCTGGTGAGGAGTTTTGATCAACCACAGAAGTATAAGCCCTTTGTCAGCAGGTGTACCGTGCAAGGTGACCTAAAGATTGGGAGTCTCAGACAGGTAAATGTGAAGTCAGGCCTTCCAGCCACAACGAGCACTGAAAGATTGGAACTGCTTGACGATGACGAACACATCCTTGGAGTCAGGATTGTTGGCGGTGATCACAGGCTACAGGCATGAATCTTTGTTGCGTTTTCTTCTTTGTTTTATACTCTTGTTCTGAGGTTTTCTTTCTCTAGTCTCACTTGACTTTTACCAAGAAGAAGGCATATTCTTAGTAATTATATACTGCTATCAAATTAGAAAACTAATCGAGTATATTGGCTTTTTAAGTTTATTTTTCATACATTTACTTCTGCGAACTCATGTTTCTGTTTATGTAAATTAAGCTTATGTTCTACTTGCAAAAGCATGTCAGGCTTCCTATATTTCAGGTCGATTTTTTTTCAAATATCCAAAATTTGGACAAATGTTTCTGTTGAAAAATAATAAGATGAGAAACAAAATATCCAATCATAGTTAAACACAAGAGATTTTTAGGTGGAAAACCCTAAAAGGAAAAAATCACGACCATCAGGACGATAGAGGAAAAATGTCACTATGTAGTAAAATTTACAATTACAAAGTTCAATATTCTCTCTCTAAACCCAAGTCTCAATTACACCTAATTCCTAGCTCTCATTGGTCTCTCACAAGTGATTTGCTCACTTTGAATAACAAGACAAACATCCTATTTATAGACTAATTTCCTTGTTCGTCAAGGCTAAAGTTTCATTGCCTAGCAACAATTAACAACTGGCTATGAAATAGGATTACAAATTAAACAAAAAACTAATATTAAGAATAAGAAATAATCTTCAAGACTAATTAGGATTTTTCGCTGAAAATCCTAACAGTTTCCAAACTCCATTTTTGGCACCTCTCTCATTGGGAGTTACTGTATGAATATCTGAGTCAATATACAAATAAAACTGATATATTTTCCATGAATCTGTGATCAGGTTACTTGTCCTTTCTGGAACTAATCTGCATGGTTACCTTTCAAATAGGATCAGTGTTTATGGTAGTAGCTATGAGTTGTTAAGTTTTGAAGCCATTCTCTCCAATGCTTATTGAAATTTTGCTTTATTGACTCTTCTGATGAGGAGGATTTGGTCCATTCTTTGTTGTAGCTTTTGATCCATGAGGATGGAAGATGGTAAAGAGTTGGTAATATGGTTCATTCCACTGTAATCAGGACTTGTAACTGATTGCTTCTTCCTGGGAGATGTTTTCACTGGATCCTTGCCATTTAATGATTCATGCAACAATCTGCGCATCGGGTTTAAAGAAAAATTGATAGTTATGGAACCAATGATCTTCAAGTAGATGGTACCTTACATTTACAACAGTGCCTAATTCTGATGTTGTTGCATGCCATAGCCCATTGCATATAGGAGACGTGGCAGAAGGCAACTACTTCTGCCAATTGAGGACAACATTTTCTACTTTTGTTTTAACTACTCTTCCAACTTTAGTGCTTCTGTGTAGTCAGGTGTATTCTTTGGCACCATAGTAGGATACCCTGCTTCAACTGTTAAACATCAATGCAGAGATGCAATTGATGCTAGAAAAATAAAATTCAAACACAAATTAGTTTCTTGCTTGCTTAATTAATGTTGCTGCTTTTACTAGAGGTTCTCTTGGATAAATATTAATAAAAAGATGGGGACTCATGGTTCCTTACTGTATAAGGATGTTAAAATTTTCTGTGTCTTGTTTATGCATCTTCTTTTGGTATAAAAAGAAAATATAAAAAGGGAATTTTTTTGGTAGTTTGGTTCTACAGTGAAAGGAGTACCAAGAAATTGACTGCACCAGGCATGCACTTATTTCTCCCTTTCCAAGGTTATCAGCTTCATACTA
Organism: Diospyros lotus; assembly: GCF_014633365.1. Lineage (NCBI taxonomy): Eukaryota > Viridiplantae > Streptophyta > Magnoliopsida > Ericales > Ebenaceae > Diospyros > Diospyros lotus. Next base: position 38,249,697 of record NC_068349.1, on the reverse strand, counting down.
GTTTTCTCCTTGTTGACTGTTCGTGATGAGCCTAGTTTGTTCTCCAGTGGTTAACAGATCCATTGGTATTTGTTGTAATCATGTATTTGACGAGGCATATTTGGTAGGAAGACTGAATTAGCTGCATACTCATTGACTACATGGTCATCTTGTTATCAGCATTGTTATCATCATCATCATCATCATTATTTTTCTATTTTCTACCAAGTATCTCTAATAGTGCAGCATGCGATAAACATTCAAATTTTCCTTTGATTGTGCAGAACTACTCTTCCATCTTAACCGTGCATCCAGAGATGATTGATGGAAGACCAGGTACTTTAGTGATCGAGTCATTTGTAGTGGACGTGCCTGTTGGGAACACTATAGATGAGACATGCTTTTTTGTTAAGACCATGATCAACTGCAATCTCAAATCTTTGGCTGATGTCTCGGAGAGGATGGCCATTCAGTCTGGACCCCTCAATCAAGCCTGAGTTGGTTAGCAAGATCTCTGAGGAGCACCGGATGCTCTCTTACGGAATGCTTGTAGTTTTCCTAAAGCTGTGTGTTCAACAATTGGAGCATATGTTCGGCCCTCACAGATGTATTGCACACAATCTTGCGCATAGCTTTGTCATTTCCACTCACTTTTGGATTTACTTGTGGCCTCATCCTTGTTTGTTTCTCTCGCAATTTGGCTTTCAAAAAACCCCAGTTCTCTTTCACGGTTACTTTCCTTGGTTTGGACCATCGTGGCATGTAAGCTATTAGCGGCGTTGTTTGTAAATATATAGGGAAAAGTTTTCTTAGTAACTGCATGTTCATGTTGAAGGTGAATCGACAACAGGTGTGTTTCTTGGTTTCACGTACTTTTATACTCATTCTGCCTTTGCGAAAGACTTTTGAGGTATGCTTATAATATTATATGGTATCTATTTGTAGCATAAAGGTCTGGAAACTGGAAAGACCTAGCTCCGATTGTTGTATTGAAAGAATGCTATCATATCAAAATTCAACTCAATTCTGCTGTCAGGCAGAATATAGGCGAACGCCAATCTCCGGAACTGAAAACTCGCCACCTAGCTAAAGGCACTTAATTTTAAGTTTCTAAGTCAGTTATATTATTATTATTATTATTGCATAGATTTGAACGAACAAGAACATACCACGTTCATGCATGGAATAACCAATAGCCAGAGGAGGGCAACCCAAGGACGGCCAAGAAGGTGAAAAGATGATGTGAAGACAAATGACAACTTTTATGTACCCTTCCTCAAGGCTCCTGGCGTAATTATGCCTTGACCCTGAGATCAGATAGATGATCAAGTCAAGTGCATGCCAGAAGCGAAGCCATTGAGGGAGAGTAAACAAAGGTTGCCTAAGACAGATGATGAATCCATTTAGCTAGCTCCAGAGTCCAGAGACTTGGACGTACGTGTAAGCAAGCAAGGCAGGGCCTGTTCTGTCTCCTCCAAGGGTTCCTTCTCTGCACATTGTCACTCTCATTCACAATGAACACAGAGCAAGCAGTGCCTGGTAGAAGCCCTTGAGGGAGACGGAACAACCATTGCCTTGAATTTCATTTACTCTCTTCAACTCAAACAGGCTTGCTTGGATCATTCAAGGATTTGGTTGGGGCTTATTTATAGGCCTTGGTGGGGGCCACATATCTGAGGCACTTCCTTTTGAGTGGCAAAAACAGATCCTTTTGGTTCCCTCAAGGGTTCTCTTTCAATCCAATCTAAAACAGAGGAATAACCCCAATTAGTTGTTAAGTCTTTGATAATCAGTGTGGAATCATTTGTACAACATCTTCTAAACAATTATTAAAATGCTGTATCATCTCTTCCTTCTCCCCCTCTCGCCCATATCGTAATAACATCAGAATACCTAATCTAGTACTTAAATAGTATTCTAGTAAATTCCTTCTCTCTAAGGGCTTTTTATATGATCCCATAAACTTACAAATGTCTCACCAAAATCATGTGGCATTATATCCCATATATAGTCTTCTTAAACTAAAAATAAATAAATTAATTAATCAATTTAATGTAGTTTTAGCTTGCAAGTCAACCCTAGTGGAACAAGGGAATACAATACAGCAACTAGCAGCAGCCTCTGGGCATCTCGACCACATCAGGTTTAGTCCTTGAAAGAACAATTCCTCCTTCCACACTGGAGTTAGCAATACAAGTATGCCAACTTGGATATCACGTGATCGATATCTCTTTTCCATTCACAATATTATTATTCGAATCGTACCACCCCAATCCAAAATTCTTACACTTGTTTACTTCGAAGTCGTCCAAGTCGAGTTTTGCCACATCTCACCTCTTGGCTTCCCTCAAAGGTTAACAACTTTTGATTCTTTCTTCTTGGTGTTTCTGGGTTGCTAAAGTTTATTGAGAAATTAGAATATATACGATTGGCTCTTGCAAATACGAGACTATGATCCCAACGGTGGTCAGGTTAATGTTCAGAATTTATCAGCAAGCAGTATGGTAAGAGTAACAAAAAGATTAATATTGTAAACTTGTTTACTAATTCAATAAGAGAGATTAGTACTTATATAGTCTAACCCGAGAAGCACAGAGCGAGCATAATCTCTTAGGAGATTTCTTCCATATGATTTCTGAGTGCAACTTCTATGCCCATGATTTTGAATCATCTGAGAGACCACTCTTCCAACAATTAGCCAGGGAGATCCTTCTTTCAATAAAAACTACGTCACCCTCTAATTTGTCTCTTACTAAAAAATTTATCAAATAAATGACTCTTCATCAATAAATATATACACACACCCACGCAAGTCTCTAGACACAAGCCATGAGCCAATTATGACAGCTCAAGGCAAAAAATCTAGGGAGGATAGAGCTCGTCTCCTACAAATCTCTAATGTTCTTGTTAAATCAGATATATTTTAATAGATTCTTACTTAAAAATACTTCAATATTATTAGATTCATGAGACTAAACAAGTAACCCCAATGAACTATCAATATGGGATTAGATCTTGACAACTATAATAGAGATAATGCTCAACTTGACTTATTAAGCTTAAATACCATCCAAATAAGTTAATATGAACTGATAAATTAATAAATTTTAGAAAAAAATTACACGTTATACTTATGAGATTTAAAATAATTGCAAGAGCTACTCTTATTGTTTGAGAAAATAAGTGAGTACTCACGAGGTTTAATAAAACCATTTTGTAAGTTTCAATTGTCGTTAGTTAATATTAGTTAAATATTTTTAAATAATCAAAATACCCTTATATTTGAAAAAAAAACTTATCTTTCCACCCCTTATTTAGCGAGTGAATGATCATCGTTGTCATAATTGATAAGTTTTGTTTCTATTATTTTTTAACATTCTCTATCACCTCATATCTTTTTTGGGTATTAAACAATTGTCACCATCATTTTTTTTTTCTTCTTCATTTCACGACTTAATCACATTTGCCCCAACCAATGCCTATGCAACCACCTGCACCAACCATCTTATTCTTGTTCGATTGAAGGTAATTTTTGTTTTTATTCTTATTTTTCATTCACTCTCTATCAATTTTAATGATCAAACCTAAATATAAAAGGTTTAATTAAATTTTAACAAACTGTCTCTATTTGAATTTGAATTAAAACTACTTAAACTTTTAGGTTCGTAAATGGAACACTTGAACCCAGTGGTCACTAGCAGCTAGCGATTATTACTAATTGTTTATTTTTACTTTTTTTTAAGCAAATGAGAAAAGACAAAAAATAAGTAAAAAGAGAGAGAATAAAGAGTAAAATTATTATTTTATTCATTTATTTAGTAATAGGGACGTTATTGTTATTTTATAAATGTGAGAGAATGTAGAGTATATTTTAATATTAAGATATGAATTGATGCATATTATAATATATAAATACAAAATACATCTTATATATGTTATATGTAATTCAATTGATTTAGATTATAAATTAAATGAGTCAAACACATTATAAATTAAACTCGACTCAATTATTAAATTAAATGGTCCATTGCACATATTTAAAAATTTGCATTATTATAAGATTTTGAGATCGAGTATATTTTTATACGAGAATATGTCTTTATATGATGATTAATAATTTATGTTTATTTAAAAAATTAAATTTTTAATATCGACTTATGCCCAACTATTAAAATTTAAGGTGTGAACAAAATTTTAAAAGAGTGTAGGATGATTCCAACCAAACATTTTGGGATAATCAATCAAGTTTTTAATGTTAAAGAAAGATAAATACTTAATCAATCAAGTTAAAAATATCTTAGGAGCCGGTTTACTGTGAACTTTTTTTTAGGCAAATCTCAACCACACGTTCACCATCTAGGTGAACTTACCAGCCCAATTGATAAAGAAGCTCTGATCTCGCCAGCCAAGTGTCACGTGACGACTGGTTTAAAGCTGATCTCTCTTGACGGGTCAGCCTCCACCATACACGAAACAATCGGGCGAAGTACACCGAAGCTAAGCCATACTCTTCACACTGCACCAAAACTACCAAATCAAAAGCCATCCAATTGCTGCTTTCTCATGGTGATATTGAAGCATTTTTGACAATCCTCTGAGAGCCCTGAATCGTTCTTCTCCCCACAAGAATTATGCCATGCAGGCCCTCAATGCCGTCCGATTGACGCCGATTTCAGTTCTTTCTGAGCGGAGAACAGAGCCCAGGAAAATTAGCCAACTCAAATCTCCAGCTTATTCCAGTTTTGGCACCAACCCACCAAATCTTCCAGAGGGTGTCTCCAGAAGCTTCCATGGCAGTCTACTGCTTCTGTCTTCAGCTCTCAATCCCGGGCTTGCCAGAGCTTTGACATACGAGGAGGCAATTCAGCTATCAGGGAGCCAACCCTCTTCTGTGGGGGGCCCAGACCTTGACGTTCTTGATGGAATTGTCAATTTCGTAGTGGAAAACCCTCTTGTTATAGCAGGCGTCGCCGCGTTCATAGCAGTGCCTCTGGTTGTGTCTCAGCTGTTGAGTAAATCTAAGCCATGGGGTGTTGAGTCTGCAAGGAAAGCTTATGAGAAACTGGGCGATGATCCCAGTGTTCAGTTGCTTGATATAAGAGCGCCAGGGGAGGTCAGGCAAGTGGGTAGTCCAGATATTAGGGGTTTGAAGAAGAAGCCTGTGGCAGTTGTGTACAGAGGTGAGAATAAGCCAGGGTTCTTGAAAAAGCTTGCTTTGAGGTTCCAGGAACCGGAGAACACAACACTATTCATTCTAGACAAGTAAGGTTATCAACTCAATTTTTTTGTGAAGTTATTTGCCCATTACGTAGGAATGATGCATTTAACTTCTTATTCAATTCTGATGCATGGGGAAAGCCACTGCTAACCAAAGAGCTTTCCTTAGAGGTGAACTGGGTGAAACTTGAATTGACGATTAAACAATTAAAAAGATCAAAATCATCTTCTTTTGTCAATATTACACGTACCCTGAAGCTTTGTTTGGGGAGAAATTTAGAAATGGAGTGACATGAAAATGGGTGAAATGTAAAATATTTTCCCCTTGTTTGGGAGAGTAGGGAATTGAAAGTAATGAAAAATGTCTCTCCTTGTTTGAGAGAGCAATGGAAATGAAAGGATATTACAGCAAATGACCATTATACTCTTTTAGTTAGTGTTTGTTAACCAAGATATAGATAAAAAAAGTGGAATATGAAAAGCATTTCCGATAAAAGTGTTTTTTTATTATGTTTGTTAAATTTATCTGGAAAGAAGTTGATAGGCCACCGGTGTACTGGACCTACCAAAGACCAGCAAGCATGAAGGGGAGAATAGGGAATTAGCACATGCAGGTTGTTACAACCAGCATGTGCGCATGGGGGTAGTTTTGTAATCCATAGGTTGAGGGAATAATCTGCATGTGCAAGGGAATTTGGTTAGAGAGGGGTAGAGGAGCAGTATAAAGAGCTGAGAAGAAGAGGGAGAGGGTAGCTAGTTTTTTGATAGAAGAATTGGGAGAGTAAGGGCCTCTCGAATGCCCTGGTTTGTTCTTGTTTTCTGCTGAAAAGTATTGGAAACTATTGATATTTGATTATTGTTTGGATTTGCTATTTGGTATCCTATCAATTTGGTATCAGAGCATCTCCGATCCTAATGGAGTACCTGACCGATCGAGTGGGTGACTTGGAGATGAGGGTAGAAGGCATGCAACGGAGTATTCAAGCGGTGGGGAAGAAGGTAGCGAGCTTGCTGGAACAGTTCGCTTGGATGCAAGCGAGATGGGAAGAGCAGGATCGGGAGAGGAAGAACGAGGAGAGACGGGAGGAGCAAGTGAGAGAGAGGAAGGGGAAGCGAGATAAGGAAGACCCACCTGCGAGTTCGCCCTTGACAAGGGAGGGAACACCGGTAGCTGGAGCGAGAAGTGGCGAAGGGGTCGATGGTGTCAGAAAGCAGGAGTATCATGGGAGACACCCGGAAATACCCATCTCCGAGGGAGATGATTCGGATGGCTGGGTATTTAGGGCTGAGCGCTACTTCATTGTGAACCAGCTGTCCAATGTGGAGAAGCTGGAGACAACGGCCTTATGCGTTGAAGGAGCGGCTCTATCGTGGTTCCAGTGGGAGCAGCGAAGGCGACGGGTGAGGAGTTGGGCGGAGCTTAAGGCGACGGGTGAAGAGTTGGGAGTTGCGGTGAAGGGGCTGGTTGTCGAGGAGAAGATGGACTCGGCAGCACTATGTTTGGAGGGTGCTGCTCTTTCATGGGTCCAGTGCAAGCAACGGAGACGAAGAGTGAGAAGCTGGGAAGAGTTGAAGGGGCTGCTAAGGAATCGCTTAGGGGCCATGCTGGAAGGCGCGGGGGACGAGCTGCATATTGAAGGGGGATTGGCGGTTGAGCAGATGATGGTGTCGCGAGGCAGAGTGGCAGCCGACGACGATGGTGTTAGGGAGTTCCACGGCGAGGCAGAAGGGCAGCCGACGATCGATCCATTTAAAAGGCCGTGGACGGCCGAACCAGTGACAACCAAGGAGAGCATCTCGCCGAGGAAGGGGGCGCCATCAACGATCCATGTTGTTTGGGAAGATGGTGCGACTCCTAGCCAGGTTTCTCATAAATTTTACATGGGGTTGGCTGATAATGGAGGGTCCCTCATGTATTCTCACCATCATGAGGGGGTGGGGGCCTCGCCCAACGAGGTTATGATGGTGGAAGGGCAGCATGTTTCTAGAAGTCAAGGGCTCAATTTGCATTCTATTGTGGAGCCCAATGATTTAGAAGCTCCGCTTATGATAATGGAGTCTTGTTTAAATTCTGATTGGCTCCAACATTCTTTTCACTCTTGGGCACAGAGATGTCAGAATGCTAACAATGCTGAATCTGTTGAAATGCGAAAGGAGGAATTGGTTGATTTTACTCTGTGGGATGAGTTAACAAATTTTGGGCTTTCAAGGGTTGGTCTCATCAACAACATCGATGATTTATCTGGTCCGGCTATTAGTGGGACATTGCTATTGGGAGAAAATGAACCTCAGTTAACTGCATCTAAGCATCAGCGAGAAAGACGAAAGAAACGGTATGCTGTTGGAACACCTGACCATTTGGCTCTCGAGATTCTCTTAGGGACAAGGCATGGTGCAACTACGAATTGGTGGTCTGTGGGTATCATTCTATTTGAGCTGATTGTTGGTATCCCACCTTTTAATGCTGAGCATCCTCAGATAATAACTGATAATATTCTCAACCAAAAGATACCTTGGCCCTGGGTACCTGAAGAAATGAGCTATGAAGCCCAATATCTCATTGATCAGTTATTAACCGAAGATCCTCATCAGAGACTAGGAGCAGGAGGAGCCTCGGAGGTGAAGCAGCATGCATTTTTCAGAGATATTAACTGGGACACCCTTGCTAGACAGAAGGCTGCTTTTGTTCCTTCATCAGAGAGTGCACTTGACACCAGTTACTTCATGAGCCGATACTCGTGGAATTCTGCAGAGAACATGTTTTTTATGCTACCAGTGAGTTTGAGGACAGTGAGAATGGTAGCACCACTGGTAGTAGCAGTGGTGCAAGCAATCGCCACGATGAACTGGGAGCCCTACGATTCAGCAACAATTTCCTACTTTTCACCTTGAGGACAAGGTGAAAGTGCGGGAGGGGAGTAATGATAGGCCAACGGTGTACCAGACCTACCAAAGACCAACAAGCATGAAGGGGAGAATAGGGAATTAGCACATGCAGGTTGTTACAACCAGCATGTGCGCATGGGGGTAGTTTTGTAATCCATAGGTTGAGGGAATAATCTGCATGTGCAAGGGAATTTGGTTAGAGAGGGGCAGAGGAGCAGTATAAAGAGCTGAGAAGAAGAGGGAGAGGGTAGCTAGTTTTTGATAGAAGAATTGGGAGAGTAAGGGCCTCTCGAATGCCCTGGTTTGTTCTTGTTTTCTGCTGAAAAGTATTGGAAACTATTGATATTTGATTATTGTTTGGATTTGCTATTTGGTATCCTATCAGAAGTCATGTGACTTCTTATCTTAGACTTTCTAGATAAATTTATTTTTCCCCTCTTGAATAAGTTATCTTGGACTTTATAGATAAATTATTTTAATGCAACCTTATCTTACTCATTTTAACAAATGCTACCTTAATGAAAAGAAAAGATACCAAGGATAAATTTGAACTTTTAAAAAAATAATTAAAGTTAAAGTTGTCAAAACACAAAAGTAAGTTTCCATTCCATCCATTCTCCTCCCTTTTCCCGGGAGACAAAAGGTGAGGCTCAGGATGGAAACACTTCCCTATAATTTCCAATCCATTACTATTTATATGAGGAGAACCCTCTTCCATCCATTTCCATTCCGTCCCCCTCTTCGATACACATTGTGTTAGAATATTTTTAGCATATTGTTAGAATATTTTCTGTATATTGTGATACAATGCATTTTGATATTTTCTCACTCAATTCCATCTTCCCTATTTTCTAACATGGTACAGAACCATGTTTACTTTAATACATTGTGAGCTGTTTGTCTCTTTGTGGAAAAGAAAGTTGTAAATGTTGTTAATGCTTGAATCAAAAAGTGACGGAACTCCCCCATTGACATAGCCTTGCTTCTGGGATCTAGAATGCTGTCAATAACTTAATAGAGTTTCACTTGATGTATGGAAGTATATTCTTTGGTTGGGGAAGAAAAACTCTTTCTAGAGGTCATCATCGTCATCAACAACTGCACCTTACCCTAACCAAGTTAGGGTCAGTGGCATATTCATGATGTAAATTGACTTCTATAAGTTCCACTATTATATAAATCTGTGCAAAAGAATGTGGCAAAATTTTACACGGGATGCCTTTATTGGCACAACCCTATAACGAAGGAATGATGAGATAAAGTTCCAACACCACCTTCATATGGAAAAGCTTAATGACATGGTGGTGAATGAAGAAATTGATATAGTCGCATTCCATCATTTAGCTGATATTGTGAAACCAACCTGTATTTCATGGAAGCACAACTTACCAACTCTTTCTGGAGGTGACAAAATAAAATTTGATCAACTGATCACAATGTTTCAGCATCAAGTTCAAAAGGAATCTTCTAGATGAAGTTCAGATGAGGAAATAATGTGAGTTGTACCAATTGATCAGCAGTAACTCAAGTCCTTGAGCATTGATTCAGTGCAGCCAACCAAAGGCAATATATTTGGTTGGATCATGGGAAAAAGTAAAGAAAACGAAAGAGATTATAGTTGAAGGTATCCATACCTCATTTCAGATAGCGTTTGAGCATTAATTCTTTATTATTGATACAGGGTGAGCAGACCACCATGCAACAGAAATATAAGCTATTAATTTGTTATACAGAACAAAGGCCAAAGAAACAGATTCTAACAATAGGAAATTTGGGCACCTAGGAGTTGGATGATTTGGGTTCAAAGAGGCAGAAGAGAAATTAGCATATGAAACTTGAGCATCAGAACAAGGTGCTCGAACCTAAAGGAGAGCTTCAAACCATAAGAACCTCATACCACTGTTCTATTATTTTTGTGTTCTTGATTTATTCCTTATAGTCTTTTCTTGATATTTACATTATGGGCGCTCTTCTATTTTTGTAATTATACTAGTAATATTTGGGATTCCCTCTGTAATCTTTCTGATAGCTACTGCACAAAGCTAATGCTGTGGAGTTTCTGATGGAAACCAGATTTGATGGGAACTCTGAGTTGGTTGCAGAGTTGGTAACTGCTAATGGCTTCAAGGCTGCTTATGCCATTAAAGATGGTGCAGAAGGAAACCGGGGATGGATGGTCGTTACTATTCTTTTTCCCTGTTGGGAATTTTCATTTATTTTAGGCATCCAAGTTTGTTTGGATTCTGACTCTTGGTAATCTGAAATTGTAAGATGAAATCCTTGTGTTTGCAGAATAGTGGTCTTCCATGGATACTGCCCAAGAAAACATTGAGTTTTGACCTGAGTGGTTTGACTGATGCTGTTGAGGGTGCAATTGGAGTATGTATTTCATGTCGAACTTTACTTGAATATTCCAATCCTTCTCTCTTATCTATTTTAGCAACAAATATTTCACTTAAATGTGAATTTAATCACTATTATTTTCATTTCTGACAATGTTGGAACGAGTGTATGCCATTCAATTTGATTGTCAACTGTAATAGAGTATGTGTTTTTATATAGCTTAACGGCAAGGTAAATTTGCAGGGGGGACCTGATGCTTTGTCTGTTACCCTTGGGGTTGCAGCTGCTGCGGGTTTAGGAATTTTGGCATTTTCAGAGGTTCAGCTGTTGAGAATTTGAGACCTTCCATTATCCATTATGCTTTTCTTTAATCTTTATCAATTTTTTTTGACAATGGGGAGCATGGGGCTATGGAAAATTCAACTGTTGATGTATTTTTGTATCCTTTCAGGTGGAAACAGTTCTCCAACTTCTAGGCTCTGCTGCTCTTATTCAAGTCATCAGCAAGAAGCTCCTTTTTGCAGAGGTTTTTTGAGTAACCTTACAATTTTAATATTCTCCTCTGATTACCTCACTGGAAAAGCACTCTCTGGGAAATACATATCTTTCTCCATGTTACGATTGAATCACGCACACTGCGTAGAAATCAAGAGAAATAAGACACTGGAAATTAATGTGGTTCAGTCTCAACTGACCTATGTCCATGATCCCACAATAATTGGGAGAAATCTACTCAATCAATGATAATGTAGTTTTGGATGGAGAAAACTGCAAAATCTCCATGACTTTTCCACGGACAAAATTGGAAACCCTTGCGTCATTGCAGCTCCATATAACAAATCGCTCACTCTCAGATGACTGGTTATCGAATCGTGACACACCTTGGACACACAACCCCAAAAACCTGGCTACATCATCTCTTAGATTACTTAGGTGTGGAAAGTCAAAATCTATAGAAGGGGCAACCACTCCAGCTGGTTTTCCTCCCAATTGGAATATGTGTCCTATACATATCTAGATTTGGTTTGGGATTTTAGGAGGTATCTAACACTTTACCACATTGTTTTAAGGAGGCAATGACTTAATTCAGATTTTACCGCTTGCTTTGTAGCACATCTGCATACTTTTCTTTTGGTATCAGATTGTATAGATTGCTAGTAATTCTCGTCTTGTGAAGCACCTTGTATCGCATAAACCACCCTATTGATTTGTAGTTTATGTGAAAACTCCTTGTAATCTTTACGCTTTCTTTGAAAGTAAAATTTTATGTTCCCTCCATTTCCTATGGCAGCAAAGGAAGCAGACTTTGCAACAAGTTAATGAATTCTTGGATACCAAGATTGCCCCAAAGGAACTTGCAGGCGATATTAAGGTACTTTACATTTATGCATAATGCTATTGGTGTGCTGATCTTTTATTTTTTTTATATTTTGGTGAAGTATCATTTTCAGTGGTTGATCTTCTGAAATAAACCGTTTATTTCCAGTTTTTTGTAATTCATCTGAATAAACTTGGTTGCTTTTGCTTCTGGATCTAACCTCCCTTTTTTGTGTTCCTTAACTTAAAAACTCAGCAAATTGGAACAGCCCTTCTACCGCCCACTGTGACTAGCAAGGCTCTTCCAGCACCTCCAGAGGCAAGCCCGGCTGCCCCTGCCGTGCAGAAAGCAGAAGCCATGGCCGAACCTCCTCCACAAATCAATTCAGTCCCCAGAACTGAAGTTAAATCAGAATCTCTTCCCGGAATTTCAAGACCGCTTTCACCATACCCATTTGTAATTCTCTTTCTCCTTCCCTTCTTCACATATCGGTTATTCATCTAGTTTGGAATAGAACCTCTGCTACCAATCCTGGACAATCTGCAAAAACCAGTTAATACATGGATTCAATAAATTCCCAGTTCCTGGCAAGACTTACTGTTAACTTTTGTTGTTTGCAGTACCCGGATTTGAAGCCTCCATCATCTCCTAGCCCGTCGCAGCCATAGCGATCTGCAAACTGATATTTCAGGTAATAATCTTTGACAGGAAACTGTTCTGCTGGGCATTCCCTCCCTGCAGCTACTGCATGAGCAGAAACATATATATATATATATATGTATGTATGTATGCTGCTTCTCTTCTGCAAGAATTTTGGGGTCGCATAGCTTGCTCTGCAAACAAAAATTAGAGTGTAGTGAGTTAAGCAATTCATCGTCTCCTACCATCCTCTTAGTTTGTATTTCTTGTGTGCTTCATATTCTATTCTGTTGTGTCTTCTGTGTCAATGTAAATGTGGATCTTGTCTTGAACAATGTAAGAGTTGTGCCACGACTATAATTAATTGTATCAAGTTATCTGTAATGCAAGCAAAGACTATGGTGTTAATATCCATTTGAATGGATCTAAATTGCATTCTTGTCTGCAAAATGCAATACTGGCAACAATCAGTGGGAAGATGCTGCAAGACTTCTGATAGTTTGCTGGTACTTTACTGTGATTTTGATTGAAAAGAGGTGCTGAAGTATTCTCTTAAGTCCAAAGCAAAAGCAAGATAAGGACGATCATTATCTAAAATGGGTTGAGTTAAGGAATATTCTGAAGACCTATCCATTAAGCCCTGTAGATCTAATCCGGAGAATTCAGATATTGGCATTCCAAATCCAGTGTTGAATTTTTCATAAGTCGTTCTACTGGGCCAGATAACATTACATACACGGTTATCGAATGGGAGCAAAATGATGAAATTGTCCCACCCATTTTACAAATTTGTAAGCCACTGCCTTGCTCTCTCCTCTCCTCTCCCATGGCTGCTGCTACCATCGGCTCACCGTCGCACCTCGCTGCCTCGCGTTCATCACTTCGCTGCCATCGCCGCCTCGCCGACCATCGCTACATGGGGAGGAGGCGATGGCAGAGAGGCACAGCAGCAAGCCGAGGGCAATGGCGACGGCCATGCGAGGGGAGAGGAGAGAGTAGGGCAGTGGCTTGCAAATTTACAAAGTGGACGGGGGTAATTTCGTTTTTTTGCCCCCATTCGGTAAGCCCGTCAGGGCTTTCAAGACTTTTCCATTTTTCATAAACTCAAGTTAAGATTTATGCTAGTCTAGCAACTCAAGTTCAACTTAATTTTGGATTTGTGAAATAAGGAGGAATTAGCTAATTTTATACAACATGGGTAGCGTCGACTCATTCAATTTTATTTTTTAGATTTTTATTCTCTTGAATTCTTTGTTGACTTCATTATTAGAGTGGCACCATTCTAATAAAGTCTTGAGACAATTATTTTTATTTTCTATCTATGCACGAATCTCGTGTCCCAAATCAACATGGCATGTGGTTAAAGTCTTATTTAAGTCAAATAAATTCAATTGGTAACTCATCCGTACATCATTGTCAGTAGGATTATATACCTTCTTGAAAATGAGATTACATAATGATTTGTTTTATGCTTATCTAATCTATGTGATTTGTTGAAAATGCTACTTTGCCCAAGAGGTTTTAAAATGTTCTCTGCAATTGCTTCCTCTTCTCCTCCTTCCCATGGTCATCGTCACCTTGCCTCATCTTCGTCGTTGACTCACGCTGCCTTGCTTCTCGCCCGGCGATCATCGCTGCATCCACCACAGTAGATGCAGCGATGGTCGGTGGGCACGAGGCGGCAATGGGGAGGAGGCAAGGTGACGATGACCATGGAAATGGAGAGAGATGAGATGGGTGACGGCCATGGAAGAGAAATTGAAGCAATTGCATATGGGTAGCGTGGACTCATTCAATCTTATTTTTTTAGATTTTTATTCTCTCGAATTCTTTGTTGACTTCATTATTAGAGTGGCACCATTTTGATAAAGTCTTGAGACAATTATTTTTATTTTCTATCTATGCACGAATCTCGTGCCCCAAATCAACATGGCATGTGGTTAAAGTCTCATTTAAGTCAAATAAATTCAATTGGTAACTCATCCGTACATCATTGTCACTAGGATTGTATACCTTATTGAAAATGAGATTACATAATGATTTGTTCTATGCTTATCTAATCTATGTGATTTGTCGAAAATGCTACTTTGCCTAAGGGGTTTTAAAATGTTCTCTGCAATTGCTTCCCCTTCCCATGGTCATCGCCACCTTGCCTCATCTCTGTCGTCGACTCATGCTGCTTTGCTTCTTGCCCGCTGATCGTCGCTGCATCCACCACAGTAGATGCAGCGACGGTCGATGGCGCAAGGAGGAGGCAAGGTGACGACAACCATGGAAAGGGAGAGATATGAGATAGGTGACGGCCATGGAAGAGAAATGGAAGCAATTGCATATGGTATGAGTGTGGGAGACATTTTTGTCATTTTGGCATGCTTCTGTCAATCGATGGGTAAGCCTTTCGAGCAAAATAATATGGTTTGTGATTTATAAGCATTAAGAATAAGGTTTAGGATTTTGCTACTTGTGCATACAACCTTATTTACAGGTTGACACACACGATATATCGTGATATTTTGACATCAAAATATCACGATATATTGTAAAATTTTGTTTACTCTTTTTTCTGTCTCCCATTCTCTTGCTCCAGCAACCGACCCTCTTGTCGTCGTCACTGCATAGAAGGAAGGTGTGTAGTAACGACGAGAAAAATGATGCAGTAGCAAGAGACAATTGCTAGAGCAAGGAAATGGGAGATAGAAATATTTTGTAATTTATTGAGGGTATTTTCATTATTTAAAATTTGTGTGATAATCAATAAGTAAGGTTGTATGTACAAGTAACAAAATCTCAAAGATCATGTGTTTTCACTCTCATAAAATATATATATATATGTATATATTTTTATAGTGTCATTGTGTACGTATCCCTTGGTTCCAAAAGTCAATTGGGTGTCAAGGGTGAGTTATATTAATTCTGTTGGTTGTTGTTATATATGAAAATATATATCTATATATATAAGTAAAAATAATAGGTAGAATTCATATTTTTATCACTGCATTTTCATATTTTTTCATGTGGTTTCTTGAATATTTTATTATTTTAATTACACTTTAATATTATATTTTAACATTTTTTAATTAATAATTCAAACATTTCATTTTTTTTATTACACTTATGTATTTATATTTTTAGATTAATTTAATCCACATATTTTGATGTATAAAAAAAAAAAAAACTCAATTTAACCCTAAATCCCAAAGTTAATTTAATTATTTTTTTTGTATACATCAAAGTACATGGATTAAATTAATTTAAAAATATAAATAAATGAGTGTAATCTAAATAACGAAAAAGTTTAGATTATCATACGAAAAAAATATCAAAGTATAGGGATTAAATTGACTAAAAAATACAGATATAATGGTGTAATCAAAATAATAAAAAGTTTGAATAATCATAAAAAAAATGCAAAAATAAAGGAGTAAAAATATGAGTTACATTAATTTGAAGATGTAGGTATAGAGTTGTAATCGAAATAATAAAAAAAATTGAATTGTCACAAAAAAATATTAGAATATAAAAAATAAAATAATTTAAGAATACAAATATGGGGAGGCAGTGAAAATAATGATAAATTGGGATGATAAAAAAAGAGAGGGACAAAAATAGGAGTTGGTTGGAAAATAATATATCTATAGAATTAGAATGGGCCTTGAATAAAGGTAGGGGATTCAAATGAAAGGAGGGCAGAGCGGACAAAGCCAAATCAATCAAATGAAGTCAAGGCAAGGCGGGAAACCATTGAGAATCTAGTTTCGTATTCTCATCTCTCTGCTTCTGCTTCTGCTTCTGCTTCCCCAAACCACAACTATCTCCTGTTCGATTTCTGCATTTTTCAGTCAAATCCAGCAGAAAGAATGAAAGAAATGCAACAAAACAACGAAAGAAAATTCTGAATTCTGAATTCTGAATCTGCTCGTCATCGCGCTCTCTACTGTTCCCCTCGAACAGATATGGCGAGGACCAAACACATGGCTCAACGGAAGCGAAATCGCCGTCAATCCGCCTGTACACCTCTCTCTCTCTCTCTCTCTCTCTCTCTCTCTCTCTACTGCTGCTGCTGCTGCTGCTATTACTATTTTCTGTTCAATTCAAACCCTAACTGTCTCTCTCTCTCTCTTCCTCCCCCCCCCCCCCCCCCCCCCCTACTCTTTCGAAAGCCACATCTGCAGCAACCAGCACACCACCGCCTGCTGCAACACCTTCGGTACTGTCTCTTTGCCTCCTTCTAATGTTATCTCTGCAGCTGAATATATGTGCATATAATCTGTACGCGTGCATATATGTAGAAGTTACCAACGATTATGAATTTTGTTGTTTTCCCTTTTATCAGGCACCTACGAGAAGAAGCCCCCGGGGTGAGCCGTTGAGTGAGGGTCTTTTTCCTGTTTGTCTATTTTTCTTTTGCAATGGTGTTATCTGGGGCTGGGAGTTGAGCATTTGGTGTTTTTCAGGTACAAGACATGAGTCAGGGAAGAAGAAGAGGCGGTATAGGCAAGGGACGGTGGCGCTTCGCGAGATCCGGCATTTCCAGAAGACCTGGAAACTCCTCATTCCAGCTGCTCCTTTCATAAGAACTGTAACACCTCTCTCTCTCTCTCTCTCTCATGATTTTATTATTGTGAAATAATTGGTAGTCTCATACGTGTTTGTTTGAAAATTCATTTATGTTGTTAATGGTCAGTATTAACTGCATAAACGCTTTTGACAATACCATATCAGGTAATTTTATTGTTAAAGTAACTTTTTCAGTCACTGTCCAAACACATAGCAACACCAGAGGTGACGCTGGAACACAATCTCTTCCACCAACAATAGAAACTAAGGTGTTGAAACCATCTTACTACATTTCTTACATCATTAACAAGAGGCGTGTAAATGCTGAAACCAAAATGCACAAAGAAAAACGAAGTAGTAATATGTGACAAAACACTGTCGGTAGAATTTCACCCGGCAGCAACATCTAACCTGTGAGAAACGGATAATCTCATGAGCTGAATGATAGTCACGCAAGGAGAAAGAATCCTTTCCTCTTTTCTTACTGATTTACTGCCTGGTTTGCGTGACTCAATGCTCAGCAACACTTGGCTTGGAGCTTAGATTTTAGCAAGACACTATTTCATAGAGCAGTTCCTTCCACCCAATTTGCCATAAAACCCAAATTTCTTTCTCACAGCTCCACCCAATTTTTGAGTCCTGCCCTAAACTGTTTACAATTTCACTGGGTATTTTAGGTTTTCCCTGTTACTATTGATCATTATTTCATTGCATTCTACAGTTTTAATCATGTTTAAGGGGTATCCTGACTTTTTAATGCCTTAAAACCTCAACTTGCACCCCCAAATTTGATCATTAGGCTTCTCTAAGTCATTTGAGGATGTTTTGGACCTCGAAGGCTCATATCCAATAATGACCATTTTACCTCTGGGGTCATTTTACCCATTTCCCCTTCTAATTCCTTCATTTGTCTCCAATTACTTTATTTTGCCCAATTACACTCAAATTTGAGTTTGAAATTCTTTAAGGTAGGCAGTAGTTACGATCGAAACAAATGGGAGGAGTGACACAGGGTTTAGGGTTTTAGGGTTGTGTGTCACTCGAAGATTATCTATGTAGGAGAAACAATCAAATAGCAGCAGAGGAAGCTTCGTGACCAAGAAAGGAAATAACAGTGTTCTAAAATGCGGCCTAGGCATTAGGTGGCCCTGACTAAGTGCAAATCGGCACCCCTAGGCGTTGGGCCTGATTGGTGCCTAGCCGCCTGGGTCGCGTGCAGCCTGGGCCGATTAATCTTTCCTTTTCTCTCTCTCGTCGGTCATCGCTTTCTTGTTCTCTCTCTCAGCGCGCACCGCCTAGGTCGTCTCTCGTGGACTTGTCGCTACGGCCGATCTCATCGTTTCTCTCTCTCTCTCTCTCGTCGCTGATTTCATTGTTTCTCTCTCTCTCTCTCTCGCCGCCGATTGGGCCGTTCTCTCCTTGCTAGTTCTCTCTCTTCTTCCTCCGGTACCTATGTCCATCTTCATCCTTGTTGCTTGGAGCTGCCTAGCTGCTAGGCCCCCATCTGGTGCTCGACTAGTGCCTAGTGTGTTTTAAAACACTGAGAAATAATCACATTGCATGCACAGATAGGATGATGTTATCTGCTAGAATCAATCAAATGTATGGTTTGGCTAGAGCAATGACAAGAACAAGAGGAAGGATCTTTCCGAGATGATAACAGGGACCAGAGGTGATCCCTGCATATTTGTAGTGTCTCTAGAATAACCAAGTCACCAGTAAGAGATGGAAGTTAATTTGTTGTTCTGAAAGAAAAGGGAGAGTCAGAAGTCTTTGATAAAAGCAAGAGAAGCTATACAAGGAATTGTTGCTGGCGTGGGTAATAAATGGCGTTGTCACAGAAAAAAATTGGGGAGAGAGTGAATCTTTGATTTCTGGACAACCAAAGACGTTGAATCTTTCACTAGAAAAGGTATAGTATGAGTTGGGAACTTGGGATTTGCTGCTAACTGGTTCACTGTTGAGGATAACACGATTTATTGGATTATCTTTGCTTTGTTGATCTGAATGAGGGGATAAGAGGAGGTTGAAAAAGACAGCAGAACAAAATGCAGAACTGCAACAACATACCAAGCCTCCATCCATTATACGGGGTTGGCTACATCAATTCTAGCTTGCCAATTATTTCTATTTATGCTCTTATATTCTATAAGGTAGAACAGAATGCAAAAAAAAAAAAAAAAAACCATAGGATTGAAAAATGGCCAGAACAAAGAAGCTGAATGATCGGAAAGTTGATCCTCATAGAAAAAAGACAAAACTAGAGGGGTGGCTCTGATACCAAGTTAGAGAAAGATGACCAGAAAATAAACTCTGTATTTTCTATATATCATAATGGCTGCTTTAAGTCATATTTATACAAAGATCAATCTCAAAGACAAAATAATCCCATTCCTTAATTTCTAACTCTATATCTAATTTGAGTTGGCATTGGGATATCATTTCAATCGCATATTTAAACTAATCATAATCTTTATTTTAGCAAAATTCATACTGGCTAAGCTTACTGTACCTGCCACTATTAATATTGAATGATAACGTGCACAAAAAAATAGGATAAGTGCAGCTACTCTGCCACTTGAAACAAATATTTTCTTCTCCCCAAGTATATTGGTTAACTAGAGTTGGTGTAAGTGATGAAACTTGCAGTATTAATCCAACCATATAATGATTACCTGTATTGTGGGGCCTTATTCAAACTACCGGACTTTGAATGATTGATAGCTATATATGGGACACATGTTTTTATGGAAATGTACATTTATAAGGACTGGCACAGTATCTACGGGATCAGGAAAATAACTTCAACAACAGAGATTAGGGGCATTAGAAAATACTAAGGCCCTATGTTCCTGATATGTACTGTTACTAATATGTGTGATGTTTATCTTCATTTGAAAGAAAACCATATAATAGTACGCTCTTTCCAAATTCCAGCAATTTTAAATCCATTCTTTATGAAGTCAATTTTCAGAGCACACAGGCACCAGATTATCTTTCTGGTTTTGCATACGAAATGATCCACATTTTCACTATTAGCAAGACATGCTCTGGAATTAGGCCCTTGTATTTGAAAATTTGTTGTTTCTACAATAGGAGGATAGCAGGGGTTCAACCTGTATGCTTGCCTGTTCAGGCCCAAATTGTAGGAGTTTCACAAAAAACCCATTTTTTTATGAGGTTAATGAATGGAAGGTTTAGCAAAATTCTTATACCATGTAGTCATGTTATCTAATCCCTTTATATAGCAGTGTCGTGGAAAACTCTCTTAGGATGCCTTCAAGTGCGTGTCAACTCATCCCTATATGAATATTAGAATTTTAAATCTAATTTTGTCCACATGTTTTCTTGTTGTGTTTACTATTTGCACAACATGGGTTATAACGAGTTTACAAACGATATGGTCACAAGTTGAATCCATGTAGTCAACCAGATCTAGTGGGAGTAAGGCTTTGCGTCTTGTTTTTGGTGTTTGATATTTGTTTGTTTGCATACATCTGATCTTATTATTTGCTTTAACTGCCTTAACTTATACTGGTCTTCTCTTCTGTAGGTGAAAGAGATTAGTAACTTTTTTGCCCCTGAAATCAGCCGGTGGACAGCTGAAGCTCTAGTGGCAATTCAGGAGGTATTGTAAGCTTTTCCACTTTATTAGTGCATGGAAGTGTTCCCACAAATCAGTGCATCTAAATAGGTGGTGGTGATGTGTAATGATTATATCTTTAGACTTAGTTGGTGCGTTTACTTCCTTAAGTTTGTTCTCAAACTCGTCCTTGTTTTAGTTAGTATCCTCTTAGTCCGTGGCAATCAAGCAAGTATTGTTCTAGTTAATATAAATAAACCATTGAGGCTTCAGATATCCAAATGCTTTTGGAGTTTGTGCATTGTTCATTCCAATATTACAAGTAGCTCAGATAGTATTGATTGGATTAATACATAATTATCTCACTTTGTATTTTTTCGTTGCTGTATAATGCAGGAGCTTGGTTTAAATTTCCAAAGTTTTTTGTAGTTCATCTTCATCATTTTGAATTTTTGATCAAAAGTATAGTTTTTTTTTTGTGTCCACACACTCACAAAAAACCTTAATCGGCTGCAAGCAACTGATAAACTAACATAAGCAGCAATCACAAAAAAACCTTAACCAGCAACAAGCAACTGATAACTAACATAAGCAGTAATTAGTATCTTACAGCATTATGATTTTACCATCACATCGGCATCTATAAGGGATGAGTTCCTTGTGATTTCACTCTTAATTTCCTGCAAGTCTCACATTTCTGTTGTCATGCTGCTGGCATATCACTTTCTAATTGACCATCAAAGACTAATTAGTCATTCTAGTTTTCCCTTTTCCTCTTATCTTTTGATCATCTCTCTCTCTCTCTCCCCCTCTCTCTTTCTTGTTTCCTGCACTTAAAGCTTGCTGCGATTAACTTTCCCACAATGCGTGTTCTCAAAATCATCTTAAATTGTCTTAATGTATTTGTTGGTCTGTCATAGCATGTAGAACATACTTTATTTAAATGAAATGCAACTATTTGCTGACCTATAAAGAAAATACATTTTGGATATTAACTTTTTGCATACAAGAATCAATGCTTAACCATTCTCAGTAGGTTCATAATGTTTGTTCCAACAATCTCATGTGATTAGGAAGCCCACTTTATTTTGTAAAAATTGTGGACTAGGTCCTACTCTTATAATGCATGCTGTTGGACCCCGCCCTTATAGGATCTGCTTTTGCAACCTATTTATGAGAAATTGCAAGGGAAAGTCTCTTGTATTAAATATTACAGCATTTAGGCTTTCATTTTCTTTTTCACATGCCCTGCTATGTACTGAATTGCTCATTACTAATCACAGCCCACTTAAACATGGGCCCGTGCAATTCTTGGTGGGGCCCATTCAATATTAGCCACTTGTTTAAATTCCATTAGTTGAGTTGTTGGCTTATTTAAAATTCAATCACTTACTTTTATGACTTACTATAAGACCACTTAAATCATCTCTCAGGACCCTTAGTGATTTATCTCTTGTTTCCTACTTCAATTTTCACTGAACCATCACAGTTACTGTATTCTGTCTTAAATCTGTTGATAGTTTCATCAAGATTGTCTGTAGTCCTGTCTCCTCGTTGATAGCATACAGCTTTATATCTCAACAGGTGAAACCAGAACTCTTGGTTTCTCCGTCAAATTTTGTAAATTGTTGACAATTCCCAAAATCTGTCAATTGTCCAATTTAGGCTGTTGACTTTTTCAAGCTAAGTGTTGACAGCATCTAGCTGACTGTCAACCAAACCGAGGCATCTGTTGGTAGTTGCAAAGAAACTGTCTAGAGTTCTATGGACATTATCAAATGTTTACTCAAACTAATGACATATCCAGCTTCAGTGTCAAGTGTTTTTAAGCCCATTTTAACGATCAACTTCCTGTTTCCTGTTTATTTGGGACTAAATGGTCTCTTTATCCTCATCTTTCATTGCACCATTAAATCCAAAAGCAAACAAATCCAGTGTACATCCTTTTAAGAACATAATTAAACTAAAAGAAACATCTCAACTTACTTAAAACATGCTAGACATTTAACCTTGTTATAAAAAACAAAATTGAAACTAGTGTTGTTAGAAAATACCAGGATTCAAACAAGTACTTCTTAACCTCAAATCTAGATGCCCAATATCCAATAATGTTTTTCTTTTCCCCCTATGAATGTTTTTGTATTTGAAGGCAAATCTTTTGGACCCCCTAATTTATGATGTCTTTTGGAGTTCCTAATTTATCATCTTGGGTGGCCAAACCTATTGGGTTTCCAACTCATTAACTTAAACTAATGTGCTTAACTTACCTAATGTATATAATTTAAATCATTGTTCAACAATCTCCCACTTGATTTAACTAAAACATTGTTGCACCTCAGTTTTATGGACATCTAGGAAGTAATGTGCATAAGTGAAGGTACCTTTTAAGGTTTGAACCTTTACATGGTGAACCTTAACATGACCCTTTCTTTGACCTCTGGTGGAAGAAGCAAGACCAAAGATTCATGGAATCAAATGGACACTTTATACATTCATGTTAGAAAATTGGAATTGTTACTAGTGTCGTCAGGAAAAACCAGAATTGGCACTACTGTCAAAACTTTTGCTAAGAGGCTTGATTAGCTTTGTGAAGATAGTCAGAGACTCCCACTGTGCAAGGGACGAAAACTGGAATTGTTACTAGTGTCATTAGGAAAGACCAGAATTGGAACCAATGTCAAAACTTTTGCTAAGAGGCTCAATTAGCTTTGTGAAGATAGTCAGAGCCTCCCACTGTGCAAGGGATCCAACAACTCTATCTTTGGGATTAAAATTAAGCTTGGATTCAATCTTGTTCCCTCACAGTTTTGCACTAACTGAGGGGAGCCAAGTACTTCTCAACCTCTTATCTAGATGCTCACTACATAGATGTTAAAGGCGCGCCTAGGTGCAAGGCGCCTTAAGGCGCCAATTCGGCGCTTTGACTGGGCCGAGGCAATGTGTTTTCCTAGAGGCGCGCGCCTTGGACGACGAGGTGCCGGGGCGTGAGGCATGCCTTTAACATCTTTGGCCTACTGCATAGATGTTAATTTTGCCTTTAATTTTTTGCATTGTTTGGATGATTTTGCCCTGGATGTAAAAAAGCCACCAACTCTCTCTTTTTAATCCTCTCTCTTCTGTCTCTGCAAACACTGCCCCCACCTCACTGTCCACCATCATCTTGTCTAATTTCTTCTTCTTCTTCTTCTTCTTCTTCTTCCTTGTTCTTCTTATTCTTCCTGGATCTGATTTCTTCCCCTTTCTTTTCTCTGTTCCAACGCTGCGACATCTACTGCCGCTGCTGTCATTCACCTTCATTGTGACTTGCTGCCACCACCACCACCACTTCTTCTTCTGATTTGAACCCAGAAGATCTGGCTTTTAGGAATGAAATCAAATCTGGATTTTATCTTCTGCTTCTAATTTTTCTAGTGGCAATGAAATTAGATGGACCCACCAGGTCACTGGGATGAGATGAACCCAGTGATCTGCTGAGTTCATCACACATGTGATTCAACACCCTAGCAAATTGGTGGAGTGTTGAATCATCCCCAACACACTTGGTCTCCGAAGCCATCACTGAAGCTTTATTTTTAAATTTTTTTATATAGACATAATATATTTATGTTTGTATATTATATATAGTATTTTTACAATGTTTGAGACTTTGAGTTTGAACTTTGATGATGTTTCTAGTTTAGAATTTGCATGATGAATGAATCAACTTTGATGTTGTTAGTTTAGAATTTGAAGATGATGAATCATGAATGATATGCATGTGTTATTATTGATAATTTGATAGTTGTTTATGATTTTATCAGATTTTGAGTTTTTTTTTTTTTTCACAAAGGTGCGCCTTGCGCCTCGGGCTCCAGGACCCTTTGCACCTCAATGCGCCTATCGCCTTTCAGAACTATGGCTCACTATTTTAATGGTTGGCTTTAGATATTTCCATTGTGAATGTTGTTATATTTCATGGTAAACGTTTTGGGCTTCTTAATTTATGAATGTCTTCCTAATTTATAGATGTCTTTTGAAGTTCTTAGTTAATTTATGTCTCTTTGGATGGCCAAGCCTATTGGGTTTCCAACTCATTAATTTAAAGTAATGCACTTAATTTCAATCATGTACCTAATTAAATCATTTTCCAACAATCCCCCACTTGATTTAAATTAAGCATTGTTGCATCTCAGTTTTACAGGCACCTAGGATGCCTGCACACAAGAAATGGTTCTTTCAAGATTTGAACCTTTACATAGTGCTAACACACCATGGTTGTTTGGAAACTAAGTAGGCAATCTTGAACTTAAGAAACAAACAAGAACTAAGTGGATAGACCTTGAGCTCAGAACTCACATTTGATCTTAAGTGGATAACCTTTGAACTCAAGAATCTGTTAAGGAACTAAGTGGATGAAACCTTGAACTTGGGATTCATCCTTAAAACAATCAGGATTCATCGGCATATATTGTAGGATGACACATCATAATAGACTTATATTCTATTTCAGTTCTGTCTTTGCTGGTCATAGAAAATCCAACACATACACAACACTAGATCTGAGGTGATTTTGGCACAAAATTCAAGGCCTCATGTAATGCTTGTTTCTTTAGTTTCAGTAAATAATTTCGAGAGATACTTTTTCCACAGGGATGTCCATAAAATAACAAACAAATTGTAGGAACCTGAATAATAACTTTAAACAACAGTGAAGTCTGTAAGATTGACTTAAACAACTGCAGGTTTGGTTGTAATCTACTCTCTACTTCTTCACTTTCAGATTCAGCCACTTGGGTATGATATCCTATATGTCCTTTGACATGCTTAAAACTAATTACAAGTTTGAAGAAATGAAATGAGATATAATATTACAATAAAATTAATATGAATATACATTTCTAAAGCGATATTTGGAACTTTTGTTCATATTGTTTCCCAACACAAATGCCTGAAATTGATATATCAGTTAGATATGAAATACTGAAAGATATTTCTTACTATAATAATTGCATTTCTTGGAGCTGGCTCATTTTTTAAAAGACTATTTTATCGATTTAAGTTCTACTTGACATCTTGGTTTTGGCATATATGGGGATTATAATGGTGATGTGGACAACCATATAGCTGCATTGCAACCTATGGTCATGGGTTCAAACCATGGATGGAAACCTCACTTACATAAGTTAAACTTCATAATGTCTTATCCTCCCAGACCTGCCTTGATGCCTTTTCTACTTTATGGATTTATGCTTTCACAAACTATTGCAGTCACTATTTGATATAAATGATGCATGCTTGTTGCACTTAATATTGGTCACTTTTTGTTGTTCACTTTAATAGGCAGCGGAAGATTATTTAGTTCGTTTGTTTGAAGATGCAATGCTATGTACAATCCATGCAAAGCGAGTGACACTCAGTAAGTGAGATTAAATCGATACTAATTCTTGGAGATATTTATTATATCTTCTCCTGATATGTGCTTGTTTGTTCTTAGTGGTTATGAGCGAAAGCATTAGTTAGTTAAAATTAAAACCTTGACAGAAAAAGAAAACTTGTTTAATTAAATTCAAAGAGTTCTGGTATACCTCTGCAAAATGTTACAGCTTTGAGTTATATGTAGATAAATCCATTATATTTATAACTTTTTATAAGAAGTACCAGAGATAATTCCATCCTCTTGAAGAAGAGAAGAAGAGAAGAGGATGGAATGGAGGAGATAATGAGCAAAATCTTTTTTCAAATAATCAAAGCTAAAATCTGATTACGTCATAAGCCTGTCTATTATCTGAAGTCCCAACGAAAAGATAATTATCCTAACTACAATTATCTCAACAAAATAATAAAAGTAATAAAAATTAAGAATCTAAATTTAAATAAAATAAAGTAAATCAAAACTAAATATCCTATTAATCTCCCCCTTTTGAAGAGAAACGTGTCCTCAATTTTTGTGGAGCCTTACTGCTTGATCACCCAACAGTAAGGCGTTTGGATGACCTTCTGTTGCTGCCCACGATATACCCTGTTTGGTACTTTATTATTATTTATTAATTATTTCTACATTTTATGGATGATTGCAAATGCATTGCAAAACATAAACAATACACTGCACAATCTGCACAACAATCACACACAAGAGAACACAGTATTTATAGTGGTTCAGTGCCACTCGCCCCTACGTCCATTCAACAAGATCCAACTAATCTTGCGTTCTACTTACTGCCCATGAGGTTTCACCCAAGTTCACCTCATAATCTTGTACACCCCTAGATTCCCAGACTCTAGGCAGGCACACAAGCCCAGTGGGAAGTAACCACTTGCCTCTCCAAACCAATATAATTAGTGTATCAATATTACAAGCATGCCCACTCTAATGGACAGATAATAAATAAAACAGTACAGCAAATTTAAGAAATGTAAAACAATAAACTTTATAGCAGAATCTGTAAGATCAATATGCTTGAAAATTCTCTGTTAGATTGATATAACTTCAGCTCAAGATCAATCTCTTTTGGTATTCTTGGCACAAGAGAATAGGAATTACTTGCAGAGAGAATGTTTAGCAGAGAAATCTTGAGAGTTTTAGTGATTGTATGAATATGTTGTCTTCCTTGGATGTTTGGCTTCTATATTCTTCAAGAAAAGTATCCAAGTTCAATGTATATGACCCGTGAATGTCTAAAGAAGGAAAGCACACAACTTTAAATTTCCCGGATATTTTTACCATCACACATCTAAGGGCTTCATCAACAATCACAAGTCAACTAGTGTTTTGATCAGTCAATCTCTGTTGCATTTTGTTTTCAAGGCATGCATCCATGTTATTGCATGAGGGATTTCTGTGCATCTAATAGGAACTTATCTAAGAATTCCCCAGTTATTAGTTGGGGGGGGGGGGGGGGGTTCGAATTATCATATTTAACAGTTGTAAGGTGTGAATCTTAAGTGCAGAAGAATTTAAGCTGTTGCTGTTTATTTGATAAAAAACATTATCCTATCCTGGTCACAGTTTTAAGTTTTTCATTTATTTCTTCTTTGCATATTTCTTGAACATGGATAGTGTTAGGGAATGAATCAACCGATAAGAAAACTTGGAACAAAATCACACACATATGACCTATTTACGTGGTTCGGCAAAGAATGCTTATGTCCGTGGCCGCGCTAGATGTTTTTTCGCTATTTGAGAATGTTACAATTATAAGAATTAACTCACATATTTATATATGAAAATTAGGGCAAAAATAGAACTCCTAATTTGAGCCTATTTAGGTTTTGAGGGGCTCCGTACCTGCTTTGCGTAGGTATCATAATGGAATCAGGCTCCACATTTCCAACATAAAGGTGTTGGAGAAATGCATACTACAGATCTAGGCTTTGCAGTTTGAGTCCTCAAATAAGTGTTCTTTGAAATGATATCCTGATGTTCATTTGTGGCCCGCAATTTATGTTCAGTTTAGATCTTTTTTCAACAATGGTGATCTGCTATTTTTATTAGCATTAATGAGACCTAAATTTTTTTTTTTTTTTTTGGCTTTTCTTCTCACAGTGAGAAAGGACTGGGAGTTGGCTCGGCGGCTTGGAGGAAAAGGGCGACCTTGGTGAGAGCATCAGATTGGTTACCCACACTAGCAGTGGTGATTTATCCAATTATGGAATCTCAAGCTATATTTTAACAGCAACTTCATATCTGGCAAGATAAAATAGTTGGAAGTAATGAGGAATCCTGGCCCTTTAGATATCATTACCAATGCATGCATTGCTTCCCCAATACGCTGCAGCGTTATAAAGAACTTTCATTCTCTGTTTTAGTGAAGATTCAATTTGCTTGCCAGATGTGATAGTACAAGCTTTCACTGTAGAACATTTCAGATTGAACAGGTAGGCAAGATTCGGGCAGAAACTGCGAGGCAACATATGGTTTGTGCTGGCAGATGTGTAAAGAGGCTTATCCTTATAACTAGTAATTCATTCTAGTCTTCCACCTCCTGGTTCTGCTTCTTGGTTTATTTTATACTTGGAAATTGAAGTTCAATTACCTGTGTCATTTATTTGAAAGTTTTGTGGTGAAGGGGGTTCAGCTAGAGTTTTAGTAGCATTGGGATTTCAAGTCCTATAAGATTGAAAAATTATATGAGAAGACTCCCAAGATATTGAGTAGCCCTAGGAGATTTATTAAGGGCATACATCTTTGCATATTTATAAATTTGATAGTATGGATGAATGTATAAAAAAATCCCTTGTTTTCAATAGTTTGTCTTATTCTTCATCATTTGTAGTAAAAATTTCCCTGCTATTAAAAAATAGAGGGTGAGCCATGGTAGCAACGGCAAGGTTATTTAGAAGAACAAGACAAGGCAGTTAGTTAACAAGCTAGAACATAAAGTGACTGGTGTGAAATGTTTTTATTAAAGTGAAGCATAATACAAATGGTTTTGTGTGAAGAACTCAGGCAAGGGTAGCTACAAAGGGTTATACACCAAAGTTGTATTGATTATAAAGAAACATTTGCTTTGGCAGCTGGCTTGGGTGCTATGAATTTATCATTGCATCGGCAACACAAAGGCTGGTTGTTTTATCAACTTGACATGAAATCTGCTCTCTCTTGATTGGAGAATTGAAAAAGGAAGTTTGTGTTGAACAATCCAGGATTTGTGATTGAAGGTGGGGAAAATATAGTGTACAGTTTGAAGGAAGCAATGCATTGGTTGAAGGAAGCTCCAAGAGCTTAGTATAGTCAAATTGACAATCACTTTTGTATTTCTGCTTGTAAATTCAGTTACTGTAGTGGAAAAGATTTCAGGAAAAAGCAAAAATGAGGCAGCCTTTTATGTTAAGCATGGCAATAATGAGAATGCTGTTTTTGTTGCATTTTAGGTTGATGATTTGGTGGCCACAGGAAAATAGAAATTGGTTGAAGAATTCAAGAAGGACATGATGCGAGATGGAATATAAGGCTGACACGGGATGGGTAAGTAGGTTATCGTTTTCATGGCCTTGGCCAGTGATTGCTTATCCTTGTTCCCTGCTCCTCTGTTTTTGCTGGATACAGCCACACAGCACTCTTCTAATGGCCCCAAATCAGGACAGATTGAGAGTTTGAGCTCATGGGTTGATAGTTTGCTTGGTTAAATGTAACAGTAGTGTTTTTAACTGTGTTTGGGATTGGGAGAGGGGGGATGGAATGAAGATAAATGGAAGGGTTCACTTTATTTGAGAGAGATATTATTATTAGTAATGGGGCAAGGAACCATTGATATTGAGATACGAGATTTAGGTAAATATGTCAATAGCAGACTATGATATTTTTTTAATTTAATATCTTTTGGTTTGGAGTTGCTTCAATGATGTGACAGTGACAGTGACTAGGCTTGTCTATCCCTTTCCACAAAAAACAGAAAAACAATAATACCTGATCCAAATTTCCTTCGTTTGTTATACATTATGCCATGTATGCTAGCTAGCTAGCTAGCTAGCTGTCATTCTATTCTCTAATATTTAAATTTGATATTATTATCAAATTTAAATATAAAGAGACTTCCCTCTCTTGAAATGGGCTGTCAGTGTAAGAGATGATGTAGGAGCGGGGGTTGCAGAGTTGCCGTTGATGTCACGAAGAAGATAGGGTTTGTGATTTTTTTTATTTAATTAATTTACATCAATTGTAATTTATCTATAATATAATAATATTTTATTTATTGTATTCCTATATTATAATTAATATTCTATTAATATTAATCTTGTAATGTTATTTTTAATTATATATTTATTATTAACTAATATAATTATTTGAATCTTAAAAATGAGACGTAATAAATACATTTTATGTGAAAATAAAAAAAATATATAAGTAATTTTATTTTGAGAATCTTTTCAAGAAATTAATAATATTTCTTTGTTAATAATTATTTATTTTCTAAAAAATATTAACCCTTTTTACACAATAAATATATGTGAAAAATAATGAATTAATTCTTTAAAGATAAACATTTTAAAGCTATTTTAAAAATCATTTGATAATATTATAAAAAAATATTTTTTTTATTTAAAAACGTATTTTTGTCGTAGAGAGTCACGTCATCTCTCAATTGGATAAACAAAAAGGGAAGAGATAAACAAAGAATAATTCGATAAGATTATAAATAATACTAAACTAATCCTTATCTAATGACAAAAGTTTCATCAGATTCTCTTTCCTTTTGTCTCTAATCAAACATCAATTATGGCGTCGCCAGCCTTCAAAAGTTTATTTATTTATTTTTATTGTTAATAATCCCCAGTTGTTAAAGGCGGAAATTAAAAGCAAACTAATCCGATAAGATTATGAATAATAGTAAACGAATCCCTGACTAATGACAAAAGTTTAATTAGATTCTCTTTCCTTTTGTCTCTCTAAGCAAACATCAATTATGGCCTCCCCCACCTTAATTCAAAAAGAAATTCAAACTATGATCAAAATGCTTACAGAAAGCAATACGATTGGTATTATCAGTACAATTTTTGTCCTCCTATT
The DNA here is from genome assembly GCF_014633365.1 of Diospyros lotus. Classification (NCBI taxonomy): domain Eukaryota; kingdom Viridiplantae; phylum Streptophyta; class Magnoliopsida; order Ericales; family Ebenaceae; genus Diospyros; species Diospyros lotus. The sequence goes on along the minus strand of NC_068349.1, from coordinate 38,218,689 downwards.
AATACTATAATAATAATAATAATATTAACAACAGCTACAATTAATACTAAACAAATTTTGTAAAGACATTATTACCCAAATCGTACATTGAATTTGGGTATAAATGCATCACTCACAAAAATATATCCAAATATCATTTTCGTTGTAAAGACGAAGAAGCAGGACTTGACTCGAAATCGTACATTGAATTTGAGTTTCTGAATTCTCTCGATTGTCGATATTCAATGCAATTTACGGCAAAATCCTGCTTTAAAAGCTGCCTACCTACTCGTCAAGAACCCTATTTTTTTTCTTCTTCTGGGTTTTGTGAATTTGGGTCCATTTGATCGAGACCCAATGGTAAGGTTCTCTGTGATTGCTTCCTTGAAGCAAGCTTGTTACTACTCATGTTTAATTTTAATTTGTCAAAAATCGCATATGAATTACCACTAAAATGGTAAGTCGAGTGGTTTAATTAAGCACTCCCCCGGTGGGTTTTCCTTGGAAATTGCGAGTCTCCCAACCACTTTTCAAAGTTTCAACCACGATAAAAATGTTCAGTTTTAGGGTACAAAATTACCGTCAGTGCTTTGTGTGCATGTACTTTAATGGGGGCTTTGGGCTTCTTTTTATCTTTTGACTTTCTAATTAACCTACCCATTTAGCTAAACTTTTCAAATTTTAGTTTTGACATGATAATTGTTGGATATATATACATACATACATACATATATACACACATTGCATTACCTACCCCTTCTGCTAAAGTTGCCCAGTCGCCAGTTGCCATTTTAAGCTTGGTCCCTGAGAAAAACAGCTACCCAAATGGTAGAATTAGACCAATCAACTCCAAGTGATATATAGCTGACTAATTAAGTTTTTAATTGGGACTAATCAATATTGCAAATGATGTGACCTTTGGAAGCTACCCTTAGGACGGACTGCCCTGCCCTGCCCTGCCCATAGATTAGGCACTAATTACAATAGGAGAGCATGCTACATCATAGGATTAGGGTGGATTAGACATAAAGAGAAGGAAACAAATTAGGATTGTCCACCACGAATGGTGGCATCTCTCACTGGACAGCAAAGGGCAACAGTGTCATTTCAGTCCGGGAGTGAACTCTGAAGGGAATGACTGTGTAAATGTGTTTTATGTTCAATCCAAAGGTGAAGAAATAACTACAAGTCAACACAAAGATATGCTTTGTTTGTTTGGTAGGAATAACCGCTCCGTCCATTCATTCCAACCCCCCTACAAAGCTCTTCTTTCTATAAATTTCACGCTTTAAAATATATAATAATAATTTCAAGGCTTCTCTCTTCCTGTTTCGAGGGCATTAAATGACGATCTAAAATTTTCTCGGGAATCTTTCTCCTCAGTTCTTCTTCTTCGATCAATCTTCACAACCCATCATCATCCTCAGTCACAGTAGTACTCCAACAACACCATGCTGCGGGATAACCGGAAAGCCAAGCGACTCAAGACCACCCACAACTCTTGCTGCTCTGAAGGCGAGTGAGTCTTTCAATAATTTTCTTGCGTTTTCCTTCACTTTCCGTCAAAACCCACCCCCACCCTTTTACTGGGTTATTTTCTCTTCCTCTCCTCCTCTAATGGGTAAGTCTCCCTAACTCGTTTCAGAAGTCAGCAGCATTGAGTGGGAATCCATAAACATGACCGAGCAAGAGGAGGATCTCATATGTAGAATGTACAAGCTTGTTGGAGACAGGTAATTAATTCATCCACCAAATTTGTCCATCACCTGAGCCGTCTTTCTTCAATACTTCAATTTCTTGTCTTCTTTTAGCGTTAATTCAATAACAATTAAAGTTCAAACCCCGAGACGAGGCCATGCAAGTACTTGCCTTTTCAAGAAAAAAAAAACACAAAGACAGAGAAACAGACACAGACGCCTGGGCTGGCAAGGTTTTCGCTGATAAACGCCGTGCCTTCAGTACGGTCTCCAGTTGATCAGAACTTTTCCCCTTTAAGGCCAGTAGTAAATATAGAACTGGCAACTTTGCTTTAAATTCATTCATCATTACACATTCTTGAAACCCAAATGTTTGTTTGGTAGATTTACTTCATTTGGATCAATATTTAATAGTAATGTCCATGTTCTAATTCTTACAGAATTGTGATAAAATAAATAAAGCCAAACTGCACTTAAGTGCATTCTTGAGCTAATTAATTAAAGGACACATATTATTGTTTCTTTTTGTTTGGTTTTGGTTTAAAACTAAGACTGATACGTGGAGATAACTCTTTAAATTTAATTTTATTTTATTTATGATTGTGTTTTTATCTCTTTAGGTTAGATGAGAGATAAGGGGAAGATAATTCGATAGAAACACAAAAAAAAAGGAGGAAAAACTCTCAGATTAATCTCTATTTGATGGTGATCAGTCTTATTAAGGGATTAAGATAGGTTTAGGGGAATCTCAATCTTAGTATGACTCGAGTTGTGTTATCAATAAATAAGCATAATTAGTTAAATTTCGTGTGTGTCTTATAACTTAATTAACGAGAGTACTTATGTGTGCTGCAATCAATTGTATGAAATTGTGAGACTAATTTGATTTAGCTAATGAATTATATTATTATTCTCTCCTTAATTATGATAAGATCTCCTTAATTAGTCCTTATTAATTTCATGTCTGATAATGGGATCCTAACTAACGTGATGAAATGAAATGCGATCAGGTGGGGACTGATAGCTGGGAGAATTCCAGGGAGGAAAGCTGAAGAAATAGAGAGGTTTTGGATAATGAGACATGGGGAAGGGTTTGCCAGCAGAAGAACAGACCCACAATTAAGCAAGAACACTGCTAAATCTTCCTAAATAAATTAATTAGACTCCCTTTGGGTTTTTTTTTTTTTTTTTTTTGGGGTTTTCAATTAATTAGTGTAATGGAGAAATTAATTCCCTTTCTTCTTTAGTAATTAGGTAGCTTTTATTTGTCTTTCTTCCTTTGTGTGTAAAATTGTTACTTCTTTTCACAGTTGAACCAGATGGCTTTTTCATTTCATTTTGTTGCAATCTCCTGGTCCTTAATTAATACTCTTAAATTATCATTTATTTCGGGTCACATCAAGTTTGATAATTTTTTTTATAATATATCGAGTATACCCTATAAAACTAGTTATAAAATCAGTTTTGTTATATAGTTCAAAATATTAGGTAGTCAAATATTAATATGAGCAAAAGACGAGCGTAACGGAGATGAACATACTAAGATGGATATACGACCTTATAAGAAAAGATAAAATTAAAAATAAGATTATTAGTAATAAGGTAGGAGTACTGCTAATTGAGGAGAGGAGAAAATGAGAGAGATTAGACTAAGATGGTTTGATCATGTGAGAAGAAGACAAAGAGACGTTCATGTGAAGAAAGTTGATGAAATGAAATAATTAATAGAAAAAAAGAGGTAGAGGCAAACTTAATAAGATTTTGAGAGAGATATTAAAGTTTGATATGGAGTGCATGGGTTTATATGAAAATATAACAAAAAACATAAATATATAAAAGTTTAAAATTCATGTAACTGACCCCATATAGTGGAATAAAGACTGGATATGTTGTTATTGTATATCAAGTAAATCCTAAACTCGAAACATCTTTTTTTAACAAATATATAGAGTTAGCATATATAGTCAATATTTCAAATTAAACAAAAACTTACATTAGGAGTTCTTTTTATTATGAGTGTTTTCATGAGTGCCCTTGTTGGGGAAAGTCTTTAAATTTTTTTTTATTACCAATAATAATACTATTAAATGGTTAAGTTTTATGGGTTTTACTTTCATTTAATTAATTAAAATTTTAAGTAATTGTGGATGATTGATCATGATGCGAATGACTTGTCGTGTTATTAAGCAGCATTAATAAATATATCTTATTTAAACAAAATGTTTTCGTTATGTTTTATTTCTAATAATTAAATAATTTTATTAATTAATTAACTAATTTAAAAGATGATATATTTATTATTAATTAATAAAACTATTTAAATATTAAATATAAATATAATAAATATATAAATAACACCCGTCATTTTCAAATCTTTGCACGTGAATCCAACCTCACGCAATATAAATAATTTTTTCGGATTCTCTTTTAATAGCGTATCTATTAATCAACGTCATTTTAACTTATCGTCAATTTTTTTACTTTTTACTTTTTCAAATATGCTTTGAACTTATCAAGTACTATCTTGTCTTGTACAAAGGTATTTGGATTACTTTAGTCGTTGGTTGATGAATTCGACCTCCTTATTTAGAATAAGTATCTTTGTCATGGAAAAATTGATAGGACACCAACGAAAAAAAGAAAAAAGGAAAGAAGAGAAGGGGTATTAAGGAGAGAGCTTGGAAAATACAAGGAGCCCATGGTAATAACCAAATAATAATTGTCCACTTTTGACCATAAGGAGTGGTTGGGCATACTTTTTGTAGAGAAACAAATGATGACATGGAGATGCGTCATCTTTTGAAATGATGACCTTTTTAACTTTTGCAAGCTTTTGATGTTTTGGATTTGGCCCTCAAAGTATGTATGTCTCTCATTCTAACCCCTCTTTTTACCTTCACTTTTCTTAGGCCCCATCAGACAAGGAAGATCGAGTTGACCCTTTTGAAGTCTTATTGAAATTTTACTTTTATTAAGGATACTAAATTTTTAAATTTTTTCATCTTGTGTAATAAAATAAAAAAATAAGGCATTTTTATCTTGTATGTAGATAATTTTGGTTTTTACATATCAAATTAAATAAGGATCAAATTGGGCTTTTTTGAGCCAATTTCAATTGGGCTTCTTTTGGGCCAAGCCTGAAGGAACTAATTATGCATGCTATTAGAATGTTGGGTTGGGCTCAATTATACTGAAAATATGTTCAAACATTATATTAAGTTTTTTAATAAATCATTTTCGAGAATAGCTCGTCACAAGGACAAAATCATTTTGGAATGAATGCATACTAAGCATAACCAACTGATTAACATGTGAAGTTCTTCAATAAATTCCACATATGTACTGATATATATAAGAATGTCACGTCAATTTAACACATGTTTACTATATTATTGAGAAGATTCGTTGGGATCCCAAGTAATGAGAAGTTAGCCTTGCGAATCTTGCTACTGAAAGGAGATTGTGCTCAACTTTGAGATGATGATTCTTTTCCTTAAGGAATATGATAGAATGCATAAAAACTCTCTTTCACTCGTGAAACTTCGAATGAATAATGGCATAAGAGGGTTAAGTTGAGCAAATCATGGAGATGTACCCCTTTGAATACACTTGCAACTAATCCCCAACACCTTCAAACGATCGTGAGTTCATTTTTCTTGCTTTCAACTCAAAGACTTATAACTTGGTTTTCATCCAATTATAGATATTATGCTCATCCTAAACGTACTTTTTTTTTTCTCATTTGAGTTTTGGTACCGACTCTTCCCCGAATACATTGACGGGGCAGAAGATAGGGAAGGACCCATCCCCAAGTATATGAGATTTATCAAATATTTGTCATATAGGATTGAAATTGGCCATTCCTATAAACAAGCATACTTCCATTAGCCATCCCATTCCAATGTCACTGTCCACAGAGCCCCCAATTTGAGAAGTTCGCCATTTTTGTGAATGCCAAGCCAAGACTATAATCCTTCAGAGATTTTCTTATTTATTTTCTATTTTCCTTTCATATTTTATCCACAAAGATCAATTATTGGCTGACTGATCAATCTTCAAACAAAACCATTTATTTGTTTTTTAAAAATGTTATACTTATAAATAAATTTAACAAATAACCCCTCATAAACTGATAAAATTCATAATAATTTCACTCAAAATTTACAATAGTTGATAATAATTTTAAATTTATTATTAATTTTGAATAAAATTACTATGAATTTTGTGTATGTCATGTTAATTTGTGAGAGTTATTTATAGATATAACATTTTTCTTATTTTTTTTCTTTTATGTGCAACACCAACGTTGTAGTTGGCTAACAAACAAAAAGCATAGGCCATAGAACTTTACCTATCACAAAAATTATATCAGAAATGCTATTTGGACACTCATGCATTGATGCATGGTATTTTATCTCGTGTTATTATAAGGTAGTGTTTGTTAACTAAGATATGAGATAAAAAATGTAAGATATGGGAATCATTTAAATTTTTTATTATTTTTAATGTGTTTGTTAAATTTATCTGATTATCTCTGAAAAAACCATCACATGACTCTTTATATGACTTGTTACAGATAAATTTATTTGATATTTTACAAATAAATATAAATTACGTATATGTCCTTGTATAAAAGCACTTATTAATTGTTCTCTGTTCATCTTCTTCCTCGAAAATTACTATTCATTTTCTTCCTCCCACCATTCGTCTGGCCATCGATCTTCCTTGCCTTTCATCTTCTTCCTCACCATCGTTGGTCTTCTTTTCCTCTTCGCTTCACTGTTCGATGACCGCTAATCTTCTTCCTTAGTTTTCTGCTCGTCCATCCACTAGTATTTCTTTGATCTTTTTCTGATCTCTATGGTTTCATCAATTTTCCTTTGTTTGCTGGTCTGTTTTTTTATTTTATATTTTATTATTTTATGTTTTGGCCATTTTTAATTATTTAAGTGAAATTATTGTAATTTCACCATAATTATTTCTATTTTTTAAGTTTTTAAATCTATTTTTGAACATGAATTTAAAAAATAAAACATTATTTTAATTTTTATTTCTATTTTTTTATTTTTGATAATTCACATTAATTATAAAACACAATTTTAATCATAAATTTGTTGTTAATGTTAACATATAGTTTTGAATGAATTTTGTAATAAATATATTTTGATAAAAAAAAAAACTCTTATTTTGATGTTTATCATATACATTTAACAAACATATAAAAAGAAAAAGTACAATTCTCAATTAATTTTAAAAAATTTAACAAACATTCTGATAGCAATTTTTGAATGCTTTTCAATTTTATCTTGATATTCTCTTATTTTGTTCATTTTAACAAACTAATTAAATGTATAATATATGAATACATGAGTATTACTAAAAGTGTCAAAATTAAGCGTTTTAACTACCATTTCCAAAATATTTCATTTTGCAATATTATGCACAGTATATACTAAATTTAGATATAAAAATAAAAAAGATTTAAAATGATATCACATAAAATGTCATTAAATGCCATAAAATTTAAAATGACATCTTTTAATTTTCTTTTGGATCCAAACTCAACCTATTATGCTAAAAGTTTCCATCTTTCCCATACATATAAACCTAATAGTTATCACATAGACATAAGACATGTAACTATATCGTTTTTAACCATCATGGATCAAGAGAGAGATAAATCTTACGATTTGACGACACCTATAGTCGGCAAGATGCCTATGAGACACTAGTTAACAAGTGTAGTGTACACATATTTGAAAAAACTTACTTATTTTCACTCACACCTTCGCACTCGATGAACAGTCTCCATTCGATCCGAAGAAATCTTTGCATGTTTTCGTTACCTTTTGAGAGGTCTACGTTCCATGAAAATTGTCTCTTTTTCTCCTTTCATAATTTTCTTACGATTTATTAAAGGGCCATGTTTATGGAGACAGTGAAGTGGACCATTTCAATGACACAAAAAATATATGTAATAATGATTAAATTGAATATATCATCAGTATGGCTCAAATGCTACTTCAATAGTTTAAAATCCTTTTTGTGTTTTTAAATTTTAGAGTTCAACTCTTAAACCATCTTTCTTGATCTAAGCTCATATGGTTAAAAAGAGTGATATTTACGGAATTTATCATTGTATATTATGATAGAGTTAAAGTGATAGATTCTTCTTTTTAGCTAAAAAAATAAATAAATAAATAAAATCAAATATTTTTAATAAAAATTAGACCTTTATAATCGTGCTTAAAGAAAATTGTATGCTAGTCACTTCACCTCGTTTATTTATTTTTATTTTTTTAAAAAAAGGTTCAGTATCGTTACTATTTTAAAGTCTTTTTCTCCAAAGGGGAGTGTTTCGTCGTGGGGTGTGATTTTGGCAGGGTCGGACAAATGTAAAGACTCTCGTTTTCTTTCTCCAACTAAAACCAAATGTACTAGATAACGAATAGGGTAGGGTTTGTCCTCAAGAGCATAGTCAAGTGGTAAAGGGGTAGATTGAAAGCTTGTGTGAAGGTTTTTAGTGTGGGTTCAATTTTTGGAGAAGTAGAATATTTTTTTTTTTGAGGAAAAATCTTAGGAGTGATATTAGTAGTCTTAAGGTCTATCATGTTAGTTATTTGAGCACATCTCTTAATTTATTTTTTTAGTGTAATTTTAAGAGTAGGGTGGTTGAAAACGCAAATAATGGACGTAATTTAAAAAAGAAAAGAGAAGCGCCCCGGGGGGGGGGGGGGGGTGTTGGCCAAATTACAAGACATGTAGTCTCATCACTTATCATCAATGATGATGATGATAACCCTATCCTCCTCCTCATGATGGATGATGTGATAAATGCACCCATATATGAGTTGACACGTATCTCCCTCAATGCCCTGCCTGCCTGCCACCCACTCCATTGATGCCTATGTGCCGACCACTTTATTTTATATTTTTTCTCATATTATTATTATTATTATTATTTTCTTTTATATATAAATAACTACAACAAATTAATATCATTATCCGGTGGTAGTTGTTGAAACCGATCACCACCACCATGTCTATTTCAGGAGAGGATAAGAAGTCCATTTGGTAGTTTTTTCCAACCCCAACTTGTCCAAAACCTCACCCTCCTGCTGCTGCTGCTGCTGCTGCTGCAAGGAGGGGGGCCGAACTTATATAGTCACTAACAATATTATTATTATTATTATTATTATTATACAGTCAGTCAAATATTACTACCATATCATGTAAATAATCAGATCTCCTCAACTCATGGGTCGGTCCATCTTAACAAGACACGGAGTTTGAATTTAGATGTAGATCAAGTCAGATCTTTTATCTGAATTTTGTATACTCTTTTAATTTAGATTTCAGACTTAAATTTAGAGTCGTGAGTACCCACCCATTTACCTTAACTCAAATCTGAGCATTCTTTTAGAATTAGTGTCGCTTTTAAATAATATTTAAAAAATATATAAAAACCTAAAAAATAAAAAAATAAAAATGTGTAATTGGGTCCATGCATGATTGCCCATACCCATAGCCGTACCCGTATGACCCACTACGCTACACACTGCATATTCCCCCCCTAATTATTGGATGGAGGCCCAGTCAGTCGGTCCCAACAAAATATATATCATCATTAAAGATAATAATTCAACAATGATATTTATAATTTTTTTTATTTTTTAAATGTAAAGTTGAAACGTTACACAAAAACAGACAATCTGAATCTAAGCGAGTTCATTAATTCCTCCACTTCTGAGCCAACTCAGTCAGCAACTTCGTGGACTCGCCGTCGCGGCTCAACATCATTCCGGCGGCTTCCTTTAAATCTCGCATCCGGCTACGAATTTGCTTGCTCTCTTCCCCCTGGAGCAGGCCCTTCACGACTCGGGCGATCTCGGCGGACCCGATCAACCCATTCTCCCCGGCTCTAGGCCGCAGCGCCACTTTCAGATCCTCCGCTAGGATCACGGCGTTCATCTTTTGCTCTGCGTAGAGCGGCCAGGTGATCAGAGGGACGCCGTTGACGACGCTCTCCAGAGTAGAGTTCCAGCCGCAGTGAGAGAGGAAGCCGCCCGTCGAGCCGTGGCTGAGGACTTGGGGCTGCGGCGCCCAGTTCGGCACCACCAACCCGTACCCTTTGGTCCGGTCGATGAACCCGTTTGGCAGGAACGCAAACGGGTCGTTTTGGCTATGGGCGCTGAAGAACGAGGCGTTGGCTACTTTGTCATTCGGGCTTCTCACCACCCAGAGAAATCTTTGTCCGCTCATTTCCAAGCCGAGAGCCAGTTGATGGAGCTGATCGAATGACAGGGTCCCACCGCTCCCAAATGAGATGAACAGCACGGAGCCACGTGGCTGCTCGTCCAGCCATCTCAAGCACTCCGACCCGTCGACCCTCCCTCCGGTGGGACCCATCTGAATGAGCGGCCCGATCGGGTAAACCGGTGGCTTACCCGGTTTCGGCTCCTGCAAGTACTTAATCGCGCCGGGCTCCAAGTCCTTGAAGCTGTTCACCATAATGCCCTCCGCCATTCTGTACCGTTTCCCGTGGTGAAGAACCCATTTGTAGGCCTCGTCCTTCCGGTCCTGAAGCGGGTCCAGGAGATCCGACCCATGGAGCGGGGTGGAACCCGGGATCCGGATCGGGTCGGGCGAGTCCTTGTACTCGCAAGATATCTTCCGATCGAGCTCCGGCAAGTAGAGGATTAACGACAAGTTCATGGCGGTGGAAGGGAAGAAGATGTACGGAGAGAGGTCGAGTTCCTCGGCGATATCAAAAGCGTCCGTGCCAAAGAGATCAACCACCAAGGAGACCAGCCGGGTGGTCTTGGCGAGCACCTCCAAGACATCCCGGAGCGGCGGCAGAGAGCGGGCCACCGTGACGGAGATGCGGGTCTCGATCCGGACGTCGTCGGGCAAGTCGTCGAGCCTGACCGGAGGGAGGAGGAGGTGGGTCAAGCCGTCGGGAAGAGATTCGAGGAAGGCTCTCTGTGCTCTGGAGAGTGGGCCGTCGGTGGGGATGATGAAGGTGGCAGTGAAGCGGTGGTTGGCGGCAAGGCGCTTGGCGAACTCGACGAGCGGAATAAGGTGGCCCATTCCCGGCGATGGCAGGATGGCTATGTGTGGAGTCTCCTGCTGATCCATTGATGAATTCTTCTTTCTTCTTCTTCAAAATTTATGGTGTTGGAAGTAAACAGAGATCAGTATCTATGTCGAGAGAGATAGGGGGGGGGGGGGGGGAGAGAGAGAGAGGGGGGGAGAGAAGTTTAAATACTTGTAAGGATGAATGGCAATGGCAGTGGCGGTGGCCGGTGGTGGGAGCTTTAGAGAGGGAGGTGCATATCTTGTAGAGTTGATATTTTTTTGGAAAGAGAATCAGTCTAAGGCGTGGGCAGCCTCCCGTGTGTTGCTGATGTCACTTCCTACGTATACCTTACGTCATCGGCTTCTAGACATCATGGGTCCCCTCCCCACATAGTTAATATGTCATCATGACATCCCCCTCTCCCTCCCTCCCATGCTACGGCACATAGCCTATTAAATATCTCGGAAATAATATTTTGATATTTAATTATAATATTTTTAGGAAATTTTGTGTATTAATATATTAATATGTGATACATTAAAACATTGATATTATTATTAAATATTCAAATAGCTTTTCTTAAGTATTTATCAATGGAATTGCTTAAATTAAATAGGTTATTTAAAAAAAAATAACTAAATTTATTAAATAGATGTTTAAACCAAACAAATTAAAAAAATTAAACCAATCAAAAAACAATAAAGCAAAATTTTGATAAAAAAATGACTTTATTTTTTATATTTCAATCGATTCAAATATTTTAATTTTTTTAATATAAAAATTGAATTAAATTAAAATAATCAAAATATTTAAATTTCAAAATTGAACTATACCGAACCAAAATATAAATTCGACTGAACTGAATCAACAATTTCGATCTATTTGATTTGGTTTTTTCAGTTTAACCTAAGGGTGTGTTTGATAAGGGTGGAAAATGAGGGTAGAATTCATTTTCCACCCAAATTCTAAAAAATTCTATCAAACAGTTTTTTCTTTCCATAGAAATTCGAATTTCATTTTAGTTCAAAAAGTTTTTTTTTTTTTTTTGAAATCAAGGAATTGAAATTCCTAGGAGATAGGATGAGAATTGGAATTCCATGGAATTAAAATTCCACTCTATTTTCCATCATCCAATCAAACGCACCCTAAGTGTTACTCACTTCTAATTGCATATAATGGGTTGCCTAAACTATTGTGAATAATTTATGAATCATATATCATGAAATTTTTTTTGATAATATAAATTTATGTATAATTAATATTTAAAATAAGGTCTTTCTTCTACTTATTTTGGCACCTTAAGTCTTCAATCCCCCAATTATGATAATTTAAGATTTAAATCTTAAAATCAAAAAAAAAAAAAAAATCTCAAATTAAGAGTAAGCATTCAGCCAATTCAATTACTAAACGATCATATTGCTCAAAACAAATTGTCCACGTTTGGATTTGATCGACCGTGATTCATTTTGCCCATTTTGAGAAATGAATACGAAAAGAGGAAAGAAAAGACGCATCAAGGAGATTTGAATGGTTCGGTCAGCGCTCCGGCGGTTAGCACCTGCAAGCACTCCGACCCCTGAGTAAGTAAGGGAGTACGCTGTGTATTAGCAAGTCAGAGAGTGAGAGCATACATTGGCTCTAAAGAGAGCCAGTTAAATTTAAGAGGAGGAGATATTCTTTCCACATGTCTTGTGCTTTTGCAAGTGATGAGACTGTATACCAACGTCGGTGAGGTTTCCCAGATGGCAGCATGGCGTTGACTGATCCCTCATTAATGTGGATAGGGATTTGAGACGGACGCACGAATACCCAGTAGAAACTGCAATAATATTGATGCAAAATGGTATGGGGCTAGGATGGGACCGTCATGGCCCAAGATATGGGCAGAGAGAGGCCAAATTGGGGCCCAAACAGCCCAACTAGAATGATACCTAGCACATCATTATTCTGCGGTCTCCATGCTTATACGAGCTGATTAGTTGGTCTGCGAGCTGATAGCGTCGTTGGGAGCTCGAACTAAATGATCTCATTGTCTACGAACTGAGAGTGTCGTTGAGAACTAGCATGGTTCGCGATTGGAGCTCGAAGTTAGATGTCGTGCGACCTGGAACTAACAACCTCGAGCTCGGGCTCATTGAGTCTCAAGTGATTGGGCCGGCCTGCAGGATCGAGTCTAACCCGCTTCATGCGAGGAGAAAATACATATAACACAAATAGATCAAATTAATGTCAATAATCAAATCAATTTGATCGAATAGTACAAAAATGATGTGATTTTTTATATTTTGGTACTATTTTAATTTTTTGGATACAAAAAATAAATAAATTCAAAATAATTAAAATTATGAAACTTAAAACTAAATCCACCGAGTTATCATCTTGAACCAGATCTGACAATTGCATTTACCAATTAAATTCCATCATTTTAGTTTTAGTTTTACTGAAATGTTCCTCACCTCTGTTCAAACAGACAGAGCAATAATGAATGAAGTGGGTGTTCCAAAGGTGGTTGTCAATGTCAATGGAGCTGTTTTTAATGCCTAGTACTACTACTACTAGTACCAGCTGTATTTACAATGTGCCACAAAGCATCTTAGCTTTATGTTCATTATTTACAACTTTTAAGCTCATTTTCTTTGACATGTAATATTTTATAATAAAAAATAATTTTTATCTAACAGATTTGAAAAGGAAATACTAGTTTTTTTTTTATTTTTTTTAGTTATGAGATTGAAGCTAAATTGGTCAAACTTATATATTTTTTTAATTTTATATAAAAAGCCTCTCCCTCTTAAATTTCAAAATTAATCTATTAAATACTTAATATTTATAATTTATACGTATTGATTACTTAATTATCTAATTAACACTAAACATATAATATAGGTTTTATTAATTATGTAAAAATAAATCTACAAAACACCATACTCAACGACTACTAAATTACATACTCAATAATAGATAAATCATGAGTCGTCAATTGAAGCAAAGATGGGGGGGGGGGGGGAATGATAGGTCAATTGTAGGTTATTGTTGGAGCATGAAGAAAGGAAAAAAGTGGGTTGTCATGACTCCAGAGTCAGAGTAAAGAGAAAAAAAAAAAAAGAAGATAAGTTGATCGTTCGTCGGAACAAAGAGAAAATGTTGAGATCGATCAAAACAACGATAAAAGATTGATGAAGTTGATTGAGCACACCTTAGTATAGTTCCAATGCATCTAAGTCCACACACATGAGGAGATATCTATTGACGAGGATCTCTCTCATCAATTATGACAATTCTCGCAAATACTCATTTGATCTCTCTTATTTGACCTCTCCCATCTTACGCGAGCCTTCTTCGAGTGGACCTTTATCTCCTTTTTAATATTACATCAAGCTTTCGATAAATACATCTTCTTTGGATAATGAAAATAAGATATATTGATTGATGTTTAATCATTATTTTTAAAATAATAATTAATGTTACCCTTTTTAACTTTTAATCTAAAGTACTATGGACTTCTTGATATTATTATTTGTCAAATAAATATTTTTATCTATATACTTATATGTTTTTAATTATAGTCATTTAAATTTTTCGTTTTTCCATTACACTTTTGTATCTATATTTTTGAATCAATTTAACTCATGTATTTTGACATTTATTTCGTGTGATAATCTAAACTTTTTATTATTTCAATTATATTATTGTACTTATATTTTCAAGTCAATTTAACTCTTGTATTTTGATATGTAAAAAAATAAAGTGAGATGAATTAAATCTTTTTTTTATACATAAAAATATATAAATTAAGTTAACTAAAAAATATATGTATATTAGTGTAATCGAAATAATAAAAAATTTAAATTATTACATAAAAAAGTCAAAATATAAAGATTAAATTGAATCGAATATGTAAATTTAAGAATATAATTAAAATAACAAAATGTACGAAAGTCATCACACAAAAAAATGTAAAATTATGTATCGATTTGGTGTATTATTATTAAATACATGAATGATTGAGAGAGACAAAATTCAAATTAAAAATTGAAATTATTAACATAATGAGACTTATTATATAGTGACATATTACATTGATGGATTGTGACGCTATTGCTATTGCACATGTGGGTCGGTGAATCCAATCCATTCCATTCGGCCACCTATGACCATACATCATAATATTGGGTGGCTCTTAGCAGTAACATAGGAAATAGTGGCCTGTGCTCATTAAATGCTGAGGCCCACTTGAGTTGTCCGCCAACTTTTCAAAAGACTTGCCATAAAGTTGTAACGTAATAAAATTATTATGTAAATGTTAAAAAGTAAGATATATATAGTCAATACACCACATCCAAAAATAAGATGTGTTTATTGTGACAGGTGAGAAATATTTAAGTTTAACATAAATGATTGAATGGATTGAAATTATTTTTTTGGTTTAGTTTAAAGCAAGGGTCGGTACGGTTTAATTTTTAAATTTGATAATTTTAATTATTTTGATTAAATTTAATTTTATGTTATAAAAATTAAAATAATCAAACCGATCAAAATGTTAAAAAATATTTGTTTCTTCAATTATTTCAATCTTTTGATTTTGGGATTTTTTCAATGTTCGATTTGTTCAACCGATTCAATTTAATTTTTGACACAAATTTGATTATTTCAATTACTAAACTGATTGATTACTCATCCCTATTTATATATATTTAAAATTATATTTACTATTAATGACAATAATTAAGAAATAATAAATATATATTTTTAAATAATATACACTAAGGCAGTGTTTGGTAACGAGAAAATAGATTAAAAAATATAGAATATAGAAAGTATTATAGATAAATTTTTTTTTTTATTATATTTATTAAATTTATCTAACAATTCTTAGAAAAAAAATTACATGACTTTTTAACTAAATTTTTTTAATTAAATTTATCTTTTCTCTCTTTTAGATAAATTTATCTTTTGACCTTATAGATAAAAAAAAAATAACGCATATATCTGTTAGTATATTTTAGATAATTTAATAAAAATTTTAAAATATTTTCTAAACTTATATTAATTATTTTATATCTTGATTCAAAAATATTTTAATTTAATTTTAATATAATTTTAACAAATGCTTTTCTAGTATATCTTATTTTAAAAAAATGTATTTATTATATCACAAATATATATATACGTGTGTATAAAAAAACCAATAATTAGTAGCTGACAGCTGGCTTTACTTTACCCAGTAATTATTGCTAAGAGTCGTTGTTGAAGTCTTTTTTGTCACCTGGGTGGGGTTTCTTTAGGGACAATAATTGCATGGTGGTGTAATATTTAAATTCTTTTATATATTAACAAATCATTTTATGAAGTTTATATATTTTTATTAATTTATAAAAAAATAATATTTGATCAATTTTAATAATAAATATTATTTTTCCAATACTCTTTATTTTATGATACTTATTGTAGATATTTGGTTCAGATCCATCGCTTAGGATATTTGGTCTTTATTCGAATTTGATAAAAAAATAAAATTAATTTTTACAAATTTGTTGAACATAACTATAATTTAATCATAGTTGATAAAAAAAAATAACATTATTTGGTCGACTCAAATTAAAGAATCTCATCTAATTTGGTCTTTTGCTCAAATATATTTTAATTTTAACTAAATTTATATTTTGTTATATAATTAGTCTAATTTTTTATTATTTTAATTATATTATTAGAATTATATTTTAAATTAATTTAATCTTTATATTATAATTAGTTCAACTTATTATTATTTTAATTATATTATTAAAATTATATTTTAAATTAATTTAATGGATAATTTTTTTAACTTAAATTTTTTAATATTTTAATTACATCTCTTTATTTATTTTTTTAATTAATTTAATTTTTATTTTTTAACATAAATAAAATATGAAATATATTTTATTATTTTATTTTATTTTTTTAAATATGTTTAAAAATATAAAAATTAAATTAATTAAAAAATATAAATTTAATAATATAAGCAAAATAATAAAATATTTAAAATGTCACATTAAAAGAATAGTCACAGTAATGAATCAAATTGATTCAAAAATTATGTTAACAAAAAAAAAAACAAAACGTAAAAGTTGATGGGAAAAATATGGAGAAATAAAATTCAATGGATGATGGGGACCGTTGATGTTTGGCCGTAGAGCTAACAAATGCGAGGATAACAAAAACAAAAAGTTTATTGAACCAGTTGAATCCAAACACATGGTTAATTAACCTAAAAATAAAGTAAAGAAGAAAGATGGCCAAAAAGCTTCGTAAACAGAGTCATGGCCGCGCCGCACACAGCAAGGTCTGAACTCCTCCTCCTCTATTCTAACTCATTTCCTAGTGATTCTTCCACTTGTTCGCCACCTCGTACAACGCCTTGGTCGAATCGCCGTCTTCGCCCAACGTCTTCACCGCAAACCCCTTCAACTCCTTCATTCTCTGCCTGTACGCGCCGGCTTCATCTCCGGCGATCACCGCCGTCGCCACCTTCGCTATCTCCTCTCGTCCGACCAGCCCTTTCTCGCCGGCCTTCGGCCTCACCGCCACTTTCAGGTCGTCGGTCACCAGCACGGCGTTCATGTTCTGCTCGGCGAAGAGCGGCCACGCAATGAACGGGACGCCGTGGCCGTGCAATATGTTCTCGAGGATCGAGTTCCAGCCGCAATGGGTCAAGAACCCGCCCGTGGATCCGTGCCCGAGGACCTGGATTTGCGGCGCCCAGGTGGTGATCACGAAACCACGATCTTTGGTTCTTTCCACGAACCCTTTTGGCAAGAAAGCCAACGGATCGCTCTGCAGGCTCTCCGCCGTGAAGTACGCGCCGTCGGCGCTCTTGTCCGGCGCCTTAGCTACCCAGAGAAACCTCTGCCCGCTGAGTTCGAGACCTAGTGCCAACTCAGTGATTTGCTCATGGGAGAGGGTTCCGCCCGAGCCGAACGAAACGAACAGAACCGATCTGCTTGGTTGCTTGTCCAGCCACTGCAAGCACTTCGAGCCGTCGGCGCCGCCGCCGGATTCCACCTGGATGATGGGTCCGATCGGGTAAATGGGTGGCTTTCCGGGTTGCTGTAGGGCCTTGATCGGGCCGGGCTCCAAGTCGCGGCAGGTGTTGATCATGATTCCCTCGGCCAAATGGTACCTCTTGGCGTGGTGGAGAAACCATTTGTAGGTGTCATTCTTCCGGTCCTGAACCGGGTAGAGCAGATCTCGCCCATGGAACGGGATAACACCGGGTATCTGAACGGGTTCCTTCATCTCCCTGAACTCGCAGGAAACCGTCTCGTCGAGGGTCTGCAAGTGAAAAAGCACGGACAGAGACATGGCGGTGGAGAGGAAGTAGACGTAAGGAGAGACATTGAACTCTCTGGCGACGTCGAAGGTGTCAGTGCCGAAGACGTCGACGACCAAGGCGGCAAGGTTGGTGGTGGCGGTGAGGGATTTGAGGGCGTCGCGGATGACCGGGAGGGAGCGGGAAACGGTGAGCGAGATCCGGGTCTCGAGGCCGGCGGAGGGAGGGAGGTCGTCGAGGCTGATGGCGGGCAGGATGAGGTGGGAGATTCCGGCGGGGAGAGAGTCCAGGAAAGACTTCTGGGCGCCTGACAGGGGACCGTAGGTGGGGAGGATGATGGTAACAGAGTAGCTAAGCTTCTGGACGAGGCGTTTAGCGAACTCGCCGAGGGAGATGAGGTGACTCATCCCCGGCGACGGCAGAACGGCGATATGAGGCGCTGCTTCACCCATGGCTAAAGTCTTGGCCGGAGATTTGGTGGATATGTGTTCAGTCGGAAGAGATGGACTGGTTTATATAAAAGCCCGTACCCCTCTCAGCTCTCCCATGTTGCAGTAAATGATTAAAATTGTTTTTTTTTTAAAAAAAAAAACAGAATACGAATAACTATTTATTTGTTTTAAATTCAGAACTCAAATTGGTAAGTTTTATTTATTATTGTAATATTACTTTTTTATTTAATTGAAATTAATTCCAAATAATTAGAAATGGATAATAACCAACAATTAATCTTAAATCAAGTATTATGTTAATTAAATAAAACAAAATTTATATTTTTGTCTTTGAAGTTTTACGTTTTTCTTTTATGATCATTTAATTTTTTTTTGATTATATTCATTAAGTTAATTTAATATATTTTATTATAATTTTTTTTGTGTTAATTTCAATTTTTTAGTGATATAAATTGAAAAATTATCATTTTATTTATTCAAATAAAATCATATAAAAAGACAGGTGTGAATTAAGAAAGATGCAGAGGCTGTGGGCCTGTGGCGATGGCTTTTTGGTACCACTTGGAAAGCTAAATTGATGGATTCACGTGATTGCTCCTCCCTCTGGGTTTTCGTCGTCTTGTCTGCTTCACGTGGAAACCAAATTTTTTTAAGAATGTTCTTTAATTCAACACTCTATTACAATATTTATATATATATATATATATGGATGTGTTATATTTTATAAAAAAAATAAATCTTACCCTCAACTTTTTTAATTAGTTCGATTGATTCCGTTTTGAGTCAAATAAATTTAATTTTTTGTTTGCTCTCACATGTGAGCTGCTAATTTTAATAAAGTTATATTAAAATAATAATAAAATATTATTTAAATCAATATATAAAATAATTAAAATAATGTTACGAAAGATTTTATAATTTTTATTAAATTATTTATTAATTTTTTTTAAATATACTAAAAGATACGAGAGTTATTTTTTCTTATATATAATTATTATACTAAAGAGTGTTAGAATGATTTTGATGCTTATAAAAAAAATTATTTTCTTAAAAATTGCAAAAATAATTTTGTTTCCTATAAAATCTATGATCAAGGTATTATATACATTTGTGTATGCAAGTTCTATAACTCTTTCGTATCTAAACATCTTCGATTGACTTAAGATATGTGTCAATCGATCGAAGTAAGACAAAAAATACGTACTTATCTATATAACTTAGGTCAATCGAAGTTTATCTTCAATCGATCAAAGTTGGCCAGAATGTTTTGGTCTCTATTTTCAGTCGATCGAAGTTAAACGATCATCTTTAATTCTTCTTTCATATTTGATGGATACCAAGGGTCATCATTTTTTTTGTACGCTATCACTCATAGTTGACATTTTCATGTATAAAGGTAAAGCTCTCTTTTTAAAATAAAGCTATTTTTAGTTAATTTTTTTGAAGATTCTGATTTGCTCCAACATATGTTATTTTTTGTCTCAATAAAGTTTATCTTCATTTATGCTTTAGGATTGTCCCCTCATCTTTATCAGTTTGACCCTTTGTACAAAGTACTCATATTTTTGTTGATCCTAACAGTTATTAAAAAAGTTAAAGATAAAGCTGATGTATTTTAAAAATGTTTTCAGATTTCTCTTCTCTCCATGTGCCTGTTATTTTTCTTTTAATGGTCACTATATAAGGAGAATCAACTATTCATGATATACAAGTTGAACAAACTTTGAAAAGCATTCAAATAAAAGAGTTTAAGTATTGGTGAACAATTTATTGTTGTTGCTAATTTCTTATTTGATTGAAACTCTTGAGTGTAAGTTTATTATTTACTTACTTTTATGTAAGGGAATCATATGTGCTAGTGTAAATTAGTGTTCATTCTTGTTTAAGTAAGAATTTTCTATTGGTTCTAACTCCAATTAAAAGTTAGAGTTATTATCTCCCTAGTGGAATATCAAGTTCAATCTTGAGAGAGAGGATTAAGTTCTTTGTAGAGTTGAAGCTCTATAAAATTCTCTTATATCTTGTGGTTATATGCTTTATCTATATCCATATTTATTGTAATCTTAATATAAAAGATCACATTAAAAGATTTTGCAACATAAAGCAATAGTGGCAACAGTAATAACCAATATATGCTTATCTTGAAGGGAGAAAAGATAAGCACATTTAAAAAAATTAAATAAGACTTCTTTTTTAGTGATCGCCAAATAAGTTTAAAAAACATATTAAAAAGTACAAAAATCTGTAATGCTTTTATATCTTATATTTTTTAGTATATATCTTGATTAACAAACATTATATAAGAAAAGTAAAATGAAGGAAAAGAAAAGCCTTAACATCTTTCATCTTCCACCCAAAATAAAATTCTAACTTATCTCGTCTTTCACCCAAAATTGAAGATCACATAATTGATGGACACATTACAGAGATCAAGTTCAAATGTTTTCACTATATCACAATAATACTGGAATAGCAATTGACCTGACTTCAACTATGAGGGACATGTTAGATATTGTTACTGTGGTATGAAAGCACCAAGATGAATATCATGGAGTATCAACAATTCAGACAGAAGATTATACTCTTGCCAGGTATTTGTTTACAAAAAAATTATTATTTTTCTTTTATTTAATAAAAGAGTTTAATAAAAAGTTTGTGTGAATAAAAATACTTAATTTTATTTTTGATTTTTTTTTCTTTTCAAATGATGGACTATCTATTTTTTTAGTGACACGATCTTGAGTTTACAGCAAGGTATGTGAAAATAATAAATGAGTTAAGGTTTAATATAAGGACTCTAAAGAATGCAAATAAAGAAAATTAAGAGATGAGCTTTAGGGTGAGAGATGAAGGTGATAGTAAAAAGATTTGAAGATTTTGAAGTTGAAGAGAAAAGAGAAGCATGAAAGAGATTAATGTAGCAAATACATGTCGAGGGTGTATGTATTGATTTTATGTTTATTGTGTTTATAGATTATATTTATATTTGTGATAGTTTTTCAAATCGATTGAATAATTATATCAAGAATTTTACAACTCAGGGCAAACTTTTGACATGTTTAGAAAAATTGTTAATTTTTTTAAAAATTCAATCAATAGATTTGGCAATCTATCAATAGTTTGATGAAAAGATCAACTATTTTATCAATAGGTTGATAATTTTGAAAAAAAATTAACATATTACAGTAACAGTCGGTATTTTTTGAATTTATACAAAAGTTACAGAGAGTGAAAATTTTCTATTGACAATTCAAAGAATGCTTGACTCTTTTGCTCTAAGGTTAAAATTGATCGACTCTCTTGACAAAAAGGTCAACCTTTTTTGTTTGATTCATCAATCCAATTTCTAAGGCACAAAATAATCGACAATTTATCTAATATAATCGATAGTATTGCCTTATATTTTAAATGAGTGTGTATAATTTTAAAAAGATTTTGACACGCCCCTCTAAACTTGGTTTGATTTAAAAATAAATATTCTTTCATTTTTAATACTATAATACTCCTTCATTAAATGTAATATAAAAAAAAGAATATCACATTTAATATGATATAAAAATATCACATTCCATAAGGCGAAAGCAACTGTTTTGCTAAAATATCAGAATTAGCACTTTTGATAATAAAAAAATTAACGTCAAAGTCATGTGGTCTCAACTATATTGCAAAATGTTGAGATCTCAGCAGCCGATGTCTCTTGATTTTGACATATTTGGCGTGCAAGTGAAATAAATTAGGACGGCCAAGTTCATTAATAATGACACATTAATCTAATATTATTTATATATATTTTATTTACTTAGGGTATCCGAGCCTCGCTTGATTAATTTCTAAAAACAGGTGACTCTCTCTTTAATATAATCTTTCAAATAAATTCAGATATCGTTACAGACTTTACGCACTCAAAATTAAATATTTAATTTAGATCATATGAAATTTATTTTTTAACTTTAATGTTGCTTTTTAACTAGTTAGTGTCTTCTAAATTCCTACAGTGATTCAAATTCCATTATTTCGTGTAAGACTGTGTGAAGGATATTTATATATTATTAGTCCTTGGAGTTTCGTGGAATCCCCTACTTATCGACCAGATTTCGCCGCCAAGATGGTGACAACTGACAACAATTGTTTTTATTATTTCGGCGGTTCTAGCAACTCTTCTAGATCCTTTCTTTATTTAGTATTAATTATGTGATTAATTTAAACCTAAGTTACTTCAAGAATGACACTTTATTCTTAATTTCACAAAATTACTTAACCAATGTAGTATTTTATTACAAAATGGACAAGCGATGAAAATTGCGTTTCCAATATTTTTTTTAATATTTCTTAACATTTTGGAACAGGAAATAAATATAAGGCATAAATATACTCCAAAATTTTTATTTATAGCCATTTGACCCCTTAACTTCAAAGTGGTCTTGTCATATCGCTAAATTTTATTTTTTTTACAATCACACATCTTTCTCTAGAATGGGTGCATGTGAGATGCACGTGTTACGTCTACAGGTTGCTGGCAAGAAAAGTGGAGATGAGTCGGTTGACTAAGAAGAGACACGTGATGGCTTGGTAGGTTGGTCAACCAAGGCGAGAACAACAATTGTTGGGTTGGTTGGCGACATAAAGAATGAGGAAACAAAGGTTGGAGGTGGGAGGACAACGATTGATTGACGGAGCTTTTTTGAGTCAACGACTAACAAATGTTCACCATTCATGTGCCGACGAAAGACCTTTGTTTCCTCTTTTCTTGCCTCGTCGACCAATCTACTAAGCCATCGAGTCTCTCGACTTGGCCAACCAACCCATCGACTATTGATCTTCTTAGCTGGCAACCCACTTTCCCTCACCTTAGTTAGTGACCTGTGTCTTCCCTTTCTCGAGTGACCAACAGACAGAGCGCATATATGTTATGCACACCTATTTAAAATATCAAGTGTGTGATTATGGCAAAATTAAAAGTTCAATAGCATAATATATTCGTTTTGAAATTGAGATGACCAAATGGTTATAAGAGATAAATTTGAAGGTATATTTATGTCTCATGGCTAAGAAATATTTTAGAAACTTTGAAAACAACACCATTTTAATGTTTCGATCTCAAATGTGAGTATTCCTCTGAAGTTGAAACTCATTTGCATAGTAGAGGCGGACGTGAAACACATACAAGACAGACAAAGCGTTATAGATTTAACACTTTATATTATTTTAATCAAACAAATTAAAATAACAAAAGATTTAAACACATTTTGTTTGATTACAATGCGTGATTCGAGAAGGTTCCAAGGAGACAAAGGCAAGATTTATGGATTGTAGTAATGTAATTAATCTTATGGGTTAATTAATGCTAATAAAATATATTTTATTGTTAGTTTAATTATTAATATTATTTAATTAGAAACAGGGTCCCACACGTGCCCTTATTCTACAATCTTAACCGGCCGATCACCAAACTAAGGTTATTAAATTAGGCCACGGGAGAATTAAATAATTAATTAAATACAAGTCGAACATGGTCTCATTAGTTGTAACCAATTTGATAACTTGAAGTCTTGAATTTTCTAGAACCACGTGGATTAATTAATTTCATTTGGAACTAAAATTATACGTAAATTTCACTCAATCTGTTTAAATATTTTTACAAAATTACAGCTCTATGGCTATATTTTAAAAATTATACAGATAAGCAGATACTCATTTACAATGAGGTTAAGTTCGATTGAGAGCTTACATTTTGAAGATTGCATTGTTGATATAGTTCAACCTTTCAAATGAAATTTATGGAAATAATCAGCTCAAATATTTAAATATATTTAAATAGAGTAGAGGGGTATCTAAAAAAATAATAAATTCATCCAAAAAAAAAAAGAAAAAAAAAGGAGAGTGACGCGTGGCACCTTCTTATTAGAAAAAGGCATGTGTCACCCCTTAATCAAATTGTAATGAAAAAAGGTTATTTAAGAACCTTTCTTTAATTTCATTGTGCTAGAGTTAATATATAAAATAAAATTCAATTTTTGTGCTGACGTGGGCAATGACTCAATGGGTCATGACCAGTTCGAGTCAAGGACTAATAATTAAGAACTTATGTCAAGTCATTGTGATGCTATGAGCTGTAATTTGTGAATCACCGTTGATGACGAAAGTTAGTGTAAATTACACTTTGACCTCCTTAATTAGGTTTACCTAACTAGAAATGTTATCTAGTTGAGATTAGAATAGGAGATGATTTATATTATAACAAATTATTTCGATAAATTTATTAAATTATAATAGTAAATATTAAATAACCTCTTAATAAAATAATAATTAAATATGATGTGATATTCTTATGGTATTTATATATTGATATATTTTATTTTATGTTATCGATATTCGAGAATTGGCTCTTAGGTCAAACCTTATTTGGCTATGGCCAGCTAAAGAGGTTATGCTTGGCCATAAAACTTTTAAATGGGTTTTTTAAAGCTCGAATAGATAAATCTTTCATAAGTTCACTACTTAATGTATCTCGCTTAAAGTTAGATTCTTAAAATTTGACAATAAGTCTAGATCTCAAAAAATTTATGATATTTTTGTAACCTTTAAAATGATGTTCTGTAAGAATAATCTTAATCTTCTTAATTTATTTAGAATAATAATAATTCGAAGCTATTGCTCAATTAAGAGAGTTAATCTTTATCACAAGATTATCTCCACGAAGACCTTTCTTTTCAACTAAATAAAAATAGTAACAAAATAAAAAAACACTCTATCTTAATATTGTGATATCTATAGTTTATTTTTCTCTATTTTTTTTTTCTAACTTAAGTAATAAAATAATTATTTCATAAAGTCTCGATTTAATCTTATTATTTCTCTGTTATAACTCGTTGTTATTTTTGCAAATAGAGTAAGGATTTGATCGATTGATACGGCATCTTCCTACTAACTATATTGATGGTTGACTTTAAGTATTATTAAACACATTAATTAATACACGATTATTATTATTAAAAATGTCATAAATATATATATCTAAATAACATTTTAGAAAATAAAAAAGCCTTGTTAATTTAGAGAAATACATTAATCATTGAGCTGTCAGATCTAGAAGCTTGGGTGTAAAGATATGAGATATCAGCTGGTTTATTTTATTTTATTGAATTGTTTATGAGTGGTGGAGGGGATTTGGTTGGGAATGGCAAATTGGCGACGGGACGGACCCATGTGGTGGTGGAGGAGGCGGCACGTGACCCGCGTCCATTTAAAATACTAAAATAATTTATAATATCAATCTCCAAGCCCTACAAAACAAAACAATGTGAAACGAATATTCTTAAAGATCCGTTGTGAGTGTGTATCCGTTACGATACTTAATTTGGTTTGAAGTTGGAATTTTTCCATTGATTTTGGCATGGGAACAATGACCTACCCCAACCTATTTAAACAACCTAAAGGTTTGGTCTTGTTTGAAATAAGAAGAAAATAAATTTGAGGTTTGGTCAGTAGAAGAAAATAGATTTGATAAAAATAAATAAATAACAAAAGGTTAAAAGACACTAAACTGATAGTGAGAGAAAGTTAAGGGTAAAAAACCTCAACTAATGGGGTATATAATAGACTAATAGAGTAATTTTAAATTTGACAAAGTGAATAAAAACTCATTCCTTATTTTATGTGAATTAACTGACTTTAATTAAATTAGACCGACTCAAAGAGAAACGTGCTGATGAAGGCACTACCAAATATGGTAAATGAAGGAACTAAAAAAAAAATGAATTATATCATAGTTGATCGTACTATGGGCTAGCCCACACGCCCATTGCACGAGTGGAATGCCCACAAAGTCATGTAAAAAGGCCAACTTGAGAGTGACGCAATATTTTTGTAGGGTGAGGATTTAATTTTTTTCTTTCACATCAATTTTTGTAGGGTGAGAATTTAATTTTTTTCTTTCACATCAATTTTTTTTCGAGAGATTTATTCAACAATGACTTGAATTTAGAAAATAATTGTTAAAAATGTACTTATCGTGGTCTCTACTTTTACTTCATCCTTTTTAATTCACTTTCACTATACTTGAAATTTCGTTTTGTGTTTTGATTCTTCACTAGAAAGAAGTTAGGAATTAAGACTATTTATGTTATTATCTTATAATAATAATAGGGTAAAGTGAGTAATGGACCTAATGGTCACTAATGGCCCAAATTCCAATTCCAACAAGGTTAAATGCCTCAATAGGGCCTAAGGCCCAAAGCTCATCAATCAACTGGGACCAACACTAGCCAAACAAATTTGAATTACCTTTTCTTTTAGTATATTCCTATTATTATTATTTGGATTAATTTTAAGTTAATTTAATTTAGTGAAGCTCTTGTGATTGGTGGGTTCTCTAGTTCTTGATATTTGTGGCAATTTAGATTTAATTTAAGACTCAAATTTGATGAGCTGTGAAGGTTGAACTTACTTGAAAGTTTGCACTAGTCTAATACTATTGAAACAAATACAAGGCAGGTCCATGCTCATATCTTGCTCGCCCAACTATCTAAAATATCAAATTCAACTATGGACTTAGCTATTTGGATAGAATCGGTCTAGATAGAATTGTCCTTTTTTGTCATTTCAATTATTGATGTTAGGATAAGTATGTCATTTAATATTTTATTTACCAACAATACCATCTCTAGTCACAAGTCAAAATTTCATCATCTCTCTTCCTTGTTAAATTTTATTCTCTCGTCTGATTTAATGAATTATTAGAATCCCAAGAGTCACAATGACTTTCTCCAAGAAGTTATTATGTGCTTCATTATCTCTTACTTTATTTAATGAATTTTAACAATATCAATATTAACAATGACTTTCCCTAAAAAGTTATTCTTGCTTTTTCTTCGTCCAAGTCCAACCTATATTTCTTCTCTATCCTATGTTTCTTCTTCATCCAACCTCTATCTCCATATCTTTCTCTCTATCTTCTTCTTTTTTTTAGAGAATTATGAAAATAAAAAACAAGAAGAAACAAAGACTCTATGTTGTGTTTAAAGGTATGAGACTTGGAATTTATTCAACTTGGGAAGAATGTACACCATATGTGCTTGGTTTTAGGGGCAGCTTATACAAGTCTTTCAAAAGTAAGGAAAAAACTGTTGAAGCGTACCAGGCTTTCTTTTAAGGAAGGTTGAATGAAAAAACATTTTCCAATGACATTGGTGTTGATTTTGTCCATTTTATGGTTGAGAATTGTAAATGAAATATAGAAAAAAAAGAAGAGGTTCTATGTTGTTTTCAAAGGAAATCGACCTGGGGTATATTCTAGCTGGGATGAATGTGCACCATATGTGATTGGTTTTAGTGGAAGTTTATACAAGTCATTCAAAACTGAAGATGAAGCTGTTGCTGTGTTCTATGCTTTCTTTGATGGAAATCAGAATGATGAAGGAAGTTCCAGTGTTAGATCTATTGATACTTTTGTCTCAGATTTAAATATAGACTCTGGTAATACGGAGGACACTTATGCATATAGCAGCTTAAATTTGTTCATTTTAGGATGTATATTTGGATTAGTTTTTGGTTTTTTAAGTGGAATGTTATTTTGAAAAATTGTCATTGATGTAGTGATTTATGTTACAAATTATTTATGATTAAGTGCTTGAAACAAAGAAGTTTGCTCGAATGTATGCCAAGCTATTATGAAATTGCTGTTGCGATGGGATTTGATGAATGGCTGGTATATATAGAAGTTTAGAAATTGTTATACATTTAGCTTCATTTCTGTTTTGATAGTTGATAGTCTTTAAGTTATAATGGTTTTTGTTGTCAATGCATTATTTGAAACACGAAATAGTTACAGTAGTGGCATTCCAAATGTCTAGACGAACTTCATCCTTGATGGCAATAATGAAGTCTGCTTAAGGGAGCGTTTGGGAAAACTTCATCGTTGATGGGGTTTGCCCGGACTGTAACACCCCGTCTCGCCAGGCGTGTCACTATAAGGGTATTCTCGAGATTTTTTTTTTTCTTTTTAGTTCAACACGTGCAGTGTATCAAGAACTATCTTCACATGCAGATACAAATCCCGAGAACCCCAGACTTGCCCGTTTAACTATCAAGATCAATAATCTTAAACTAAACGAGACATAATACAATGCAGCGAATATATTAACATCAAATATCGTAGTTCTTACATGGTATTCCCTTAACAACATACGTAATACAGATCAGATGACAACTTTGCTACTATACAACTGTTCATTTACAACCTGAAATACATTCTGAAGCCTCCAAATGTTACAACGACTATCAAACTAAGCACCATTGGCCCCTAACCGGCCACATCCTAGCCCTCGCAGCAGTCCCTGGCTGGAACATTAAACGTTCCAGGGGCATAGCCCAAGTTAGATGATAAAACATCTAAGTGACGGTATGAAACAGTTTATGCAATGCATGAGAGACACACGAGCATGGCATACTCAGACAAGTGACAACATGCAAGACATGTCTAACTTGAGAAGTTTCCCTGACATATTTAATCCCTTGAATGCCCCACTGTGACACCCGTTCACTTGGTCTAACGTTAATCCCTCGTGTGCACCGTCGTGACACCCGTTCACCTGGTTTAACATTATTCCCTCGAGTGCCCCAGTGTGACACCCGTTCACCTGGATTATCATTGTCCCACCCTCAAGTAGACCTCATCCCGACCCACACGGACACAGCACCGACACGAAATATCAATACCCCGATGATATGAAAATCACAAGCCATGCACCGACTCTTTTATAAGTAAAAACAGTTGATGCAATATACCACATGTTCAATATGCAAATGATGCCACAGATACATAAGTAAAATGTTTTTGCAGAACAATCCAAGTTCCGGAGGGTAAAACCGCTCACTAGAACTGGTCCCAATTGCGTGTAACCTAAGTTCGGGAGGGTAACACCGCCCACCAGAACTCACTACACACCTTCCAACATATTTTCAAGATAAGGTAAAGATAGAATCAGACCACTCACCTCGAACATATTCAGAACACCTCGAATCTTGTGCCCAACCTCAATTTTCGTGCAACTCCTCAAGTCTTTTAACCAAACCACCTCCTTACACGTCCTCACGCACTGTCCAGGTGCTCTGCGCGTCTGATGCTTCGCGTATGCTTAAAAAGGCCTCTATCCACTAAACCCGAAGCACTCTTGTTTAACACGAACTTCTCATAATTTCGAATGAGAGAATTCTTAGCCATGAACCCCTATTTATAGTTTTTGGAAACTTAGCCACCAAGAAACATATATTCTGCAATCATTTCAAATCTTCCAAAATCTTTTACAATCATTTCAAATCTTCTAAAGATCTTCTGCAATCATTGTAAATCTTCTAAGATTTTCTATAATCATTTCAAATCTTCTAATATCTTTTGCAATCATTGTAAATCTTCAAAGATATTATATAATCATTACCAAATCTTCTAAGAGATTCTGCAATCATTCTAAATCTTCTAATATCTTTTGCAATCATTGTAAATCTTCAAAGATATTATACAATCATTACCAAATCTTCTAAGATATTTTGCAATCATTTTAAATCTTCTAAGATTTTATATAATCATTGTTATCCAAATCAAATCTTATTCAAATCATATCCAACAAAATCTTATCCAATTAAATCTTATCCAAATCTTATCTTATCCAATCAAATCTTATCCAAATCTTATCTTATCCAATCAAATCTTATCCTTAAAGTCATCATGAGCCTTCATCTTATCTCTAACGTCATCATAAGGTTTCATCTTATCTCTAATATCATCATGAAACTTCATCTTTATCACTAAAGTCATTTATGAGGCATTTTCCTGAATTTTCCAAATGCCCCTAGTAAAAAGGTTTCAATAATTACACTTTGACCCGAACTTTTGGGTAATTGCACTTTAACCCTTTTCAATATGGTCCTCGGACTAATTTTTAATTGCATTTTAGTCCCTAAAAAAGACTAATTACGCTAATGCCCCTAATTTTTTCACAAATTCCATTTATACCCTTCATCAAATATTATTTATACCCTTAATAATTTCCCGGGTATTATACGGACGCTTTGTTGGACCTGGATAGCATTAGGCGGACTTAAACTAATATGAAGTTTGACTGGATAGCGTTAAGCGGACTTAAAATAATATGAAGTCCGCCAAGCGAATTTAAACCAAAATGAGGTCCGTTGGGTGGATTTAAACCAAGATTAAGTCCGAAGCGGACTTCAACATTCCATTTCTGATTTCTGTGAACACTAAAATCAGTAACAATATTGGATCTCGACCGGTTCATTTTAAATACCTATAAGTAATACATTAAAATGCCAATGTCTCGGTTTATCAATTAGACAAATACAAAACATTACTCACAAAAGTAAAATACAACCGCTAACTAGAAAAAATAATGAAAATTACAAGAAATCACCATATAATAATACTTACACCTATCTAACTACAAGAAGTAATTCAGGTAGAACACATGCAATTCTCTGATGGCATTTGACAAGTCTTATTGGCCAACTACTTTGCAAGGATTATGCTGTGGGTAAATTACAATTTAATATTCATCATGATGAGTAGTTTTATAAGCAGAGAAATTAATAGAAAAATATAAAGTGGTAAAAAATAACCCACTAGGAGAAATAGAAAGCAAAAAAAGATAAGAGGGGGGGGGGGGGAGACCCACATGAGGTTTTGACTAATCTGGAATATTTTTCGGAACATTCATTTCCATTCACATCCTAAATTCTCACATTTTCCCTCGTTCGCTCATCAAAGGAAACATGAATACAATTGGGTAGCTTGCAGTGTATATTCATTCTATCGTTCATTCATGAAAGGAAATTTCAAACAAGTTGTTATTGTGGGAACAGAAAGTTACAAATTCAGAAAAGGAAATCACGACAATAAATACGCTATGGCTATTGATAATGACCGAAAAATGAGATCAAATGCTCTAACACGACTTAGTCATATTTTCTTCATTGCTACCATATTTTTGTGCGCCACAGTCAATGATGAACAGACTATATGTATGTGTGTGTGTTTTTACACATTACCACAGCATTGATGCGTCTATATCAGGTCATAATAGTTTGCCAACTCCTTTCATAAGCATTCTCAATCTACTACTGGTATAATTAAGTAAAAGATAAATATTTATTCAGTGAATTAAGATATTTGTTGACTTAAGTTTAAGCTATACACACCCACACATAATAAATAAAAGCAATAAATACAATAAATAACCTGGGTATAGTTTAGGGGATTTTTCTGAATCTCAGTTATGGTTATCTCAATGTCATTTGAGTCCTAAATGAGTTGAGCCTTTGCCTTCTATGCTAAAACAACATATTTATTCTCTTTATCAGGACCTGTGCATGAGTTAAACATTCAACTAATAAAATGCTTGCTACCTATTCAAATGTAGTGAAATGTAAATCAAATTTTCAAACAAATTCCCAAGTTCTTGAAACAAATTGGAGATTGTAGATGCAAACCTAACAATAGATATAATGCCCACTGGCCACTACACATACAAAGGAAAAGATAGTTTGTTATATAAAACAAGATACAACAATTGAATTAAAACTAAAGCCTAAGAATACTTACCGAACATCAATTACCATCAATTACTTTACTATATCTATATAGATAATATGCAATTTTCTTTCGAAGGGCAAGGGCATCATCATTTGTCTGATCGGTGACCCAACGATCCTCTCTGTGTCTCATAATGTCATCAATGAATTTTATTACATAGCAGCCACAGCTGTGACTGTATTACAAATAAAAAAAATTCAATGTCAAACCATTAGATGATAACAATTTAATGTATTCAATTGACTTTTGTAATATTTAATTTAAAAGTTGCAATACCTATCCAGTTGTTGTGGAATGTTCACCTTTGCCGGATCAAGTCTCTCTAGCTTCCATTCTTTATATGGAGGCGTAGGCGTGGAGATATGATTGTAATATTCACTGCGCCTCAGGATCGTGGTAGGAGGCTCTCGAATGGCTTCATGAACTTGAATCTGTACTTCTTACTATCTTCAGACCATGCCAAGGAGTTGTAGATGACAATTTTCATCTCTTTTAAACAAATTTTGGCAACGATCCAATGCTCATTCTTTTGAGAAATAAGAACCAAGACTTGCATGTAACAAAATATGTCACGCGCAATTAACTAAATCAATCATTAAAACTAAATACCACTTACGTAGTCAACTCGTTACCAAGCGATGTCTTCACCAACTTTTCCTGAGATATAATCGAGCAGCGTTGATTGGGTTGTTGAGTTATCATTCCCACTGCGGAGGGAATTGAACAACCCCTGAAAGACAAAGGTTTGAAATTTATCACATGCGACATACAAATGAACAAAAAAAATGAGCTAAATGAGATGTGTTGAGCACTCACAAAAAATGATGTTGGCATCACCGCATAGTTGGTATCATATGGAGGATGCTCAGACTCCTCATTTCTCCTACGTCAAAGGCAACACAAAAACATGTCAATCACGCACCCATCCATCCATGACGTCGGTTGTTCTAAATCTTGGAGGTGGCTCGATAATAGATTGAGCAAGAAATCAGTGTCTTGCTTATAATAACCAACAATTATTATTACGGTGATAATTCATTACTAATGTAAATCATAAAAGTACTAGTTATATATACTTACTCGATTTCTTCTTTTGAGTTGATATACTGATTGTATCCCTCTAGGGGGAATAATTCATCGCCCAAGCCCTGTGCACTATAAGGAGATGGACCATCATCTCCTGTCCTTTCTTGCACCGGGGGGAGGGGGATAACAAAGTCGTGTTTATTATTGGATCCAGTTTGACCCCCTCTGTGACATTCTTCTTAGTCCTCTTCCTATACTGTTGCATCGGATCGATGAACGGTGTACGACAATCTTGCGATGGTGCGTGATCACGCGTGGTTCGTCCACCGTCCATAACCACGTCTTCCGACAAATGTTGTTAATTAACTATTATAAGATGATAATACTTCAAAATCATATGTAAATAGGATAAATTTAGGGGCTTACATTTGCTTGGGATGTTCGGTCCTCCTCAGCTAGCTGCTGATCTATGGGGTCAAGGACGGTCGAGATGCATAGCACAGCTAACAGTTCTTCCTGGTTTCTCTCAACTCGCATTAATCGAGCGTCC
Source organism: Diospyros lotus (assembly GCF_014633365.1). Classification (NCBI taxonomy): domain Eukaryota; kingdom Viridiplantae; phylum Streptophyta; class Magnoliopsida; order Ericales; family Ebenaceae; genus Diospyros; species Diospyros lotus. The sequence continues at coordinate 38,184,994 of NC_068349.1, read as the reverse complement.
ATGCCTAACAGAGCTTCTTGATGTCTTAGTACTTTCCTCAACCAAAAATCCATATCTTCTTGATTCTTCTCAAATTGCCTCAACTGAAAGTCTATACTTTACAACAACTAAAGTGCTTGAGTTAGCATCTTGGCCATCTATAAAATGAAAAAAAAAATTAAAAATGAAAAACAATTACAAACAAACAATTGCTCTTCATTCAAAAAATAATATGTAGCGAACATACCTCAGACTCATTATGTCCATGATGCGTACTCCCGGTCAGTTTTGCCTCTAACATCTTATAGCCACTAATAGACCCCTCATCCTCCCCCTGACCACATTCATTTTTTGCACCATCATCCTTGTCTGCCTTGCCTACCTCCACTTCTTCCCTACCTTCCTTGCCTGCATCCTCAGCCCTACCAACCCTGGCTAGATCAACCTCCTGCTCGACTTCCTTGCCCCCAATATAATGATCATGATCATGATCATCACCCCTTCCACCTCTATTTTTGTAAACATCAACACCAACCCAGTGTAGGGGGTGAAATGGCCTCCAAAAGGCCATGTCCCTTTCTACCTTAGTGGGCTCAAGTGTGTGGCTCAATGCTCGTGCCTACAAATGTTATAATAGGTGGTCATATATTATATATTTTAAAAAATAAACAATAATAGGCTAGGTTGGGTTACACACATACCTTATTAAGACATTCATCATAATTAATGTTTTTAGGCCTCTTGCTAGATAACCACTTCCTACATCTAGGTATCATGGTTGCTTCGGGTACTATTTGAGCCCATTTTCCTTGAATCCAGAGAAATGTCTTATTCAACCACCACTGTAGACAAAAAGAAGTTTTATAATAATAAAAAAAATAATCATACACAATAAATGATCTTATGTATTTAAATAGAGTAATATGTTACTGAGTATACCTGAAATGCCGAGACAAATCCATAAATGTTCAATTTCTTTCCAACCTTACAGCTCCGCTTGTCAACCTTAGTAGCCAGACGAAGGAAATACAGACTCTGGATATATATATATGTACCCCACGGGAATGCCTGAAATGCTTCTAAATCTTCAATCATGGTTCACAACATACCAGGCACATTTTTATGCTCATCGTGCCCTAACAATATCATGTTCACCACAAAAATGTAACCTAGCTTCAGGACATCGTCTGCAGCCAGATTCTCTCTAGTGAGTACGAAATTTATGTCTTGCTCAGACACCAAATGTTGATGTGGGAATAGTATTAAGGTATTACCCTTGTTTAATCGGCCAAACCAACCAAGAGTAAGCGCAGTAAAATAGAAATAGAAATGAAACCCTCAAAACATAATTCACGCACACAGAATAACAACACAATGAGATACGTGTTCGGATTCGAAAGAATCCTACTCAAGACAGAGGCTCCGCCTCTAGTCAATCCACTAAATAGCTTTCGATTACAACAGGATTACAAGATCACAACAGGAATAAAACGTATTGAAATACATAAACTGAAATTAGAAAACAAAATATAAGAACAAGTATAATATCTGTTCTATCGATCTTAAGATCGTGAGAGAGTCTCACTTCATGTGCGTCGAACTAGGGTTTCAGAAAATGAGAGAGTGAGTGATCTGATTCAGCTAGGGCATGAAGTTGCCCTTATATAGCAGCAGACAACGAGCTGGGCTGAGGCAAACATGCATGGGCCACATGAAAAATGGGCTTGGCTCATAAAACAGATCTCGACCCAATGGCTTTTGGCCCACAAAATAATCAGCAAATCATATACACATTTAAACTTCAATTAAATATAAGTAAGATGAAACCCAAATGCATATATCAAAATGCAAACAGAATGCACATAACAAATAAAATGATAATACATTTTGAATCATAAATCCTAACAAATAGTCGTGTCTGTAAATTGTCATCCCCTACGGGCCTTGCTTCCAAAATTTGCTTATTTACTAGGCCAAATCAAAGTCTACTAATTAGGAGGAACTCCTGCTTGCCGTACCTATATATTTCCCAGCCGATCTTGAACTACATTTCATCGTCACGGGCCTCAAGAAACGTCACCTCCCTAAAAAGAACTTGGTAGATCAGTTGTGGTGCAGATATCTGTAAGAAATGACCAAGTAGGCCCGACAAGAATGCTTCCAACATGTTTTAACGGCCGAGAGTGAGTCGAATTGACCCCAGTTGGTTGATCCCGCAGTGTATAGTAGCCCGTGTTCCAAGGGGCCTTTGATCGTGAATATAAGTATATTGCCTACTCTGCGGATCCATTTGTATAAAAAAAGCAAAAACAATACAAAAACAACAAATGGATAATATAAATATCGATTTTTTAGTAGAACATAAAGAATTTCAGTATCAAAAACTAAAATTTAAATTTTTGTGGATGAAGGTGGGCGGACTGACGTAATCACCGATGAAGTCCTCCCAATACCGGTATTTTGTAGACTTCATCGTCGATTACGTTCACCCTCATTGGGTATAAGTCCGCTGGGCGGACTTCATTTCAGTTTTGATCCTAACAGAGTATTGGGCAGACTTCATATGAAATGAGGTCCGCCCAATACCCAGCTGGGTGGACTTTATCATAAATGAAGTCCGATTGGCGGACCTCATCGAATATGAAGCCTGCTTGGAGGACATTCCATATGAGGTCAGCCCAGCGGACTTCATTTATAATCAAGTTCACCCAACCGGGTATTAGGCGGCTTCATCCTAGGGGGCAGACCTCATCGAAGATGATGACCGCCAAGTGGACTTCATACTCGATGAGGTTCGTCAATTGGACTTAATTTATGATAAAGTCCGCCCAATCATCGACCCAACAAATATTGGCAAACCTCATCCCTAAACCCTAAATCGTAGACCCTAAACCTTAAATCCATATGATGTTTGCCCAAGCTTGTGGAAGATGAACAGACTTCATACATGATAAAGTCTGCCTAATGAAGCCCGTTCATCTTCCAATTATTTTCCATTTCCAGTTTTCAGTACAATGCAATGGTTAAAAAAAATAAAATCACAGAAATTGTTCTAATAGTGTTTCGGTGGGTTTAGGATACAACAATGCTCAAAAATCACCAAAATAAATCAAATAAACTACATCCTTACCTGGTCGGGGGTTGCACGGTGGTAGGATGGATGTCCCTGGGTCGACTCACAGACGTCGCACGTTGGTCGGCGGGTCATGCACGTTGACAGACAAAATGTAGCACGGTGGCTGGTGGGTCACAGACGTCAACGGACAAAACGTGGCACGGTGGCCGGCGGGTCATCGATGTCGACGGATAAAACGTGGCACGGTGGTCGGCGGGTCGAATGGTCGCTGGGTCTTTCAATAGATATCGAGTGGGTCTTTGAGAGAAAGAGGAGAGAGAGATAGTGTGTTTAAATTTGGGAATATGAGGGATGATTTTAGTTTGTGAGGGCATTTTTGTCTTACCGGCACACTATTGGGCAGGCTTCAATGGCGGACTTTAAATCATTTAAAGTCCTCCTAGGATAATTGTTGAAGTTCGGTAGCGAACGTGAACGAAATGAAGTCTGCCTAAAATTGTACTGTGCAGACTTCATTTCAGTTTTCTTGATATAATTTTTAAGTCCGCTGAAAAGTGTCTAACGATGTTTTACTCAATAATTTTTAAGTTCGCCAAAAAGTGTCCAACAATGTTTGATATAGTTTTTTTTTTTAAATTAAGAAAATGCAGAATATATGAAATTAAAAGTAATGATAGTTAACAGAGAAACAACTTTTGCCAAAAGACAACCTACAAAACAAATCCATAAAAACAATTTCAAAGATAATTGCAAAATGGCCAAATTTTTAATTAGAATCGCAAAAGGTCGTAAGCATAACAAAAGATGACTAGGGAAGAACGGAAATTTATTCACTTGTTTATGGAATTAGAGCTGGTGTTAGAAATTTATTCACTTGGATAGACTACAGAATTTCCATAAACATATCATACATCTTCATCAATGGAAATTTCTCAAGCAAAAATTACCTCGTGTCGTCTTCCCCAAACTCAGCTATCATCCTTCTCAGGATTATTGAATTTTCATTCTTCAGTTCATTATGTTGTTCACTGAGTTTCAGGTACATTGTCTCCAAGCTTTTCGTCTCCAAGCTTTTCGATGATGGAGGGATTGTCCACTCACCAGTCCTTTTTCTCCTCGGTGGTGTTTGTTCATCCATGGGATGAAAACTTAGTTTCAGAAATAGGTTGTAGAGGAAGAGGGGTAAGTATAAGTCCTACTATTGCACTATTATTTATAGGAAGAGAGATAAAAAGTTGGAGGTGTTCCATTTCTAGGAACAAGTATCCAGACGGATGGTTTTGATATGCATGATGTTTTCCAATGATTTTAATCATTGGATTACATAATTTTTATTTTTATTTTTTGAATAAATTCATTGTATTAAAAATTAAGAATACTATTTAAGTTTTACTTATAGGACTAATAAAATTTGAATTATAATTAATTAAGTAATAATAAACTAATTTAAATTATTTTAACATTTTTTTGTAATTAATTAAGATATGCAGTGGTTAATTAGATGGACTTGTATTCTCTAGAGAGATAATAGTTGATGCAGATTAGGATGAAGGGAATGGGAGAGAAGACAACAAAGAGGATGGGAGCTAGTTTGTTGTAAATAATTTGATATATTAATACGATAGTCATCGAGCTAGCCCACTTCCCACTACAAAAAATTAGAATTTTAGCGACGAAAAATTTCGTCGCTAAAACATTAAAATCCGTCTCTAAAAAATTTAGCTATTGATTTAGCGACGGGGGACGATCTATCGCTAAAGTTGACGTCGCTAAAATTTAGTGACGGAATATAGCGATGGGTGAGTTTTGTGATGGATTCAGCGACGGGAAACAACCCCGTCGCTAATCAGTGATGGGCCCGCTCCTATCGCTGATTAATTATTTTTTAAAATAAAAAAATTTAAATTATTTAAATTTAAAATTTAAACATAAATTAAAATTATTAATAATTTATATAAATAATAATTTTTAAAACGTAAAAAAAACAATTTTTTTAATTATTTTTATAATAATTTTAATAGATAAAATAAAAATAAAATTTTTAACGTAAATTAAAAATAAAATTTTAAAAATTTACAATAAATAAAAATATATTTATAAAAAATTCATATTTAATTATTATTCAATTTTTTTTATCTTTTATATTTATTTAAAAGAAAATTTATATATAAATGAAATTAATGATAATTAACAATTTATTTTAATTAATTATTATAAATTAAAAATATATTATTTAAAAAAAAATCAAAATTCACATTAAGTCAAACTAAATTCATATCAAAATTCATAACAAAACGAAATTTGTAAGTCAAACTGATTAATTCATAAATATTCAGTTACAATCATCATCATTACAATCATTTTCATTTTGTTCCTCATCATAAAAAAACTGATTACTCGGTCCTGGTTGAATCGACGGTCCAAGTTGCTGATAAGACGGGCTAGATTGTTGTAACAACATTATTTGTCTATTTATCTACTCTTGCCACGCCATCATCTGTTGCTGCCACTGACGCAGCTTCACATTCTCATTTCTCACCTCTGTCACCTCCGCATTCATTCGAGACTCGGTGGATTGTAGCTGATTTTCCACCTGACGACCTTAGTTTGACCAGAATGTAACTCTTCATTTAGCTGGGTGACCTTTAATCTCATTTGTTCTAATTCCATTAACAAACCATATGAACCATTGGAACTGCTATCAGATCCAACCAGGAAGGACTGCCTACCTTGAGAGTCAAGACAGTAGACATGACCCTTCTTGTTCCTATCAGAGACAACTTGATAAAAAATCTGACATTCATTGATTGTAGGTGGAAAGGACGACTTACTACCACCGATTGATGCTAAAGATGCCTCTGTACTTAATCTCTCGAACGCCTCCTATATAAATTAAAATATTAACTTTGTCAACTAATTTTAAAAAATCATTAAATTGTACAAAATACAATTACCGTGATGGTCTTTGACCTATTATCAACCCACACTTCTTGTCCTTGATCATTCTTTCGAGTGTGGGTTCTCCTAAAAATCTCAAATTCATTGGGCTCGTGGTGTAATTCCCTTGCCTGCATGACAAATATATGAAATAAATAAAAAATAATATAAATTTATAAAATTTACATTTAATTAGTAAAAAAACTAATTACCATCCTTTTTCGGCTCTCTGTGAAAGGAATGGATCCACTTATGTGGATTGACCCACCAGTCTCGGATGTGCGATTCTTTTTATTTTGTTCTACTCTCTTCTTGTATTCATCTTCATCCCACTTGGCCTGTAATGCTCGCCGCACTATCGGATCTATCCATTCCCCTTTATCTGCACCTCCTTTAATTTTGTTCAAATTATTTCTAAAACTTCTCCGACTAGATTTATTCCAAGTGATCCATATACGATCACTCTCATCGGGTTGCCACTTAAACTCATTCTACAAGAAATTAAAAATGAAAAAATATGTATACAATTTTAAATTGAAACTTTCTATAATTAAGAATTGCAATTAAACTTACACTAAATTCGTCTAGCCACATCCGTCGTGTTAATTCAGGCATGTCATCCCAATGAAGCCAAGTTTCAGTGTATCGTTTCTTCCAAATCTTGGACTATACACCTGGTAGGCTAACCTCGGGGAAAAAACTGTAAAACCAATTACAAACAATTATATGTAAAACAATCACAAACAATTAATTAAAAAGAATATAATTAAGATACTCACCGATCACAGTTCTGATTGTAGGATAACTCTACTCGGTGATCAGCTCAGTTGGTATTAATTGGCTTGGATGGAGTCGGGTTAACATTCTGCGCAAGAAAAGATGTCAAAGGATGTGCATATGGTGTCGGCATAAATGAGTAAGGATATGAACCTTCTATGGGATTAAAAGTAGACCCATGATAGGGGACAGAATGTGGTGCAGTTTTAGGTGGGTGGGATGTGGGTGTGACTGTAGTATAACCCATATGATATGGCATAGAGGGGAATGATTGTTGGAACTGAGGCATGGGAATGAAAGCATGTGGGTGCGATGGCTGAGGATATAAAGGAGTAGATAGAACAACATGTGTAGAGACAGAATGAGAAGACTGTGAACCAGCACTACTAGGATCTGGAGAAGGTATATCCGTATAAGATTGATGTCTTCCTCTACCCCTACTTGGTTCGGGAGATGAATGTCCTGACATCTGTTTTTGAAATTACATGAAACAAAAAAACACGATAAAACGTACAAGGTCACAAACATTAAAAAATACAAAAGATCAATATTATATCATAATATATATATTTAAATTTACATGTATTCATAAATATATCAATTTTCTTCTACAAATTCATCACTATCTATGTCATCAGACAATAACTCTTCTTTGTCGTCTTTTGATATAGATTCTTCCTCTGCATCATCATCTTCTTCTTGCTGAATAATATTTGAAACATCTATTTTCTCGACTATCCCATCTAAATCTTGTAAACTACCTCTAAGGTCATCATTTTGATCAATTTACGGGAGTTCTGGTATTTCATCCTCCTAGAAAGGTTCTTCCATATTAGCCTCAAGAGCCGTTATTGTAGGTCGTGCATTTGTTTTAATAACAACTATCCAATCACGTTTATCACGACAAGTGCTAGGGTACGATGCGTAATACACTTGTTCAGCTTGTTGAGAAAAAATGAAAGGATCATATTTCGTATACCTTCTTGATGATCGAACCTCAATAATACCATACTTTTCGTGAATTTTGGTTGCCCTAGGACTTGGATCGTACCATTCACATTTGAACATAACTACCCTTTTAATTGGTAAGCCTGCATATTCCAATTTAATAATATCTAAATTTTTTCGTAATAATAGGTCTTTGAGGATCTAACCCTTGTCCCAGGCATGCAAACACCAAAATTTTTGGTAGATCTACTAGTACTCCATTCGACGGTAAGAAATTTATATCCGTTCACGAAATACATTGGCCAATACCGCATGTTTGGAGTCGATCTCCATCCTATATTCTAAATTAATGGATCTGTAACAATTTGAGTATTCGAATTAATCTAAGAAAATATTTGAATCACTTAATGTATTTTAAAAGTTTAATTAAAAAATAATCTAATATGAAGTAACATACTTGATGATGGAACCACTTAGGAAAATGTTTTTCGATTTCTTTGTCTATTTCTGCGTCTGTGATATTTGAATATGACTGACGCAATAGATTGGTGTACATGTTGAAAAATTTAAATGATATATCAATTATTTAATATGAACCAAGAATAAACTTATAAATATATTCATTTAAATTTGAATTCTTACTCGATATAAGGTTCGGCCTCCGGAGTATTCAACAAGACATATAATTTGGCGGCTTCAAACTCTTTCCCATCGATCCACCTGATTTTCATTGCTCCAGCAGCACGGCCTGGATAATTGAACACGAAAATTTGTGGATATGAAGAATCTCCCCCATTGTTATTTCGAGGGACTCTTGTTCTTCTTGATGGAACATTTGGTGCAGAATAATATGAATCAAATGTGGACGTCTCCTCAATTAAATATGCCTCACATATGGATCCTGCTATATGAGCTTTATTGTGGACCTTCTTCTTTAAAGTGTTGAGAAACCTAAATCATTCAAAAATTTCATCAATACAAAATAATTTTATTATCCTTAAAAATTAACGATTCAAATTATAGTAGATGTACCTTTCAAACGGATACATTCATCTATATTGTACTGGTCCCCCATCTTTGTTTTGTAAACTAAGTGCATTGGGAGATGCTCCATTGGGTTAAACCACCCGGGAGGAAAAACACGCTCTAATTTGCATAAAATGATGGGTATATTTTGTTCCATGATATCTAGGTGTTCAATTCTCAATATTGTTGAGCAAATATCTTTGAAAAACTGGCATAACTCAGTGACCGGATTCCAAATTCGATCTAGTAATGCTGCAAATGCCGTTGGAAGTAATCGCTCTATGAGAACATGGCAATCATGACTTTTCAACCCAACTAACTTTGTGTTTCTGATATCAATGCACTTACCTAATCTGGAAGCATATCCATCAGGGAGCTTAAGTTCTTTTATCCATGTAAAAACACTTAACTTTTGTTCCCTTCTGAACATGTATTGGGCCTTAGGTTTCCAATATTTGCCCCTGCCACGGTTTATTAGTTCAAGTTCTTTGCCCCTACAATATTTTTTAAGCTCCATTCTAGCCTTGGTATTATCTTTAGTTTTACCTTTCAAATCCATAACTGTATTGAAAAGATTATCAAAAATATTTTTCTCAATATGCATGACATCTAAGTTACGTCGGATCAGATTATCTTTCCAACATGGCAATTCCCAAAAAATGCTTCGTTTTGTCCAATTATGCTCAACACCATATCTAGGCATCGCACAATCCTGTAACTAGAGGATAGAGGAAAAATTACAGACTCTCTAAAAAATGGTATCTCCAGTTAACCGTGGTGGTGGAGAAGAATTATTGACTCTATTTTTTTTAAATGCGATTGTATTTCTCCGGAAGGCGTGATCCATATGAAAAAATTATCTATGACAGTTAAAAAGTGACGTTTTTCCACCATACTTGAGGTTGAAAGCTTTAGTTTTCTCCATATAATATGGACTCGCTAATCTACCTGATGTCATCCAACCAGATAACATTCCATAGGCAGAAAAATCATTGACGGTCCACAATAAAGTAGCCTTCATAAAAAAATTATTTTTGGTTGATATATCATAAGTCAGAACACCTTCGTACCACAACAATTTTAGTTCATCAATTAAAGGTTGAAAGAACACATCTATTTTGTTTTTTAGATTTGATGGACCTGAAATAATAGCAGTCAGGAAAAAAAACTCTCTCTTTAAACATAATTCAAAAGGCAAGTTATATGGTGTCACAATAATCGGGCAACAAGAATACGGCTGACCCGAATTACCATATTGAGTGAATCCATTTGCACAAAGACCAAGCCTCACATTTCTAGGATTGGCAAAAAAATTAGGATATTTCTGATCAAAATGTTTCCATACTTCCCCATTAGACGGGTGAGATAAGACACCAGGCTCCCTTCAACTTTCATGATGCCATCTTATGCTTGCAGCTGTAACTTTAGAAGCATATATTCTTTGCAGTCTTGGTATGAGAGGTAAATACCATATTTTTTTTTATAAGAAATTTGTTTAAATTTTCCTTTTCTACTTTTTACAGGTTTAAAATGAGGATGACTGCAAAACTTACAATTCATCTCAGATTCGTCATCCTTGTAATACAACATACACCAATTTGAACAACAATCAATCTTCTGATAATTGAGGCCAAGTTGCAAAACCAATTTCTTGGTATGATAAAAATCGGTTGGCACTCGATTACTAGTTGGCATTGTTTGATGCATAAACTGCATGATTTCATTATATTCATCTTTGGGAATATTGTAATCAGACTTTATACTCAACATCCTAACTGCAGCAGAAAGTTCACTTTCTACTTCGCAGTTTGGATACAATGGAGCTTGTGTAGTAGATAACATGTTATAAAATGCTTGTACATTTTCATTCGGTGCTTCATCTACATTGTAAGTTTGATAACCACTTCCAGTACTAGTATCTTGTATTATATATGGCGCATTTGATGGCCCAGCCGCATTTTCATTCGGTGCTTCATCTACATTGTAAGTTTAATAACCACTTCCAATACCAGTCTCTTGCATTATATATGGCGCATTTGATGGCCCAGCCGCATCCATTACCATCTGTTCATAGGAATTAAATTGATATCTAAAATTGTCTTCTCCATAATATTCATTTTCAACAATTGAATGAGGCACAACTGATACTTCTTGACCATGATGCGTCCAATAATAATAACCTTTCATGAATCCATGTTTACAAATATCTCTTTTCACCTCATTGACTGATTTAAACTTTAGACACTCGCATTTCATACAAGGACACTTTAATTTTCCTTCTAATCTTATAAAACTTTCTTGGGTAGACACAAATTGAATGAACTCATCGGCACCCTCATAAAATTCTCTAGTAATTTCGCCCCTTCTTGGGTTACACCTATTATCAATCCACTTGCGATGAGATGAAATTTCTATTTTAAATTAAATAATATGTATGATGAAAAAAACTATCCTGAAAATTCACAAAACCATTCTCAGTACGTAATTTATAATTGCATTTTCAGACATATAGTACTTTAAATTTTTTACTACGTAATTTATAATTGCACTTTCAGACGTGCAGTACTTTAAATTTTTTACCAAGTAACAAAAGTTTAACCAAATAATTAATAACATTATATTTATAGTTATAATTTTAAAATTATATTAAATAAATAACTAACTCGACAACTATATTATCGGACATCCAACTGTTATATTTAAACATATTATTTATCGTTAAGCTAATAATTTTTTTAATTAAACTAGACTTCCACATGTTTTTATTTATTTCAATTATGTATTATTGTATAATTTTGTTAAGATTAGTCTTCATTAAACCTAAAGTTAAACCCTGCTTAAATCTTGAAACCCACCCATTATTATTAAAAAATTAAAAAACATATATTTAATATTTTAAATTTATAATATATAATTAATAAAATCAAAAAATTAAATTATTTTAATTTCTAATAAGAGATTTAATAAAAAATAAAGTTAGAAAATTAGGTTATACTCTTAAGAACAAAACTAATACACAATTTTTTTTTGTGAATAATTATTTTAATTAAAATTAAAGTCAAAATATCAAAATTAATTAAGAAAATATTGATTTGGCCCTAAAAAAATTATTTAACAACCAAATTTATAGTAATATTAATAACTTAATAAGAATTTAATATAAATTATTTTACAAATTTAAATTTTATTCCAAATGTACAATTAACCAAACCCGTGAACGAAAGCCTCGACCACACCCATTTAAAACCCTAATTGTGATTATTATTAATTTAATTAAAATTATATATTATTATCTAATTTTGTTAAGATTATACTTTTAAAACCCCAATTGTGCAAAATAATTTTATTTAATCCTACTAAAATTATTTAACTTATATTATTAATATTAATAAGATAAATTTTTTTAAATAATACTAAATATAAAATTAAAATTTTATTTAAATTTTTTTTTTAAAACACTCACCCACTTGAACCCTTAACCGGCCCCATTTTATTACTTGATTATAATTTTTTAATAATTAAAATTTTAATTTTAATTTAAATTTAACATTAATTAAACCCCATATATCTTATATATCTCAAAACATGAGACATGTAAGAAAATTATATAATTCTTCAAACTTTGCCATTAATTTTTGGCATCGCAATTCATTAGCATTTAAAAATGTTGAGTATGAGATAAATTAATTTGATACCTCATAACCCTCATAGTCAACATGCCAAATATAAATGAAACTCCACACCTAATACCAAATATAAATTAATTTATGAATTTTGTGCAAATAATTGCAATTATAGTGGGATCAACATAGAATATTCCATGTTTGATTCCACATGAATTCCGGTGCTTGTCGTGCCAATGGCTAGAACATGGAATTAAATAATCACATCATAAATTAAATCATTTTTGAGTTACAAATTAAGTCACATCATAAATTTTAAACTAAAACATTCAAGAATCCACTCATTTAATGTTTTCATTATAAAATTTATATCTATTTTTAGATTGAATAATTATTTTTGATATTAAAAATAATAATTACAAAAAACTCTTATATTTTTTGATTTACAATTTTTTTATCTATTTAAAATATCATCTACCTATTTTTATTCATTTCTCATCTTTCTTATAATCTAAAATCTAACGTATAAAAGACACAAAGAGAAGAAACTCTAATTTTTCCTTTATTAAAGCTCTTACAAATTATTTAATTTCCTATAATAAAACTCCTATTTTTATTCATTTATCCTATTTTTAATCATTTTGCTAATTAATTTAATATAACATTTTTTATATTAAATATTTATTTTTAATTTAACCCCCCTAACAGTCGCCCCTCCCCAAGTCACTAAGTTTTGAACAATATATTATTTTAAATTTAATTTATTTATTTAGATCACAAATACATAATAATAATTTATACAAAATATATAATAAACCCTCCCCCTAACAATCGCCCCCCCTCCCACAGTCACTAAATTTTTAATTATATATTATTTTAAATTTAATTTATTTAATTAAATCACATAATACATAATAATAATACAAAATATATAATAAACCCTCCCCCACACAGTCACTAAATTTTATATTATATATTATTTTAAATTTAATTTATTTAATTAAATAACATAATACATAATAATAATACAAAATATATAATAAACCCTCCCCCTCCCCTCTAACAGTTGCCCCTTCCCCCCACACAGTCACTAAATTTACAACTTAACAATTAATCAAATAATGCTTATTATGTAAACAGTTAACAAAAATATTAATATTAATATTAATAACATTAATAGAAATATTAACATTAACAACTATTTACAACTTAACAATTAATCAAATAGTACCTATTATGTAATAAACATTCAATATTGTAATTTAAATTTTAAATAATTAACAACTAAAAATAAAAAATATCTTCAAATCTTGATCAGTTTCGAATGTAAATCATACTAAAATAAAATCACTATCACGATTACAGTAAGAGTGAGTGTGAGACAATGAAGAATGGAGAAGAAATAAAGAAAAAGAAAGGAAATTAGAAGTAAAGGTATAGAGAAGAGATGAGAGGATTGAAGGGGAAGGGGGAAGTTTTAAAGGGAGAGGGATAGGGGTGGCACTTGGCAAGGAGGGGGGGGGGGGGGGGGCAGTGCCTGTCAGAGTTAGGGGGGACGGGCAATGCCCGTCAGTGTTAGCGATAGGCACTGCCTGTCGTTGACTGTAGGGACTGTGCCCTATTTATTTTAAATATATTAATATATATTTATACGTTTATATATTTATTTTAAATATATTAATAAAATATATATTAATTAATTATTTTAAATTAATATATAAATTTAAAAATAAATATAGATTTTAAAAATACTTTAAAATATAATTAATTTATAGTTATTTAATTTTACAACATTAAACTAATCAAGAAAAAAATATTTTACAATCAAGAGAGAAGAAAAATGAAAAAAATTAATAAAAATAAATCAATTAAAATTATTTAAAGAATAATGACCAAAAAATAAATATAATATTTTTAAGAATTTGTAAATTTATTATTAATTGTAGAAGAAGAGATAAAAATGTATTTTTTATTTTTTAAATGATTAATAATATTTATGTTATAAATAAATATAATTTTACTAATTAATTTAAATTAAAAAATACATATATTTTGTAAACTAAAAATGATAAATATTTTAAGAGGAAAATAAAATCAACAATCATCTGCGACGGACAGTTACCTATAGCAGATGGAGAATTAGTGCCGAGTGATTGTTAATCGGCGGAAAATAAATTTTTAAAAATTAATTTATTTTTTTAACTAATTTAATTAATATAGTTCTTTTATAGATATTTGATTTTACGACTTCACATTAATTAAAAAATAAGTATAAAACGTAAAGAACTAAGAAAAAAAATAATAGAAATAAAATATTAAAGAGTAATTATTTATTCCAAGTGCATTTAATGCAGCTCAACTATCTTCAGTAGTTCAATTGTCAATTATAAATACTTAGATGTTGTTGTATTAACTTACGAATTCCTATATTTTATCTCTAATGCTTTAAATTGACACAATTTTTCAATTACTATTGTTGCATTCATTATTATATATTTATTTTGTAAGCCTTCAATCAATTGAGAAATATTGTCATTGAGAAGTTTAATTCTCATATTAATTATCTCAATTGAGAAATATTGTATTTTCAAAACAAATTTTAAATTTAATTTAAATATTTTATAAATTTCACATTAATTTTTTATTAATATTTTGTTAAACATTAATTTCAGCAACATTACTAAATTGCTGAAATATATAGCATGACATCATATAGTTAATGATGAAATTTAAAACAAGTGAAACGTATGTATCATCTAAATATCGTGGTTATTATTTTTATTTTATCTGCATATTATTCATTTAAAAAAATAGGTATTCGCTAAAGGATAACATATTACTCAATATTGAAGATCAATATTGTAACAACCCTAAAGTAGGTCCAGGTGTTTTAATACTTGATGTCAGTGTATTAGCAATTAAAATGTTGGACTAAGTATTTTTTTTAATACTTCATGTTAATTTCCTTGGTAGCACGCAAATAATTTTAGATTACATAATTTTATTTTATGGTGCATGGAATCAGAAATTTAAGTGAAAGGGGCATCAATTAAATAGTTAATGAAATGTCTAACCCAAGTAGAAAAATTAAGCCTGGTGGGCTTGGAATATATGTATATGGGATACATGTGATTTGGGCTTAGGCCCATGGTGAGAAATAATTTGGAAATAATGGGATTGATGGTGTAATAAGAAAATGGGGAAAAGAAAATAAATGAAGTAGTATTTGTCAATCAAGCCCCTGGATATTTTTGTTTGTAATATGAAAAGAGGGTCATTTCAATAAATTCTGGAGCTGGCGTGCAAACCTGTACGCACTCATTTTTCCCAACAACTTCTATGCACAAATCTCCTATTTTAGTGTAATGTGTATCCTCACTTTTTGAATGCACTATTCCATTGCTCCTTTAGTCCATCTCCGTGCTCTTTTTCTTCTTCACAATCTCCATCTTATTCCATCATTTCTGTTTGCTGCTGTTGTTTGCTTCACGTGCGCGGGTGAAACTTCTCTCTGATTTTGCATTCTCAGCAGGCAAGTTCTTCTGCACTTCCACGTTATCTTTCAGTGCGAGCTCTCTCTTAGATATGATATTTTACTCTTGTGTTTAATTTTGATGATGAAAAATTTCAAATGTATTTTTTTCTCAATCAAAGCATATGGTTTGGAAACAAAAATCAATTTCAAAGTGCTTTGTTAAAATGATCTATGATCTTTTATATTATTCGGAGATTAGCATAAACAAGTTTTAAGATCTAAAAAGAATCTCCTTGAAATCGTTGGTCAAAATAATTCTAAGGCAAAAGACCAACTAGAACATGTTTTTGAAAGTGTGTTCGTTTTAAAAAACTATCTCCTAGTATTTTGATATCTAATATCTCTTGGTAATGAATGGTTTTGATAAATGACTATATGAAAATCAATTTCTACTATGTAGATTATATGAATGAGAAAATGAATTTTTAGTATATAAGTTTTGAAGCAAGATATGAAAACTTATAGAAGAAATATTGAGTATGGTTGAGAGTGATTTGTTTCAAAATATACTTTTGATGATCTCAACTTGCTTTCAAAATAATTAAAATGAGGATTCAAAAGAATCAAATGAGGATTTGATAAATTTTTAATCTTTTCAAAAGGATAGTCGACTATGTTTTTCATTCTGTTGACTATGCCTCAAAATAGTCGACTATTCAAGGCATCTGTCGACTATTTTTTCCATCTGTCGACTATCGAGTAAGGATAGTCGACTATGACTTTTGGTCTGTCAACTATTGTTGTTCATAAAATTCAAAAATTTCTTCATATTTCTGCATCTGTCGACTATACAAATGTGTCTGTCGACTATTGTAAATTTTGTGTTATAAGATAGTCGACTATTCGTTTTGTCTGTCGACTATTTCTTGCTTTACTTGTAAAAATAGTCAACTATACATTTCTTCTGTCGACTATTTCTTTTTGCAGAAAGCTCCAACGGCTATTTTTTCAAATCCCAACGGCTCCAAACGGCTATATTTCTCTTTAACTTTGTGGGACACTTATATATACATGTCATGGATGATCAAGAGGAGGCCAATGGATGGAAATGAATTGATTTGAGCTTACGATTTATATTCGTTTGTATTTACAGTGTTCTGTACTTTCATTGTTATACTTTTCTCTCCAAGGCGTTATTCTATTATTGTTAATACATTCATTTAAGCCTTGTTTAATCTTGATAGATATTGTAACTAAGAGATTCATCTCTTAGATCCTCTCATATTCTATATTTCTTATTCTTCCTAGCTTGTATAGCTAGAGGGCCCAATTCAGTGGGAGATTTTGTAATTCCTAGTCTTGGACTAGAGGACCTACTTGGTTTAAGTAGGAGGTTTTAGTGGATGGTTTGAAAAATCCTTAGTGAGGAGCTAAGGTAGTGGATTAGGCTTGGGTTAAGCCGAATCACTATAAATCTTTGTGTTCTCTCTTGCTTATATTTCTTTTTATTTGTTTATCACTGCTAGCATTTCATTATCCTCACATGCATTGAGTTTTTTATTTTCAATCAAAAGGATTTCAAAGTTCTATCAATTAAGTTTTTTTTTAAATAACCAATTCACCCCCCCTCTTGGTGTGTGCCATAGAACCTACTGTTCTAACAATTGGTATCAGAGCCTAACTCCTTGTTTAAAGGTCTAACAACCTGAGGAGAGATCCATGGCTCTTAAGGAAGGTTATCCTACAAATGTGGCACCTTATTTTGATGGCTCAATTTATGATTTTTGGAGAAAAAAATCTGTATTTACTTGCAATCCATTGATTTTTATTTGTGGTATATTGTAGAAAAAGGATTTGTTTCAAAACCTAAATCCGTTTGGAGTGAAGATGATAAAAACCATTTTGTTTTAAATATCAAAGCCATGAAAATTTTGCATCAAGCTTTGCATGAAAATGTTTATGCAAAAGTTTCTAAGTGCTCTAGTGCTAAAGAGATATTGAGTACTCTTGATTTATTATATCTTTCTAACAAATGTTGTGAGAAAGTTGATGAAAATTCACAGGTTGAAAATTCATTGAATCATCAACAAATAGAGGAGAAAGGAACTTCTCGTGCCTCTAGTGAAGAAAGCTCAAACATGTGTTTCATGGTAAATGAAGAAGAGGAGGTAACCTTTACTTCTACTCTTGTTAATGATATTGATCATGAGTCTAGTTCTTCGTATGCTTATAATGATAACAGTGAGAATGATTTTTCAAATGAAGAGTTATTGAATGCTTTGAATGATTTATATGAAAACTTTGAAAAACTATGTTTGAAAAACAAAACTCTTCAAGATCAATTAGAATTGTTGTCAAATGAATTGGAAGCTTTAAAATCTAAAAATGAATATTTGCTTGCTTCCAATAATGAACTATCAATGAAAAATGATTTGAATGAAAATCAATTGAAATCTCCTAATGTTCCTTTAAATGAGAAACCTATTTCAAATAGGAAGATTTCAAATTATTGTGATCATGTTAAAGGTGTTAAAAACTTTCATAATCAAAGAGCAAATTTCAAAAGCTCATCTATACACACCTCTCATGATATTAAATGTTTTCATTGTAACAAGTTAAGCCACATTGTATCTAGTTGTCCTTTTAGGAGGAAATCATCTAGTGGTCCTAAAATGAAATGGATTCCTACAGGAACTAAAGTATCTAATACTTCCTATATTAAACCCCAAGGATCCAAGTATGTTTTGAAACCTAAAAATGATCATTTTAAGAGGAATGTGCATAAGGATAAAAGGAAAATGTATTTCAAACGAAAACCCTTTGCTACACATCCTAGTCATTGGTATCATTTTGAACATAAAGGTTTCATAACAAAACATCCACATAAGCTAAAACAAGTTTGGGTTCCTAAGGAGGAACTCTATGCTAACATGGGTGAACCCAAGGTGATTTGGGCACCAAAAGCTTGTGGATAGTGTTTATGTAGGTTGCTTGACATCCAAATGAACTTTAAAGAGAAATCTTTATGGATGGATCAAGCATAAAGGAAGGAGGAAGTGGACAAGAAGATCACTCCTCATTTTGCCAACCAAGTGTAAGAAAGATTTTATTAATCAAAATCTTGGTGGTATGCTTCTATCCCTTAACTCCCTATGCTTATTAGTTTTTGATAAAAATGAATGATATGCTTGCACTCTATTATGTTTTGATATGTCATTGAGTGAGGGAAGAACGAAGTTTGTTGATATATGCTAGAAATACTTTCTTGATAAATGCTCCTATGCATAACCTAGCTAGCATAAGTCAATTATGTGATAAAGATATGAAGTATGCTTTAATGATAATTCATGTGAAAATATCTTGTCACAAATAAAATGAAGATCATAGAAAATAGGATAGAATTTGTGTATAGACTTATTCTTGTCTAGTATAAGAGAAATGCCTAGTATAATCCATATCTCAAATATTTATCTATGACATAATAGACTAAGTCATGCAAATATGAATATGCTTCTATAATCTATCCAAACATGATCTTGTTGAGAAAGTGCCTAAAGCACTACAAAAAAAAAAGAGTTTTAACGAGGGGAAAAGTGGTTGTTAAAAGTCAATTTCCCTTCGTTAAAGAGTTTTAACGACGGAAAAAATCCCGTCGTCGCCCTTCGTTAAAGCTTCCGCCGTTAAAAGTATTAACGATGAAAAAAAAATATCATCGTTAATATAAATAATGAGGGCATAAGTCCCGTCGTTAAAACTCATAATAACGACGAATATTCCCGTCGCTATAACAATATGTGTGATGATTGATAATAATATATAACGATAGATATTCCCGTCGTTATTGCAATATTTACCAATCACTAAATATAATATCAACGATGGATATTCCCGTCGTTATTGCAATGTTTACCGGTCACTAAATATAATATCAACGATAAACATTCCCGTCGTTATTGCAATATTTACCAGTCATTAAATATAATATCAACGATGAATATTCTCGTCGTTATTACAATATTCACTCGTCACTAAACATAATATCAACAATGAATAGTCCTATTATTATAGCTATATTTACCAATCACTAAAAATAATATCAGTAATCAATATTTTCGTTGTTATGTATATATTTCTCTGTCATTATTATTATTATTACAATTTTAATGACTATTTTTACTATTATATAAGAATTTATTTTGTACTTAATAATTTTGGCAAGAGAGATACTAATAATAAAAATATCATCACATTAATTTAGTAGAAAACAAGTTATATACAAAAATGATCATCACTTACATTCATTATGTATTGATTACAATCATCATAAGAGCTTCTATACCCTCCACAATCATAAAAAATGAGAAAAAAAAAACTATGAGTTTCATATTATTCTAAAATCTCCCTATAATGAAAATCAAAAAATTATTACAAGTATGGCTAGAATTCACGTATTATTCACAACTAATACCAAGAGTTCTTGCTCGACTTGTATCTTCAAATACCTGCAAATTGCAAAGAAAAAGAATTATATTACTCGTCATTCTCCATCATTGTATGATGATCTAAATTACATAAATCTCATAAGTCATAATGTAATCAAATATAAAAGCAAAAACAAAATAAACTTGAATTCAAAAGCTAATATTTAACAACTTATAATGCATCAGCTCTAAGAATAGAGATGTCTATATGTTTGTTGCTATATGGTTTCACTACCAATAACATAGTCTAACCAGACATAAAATAAAAAAATAAAAAAATAAAAAATAAAAACATTTCTATTTCTATTTCATAACATTTCTATTTCATAATATTTAGGCCTTTAAATTGGAATACATCTGAAAGT
Source organism: Diospyros lotus (assembly GCF_014633365.1). NCBI lineage: Eukaryota > Viridiplantae > Streptophyta > Magnoliopsida > Ericales > Ebenaceae > Diospyros > Diospyros lotus. The sequence goes on along the minus strand of NC_068349.1, from coordinate 38,164,307 downwards.
GATTCCTAGAAAGAGCAAATGGACATCCCAATTTAATGACAATATATATATATATGCTAGAGGCCATAACAAATTGTCTTGGTTCCGTCCTGCCACAGCTGGACTCAAAAGTGAAAGTGTTCTATGTAAACTCAATCAACCAAACTATTTCAGCATATATCAACACATATATACCATCATCATAAAACTGTTCCAACTCATTCAAAATTCCAACATACTTTCAAGTGCAATATTGAGCTCAGAAGCATGCTGACATGGATATGTGGACATTTAAGAGCACAGGAACCAACAGTAACCAGTAGAAGCAAAGTAATTACCTAGTTTAGCCACCACCAAATGTACAAGCATGCTAATAACTCCATTAATGGGGAAACAAGAATAGAAGTAAAGTTTCTTTTGTTGACTTACATAGCCCTATAATTATAAGCACATCTAGAACTTCAAAGGTTAATCGCTTTCCTGAATTAAATTCAGAAATCATCAACTGCAGTGTATTTTTTTCAACTTTTTTTCTCACAAACTTAGTCTTTGTCAAGGTTAAATGATGTTGGCACTTTTGAGTCTCAACTCTTATATGGTAAGGTAAAAAGGGAGGAACTTTGGAGTCTCAACTCTCAGGTCAAGCTACAGTCCAAGAGGTAAAGCCTAAATATTGATCACAAAGAGTTGAACACAAATAAACAGGTAGAGCATTTTTCATATTATTTTGAAACTCAAAACTTCTTCTACTATTCTTAAACCAACACTAAGGTGAAAGCACTGTGTTTCATCTTTCATGTGTTGAAAATCAGCTTCCGGGTGTGAAGAGTAAGCCAAACTGACCTGGTCCAATAAGCTTTAATTGATTCTGTTCCATAGTAGTAACCGATTAAAATTATAGCTTTCTAAGATAAAGCTACAGCATATGCACTTTGTCCTCAAGAAACAAGGTTCAAACAACTGCACAAACATATTGGCAAATCCCAGCTAAAAGCATATTTAATTACCAATTCAAAAAAATTAACTGTCTGCACAAATAGGCCACTAGAATATTCCCCCTAAAAAAACTAATTTATTTCCAGTCGGATCAGAAACTCTCACTAAAATACATTAGTACTTCAAGAAGACTGATGGATCTTGATAATATGCTTGTGAACAACCTGTCTTTCTTAAGATCATACAATGCTAACTTTGTCACTTTAACTAACAGAAATCCACACCATTCTCTAAGTCCAACTCCTAAGAGTCTGTCATACACTTTGAATCTATTACTGTAGCAATATTTTCTATCTTAATGAGTTTCAAAATTTGACAAACCCATTGATTTACATGATTCTGACTAGAAAGTGAACAGTTATTTAATGTTGAAAAGCACACATAGAATTAAGCATCTGGTATTCTTTTTGGTATTGCTTCCATGCCCCGTCCTCCCCTCTCATCCATATATCTTATTATTCATCCTTAGAAGAGATAGCCTGGTTTCTTCTCCAAGTGCTGACCAAAAATCTACCAATGTATCAACAGAAAGTTTGGCAGTGTGCAGGGCACATGTTTCCCTTGTGCCATGCCCTCTGCCATAACCAGCCATGCTGGTTATGGCAGCAAATACACAAAAACTAGAGATTAAGAGGTTTAAGAATGTAATACCTGTTTTGTAAAAAGTTACAGAAAAAGCTGTCATATGGTTTAGCTTTGAACATTTTCCTGCAAAAAAGTTTAAATCAATTAGTTAAAAAAAAAAAAAAAAACTTTAGGATCAAAACTATTAAGTGAAAAGAACCTCCTGAACATTTTCATCAAGAGTAGATGGTTTTTGCATAAAAGATTCAAGCCTTTGCAATCTGTCTTCAAACTCTATAATGCGCCTCTTTAGGATGAGATTTTCTTCATCCTTATCATTAAGTTTAGTTTGAAGCTCTTCCATCTTCTTTTTGCTAGGATCTTTAAAGTTTTTTCGTTTGATTCCACCGCCATACCCAAACACATGGCTGTGACGTTGCACTCTAAAACATTTTTCAACTACCTCAATATTAGAAATTGTTGGATCTGCCTGAATGGTCTCTAAAATTTGATCCTGCAAAATTTAAAGACTTACAATCGAATGGGAAAATAGTACTCAAAGAAACTTTAATAAAAGTTAATAGTAGAACATACATATTTTTCTTCAGCTTCAGGCTCAACCAACTTTCCATTCTTCTTTCGAGTTTCAAAAAAGATCTTTCCCATATCAGGTGGATTACCCTTTTTCCCTCCCTTTTGGCAATTATATAGAAAATTATCAAAAAAATTATATTGGACATTGAACATTGTAAATAGATAAATTGGTATTTATTACCATTTCATAAATGATTTCTCTATGAGGCTTACTACCCGTGCGATGAGGCATTGAAGATTTAGCTTTATTTTGAGAGGCTTGAGAGCTTATTTTCTATATGAGAACCAAAAAATAATTATCATTAGAGACATGTAACAGTAAAGCATCACAACATAAAGCCATTTTGCATTTGTTTTTTTTTAAAATTAGATCATACCTGAAAATCCTCAGTTAAAAAGTGTTTAGTTAGAGGCCATTCCCAATCCTCCTTATCCATACTTTGTGGCTTATTTTTCAAAGCCTCAGCTACAGTTTTGCAAGGTTTAACATACATAGTATTTAAACTTGATCTCCAATTCGACCACAAAACATTCATATGCTCCAAGGTGTGGTCACGATACAACTCTATGTCAGGGTTCTCAAATTTTTCCTATTAAAAATGATGTATAATTAGTAAAATTGTTAGGACATCGAAGACTATCTTAATATGATATTAAATTTCTTTACATCTAATAAGACTCTAAGGCTTCTATAAATCCCTCAAAAGGATGACAATGTTTTAAGTAAACAAATAAAAATAAAAGATAGAGTAAAAAGAATAATTTACCTTAATCGCTTCCCACATGTGATTTTTTTCATTTTCTCCAATCTCTTTCCAAGCTTTCACTCGTACAGGACAAATGGTTCGATCACGCACAACTCTTCCCAAGTGCCTTGACCAAAATTGATGGTTCTCCCCCACTGCTCGATTGTTATAGAAAATAATTGGAAGCTTTTCCCCAGATTTGAGCCCAGCCACTTTCTTGTTTTGGTTTTTTCCTCGAACTTTCTTGTTTTGAGTATTAATTTCACCTTTTAGAATTTGGAAAATAAAGAAATATTAAAATAATTATAATTAAATATAAACCAAATTAAGACTTGAATACCATATACTTACTCTCAACAACTTTTTCTAAGGTAGCAAACACTGGTTCACCTGATTTACCATCATAAGTCATAGGAGTATACTTTGCAACAATGTAATTGCCAACAACTCCTACTGGTAATAGGAATTCCTAAAGAATTTTGCAAAACCATTCAATATTATAAATCAAAATCACAAGTCAAAATCTGCACAACAAATTAATTTGAAATCAAAAAAAGTAGTATTGCATAATACATGCCTTTTCAGTGCTAGACATGCTGATCTCTTCAAGACCATCCTGAATATCTAATTGTGTAGTAGAGGTTTTATACCATTGAACTACACTAGCAACTTCAGCCCCTCCAATAACAGTGCCAGTAATGATTATTTTATTATTTACCTTGAGATCACCTTGTATCTTCAAATTTGTTGCCTTTGGAGGTTCTAGTAATTATGAAATGCATAAACAATCAATAAACATTTGATAAAATTAAAGAACATGGTAAATATAATGGTAGAATGTAGAGAATAATGTAGAAAGATATATACCAGGACTTGCATAATCATATGGCAGTCTAAAAGGGACAACATCCAATTCTTTATCTTCCTCAACATAGACATGGATGTCACTTATACCTTTGTGGTCATTAAACATAGCATAGACATCAGCATCCCCATTTAGTTGCTTCCCATCCCCATAGAAGATTTTCACACCAACTGAGTATATGTCCAAGAATTTTCCGCATATACTTAAAATGTCAATGAAGGAGCTACAATCTTGTTGGAAGTCATTGTCTATATAATGTAGTTCACCAAAATGAACAAAAAGACGATGGGATGTGAGTTCACCTAAAAAAAACAAATGCAATTCAATCATTAGAAGTTTAACAATTTAGAGAAATTAGAAGTTGCATAATATTTACCTGAACTAGCACCACTTGAACCTCCTCTTAGCAAATCTGTAGCACCATTTATATCTCTTCTTGGCTTTAATTGTTTTAATCCATGAACTTGTCCCTTAGCCAATGCACCTGGGGCTATAAACTTGTTTGCCTTGGATGGCAACCTTTTTCCAGCTATGATCTTTTGCATCTTTTACTTAAACCTGGAATAAGACAAAAAAAAAAAAAAAAAAATACACTTTGATTTAAAAATAATACACAGAACAGATTAAAGTGCTAGAAAAAAAATAAGACTTTAGAGGACATTTTCACATATATATATATAATAGCTTACCTTTATGAAAGACAAAATGAATTTTCTAACATCTTCTTTTTCTTTTCTTTCTTTTAGTTGCCACTTCAACGGCCATTGGCTCCACATTTTCCCTTGCCCAATTTATTTCATTGTCTATTGTAGTTGAAATGGGATTTGCCTCTTTATAATTGAATGATTCCCCTTGTTGATATGCTTCACTAACATTATCCATTTCATCACAAATGTCATCCATTTGTAAAGGCAAGTCATAAGAATCACGTGGTTGTGTTTTCACAACAACCTGCCAACCTTTGTTGATAGTGTCAATGGCATAAAACACTTGGAATGCTTGGTATGCCAAGACAAATGGCTCATTTGTCTTTAACAAGCGATCACTATTTATAGTGGTGAAACCATACTCATCTACTTTGGCCCCCTTTTCCTTATCATGCACATCAAACCATTTACAACGAAACAATACCACCCTTCTACCACCAAGATACTGCAACTCAATAATCTCAGTTAAGATTCCATAGTAATCTATATTTCCCATTTCAGACCCAATGTCACCACTCACAACCACCCCACAATTTTGTGTTCTAAATCCTTTGTCATGACATTCTACACGAAACTTATACCCATTCACAACATAACCATTGAAGCAACAAACTGATTGGGAGGGACCACGTGACAAAGAGAGCAATTCCTCTGTAATTTTACGATTGTCATGTTTATGTAGCGCTACAACCTACAAATCACAAAATAAAGTACTATTTTAATTTCAATATATGCTTATTTTGAGTATTATAAATATGTTGAAACATGAATTTACTTACTCTAATTTTAAACCAATTAATAAACCTTCTATCACTTTCCTTATTGGACATTTGTAATGCTGCTCTAGCTTGGAGTTGCAAATATTCCCTATATCATATAAAGAATAAGATGCAAAAATATTAACAATATTAGCACAAAAGAATGTTCATAAAAGAAATTATTTTATTGATGATGACATACTCTAAAAAAGGTTGAACTGCATCACAATTCTTTAGAACAAAAAGATGAGCTTGTTCCCACTCATCCATGTGAAGATCCCGAGTCATGCCAGATCCCAATGCACGTCCAAGTTGTGAAAATATTAATAAATCACTTTTGTGTTCTTGACTTCCAGCATCATGATTTCGATTAAGGCGATTGAACTTTGTCTCAATGTTAGTGAAGTATCTTGAGCAAAGTGTCATACATTCTTTTGCAATGTAACCCTCTGCAATTGAGCCCTCGGGACAAGCTAAGTTACGAATGAGTTGTTTTAACTCATATAACTCTCGCTTAATAGGGTACATCCATCGATATTGGATAGGTCAAGCAATTTTGGCTTCAAGGGCTAAATGAATAGGCAAATGGACCATCACATCAAAAAATGAAGGGGGAAAGTTCTTTTCCAATTTACAAAGAGTTGTGGCAATTTGAGATTCAATTTGCTCCAACTCCTCCACCCGTAAAGTCTTTGCACCCAAAATTTTGAAAAACAAAGACAATTCAAATAATGGTTCACATACTGATTTGGGAAGAAGACCACGTAATGCAAGAGGAAGTAAGTGTTGTAGGAGAACATGACAATCATGACTCTTCAAACCTGAAATCTTATGTTCTTTAATACTAACACAATGTGAAATGTTAGATGAAAACCCATCTGGCACTTTTAATTGCTTTAAAAACATACAAAATGTATGCTTTTCTTCATGAGTTAATGTGTAAGTAGCAGCTGGCAACACAAACTTATCTCCTTTTTGTATTGGGTGCAACTCTGGTCTAATATTCATTGCTTCCAAATCAAGACGAGACTTAACAGTATCTTTGGTCTTCCCTTTAATGTTCATAATTGTTCCAAGCACATTATCACATATGTTCTTCTCGATATGCATCACATCCAAATTATGCTGCAACAAAAGACTACTCCAGTATGGAAGTTTGAAAAAAATGCTTTTCTTATTCCAATTATCCCTTCTATTATCATGTGAGACTTTGGTCTTTTTACTAGCATCTTTAGATAAAATGATCCCTTCAAGATCTTTCACCTGATCTAGAATGTCCTGACCAGTAAGATGTTTTGGTGGTAATCCATACTCTGTCATGCCATCAAATGATTTCTTGTCAATGCGCCATTTGTGATTTATTGGAAGATAACGACGATGGCGCATGAAACATTGCTTTCTGCTATTGTTTAACCTCATAGAAAAGGCATCTTTGTTACAACAAGGACAAGCTAATTTACCCTTAGTGCTCCAACCTGACAAGTTTCCATACGCAAGAAAATCATTAATGGTCCATAGTAAAGCTGCATGCATCTTGAAATTCTGGTGAACTGATGCATCAAATGTTTCAACTCCTACTTCCCACAGCTCTTGTAATTCTTCTATTAAAGGTTGGAGATAAACATCAATAGCATCCCCTGGTCCCTTAGGACCCGGTATGATCATTGACAGAATGAAATTAGAGTCTTTCATGCACATCCAAGGAGGTAAATTGTATGGAATAAGAAATACTGGCCAAATACTATATGAAGTTTTGGAATGTGCAAATGGTTGGAACCCATCACTTGCAAGACCAAGTCTCACATTACGAGGCTCTGAAGCAAAATTTTCATGCATTTCATCAAAAGATTTCCACTGTAAAGAATCAGCTGGATGCCTCATTACTCCATCATCTACTCTTTTGTCATGGTGCCATCTCATAAAGGACGCTATCTTACTGGACATGAATAGCCTTTGAAGCCTAGGCTTTAAAGGGAAGTACCGCAATATTTTTACGGGTTTTCTTTTGCCATTCCTTCCAACTTTGATTTCTCCATTACAATTATCATTTTTCCATCTTGAAGCTCCACATATACTACAAAAGTCAGACTTCTCATCTTTCTTCCAATATAACATACAATTATTGACACATGCATCTATCTTCTTGTACGAGAGTCCAAGATCTTGGATAATCTTCTTTGCCTCATAATATGAATTTGGCAAAGTCGAACCATCAGGGAGTAATTCATCATGTAATATTTGTAATAACATAGTAAATGACTCATTACTCCAGCGACCAAGGCTCTTGATATGTAATAGCTTGATTATAGTAGATAATTTTGAACTCTTAGAACCTTCATATAATGGTTGCTCCAAATTTGTCAATAGCCTATAAAATTTCTTTGCTTCATCATTAGGATCCTCTTTTTGCACATTATGGCTTGAGCCACCAAAATCTGCTTTATTTTTGTTCAAAGCATCTAAAGTAGGAAAGAAGTCCCTCATAATCCCATGAATCTCTTCCTCTCCTATGGTTTCTAATACATCATCTTCTTCACCCTCGCATTCAGATTCAGATTCAGATTCACCTTTCCTTTCTCCATGATGATACCAAAATGTATAATTTTGGACTATGCCATAAACTGTTATATGGGTTTCAACCACTTCATGACTTCTTTCATAAGTGTTATTACACTTGACACATGGACATCGAATTTCACAATCTCCCAACTTTTTTGAAGCATATCTTAAAAATTCCTTAATGCCAAACTGATATGTTTCACTTAGTCGATCATTAACAAGATTCATCCACTGCTTATCGGGTGCCATTGTAAATATCAACAATGATAGTAAACTGAGAGTTCCAACATCAAACAAAAACATAATGGGTTTTAATATATCAATAAGAATCAAATGTGTATATAAGTATGTCTAATTCAAATCTGCCATCAATCTAAAAAAATAGTGTTTTCACTAATTTATATTCAATTCCAGAAAGCAGAAACCTTTTAGTATGGGAATGTACGTACATACGGGCACATGGTTATAGATGCATAAAGAAAGAAAGAAAGGGACAGGTGGAGATGATCATGATTCATGCTCGGTTCAAATTGAAATTTTTCTACTGTAACGCTGCTTTCATTCATTTATTCACATTTAATGCCCCAAAACTATTTAAAAACGTATATCACACTAATATTTTATATTATTATTAATAGCAATATATATATGCCATAGTATAGTATCATGCATGTAATATTCAGAATATTAACAAACAAACAGTAGATATTAATGTCAACACTATAATGTTCATTATGATAATCTATCTAATAAAAAATTAAAAACACAAAAGGAAATTAAAGAGCTAAAACAGAATGTTACAATATTGGCATTAGACTAACATTTTGAGCCTTACACCTAACAACAAAATCCTTCGGATTGTCCGCCATCTCTAGCTTTTTTTTTTTTTTTTACCAATATTTTATAACATATTATAGCAACCAACTTCTCTTTCACCCATCATCATCTTACATTATATATATATATATATTATTGTGTATGAGTACATTACTGGGTTGCACATGGAACGACAGGAAAGAAGAATGGAGAAAGAGGCTCTATCATTACAATATATTATATATATTCTAGACACATCTCACAGCCTCCATCTTCCCTTTACTTACATTCACATACAAATATCTTATTCCATATATGTATTTACTAAAGCAATAAAATCTAATATTATATATATATATATATATATTGCATTTGGCAATCCTCACTCACCCACTTTTCCATTCCAATTGCAATTCCTCTGCAATGCTATTTATTTATTTATATATATATATAATATCGGCAATGCTATTTATTTGTACATGAAACAAAAACATTCTGCACATACAACATAGCACTTTGACATGATACATACATTTTTTCCTTTAATATTCACACCATTTGCGGCGCTATATATGCAATTTAAACCATTCAAAAATGCAACGAAGATGAAATAAACGAAAGTAAATATATATATAAATACCTCTATTATTTTTCAAAACTTTTGTTTCCTTTTAAAAAAAACAGAAAATAAATAGCCAACATTCTTTATCATTTCCATAATTTTGAAACAAAAAATAGAAACTAAAATCAAAGGTGTAACCAAACACCCTTCTCGACACTTAAATTATACCGCTTCAGACCTACGGGTAGAGTAATAAAGACTCGCAAAGTCTTTATCCAACTGCAGAACAAATGTTATCACTGTCAACCTCACAAGCAAGTTAAAGAATATTACTACGAACTGAAAGCAAGCACCTGTTAAAGCATAAAGCTTAAAGGCAAAGAGAATGGCCTCATCATCCCAAATCTGCTTCAATTACTGTAAAATTGAAGATACGTCGAATAGCTGTGTAGAACAGGGAAAAACTATGTCCATGGCTGACGAACTCTATGGTCAAAAGCAAGCTAAAACTGAAAAATAAGTTTAGTTTCTCAGGATCTAAAATTAACAGAGTGCAGAACAGTATAGACTTTAGGTATCTTATTTTCCCAGCAACCAAACAGAGAGCATAGGAAGTGAAAGCAACAGAGAGCGGAAATGAAACTTCTTATGATGAAGTCGCCAAATATGGAAATAAATCAAAAGGAATCCAGGAAGCAATATATATTTCTGGATCCAACGGATAGCCCCGCCAAAAAAAAAAAAAAAATCTCGAAATCACCTTCAATCGAAACCTCCAAAACAGGAAAACTTTTCTCAAATTCTTCAAGAACAAAATCACACCAGAGATCCACTATTAAACACAAATCTGATAACAAATCTTAGTTATTATGCTCTTATGATATAAATACTTCAAAAGTAAATCACGAAACGTGATTACAAATGCAATCCGATTGACGTTAACCACAAGAGAGTTCAATACATCCAAAACAATTTTAAATTTCTCAAATGCAAGACTTCAGATTATAATAGAACAGCGTTGAACCTTAGGTCAAGAAGAATTCATAAAAATATATAAATATGCATTGATGTAAATAAACAGCTCGAAATGTACCTACCTGGAAGAGAAAAGAGTTCAACCCTTCGCCTTCGATTTTAATATTTGTCAAAATTTCTATGTCTCCGTAAATACGAGAGAGTGGCTGATGAATCGCTGGCCTGGTAGTAGTTTGAAGCTCAAAGAAATAGGAAAATTTGGATTGACGGGAGAGGCAACTTCAGATTTGGATTTGGTAGCAAGGGAAAAGAGGTGGGGATTAGGACACAGGAAGAGGCTGTGAAGGAAGATTTTTAACGTTATGAAGATTATGAAAAAAGAATATTAAGTGTAAAGAGAAAAATTAATAAAAAATATTATATAATTAGAACTATATATATATTTGGAGGGAAATATTTTTGTTGATTTTTTAAACTCAATAACGATTGGATTTTTAATTACTAGTGAGAAATTCAGAAAATTGTTGTTAAAAAATTAATTTTACACCACATTTAGCGAGAGTGTAACTAAGTTCTCGTTATAATTATGAAAATTATGCTTTTAACGACGGGGTATTTGTCCTCTTGCTAATTTTCTCTCGTTAAAAGCCTTTTTTTTTGTAGTGAAGCTTGAATATGAAAAACATTTGTGAGGCATCCATAAAAGGCTAACAATAAGTATATCATCTAAGTCTTCAAATAAAATTTCAACCTCTAGGTCTCTAACCTTAATCTATCTATATCTTCTTGGACCTTTGAGAATCCAAAACCTAGATGAAAAGCATTATTCTCTTGTCATTATAGATGACTACTCTAGGCAATATCTCTTGCATCTAAAAGTGTAACATTTAAGAGATTTTGGAATGATCAAATCAAGCACTATTGTGAGGAAAATAATATTAATCATAATGCTTCTAGTGCTAGATCATCTTTACAAAATGAGGTAGTTGAAAAGAGAAATAGATCTTTATAAGAAATGGCTAGAATTATGTTATGTATGTAAATCCTTTGATCTAAGCCATTAAAACCTCATGCTAAATAGGGATTCATCAAGGTTCATCTTAAAAGAAAACCCATATAAGTTATAATTGATGATATTCGTGTTGAAGCTCCTAAACCTATAAGAAGAATGATCTCAATATGAAAAATTCTCATTAGATCAAAAGGGATTCATAGATCCCATCCTAAAGAAAACCCTATGTAGAGAATAAGGATAGTATTGGAGATCCTTTCAAAAGGTTTTAGGACAAGAGCATCCATTAGAAATGAGTGAGAATTTGCAACCTCCTTGTCTATATTTTGAAATCTATCTCTACATTTCAAATCTAGGATTATCATTTGCATAAAGGGATTGTCTTTACACGGTTGATACCTTATCGTGCCATTTCAAGGTCTTGAGGTTTAACAAAGCCGTTGCCTTCACCGGTGACATTCTCTCATTTTGAAAAACTGTTTAAAAAAGGGGGAAATCCTTTATTTTTCCAAATTCACCCCTTCTTGTGGAAATTAGCTTCAAATCCTAAAGATCACCCAACCATATGAACCAAATAATTGTTTATAATCAAAATGGATAAAAGAGGAATAGAGCTAGATTAGTAGCTTAAGGGTATAGTCAAGAAAAATGGATAGATTATGATGAAACTTATATCCCTATAGTAAGATTGGAAGTCTTGAGAATATTGTTGGCATTTGCATGTCACAAGAAGTTTAAGCTATTTCAAATGAATATTGAAAGTGCATTCTTTAAGTGGTTATAAATGAGGAAATGTATGCGGAACTAACTCCCAATCTTAAGAATCCTCAATATGAGAATTATGTGCTCAAACTCTCCAAGGCACTATATTGTTGAAAACAAGCCTCTAAGTCATGACATGAAAGTCCTAGCAAGTTTATTCTAGAGGAAGAATCTAAAATAGGTCAAATAGATATAACATTACTCTAAGCCTCATAGCAAGGACATTTTATGAATCTACAAATAATCTATGTAGATAACATTTTATTCAAATCCTCAAATAAATCCCTATGGAATCAAATTGTCATTATAATGCCAAGGGAAATTTGAAATAAGCGTAATGGGAAAGTTAAAAACTCTTTTAAAGATTGCAATCTAGGCAAGAAGATAAAGGAATTTATATATCTTTTCAAAAATACATCTTCTTAAGAAATCTAATTTTCTTCAAAAGCAAATTAGTAGTCACTCAAAAGAGTAGTACATCAAGCCTAGACAATGATGAGAAATGCCAAATGGTGGAAAATGAGCTATATAGACATATGATTGGACCGTTGTTATATTTAATAGCTAGTAGGATGAGCATCATATTTAGTATTTGCCTATATGCTAGATTTTAATCCAATCCTAAGAAATCCCATCTTGGAGGCAAAATAGCTAAAAAGAACACTAGTGTTCCATGACAAGTTATAAGAAATTTCCTAGTGTCTTTGTTTAGAAGGAAGTGAATTTTCATTCCATTCTCTTTCACTAAAAGTGATTATATAGTTGCTCGAATCCTATGGATGGAACAAAAAGACTATGGCATAAATCCCCACAATATTCCAAAACAAATGTGCAAATACAAATGCTATAGCCCTAGCAAAAATTCAAGGAATCTTGCTGAAAAAGAAAATATCAAATGGTATCATGTCCAAATCTATTGGAAATCAAACTCTAGATAAATCCCCATCAATCCTTGAGTTCAAGTGATTTTATCTGAAGAAGTTTCGATCCTTCATGTCTCTCAAATCTATCATTGGTTAAATCAAAGGGCTTTGCCGTCAATCTCTTAGATCTTAAAAAATTGATGAATAATATATTCTTGATGGCATATAGTATTCATGTCTTGAATCATTTATAATGCTATTTTTCTTGTATGAAATAGCTTGATTATCTTTGTGTGACAAATGAATACTTGAGTATGAAATCATGCTTTATTTGCTAAAGGATCATCTTGCTTCTTGAAGTTATCTATATGTAATGATCCTATGTGATTACAAGTATGGCTAAGATTATTAAAAGATAAATGTATGTTCTTAAAGCCTATCGTTAATATGTCTTGCATTAAATCTGCCATAACTTGTTTAGATTTATACTTTTGGATGACTACTTATTCTTTGAACATATATATATGAGTGCATGTGGTTCATTCCTCAAATTTATGATCATTGTCATATTTTACTCTTGCGAAAATCATTTGAATTGAGACAAATTGCTATTCTATTTTTATATGAAAAATGTCTCTATATCTTAAAACCTCCCGTATAAGTTTAAAGGGGAGTCTTTTTCAAAAAGAGTCTTTCTATTTGCTTGAAATGATCTATTTCACTCCTATATTGATCATTTAATGTATATGCCTCTTATATGATGAATGGCTATGCATTTGATCTAGTGCTTTGATTGTTTAAATATGAGTGATTACTTTGAAAGATATAGATTGACTCTAATATGATCATGAGTTCCCAAAATGGTATGAAATTTTTTTTTGCATCTCATGAAAAGTTTATATTTATATATATATGACGTGCTCAAAAATTATGTTTGATATTAATAATGTCATCTTAAGAGGGAGCTATCTCTAGTTCTTAAAACTATCTTTACTTGATTATGATTCATTTCTATTGAAAAGATTTTCGTTTAAGGGGGAGATTATTTATTTTAAGATTTGTGAAATCGTTTGAAATATTTTTATTTAAATATGAAGTTTTTCAAACAATCGTTGGGGGAGAGTTTAGAAGGGGGAGAGAGATTATCTTTTGATTCCAGGAAGATTCTATTTTTTCAAAAGACTTACCTTTTTAATTTATGACAAAAAGGGGGAGAGATATATGTTGAAATTGATTTTAAGTTTTGTCATCATCAAAAAGGGGGAGATTGATATTTTACTCTTGTGTTTAGTTTTGATGATGAAAAATTTCAAATGTATTTTTTTCTCAATCAAAGCATATGGTTTGGAAACAAAAATCAATTTCAAAGTGCTTTGTTAAAATGATCTATGATCTTTTATATTATTTGGAGATTAGCATAAACAAGTTTTAAGATCTAAAAAGAATCTCCTTGAAATCGTTGGTCAAAATAATTCTAAGGCAAAAGACCAACTAGAACATGTTTTTGAAAGTGTGTTCATTTTAGAAAACTATCTCCTAGTATTTTGATATCTAATATCTCTTGGTAATGAATGGTTTTGATAAATGACTATATGAAAATCAATTTCTACTATGTAGATTATATGAATGAGAAAATGAATTTTTAGCATATAAGTTTTGAAGCAAGATATGAAAACTTATAGAAGAAATATTGAGTATGGTTGAGAGTGATTTGAAAAACTTGCTTGTTGAGAGTGATTTGTTTCAAAATATACTTTTGATGATCTCAACTTACTTTCAAAATAATCAAAATGAGGATTCAAAAGAATCAAATGAGGATTTGATAAATTTTTAATCTTTTCAAAAGGATAGTCGACTATGTTTTTCATTCTGTTGACTATGCCTCAAAATAGTCGACTATTCAAGGCATCTGTCGACTATTTTTGCCATATGTCGACTATCGAGTAAGGATAGTCGACTATGATTTTTGGTCTGTCAACTATTGTTGTTCATAAAATTCAAAAATTTCTTCATATTTCTGCATCTGTCGACTATACAAATGTGTCTGTCGACTATTGTAAATTTTGTGTTATAAGATAGTCGACTATTCGTTTTGTCTGTCGACTGTTTCTTGCTTTACTTGTAAAAATAGTCAACTATGCATTTCTTCTGTAGACTATTTCTTTTTGCAGAAAGCTCCAACGGCTATTTTTTCAAATCCCAACGGCTCCAAACGGCTATATTTCTCTTTAACTTTGTGGGACACTTATATATACATGTCATGGATGATCAAGAGGAGGCCAATGGATGGAAATGAATTGATTTGAGCTTATGATTTATATTCGTTTGTATTTACAGTGTTCTGTGCTTTCATTGTTATACTTTTCTCTCCAAGGCTTTATTCTATTATTGTTAATACATTCATTTAAGCCTTGTTTAATCTTAAGAGATATTGTAACTAAGAGATTCATCTCTTAGATCCTCTCATATTCTATATGTAGTGGCTCACTACCGGATAGTCCTGCTAGCATAGGATATCCGAAAGGAGGTCATCACAAGTGTGATATAGAACAATAACATACAACACCATAATACTATCCTTAGATAAACTCAGCGGAAGCTAACATAAAGGTTTACAACATCTTAGACCATAGTCTAAACAAAATGAAATACAAGGGCACTAACAAATTTTACAACATAAAATTTCCTCACACTTGCCCTCATCACAAATGCTAACATAGACCATCTAATTTGGAAGGTCTCTGTACACTTCTAACCCTGGGCTTTAGCCCCACTGGGCTCGCCCTCAACCATTGCTCTACTTGTACCTGGAATGACATGAGAGTAAACAAGGTGAGCCACAAGGCTCAGCAAGTGTATTTATAAAGCATAGAGATATAGAATCAAAGGCAGGGATAATCAAGATAGAATAAACAACTCTATGAGAAGATATTAGTATAACGCGACTCATAAGTTTTCCGTTTACATTAATTTCCCATGCCGTGATTATTACATATATTATGTACTCATTCCCATGCTCATGCATATGCACCAATAGTAGGGAATTTTTCCACTTAATTCTCAAGGCTCTCACGGCCAATATATATATATATATCCATTCATGAATATATATGCATCATGAAAATACATCAACAAATGATAATAATTTGAGCCACGCCTTCTGGGTTGATGGCCACCTCACCCGCGTCAAGCGCTCATAGGATATCCTTTCTCATCCACGGACTTAGCCGTCGCGCAAAATAATAGGTGCGCAAATCAGTATAATCATGCATCACATATGTATATCCCCATTTCATGTCAATCCTCAATGATTAAGAAAAATCTCAAATCATGCTTAACATGCACAATTACATAAATTAAAGTGTGCACTATCTTATGATCACAGGGTAAATTTTAATACATTTATTTACTCATACTTATAGAAATGCCCAAAACAATATTTACGGTATATTTTTACCCCAATAATAATCGCAAGGAATCAAAATTTATACATGCAAGAAACACTAAATCTTGCATGACACTAGACCCTAATGAATAAATGTCATTCCTTAAGAAATGTAGGGTGACACAAAACCCTATTTAGATTTTTGCAATGTTCAACAAGAAAATGAATTAATATTGCAAGATTTATCGAAATAAGGAAAATAAAACCCTTTTATCCAACAATGAGGGTTATCAAGAATAATTCAAAAAAAAACAATGGAAGAACTATACAAAAAATCATAATTTTAAACGTAGGAAGGATAGACTACATAGGAAGAGTTGAATAACAACATATTTCAGAAATTTCCAGATTTCAAGCATATTTTCAAAAATCCAATCTGGGCTCAATATTTGGTCAATTACCACAAACGATATACCAAATCAAAGCCTAATGAGTCTAGTTTTTGGAACATCAACTGGATTTGAAATCGGAAATAACCACAAGGAGATATTTCACAAAAATCGAAACAAGGCAGAATTTGTAACAGTAATTTACAGAATTCTACATAGAATTCAACAAGGTTGTTATGGGTACAAATCATAACCAAAAATTTCAAATCTTATACCGAATCGAAGCCCATGAAGTCTATTTTATAGAAAAAATAAATGGATCACAATTTGGATATAACCACAGAGCATTATACCCCAAAAACCGAAGCAAGAACAGATTATTCAAAAATAGAGCAGAAAATTTCCAGATTCTGGGCAAGAATTTACAAGGATACTGTAGCCTCAAAACACAGCCAAAAATTCTAAAAAATTTACCAAATGAATATTATCAAGTCTAGTTTATACAGAAACAAACGGATCTTGAATCGGATATAACCACAGAGAGTTATACCCTAAAGAGTACAACAAGGTCAGTTTACTTGAAAGCAGTAAAATTTCCAGATCTTAGCAAGGATTTACAAGGCTATAACATGATCAAATCTTAGTCAAAAAATTCGATTCTTGTGTCTAAAATGAATCTTAAGATGTCTAGTTTACAACCCAATAAACGGATCTCAATTTGGATATAAACACAAGGAGTTATAGACCAAAGAACATAATATAGTCAGTGAATCCGAGAATAAGAATTTAAGAGCAACAACTTAAAAATGAAGGAAACAAGCCTTCTAAGATGGAAACAAGGTTGAAGAACTTGCATTAAAAGATAATCAAGAGAAGAAGAACTTACACAATCATAAGGAGAAGAAGAAGAAGAAGATCTTGAATTTGAAACAAGAAGGAAGGGAACTTGCCTTAGATGGTTGCAAATCCAAAGAGATGAAGACACCCCTTGAAATTGAAAATTCCATAGTCTCCACTTAAAGCTTCAATGAAGAAGAACAATGGAGGAAGAAGAGACAATCGGGAGAGGGAGAAGAAGAAGGGAACAAGAAAGTAAGAAGAAGAAAAGGAGGGAAAAAATGTGGGAGACTTGTCTCCCAACTCCTTTCAATCCATCTCCCTTTTAATTTTCTCTAATTTGCCCTTCATACTAACACACACAATTCACATATCTCTTACCCATTTTGGTCATTTTACCATTTTCTTAATTTTTTTTCTTTTTAATTAAGATACCATTCTCTATGCCCATGGCCCAAGCCCAAGTCAAAATATATAGCCCAAGCCCAAGTTAAAATATATGGCCCAATCCAATTAAGGCCCAATGGACTTTTCTTGAGATTTGGGTTCAACCCAATTCATTTACACTTAAGATTTAATTATTTATCAATGGTCTAATTCAAATAAGGCCCAAACCCATTTAGCCCACAACTTTGAGACTTTTTCACACCTAATATTATTTTCATTAATTTACCCCCATTACCAACTCATATAATATTTTTAACAATTAATTAATAAAGGCAACAACTCTAATGTGCAAACTAAAATACCCATAACACCTAGATCCACTAACGGGTCGTTACACTATATTTCTTATTCTTCCTAGCTTGTATAGCTAAAGGGCCCAATTCAGTGGGAGGTTTTGTAATTCCTAGTCTTGGACTAGAGGACCTACTTGGTTTAAGTAGGGGGTTTTAGTGGATGGTTTGAAAAATCCTTAGTGAGGAGCTAAGGTAGTGGATTAGGCTTGGGTTAATTCGAACCACTATAAATCTTTGTGTTCTCTCTTGCTTATGTTTCTTTTTATTTATTTATCACTGCTAGCATTTCATTATCCTTACGTGCATTGAGTTTTTTATTTTCAATCAAAAGGATTTCAAAGTTCTATTAATTAAGTTTTTTTTAAATAACCAATTCACCCCCCCTCTTGGTGTGTGCCATAGAATCTACTGTTCTAACAATTGGTATCAGAGCCTAACTCCTTGTTTAAAGTCTAACAACCTGAGGAGAGATCCATGGCTCTTAAGGAAGGTCTAACAACCTGATGAGCTATTCCCGAGCTCGTCCCATAAGCCTTTGAATGGGAGCTATATTTTACTTTCATTTACTTTAATACATAAATGTAAATAAGAAAGTACCCCCCATTTGGATTCAATAAAAATATCAAAAAAATCAAAATCCATAAAAATAAAAAGATAGAATTTTAGTTTTGATACAAATTTACGAACTTGCAATTTTACCACCATCGAAATACATAGTTTTCGTTTCTTGAAAAATTCATTAAAAATCATTTTTACAACAATGAATGCTAGTTATCAAATTACCGGGAGTTAGTTTTTCAAAATGAAGACATTTTCAAAATATGTTCTAATTGGTTATTTGCCTTAGAAAAAATTTCAGGTCTATGTTTGGCCAGCAATTTCGCGTGGTGTGGTCATTTGATTGCATGAGACCTAATCATGAATTTGAGCTATGAGCACGAATGCAAGTAAATGCATACTATTACTAGTTAAATGAAATCACAACAATCATATGATGGAAAAATTAGTTATTAAATTTATAATACTCCTCAACTAGTGAATCGAGATTTGATATTAAACATCATCTCTCAAAAACTATTCTTGTGTTATAAATTACATTAAGCATTTATGTGTCATAAATTACATCTTGAATGTGGTAAACGTTGTGAGGTAAGATATGTTGAACTTATCTGATGATAGAAAAGTACCCGGTGTGGGTAAGTGATGTTGAAAGTATGAACATCGTGGAATCAAGAATTTAAATATATGTGGTTGGAAAATGCATACATGATGCATACATGTACATGTTACATATATATATGTTTTGCGCACCTATTATTTTGCGTGGACGGAAAAATGGTACCCTAGAGCACTTGGCATGGGACGAGGTGGCCATAGCCCGGCAGGTTGGCTTCATATTTATTGTGAGGTTTTGTCTATGTGATACACTTTGGCATGTGTTGATTTATGGCTTGCGAGCCTATGAGATTTGATTCTAATATTAAATTTATATGCACATTTGTATAATAGTACATGGTGGCATGATACATTTGTAACACCCCGCCTTTCGGGGCATTAAATTATGCTAGGATATATATATATATATTTATTTTTTTATTTTTTACATCAAACATAAACCGGCAATAAATCCTCAACATGACTTTTATTTAATAACACTCCCAAATATAGTAAATGAATGACACACTTTAAGCATAGTGGAAGCTAGATCAGAACCTGTAGGGAACCTCGAAAACATAGCATATGTGGGTACATACATATCGTTTACCCACCATAACATTACAGATGATATTAAAATCTAAACAATATATCCGAATAAAATAGGTAGTCCTAGTCCCACATGGGACCCACAAAATTTCCACCACGATCATGCCTCAATCGCTTCCTTGCCCTTTCGGCTACTTGGCTCGCCTAGAATGTAGAATATTCCAAGGACATAATCTAATATCAGAAGATGAAAACTTCTAAGTGAGGGTTAGATAAATATGAATGAATGATGCATGATGCATGGACAATTATAAACATATACCCACAATGTAACTTCCCAGGCCCACTAGCCCGGCACGGAACCTTAGGCAGAATCCCGAACCTCTTGCAGGATAATCCTAACGTTGTTCCATTAATTGCCCTAGGGGAATTTCGGCTACACTCTTAGGGTAACATCCCAACCCCATGCTCGAGTTTCAATATGACAAAAACATCGTGTCATGCATATATCACGTTTTCCCATGCAATAGTATATGAACGAAAATGATCATAACATGTGAAAATATTATGCATAGCAAGGAAATCATATCATATATGAGTTATAGGGACAAAACCACTCACCTTTCACAGTTATCGGGATACGTCGAAAAATGTGCAAACTGCCTCGATTTGCATGCTAATCTTAAAATTCACAACAAATATTTCACCTCACTTCCCAAAGCACCCTAGGCAAGATATTTGTTTAAATAATCAATAAAACCTATTTTTCTTTAATTTTCTTGCCTTTTTCTCTATTTTTCTTCAATTTTTCCTTACTAATATTCCAAAATAAATACCTACACCTATTTTTCTCCAAATATTTTTACATAGGAAATTCTAAAATAATTTTCTAAACTATGTAAAAAAAAATTGCACAAAAAACCAAGCCCTCACGCGCTGGAGCGTGCTAGAGCGAGTGAGACTAGCGCGTGGGGCCCACGCGCCGGTCATTTTCTCAGACCACGGCTTGCCGAAAAATTACAAAAGCTATACCAAACGAAAGCCCATGAAGAGTCGATCCTAGGGGTACCTGAATGGGCTCCAAAGGAGGTCTAGAAGCAGGCCAACGGAGGCCTCGAACTCTCGGCCAGGTGGTCTGCCTAGGGTTTCGACGAAGCTTCGATTCGTCTTCGATTCTGCTCCGTTGCTCGCCAAATGCTCCAGATATGATTTTCAAGTTATGGGCAAAAAAAACCCCTTATCCTTGCCTCTCAATTCGTCCAAGATAGCCCTCGATTTGAAGCTTCTTTTCTTGAAAATTTTGGCCTTCTTCGAGCTCTATTTATAGGCGATTTCGAAGCTTCAAATGGTCTTGGATGCCTTGCCCATTGCCTTAGGAGTCCCCATCGTCCCTAGATTGACCTAAAAGCACTAGTATTTGTTTGCAAAAGTGAGTTGCAGGTCTCCTATTTTCAGCTAGCTTTCTTGGCCGATTTTCTCGAAATTCTGGCCACTCCGGTGGTCGTTGTCGGCTCATGATGGTTCCCACGAGATCCTTGACCATCCCTCGTGCTAGCCCATTGCTGAAACGGCCGGCCAGAGATGGTGCGCCACTATCAGAAGCCATGGCTATGGAGTTTTCTGAAATTGCAATTTCACCCCCTCAGATTCGATTTTTCCATTTTGGCCCCTTTCCTCACAACCCCTACACTTTCCTCAATTTCCATTGATCCCCTTAAGTTCCAATCTTTCAATTTCCTCTTTTCCACTTTTTCAAAAAATGATATTTTGACCCCCCTCGGGCAACTTTGGAAATTGCACTTAGGCCCGTTTCTCCGTTTAGGCTTTAAACCTACTCGTTTCTTCCTGAAACCTCTGAAGGGTTGCTCTACTCAACAAACCGAAGCTTCCCATAGCTTCCGTTATCATTTTGGGAGTCTCCTTCGAGAATTCGATTTTGCAGCTTAAATGCCGGCTGCATTTTTGCTGTACCGAAAATTGTTCCTGATTGCATTTATTTTGGTCCTAAAAGTCATGCCTCGAGATGCTCGTTAGAGGCATTCCTATTTATTTATACATTTAAGCTTTAGGGTACTCCCTTCGGCTGATTCGGTAATTTTTTTGGGGCTTTTCAGATACTTAATTTTTCCGAATTTTCAATTTTCCTTTAAAATAATAACCCAAAGTTCTTGGGTATTTCAACATTTAACTTGGAATTGGTCAAGTCTTAAATTGTGATACTTTTATACATCAATCGAGTTCCGAAGTACTCTTTTTGGTGTCACATGTAACGACCTGTTCTCCCAATCAAGCCGTTACTCGGGAAATCTCAGGATTTTTTTTTTTCATTCACAAGATTTATAAATTTTCTTTTTTCCATCCAGCCAATCTTAAAACCACAATCTTTGCATACTTCAAAACCCCAAAATTCCCCAATCATACCCATTTAGCTAACAGGGATTAAAGACTGAAGCTAAATAAGGTATTTCAAGTGTACAGTGGAGATCAAAATCGTAATAGATTGCCATGTGTTACCATAACATAGTAGACATGGCCAAAATTGAACTGGACCGGCGGTTCGAACCGGAACCGGACCGACCGGACCCGGACCCGGAACCGGCCGAACCGGAACCGGAACCGAAACCGGACCGAACCGGCGAAATTCGGTCCGGTTCCGGTTCAAGGTTCCGGAAAACCGGAACCGCCGGTTCCGGTTCCGCGGAACCGGCCGTGCCCCCTCCCTCGTGCCCCCCCCGCCGGTTCCGGTTCCGCGGAACCGGCCGTGCCCCCCTCCCTCCCCCGTGCCCCCCCTCCCCCAAAGGTCCAATTTTGGACCGTTGGCCCCCCCCCAATGGTCCAAAATTGGACCGTTGGCTGCCACCCCCAGCCAACTTTTTTTTTTTTTTTTTTTTAAATTTTATAATTCCTATCTATATATACCCCTCCCTCCCCCACTCATTTTTCACACTTTCTCTCTCTCTCTCTCTCTCAAGTCTCAAGCTATTATTCTCTCAATTTTGTCTCTCATTTAATATTTTAATTTCAATTTCTTCAATCTTCTCATTTTGTTATTTATCAATTTATTCAATTATATTGTTAATTATTTATTACTTGTTACTATATTATTTTATCATTATTATATTTTTTTATTATCATACTTTTTTCAAAAAAATGGCAAGTGAAGGTAGAAATTTTGAAAATGTTGAAAATGTTGAGTTTGAAGCTCAAAATTTTCAAACACAAGAGAGTGAAACTCAACAAAAGGGAGGTGGAAAAATTTCTACTTCTGATATTTTTAATATTCATTTCAAGAAAACACCAAAAGGAGATGGTAAATTTGATGTATCTTGTAATTATTGTAATCAGGTATACAAATTCAAGCAAGGAGGTGGATATGGTACTTTCGCCCGACATTTGCAAACAAAGCACCCGCTCAAGGTTGGATTGAGCCGCGATCAAACACAAATATCCGGGTTTGCTACCTCTTCAAACTCTCCTCAATTATTTCATTATAATGAAGCTAATTGTAGGTCTGGTTTAGCTGAAATGGTAGTAATTGATCATTTATCTTTTAGTTTTGGTGAAAAATTAGGTTTTACTTGATTTTGTCAAAACTTTGTTAATCCTAGTTTTAAATCAATTCCTAGAAATACTTTGAAAAGGAATTTGTTAAAATTGTTTAAAAACTCAAAAATTGAATTGATAACATATTTTCAAAACAATAATATTAATGTTTCTATTTGTAGTGATATTTGGAGTGATCATTGGCAAACTCATTCATATATGGGTATTACTTGTCATTGGGTTGATGAAAATTATGTTTTACAAAAAAGAATTCTTGCGTATTGATGTTTTGATGAAAGTCATAATGCTGAAAATATTTGTAGATTAATTCAACAAATTTTACAAGAATATAGATTAGTTAATAGAATTTTTTCAATTTCTTTTGATAATGCATCGGCTAATACTGCTTCTATTAATGAATTGAAAAGAATTTGCCAACCAAATTTTGGTGGAAGATTTTTTCATGTTAGATGTGCATGTCATGTTTTAAATTTATGTGTTCAAGATGGTATTAAGTCACTTAATTCTTATTTAGATCCAATTAGAAATGTTATTTCTTATATTTGGGTACACCCTCGAACTGCAAAAGCATGGGCACATTTTTGCACCTCCAATGGTCAAACCCCAAAACGTTTTTCAAAAGATGTCCCTACTCGTTGGAACTCAACTTTTAAATTACTTAATCAATCTTTTGAATATAAAGATTTATTGTGTTCTTTTGCAGCAAATTATATTCCACAATATCCTATTTTTCCAACTATGTGGAATGTTTGTAATTCAATTTTGAATATTTTACGAATTTTTAATGATGCTACTCATACACTTAGTAGTGTTTATAAACCAACTTCACATCAATTTTTAATAGAAGCAATGAATGTGGCCGGTGTATTAATGGAAGGAATTAATGTTGAAGAAATTTGTCATGCTGTTTTAGAAATGAGAGAAAAATGGTTACGTTATTATCAATTTATTCCTGAAATTTTTCTTGTTACTATGGTATTTGATCCTAGGTGTAAATTTGATGGTTTAATTGAGTGTTTGTCTAACTATTATTCGTTGTTAGGATTAGAAAATAATGAAGAAATTGATGTGAATATTATAATTTCTAAGGTTAGAACTTTATGCAATCAATTATATGAAGCATATGTTATTGCTCCTAGTAGTGAAGAATCATTTCCATCCATGGCTCCGCATTCCTCTTCCTCCCAACCAATGAAATGGGGTCATAAATTTTTAGATCAAAGGAGGAAAAAACCTAGATCGAGCTCACATTCGGAGCTCGAAACTTATCTAACCACAGTTTTTGAGTTTGGTGATGATACAGGTTTAAATTTTGAAATTTTGGAGTGGTGGAAAAGGCACAAGGAGACATTTCCAACTCTTGCAATTATTGCAAGTCAACTTCTTGCAGTTCCAGCTTCAACTGTAGCCGTTGAACAAACATTCAGTAGTGGAGGCAACATTTTGGACGAAAGAAGATCAAGATTGGCTCCAGAATCATTGGAAGCTCAAGTTTGCCTCGATGATTGGGAAAGAGCTAACATGCGACGTCAAGAAGAACTTATCCATTCATCATCATCTGACGAATGGGTTAATGATGGTTTAACAACGGCGACTTCCGACTCCAATGAAGATGCGTAGGATCCAAGTCCATATTTTATTTTTTTTCACATTTGTAAAAATTAATTACTTGTATTACATTTTTGTTGTAATTATTTTTTAATGAAATTAAGTCTAATTCTATTTTTTATTTTTTATTTTTCACATTTGTAAAAATTAATTACTTGTATTACATACTTGTTTAGTTGTTTTAATTATTTTTAATGAAATTATTACTTATATTTCTTCAATTTTTAGTAGTGTTTTTTTATTAAAAATATGGTTGAGAATATTTATATTTACTATTACATTTAACAATTAAAAATCGAAACCAAACCGAACCGAACAACGGAACAAGGACCAAAATTGAATACAACAATATTTAAAAAAAATTAAAAAAATTCGGTTTGAACCGGAACCGGAACCGTTGACTGAACCGGCTCAAACCGTTGACCGAACCGGTCCAAACCGTTGACCGAACCGGCACGAACCGGAACCGGAACCGAACCGTCCCAAACCGCCCTTGGGCGGTTCGGTTTAGGTTCAAAGATTTCTTGAACCGGAACCGGCGGTTCATGAACCGGAACCGGCGGTTCATGAACCGGAACCGGCGGTTCATGAACCGTGGCCATGTCTATAACATAGCATGTTCATACATAATTGTCTTGGGACTAAAATAAGATCAGAATAAGGATTACATGCCAATCGTACAAAAGGTGATATCGAAAGTAATTTAACATGCATGATTCCCTTCTTCAACTAACTAGCCGTGTCTTTCTCTTCGCTACAAGCCCCGGCTAGAACGTTAAATGTTCCAGGGGCAAAACCCAGGTTAGATGTTGAATCATCTAAGTGAATGGCATAAAAATAATTTTTATGAAATGCATGAATGATCATGTGCATGGTATAAATCAAACTCAATATGTCAACCTTGGGATATCACCTCGGCGTACTTAGTCCCTGGAAAGTAATCTGGCCACCGCCTGTGGAAACCACCATTCCCACGCTTTCTATAAGGGCGAACATCGCCTCGTCCACAAGGAGACCCCAAATCCCGACCCACTAGTCATAACAATGACATGATTCAAATATGACAACAACATGCAAATCATGTGCCATGCATGTCAAAATATCATGTCTAGTTAATGCATCAAGTAATGATCAATATGCATGAAATAATAATTTTAGAAATAATTAAGCCTCTCACAAGCTAAAGCATTTGAAATGGAATACCGAGAATATAGGTAGCTCAATCACTAAACAGGGTAGTACCACTCACTTTGCAAAAGATGATTTTGCCCCTAGTGTCGATTTGCCTCGAAATTAGTGCGAAACTTCAAAGTTCAAACTCCTTGGCCAAACCACCCCTGGCCAATAATTCCCAATAAAATCAATAATCCAATTTTTTTTAGGATTTTTCAGAATTTTTCTCTAATTTTCCTCAAATTCCATAACCTTAATTTCTTCAAAAATACAAAATAAATACCTACTCAAGTAAAATTTTCCATTTTTCTCCATGAAAATTCCGAGAACAACATTTCCAATCTCCATAAATTTTCTGGAAATTTTTCAGAGTTTCTCCCTATTTTTCACAATTTTCTCCCAAAATTTTCGTTTCTTTCAAAAATAAAAAATAAATACTTCCATAATCATTTTTCCAAAATTTCTTCCATAAAATGCATAAAAATTGTTTCTTGATTTTCTGGATATTTTTCCAAAATATTTTCTATTTTTTTCCCTTTTTTCTTTCTTTTTCCCTATTTTTTTTTACCTTTCTTCTCCGGTCGTCTTATCCAGCGACGGCGACCAGCGACTATCTCCAATCGACGATCCGATGACACCTCCTGACTCCTTTTCAGCTTCTGATCACAGTGGTGGCCTTCGATGGTCGAAACGACAGTCGAAAACGCCTCGAAATGGCCGATTACAGTCGGCTCCGTCGGCCTTCACGCTTTTCCGGCGAGTCCCAAAATTGCTTCAAAACACATCCTAAAATTACCAAAATTTCCAGAAATGTTCTCAACTACATGGGAAACAAAAGCTCTCAACCAATTTTCTCAAACGAACACCAAAACACCCTCGATTTGGCGGTTTAAATTCCTGCTCCGGCGACCTTTAAATTTTTTTCTGGTTTTGCGTAAAACCCACTCTAAACAACTTCAAAATACCCCAAAATCTCCAGATTCACTCCCCGCGACCCAAGAAACAATAGCCCCTTATCAAAAACAACTGATTCTCTCTCTAAACCCTCCAATCGAATTTGAATTTGTATAAATCCATTCGGCCGCGAGATTGCTAATTATAGGCGATTTCGGCCCCAAAATCCTTCGATTCTCGAGTTAATCATACCCTAAGATGCTAGATCTAGCCCATAATCACCTTGATTCGTCCTAAAAATCGAGAAAAATCTCTCAACATATTTGATTACATCTTCGGCCATATACGACCGATTCTTGCGATTTCCATGGCAGATCTTCAACCAATCTCCACCACAACCAGCCCATAATGGTCTGAACCTACCCTAGGACCATCTGGCAACCCTCCCCGACGACGAGATGATGGTTGGCTGGAGATTTGCAGTGCCGTACCCAATGTTGCGATAATTTCAGATTTGCCTCCTACTCTATTTTTCTCATTTTGCATATTGGTCCTTCCCCAATTCTTCAAAGTTTCCTCAAGCACCCCAAACTCTAATTTTCTCATTTCAGTCCCCAAAGAATTAAAATTTTCAATTTGACCACATTTGACCAAAATTTAGAAATTCCACTTAGTCTCGAATGTTTGAAAAAAATTACATTTTTACCCTTATCTTGCAAGTTTCTTCAGTTTTATTAATTCCAACTTTTCTTACTTATTTTTATTTCCAAGATTTTGTTTAACACAGACCATATTTTGGCCAAGGATTGAAAATTACACTTTGCCCTAAAGATTGAAAAATCGCATATATACCCAATAATTTCACAAAATTTCAATTTTATTCATTCATAAATTTCTTGGGTATTACATCACTTTATTCTTGGTTCATGATCATTGTTTATTATCCTAGAACTTCCTGAGCCTTGTGGCTCACTTGATCTTTTTTACCATTCCAAGTAAAGGGAAAGCTATTATTGGGGGCGAGTCCAATGACTAAGGCCTAAGGATAGTGGTGTACGGGGACGCGTATAAACTTGAAGATCTTGTTAGCATTTTGGTGAGACTTGAGATGAAATGAGTCTTATTTTGTTAGTTAACATTAGAGTCTCTTATCTATTTGTATGGCTGTTGAGCCTGAACTCTTGAGCTATTGGAAGTGTAATTGAACTTAAACATAGTTTCCGCTGCTAATGAATGAAATGAGTTGTTTGTTCTATATCATCTCTATGATACCTCATTTCGAATATCCTATGCTAGCGGGAATATTCGATATTCGAAAGTGGGCCCTTACAAATATCTTTAAAAAATGTATGTGTATATAGGGCACATTTAGATTTTAATTTATGTACTATTACATTTTTTTTGTACAGTCATTTTAATTTTTTGTTTTTTAATTACACATTTATTTATATTTTTAAGTTAAATTTATTTTTATATATGTATTTTTAATTTAATTCAACCACTTTACTTTAATGTGTAAAAAAAAGAAGAAAGTAAATACAAGTAAATAGATATAATCAAAATAACATAATATATTAGTTATCACAATTAAAAATGTATATTTAAATAAATTGGGTTAACAATATAAATTTAATTACTAAAATGTGAAATTAGAGTTTGAATTTCATATTTTATAAAAATTTTTCAAATTTTTACACATTTTGTAAAGTGTAAAAATTATGTTTTGAAATTACAAGTTTTTTATTTTTTTTTTCTTGCAACATTTATTCCATTGCTAAAGTTTGTTATTTTTATTTTTTATTTTTTTAGTGATGAATTCCTTCGCTAAATTTAGTGGATGCCCCAAATTGAATGCATGACAGGTGCTACCCTCCCCTCATGAGCGCATCGCGTGGCAGCGCTAGGATATTAATTTCAGCAATAATTAAAAGTGTTGCACCTTTGAATCGAACTACCGAAGTTTTGCGACAGATGCGCTCCCATCGCTAAAGTTTTGTATTTTAAATTTATATTATTTTTCTTTTTTTGCGACGGATGCATTCTCGTTGCTATTTTTTAATTTTAAATTTATATTTTTGATTCTTTTTTAACAGATTTGCTCGCCACATGGCAACGCTAGAATACTACTCCTAACTATTATCTCACACTCTTTACTAGATTCGAATCCCCAACCTCTTATGGTCAAATTTCGCGCACGTGCTATCAATGTAGAAGTCTTCTTGTTTATTGATGTATATAAAATATATTTATAGTGTTCTCTTTCATATATTTTTAGAAATATATTTATACAACAAAATTTCTCAAACTTATTTAATGATATTAATTTTAATATTAATGTTAGTAAAGAGAAACTTTATTAATTATTATATTAGCATTAAAGAATTATGTTATGTTTAAATGTAAAGTTTTTAATTAAATTTTTAACTTTTTTTTATTTTTTAGCTATGGGTTAACTAGTCGCTAAATTTTAATTTGAATTTGAATTTTTTTTATTTTTTCACAACGGGTTTGGTCAGTCGCTAAATTTGAATTTTTTTTATTTTTTTAATTTCTTTTATTTTTTATCGACCGATATATCCCCGTCGCTAAATATAATTTTTTTTATTTTCTTTTATTTTGTAGCGACGGGTTTATCACCCGTCGCTAAATTTAATTTTTTTTAATTTCTTTTATTTTTTAGTGATGGGTATATCCCGGTCGCTAAATTTAATTTTTTTGTATTTTTTATTTTTTAGCGTCTCTAAATTTAATTTTTTTTTTATTTTCTTTTATTTTTTAGCACTAAATTTATTTTTTTTTAATTTCTTTTATTTTTTAACGATGGTTTATCCCCCATCGCTAAATTTAATTATTTTTATTTTCTTTTACTTTTTAGCGACGGTTTGTCTGTCGCTGATTACGTCGCTAAATTTAGTGGCGGGTTTTCCGTCGCTAATTCGGTCGCCAAATTAAAAAAACATTTAAAAAAATTAGTGACGAAATAGTTCCACCACTAAATTCTGTTGCTAAACACTAATTTTCTTATAATGTCCTCTCTTTTCCCTCCATATCAATCCTTGCCGCACAAAGGAACTGGCCCGTTATAAACAACTTGATATCCTTTTTCAAGAAAATTGATTATATTTTAAATTTTCTTATATATAGATTTTTTTATTATTTATAAAGTTTTTATTCACTAATACTTACATTGTAATCATAGTTACTTCCAACCGAAACACTTAAATCAAAATCATGTTATTATTCAAAGTTTTTATAGTGTTTATATAGTTAACATTATAAAAACTACTATATAGTTATTAGAAAATTATTCGTTATAAATGTAAGTTAAATCCTCAAATAGACCAAATAGCAATATATATAATATTATGATTTAGTTGGATAGAACTATGATTTTGTACAACTTTACAAAATCATATTCTTTCTACAACATTATACAAACTACTATCTTAATTAATTATATTACATACCATCCTGCTTTAATATATTAATTAATAAGATAAGAATAATAAAGATTGGAAAACCATGCTTAGTTTTATTTTAATTATTAATTATCACTATTTTTAATTTAATTTTTGTTTTGGAGATATCCTACTTTAATATATTAATACGATAGTCATCAAGCGTATATGGCACGGTGTAAATAATATTAAGGTTAAAATATAATTATAATTTATACATATTATGTTGTAATTTGTGAAGAATTTGTAACATTATAAATCTTATAAACAAACACATAAAATTTATAATGTTCACCAATATATTACAAATTAAAATATAAGAGCAATTAAAAAAAAAATTGAAACACTGAACAAAAAATAAAAATTAAAGTTATTGTATACTTATTAATATTTTATAATAAAAAACAAATTATTAAATCTAGATAATAAAGCACATCAATAAGTGTTCTATAATATTAACAAATTGAATTAAAAATTAAATATCAAACAATACATACCAGTCATCGTTGGCCGTGGCCATCAACTGGAAGGGGGGAACCCCGGTTCGGGTTGAAGAATCTTGGGTTCCTGACCGTGAGCGGTCGGGAATACTTGTGTTCTCGAACCTTGGGTTTTCCATCCATGCGTGGTCAGGAATTCTTTGACCTTTATATTATTTTAATTTAAAAAAGATTTTATTGTGCCTAAAATGTTTTTAAAATTAGAATATTTAGAATGATTTTTTTTTATGAAAAATTAAAAAAAAATCGTAGTATATGATACTCTTTATTTTACATTGGTCGAGTAGACACAAATTATAATTGTAATTTTATCTTATTAACAGCCACACGTAAATAGAAACAAATTATAAGTGTAATGTTTTTAATTTTACTTTAAAATTACAATATCGATTAATGTTTCTCACTTTAAATCTTTTATCTAAAACTATTTTTCTAAACTATTTTATGTAAAATAAATACATATTCTACATTATCCCACATAATGTTAATCAACCAAATGTAAATAATTATACCAAATGTAAATCAACCATGGGTTTAATTCAACCATAATGTAAATAATTAAAAAAATAATAAAAACCCAACAAACGCTCACATCTACTTTATACTTTAGTTTAAATTCATAAGCAACCAAGATATATCAATTTTTATGCTTAATAAATTACATTTTAGGGGCATATTAGTCCCTAAAGTGTTGTTTGTTACTAGTATGCCATCACGAAATGCTGATGTAACTTATGATTTAGTAATTAATTTGTTGTTCTAAGCGATTGGGGCATTGTGAGATATAATTTTTTGAGTATTTTTTATTATTTAAATTAATATTTTGATTTATTTATATATTATGAATATAATTATATCATAAATTAAAAATCCCTCCTAAACCAATTGCATGCTATGGGAATCGAACCATGGTGACGATTGTTCACTAAAGTTAAAGTTTATATTTATTATAAATTTTATACTTTAATTTATATATTTATAAACAATCAAGATATATCAATTATATACAAGCAACCAAAATATATCAATTCTTATTCTTAATAGATTATATTATAAGTTTGATATGTTATATAATGTGGATAGTATTTTTTTTTTGTGTGATTTTTTTTATTCGAACTCATTAATTCGTATTTAATATATTTTAATGAAATAAATTCATCAATAAAAATTCTACATATTATATATATAGATAATGTGTCAGCCCTATGAAGTCCGTCCATCTTCCACAGTGTTCAGTAGACCTCATCCCAGATTACGTCCGCCCAATTGCTATTGGGCAGATGAAGTCCGCCAATCGGACTGTATACTAGATGAGGTTCGCCAAATATTGGACTGGGCGGAATTTATCGTAAATGAAGACCACCTGGCGAACCTCTTCTAGTATAAAGTCCACTTGGCTGACTTCATCCTTAAGCCACTAAATCCTTTAAAAAAAATCATGAAATTCAACTAGTAATCTCTTCAAAACATCCAAAATAGAAAAAGAGATTCTAAAGAAAACAAGCTTGTAATATTATGGTAATTGTATTTTTGCTCAATTAAACTCATCTAATTACATTATAAAGTAAGTATTTTTCTTTTATTTTCATAAAGGCTAAGCAACTAGCTTCTATAAACGAAACAAAAAATGGTAATTAAGATATCAATCCACAGCCAAATATATGTGTTTGAATAATAAAACATTTAAGCAAATTAAGCATGGGATATATACTATGTCAAAGTTAGTGAGACCTTAATAAGAAAAAAAATGAGAAATTTAGGGTGGGCATCCCTTGGCTATATGTGGCTCCGCCACTGTATGCAGAACATTTTTGTCTTTAATCTATTATAACAAAAATTGATACACAACCATATTTTTGCAGAATATCTTTGTCCAATGCATAAATAGTAATTCATATTGCTTGGCTACCTTGAGTTCCAACTATAGTCTAATTCAAATCTATCATGTGTGATCCTTGACCTTTAATTTGAAAAATCAGAAATACAATTTAAAAAATATGAATTATACGTAAATAATTAAAAACTAAATACGTAAGCATGGATCATAAATTATTAAATAGTATTGTACCTCATCATCATTACTTCCACGAGCACCACGACCTCCACGAGCCCCATGAGTTGAACTCCTATCTCTATTTTGATTAACTTCATGTGATGATTTGTATTGATTACTCCTCGACCTTCCACGACCATGAATAACAATTGGATCCAAAATTGGCATACCTCCAATTTCCAAATTCTCATCTCCATCCTGCTCTGTGTTTATTGTGATAGATTCATTAGTAGCCATAGTATCATTCCAATTAATTAAATCATTCTTTAGAGCTGCCAAGCGTCTTTGTATAAACTCCATTTTCTCTCTACTACCAAAAGCTAGATTAGTACATTCCTGAAAGTAATGTTCCACTTCCTTGAATTTCTTGAATTCATCAGTCATGTGAGGATAACTTCTAGCAAAGAAAATCTTAGAATGACGCCTGACAAAATCTTTTCTCCACCCCCTTAATATATATCTCTCATTGATAACTTTCATGTCTTTAAAGGACATCAACTCAAAGATGTGGTAGCAAGGTATGCCCTTGAATTCAAATTTATTGCAATTACAGCTTAAATAATCACCATTCTTTCTGTACTCAACAATATAAATAAACTCCTTATAGTACCAATTATTTGAGATGCATATCTCCATTATTTTATGTTTTTCGATACCTACCCTAGTAGTTGCTGCCCTTGCTTTCTCTTCAGTTGGCAGAATAACATGGCAATACAACAAGGGACTGATCTCATTTTGAACTAACTTGAATATTGAATTTGTGTATACTTATTGGAACTGTATTTCCCAATGAAAATCTGATATGCATTTAGTCACTTTACATTTCGAATCGTAGTCAGCCAGGAACTCTTTCTAGATCTTAGTACTCATTGCAATCTCATATTGTTCAACAAATTGTTTAAGCATGCATTCCTTCACTCCATTGAGTAGAAACCATACCAGCCCAGAAATTGTGATGCAGATAAACTGGTGCCCAACTTTGCCTTTGATTAAAAAGGTCCTTTAGCCAATCATTCCTTTCCAATCCATGCTTCCTCAAGAATTCATTCCAATTCCTCTCAAAGACTTCAATAGTGAGACTATCATATACAAGAGCTTTGAATTCGATAATTGCCTTGTTGAATTCAACAACATTCCTAAACTTTTGAGGTAGTTTGCAAAGGATATGCCATAAGCAATACCGATGAATAGTGTTAGGCATAACATCAGTGATAACGGACTTGATGCTTTCTCATTGATCGGTTAAAATAGCATTAGGGTGAATAATTCCCATTGCTTCAAGCCAATTCATAAAAAGCCATTTGAATGATCTTGTGTCCTTATGTGTAACCAGTGCACAACCTAAAAGAATTGATTGTTCATGATGATTTATGCCTACAATTGTAGCAAAAGGCATTCTACACCTGTTCACAAGGTATGTTATGTCAAAACTGACAACATCATGAAATTCTTCATAGGTGGCTTTTGCACAAGGATGGACCCACAACACATTAGTTAGTTTCATTGTTGACATCCATCAAATGAAAAAAGTCTCTGTCTTTTTGTTGCATCCTTACAAACAACTTTCGAATGGCCTCTGCATCTCTATCACCAAGTCTCAGCCTTCTCTTACTCTCAATGAAATTTCTGCAGTCTTTAGGGAAGCATCCTAAATTTTGTGGCCCACCAGCTTGAACTTATAGCATTCTAACATTCTTACACGGTCTCATGCCTGCAATATCATTGGTTTCTAGTTGTTTCTTCATGTTAATTGTCAGATTCCTATGGGCAAGCATCAAAATAGACATATCAAGTTGCAATTCATGGTTGTGTCCTGATATTATTTTTGAAACCTGCCAAACTCCATTGTCTCTCCTAATTAATTGCATTTATTCTTGCAGGACAATTTAGGACAATTTATCCTCTTTGTAAACTTCTCAAATTGTTGTTTCCTTTCTCTGTCACAACAAATTGTAACATACTTGTAATTTTCACCACTTTTTTTATGAGCTGATCTCTTGACAATAGCGAAATCTAAAACTCTTGCATGTTCTTGATAAGCATTCACCAGACTCTCAATACTGTTAAATATCATACCTGGTAAAGGTCCTTCTTCCGCATTGATGTTATTGGATTCTTCCAAATGGTTGTTAATATAATCAATTGCCACACAATCAAATTGTTCTTCATCTTCTGATTCTTCGCCAATCAAACTATCATTTCTGGTTAAGAAGTTTTTGTCCAACCAACTCGTAGAATGAAATGAAAAATAGAAGAAGGGCTCTTGTCTAACCAACTCGTGAAATGAAATGAAAAATGCTACTTTACCCGAATTAGTTGACGCAAGGGATGAAGTTGCCCGGATTGATATGTTTATTTTTTACATATAATATTTTATTTTTAAGTGTAATATTTAATATATTTTATTTTTAACATATAATATTTTATTAATTAATAATAAATATATCATACTGTAAAATGTTTTATTAAAATATTTAGATATTAAAAATAAAATACATTAAATAAGCATTTATATAAACAATACAACAAGATAGTTGGAACTACAACGAAGGCAAAACACACCAGGAAGAAGAAATTAATTAACCAGCCATGGCCCAAACAACTCCTCACATAGCCGTCATTCCGTCGCCAGGGCTGAGTCACCTCATCTTTCTCGGCGCGTTCACCCCGTAAGTCATCCGTCGCTTCCACTTCTCCGTCACCATCATCGTCCCCACCAACGGCCCGTCCTCCAAAGCCCAAGCTGCTTTCCTCGAGTCTCTACCTTTCGCCATTTCCCACCTTCTTCTACCCGCTCTCAGTCTCGCGGACTTGCCGCCCAGCGCCGGGCTCGAGACCAGAATCTCCGTCACCATGGCTCGCTCGCTTCGGTTTCTTTATGAAGCCCTCAAGTCTCTGGTCGCCTCCATCAAGCTCGCCGCTCTTCTGGTCGACATTTTGGCACGGACACGTACGTTTGACCTGGCCAGAGAACCTATGTTACACGGAAACAGAAATGAGAAACATTTTCGATGGAAAACGGAAACGTGAAAACGGACATTTTTTTAAAAAAATAAGCATAAATAGGGTTCGAAACGGGAATAAGAAACGTTTTCGAAACATTTCGAAAACGAGAAAACGTCACCTATGAGGTGTTTCCGTGCAATATAACAGAGAACTTGGTGTTGCTCCGTACATGTACTTCTAATTTGAGACGGACAAATTAATTAGGAACATTAAACAAAAGAAGAAAACAATCACATTGCACGCGGGCATACATGCATGGCTGGCGATCACTTCCTCATCATTTTAATTGATTAATTAATTAAAATTAATCAATTGCTATCTTCTAGTACTGGGTCATGCATCCACTTGTTGGCGATCTCCCACAGTGCTGTCGTAGAATCACCATCTTCACTTAAGCTCTTTAGAGCCGAGCTCTTCAGCTTCTTCATTCTCACCCGGAAGGCCTTGGCTTCTTCCCCGGCCATCAGATCCTCCACAACCCTCGCAATCTCGTCGCGCCGCACCACCCCGTCCTCGCCGGCCGCCGGCCGCAGCCCCACTTTCAGACCACCAGCCACCAGCGCGGCGTTCATGTTTTGCTCGGCGAAGAGCGGCCAAGCGAGGAACGGCACGCCGTTGCCGTGCAGTATGTTCTCCAGAATAGAGTTCCATCCGCAGTGGGACAAGAACCCGCCGGTTGATTCGTGTCTCAGAACTTGGATTTGCGGCGCCCAACTGGTGATCACTAGGCTCCGGCCTTTGGTTCTTTCGACGAATCCTTCCGGCAAGAAAGACAACGCTTGGTTCAGGGTGTCAACGGCGAAATACCCACCTTCGGCGGTATTATCCGGTGGTTTTGCCACCCAAAGAAACCTCTGCTCACTGAGTTCAAGACCGAGTGCTAACTCAGTGATCTGTTCATGGGAGAGTCTTCCGCCGGACCTGAATGAAACAAACAGCACGGACCCAGTCAGCTTATCATCGAGCTAGTCCAAGCACTCGTTCGGGCTTGTGGGCGGGTCGACATCCATGGGGATGATGGGTCCAACCGGATAAAGCCTTGGCTTTCCGGGTTGCCGCAAGTCCTTGATCGTGCCAGGCTCCAAGGTCGTGGAGGTGTTGATTATGATACCCTCGGCCATGGCGTACCGCTCGGCGTGGTGAAGATACCATTTGTAGGCTTCGCTCTTCCGGTCCTGAATCGAGTAGAGAAGGTCTTTTCCATGGATCGGAATGCAACCCGGGATTCAAACCGGGTCTGTCAGCTCGCCATACTCCCAAGAAACAGTTGAGTCGAGTGTATGCAAGTGAAACAGAAGAGACAAAGACATGGCAGTGGACAAGAAGTAGATGTAGGGAGGAACGTTGAATTCTCTGGCCATGTCGAACGTGTCGGCGCCAAAGACGTCGACCACCAGAGCGGCGAGCTCGGTGGTGGCTACTAGCGCCTTCAGCGCGTTGTAAAGGAAAGGGAACGAGCGAGCCATGGTGACGGAAATTCTGGTCTCGAGCTCGTCGGTGGGCGGCAAGTCCGTCAAGCTAACCGGGGGTAGAAGAAGGTGAGAAATGGAGGAAGGGAGAGAGTCGAGGAAAGCGACCTCGGCTCTGGAGGAGGGGCCGTTGGTTGGAATGATTATGGTGACGAAGAAGTTGAAGCGGCAGACGAGTCGCCGGGAGAACTCGCCGAGAGAGATTAAGTGACTGAGCCCCGGCGATGGAACGACAGCTATGTGAGGCGCTTCTCGGCCCATGATCTCTTGGCTGCTTTGCTTTCTGTAGCGAAGAGGGACTTAAGTTGCGATGGGATTGGGATGCGCTGAAGGGGGCTTGCCCGCTTGCTGGCATTTATAATGGAGGCATTTGGCGGCTGCGTGGCAGCCATCATCGTACGCTTCGTAAACTAGTGGAACTGGAAGGATTAATTAATTAATTAAATAACATGCGCAAGTTGTTCCATATCATCTTCTTGAAAAAACTGAAAGAGGAAGACAAATCGAGTTATGTTTGGCGTTCGACAGATTTTTTGAGGGGAAAGAGAAATTTTACATAAAGGTAAAATAATTAAATTCATATAGGGGTAAAATAATCAATTTTTCCCTCCCGTAAACCAATCTATAAAAGTTAGGGAAATTCTATTCACAGCGAAGGTTTTACTCTTTACAACATTTTCCCATCAAAATTTTTCTTCATTTTTCATAAATTATAAGCACCCCTGCCCGGATATCCCAATCGCCCGGTCTATCCGAACGAGAGCGCCTACATAAGAGAAGAGAAACAAACACAAGACAAAAATACCCTGACATGCATACATACGAAAAATACAACAACGGAAGCAAAACAATATACATGCACGCCTATAAGTACCCTGCTAGAACAGCAGTCAAGGAGTATATAAAAATATACAGACACCTGTGCCAACGATAAAAGATACAAGGAACAACCGGGCACAGTAAAAAATGAGAGTCAGAACTCTTAATAAAACATCAGAGAAAACGGGGGCAGCTAACTGTACACCTTACCGACACGGCTGGCTGCTAGGTAGCGCGGTCCTCGCCCTCGACTTTTGCTTTACCCTTACCTGGAATGATGGAAAGCAAGGTGAGTCACAAGACTCAGCAAGTTTATATGAAAAGGAAGGCTGTAAACGAAACAGAAGAGGAGATCATCCCAAATATAAACCCACATATACACACAAGTCATGTGACGCAACAACGCAACAGTGCCGCATAATAAAACATATACCAGTCCTTGGGGCCCACATAAAACACCTGGCACCCAAGTCCCATACCAACCTGCCGCTGCCTTGAAAGGCAACATAAATCACCACAAACCTGTGCGCACTGTCCCGGGTCGGTACTCCCGTCACCCGTATCCCTGCCGGTACTCCCGACAGCCGAGCCAAAGGCTCCCTCGGAACGGTACTCCCGTCCGAGAACTAATAACTACCAGTAACCATGCAATGCATATAAAATGCAAGGCGTAATGAGCACCAACGTGATACAAGGCGCCCACACATCCAGGCATCAAGCCATGCTCCGCCCACGTAGTAAATCACACGCGATGCATATGCCCGTGCTGGATGCAACCTGACCAATCTAAAATGTCCGTGATCAAGCATAACCAAATCATGATGATCCCATCATGCAGCCTGAACCCATGTGCATACCAAAACATACAACGAGAATAAAATAATCAAGCATGCTATAATCACATAACGGTAGAGTAGGTTAGCAGTGCCTGATACCGGTCAGCGGTTAGTGACCAGGAGAGACCATCTGACGGCCTAAAATAGACCATACAACAGTCTCACCGTCACTGAACGGCTAACCCTTGCCCCCACTGCCCAACCGCTCTAGCCAATAAATAACCGAAAATCCATAATAATACCCGACAGCTAAGAACCTAGCCCCGGGTGAGTACGACATCATTCCCATAGGATTGGGGGTGATACAAACCCCCGTAGGCAACCAACGAATAATACCCTCGAAACCAGGTTAATAAATTAAATTATTAAACACACCGTTTAAATTTCATAATTTATTAACAGCCAAATCCAATGAAGGGAGGTCAAATAAATTGACATTGAAAGAATCGACAATGAGGGTATAAAGAACTTGCTTTTCCAGAGATAACCTTAGGCTCAATTTGACCAAACACGGTCAAAGTTATACAAACTGCAATATTCCAATTATTGACAAAATTAATAAAATTGGGCTCCAAATAAAATTTCAATCGCAGAGAATATTAATTACTAGTTTAATTACATACCTGGATAATTAAATCAGGGATTAAACAGAGTTTAGTCCAATTTTTGAAGCTCAAAATTCTCAATTTCTCCCGCGAGCTGCTGCTGCTTTTCTACAATTTTCCTTACTGCTTCATGTTCAAATTCACGCCCGAAATCGGGCTAAATTGCGGCAAAAAACGAGTGGGGAGGGAGGCACCACGTGGCAGCACGCGGCAGGCCGCTGGGGGAGGCCACCGCCTCCTTCGAAACGACGTCGTTTTGACGCCTATGGCTGAATTAAATCAGCCAAAATTTCCCCTCCTCGCGCACAGTCCCCGCGATTCGATCCCTCATCCGTTGCCTGGCCGCCTCGCGCGCGAATCGCCCGCGCCCACGCTGGCATCTAATCTATATGTGACTTAGATTATATTTAATGTGATTTTTTCCCCTTTCCGCGAATCACGCCAGCACCCCTAAACTTCCATTATATTACACTCTGACCCCCTATTATAATTACAGAAATGACCGAACTTTCTAAAAATCACACAACTTGATTTATTTTAATTTTTTTATTTTTTCCAGAAATTCCTAAATAACAAAATTAATTACCTTAATTTCTTATTTCCTTAAAATCACATAATTTAATTTTATTTAACCACCACAAATTATTTTGATATTTCTCTTAAATCCAATTACTCCAAAATTAAATTAATAGCTATTTACGGGCATTACATAAATCCTATTTTATTCTTTTATCACCCCACCGAGTCATCTTTCTCATATTCACTCCATCTCTCTTTCTCTCTCATTATATCAATTTTTTTCTCTCTCACACTCATCTCTCCATTTCTCTCTCCCAATTATCACACACACACAAATATGTATATATATATATATACACAAACACACACACAGTGATAATTTATTATAATAAAATAAAATTAAAAAATATAAATAAATATCTGTATTTTAAATAATTATAAATTAACTAATTATAAATTTTTTAACTAATTTTAAATTTTAAATTATCGTGAGTTAAATTTTTAATACTCAAAAATATTTAAAATTAATTAATTTATCTTATTAAATTACTTAAAGATACATATACTTAAAATTAGTTATTCAATCAACTAATTTAATAAAATATATATTTTTAAAAAATAGTTGAATTTATTTAAAGATATATGTATCTTTTTAAAAATAATTTATTAAATAAATTCAACTAATTTATTTTTTAAGAAAATTAACTAATTTAATTTATTTAAAGATGGATGTATCTTTTTAAAAGAATTAACTAATTTATTTATTAAATAAATTCAACTAATAAGATATATGTATCTTTTTAAAAAGAATTTATTTATTTATATTTTTTTTATAATAAAAAAATTAATTAAAAAAACAAAACAAAAAAAAAAAAAAAAAAAAAAAAACTTTCCCAAAAGCCAGCTTTCGAGAAGCATTGGGTTCCCCTAAAGCTGGCTTTCGGGGGAACCTTTTCATAATCAAAAAAATTTAAAAAAATTAGTTATTTTATTTTATTAAATTATTTAAAAATACATATACTTAAAATTAGTTATTCAATCAACTAATTTAATGAGATATATATCTTTAAAAATTAATTGAATTTATTTAAAGATATATGTATCTTTTTAAAAATAATTTATTAAATAAATTCAACTAATTTATTTTTTAAAAAAATTAACTAATTGAATTTATTTAAAGATGGATGTATCTTTTTAAAAGAATTAACTAATTTATTTATTAAATAAATTCAACTAATAAGATATATGTATCTTTTTAAAAAGAATTTATTTAGTTGTATTTTTTATTTTATTTTATTATAATAAAAAAATAATTAAAATTTTTTTTTCTCAAAAATTGGTTTTTAGGGAATCTAGTATTTCTCGACCCCAACTTTTAGGGAACCAGCATTTCCCAAAAACTGGGGTCAGGAGCGCCCCGAAAGTTGTTGACAGCTTTTGACAACACATGGGGGGTTTCTTCTAGCTGATCCCACAAAAATTATTGACAGCTTTTGTCAACACATGGGGGGGGGGGGGGGGGGGGGGGGGGGGTGTTTCTTCTAGCTGATCCCACAAAAATTATTGACAGCTTTTGTCAACAGGGGGGGGGGGCCCAAAAATTAGGGGGAGGTTTCTTCTAGCTGATCCCCACAAAAATTATTGACAGCTTTTGTAAACAAAAAGGTCTCTTGTCTTG
The DNA here is from genome assembly GCF_014633365.1 of Diospyros lotus. Lineage (NCBI taxonomy): Eukaryota > Viridiplantae > Streptophyta > Magnoliopsida > Ericales > Ebenaceae > Diospyros > Diospyros lotus. The sequence goes on along the minus strand of NC_068349.1, from coordinate 38,122,312 downwards.
TCGCCACCGCAGTGCCGAAATTGATCTCCTTTCTTTGCTTTACTTTTTCTTTTTTCCAGCCCTTTTTCATCATCCGTCGCACACCAACTATTCTTATTCCCATGACATCTTCGGTTTAGTCACTTATCTGTAACAATTTGTAATTCTTGTCTTTAGAGGGTGCACCAACTATTCTTTTTCCCTCTGCTGCGTTCGAATAAAAAAAAACATGAATCAACTCCATATGGGTCATCTCTTTTAGCTACCGATTATCCGTAAATCTTTTTATAATTTAATAATAAAATTAGTGACAAAAAAATTTATTATTAAATATTTTTTAAATTTAACTACTAAATTAACGACAGAAACATCCATCATTAAATAATTTTAGAAAATTTAATTTTAATTAAATATTTTAATTAGGGACAAATTTTTTATTGCTAAAAAAAATTAAATTAATTAAATTTTTTAGTTACGAAAAAAAATCATCAATAAAAATAAAAATTAATATACAAATCTTTTAGCGATCCGTCGCTAAAATTAAAAATTTTTAAATTAAATTATAATTTTTCACAACAGAAGATATTAGTCGTCAAAAGATATTAAAATTAAATTTTAATTTTAAATTTTTTAGCAATGAATTAATTTTGTCACTAAAGTTAATTATTTAATCTTAAAATTTATTTCAAATAGTGACGGGCCGGTCGCTAAATCTGTTTAGTTTTAAATATTTTTTAAATTAAATAAACTATTAATAATATATATATACAAGAAAATAATATTTATATTGAATAATAAATATAAAATAATATAAATAAATAATTAAAAAACCCCCTAAATTTCATACATTATACTGAATACCGCGAGTTTCATGTAATTCTATGAAACTCATTCTATGTAACACACCTATATTGTAAGCACCCCTACCCGGATATCCCAACCACCCGAACTACCTGAATGGGAGCACTTACGAAAGGAGAAAGAATGGAATATAGACAAGAACTACCCTGCATGCATACACAAGAATTAAAACAACAGAAGCAAAGCTATATACATGCATGCACTACGGGAACACTGCTAGCACAACAGTTACAAGATAAATAAATAAATATAGACTCTTGTGCCAACATACATGAGACACGAGAAAAGACCTGGCATAGTCGAAAATAATAGAGAGCCAATCCCTCTCAAACATCAGAGTTGACTAGAGCTGACGAGGGAATGACAGGGACTAACAGAACTGTCTGTACATCATACCGACTCTGCCGCTAGATGCTGACTCTTTTGCCCTTGACCTATGCTGCCACTACCTGGAATGATGAAAAACAAAGTGAGTCTAGAGACTCAGCAAGCATAAAGAAAGCAAGGCTGAAGGTTAAAGGTTGAATATATCTAATAGACTCTCCTCAGAACACTAACCCCCAAGCACACATAAGTCATGAGACGCCTAACACAACATAAAAGCGTAAATAAAAACACATACCGGTACTTGGGACCCACACAAGACATATGACTCCCAAGTCCCATACCAACCTACCACTGCCATAAAAGGAAACATATATCTCCACAAACCTATGCACGCCATCCCAGGTCGGTGCTCCTGACACCCGAGCCTCTGAATAATAGAGTCGTAGGCTCCCTTGGAACGGTCCTCCCATCTGAGACCAATGAACTGCCAGTAACAATGCAATGCACATAAAATGCAATGGCGTAGTGAGCATCAACGTGATACACTGACGCCCATACATTCCGGTATCAGGCCATGCTCCGCCCACATAGTAAACCACACGCGATGCATATGCCCGTGCCAGATGCAATCTAACCACACTAGAATGTTCGTGTCCAAGCATACTCAATAAATGAATATCCCAACATGCATCCTGTACCCATGTGCATATCAAATCATGAACAGTAAGATAATGTATCTACTCATGCAGTAAATCACATACTGACAGAGTTAGTGTAATACCCGGTATTAAATAATAAGAGAATTTTTGAAGATATGGGTCAAAAATGATATTTAGCAAAGTTTCGGGCCTAAGTGCGATATTTAAAACTTAAACGAAAGAAGAGTGACTAAGTTAAGATGAGTCAATTGAGAAGAAATGGCACAATTAGATGATATTTGATAAAAATCATGGATTTTCAAAGGTTTGAAATCAAAAGCACGCAAATAGGAGAAGTCGGGCAAAAGTGCAGATTTTGCAAAATATCAGAGGGAGGTCGAATCGATGAATTTTTCAGAAATTTCAAAAGGAAATAGAAAATATAGAACTTGAGGGTCGTTGTGGTATATTTAGAAAGACCAGGGACTCAAAGGAAAGGGCCAAAATGTCAAATGAAGAAAATAGGGGGGTGAAAATGCAATTTTGGAAAACTTGCATAGTGGGAACGCGACCACCGCACATGGCCGCTGGCAGCCACCTCTGGAGGCGTCGGGAAGCTCACCTAAGGGTGCTAGTGTGATCTGCAGGTGATGATGAAGCTTCAGGGGGTGGCCATTGGCCGAGCACGGCGGCGAAGTGACCGGAAATGATGGCCAAAAATATTTCCGATTTGGCCGAATTTTTCGAGGGATCTAGCGCTTGATTTGGTGTTTCTGGATTGGTTTAGAGGCTAGATTTGGGCTTAAGGGATAAGGACGAGCAAGATAGGGTGGGGAATCGGGTCAAAAACGAGTATAAAATGAGGTTTTCGGCCGAGGGTTCAAAAAACGAAATCGCTCAAATTTCTTGTGTTTTTGCTTGAATCGAGCTTGAGGGATAAGGGGCTTTTGTTCCTTGGGTTGAGAGGATCATTTCTGGAGCATTTGGGAGCGTTTGGTGTAGATTTGGAGAGGTTTTGGAAGCCTGGCTGGAAAATCGAACCGCCGCCGCGACCTGCAACTGGGTTTTAAACCCACCTCCGGCCACTTTTTCCGACGATTAAGGGCACTATTGAGGTCGCATTGAAGAGCTCTACAAGCCCCTATAAGAATTTAGGGCATTGGACATCGCCGGAATCGGAGAAGACGACCGGAGAAGAAGACTGTGCGGCGGCGCGTGGCAGCCACTCGCGGGACCTCTGGGTGGCGCGTGAGGGCGCGTGAGGTATGTTTTTTCTTTGTTTTTAATTTCAGAATTTAGGTAAAATTATTTTAAGAATTATCATGAAAAAATATTTTGTGAAAATTGATGTTAGGTATTTTTAATGAATTTCCGAAGATAGAAATGTTTGAAAAATAAATAAAAATAGAAAAATTGTGGAAAAATAGAAATATTGATTCCAAAGGTCTTAAATGGTGAAATAGGAATCAATTGGGTCATTGGAAGAAGAATTACACAATTTTTGAGGTGTGGCACGTTTTTCGAGGCAAAATCCGGACTTTTCCGAATTAAGGTGAGTGGTTTGATTTTAACCTTATCTTGACTCGAAAGTGTTTTTAAGTGCTTTTGGTGAGTTCATGTGAGTAATTGTACTCTCCTAGACTTAACTTATCTACAAGGCATATACTTACATTCATTGCATTACATTGCATTAACTGTTTATTTTTAAAATATTGGTGCATGGCATGTAAGTTTTTCATATCATGTGGGGTTAAGTCTAATTTCATCGTTGGGTCCATATGGGGCGGTATGGGGTCTACTTGAGATTGGGACAATATTAATCCAGGTGAGCGGGTGTCACACTGGGGCACTCGAGGGAATAACGTTAAACCAGGTGAACGGGTGTCACGACGGTGCACCCGAGGGATTAACGTTGGACCAGGTGAACGAGTGCCACAGTGGGATATACGAGGGATTAAGTATGTCGAGGTGATATCTCGAGTTAGATGTGTCTTGCATGTTGTCGTATAGTATGCCATGCTCGTATGTCTTTATGCATTGTATATCTGTTTCATGCCTTCACTTAGATGGTTTATCATCTAACATGGGTTATGCCCCTGGAACATTCAACGTTCCAGTCAGGGACAGCTGCGAGGTCGAGGAGACGACCGGTGAATCTGTGGTGTTTATTTGATAGTTGTTGTATTATTTTGGAAACACTAGTATTCTTAACATTGTATGTATGAGCGATCGCTCGACGGTGTTGTAATCGTTAGTATCAGTGTTGTATACATATATCGGTGTGGGAACATTTTGTGTGTAGCAGGTGGTAGGCCTCGTCATTTTGATTAATTAAGTATTCCGCTGTGTTTATATTATCTCGTTCAGTTAAGATTTGTTATTTCTAACTAAATGAGTAAGACTGGAACTCTCGGGGTATATATCTGCATGAGGAGTGGTTCTTTTGATCACCGCGGGTGCCGGATGTAGTTTTACGACGAGTGTTTCATCTGCATGTGAAGATTGTGCTCACAGGCGCCGCAGGTATCAGACAAAAAAAAAAAAAAAGAAACCCCGGGAATTTCCTTATAGTGACATGCCTGTATAGGGCGGGGTGTTACAATTGGTATCAGAGCCCTAGGTTAAAACCCTAGGATGACTAGGCTAGGTTATTGAACTTAGCACGGTTAGGTTTGTTAACTTAGAACAGGAATATGGATTCTAGGTGTCATATGAAAACTTTAGGAAACACTTGTTTGAGGTTTCTGAGAAAAATCTTTGTGTAGTATTAGTAGAAAATGGTGGATCAAGTACTGCTGTCACATTGGGTAAATAGGATCGAAGCTCGAGGAAACCCGCAAAATGAGGACATGAATGTGTTTTTGCTTGCAATGGAGGAAATTATTGATGATGTGCCCCCTAGTTACCGACAGATGGTAGATTTATCAGAGTTTCAGATCGGATTTCTTATTGACCAGCTGGAGGGGGAATGGAAGACTTTTGCGCAATGGTTGTGGCAGGACTGGGAAGACGACTCTCTACGTGAATTCTGCGCAAGAATGCGGAACGAGCATCAGGATCTACTCGGGGACGTTATAGATGAGGAGGAACAGGCAGAGATTGCTGCAAATCTCGCGAATGAGGTCATAGATATTAGCTCTGATGAGGAATCAGATGAGGAATCTCAGGAAATCCAAGATGATGACGAAGGACCCCCGGTAGCATCCGACAGTGACGGGGACCACAAGGAGTCATGGATCTGGAGGCCGAAGAACTACTGAGCAGGGCCGAAGAGATAGTTGTTGGACGAAACGATATGTAAATATAATATAAAATAAAATAAGATGTTATGTCTATTCTCCTTTTCGCTTGTACTAAGTTGTTCTGTTTGTGGGATATTATAAAGAAATAAAACTGTCCCCTTTGTATAGAAACAATCTTGTCTTGAGTATAATCTATTTCCGTGATTCACTTCAGATGGTGAATACACGAAGGCTACGGGACGCAGCTCATGACGTAAGTGGAAGAAGAGAAGGAAATAATCTCGAAGATCAGGATGATCGCAGGAATCACTCAGGAGGGAACAGAAGATACGTCGGGGAATCGAGCTCCAGTGAGGACCGATTTGAGCGAATGGAGCGATTTTTAGAAAATATGCTAACATACGTGAGTCGAGAGGAGCCTACGCGGCACACGACCACAGCTTTGGAGCGATACCGACATTTGAGACCCCCTGTGTTCAAAGGAAGGACAGGCGATGATCCTAGCTCAGCCGAGTATTGGCTGGAGCAGACCGAGAAACTACTTCAACATCTCCAATGCAGTGAAGAGGAGAAGGTGAGGTGTGCAACCTACACACTGGAAGAAGAAGCAGGTCGGTGGTGGCAGTCTACCGAACGATCATTAATAAGGTCTCAATAGGAGCGTGAAGCTGAGAATGAGGATGTACCAACCTATACTTGGGAGGGATTCAAGGAGGAGTTTAACGCCAAGTATTTTTCCAAGAGTTGGAAGGAAGAAAGAATTTGGGAGTTTATGAGGCTCAAGTAGACAGGAGAGATGTCTGTGAGTCAATACGATAATCGGTTCATTCAACTGATTAAGTACGTACCCATGTATGAGACTGACGAGAGTCAGAAGGCACAAAAGTTTGTTTCAGGACTACAAGAACATCTCCAGCAAGTTTTAAGTGGATGGGACGTTGAAACTTACAAAGAAGCATTGCACCGAGCTTTGACCATTGAGAGAAATCTGACACGAGCCAAGATCATCAAGACAGAGGAAGGAAGTAAGAGTGGTAAACTAGGCAGTCCGACGACTCAACCAAGGGATGACGGGAAGTGTCCTCGATGTAAGAGGAAACACCCTGGGAAGAGATGTGTCTTGCGGTGCTATGGATGCGGCGAAGAAGGTCACATTGGGAGAAATTGCCCAAAGATCAAAGCAATGCCCCAGGTTGGGAATCAGGGAAAGGTGGTGTGTTACAATTGTGGTCAACCAGGGCATATCTCGCGCGATTGCTCAAAAAGACAGAAGATGGAACCACCGAGTGGAAGTGCACAAAATGTTCGTCCAGGCCGAGTGTACAATCTGACTTGTGAGGACGCTGAGGCCGATCCTGCAGTTATTGAAGGTACACTGTTCTTTTCGAATATTCCAGCTCATGCTTTAATTGATCCAGGTGCTACGCATTCATTTGTGTCGCATGCATCATTAGAAGGTTTAAAATTAGAACCTAAGGAATTGGGTTATCAAATGGTAATAGCCACTCCTATGGGTTCAACTCTAAGAACTGCAGTAGGGTGCCGCGAGTGTATTTTTAGTATGGGATCGGAAAGTTTTAAGATTGATTTAGTGGTATCAGACATTCAAGATTTCGACATAATTATCGGTATGGATTTCCTATCGCTACATGAGGCTAAAATAGATTGTAAGAGTAAGACCGTGAGCTTACCCAAGCTTAACAGAGAATGGGTTGTGTTCCAGGGTCAAAGTAGGAAGATTAAGAGAGAAAATGGCGTGATTCTGCACACATTGCAATCAGCCAAACCCGAATCAGGAAAGAAAGGTCTCGAGTTGGAGTCAGTAAGGGTCGTGAATGAGTATTCTGAGGTATTTCCTGAGGAATTACCAGGATTACCTCCCCAAAGAGAAATTGAATTTTCGATAGATCTTATACCAGGTACACAGCCAATATCCATACCTCCGTACAAGATGGCCCCAGCTGAGATGAGGGAATTGAAGGAGCAATTACAGGACTTGACCGACAAAGGATTTATCAGACCAAGTGTGTCACCTTGGGGAGCTCCGATATTGTTCGTGAAAAAGAAAGATGGTACCCTACGTATGTGTACTGACTACCGACAGTTGAACAAGGTAACTATAAAGAATAAGTATCCTTTGCCTAGGATTGAAGAGTTATTTGACCAACTCCAAGGAGCTAGAGTATTTTCTAAGATAGATCTTCGGTCTGGGTACTATCAAATGAAGATCAAACAGGAAGATGTGCCCAAGACTGCATTTCGGTCACGGTATGGTCACTACGAATATCTAGTGATGCCGTTTGGATTGACCAATGCACCTGCTGCATTTATGGATTTAATGAACCAAACGTTTAGACCATACCTGGACAAGTTTGTAATAGTGTTCATAGATGACATTTTGATATACTCTGCAAGTGAGAGTAATCATGAAAAACATTTAAGGATAGTCTTGCAGACTTTAAAGGACCACAAATTGTACGCCAAGTTCTCGAAATGTGAATTTTGGCTTACTCAAGTAGCATTTCTTGGACATATAATTTCTGCAGAAGGTATAGCTGTCGATCCAGCAAAGATAGAAGCAGTTCAAAAATGGCAAGCACCTAAGACCATTGGGGAGATCCGAAGTTTTCTTGGACTAGCTGGATACTATAGAAGGTTTGTAGAAGGGTTTTCAAAGATGTCGGCTCCACTTACTCGATTGACGCAGAAAGAAGTTAAATTTGAATGGGATGATAAATGTGAGCAAAGTTTCCAAGAACTTAAGGCACGATTAACCACGGCACCGATTCTAGCAATGCCAACGGAGGCAGGAAAGTTTGTGGTGTATAGTGATGCTTCGGGAATAGGGTTGGGATGTGTTCTAATGCAAGATGAAAAAGTAATCGCTTACGGATCTCGGCAATTGAAAAGACATGAGCAGAACTACCCAACTCACGACTTGGAATTAGCAGCTATAATTTATGCTTTGAAGTTGTGGAGACATTATCTCTACGGGGTACAATTTGAGATTTTTACGGACCATAAGAGTTTGAAGTACATATTTTCTCAGAAAGAGTTAAACATGAGACAAAGAAGATGGATGGAGTATTTGAAGGATTATGATTGTACCATCTCCTATCATCCAGGAAAGGCGAACATGGTTGCAGACGCTCTTAGCCGAAGAAGCTCCGAAATTGTGGCTAACATGATGATCGAGGAATTTAGCCACCTAACAGTAGGTGTTAAGCCTAAACCAATCAAGGGATATTTGGCAAATCTGACAATTCAACCTGATGTGGTGAATCAAATCAAATCAGCTCTTCAATCAGACACAAGAAGGAGTCAGTGGATAGATGAGAACGATCAAGTTAAAGCACCTGAATTCAGTTACCATGGTGGTATACTTCGATTTCAAGGAAGAACATACGTGCCAAGGGATCAGGGTCTAAGACAAGTTATCTTGGGAGAAGCTCATCGGGCAAGATACACAGTACATCCCGGATCAACAAAAATGTATAAGGATCTTAGGGAAATTTATTGGTGGCCAGGAATGAAGAAGGACGTGGCACGGTACGTGGCACAATGTGATACCTGTCAACGTATCAAAATTGAGCATCAGCGTCCGGGAGGAAAGTTACAACCATTGGACATTCCCGAGTGGAAATGGGATCACGTCACTATGGATTTTGTAACCAATCTACCTCAAAGTCCCAAAGGAAACTATGCTATTTGGGTAATAGTGGATCGACTGACCAAGTCGGCACATTTCTTGCCTATTAAGATAGGGCAACCGACTCACGCTCTGGCTCAGCTGTACATTGAGGAAATAGTACGATTGCATGGAATACCTGCAAGTATAGTGTCAGATCGAGACCCACGATTTACGTCAAGATTTTGGGAAAGTTTCCACAAGTGTATGGGAACACAATTGAAGCTCAGCACAGCTTATCACCCTCAGACTGACGGACAGTCCGAGCGGACAATTCAAACGCTCGAGGACATGTTGAGGGCATGCATTTTGGAATTCTCGGGAAGTTGGGAAAAACATCTACCGTTGGTAGAATTTGCCTACAATAACGGGCACCACAGCAGCATTGGAATGGCTCCCTACGAGGCATTATATGGGCGAAAATGCAGAACACCACTCTGCTGGGTAGAAACTGGAGAAGTAGGATTAGTTGGACCCGAGATTGTTCAGACTACTACTGAGAAGATTAAGCAAATACAAGAGAAAATGAGGATAAGTCAAAGTCGTCAGAAATCGTATGCTGATCAACGAAGATGAAACTTGGAATTTTTGGTCGGTGACAAGGCATACTTGAAAGTCTCTCCATTTAAATCCGTGATTCGAGGAAAAAGGAAAGGGAAATTAAGCCCAAGATACATAGGACCCTATGAGATTTTGGAGAAAATTGGATTAGTGGCTTACAGATTAGCTTTACCTGTGGCATTATCAAATATCCACAACGTGTTTCATGTGTCTCAACTACGGAAACATGAGCCAGACCCTACGCAGGTACTTCGAAATGAGACCATTGAGATACGAAATGATCTAACGTACCCTGAGGAACCAGTTCGAATCTTAGATCAAAGGGATCAAGTCTTAAGGAACAAGGTTATTCCCTTAGTGAAGGTACTATGGGGTAATCATGACGAAGAAGAGGCAACTTGGGAACGCGAAGAAGAGATGAAGACTTCTTATCCACATTTATTTTAATACTGTAAGTTAGTAATTTCGAGGACGAAATTTCTTTTTAGAGGGGGAGGATGTAATACCCGGTATTAAATAATAAGAGAATTTTTGAAGATATGGGTCAAAAATGATATTTAGCAAAGTTTCGGGCCTAAGTGCGATATTTAAAACTTAAACGAAAGAAGAGTGACTAAGTTAAGATGAGTCAATTGAGAAGAAATGGCACAATTAGATGATATTTGATAAAAATCATGGATTTTCAAAGGTTTGAAATCAAAAGCACGCAAATAGGAGAAGTCGGGCAAAAGTGCAGATTTTGCAAAATATCAGAGGGAGGTCGAATCGATGAATTTTTCAGAAATTTCAAAAGGAAATAGAAAATATAGAACTTGAGGGTCGTTGTGGTATATTTAGAAAGACCAGGGACTCAAAGGAAAGGGCCAAAATGTCAAATGAAGAAAATAGGGGGGTGAAAATGCAATTTTGGAAAACTTGCATAGTGGGAACGCGACCACCGCACATGGCCGCCGGCAGCCGCCTCTGGAGGCGTCGGGAAGCTCACCTAAGGGTGCTAGGGTGATCTGCAGGTGATGATGAAGCTTCAGGGAGTGGCCATTGGCCGAGCACGGCGGCGAAGTGACCGGAAATGATGGCCAAAAATATTTCCGATTTGGCCGAATTTTTCGAGGGATCTAGCGCTTGATTTGGTGTTTCTGGATTGGTTTAGAGGCTAGATTTGGGCTTAAGGGATAAGGACGAGCAAGATAGGGTGGGGAATCGGGTCAAAAACGAGTATAAAATGAGGTTTTCGGCCGAGGGTTCAAAAAACGAAATCGCTCAAATTTCTTGTGTTTTTGCTTGAATCGAGCTTGAGGGATAAGGGGCTTTTGTTCCTTGGGTTGAGAGGATCATTTCTGGAGCATTTGGGAGCGTTTGGTGTAGATTTGGAGAGGTTTTGGAAGCCTGGCCGGAAAATCGAACCGCCGCCGCCGCGACCTGCAACTGGGTTTTAAACCCAGCTCCGGCCACTTTTTCCGACGATTAAGGGCACCATTGAGGTCGCATTGAAGATCTCTACAAGCCCCTATAAGAATTTAGGGCATTGGACATCGCCGGAATCGGAGAAGACGACCGGAGAAGAAGACTGTGCGGCGGCGCGTGGCAGCCACTCGCGGGACCTCTGGGTGGCGCGTGAGGGCGCGTGAGGTATGTTTTTTCTTTGTTTTTAATTTCAGAATTTAGGTAAAATTATTTTAAGAATTATCATGAAAAAATATTTTGTGAAAATTGATGTTAGGTATTTTTAATGAATTTCCGAAGATAGAAATGTTTGAAAAATAAATAAAAATAGAAAAATTGTGGAAAAATAGAAATATTGATTCCAAAGGTCTTAAATGGTGAAATAGGAATCAATTGGGTCATTGGAAGAAGAATTACACAATTTTTGAGGTGTGGCACGTTTTTCGAGGCAAAATCCGGACTTTTCCGAATTAAGGTGAGTGGTTTGATTTTAACCTTATCTTGACTCGAAAGTGTTTTTAAGTGCTTTTGGTGAGTTCATGTGAGTAATTGTACTCTCCTAGACTTAACTTATCTACAAGGCATATACTTACATTCATTGCATTACATTGCATTAACTGTTTATTTTTAAAATATTGGTGCATGGCATGTAAGTTTTTCATATCATGTGGGGTCAAGTCTAATTTCATTGTTGGGTCCATATGGGGCAGTATGGGGTCTACTTGAGATTGGGACAATATTAATCCAGGTGAGCGGGTGTCACACTGGGGCACTCGAGGGAATAACGTTAAACCAGGTGAACGGGTGTCACGACGGTGCACCCGAGGGATTAACGTTGGACCAGGTGAACGAGTGCCACAGTGGGATATACGAGGGATTAAGTATGTCAAGGTGATATCTCGAGTTAGATGTGTCTTGCATGTTGTCGTATAGTATGCCATGCTCGTATGTCTTTATGCATTGTATATCTGTTTCATGCCTTCACTTAGATGATTTATCATCTAACATGGGTTATGCCCCTGGAACATTCAACGTTCCAGTCAGGGACAGCTGCGAGGTCGAGGAGACGGCCGGTGAATCTGTGGTGTTTATTTGATAGTTGTTGTATTATTTTGGAAACACTAGTATTCTTAACATTGTATGTATGAGCGATCGCTCGACGGTGTTGTAATCGTTAGTATCAGTGTTGTATACATATATCGGTGTGGGAACATTTTGTGTGTAGCAGGTGGTAGGCCTCGTCATTTTGATTAATTAAGTATTCCGCTGTGTTTATATTATCTCGTTCAGTTAAGATTTGTTATTTCTAACTAAATGAGTAAGACTGGAACTCTCGGGGTATATATCTGCATGAGAAGTGGTTCTTTTGATCACCGCGGGTGCCGGATGTAGTTTTACGACGAGTGTTTCATCTGTATGTGAAGATTGTGCTCACAGGCGTCGCGGGTATCAGACAAAAAAAAAAAAAAAGAAACCCCGGGAATTTCCTTATAGTGACATGCCTATATAGGGCGGGGTGTTACAGTTAGTCAGCAGTGCCCAGCACCGGTCAACGGACAGTAACTAGGAGTGTCCACTCAACGGTCCATTTCAAGGTCGTACAATAGTCTGCTCCAATGTCACCAAACAGCTGACCCCTGCCCCACTGCTTGATAGCTCTAACCGAACTATAAATAAACCCGAGAAAATCTTAAATAAACCCGCAAGTCTAGGAACCTAGTCCACAACCTGGGTTCGGCATCATTCCGAAAGGAATGGGGGCGGTGCAAACCCCCATAAGCACTCAACAAATAAAATTCTAGAAGTCCTGGATATAATATAAATTATATCAAATGAATAATACTCAATAAATAATGGTAGGCGCCGAATTGGAGTAATGGAGGGGATAAAATATGAGAAACCACGAAGTCTCTCACGGGAATTAAAGAACATGAGAAGAGGGTTAGGAACTTGCTTTTACACGATCGTTCCTTGCCTTTTTTGCACTCCCGCTGTGAAGTAAAATGTTTCTTAGCAATTAATAAAATTATAACTTTAATTAAATAAATCTACCGCATAATATAAATAATTTAACCGTATAAAATCCCACGTAGGGGCACCACAAATAAAATCCCAATAAATCTCAAATCTATTTTAATTTAAATCATGCCAATAACATCCTTAATTCATATAATTAAAACGTGAAATCGAAACGAATTAAGGAAAGGCGAGGGGTTCACAAAATGGAAAAAAATCATAAGGGTAGAAGGAGCTTACCTCGTTTAAGTTGATTATAGCGTTTCCACACTTGAACACCACCAAATTAATATACGCTGTAAAATAGATTAAATCCCAAAATTAATAAAATCGGGCTCAAAATTAAATTCCAACCGTATAGAATGATTAATACATAATTCTTTACTTACCTGACTAATTAAAACTCAATTAAATCTCATTTAATCTTCAATTTTACCCCCAAATTCCTCCATTTTGTCATCACGGCGCCGGTACTTCTTCTTCTTTTCTTTCATTTCTTTCCATTTTATCTTCTGTTCTAGGCGAAATCAGCCTGGAATGGGCCTTAAATTGGTCAAAAATAAGTGGCCAGGACGCAGCCACGTGGCAGCCGCTGGGCTACGCTGGGAGGTCACCGCCTCATGCCAAAACTGCGCCGTTTTTGGCGCTTGAGGCTGATTAAAAATCAGCCTATTTCTAGCCAGCACGCATGCACCAGCCAAGAATCGATCCCGCGTCCACGCCTGCCTCATCGCACGCCATGCTAACTGCGCTGGCTACTCCTTCGTTAATATATACATGCCCTATTAGTCTTAAAGTAACCTCACGGCATTTCCAAAAATTACATGTAAAACCCCATAACTTCTGAAAATTAACATATACACTGCTAACTCCCTTTTTCACTTATTCCACTAACACTCCAAGTTTCCAGAAATTCACCCAAATAATTTTATTTTATTATTTTCCTAAATACTCCCCAATAAATGATTATTTTCTCAAAATAACATCAATAACATTTTCTTAAATTTCCAAATACCCAATAATTAATAATTATCAACTATTAACTAAATTATTCAATTCCAATAAATCAAAAATTACCTCAAAGGCCAAAAATTTGATAATCTTAACTACTCCCAATTAAATTAATTATTCTCATTCTTATTTTCTCAAAATAACATAAACATTTATTTTTCTTTTACATCCTCAAATATTTCATAATGACTTCTGTTGTTGCCAAAATACAATAATCTATTTTTTAATTGCGGACAGACGCAAGAGTCTTGGGAGTCGTGTCTTCACCAATGAGAATCTTGACGAATAATTGGATCTGGTAGAGGTCCAAATCTGATAATCTGATAGAGTTGATGGTCTGATTACGCTGATGATCTGGTGGCCTAAAATGATCTGGTGGCCCAAAATGATCTGGTAGCCTAAAATGACTGAGTGGCCTTAGTGACCTGAAGATGACGAGTGGCCAAGCTGACCGAGTGGCCTTGTTGATCGAGTGGCCTGAGGGCGACGAGTGGCCTTTGTTGACCGAAGGACCTGAGGATGACGAGTGGCCTTTGTTGATCGAGTGACTTGAGGATGATGAGTGGCCTACAAAATGAGAGCACCATTAGGACGCAGGTGGGGGTCCCGGCGCAAACCCTCCGATGCTTAAGTTAGATCTTAAGAGAAAATGAGAAAATTGTATTTCAATTACTCAAAATTGCGTACCTTGTGATGAAGGCATGGTCTCATATTTATAGCGGAGGAGAGAGAGAAGACGTACGAGAATCGGGCCGAGAATCTCACGGCCCATTTCGATGATTTCGCGGCCCATCCGAGAGGGAAAAGAGGAGAGTTTGGCCCAAGCCCACTCGACCATGACTGAGTGGGGGTCCACTCAGTCATGACTGAGTGGGGGCCACTCGTTCATGCCTTCTTTTTGGCTTTTGCCTTGGTTCGGGTCCATCTTCCTTCAATACTTGACTCTGAGCCTTAACAGTGCAGGTGCATCAATTTAATACCCAATTTACACCTTGATTCAGCTCGAATCTCTTCAAACGTAAAACATGAAAGTTGTAGATAATTATCTTATATTTCCATAGGACTTTTAATCACCTCAATCAGAGCTCATATGAGAAAGTTATGTCCAAAAAACCAAAACAATGTCGTACCCACTCGGCATAACCGAATGGGTCCTCCCCACTTGGTCTCGGCTCGACCTCTTGCTCCATCGGCTTGTTTCCTTGGTCTCCTACAACCCGCTGGGCCTTTGGGCTTCATGTCCATGTCTTGCAACTCTTTTAGGTCTTGTGATTCTCCAAGTTTGCAGGGCATATCAATTGCTCCCTACTCTTTTAACTGGGAGTTCTGGGTGAAAAAGTATCTTGTCCTGTAAACTTTTGAACATTACTTTTCTTTTAGCTGCTTCATCTTCTACACATCCTCTCGAGCTTGTTTGCACACCATGCTTTTAAATTTCTAGGCTCTAGTGATTTTCAAGTCCTTTGCAGAAGTAAGAGATAGATATACTAGTAAGTTCGCTTTCCATAGATGTCGAATTGTGCATCGAACAATGAGTTTAATTCTGCTCCCAATTATGGTGTTGTGCATAGGACAATAGGTTTGCACTTTCTTTTCCTTTGTTTTCGGGCCGTGAGAGGGGAAATGGGCTTGAGTTTATTTTTCCCTCGTTGCCGAGCTGTGAGCAGGGTAACAGGCTTGAGTTCGTTTTTCCCTCGTTACCGGGCCGTGAGCAGGGCAACGGGGTTGAGTGTACTTTTACCTCATTGCCAGGTCGTGAGCAGGGCAATAGGTTTGAGTTTATTTTTCTCTCGTTGTCGGGCCGTGAGCGGGGCAACGGGCTTGAGTGTACTTTTATCTTGTTGCTGGGCTATAAGCGAGACAACAAGCTTGAGTGTACTTTTACCTCATTGTCGGGCTATAAGCAGGACAATGAGTTTGAATGTACTTTTACCTCATTGTCGGGTCGTGAGTGGGGCAATGGGTTTGAATGTACTTTTCTCTCGTTGCCGGGCTATAAGCAGGACAACAGGCTTGGATGTACTTTTACCTCATTATCGGGCTATAAGTGGGGCAATGGGTTTGAGTTTATTTTTCCCTCGTTGCCGGGTCGTGAGCGGGGCAACGGGTTTGAGTGTACTTTTACCTCATTGCCGGGCCGTGAGCGGGGCAATGGGTTTGAATGTACTTTTACCTCGTTGTCGGGCTATAAGCGGGACAACGGGCTTGGATGTACTTTTACCTCATTGCCAAGTCGTGAGTGGGGCAATGGGCTTGAGTTTGTTTTTCCCTCATTACTGAGTCGTGAGTGGGGCAACGGGCTTGAGTTTATTTTTCCCTCATTGTTGGGCCATGAGCAGGGCAACGGGCTTGAGTTTGTTTTTCCCTCGTTGCCAAGCCGTGAGCGGGGCAACGGGCTTGAGTTCGTTTTTCTTGTAAGCAGAGTATAGCAAACAAACTTTCACAAATCAATGTGTAATGAAAACGCTTACATTTTTTGAAATAAGTGAGTACATCCACTGTTTCATTTTGGGTCTTATTGTTGCCTCTGAGCACGAAATGTTTAGTTTCTCGTTCTTTAACATAGGCTCTCTTCAATGTGTTTGAATTTTGCTCCCAGTTTTCTCTTTGACAGCATTAATGGTGGCTGACTGCCTTCTTCTAAGGGCATGTCTTTTCGTGGCTTGTCTTGATGGAATAGGAGGAGTCCCCTGCCATAGTTTCACCGCCCGAGATGACATGTATGGGCTTATGAACTGGTTCATTGTCTAGAGGTGGATTCTCTCCGTAATCCCTTTCTCTCTCTTGACATCTCTTATTTGATCTCCCCCGTTCTTCCTATCTATCTTCTCCTCTTTGAGGCTCACTATCTTTGACCTGTACGTACCTTTGAAGATGTCATTCATGAACTAGCATCTCAATCTGATCTCTTAACTCCCGGCACTGGTCAGTGTAATGACAACGAGTTCTGTGATATCTACAATATTCTTCTTTATTCTTCCCCATGGGATGGTCAACCTTTTTCAGGAGTCTAATGAGACCTGACCCTTCGATGGCTCCAAGTATGGTTGACCGAGGTTGGAGAGGTTTGGTGTAATGGTGGAATTAGGGCTGAGGTATATCTGATCCCCTAACCCGCCTGGAGTCCTCTTCAATATCGCTTTCCTTCCTTTTTCGCTCTCAACCCTCATTCCCACCTACATGTAGTGACCCATGATTAAGAATTAAATTAATTATTGATGCAGTGTGATAATATAATTTAAAGAAAATATTAAAATAATTTGTTGTGATTTAATAAAATTTAATTATGTGATTTTAAGGAAATAAGAAATTAAATAATTAATTAATTTGTATTAGGAATTTCTGGAATTACAGTAAAATTAAAAGAAATTCAATAGTGGGATTTTCAAAAATTTCGGGAGTTAATGTAATTAATTAAGTGGGCGTTAGTGCAATTAAAGGAAGTTGGAAGGGGCCTGGCGCATTTTCCGCAAAAGGGGCCGAAGACCCCTTTAAATTTAATGGGGGGCACTATAGGGGTAAAGGCGGGCGCGGGCGCGAGCGGTCGCGCGCGAGGGCAGCCGTGGGCGAGGCGCGGGATCGAATCCGCGGGCGAGCATGCGCGCGAGGCAGTGAAATTCGGCCGATTTTAATTCAGCCCAGGCGTCCAAAAACGACGCCGTTTCGTCTATGGCGGTGGACTCCAGCGGCCACCCGCGTGCTGCCACGTGGCCGCGCCTCAGCCGTTGCTTTTTGCCTCTTTTTAAAGCCCAAATCGGGCATTTTTCATGCTGGTTCGAACAGTGAGCAATTGCAGAAATTCCAGTGCTCGCGTGAACGTGAAAATGGATTATTTTGGTGCTTAAATCCAGATTAATTCAAGTTTAATTCAAGTTTTAATTACCCAGGTATGTAGAGCAGCTAGTAATTAATATTCTGTACGGTCAGAATTTCATTTTGCGTCCAATTTTGTTAAATTTAGCAATTAATTGGGATATTGCAGTTTGTATAAATTTTACCGTGTTGAGTCGAAACGAGCCTAAGGATATCTCTGTTAAGGCAAGTTCTTTTCACCCACCTCGTCGTTACTTTCGTTATCAAATTATTTGACCTCCCTTCGTCTGTTTCGGCTCGTTTATTAATTATAGAATTTTGGGTCGTTTGATTTAAATTTAATTTATTAAGCTGGCTTCGAGGATTTTAATAGTGTGAATTAATTTAAAATAAATACGAGACTCGTTGAGATTTTAATTGTGGTGCGCTTACGTGGGATTTTAAACGGCTAAACGAATTATATTACGCGGTTAGATTTAATTAATGCGAGCCATGGATTTATTAATCGCTATTAAACGTTTTACTTCGCAGCGGGAGTGCAAGAAAGAGAAGAAACGGCCGTGTAAAGGCAAGCTCTTAACCCTCTCTTCCTGATCTTTTATTCCCGTGGAAGACCCCGTAATTTCCTGTATTTTATCACCTCCCTTACTTTAATTCGGCACCTTGCCTTATTGGTTGAACTATTATTCATTTGTTTTAATTTAAATTAAATCTGAGGCTTCTATAATTTTATTCGTTGTGAGCCTAAGGGGGTTTGTACCGCCCCCATTCCTTTCGGAATGATGCTGAACCCAGTTGGGGAACTAGGTTCCTAGTCGTGCGGGCTTACTTACAGTTTTTCTCAGATTTATTTATGGTTCGGTTAGAGCTATTGAGCAGTGGGGCAGGGGTCGGTTGTTGGTGATGTTGGGGTAGACTATTGTACGACCCTGATGTGGACCGTCGGGTGGACACTCCTTGTCACTGACCGTTGACCGGTGCCGGGCACTGCTGACTAGCTCTGCCGGTATGTGATTTACTGCATGATTAGATACATTGTATTACTGTTCATGATTTGATATGCACATGGGTACGGGATGCGTATTGGGATATCCATTTATTGAGAATGCTTGGACACGGACATTCTAGTTTGGTTAGGTTGCATCCAGCGCGAGCATATGCATGGCGTGTGGTTTACTATGTGGGCGGAGCATGGCCTGATGCCTGGATGTATGGGCGCCTTGTATCACGTTGATGCTCACTACGCCATTGCATTTCTATGTGCATTGCATGGATACTGGTAGTATTTAGTTCTCGGACGGGAGTACCGTTCCGAGGGAGCCTTTGGCTCGGTTGTCGGGAGTACCGACGGATACAGGTGACGGGAGTACCGGCCTGGGACAGCGCGCGCAGGTTTGTGGGGACATTTGTTGCCTTTCAGGGCAGCGGCGGGTTGGTATGGGACTTGGGTGCCGTGTGTCTTGTGTGGGCCCCAAGGACCGGTATGTGCTTTTATTTTGTTATGCTATTGAGCTGTTGTGTTGTAGCGTCTCATGGCTTGTGTGTGCCTGGGGGTTTATTCTGGGGTGAGATTTCTGGTTTTGTGTAGCCTTCAGCCTTTTCTTCCTTATGCTTGCTGAGTCTCTCGACTCACCTTGCTTTCCATCATTCCAGGTAGTGGCGGCGTGGGCCAGGGCAAGGGAGTCAGCTTTAACGGCAGAGTCGGTGTGGTGTACAGGCAGTCTCGTCAATCCCTATCCACTCTGATGTCTAAGTAGAATTTACTCTATTATTTTGTACTGTGCCAGGTGTTTTCTCGAGTCTTGTGTATGTCGGCACAGGAGTCTGTGTTTATTTATTTATCTTGTGACCGCTGTGTTAGCGGGGTACCCATAGTGCATGCATGTCTTGAGCTTTGCTTCCGTTGTTCTTATTTTCGCGTATGCATGCCGGGGTGGTCTTTGTCTCGTGTTTATTACTTTTCTCCTCCCGTAGGCGCTCCCGTTCGGGTAGTCCAGTTGGTTGGGGATATCCGGGCGGGGGTGCTTACAATATTGGTATCAGAGCGTAGTTGAGTCAGTTTTGTGGGACGAGTTCCTGTACACCAAGGTTGTCGGGTAGAGTTAGAGAGGTGTCTAGCTTGTCTTTAGTAGCCGGATATGAGTACCTACTAAGATACTCCGAAAAGCAAGTGCTTTTCGTGAGAAAGTATATGAAAGAGAGATGGAGGCAACTCACTCAGATTGTTATGGAGAATGTGACACTTCGGGTCCATTATGATCAGTTTGCCTGTACTGTAGAGTGACAAGTAGAGATTTGGGACCCAACTAATTTCGGAACACAACGTGTATCGTTTGCTGGTCGTACAGCAGAGGCTGCAGTGTAGAGTTCTGCTCACCTGAGAGATGAATTCATTGGACCCAACTTTAGTGTTGGAAGCAGCGAGGGATTGCTGAGCCTAGCAGATGAGGCTACATCCCGAGCAAAAAGGGACACGATGAGCACCACCTAGTGGGAGCAAGCCTAGGTTAGCAAGAAAAGGTGATAGGAAGTTGTCTGTAAATAGAGTTCATGTATGTAGTTTCCTTTGGATGTTGTGGTGGATGTAATCTTTATTATATAAAGTTTTGATTGGACATGGTACATGCTCGTGAGGCGTGTCTGGGAACGAGTTAGGACATGGGTTATCTGCCTAAGGAAACTATGTGTGTGGAGTTATATCCCATGATGTTCACCTGGTATGGATCTGGGCGCAACAAGCTTTAGTTTGTATGACAATAACAGTAAGGTGTGATCGGATATAAACATTTTATGAAAATGGTTAAGGTGTAAGATCACGTGTGATGGGACGTGATGTATGATGTTATCATGACTTGCCAAGTCACTTTTATTGGTAGGTGCGTATGCATGTGTACTGATGGACAACTATAAGGAAATGGGTGAGGCAGTAGCGAGGCACAGCAGGTAGTCGACTGTGGGTGAGGGAGCTGTTGGCCGGTGGCCAACGGACACCAGTTCTCTTCCTATCTGTCGGTCTCTTTGCTGGGAGCTCAGTATCTGCCATCTGTAGCAATGGGAAGGAAATTACAAATCAGATGTGTTCGTTGCGAACTGTTTTCGCTAAGGCCGAGTGGACCAGACGCCTGACTTGTGGTGGACTTGTTGGGTCCCTAATCATTGTCTATTGGTGATGCGGATTAGAGATAGCACATACCTTGTCTAAGAAAGGTAATTAAGGGTACTATTAAAGCTGCATTTAGGGCGTACGTTGCTCATGATAAGGGTGTGTTTGGCTGGATTCCTTCTTGGTTGTTAGTGAGCTAAGGATACTCTGGATTTTCTTGGAGATTTACCAAGAAGGTTTCCTTAGTAAGGGATTGACCCTACAATTGAACCGAGCAGCCTTGAGGTATAAACATTCTTTATCCCAAGTAGATGATTTGTTGGGCTAACTCCGAGGTGTTTTCTAATGATTGCTTGTCGTACTCGTATGACCGCTTTGAGTTTGTGGCCAAGCCATTTGGGGCTGACTGATGACTTTGTAGTATTTAGGGATTGGTTAAGACCGGCGACAAAGATAGAGGTCTGAAGTTTCCTTGGTCTCGTCAGGCGTTGTCGATGCCCTGCAAAAGTCTTGCGTCAATTTCATGGGAAATGAGGTCGTGGTAGCATGTAAGCTGGAGGTCCATGATTGGATCTTGCTAGGAGTGATATGGAAAGGTCCCACCATGTGGGAATGTGCTAGAGGAGTTCGATGGTTAATGGTAGACCCGCAGGTACCGAGATGTGTGCCTGGTGCAAAAGTATTTATGATAAGTTTGAGGCCGAGATATAGAGAGTATGTCGAAACATGAGAGTATACTCAAGAGCATGTCTGGGAAAGGTTACCCTTTAAACTGGAGACCAAGACTAGAATGGATTGCTGTCTGGGTTCGTTAATGATCCAGCTTGATTAAGGATGTTCCCTAGGGTGCATTTGTGTTTTGAAGGTGAGGATAGAATAAAATAATAAAGGATTTGAGGATGAATAAGGATAGTCGTGTATAAAATGGGAAGACCATCCTTACCCTGTTACTTGGTTTAGGGTAAAATAGTCCATCTGATGATGTTTGAGGTGGCTAACATACTGGTGACACTTATGGACCGTATGGCTTGAGCATCCCAAGTATCTTTGGTTAGAAATTACCTTTGGTCTTGTTAATGTTGTACGAGTTTAGCTATCGGTGGGGTTGGGATTGGACTCCTGAGGTGCAGACCGTGAGGGAAAGGATCACCGTGGGTCGTCCCAGTTTCATCGATCTGTCTGCTATTTGTGTGGCCAGTTGGGCCATATGAGATGAATTGTTTGCAGATAGGGGGGACGGTTGTAGGTTCGATGATCGTTTGCTTTTGGTTTGACCAGAAAGAGGTCACAAAGCGAGTAACTGTAAACAACCGCCATAGCTTGATGAACAGAGGTTTGGAGGCCAAGGTGGAGCATTGGTAGTTATCGAATGAGCCGTAGGAGGGATCCACAATTGGGCATATCGATTCTTTAAGGAAGGGAGACCATCTGGTGACATTTTAGATATCGGGATGTATTGAGGGGAGACTGTATATCCCTTGATAGTTCTGACTAAATGATTACCCCTATTTATTGACAGGACCCCGAGCATTCACGGTAAATTATGAGAGAAAGTACTGCCGAGAAAATGCTATGTATTTGGTTACGAATCAGTTGAAAAAGTCAGACTAAAGGACATTGCTATTGAATCCTTGATTGAGCATGTCGTGTTGTTTCCACGCTCCTATGGATCATAAGTACGTGGCAGGTTTAGGTCACGTTAGCGAGTATTAGCTTCTCGACATGCAAGAGGATGGCCCCATTCCTATCGTTCTGAATGCACTTAAAGTTAGCTGCAGTTGCATTGAGGTTTGTGTTGCAAACTAGTTAATCATTGAGATTTAATATCTCTGAATTTTGAGGTTGCCTTTAGGTTGATATGTGAGTTAGCCTTGAGGAACGATGGGATTATGATGTTGTTCTAGGTGAACCTTGTTGTTATCTGTAATATGAGGGATGACGTTCCTTAAGTCGGTTAAGGTATTAGTGGTCACAACGTGGTTCAAGCGAGGTGATGGATTGGGGAGATGTGCTAGGTATTAAGTCCCGTAGGATACGTAGTAGACTTGGGCTCATGGAAACTGGAAAATAATGATATGGAATGTCCTAGAAGTGATGTTGGATAATATCACGAGCGGTGTAAGCGTATCTTGAGGAGATGGATTAAGCACGAATTTCGAGGACGAAATTCTTTTAGGGGGGGAGGATTTGTAGTGACCCATGATTAAGAATTAAATTAATTATTGATGCAGTGTGATAATATAATTTAAAGAAAATATTAAAATAATTTGTTGTGATTTAATAAAATTTAATTATGTGATTTTAAGGAAATAAGAAATTAAATAATTAATTAATTTGTATTAGGAATTTCTGGAATTACAGTAAAATTAAAAGAAATTCAATAGTGGGATTTTCAAAAATTTCGGGAGTTAATGTAATTAATTAAGTGGGCGTTAGTGCAATTAAAGGAAGTTGGAAGGGGCCTGGCGCATTTTCCGCAAAAGGGGCCGAAGACCCCTTTAAATTTAATGGGGGGCACTATAGGGGTAAAGGCGGGCGCGGGCGCGAGCGGTCGCGCGCGAGGGCAGCCGTGGGCGAGGCGCGGGATCGAATCCGCGGGCGAGCATGCGCGCGAGGCAGTGAAATTCGGCCGATTTTAATTCAGCCCAGGCGTCCAAAAACGACGCCGTTTCGTCTATGGCGGTGGACTCCAGCGGCCACCCGCGTGCTGCCACGTGGCCGCGCCTCAGCCGTTGCTTTTTGCCTCTTTTTAAAGCCCAAATCGGGCATTTTTCATGCTGGTTCGAACAGTGAGCAATTGCAGAAATTCCAGTGCTCGCGTGAACGTGAAAATGGATTATTTTGGTGCTTAAATCCAGATTAATTCAAGTTTAATTCAAGTTTTAATTACCCAGGTATGTAGAGCAGCTAGTAATTAATATTCTGTACGGTCAGAATTTCATTTTGCGTCCAATTTTGTTAAATTTAGCAATTAATTGGGATATTGCAGTTTGTATAAATTTTACCGTGTTGAGTCGAAACGAGCCTAAGGATATCTCTGTTAAGGCAAGTTCTTTTCACCCACCTCGTCGTTACTTTCGTTATCAAATTATTTGACCTCCCTTCGTCTGTTTCGGCTCGTTTATTAATTATAGAATTTTGGGTCGTTTGATTTAAATTTAATTTATTAAGCTGGCTTCGAGGATTTTAATAGTGTGAATTAATTTAAAATAAATACGAGACTCGTTGAGATTTTAATTGTGGTGCGCTTACGTGGGATTTTAAACGGCTAAACGAATTATATTACGCGGTTAGATTTAATTAATGCGAGCCATGGATTTATTAATCGCTATTAAACGTTTTACTTCGCAGCGGGAGTGCAAGAAAGAGAAGAAACGGCCGTGTAAAGGCAAGCTCTTAACCCTCTCTTCCTGATCTTTTATTCCCGTGGAAGACCCCGTAATTTCCTGTATTTTATCACCTCCCTTACTTTAATTCGGCACCTTGCCTTATTGGTTGAACTATTATTCATTTGTTTTAATTTAAATTAAATCTGAGGCTTCTATAATTTTATTCGTTGTGAGCCTAAGGGGGTTTGTACCGCCCCCATTCCTTTCGGAATGATGCTGAACCCAGTTGGGGAACTAGGTTCCTAGTCGTGCGGGCTTACTTACAGTTTTTCTCAGATTTATTTATGGTTCGGTTAGAGCTATTGAGCAGTGGGGCAGGGGTCGGTTGTTGGTGATGTTGGGGTAGACTATTGTACGACCCTGATGTGGACCGTCGGGTGGACACTCCTTGTCACTGACCGTTGACCGGTGCCGGGCACTGCTGACTAGCTCTGCCGGTATGTGATTTACTGCATGATTAGATACATTGTATTACTGTTCATGATTTGATATGCACATGGGTACGGGATGCGTATTGGGATATCCATTTATTGAGAATGCTTGGACACGGACATTCTAGTTTGGTTAGGTTGCATCCAGCGCGAGCATATGCATGGCGTGTGGTTTACTATGTGGGCGGAGCATGGCCTGATGCCTGGATGTATGGGCGCCTTGTATCACGTTGATGCTCACTACGCCATTGCATTTCTATGTGCATTGCATGGATACTGGTAGTATTTAGTTCTCGGACGGGAGTACCGTTCCGAGGGAGCCTTTGGCTCGGTTGTCGGGAGTACCGACGGATACAGGTGACGGGAGTACCGGCCTGGGACAGCGCGCGCAGGTTTGTGGGGACATTTGTTGCCTTTCAGGGCAGCGGCAGGTTGGTATGGGACTTGGGTGCCGTGTGTCTTGTGTGGGCCCCAAGGACCGGTATGTGCTTTTATTTTGTTATGCTATTGAGCTGTTGTGTTGTAGCGTCTCATGGCTTGTGTGTGCCTGGGGGTTTATTCTGGGGTGAGATTTCTGGTTTTGTGTAGCCTTCAGCCTTTTCTTCCTTATGCTTGCTGAGTCTCTCGACTCACCTTGCTTTCCATCATTCCAGGTAGTGGCGGCGTGGGCCAGGGCAAGGGAGTCAGCTTTAACGGCAGAGTCGGTGTGGTGTACAGGCAGTCTCGTCAATCCCTATCCACTCTGATGTCTAAGTAGAATTTACTCTATTATTTTGTACTGTGCCAGGTGTTTTCTCGAGTCTTGTGTATGTCGGCACAGGAGTCTGTGTTTATTTATTTATCTTGTGACCGCTGTGTTAGCGGGGTACCCATAGTGCATGCATGTCTTGAGCTTTGCTTCCGTTGTTCTTATTTTCGCGTATGCATGCCGGGGTGGTCTTTGTCTCGTGTTTATTACTTTTCTCCTCCCGTAGGCGCTCCCGTTCGGGTAGTCCAGTTGGTTGGGGATATCCGGGCGGGGGTGCTTACACTACAGCTCTCATAACTTCCGTATGGAGCACGTATTTATTTGCTCTAGTAAACAAATCTGCTAGGGATGTTGGTGGGTCCAAAGATAATGATTCTTGTAAGGGAGTTAGTCGTGTTCTGTGTAACATAACAGATACTGCCATTGCAATTGGTAAATCTTGAACTTCGAGGGTGGCGTTCCAAAATCTATCCACATACTGACGCAGAGTTTCTTTGTTCCCCTATCGAATACTGAGCAAGTATGTGGCGTCCTTTTTTCTTCGACTATTAATCATAAATGCCTTAACAAAATTCGTTCTAAGCTGATTGAATGAAGAGATAAAGGCCTCAGGTAAACTGTTGAACCATGTCCAGGCATGCCCTAACAGAGTTAAGGAGAAAGCTCGGCACATTATGTCATCGTCCCATCCGTGCAATATCATCAACGACTCATAGCTTTGAATGTGATCATAGGGATCATCCTTGCTGGAATAGGGGGTGATTTGAGGCATCTTGAATTTTCTAGGCAGTGGCTTCTCCAATAAATCTGTAGTAAATGGACATTTTCTGCGTTGTTGCTCCACCGTGGCTGAGATCAATTTCTTTCATTCAAGTACTTCTTCAACTACCCTTTTCATGTCATCTCGTATACTTGCTATTATTTGGTTATCATGTCTTGTTGGCGTGCCAGCCCCAGTTTCATGCTATCTCCGTTTTTGGGCATTTCTAACCCTGTTTTCCTTTCGTGGGCTCTTCTTTCCTCGGGGCATGGCGTGAGGATTCTTCCTTGGTGGTGGTGATCTATCCTCCCGACGAGGAGTGGATCGGGAATGAGAATCGGGAGTAGCCTCTTGATAGGAATCAGCTCTCGCCTCAGGCTGAGGCTTAGGTGGTGGCATAAACTTTTTCAAAGTATCGAGCAACATCCCTCTAGGCATCATACCTTGGAGTATACCAGTCATGTCTCGAAGTGCCTTCATTCCCTTAACGTGTTGCTGTCTCAATGCTTCATATTCTTCCCATGGGACCGTACGCGGTGGTTGTTGTGAAGTCCTAGCTTGATCAGTAGGAAGTGGCCCTGAGCCGATGTTAAGTAGAGGTGGGACTGATTGGTTCCCCACCTGCTGGCTGGGGGAAACGGAGCGATCACCTCCTCGTGGGTGAGAATTGGGAATAATGGGAGGCGCTCCTTATTGCTGAGCGCTCCGTGGTGGTAGGCGTGTTTCTACGCCTTGAGAAAGAGTTCGTTGGTGTCCATGGGTGTTTGCCATTCTTAAGTTGACTTTTTATCTTACGTTTCCCACAGACGGCGCCAATTGTTGTTGCCAAAATACAACAATCTATTTTTTAATTGCGGATATACGCAAGAGTCTTGGGAGTCTTGTCTTCACCGATAAGAATCTTAACGAACAATTGGATTTGGTAGAGGTCCATATCTGATAATCTGATAGAGCTGATGGTCTGATTAGGCTGATAATCTAGTGGCCTAAAATGATCTGGTGGCCTGAGGGCGACGAGTGGCCTTTGTTGACCGAGTGACCTAAGGATGACGAGTGGCCTTTGTTGACCGAGTGACCTGAGGATGATGAGTGGCCTTTATTGACCGAGTAACCTTAAGATGACGTGTGGCCTACAAAACGAGAGCACCGTTAGGACGCGGGTGGGGGTCCCCGCGCAAACCCTCCGATGCTTAAGTTAGATCTCGAGAGAAAATGAGAAAATTGTACTTCAATTACTCAAAATTGTGTACCTTGTGATGAAGGCATGGTCTCATATTTATAGCGGAGGAGAGAAAGAAGACGTTCGAGAATCGGGCCGAGAATCTCACGGCCTATTTCGATGATTTCGCGGCCCATCTGAGAGGGAAAAGATGAGAGTTTGGCCTAAGCCCACTCAACCATGACCGAGTGGGGGGCCACTCATTCATGCCTTCTTTTTGGCTTTTGCCTTGGTTCGGGTCCATCTTCCTTCAATACTTGACTCTGAGGCTTAACAGTGCAGGTGCATCAAATTTATACCCGATTCAACTCGAATCTCTTAAAACTCAAAACACAAAAATTGTAGATAATTCTCTTATCTTTCCATAGGACTTTGAATCATCTTAATCAGAGCTCATATGTGAAAGTTATGTCCAAAAAACAAAAGCAGTGTTGTACCCACTCGGCATAATCGAGTAGGTCCTCCCCCCTTGGTCTCGGCTCGACCTCTTGCTCCATCGGCTTGTTTCCTTGGTCTCCTATAACCCGCTGGGCCTTTGGGCTTCATGTCCATATCTTGCAACTCTTTTAGGTCTTGTGATTCTCCAAGTTTGGAGGGGATATCAACTTCGAATACCAAAATTAATAATAAATATTTGTCTCCAACTTTCGGGATGTTACATATATATTTATCATAGTAAACTAATATGCTAAAAACTTAAACATCATATTTGATTGGTGGATTAAATATTGTCACTACAAAGTTAAAAACGAGATAAAATAGTAACAACACTAAATAATATTGTTTCATACTTATTTTATAATTATTTTATATTTAGCGAGTAAATGAGAAAATATTACATAAATATATTTGAATATATTATATTTAAAATTATTTAGCGACAGAACAAATCCGTCGCTCAATAAGAATAAATTTAAATCTTTTAGCGACATAATTCTTCTATCGCTAAAATTAAAAAAATTAAAATTATAAGTTTTAGCTACCTAATTATTCCGTTGCCAAAATGTTAAATTCATAAAATATTTTAAATTAAATTTAAAATTTCATTTGATAAAGAAAATTTTCATATTTAAATGTAGAATATTCCATCGTTAAGTTACAAAATTAATAAAAAAGTAAAATTACAAATTAAAATTAAAATAGAGACTAAATTTTTCGCTGCTAATATAATAATTTATAAAACTTTCATTTGAATTAGCAATGGAATATTTCGTTTGCATTCAAATACAAGACAAACAAAGAAGCTCATATTCAAATATAAAGAAAAAATAAAAAAAGTCATATTCGGATATAAAACAAATATAAATAAAACATATCCAGAAATGAGACACACAGAGGTAAACATATGTGGATACAAAACACAAACAAATATTTGTATATTCAGATATCATGAAAGGCACTCGATAATTGTTTATCTATACGAAAATTATTAGTACAAATAAACTTAAAGTTACAAAATTTGTTAGATTTTGAATATATTTTCTATCAAATATTTAGAATTATTTACTTACAAAATTATTTCTCTAATATATAAATCGTAAATCATTTTTTTCGCTAGTTTAACATTAAATTGGAGTTTAAAAATATTATTTATGTATATATTTTTTGTTTATTTAGTATAAATAAATAATTTATATAGTATTTTTGATTTATTATTTTTTTGTTTAATATATTATTTATATATGAATTAATTCTTTTATTTAAATAAAATATTAATTCCAACGACAGTTTTATTAGATATCTTACAACTAGAATTCTTCTTTTTTCAATCCAGTTCTTCCACCACTGCAAACTCCATTTATATTCAAACATGTTATATTTTTTTAGTTATTGGGAGAAGCCAAATACTCTATTTCGAATTTAAGAAATAATTTTCAGAGATCTTTTTTTGTTTTGGAATATACAAGAGCAAACAATCAATTTATTGATATTAAAAAACCTAAAAGAGTCTTCCAATGCATCGTTGATCATAAAATATTAATTGCTTGTTGAATTTTGTGAATTACGTGAAAGTAAAATACTTCAAATTTGAGATTTTGTTTATTATCTATATATATTATTGAGTGTGAAATATATTTTTCTCTATATATATATTATTTTTATTTTATGATGTTTTCTAAAAATATTTGAAATATTTTTTTAAAAAAATAGTGACGGGCTCGTCGCTAAATCCTCCCCCTTTCCCATTTAGCAATGGGAAGATGCCTATCGTTAAATAGTGACAAGTATTTTCTCGTTGCTAAACCCTCCCCCGCGCCCTTTGCACGCACCCCTTTTTGAATTTTTCCCCCTCCCTTTTGAAATCCCCCTTTGAATTTTCCTCCATCCCCTTTGAATTCCCCCATATATAAATCCCCTCTTTTGCACTTTTTGTCTCTCCCTCTTCACTCTCTATTTCCCCTCTCCCATGCACTTCTATGAGCATCACCAAAATTCCCCCCTTTGAACTAGCTTTTAAAGGTATATTCTTCTTTTCTCTGTGCATTATATTCTTAGTATTTTGTTATTTTAACTTTTAAATGCATCTTTCAATGTTTTTTAGATGAAAAATATCTATGTTATTCATAATTATTGCATGTATATATTATTATTTATTCTACATTTATATAGTTGCATATTATATATATATATTATTGTGTATTGTGAATATATTATTGATGATTTAAACAAGATAAAAAAATTAGAAATAAAAAATTATTATGTCAATTTTTTTCAATGAAATATCAATTATATATAAAATATAAAGTGAATCTACAATTTATTTGTAAAAATTGTTTTTAAGTAGTTATTTATTAAATATATTATAATAATTTTAAATAAAAACTTAATATTTATATTTTAATTAGTTTTCATTTGTATTTTAAAATAAGAAGTACAAATATACTGTTATAAATATTGTTGTTGAGTTAGTTATTTAGTAAATACAATTTTTGTCATCGTTCAGAATTGGTCGATTGTAATTCGTTGACCCGCACTAGTGTGGATGAATCGGAGAGAGAGAAAATGGGTTATCTGGTTCAATTTGTTGACTCGCCAGCCAGTCCCTTCAAAGTACTCTAATACTCAAGTAAGTAGGCGAGTAAGAAAATACAGAGTATCAGCAAGTTGGCAGGAAAAGCATACCAGGGCTCTAGGAAGAGCTAGTTGATATATGGGAAGAGGAGATGTCCTCCTGCATGTGCTGTACGTTTGTAGGTGATGGGACAAAATATCCGGCGTCGACAAAAACGCCCATGCAACAACAAGGTGCCGACATGACCCTCATTAATGCGGATGGGATCTAAGGTGAACACGCAAAAATCCAGACGCAACTGTAATGATGTTGTTGCAAGGGGCTAGCATGGGACTGATATGGGCCGATTAAATGGGTCGAGAAGAAGGGGCCAGATTGGGCTTGAATGGCCCAGCTGGGACAGCCCCTAGCCCACTAATATTCTCTAGCATATGACCTTCTTATTATACGAGCTGATCGGTTAGGCCGATGAACTGCAAGAGTCGCTAGGAGCTCGCTCGAAGTGTAACTACGAGTTCCCTAGTGTGAAGTCCACTTGGTAATGCGATCTGAGCTTGGGCTCCAGTGATGTGCGAGCTCGCTTCGACACACTCAGTTCGGCGTCTTTTGGGCTTGATACGATTGGACCAGCCTGCTGGGTACGGCCCAGTCCATGGGGAGTAGAGCGAGAATTACCCGTAACATTAAGCCCCCCAGCTCGCAGTGCAATATTCGAACTAGGAGTTGACACGTGTCGGCCATTCTAGTTGTTAATCCACCTTTCAGCTTTCTGTCCAATCGCTTCAAATCACGTTGTTTCATGCAACACGTCTTGTCTGTCGTGCATTTAGTGCACACATTCCCCATTATTGCACATGATTATGCCTGCGGGACCCATAGGTTATCATGCAGCCGATGGATGCGGAGCACTTCATGAGTCACGATGATCTGATGGCTAAGATTGATCGAGCTAAGAGGTATTAAAGGCAGGGAAACCCTTATTATTTTCCTCTTTATGCCATTTTGAACCTTCTTATTTTTTGCTCTCAGCTCCTTGCCTTCCTTCGGCTCTCAAGACTTTCACAGGGACCAGTTCTTCCGTTCGGCACCGTTCAGGTGCAGACCATTTTTACCCAAGGCTTGCATCAAGTTCACGCAGGCAAGAGACTCAGCAATTGGTAAGTTTCTTGTGACTCTCGTCTCTTTCTTTTGTTTAGTCCGTCCATTGTCGGTTAGCCATCAATGATTCTTCTGATCTTCCTGATTCATTCAGTGTTGCTTCTGCTTTCTGGGGGACCAATTCGAATCGGTTTGTTAGGTGTTCACTAAGCCTTCGGGCTTAAAGACTTTAGGGTTAGTCTTCCATGAGATACCGAGCCCGTAGTTGCAGCCCATTTGCCTTAGGCAGCACCCTATTGCAAAGCGCATGGCCTTTTAGTGCTTTTCTAGTTCTTTGGGGTCCGATTCATGACCTGCGACCTGACTGTCCTTTCTTTATCTTTGTAGATGTCCGATTCTATCCGAGAGAATTCATGCCAAAAGCGCTGCAACCATATCATTGGGGAAGATGATACCTTGACCTTCGAGGATTGCCTTGTGATGGAGATGCAAAACCTTGAGTGGATGAGCTTGCAATCTAGGGAAATCGTTAATGTGACTTCTTCGGAAGCCGACTTGGAGGTCCAAGAACAGGTTGCTGAAGAAAGGATGGGCGTGAGGTTTTTAGAAGATTTCCCTCTAAGGCCAAGTTTCCTAAGGTGGGGACCTATACTCGGGACTTTTGCTTCCTGGTGAATTGCCGAGTGTACATGTGATGCCTCGTTCCCAGTTACGGGTGCCACTTATGAACAATCAACCAAATTGCTCACATGCCTGGCCATTCGTGAATGGTATACTATGTTTCAACACGAAACGCCCTAAGTGGGAATTAGGCTCTGTCCTTCTCTTCCTTCACCCCTAAGATCCACTAGCAGATTTGGGCTTTAACCATACTACACTTGGCTATTTAATTTCCATTAAGTTTGTCCAATCGCCATTTTTTTTTCTTCTTCTTCCCAAGAATTCCACCAGGCTCCATAAAATTTACCATTTCAATCAACCCATTGATTTTTCCAAAATTCGAGGAAAAACTCAAATTTTCATTTTTCAAAAATTTGGCATTTATCTCAAAAAGAAGCCCGAAAAATTTCTTTATTTTGAAAATTCCTCCGGGGCCCAAAATCAATTAAGAAATGCCCCAAAAATCGCCTAATATTTCAAATTTCTCAAAAAAATTGGTTGACGAGGCCTGCTGGCCTACGCGGGGCCATGCGCATTGCGTGGGCTGCGCACAGCCACCCGCCTACTGCACGTCTGCCGCTCGTGACACGCCTACATGACTCAAACATTTTTCTTGGCCTTTTTAACCCAAATTTTTCAGAAATTGCACCCTTCATACATCCATAAAAAATACCCACTTTTCCACAAAAGCTTACAAAGAAATATTCATTTTCTTCTTCCACAAAGCTTATACAACAAAGGAAAAATATTACTTCTTATACCCACTCATGGCTCATCACAACATGAATCAAGGAACAAAATAGGCTTCCCAAAGGCTAAACCAAATATGAGCTTTACATCAATACTTTGGCTTCCACATGCCATAAGCTAATATCTCATTTTGCAAATAAATTATACATAGCATTAGAATAAATACTTAGGCTTCACCAAGCTATACTAACAACACAAAATAAAACATCACAAGGCTTCCAATCTCAAGCTTGCAACCATCCCAATCTCTTGCCATAAGAACAACCTATAAGGAGAGGATAAAACCTCATGAGCCATTAAGCTCAATAAGAGTGCAATGACAATAAGTATGAACATGAATATAAAATGTGATGCCAATGCATGCAATACAATAAAGTTATGACTTTCACATCCTCACAACCACCTTGGTGTGAGGCTTAAACCTATCCTACCCCACACAACCTCATGGCCACAGGTCCTTGAACACAAACAACATGCCAATGCACACATATTTGCTCATGAACCATACTTACAACCTTGCAAAGCCACCATCCCATGGGGCTATCCCTTACCTCTTTCCATTCTTTGAAGCTTTTAACTCTTCCTAGCTTCCTTCCAACTCTTCTCCTTAAGAGATCCTTAATACAAATTTTAAAGAAACTAAGCCCCAATCAAGAGAAATAAAAAGAGTTAACACTACCAAAAGGAATAATACTTACCTTCTTGATATTCTTCTTTCCCTTTCTTTCTTTTCTTCTTGTTTCTTCTCCTTAGAAAGCTTCTTCCAATCTCTTCTTTCTTTCTTCAAATGGCCAAAGGAAGAGAAGTCTTCCTTACTTGCCTTTATATACTAGTTCTCCATCTTTCAAGAATAAATCCTAGCCATTGAATTTATAAGATGAGAATAAATCCTCACCCTCCAAACTAACACAATCCATGGCATTAGGTCTTGCTTAATATCCACCATTAGATTTTATCTCACTTTACAAGACAAGATCTTAGCCATCCAAAGGAAGCACAATCCAATTGCCTTTAAAAGCTTTAATCTCAACTATCCAAAGAAAGCACAATTCATGTGCTTTTAAAAGATTTAATCTCAACCATTCATTCTTTAATATTTGGCAATCCATGCCATTTCTTCTCTTTAAATCCCTACCCGTGGATTCATTTTCTTTTCAAGAATAAATCTCACCCATTAGATCTCTTGAATTTTTCATTTCTTTCCTATTTAAATTAATGGAACTATTTTCCACCATTAATGCACGACTAATTTAATTTCTTTTTGGATTTTCTTTTAATCCAACACCATCATGCCTTTCA
The DNA here is from genome assembly GCF_014633365.1 of Diospyros lotus. NCBI lineage: Eukaryota > Viridiplantae > Streptophyta > Magnoliopsida > Ericales > Ebenaceae > Diospyros > Diospyros lotus. The sequence continues at coordinate 38,088,263 of NC_068349.1, read as the reverse complement.
TTAAATGCTTGAAAGAGTAATTAGCATTTCTTTTGTATTTATTTAAACCTTCTCTATTTATCTTGGACCACATAATGCCATGTGTCATTCTAAGACACCATACTTGACTTCCAAGCTTCTATCTCAACCATCCATGTGGTATCACCACATTTATTCACCAATTTAGGAAAAATTAATTAATTTCTCAAATAATTGAATATCCACTCTTTTCCCATTCTCCACAATTTAATTTCTTTATGGAATTTACTCCAAAATTACCAAAATACCCTTCGTGAATTACTACTTCCATTTATCTCATCATTTTTAAAAAAATGGAAAATTAATTCACTTCCATACTTAATTCCACCTAGGAATTATTTTTAATTTATCAAAATACCCTTTATTAGACTTTACTATCCAAATTACCAAAATACCCTTCTCATAGGGCACCATTCTTCTCAAGGATCTATCACATTTTTAAGGGCATTTTTGAAAGTTTCTCACTTACTTTCTCATTCTCTTAACACCAATAACACTGGGTGTTATAGTACGTCCTCGCCTCGAACTCTCACGCAGCCTATCCACCATCAAGCTACATAGCCATTAACCCCCAACACCTCAAGTCTAGCTTTAGGTTCCCTGTAGCTCCATACCTTCTTGATATTTTGAACGACGTCAAACTCGCACCCTTTCAATTGACTCCCAATTCGTATACCCAACTTACTTCGCCGACCGTCTTAAGTCTTAGGAATAAACTCCTCCCCCCGTTACCAAGATTGATTAGATTCCTTTTTTCTTTTAAGAATGCTAAGAACGGGCTATACTACCTGGTAGCTTGTCCCTCGCAATACAAAGCTGCCATTCCCCAAGGCAAGGAAAAGGGGAAGTCCAACGTAGGCAATTACAAGTCCAGTTGGTTCTTCGTCTCTTGCCCTTCGCTTTCGTCACTTAGGAACTCTAGCTTTGCGCTCACTCCAAGTAAAGCATGTTCGTTAGCATAGATCGCTTTATTTTGCCTTATGCTTCTAACATTTTCTCTTGGACATAAAGACCTCAGAGGCGAAAAACCGAGCTTACCAACCTAAGAGATCGAGATTCTGGACAAGCTTGTTGTGGCAGGGTTGGGCCCAAAAGAATTTGAAGTAATTAACGAGCTACTAAGGGAACGTGAGCTCGCGCCTCCTTTTAACGCTGAGATCATTAAAGGAAATCACATCGGGGTCTTAGGTGTAAAGGTCCTCCCGTTCGCCTTCTAGGTCTCTAAGTCGAGTAGCAGCAAAGAGAAAGAAAGTCAAGGTGAAGATATGGTGGAGCTTAACCTTGTTGCGCCGAAGAGGTCTAAGCCCAAGTTAGGTATTGTTGCCTTCGTGACTCCAAGCTCAAGCTTACGAGGTGGGAGGTTAGAGCAGCCACAACCACGATCGCGACCTCAACAACTACAACACCCCCAACAACAACATCAGCAATAGAAACATCAGCGACATGAGCAAAGAGCTCATGTTCCCCACGACCAAGGTCCCAACAGAGCTCAGGGAAAACATGTTGCAAAGGAGACCTCCAACGCACCTGCTGTTGGGTCAAAAAGAGGACCTGACCAGCAGCGGGAGGGTGATAAAGGCAAGAGTGCCAGAGTTCCTGAGGAGAGGGCCAACCAGGGGTCCACTCAGGAGCCAATGCTTGGAGTGATCTACTTTCACGCCTTGATGGGCGAGATGTCCCAAATCGTGGGCACGTCTGCCAAGTCCTTAGATAAGGACGAGTTGAGTGGGGCGTTGCTCGACAATTATATAGCTTGCCATAGCTTCCTGGTAAGCCCACCCCTTGCATTTTTTTTTTTTTTTTGAGTTAAACCTTTGTGCTTCTCAGACCTCTCTTGCCGCTATGAAGGCAAAAAAGCTACAACAGGATTTTGAAAGGTGGCTCCAAGCAGCGAAGATTGCCTACGAACAAGAAATAAATAAGTTCGAGGGGGAGAAAGAGACTCTTCATGACGAGCTTCTAACTGCCCAAAAGGAGGCAAATGGTTCCGAGATGAGCCTGAGGGAGGCGTATAAGAGAAATAAAGATCTTGATAAGGAACTTCATAGGTCGAAAGACATGTGGGAGTTCGCTAACTCGAGGCTCACTAGCGAGCTAAATAAAGCTAAGAAGGGCTCGGGATGAACGGAAGCAGGCCGACGACCGAGCTGAACGGTGGGGGAACTTGCGAAGAAGGTCATCGATGATATCAGAGCAGAAGTGGAAGCTCAGATAGACTTGGCATGCAAGGACACTAAGTTCGAAACCTTCTCGATGTTCTTTTACACCCTTTGACTAAACCATCCCGAGATGGATTTTGCTTTCTTTGGGGAATAGGCCGTTGAGGAGGTTAAATAGTACGCGGCCCAAGCTACAGAGAACACCGAAGCTGCCACTCCATTGGATTCATCGGAGGTCATCCCGCAAACTGTTCTTACTGAAGCTCAACTAGTCGAAGTTGCTGAGATGCAGCCTGCTAAAACCGGCCAAGTTAAACCTGCCAAGGTCCAGTCCGTTGAAGCTTTCGCTCCTCCTAGCTAGGCTTCTTTTTTGTTTTCTTTCTTTGCTTTATTTTGTAATACAAGTGCTTCTTCATACCTTGTAATACAAGTACTTGCTCAATGAAAATGCAACATTTTTTGTGCATATGCCTTTTGCTTTATTTATTTATTCTTTTTTACAAACTCAAGCCAATCAAACTTGAAGTTTGAATGAAACTCGAAAAGATAACACTTGAACCAATCTTCAAGATATAACTTAAAATGATCTTTATGACTTGGAAGAAATCTTCAAGAATATAACTGGAGATCGACAAGTTCAGACAGGTTCAGAGAATTCACAGCTCGCAGATTTAACAAACTCAAGACAGGCCATCGATACTAGGCGTAATAATTATCAACGCGTGCCCAGTAAGGTGTGATCTTCCATGCTTTAGGAAAATTTAAAACAAACCTTAGGTAACATGTTTTTTGACAAGATCATATTGAAGACCTTGCCAAGATGCACGTTCAGGTAGATCGTCCTGCGGTCCCAGTTAATATGCCAAGACTGATCAGCTTGCGATCGATAAACACAATACTTGACAATCGAGATGCGTGTCCAGTAAGTCGTAAATAGCCATACTTAGGCAAATTAGGGAAAACCTCAGCTAACACATCCCAATGAAATACCATATACATTATAATGAAAATCTTGCCAAGATATATGTCCAGGTAGATAGTCCTGCAACCTCAGCTGACATATCATGGCTGGTTACAAGTTTAAGAAGCTAAGAGGGAACACCTAGGTAAGTCATAGACCATGACTTGCATCAAGATGAAAAGACCCCAGCTAATGAACCCTCAGCTTAAATAATGGAAATGGTTGCTCAGTAGATACCAAACCATGACTTTAGCTCAAGAGGAATGGTTCTCAGCTCGCAACTTCAAAGATATTCAGTCGAACATCAATAAAAATAACGTAGTCAAGAGGGAACACCCAAGTAGGTCATAGACCATGACTTGCATCAAGATGAAAGGACCCTAACTAGTGAACTTTTGACTTGAAATAATTTGATGTGGGTAACTGCTTGGTAGATTCCAAACCATGACAATAGGCCAAGATGAATGGATCCTATTTTTTCGAAGCTTGGTCTAAGGTGAGCGCTATGGTGAATGCCCAGGTGATCATCAAATCATGGCTCGTAAGCTAAGTTGAATGGCACCCAGCTCACAGACCATAGCCCCCATACCCCAAATTGTCTTCTGATTCTTATTTTTAACAACTAAAATATGAATGTAATAAGATTTGACAGAGAAAAGACACATTAATATTGTATAAATAAAGTGCTTGATTTAACAAAGCGATATAGACAAAAGCGAGATGTCAACTAATAGCTAATATCATGTGAAAGAGAAATGTTTGCTTATTGAAAATATGGCCTCAGATGCTCTGCGTTTCAAGCCTGTGGGAGAACGACTCCATCCATGTCGGCCAAGTGATATGCTCCGTTGCTAAGGCTTTCTTTTATAGTATAGGGGCTTTCCCAGTTTGGGCCTAACGTCTCATCGCTGCTCTTACGAGCTCCGGGGAGAATGAGGCATAGCACGAGGTCGCTGACGTTGTAGTATCGGACTAGAACCCTCTGATTATAGTATCTCGCTACGCATTGTAACACCCTGCTTTTTCTCTTACCGAGCGTGTCACTATGCTGGGGCCCAAATATGCATAAATTATTTTTTTTCTTTCTTTGTCGATACATAACTTAAACCTTAAGTACCGAGTTCCAAACAAAACCCCCAGCAAATCATTAAAAATGCGGAAGCGATAATCGAAACCTGATATGGTACATAATCAATTCACTTTATTTATAACATAAGAATCTGTAACATAGTTAACATCATATCCTCAATATTGAAATATATAAATACATGGAGATTTCATAATATTCTAACAAGGCTAATCATCAATAAAGTATCAACTAAACCATATCTGAGTCAGCTCATCGAATCCAACGGCTACACCATCACGTGCTATTATATCTCAACCTGCTCCTTGCTTGAGCTGCAAGTCTAAACTGGAACGTTGAATGTTCCAGGAGCATAACTTGTTAGAAGATGAAACTTCTAGTGAGGGTCCAAAACATATATACGAATGCATGATGCAATAACATGAACAACATTTGCCCTTAGTGTAACTTCCCTGACTTGCAAGCCAGGCTAGAAATTCTAGGCAAATCCCGAACCTCTGTAGGATAAGCCCAACGTTATTCCCTCAACGCCCTTGGGGAATTACGGCTACACTCTGAGGGCGACATCCCATTCCCATGCATAGATATCAATATGACAATAATACCGTGCCATGCAAATATCATGACTTTCAATACAATATGACAAAATGAACATTGCATTCATAAATAGCATGCATATAAACAATCATATCACAATTATAAGTTCTTGTGAGAAACCACTCACCAAATCATACTTAGGATAGAACAACTCACATTTGCCCTAAAGATCAAAACACCTTGAAAAGCGTGCATCGCCTCGAACATCTCATCATCTCGATCACCTTAAACATAAAAATGATATTTTATTACTAAATATCCTCAATATTCCATTTATTTCATTTTTCCTTCATTTTCTTTCATTTTTCCTTTCTGAAAATTTCAATAAATACCTCGGGACTATTTTCTCAAATCTAATTTCACAACAATTCATAATAGACTATAAACTTCCAAGGAAAAATACTGGACTTACTCGGATGTTGCGTTTTCACGTAAAATGAGATTCTTTGGTGCGAAAATTGAGACATCAGGAATCCCAAATCCCAATATTTTTGCACCCACTTCCATAAAATAATTTTTCTGATTTTTCCAAGATTTTTCCTATGCTCCACGCGCCAGCACGCGCCCTAACATGCTAGGGCGAGTAGCGGCGCGTGAGGAACCGCGCATGCCGGCCACGCGCCGGTCATCTTCCCCCGCCACGGCGACGCCGACGATCTGAGATAGCTCCACCACTCAAAAGCCCACCTCCAATCGATTCGAATGGCACCACTTTGGGCCTCAAAGGACAACTAGAGCACGACCAACCGGCCGTTTGAAAGCTCAGTCAGGCGGACCGTGACTGCACTCTCACCCTGCAATTAAAACACAATAAAAACAAATCATAATAAAACTTTTATATTTTTTTTATTTTAGTGAGAGGTTTATACTCGCCAGTGTACGAGTGCAGTTGTAGTCCAAATTTAAATTTATATTTTCTGGATGAATCCAGGTCGTCCACTGAGAGATTTATTTATGGCAAAAGAAAAAGAATGTCACACACACGCACACGCATTTGGACAAATTGACAACAAGATTTTTTATGGTTTTGTTTTTAGACAACAGATACTAGAAAATAAAGTAAGGCAAAATTGAAATAAACATTAAACGTAAAAATATGAATTTGGATAGTGCTTGAGTTAAGACAATTTCAGTACCAACCCGTTGATTCCCAAATTTTAGCATAAAAAATTAGCAACATTAATTTAATTTCAGATATGAGGGTTTGTTATTAAATGCAATTAGAGATGATGATAGTTCTAGGTTAAGCAATCCCCATACATGATATGCGAGATTCTAATTTAAGCAACCACCATAAATCCAATTGCAATTAATACACAAAACAACTAAATTAATCATCTGGGTTTAGATATGATAGCGTTTCCAGTTCTAGTAACTCTCATACATGGCATGAAAGCTCTAAGTTAGGCTTACGCTCCAATCCAAACCTAGTGATTTTTTAATAATTAATACACACTCATACTGAAATTTAAATTAATGTTACTTATTTAAAGCGCAGCTTTCTTTGGGAATCATTGGCGTTGGACACTGTCCTTGCCTTAACCCAAGATTAGATTTAACTACTCATTTTTATTTGAAAGTTAATTGACATAAATTTAAATGACGTAATTTAAATAACAGAATTTAAATGACAAGAAATTTAAAGGCATAAACTAACCGACCATTTAGGCGGTGGATAATTAAATGACAAGAATTAAAATTGCAGAAATTTAAAGGCATAAACTAACCGGCCATTTAGGCGGTGAATAATTAAATGACAAGAATTAAAATTGCAGAAATTTAAAGGCACAAATTAACCGGCCATTTAGGCGGTGAATAATAAAGTAATAATAAATGACATAAGAATTTAAAAAAAGAAAGAAAAAAGTAAGATTATAAGAGAAAGTACTAAAGAAAATGAGAAAGAACAAGAACAATTCTCAAAGAGAGAATTATAAGGAAACAACTAAACTTTTATTCAAGAATAATAATCACACTTACAAATGCAATCAAGTGAGCTATTTATAGGCCACAAGATGCAATACAAACCACACAATTTCAATTATTCAATTAGACATAATTATATCTAATGGGCACTCACACACTTAAAGTTAAATGGATTTTAGCTATAATACACACCAAATATTAAATGGATTTTAGCTAAAATACATACCTAATAAAGCATTCATAAAGTTAAATGGATTTTAGCTATAATATCCACCTAATAGTTAAATGGATTTTAGCTAAAAAACACACCTAATAAAGCTCTCACATAAAAAATAAAAATAGATTTCTATAAATTGGTTTTTAATCTTCATTAGGATTAAAAATAATCCTTGGGCCTTCTCCAAATAATATTTTTCATGGGTTGCTCAAATTGGGCCTTAATTCTTCATGGGCTTGAATTCTTCATGGACTTTAATTTTTCATGGGTTTGATTTCTTCATGGACTTGATTTCTCCATGGCTTTGATTTCTTCATGGACTTGAATTCTTCATGGACTTTAAGTCTTCATGGGCTTGAATTCTTCATGCCTAAAAAAAATAAAAATAATTTAATGTTATTAATAAATTATATATTATATATATGTATTACACATGGCACATATATATATTAGATTATATTATATATATATTACATACATGCATATAATGATATATATGTATTATATATAATTTTATATATTATTATTATTTACTTTAGAATTTCATTTCATTCATCTTTCAATTTAAACTTGCATATAACCATAAAATATATATTAATATCTAATTTAAACCATTTTTAAGATCGAAAGAAGGGTATAATTATAACAAAATTTTTACAAAATTAACCACTAATCAGACCGCCCCCATTTTCCTGTGACCCTCGAACTGCCATCAATCGACCATGAAAATGGCTCAAATTCTCCAAAAAGATTCCTCTCCTCATAGGCAACAAAATCCCCTTAATTTGGAGCTCCAATTTGTTCAATACGACCCCCGATTTGAAGCTCCATTTTCTTAAAACTTTCGGCTACTTCGAGCTCTATTTATAGGCGATCATCAAGATTCAAAATGGCTTTGGCCGCCTTACCCATCAACTTAGGAGGATAAACCTCCCCTAGATCGACCATAATCTTGATTTGCAGGTATCGACCATTCGGCCGAATTCTTTGGTCGATTTTTTACTTTTTCAGGCCACTACAATGGCTTTTGTCGAGCAAACTCTTTATAAAAGATGCTCCCTGACCAATCCTCGTGCAACCCTGTAGCCAAAATCGGCCATGGCCGACCAGCCATGTGCTAGTCATTGGCCAACTTTGAAAAATTACATTTTGGCCCCTCAACCTTTGGCTATTATCACCTTAGCCCATTTCACTTAACCCCTGAATTTTCCAATATTGCCATTGAGTCCCTCAAGTCTTAAAACATTCATTTGACTCTTGAGAATTCTGAAAAAAATATTATTTCGGCCTCCTTCTAGCAATTTCAAAAAATTGTACTTAGGCCCGAATATTCATTTTGGCCTTAAACCTCTTCGTTTCTTCCTGAAACCACTGAAGGGTTGTTTCTTATGAAAAATCGAAGCCTTCTCAAGCTTCCGTTGACTTCCGAGAAGTCATCTATAACAATTCGGTATTGCAGCCTAATTGGCAACTGTTATTTTGCTGTACCGAAATCTGTTCTCGATCTGATTTCTTTCTGCACCATAAATCCTATCTCGAGGTGCTTGTTAATGCCACATCATTTTCCTTTAACATCTCGACTCCAGGGCACTTATGGCAGTCGATTCGATCATCCATACGGTAATAAATTACCGTTATATCCTCAATTTATCCTTAAATTCATTTTTAGCCCAAGATAAATTACCCTTGAGTCCTTTATAATTTCTCGGGTATTACACGCGTTGTTGGTAGGTTGTTACTCTCATGCTAGCTAGCTCCCTTGTTTCTTAAAGCAAATCAAGATTCGCAGCCAGTAGCTAGTCATTGTTCTCTGGATCGAATGTGGCCCTACGCTGACTGATTACTTCATTTTCTGTAGGGATCATCACCTCGGACCCATATATCATAGAGAAGAGAGTTTCTCCCGTGGTGGTGCGAGTTATGGTTCGGTAGGCCTAGAGCACAGTTTGTAGTTCGTCTACCCAGACTCCTTTTCTGGCTTCCAACTTGGTCTTTAATATCTGCTTGATTATTTTGTTGACAATTTCGACTTGGCTGTTGCCTTGTGGGTGGTCCATCGTTGTGAAACTCTTCTTGATCCCTAGTGATTCGTAAAATTGGACGAACTGCTCGCTGGTAAACTGGGTTCCATTATCCATGGCTATCTGTTGAGGAACTCCGAACATGCAAATGATATTGCTCCATACAAACTTTTCTACCTTTGCGGTGGATATATGTGCGAGCTCCTTTGCTTCTGCCCACTTAGTGAAGTAATCAACAGCCACTATAGCATGCCTGCACCCACTACGAGCTGTTGAAAGTGGCCCGATCAGGTCGATACACCACATAGCGAAGGGTTATGGGCTGCTCATTTGTTGCAAGTAGGTGGGGGGAGCTCATGGTATTTTTGCAAATCGTTGGCATATGTCACACCTCTTCACCAGATTTATAGCATCTTGTTTCATGCTAGGCCAGTAAAAACCTTGGCGAAATGCCTTTTGGGCCAAGGATACTCCTCCAGCATGATTGCCGCAATGACCAGCATGGATTTATGTAAGAACCACTTGGCAATCAGACTCATCAATGCATCTAAGTAATGGGGATGAAACCCCTCTTTTGTACAACATATCGTCGTGAATATAGTATCTGGTTGGTCAAGCTCGTGTACGTCGTGCTTCTAACTTGTCACTTAGCAACCTTCCTTCTTGTAAATATTCAACGATGGGCCTCATCCATGAATCCAGCCTTAACTAGATTGCTAACGTCTCATTTTGCCCTTTTGTGCTTGATGTAGCTAGGAGCTCATTGGGAATGACCCCCAATCAGTCTGCATCTCCTACTGACGCTAAGTGAGCAAGGGCATCAGTGTGAAAGTTCTGGCTCCTTGGCACTTGATTCAACTTGCACTCCTCGAAGAGGCAAAATAGTTCCTGAACTTTCTAGAGGTATGCTACCATCTTTGGGCCCTTTGCTTGATACTCCCCTTGTATTTGACAGACTACGAGCTGGGAGTCACTGAAAATTGCTAACCGCTTTGCCTTGACTTCTCTTGCCAAGCGTAGACCAGCCAACATCGCTTCACACTCAGCTTCATTGTTGGTTTCTTTGAATCCAAACCTCAACACATAAGGAATCTTGTGTCCCTCCAGACTTATTAAGAGCACACCAGCTCCAGATTCATGCTCGCTGGAAGGATCATCCACAAATAACTCCTAGATTGGAAATACTAAGGAGACGGGCTCTTCCACTGATCTTGTAAATTCTACAATGAAATATGCCAGCACCTGCCCCTTGACAACCGACCTTGGCTTATACTCTATGTTGAATTGGGCGAGCTCAGTGGCCCACTTGATTAGACGACCAGATGAGTCAAGATTCTGTAAGATCTACTTTAGTGGATGTTTGGTCAATACACTAATTTGATGGGCTTGGAAATAGGGGCGTGGCTTCCTCGACGCGACCATTAAGGAATAGGTGAGCTTCTCTATGGTGGTGTACCTTGTTTCAACATCAAGTAGTCTGTGGCTCACATAATACACCAGGTACTGCACCCGGTCTTCTTCTCGCACTAGTGTTGCGCTAATAACATACTTAGACACTCCCAGGTAAACGATCAACTCCTCTCCCTCCTTTGGTTTTGACATGAGAGGAGCCCATCCCATTTATTCCTTCAATTGCTAGAAAGCATTTTCACACTCCTCCGTCCACACGAAACTCTTTGCTTGTTTCAAGACATTAAAGAATGGAATAGATTTGTCAGATGCTTTAAAGACAAACCTGCTGAGGGTAACGATCTGGCCATTAAGGCTTTGCACTTCCTTCATCTTCGTAGGTGATCACATGTCAAGTAAAGCTCGAATTTTCTCAGGGTTAGCCTCAATCCCTCTTTTATTCACCATGAATCCTAAGAATTTCCTAGAAGCCATGTTGAATGAGCATTTGAGTGGATTCAATTTCAGAATCTGGAATGCCTCTTCTAGGTCACTGACGTGGTTGGCGACCTGTTTGGACTTTACCAGCATATCTTCTACGTATACCTCCATGCTTTTTTCCGATCAGATCTTCGAACATCATGTTATCTAGCCGTCGGTATGTTGCTCTTGCATTCCTTAGTCCAAAAGGCATTACCTTGTAGCAATATAGCCCCCGATCCGTCACAAATGAAGTATGCTCCTCCTCGTCAGGGTTCATAGGAATCTGGTTGTACCCCAAATAAGAATCCATGAAACTAAGAAGTTAGTGGCCAGCTGTTGCATCCATGAGCTGGTCAATTTTGGGTAAAAGGAAACTATCTTTCAGGCAAGTCTTGTTCAAATCTGTGAAGTTGACGCAGGTCCTCCACTTTCCATTATTTTTCTTCACTAAAACTGGGTTCGCCACCCAAGTCAGGTAATGGGCTTCCCTGATAAATTTATTGGTCAAGAGTTTGTTTACTTCTTCTTTCAAGGCAGCGTAACGCTTAGTCATCATGGGTCTCATCTTCTAGCGAATTGGTTTATGGCTGGGATCGATATTGAGTCGATGTAGCATCACACTCAGGTTTATTCCTATCATATCTTCATGGTTCCATGGGAATACATCCAAATTCGCTTTAAGGAAATCAATCAGTTGGGACTTCACCTCGAGGGAGAGGCCTTTACCCATTTTGAGGCACCTTGCAACATCGAGGTCGCTGACTATAATATCTTCCAATTCGTCTACTGGGTTGGCATCTCGGTCACAATCCACCTCGTGCAAGTCCAGATCATAGCTGATTCCTCTACTACTGATGACTTGCGCCTCCTCTCCAGAGACCATGTTGACCTTTTTTCCTTTAAGCCCTATATTCAGTGCTTCTTCATAGTAGCATCTTACCGAATACTGCTCGCCTCTTATGCATCCAGTCCCATTTGGAGTTGTTTATGGAGGGCCTCCCCATGACAACGTTGTACGCAAAGGGGCCATCAATGACAAGGAAATCTGTCATTGCTGTGGCCTAAAGATCTGATTCTCCAACCGTGAGTGGGAGTCTTATTAGCCCTTTCGAAATTATTGTATCGCCGGTGAAACCATACAGCGATTCTGGGGATGCTATTAGCTAGTTTGGACCCAGTCCCATCTGGTCAAAGCACCCCCTATACATGACATTTACTGAACTGCCTGTATCCACCATAATCCTTCGCACTTCCATGTTGCCAATATGGGCTCGGACCACAAGGGCATCATTGTGTGGCCAATACATCTCTCTAGAATCATCCTCGATGAAAGCGACATCGTCTAAAGCCATTCTAGCTCTCTTAGAGGGCCCTTCTTGGTTGTTATTCCCAACGAGCAAAAGGTAACCACCTTCCCGAACATACCATTCATAGGATATGTTAGAAGTCCCTGCAATATGAGGCCCTCCATGAATGGTAAAAATGATTCTTACCGTAGGTGTTTGGTCTAACTCGGGAGCTTGACGAGGACTTGGTTGGGCTGGCTGTTGGGACTATTGATCCCTTGGGCGTACCACATAATCACACAGGTGACCCCTCTTGATTAACTCTTCAATCGCGTCCTTTAGCGCCCAACATTTAGAGATGATGTGTCCTGCCTCATTGTGATAGGCACAAAACTTATTTTTGTTTCGTTATTTATCGGGAGTCCTTATGGGGCTAGACCTTCACAAATCTTCCTTACTCCGTTCTGTGGAAAATATCTTGTCCTGAGAGTCAGATAGGACATTGTAACTTTCATACCGACCTCAACGTGGAGGTCGCTCCACTCCTTGCTCATACCTTGCCTTTTTGGTAATCTAATCGTTGGTACTCCGCCCTTGGTCTTCTTTTCGGGTGTAGCCATCACCTCTCTTTTTGTTTTAGTTGGCGCCATCTTCTCTTTTTTTCTGATTGCTTGGTTTTTTCAAGCCAAAAGCTTCCTCCTATCAGACCTCATTTGCAGCTCGCTCATAGAATTCGCCTAAGTCTCTTACGGGAGACTTGTAGATGCTTTCGTAGAGCTTTCCATCCTTTTGAAGTCTGACAAAGATCGCGGTCAAGATACTCTGGTCCGAGGAGCTTTCCACATTATTCACCTTGCACCTGAACCTCTCTATATAATCTTTCAAAGATTCATCGGACTGTTGGAACACCGTAGTGAGGTCACATGTCAGGGAGAGTTGCCTTCGAAGCAACCTATACTGGTCGATAAATTTCTTCTAGCACTCTTCCCAACTGCAGATACTGCAAGGATGCAGCCTTCTTAACCATGCCTGAGATATGTCTCCCAAGATCGCAGGGAAAGCTTGGCATTTTACTAATGGGCTAGAAGTCTACAGGTCCATCTAAACATTGAAAGCATCCAAGTGGTCATATGGGTCACTATCCCTATTGTATTGGGGGATAATGGGGACCTTGAATCTACGGGGGAGATGCTCCATCTCAATTTTCCTGGAGAATGGGGTCCTCTCTTCATGGCTTTCCCTTCGGTTATGTGTCCCATGTCTCACCTCCAGCTGCTGGATCCTCAATAGTAGTTCCCCCACTACGGGATCCTGATTTACAGATCACCCCGTGAAGAGTTATTTTTCCCTCGTAGGGTTTGGATCTGGGGAATGGCGATCTTGTGGAAAAGGTCGCCTCCTCAGCTCACGATCAGGAGTTACGGTGGGCAGCGTAACTAGGGTTGACTCCGACTGAGCTATCCCCCCGGCGTGGATCCCCACGTCGTCAACTTCCTTCATAAGCATTTCACGACGATCTCTACAAGGACTCACACCCCCCCTTCGCTTAGTGGGGTGCACCTCTGGTTCATCTTCATGGCGTCGTCGTTCTTCCATCCTCCGAGAATGCAAGTTTAAGGAGCAGAATGATCCAGCTCGCCGTAAATCTCTTCCGGCTTCTCTTTCTTCTAGAGAAAACCTTCTGCCTGGAGGTTAAGGGGCTCCCACAGGTGGCAAGATCCCAACCTGCATCTGTGTTGTCTGGACTTGTGTTTGGGCCAACGCCTTAACTGCGTCAGCGAGTTGCATGACGGTATTCTCCAATGCTTCTTGACACTGCTGCCAGGTCTGTATCGCCTCTATCCCAGAGGTAGGGGCCACATGAAATACCTGAAAAAATTTAAAGGACTCAAGGGTAATTTATCTTGGGGCAAAAATGGAATTTAAGGATAAATTGAGGATATAACGATAATTTATTACCGTATGGATGACCGAATCGACTACCAGGAGTGCCCTGGAGCCGAGATGCCAAAAGAAAATTATGTGGCATTAACGAGAACCTCGAGATAGGATTTATGGTACCAAAAGAAATCAAATCGGGAACAGTTTTTGGTACAGCAAAAAGGCAGCTGCCAATTAGGATGCAAAATTGAATTGTTATAGACGACTTCTCGGAAGTCAACAAATGCTTGAAGGGGCTTCGTTTTTTCATGAGAAACAACCCTTCAGAGGTTTCAGGAAGAAACAAGAGAGTTTGTGGCCAAAACAAAGATTTGGGCCTAAGTATAGTTTTTGAAAATTGCTAGAGGGGGGCCGAAACGAGGTTGTTTTGAAATCTTCGAGGTCAAAATAATGTTTTAGGACTTGAGGGTCCTAAATGCAATTATGGAAAGTTCAGGGGTTAAGTGGAAAAGGGCCAAAATGAGAATACCAAAAATAGGGGGCAAATCTGCAAAGAAAACGAAAATGGCAGCCATGGAATCTGACCAACCCACGGGCGGTCGCCGACCGACTATTTCTGCCATGGAGAAGACACGAGGGATGGTCAGGGTTGCTTTAGGGATGCTTGGGGATCACTTTTGGGCCGACAACAGCCTCTAGTATGGCCGAATACTCGAGTTTTTCGACCAAAAGTTGGTCGCTTGGTCGAGACACCTGTAAGTCGCTTTCTTGGTCGGATAAGGCTAGGTTAGGGTCGATCCAGGGTTGGTTTATGCTCCTAAGGTGATGAGTAAGACAGCCAAGGGCATTTGGTCGTTCGATTTCGCCTATAAATAGACGTTAGTGAAGGCCAAAAATGAGGGAGAAATAAGCTACAAATCGACCATGTTTTTGAATAAATTGGGAGTTCAAAGCATGGGGCTTTTGTTGCCCATGGCTTGAAGATGATTTCTGGAGAGTTAGAGTCATTTTCATGGCCATTTGAAAGGGTTTCGAGGCTCGCCGGAGTTTGGAGGTGGGCGGTCTGGCTGAGCCTTTGGCCGACAAATTGGAGGTCTTCCTGAACTCCTTTCGGCCTGAAAATCATGCCATGCTGATCGACTTGGTGAGAGGAAGAGATTGGCATCGAAATCTAGCATCTGGCTTCACGCGCAGAGCCACGCGCCAGCGCGTGGGGGCGCGTGCATGGGCCTAAAAATCGGGAAAAATTCCTAGAAATTCGAAAAAATTATTTTATGGAGGTTTGTACAAAAAGATTGGGATTTGGACTTCCCAATGTCTCGGTTTCCACACCAAAGAACCTCGTTTTGCATGAAAACGCAGTATCTAGGTAAATCCAGTATTTTTCCTTGAAGTTTATAGTCTATAATGAATTGTTGTGAAGATAGATTTGAGGAAATGGTCCTGAGGTATTTATTGGAATTTTTAGAAGGAAAAATGAAGGAAAATGAAGAAAAATAGGAAATAAATGGAGTTTTGAGATATTTAGTAATAAAATATTGTTTTTATGTTTGAGGTAATCGAGATGATGTGATTGGTGTAACTTTTGAAAGTTGGCATGAAAATCGAGGCGGGGCACGCATATCGAGATGATGCACGCTTTTCGAGAAAATGCAAGTTTATCTTAAAAGGTGAGTTTTTCTATCCTAACTATGGTTTTGTAAGTGGTTTTCTCGCAAGAACTTATATTTATGATATGATTATTTATATGCATGCTATTTATGAATGCAATGTTCATTTTGTCATATTGCATTGAAAGTCGTGATATTTGCATGGCAAGATATTATTGTCACATTGTTATTTGTGCATGGGAATGGGATGTCGCCCCCAGAGTGTAGCCGTAATTCCCCTTGGGCAATGATGGAATAACGTTAGGCTTATCCCGCAGAGGTTCGGGATTTACCTAGGATTCTGTGCCAGGCTGATGGGCCTAGGAAGTTACATTAAGGGCAAATGTTGTTCATGTTATCACATCATATATTCATATATATGTCTTGGACCCTCACTAGAAATTTCATCTTCTAATGGGTTATGCCCCTAGAACATTCAACGTTCCAATTTAGACTTGCAGCTTAAGCAAGGAATAGGTTGAGATATGATGACACGTGATGACGAGACTGATGGATTCAGCAAGCTGACTCGGATATGTTTTAGCTGATGCTTTATTGATGATTAGTCTTGTTAGAGTATTATGAAATCTCCATGTATTTATGTATTTCAATATTGAGGATATGATGCTAACTATGGTACAGATTCTTATGTTAAATAAAGTGAATTGATTATGTACCATATCAGGTTTCGATTATCGCTTCCGCATTTTTAATGATTTGCTGGGCGTTTTGTTTGGAATTCGGTACTCAAAGTTAAGTTATGTACCGAGAAAGAAAAAAATAATAATTTATGTATATTTTGGGCCCCAGCATAGTGACACGCTCAGTAAGAGAAAAGCGGGGTGTTACACCACAGGCGGGCAGGGACACCATCCAAGCACGCTGGGGATGGATCCAGCCGAATGGGGCATAGAAGCGGATGTAACTGTGCCCTCAACTCGTGGAATTTCCAGCAACTGGTTAGCATGGTGTGCAAGTTGGTTGGTCATCACTTCGGAACCTCTTGTATTTCTCATTTTTGGCATTAATATCGACCAAAGCGGGCCCTCCTTCTAGTGCCAAAATGTCGACGTTCGGAATTGGTTTACTGTGATTCGTTGGCTTGCACTGGTGTGAATGAATCCGAAAGGGAGAAAAGAGGTTATCTGGTTCGATTTGTTGACCCGCCGGTCGGTCCCTGCAAAGTACTCCAATGCTCAAGTAAGTAAGCGAGTAAGGAAATGCAGAGTATTAGCAAGTTGGCAGGAAAATCATACTAAGGCTCTAGGAAGAGCTAGTCGATATATGGGAGGAAGAGATGTCCTCCTGCATATGTTGTACGCCTGCAGGTGATGGGACAGAATATCTGGCGCCGGCGAAAACGCCCATGTAGCAGCAAGGTGCAGACGGAACCCTCATTAATGTGAATAAGATTTAAGGTGAAAGCGGAAAAATCCAAATACGGCTATAATGATCTTGCAAAGGGCTAGGATAAGACTGATATAAGCCGATTAAATGAGCCGAGAGGACGGGGCCAAATTGGGCCTGAATGGCCCAACTGGGATGGCCCCTAGCCCACTAATATTCTCTAACATATAACCTTCTCGTTATGCAAACTAATTGGTTAGGCCGACGAACTACAAGAATCGCTGGGAACTCGCTCGAAGTGTAGTTGTGAGCTTGCTACTGTGAAGTTCGCTTGGTAATGCGATCTGAGCATGGGCTTCAGCAATGTGCGAGCTCTCTTCGACACACATAGTTCGGGGTCTTTTGGACTTGATGCGATTGGGCAGGCCTGCTGGGTTGGGCCCAGTCCATAGGGAGTAGAGCGAGAATTACTCGTAATAATTTTAAAATTAGAAATACAAATATAATTACTACAAGAAAAATATTATTTTTAATTTTTATTATTTTATATATTTATATGAATTTTATTTTTTTATCCTTAAATTAATAAATATATAAATAAAATTTTAATTTCTATTCAATTAATTAAAATAAATTTTAATTATCATAAATTTTATTTATATATATAAATTTATTTTTAAATAAATATAAAATATAAAAAAAATATATTAAATAAATATAAAATTTTCTATTTATAAAATTTATATTTTTAATACATATTAATTATTTACATTTAAAAATTTTATTTTTATTTTTAATTTTTTAATTAATTTATTTATTTATTAAAAATATTATTTATTAAAATATTAAAAATAAATAATATATTTATTTTATTTATGGATTTTTTAAACAATTTATTTTTTATATATTTATGTTAAATTTATTTATTTCTTATTAAAAAATAAATATTGTTTTGATTTTCTTATTTAGCGACGGGGGTTATACCCACCGCTGATTCCGTCGCTAAAAATTCGCTAAATTTCAACGATATCTTTTTTGGAGACGAAAATGTACCCGTCACTAAATTCGTCACTAAAAAATTTAGCGATAGAATTTTATGTCGTTAAAACATTATTTTCTTGCAATGCAATGACCAGTTTATCGCTTTCTCTCTTCTCTCTCTCCCTCTCCTCTCCTTTCTCTATCTCTCTCTCTTTTTTCCTCTCTCTTCAACCCCATTCGCTGTCGGTCGTTGCCTCACACTAGCCACTTGCCCCCCCGGTTGTATCCTCATCTAGCCAAAAATCGATGCATCATCTCTCGCCTAGCCGATCGTCACCTTGCCTCTTGCTTGGTCAACTGCCACCTTACCTCTCGCCTCTCGCCTGGACAACCGACGCCTCATCTCTCGCCTCTTGCCTAGCTGACCATGTAACACCCCGTCTCGCCAAGCGTGTCACTATAAGGGTATTCCCGGGATCTCTTTTTTTTTCTCTTTAAGTTAAACACGCGCGGTATTTCAAGAACAATCTTCACATGCAGAAACAAAACCCCGCGAACCCCAGTCTTGCCTGTTTAACTATCAAGATCAATAATCTTAAACTAAACGAGTCATAATACAACGCAGCGGATACACTAGTATCAAACACCATCATATTTCCATAGCAAAATACTTAATACAGATCAAATGATAAAATCGCTATTATACAACTGTTCATTTATAACCTGAAATACATACTAAAGCCTCCAAACGTTACAACGACTTAACAAACTAAGCACCATTGGCCCTCAACCGGCCACATCTTTGCCCTCGCAGTAGTTCCTGGCTGGAACATTAAACGTTCCAGGGGCATAGCCCAAGTTAGATGATGTTATATGTATTTCCCGCATCTCCCCGCATGGGCCAGACTCGGTCCGATAGACCGGCCCAATCACCCAAGGCCAAGAAGGCCCGGACGACCTCGTCAAGGAAGGTCCAGCCTCCATCAAAGACCCGGAACTCGTAAAGCGAGCGTATGGCGAGCTCCCGGTAATCCCCCAACGAGCTCGGAGCAATCGACTAACGAGCTCCTGAAATATCCTCCAGATCGCTGGGCCATCCAGGTCGCTCGCCTAAAATCTCCAGCTCGCATGAGCGGCAAAGCTGCTGAGAAGTCAGAGGTAGGGTCCGATCACTTTATCTGTAACAGCCCATGCCCCTCGTAATGAGGATCCCACTCCCGGTCTTGCGAAGGCGGTAAGAACTATTTGTCCCCCATTATACAAACACTGTATTTTTATATATTATCTAGATTGTAAAAGTCCCTCAAGAAAAATGGAAATAAAGGGGGCCATGAGGAGCAAAGAGGAGGGACAGAAAAAAGAATAATCAGATACCGCCACTCTGGGAGAATAATCAGAGGGCGGCCGTGGACTAGGCATCGTTCTGGCCGAACCACGTAAAAGATTCTGGTGTACACGCTTGGAACTTTGGGGGAGGGGGGGGTTTTCTTCCTTCCTTTTCGGTATTTTTTTTGGATTGACTCACCGCGGCCCAAAACGAATCACGGTCGGCCGAAATCAAACGTCGACATTTTGGCGCTAGAGGAAGGGGCCGCTCTGATCAATAGCCATGGCTAGAGGAAGGAATACTAGAAGTTCCGAGGCGGCGGTCGACCCGCCTGAAAATCACCACGACCGACCACGAGACTTACCACCAAATGGAGGACCCATTGCCCCGACAGCCGATACTCCTTTGCCGCCGCCCGCCGGAGACGCTCCCGGCATACCACCACGGATCCCTGTCCAGCCTACTGTCCAAATCACCGGGACAGGGACGATCCGGGACTGGCAACAGCGCCAGGAAGCATTGGAGAATACGGTAATGCAACTCGCTGACGCGGTCAGAATTCTGGCCCAAGCTCAAGCACGGGCTGTCCACGACCCACCGGCGTCGCCTCGCAGGGTCCGCCAACCGCGGGAGGAGAGACACCCACCCGCGGAAGAAGATATCGGGGATAACTACCCGTCCCCAATTCACCGCTCCCCAGTCCGAGAAAGAAGCAGGCGATCGCAAGCCCAGCAATCAGTAGGACCGGACTCAACTGTGGAAGAGCTGTATCAGAGGGTGCGACAGCTGGAGGAACGACAAGGAGTCCGCAGCCAGAATAATGGCCGTGGAGATAGGACGCCGTTCGCCAGAGAAATTGAGCTTGAACCCCTGCCCCGGAGGTTTAAGGTCCCGAGCATGCCACAATATCATGGGGACAGCGACCCCTATGATTACCTGGATGCGTACAACGTGCAAATGGATCTACAGACAACCAGCTCGCTGGCTAAATGTCGCGCCTTCCCAGCAATCTTAGGAGACATCCCCCGAGCTTGGTTCAGGAGCCTTCCGCCTCGTAGCATCAACAGCTGGGAGGAGTGCCAACAGAGGTTCCTTAACCAATACAGGGCTCTAAGGGGGCAGCTCGCGCCACCTTGCCACCTCGCCACCGTATTCCAGAAAGCAAACGAACCATTAAGGGATTACATCGCCAGGTTCAGGCGCGAGGTGAGCAACGTCGAGGATCCCTCGGATGAAAGTATCCTAACGGCGATCTCCGCCGGCCTCCGAAAAGACGGAAAGCTCTACGAGAGCATCTACCGAACCCCGGTCAAAGACCTGGGGGAATTCTATGAACGAGCTTCCAAGGAAATCCGATGGGAAGACGCCTTCGGGACGAAGAAGCTTGTCGGGTCGAGAGAAGAAGTTGGGGGCTCCAGCCAGAGTAAGAAAAGGCACAACGGAGACGCCGGAAGAGAAGCTCGGGGGGAGCGCTCGAGCAATGAAGTGTTCAAGCGAGCTCGGAAGGCAGAGGGAGATGAGCGACCTCATAGATCACAGCGCTTTGACAGCTACTGTGCCCTGTCAGACCCCCAAGAAAGGATCTTCGCCATCGAAAGGAACAAAGAGGAATTCGGGAAGCCCAACCCGTTAAGAACCCCAAACAAATTCCGAAACAAAGAAAAATTTTGCGCGTACCACAACGAGGCGGGTCACAACACCTCGGAATGCTGGGCCCTAAGGGACGCCATCGAAGATCTGATAAGAAGAGGTCGTTTGAAAGATTACGTGGTGCGGCCGACTAATCAACCAAGCCAGCCGCCGGTACAGCAGCAGCCTCCCACCGACGACGACCAAGCACCGGCTGTACGAACCATCTACACGATCTATGGCGGGCCCCACCTCGCTGGTTCCTCCCACAAATCCCGCGACAAATACATACGAGAGGCCAACCATGTCTTGCTAGCGAGATCGGGCGAACAGCCGGTTCCCGCGAAGCGGCCTAGGGGTAACCCAATCCGAGAGAAGATGTTTTTCTCGGAAGAAGACGCCAGAGACGTCCATTGGCCGCACAACGACGCACTCGTTATACGAGCCCAGGTCGGCAACTCCGAAGTGCGGAGGATAATGGTGGACACGGGCAGCTCGGTAAATGTAATGTACAGAGCATGCTTCGATCAGATGGGTTTGGGACCGGAACAGTTGGGTTCGTCCCCAGAGCCACTCTATGGGTTCACGGGAGACGCAGTGATTCCCGTCGGTCGGATCAGCCTTCCCCTCACCATCGGGGATGCGAACCGCCAGGCCACTACTTTGGCAGAATTCCTCATAATTGACTGCTTCTCAGCATACAACGTCGTACTCGGAAGGTCGGCGATGAACGACCTGGATCTAGTGACCTCAACCAGGTTGCTTACGGTGAAATTCCCGACCCCCGACGGTGTAGGGTGTGTACGAGGCGAGCAGCACCTCGCAAGACGTTGCTATGAGGACGCCCTGAAAATGGGAGCAAAGGGAAAGAAAGTAAATATCATCGCAAAAGTCGGCCCGCGATCAACCGGCCGATGGGAGGACCTGGATCCACGCGAGGTCGACTGCGAAAAGCCCACCGGTCCCATGGAAGAGCTCGAAGATATCTCAGTCGGCGAGGCAGACGAGGAAAGGCACCTCAAGCTAGGCAAGAGTCTAGCCCCCGAGGTAAAATCCCAACTTACAGATTTCCTTAAAGCTAACCTTGATGTATTCGCATGGAACCACGTAGATCCAGGCTACAGGCCAGTACGCTAGAAGAGGAGGCCAATGACTCCGGAGCGTTATACCGCTCTTAAAGAAGAAGTGGACAAACTCTTGGCGAATAATTTCATCAAGGAAGCCCACTATCCGGTCTGGGTGGCCAACCCGGTCCTAGTAAAAAAGAAAAACGGGAAGTGGAGGACCTGCATCGACTTCACCGACCTGAACAAGGCCTGTCCTAAAGACAGCTTTCCCCTCCCCAGAATCGATCAACTCGTAGATGCAACGGCTGGTCACCGCCTCCTCAGTTTCATGGATGCCTATTCAGGCTACAACCAAATCCTCATGAACCCAACGGACCAAGAGCACACCTCGTTCATAACCGACCGGGGGCTCTATTGTTACAAGGTCATGCCCTTTGGATTGAAGAATGCTGGCGCGACCTACCAGAGGCTGATCAATACGATGTTCGAAACACTGATCGGAAAAACCATGGAAGTATACGTTGACGACATGCTGGTAAAATCCGAGCAAGTGACGGACCACGTTTCCGATCTAAGAGAAACGTTTGGAGTCCTCAGGAAATATCAGATGAAGCTCAACCCGCTCAAGTGCGCCTTCGGTGTAGCCTCTGGAAAATTTCTTGGGTTTATGGTAAACAACAGAGGCATTGAAGCCAACCCAGACAAAATTAAGGCTCTGCTCGACATGAGGTCGCCTATAAGAAAGAAGGAGGTGCAAAGCCTCAATGGTCAGGTCGCGGCTCTGAGCCGTTTCATTTCAAAGGCAACTGACAAGTGTGCCCCTTTCTTCGAGCTTCTAAAAAAGGAGAAAGACTTCAGATGGACAGAAGAATGCGAGTTCGCATTCCAACAACTAAAGGAGTACATGGGACGGGCCCCGCTGCTCGCCAAACCTAAGGAGGGAGAGAGGTTGACCTTGTACTTAGGAGTATCCCAACAGGCTCTCAGCGCGGCCCTCGTTCGGGGGGAAGAAGGGGTGCAGCACCCCATTTATTACGTTTCCAAAAGCCTAATCGATGCAGAAACAAGGTACGCACCAATCGAAAAATTAGCTTACTGTCTAATAGTGGCGTCGAGGAAGCTGCGACCCTATTTTCAAGCTCATGAGATCGAAGTCCTGACCAAATACCCATTGAAACAAATCCTCCAAAAACCGGATACCTCAGGTCGTTTACTAAAATGGTCTATTGAGCTCGCTCAGTTCGACATAAAGTACAAACCAAGGACGGCGATAAAGGGTCAAGCGTTGGCAGACTTCATTGCCGAGTTTACTGGGCCAATTGACGAAGAGCCGGAAAACTTGAAAGGACCGTCCTGGGAACTATACGTCGATGGATCATCGAACGAACAAGGAGCGGGAGCCGGGGTTATGCTAATAAGCCCCGAAGGTCACAAAATCCTCTGCGCCCTGAGGTTCGGTTTTTTAGCCACCAATAATGAATCCAGGTATGAAGCCTTACTAGCAGGACTCCGCCTGGCAAAGGAAATACGAGCTGAATTCTTGGAGATCTTCAGCGACTCTCAACTAGTTGTCAACCAGGTGCGGGGAGAATACCAGGCCAGAGACACGAAGATGGCAGCATACTTACAGAAGGCACGCGAACTTTTAGCCACTTTCGAAAAATATGAAATGCATCAAATCCCCCGTTCCCAGAACTCTCATGCGGACGCTCTGGCTCGCCTAGCAACTGCCCGGGACGCAGAATTCTTGGGGGACATACCTGTCGATTTTTTGGCCACCCCGAGCACAGAACAACGAGATGAAACGCTACTGATCACGGTGCCCCAAAACTCATGGATGACCCCCATCTTGGAATATCTGCAAGACGGGAAACTACCGGAAGACAAGCTGGAAGCACGTCGCCTGCGAGCTCAAGCCGCCCGATATTGCATCTACGATGAAAGACTGTACAAGAGGGGATTCTCAGCCCCACTCCTGAGGTGCATTGACGGCACCGATTGCCAGTCTGTGCTAGAAGAAATTCATGCAGGCCACTGCGGTAATCATGCAGGGGCACTCTCTCTGGCACAAAAGGCCCTCCGACAAGGGTTTTATTGGCCCACCGTGAAGCAAGATGCCATAGAGACGGTCAAGAAATGCGAGAAGTGCCAAAGGTTCGCCAAGGTTCCGCGAGCTCCGCCGGCCTACCTGCAGCAGATGAGCAGCCCTTGGCCCTTTGCCATTTGGGGCATGGATCTAATCGGGCCGCTGCCCACGGCTCGCGGAGGATGCAAACATGCCATAGTGGCAGTTGACTACTTCACCAAATGGGCAGAGGCCAAAGAGCTCGCACAGATCACCAGTGCGAAGACACAAGCTTTTACATGGGATAACATAATCTGTAGATTTGGAGTGCCACAGCAAATAGTAACGGACAACGGAACCCAATTTACCAGCGAGCAATTCATCCAATTCTGCGAGTCAATGGGGATTCAAAAGAGTTTCACCGCCGTTAATCACCCCCAGGCCAATGGGCAGGTCGAAGCAGTCAACAAAATAATCAAGCAGACCCTGAAGACAAAGCTTGAGGCTAGAAAGGGGGCCTGGGTGGATGAACTGCAAACAGTGCTATGGACCTATCGAACAACAGCCCGAAGCAGCACTGGAGAAACCCCATTCTCAATGGCGTATGGGTCGGAGGCTATGATCCCCGCTGAGAATAAAGTGGCCAGCCACCGAAGGGCCACCTTCAGCTCAGATCGCAATAACGAGCTACTGGCGGCTAATCTGGACCTGCTCGAGGAATCAAGAGATGTAGCTCGCGTGAGGATCGCAATTTATCAACAAAGAGTGGCACGATACTATAACAGGAAGGTCCGAATCCGACGTTACAACGTCGGAGATCCGGTACTACGCCTAGTACTACCAGGAGCACGGGCGGCAAGCGATGGCACCTTAGGGCCTAACTGGGAAGGTCCATTTATCATCAAAGAAAATTTGAATAACGGAGCATACCATCTGGCAAACATGGACGGTCTCCCTCTCCCACGAGCTTGGAACGCAGAACATCTTCGTCCTTACTTCAGATAAATGTAATCGTTCTTGCCTATGCTCCGTCTTTTTCATTACGAATGACTTTCATGATTCTGGTCAGAATTTATGAACTTTCATTACACTTTATTCTTATTGGTATTCGATTGAATGCCCCCGTAACGAGGGGTCGAGAAGCCATGGTTTGCGAGCTGATGCCTAAATAACCTAGCCACGGCGCTACGGTCAACGGCTTAACCGAGCATTTACCTCGGTCCCTCCATCAGATCGTGGTTTGCGAGCTGAGAACCAGTCATCTTGACTTTATGTCATGGTTCGGAACCTACTGAGCAACCACTTCCACAAGTAACCCCGAGCTTGGGTTCGCTAGCCGAGGTCCTTTTATCTTGGCTTAAAGCCATGGTCTGCGACCTACCTGGGTGTTCCCTCTCAGTTCAAATAAAACTTGTAGAAGCCACTGGGTGTTAGCTGAGGACGTAACGCGACCTACCTGGACACATGTCCCGGCCGTACAAGTCAAACGAAATAACAAGCCATGGTGTGTTAGCTGGGGTCACTCTATGACCCGCCTGAACATATAACTTCGTGCTACAGGCTGCGCTTTCACTAGCTGGGGTCCTCCTATCTTGGCTTAAAGCCATGGTCTGCGACCTACCTGAGTGTTCGCTCCCAATTTATTGAAAACTTATTAAAGCCTCAACATGCCGGCCGAGGCCATGGCATAAGCTCATACCCTAGCAAACTTTGCGTATTGGACCCTATCAGCTGAGGTCTGTCTTAACTTGGCTAAAAATAAAGCATTCGCGACCTATCAGGCACACGCCCTATAACGAGCTTCTCAGCCACCGCATGTTAGACAAGATCACAAGGCCGTCCGACTTTACATATATCTCGGGAAGGCTCTCGTTATTTCGTCAAAACATGCCGAACGGGGTTTCCTGGAAATTGCCTAGGTATGAGTGTTCGCGCTGATTATTACAACTATCATCAACGAGCTGGTTAAAGAGCGTTAGTTTACGAGCTGATAAAACTCCGGATCTACCTGGACCTATTTTCGAACAGTTTATTATCAAGTTACATACTCAAAAGTTCCTTATCAGTGGACCTTTCAAAAATACGGGGGCTTTGTTGAAGAAATTTCAAGTTATACCGTGAAGAAGTTACTTTCAAGTCATGATTCAAGAATCGTCATCAGAGATAACTTGAATTCGCGAGGAAATCTGAGGCAACGTGCACAAAATGCCAATTTTTTATTATGAGATGAAGGTCACATTACAAAAAAATAAAATAAAAAAAAAAAAAAAAAAATACATGTGGGAATCCTAGCTAAGAGGGGCGTTTGGTTCTGCAGAATCAACCTCGACAGGGCGAGCTTCAGTAGGTATGGTCGGCTGGAGATCGACCTCGACAATCCCGGCTGGGAAAACCTCGGCAACCTCCACAGGAGGCTCCTTGGCAGTCTCACCAGGTTGAGCCGCGGCGACCCCGGATAGCTCGGCCCCGACCTGAGGAGCTTGCGCTGCGACCAAAAACGAGTCAAGGGTATTGGCATCATCAGCATCTTCCGCGGCCTCGGCAGCATACCGAGCCACCTCCTCGACAGCCTGCGCACCGAAAAAGGAGAAATCCATCTCAGGATGGTTCACCCAAAGGGTGTACAGAAATGCCGAGCAGGTGTCGGATCTGGTCTCCCTACGAGCCGCGTCCATCCGCTCTCCGACCTCCGCCCTTATATCGTCAATGGTCCTCTTGGCAAGCTCCTCGCATCGGACGGCACGATCATCCGCCCGTGTCCGCTCCTCCTTCGCCTCCCTAAGCTCGGCCTCGGTTGATCTGAGTCGCTCCTCAGCCCTCCGCAACTCCGCCTTCACTCCATTTAGCTCGCCGGTGAGCCCGGAGTTGGCTTGCTCCCACATGTTCTTCGATCTGCGAAGCTCCTCGTCGAGATCTTTATTCTTCTGGATCTCCATCCTCAGACGCGTCAAGCAACCCTCCACCTCCTTTTGAGTGGCAAGAAGCTCGACCTGGAGATCTTTCTTCTCGTCCGAGAGCTTCGTTATTTCGGCCTTTTGGGCGTTCTTCTCGTCCTCAAGCTTCGCGATTTCGGCCTGACGGGACATGCTCACCGACTGAAGCTGCTCCTCAAAATCTTTGTACTGAGCTCGGAGCTTCACGGCAACAAGAGAAGTCTGCAAAAGAAGAAATGTTAGCTCATTAAAAAACCAAAGGGGTAGGTTAAGAAACCAAGGTACGAAGAATTCCTACTTACCACCAGGCTATGACGGGCGACAAAATCACAAAGGGGGATTCCCTTTAACTTCGGGTCGTCAAGGGGCTTGGAGTTCGGACCCAGGAAATCGGGCACGGAATCCAGGAGGGGACCAACAAAGACCCCTCCTGGCAGGGCCTCCACGGCCAGCTCCTTCTCACGGACCCTGACCCGTTTGGCCCTGATATCCTCCCCCTGTTGCAGCTGGTCCGATCTCCGTTTCGAGCTGGCAGCAGGAGCGTCTCGAACCTCCACCGCAACCTCCTTCCCACGGGCTCCACTCGAACCATGGTCTCGGGAGGCAGGTGGCCGATGCCCCAACTGCAGATGAGCTTGCTTTGATTGTTGGGGCTGACGGGGCAGTGTTCTTTGCCGCTGCTCCTGCTGCCCCCCCCGCGACTGCTGGGTTTGCTGCTGCTGGGGGCATGACTGCGGCTGCGGCTGCTCCGACCTGCCATCCCGCGAGCTATAGCTCGAGGTTATGGAAGACGTAGTGCTCGACCTCGCCCTATGACGCTTCGGTTGGAGGAGCTCGAGATCAACCATATTATCGTCTTGGTCGGCTTCCCCTCTTGAACTGTTCGTCTCAGCGAGCTGTAAGCCGGAAGAGAGAACCTCCGCACCCAAGTCCCTGAAATGATCTCCCTCGACAGTCTCGGTGCCAAGAGGAGGGGCGAGCTCGTATTCGCGAAGTAGCTCGTCCGAAAGCTCAAGAATCTCCGAGCTCGACTCCGCAGCCACAAGTTTGCCAAGGATATCAGTCTCCTCGGCCGATAAAATCGGTTTCTTCCCCCCAAAATCTGCATCAAAACATGAGCAAGTTAAAACAAGCACTCTCGGAACAAAGGAAAGATTCGTGAGAGCTCATCTTCTCTTACCAGGGGTCAGTGCGAAGCTACAATTCCTAAGTAGAGAAAGGGAAGGGCAAGACACGAAGAACCAACTGGACTTGTAATCGCCCACGTTGGACTTCCCCTTTGCTTTACCCTGAGGAAGGGCGGCCTTGTACGGAGAAGGACGGGCCGCCAGGTAATACAGCCCGTCCTTGGCATTTTTGAAAGAAAATAAAAATCTTATCAGTTTTGGGGAAGGGAGAGGAAGTTTGTTTATAAGGAATAAAACGGCCAAAGAAGTAAGTTGGGCATACGAATTCGGTGTTAGTTGGAAGGGGGCGAGCTTGACGTCGTTCAAGAGGGCGATAAGGTACGGGGCTATTGGGAACCTAAAGCCAGACTCGAGGTGTTGGGGGCTAATAGCTACGAAATTGGCTGGCGGGTAGGCTGCATGGGAGCTCGATGCAGGGATGTATACTCGGCAGGTCCTGGGGAGACGAAACTCCTGAGCACAAGCCATCACCTCGTGAAGCTTGGCCTTGGACGAGAATCTCTTGAAGACCGCAAGATCAGCAGCGATCTGATCTTGAACCTTCAGCTCGGTTTCCCGAGAGGTCGGGACGGCGACCTCCCTGCACCCCGAGCTCGCACCCCCAAGATTTTGGCCCTCCATAATGAGACAATCTTCGGAGCTCGAAGTGTCGTTTTCTCCTACGATATAATTGCAGCGCTTTTGACCTGAATTTCCACGGTGTTGGTCGGACATCTACAAAGGAAAAGAGAGAACAGTCAGGTCGCAAGTCGCGAACCAGACCTCAAGAAACTAGAAGAAAAACCCTAAAACGTCCCCTAGGTCTTCCAGGCCGAGCGCTTCGCAAAAAGGGGTACCGCCTAGGGCGGAGGGGCTGCAGCCGCAAGCCCGGTGTTCCATGAAAAGCTAATCCTAAGGTCATTGGACCCAAAGGCCCAGCAAACGACAAACCGAATCGTGCCGTTTCTCCAAAAATGAGAACGACATCGATCGACGAAGCCAGAGAAACCACCGACGGCTAACCAACGGTGGACGGCCTCACTAAAAGAAGAAGAAAAGACACGACAAACTTACCTAAAAGCTGCGCTTGACGACTGAATGGGGACTCGTACCAAGCACCGGACGAGAACGGCAGACGTCTGAAAGCACGGCGATAACGGAGGCCTCGAGAGAGAAAAAACAAGAAAGCAGGGAGGCAAAAGTTTGAGGGAGTTTCAAAATAGCGTGAAAGAAGAAGCGGGTGGACACTCCCCACTATTTATACTGACGGCCTGATCCATCCCAACGTCGGATCGAATGACGACTTATCACATGCTCGGCATCCAGCGGCCGCACAACAGCTTGTGGGTCCCACGAGTTTAATCATGCGCAGAAATGGGGAGGGGGCGCGCATTAAATGCGCTGCCGACAAAGCGTGCTGCGTGGAACGACGAGACTTAAGGTGATTGGACAGAAGTTGGAGGGATGGAAGAACAGCTGGCACGCGTCAGTTCCCAGCACGAAGATCGTACCGCGAACTGGGGGGCTTATGTTATATGTATTTCCCGCATCTCCCCGCATGGGCCAGACTCGGTCCGATAGACCGGCCCAATCACCCAAGGCCAAGAAGGCCCGGACGACCTCGTCAAGGAAGGTCCAGCCTCCATCAAAGACCCGGAACTCGTAAAGCGAGCGTATGGCGAGCTCCCGGTAATCCCCCAACGAGCTCGGAGCAATCGACTAACGAGCTCCTGAAATATCCTCCAGATCGCTGGGCCATCCAGGTCGCTCGCCTAAAATCTCCAGCTCGCATGAGCGGCAAAGCTGCTGAGAAGTCAGAGGTAGGGTCCGATCACTTTATCTGTAACAGCCCATGCCCCTCGTAATGAGGATCCCACTCCCGGTCTTGCGAAGGCGGTAAGAACTATTTGTCCCCCATTATACAAACACTGTATTTTTATATATTATCTAGATTGTAAAAGTCCCTCAAGAAAAATGGAAATAAAGGGGGCCATGAGGAGCAAAGAGGAGGGACAGAAAAAAGAATAATCAGATACCGCCACTCTGGGAGAATAATCAGAGGGCGGCCGTGGACTAGGCATCGTTCTGGCCGAACCACGTAAAAGATTCTGGTGTACACGCTTGGAACTTTGGGGGAGAGGGGGGTTTTCTTCCTTCCTTCTCGGTATTTTTTTTGGATTGACTCACCGCGGCCCAAAACGAATCACGGTCGGCCGAAATCAAACGTCGACAGATGATAAACATCTAAGTGACGGCATAAAACAGTTCATACAATGCATGAGAGACACACGAGCATGGCATACTCAGACAAACGTAAGTATGCAAGACACGTCTAACTCGAGATATCACCTTGACATACTTAATCCCTCGAATGCCCCACTGTGGCACACGTTCACCTGGTCCAACGTTAATCCCTCGAGTGCACCGTCGTGACACCCGTTCACCTGGTTTAACATTATTCCCTCGAGTGCCCCAGTGTGACACCCGTTCACCTGGATTAACATTGTCCCAATCTCAAGTAGACCCCATCCCGCCTCATACGGACCCAACGATGCAATTAAACTTGACCCCAAATGATATGAAAATTTACACGCCATGCACCAGCATTTTAAAATAAAACAGTTAATGCGATGTAGCAAATATCGACACAATGATCATAAGCAAAAGCCTTGTAAAACAATTTATGTCTAGGAGGGTATAACCGCTCACTAGAACCCACCACAAGCACCTAAAAACACTTTCAAGACAAGGAAAAGTTGGAATCAAACCACTCACATCGAATGTATTCAGATCGCCTCGATCCTCGTGTAGCGTCTCGATTTGCGTGCCAAATCCCAAATGTTTGAACTTATACTCAACCTCGAGTCATAATACTTCCTAAACACCATATTTAATTAAGGAATCATTAAAATCCATTTTCCTCAATTTTCCATAATTTTCTCTATTTTCTCCCAATTTTCTCCTCGATAATTCCAAAATAATTATTTATTCAACTATTTTCCGAAATATTTCAACACAATAAATCCTAAAATAATTAATTAAAAATACTAGAAGAAGAAATACCCAAAATGCCCATTTCACGCGCCCTCACGCGCCTGGCGCGTGGGTGTGTGTGGAGGCTGGCGCATGACTACACGTGCCACCTTTTTCCTCGTTGAACCAGTCTCCGGCGGTTGCTCCGATGGCCGAAATAAGGGCACTCCCTTGAAGCCCTTTGCAAGTCAATCCAAGCGGAACCAATTTCAGGCCGAAAGGCCACCGGAAAATGCCCCTAACGGGCAGTTGCAGGCGGCGGAAGGCGGTCCGCCACCAACCCTCGGCCGAGCTTCAATCGGCCTCTATACTTGACGAAAATGCTTCTAAAGCCTCCCAAAATCTTCCTTGATGCCTCGCGACCAAAAGCCCCTTATTCACTCTCCCGAAACCATTCAAAAACTCGATCGATTTGAAGCCCAAAAATCAAAACCCGCGGCCTCCTTTTATACTAAAAATCCGATCCTTTTTCCGGCCAATCAACGGCCAAGCTTGGTCCCCAAGTGTTCTCCTGGCCGTATACAACCTTCCCCAAGCAAGCCTCGGCCGTCCCATCGCCGGAAAGGGCCTCCACGTGCGGTGGCAGTGCGGCGACCGAAATCCCTTCGCGTTCACACTGTGCCATTTTCCATTTTTTGCATTTTGACCCCTGTTTTCTTCAAATGACAATTCTGCCCTTTTTACAACTCCCCTGATAAATCCAAATATACCTCTAAGTTCCATAAGTTTAGTACATCTCATTTGACCCTCAAGACTCCTGAAAGATTACCGTTTTGACCTCCCTCAGGCAAAATTAGAAAACTGCACTTAGCCCCGATTGGTCAAATTGACCTTAAATCCATTTGATTCAACCCGAAATCGCTTAAGGGTTGTTCTACACATTAAATACTAGTCCTTGACGTACTCCGTTGATCTTCTGGACGTTTCCTACGTCGATTCGATTTTCTCAGCCCGATCGATAGCTGTACCGAAAATTGTTCCTGATCCCACTTCTTTCATCACTAAAAATCATAATTCGAATCACTTGTCGATACTGTACAATTTTCTTTAGCTATCTAAGGTCCGGGTTGCTCCCTCCGACTGATTTAATCATCTAAGACTGCGTTAGTGTGTCATATAGCCTTATTCTTTCGATAATTCCAGTTATACCCTTCATTAAATATCATTTATACTCTTAATAATTTTCCGGGTATTACAGACCACTATCCCGAGAAGTAAGGCGACCATGCAAGGATGCATCGGGCGACCAGCGACAACGGTGGCCATGGGTAATGAGTATGAGGCAATGGCGCCACGACAAGAGGAATGTTGTGAGAGGTGATGCTGAAAGGGAAATGAGCAAGAGAAAAAGAAAGATATGAAATGAGAGAATAAAAGAGAAGAGAATATTGCGAAGACATGTAAATCATTCTGTAAATCATTCTATAAAAGACGCTCTATACAAATAGCATAAATGGAGCCCCCAGTCCATTTATCTTTCTTAGGCAAGATATAGATCTAAAAAGATAATATATGAAAAATATTTTGAATTTTTATTTTTTTAATATATTTGATAAAGTTATTTGATCATTTTTAGAAAAGAAGACACGTGATTTTTATCTGATATTTTTCAAATATGCTTATCGCAGTTTCTTAGGAAAAAATAATGCATATGCTTTCCAATGCATTCTAAAAAATTTAATAAGTAGTTTGATAGAAAGGTTATCGTGTTTCTCAATCTTATTTTGATCATTTCATATTTTAATCTAAAAAATATTTTAACTTTATTTTGATATAACCTTATCTAGATGATTTTAACAAACGCTACCTTAACAAATACATATTTTAACCCTTGTATTTATATTTTTTATTTAGACACTCTAATTTTTTATTATTTTAATTACATTTTTAAACTACATAATTTTGAATCAATTACACACCCTGATAAATCGGCTGAGGATAATAAATTAAGCATGGTTCAAGACTATAATTGAAATAACAAATCAAGATGTAATTTATTTGAAATTATATAATATAAAAATATAATTAAAATAGTAAAAAGTTTAAGTATCTAAATGAAAAAAAAACCCGCAAGTACATGCCCTAAATCTTTGCCCTTTTGGCTGCTTCTAATATTCTACTTTTTATCTCCCAATCCTTTTAGGTTAAAGTGATTTTAGGGTTTATATTGTTTATGTATATTAGGTAAAATCTTATTAATAAAATATGATGAAAACTTAAAAGAAGATCTAAATATTAACAAAAATTAAAGTTTAGTTGTTTTGATAATAATCAATTTGTTATGAAGTGTAAAGCGATAAGAATGATTTTTTTATTAGTGATTCAGAGTGAGATAAAAAGGTCAATGATATTTTGATTATTTCAAAAGTTATATTTCAAATCATTAAATTAAAAATTATGAATTTGTTATTTTACTTGATAGTTGATAATGAACTAAAAATCATAATTTTACAACTAAATAAAATTTTTAAATTATGAAAAACTAAGCTTTTGCAAGTAATTAGTTTGACAATTTATCCAAACTCAGAGTTTGACACTAGTCCATGGCACTTTACGGGCTATTGTTGAGATGTTGGGAACAAATGATGATCATTTCATCAGATTCACGTACATCTATTTCAATGCGGGTCAAGATTTATAATGTGCCTCTAGAGAGATGGTCTATTAAGGGTATCTCCGCTATTGCTAAATGGGTTGGGAAAACCTTTCCATGCCAACCCAATGAGGGATGATAGATCAAGGTTCGAACATGCTTAATTACTTTAAGCATTTATTAAAATTATCCAACCATAACTAACCACTTTTTTATGGTTTGGCAATTTGGCGACCCAAATTGATTTGAACGATTTGATATTTTTTGGTCAGGTCTAATTCACACGATATAATACCATCTATCAATTTACTAATATGTATTATAATTTTTAACAAATACTAACAATCAGCTTGATAACTTTACACCAAACTTTTAATTGAATGGGAGAGTCCAACTTACTAAACAATTAGAATTATAAACTAGCTAGGGGTGGTGTTATTATTATTTATTAATAATTACTAAAACGGTAAACTATATTAATTGATTTGATTGACAAAACTAGGGGTGGCGTTATTTATTAATTGATTTGATCGACATGGCCAGAGAACTTGGTGTTGCTCCGTACACGCACTACTAATTTGAGACAGACAAATTAATTAGGAACATTAAACAAAAGAAGAAAACAATCACATTGCACGCGTGCATGCATGCATGGCCGGCGATCACTTCCACATCATCCACTAGAAAGCAATTAAAATTAATCAATTGCTGTCTTCTAGTACTGGGTCATGCATCCACTTGTTGGCGATCTCCCACAGTGCTGTCGTAGAATCACCATCTTCACTTAAGCTCTTCAGAGCCGAGCTCTTCAGCTCCTTCATTCTCACCCGGAAGGCCTTGGCTTCTTCCCCGGCCATCAGATCCTTCACAACCCTCGCAATCTCGTCGCGTCGCACCACCCCGTCCTCGCCGGCCGCCGGCCGCAGCGCCACTTTCAGACCACCAGCCACCAGCGCGGCGTTCGTGTTTTGCTCGGCGAAGAGCGGCCAAGCGATGAACGGCACGCCGTTTCCGTGCAGTATGTTCTCCAGAATAGAGTTCCAGCCGCAGTGGGTCAAGAACCCGCCGGTTGATTCGTGTCTCAGAACTTGGATTTGCGGCGCCCAACTGGTGATCACTAGGCTCCGGCCTCTGGTTCTTTCGACAAATCCTTCCGGCAAGAAAGACAACGCTTGGTTCCGGGTGTCAACGGCGAAATACCCACCTTCGGCGGTATTATCCGGCGGTTTTGCCACCCAAAGAAACCTCTGCTCACTGAGTTCAAGACCGAGTGCTAACTCAGTGATCTGTTCATGTGAGAGTCTTCCGCCGGACCCGAATGAAACAAACAGCACGGACCCAGTCGGCTGATCATCGAGCCAGTCCAAGCAGTCGTTCGGGCCTGTGGGCGGGTCGACTTCCATGGGGATGATGGGTCCAACCGGATAAAGCCTTGGCTTTCCGGGTTGCTGCAAGGCCTTGATCGGGCCAGGCTCAAAGGCCGTGGAGGTGTTGATTATGATACCCTCGGCCATGGCGTACCGCTCGGCGTGGTGAAGATACCATTTGTAGGCTTCGCTCTTCCGGTCCTGAATCGAGTAAAAAAAATCTTTTCCATGGATCGGAATGCAACCCGGGATTCGAACCGGGTCTGTCAGCTCGCCATACTCGCAAGAAACAGTTGAGTCGAGTGTATGCAAGTGAAACATAAGAGACAGAGACATGGCAGTGGACAAGAAGTAGATGTAGGGAGGAACGTTGAATTCTCTGGCCATGTCGAACGTGTCGGCGCCAAAGACGTCGACCACCAGAGCGGCGAGCTCGGTGGTGGCTACCAGGGCCTTCAGCGCGTCGTAAAGGAAAGGGAGCGAGCGAGCCATGGTGACGGAGATTCTGGTCTCGAGCTCGTCGGTGGGCGGCAAGTCCGCCAAGCTAACCGCGGGTAGAAGAAGGTGAGAAATGGAGGAAGGGAGAGAGTCAAGGAAAGCGGCCTCGGCTCTGGAGGAGGGGCCGTTGGTTGGAACGATGATGGTGACGGAGAAGTTGAAGCGGCAGACGAGTCGCCGGGAGAACTCGCCGAGAGAGATTAAGTGACTGAGCCCCGGCGATGGAACGACAGCTATGTGAGGCGCTGCTCGGCCCATGATCTCTTGGCTGCTTTGTGCTTTGTTTTCTGTAGCGAAGAGGGAATTAAGTTGGGATGGGATTGGGATGCGGTGTGCCGTAGAGGGCTTGCCTGCATTTATAATGGAGGCATTTGGCGGCTACCGGGAAAGCAAAAACAGAGACAATTGGGGGCCGGGTTTCTTCTTGACAGCTTTTGTACGTCAAGAAAAAGGCCTCTTGTTTGCCGCGACCACACACCGCCCAAATTGATCCACTTTTTTCCAGCCCCTTTTTCATCATGCTGGCTGGCCATTGTTAACAGCTACGTTTCATCATTAATTCCCCCGCCATTTCCACTTTAATTACTGTAGTATGTAGCATGTTTGAAAAACAGGATCCGTTGCACATCATCCCTTAATACTCTGATTTATCCATGACATCTTCGGTTTAGTCACTTTATCCAGGAGAATCATGTCGATCGATTATCTGTAATAATTTGTAATTATTGTTTTTAGAGTGTGCACCAACTATTCTTATTCCCTCTGTTGCGTTGGAATAAAAAAAACATGAATCAAGTCCATATTGGTGATCTCTTTTAGCTACGGATTAGCATTTAGCTATGGATTAACAACTAAAAAGATCATAGTAAATCCTTTTATAATTTAACAATGAAATTAGTGACAAAGATTTGTCATTAAATATTTTTTAATACCTTTTAAATTTAACTACGGAATTAATGACGGAAACATTCATCACTAAATAATTTTAGAAAATTTAATTTTAATTAAATATTTTAATTTAGGGATAATTTTTTGTCGCTAAAAGAAATTATATTAATTAAATTTTTTAGTTATGGCAAAAATTCATCACTAAAAATAAAAAAAATAAAAATTAATATACAAATCTTTTAGCTATTCGTAGCTAAAATTAAAAATTTTAAAATTAAATTATGATTTTTCACGACAAAAGATATCCATCGTCAGAAGACATTAAAATTAAATTTTAATTTTAAATTTTTTAACATCAAATTAATTCTATCGCTAAAGTTAATTATTTAATTTCAATTTTTTAAGCAACAAAAAAATTTCGTCGTTAAAAATGAAAACTTAAAAATTAAATAAATCCCCTTTTAGCAACGAAATTGTTTCATCTCTAAAATAAATTAAAATTTTAAATTAACAAATTAAATGAATATAAAAATCTCTTCATAATAAAAAATTTATAAATTTTAGCACTATGACACAAATAATTTTTAATAACAAAAAATTAACTAAATTAAAAATTTTTCAGTGACAGAACAGTTTCGTCTCTCTGAAGTAGAAGAATATTTAAATTAAAATTAAAATCAATAGAATAAAATTAAATTTATTTCAAATAGCAATGGGTAGATGCCAGCAGCTAATTCTGTTCAATTTTAAATATGTTTTTAAATTAAATAAATTATAAATAATATATACACAAAAAAATAATATTTATATTGAATAATAAATATAAAATAATATAAATAAATAATTAAAAAAACCCCCAAATTTCATACATTGTACTAAATATCGCGAGTTTCATGTAATTCTATGAAACTCATTCTATGTAACTTATATATTTATTATAATAAACTAATATGCTAAAAACTTAAACGTCATATTTGATTAGTGGATTAAATAGTGTCACTACAAAATTAAAAACGAAATAAAATAGTAACAATACAATATAATATTTTTTCATATTTAGTTTATAATTATTTTATATTTAGTGTGTAAATGAGAAAACATTACTTACATACGACCAAATTTCTCATTTCTTAAAGGACATAAATATATTTGAATATATTAAATTTAAAATTATTTAGCGATGGAACAAATCCATCGCTAAATGAGAATAAATTTAAATTAAAATTTAAATCTTTTAGTGACATAATTCTTCTATTGCTAAAAATAAAAAAATTAAAATTATAAATTTTAGCGACTGAATTATTGGGTTGCAAAAATGTTAAATTCATAAAATATTTAAATTAAACTTAAAATTTCATTTGACAAAGAAATTTTTCATATTTAAATGTAAAATATTCCATCATTAAGTTATAAAATTAATAAAAAATAAAATTACAAATTAAAATTAAAATAATGACTAAATTTTTCGCTACTAATATAATAATTTATAAAACTTTCATTTGAATTAATAATGAAATATTCCATTTGCATTCAAATACAAGAAAAACAAAGAAGCCCATATTTAAATATAAAGCAAAAATAAAAAAAATCATATTCGGATATAAAACAAATATAAGTAAAACATATTCGAATATAAGACACAAAGAAGAAAGCATATGTGGATACAAAACACAAACATATATTTGCATATTCAGATATCATGAAAAGCACTCGATAATTGTTTATCTATACAAAAATTATTAGTACAAATAAACTTAAAGTTAGTTACAAAATTTGTTAGATTTTGAATATAATTTCTATAAAATATTTAGAATTATTTACTTACAAATTATTTCTGTAATATATAAATCGTAAATCATTTTTTTCGCTAGTTTAACATTAAATTGGAGTTTAAAAATATTATTTTTATATATATTTTTTTGTCTATTTAACATTAATAAATCATTTATATAGTTTTTTATTTATTATTTTTTTGTATATTATTTATATATGAATTAATTCTTTTATTTGAATAAAATATCAATTCTAACGATGATTTTATTAGATATCTTACAACTAGAATTCTTCTTTTTTCAATTCAATTCAATTCTTCCACCACTGCAAACCCCATTTATATTCAAGCATATTATATTTTTTAGTTATTGGGAGAAGTCAAGTACTCTATTTCGAATTTAGAAAATAATTTTCAGATATTTTTTTTCTTTTTAGAATATACAAGAGCAAAGCAATCAATCTATTGATATTGAAAAACGTAAAAGAGTCTTCCAATGTATCGTTGATCGTGAAATATCGATTGCTTGTTAAATTTTGTGAATTGCGTGGAAGTAGTATACTCTAAATTTGAGATTTTGTTTATTATTTATATACATATATTATTGAGTATGAAATATATTTTTCTCTATATATATATTATTTATATTTTATGATATTTTCTAAAAGTAATTGAAATATTTAAAAAAAAAAATAGCGACGGGCAGATGCCCATTGCTAAACCCTCTCCCTTTCCCATTTAGCGACGAGAAGATGCCTGTCATTAAATAGCCACAAGCATCTTTCCGTCACCAAACCCTCCCTCACACCCTCCCGCATGCACTCTCTTTTGAATTTTTTTCCCTCCCCTTTGAATTTTCCTCCTTCCCTTTTGAATTCTCCCTATATAAATCCCCACCCTTCCCCTCCTTTGCAGTTTCTATCTCTCCCTCTTCATTCTCAATCTCCCCTATTTGAATTAACTTTTAAAGGTATTTTTTTTTCTTTGTGCATTATATTCTTAGTATTTTATTATTTAACTTTTAAATGCATCTTTGAATGTTTTTAGATAAAAAATATCCATATTATTCATATTTATTGCATGTATATTATTATTTATTTTACATTTATATAGTTGCATATTATATATATATATTATTGATGATTTAAATGAGATAAAAAAATTAGAAATGAAAAATTATTATGTCAATTTTTTTCAATGAAATATCAATTATACATAAAATATAAAATGAATATACAATTTATTTGTAAAAATTGTTTTTAAGTAGTTATTTATTAAATATATTATAATAATTTTAAATAAAAACTTAATATTTATATTTTAATTAGTTCTTATTTGGATTTTAAAATAAGAAGTACAAATATAATGTTATAAATATTATTGTTGAGTTAGTTATTGATGTGGCATCAACTGAAATTACTAGAATACCCTTACGCTCTGATAGTCTCACCTGCCACGCGGACCACCTGAGAGACCGACATGTGGCAAGTCAACACTCCGGAGCGGAGCCCGGGAAATCCGGGCCGAACCGCAAGACCCGTTCCACCTTGACCGGGATTCTCGGGGGTCGTGCCCGCTCATCTCGGGTACCCCAAAACGGTTTCGCCTATAAAAGACAAGGACTCTCGCCAGGTATGGACAAGCTCTACAGCTCTCTCATTTACTACTACTTGCTTTACTCTACTGATTTGAGCGTCGGAGTCCACCCCGGGGGATCCAAGCCCCGGTCCTCCATTATCTTGCAGGTCCTGCACCCGAGGTCCGACATCCCCAAGTCCGAGGTTGCATTCCCGAGGTCCAGTCGCAGAGGTGGCACGTGGTGGTCGGTCCCAAAAACCATCATCATTTGGCGCCCACCGTGGGGCCGACGTCCAAACTCGCTAGCCTCTTCATTCCCTACCTCACGCTTCGGACTTCAACTCCTCACCTCGGACCTCGGTCTTTCCACGAGTGTCAAACGACTTTCACTCCTAGCTATAACTAATTACATGGCTCCCCGAAGAGACGTGACACGTAGCCAGGTCAGAGCCAATCTAGAGGCCCCGCAGCAAGGGGAAAATTCACCACCTCCAGCCAATCCAATGCCGGAGGACCGATTCACCAGGTTGGAAAACCAGGTCCAACAGCTAACTGAGTTGCTGACTGGTTATCTACACCAGGCTGAACAACATCGTTCGCAGGTGCCCTCTCAGCGAGCGGAGCATCAGTCACCTCCTCATGCTCGAGAGCCTCGTCAATCCCGCCAGACGGGCCAAGAAATCCACTCCTCCGAGGCGGCAGGATCCACTTCTGCCCCCTCGCGAGAAAGAGGGACTTCGCAGGAGAGGCGATTGCGTTTCCTAGAGAAGCAAGTCCAGGAACTCAAGAAGGGAAAGGAAGAGTTGCTCCACCTCGGCTCTAACCAACCCTTGAGTAAGGGCATCATGGCGGAGGTTCCACCGGAAAGGTTTCGTATCCCCTCCATCAAGCTCTATGACGGAAGTACAGATCCCTATGACCACGTCGAGCTTTTCTCCTCTCACATGCTGGTGCAATCGGGGTCGGATGCTATGTGGTGTCGGGCATTTTCGGCTACTTTGGGAGGACACGCCCGGACCTGGTACTCCTGCCTTCCCCATCGTTCCATCAACCGCTGGGAAGAGTTGAAGACCTGTTTCTTAGCCCACTACGCTCCCTTGAAGCGCCACCGAAAGTCTTCCATGGCTCTAGTGAACATCAAGCAGAACCAGGGTGAATCCCTAAGAGATTTCGTGGCTAGGTTCAACGAAGAAGCATTAAGTATCGATGAGTTTGACCAACGAATCGCAATGGTGGCTCTTCAGAATGGCTTGAGAGCCGGGCCATTTGCTCAGTCCTTAGCCAAGACTCCACCTCGTACTTTCACAGAGGCCTTAGCCCGGGCTAATAAGTACATCAACGCTGAAGAAGTGATGAAGGTAAAGCGGGCTGAACAACCTGATAAGAAGGAAAGAGAGAAGGAGAAGAAAAAGCTGATGGTGGAACAGAAGACAGACTACCGCCCCTCCCGAGCTCCAGATCGCCTGGGTTTTGGGGGTGCATGGGGAAGCCCGGTGAGTTACACTCCCCTCAACGCCAGTCGAGCAGAGATTTTACTGGCATTAGAGGATAAGGATTATCTACGGCGTCCTCCACCGTTGAGGTCTCCACCCAACACTCGAAGTAAAAGGAAATATTGTCGTTTTCATCGCGACCATGGTCATGTTACAGAGGACTGCATCCAGTTAAAAGAAGAAATTCAGGAGCTTATCAAACAGGGTTACCTCCAAGATTTCGTTGACCAAGAAGGCATGAGTTCGGGTAGAGTTGAGTCCAAGTCAGATAATAGGAGGTCTCCCACTCGGGATCGCTTCCGAGAGCGAAGTCAGACACCGTCCCGGAGAGAAGGAAAACGACGCACTGGGGGTGGATGAGCTCCAAGACCTATCGTAAATTCGAAAGGCTGCATTACTATGTACTATAACCGATGAGTCCACGCTAAGAGTTTCATGCCATGAGATTTGGTATTGTGACGGTTCGACTTGAGTCATCCTCGAGACGCGAATAAACTAACTCCGAATTGGGAAGGACCGTACCAGGGGATAGAATCCTTAAGTCCGGGGGCATGTCAACTAAAAGACATGGGAAGCAAGTCCTTGAAGCATACCTGGAATATCCAAAACATAAGGAAGTTTTTTCAATGAGGAGGGGAATTCCTCGAACCTCTTTGTACTCTTTTTTACGACTAATGGCAAGACTTCGGATTCTCT
This sequence comes from Diospyros lotus, assembly GCF_014633365.1. NCBI lineage: Eukaryota > Viridiplantae > Streptophyta > Magnoliopsida > Ericales > Ebenaceae > Diospyros > Diospyros lotus. The sequence continues at coordinate 38,046,157 of NC_068349.1, read as the reverse complement.
CCGTCTAACAGCAATCTCACAAAGGCCAACACTTCGCAAAATCCAAGGGTCACGAGCCCTAGGCTGTCCCCAAAGGTGGACTAATGGCCACGGAAGAACTCTAGCCTAAACACCCTCCTCCGTGAGGGAGTGGCTAAAATCCAAGGGTCACGAGCCCTAGGCTGTCCCCAAAGGTGGACTAATGGCCACGGAAGAACTCTAGCCTAACACCCTCCTCCGTGAGGGAGTGGCTAAAATCCAAGGGTCACGAGCCCTAGGTCGTCCCCAAAGGTGGACTAATGGCCACGGAATAACTCTAGCCTAACACCCTCCTCCGTGAGGGAGTGGCTAAAATCCAAGGGTCACGAGCCCTAGGCCGTCCCCAAAGGTGGACTAATGGCCACGGAAGAACTCTAGCCTAACGCCCTCTTCCATGAGGGAGTGGCTAAAATCCAAGGGTCACGAGCCCTAGGCCGTCCCCAAAGGTGGACTAATGGCCACGGAAGAACTCTAGCCTAACACCCTCCTCCGTGAGGGAGTGGCTAAAATCCAAGGGTCACGAGCCCTAGGCCGTCCCCAAAGGTGGACTAATGGCCACGGAAGAACTCTAGCCTAACACCCTTCTCTGCGAGAGAGTGGCTAATATTCAAGGGTCAAGAGCCCTAGGCTGTCCCCAAGACGAAGATGGACTAGTTGCCGGAAGAAACTCAACACCCTCATTCGCGTGGGAGTGGCGACAATCCAAGGATCAAGAACCCTGGACCGTTCTCGAATTAAAGAAATGTAGAAGGTCAGGGAAGGAAAACCACAACCGAGCACAAGCTAAAAGAAGCTCAATAGGCGCGGTTTAGCTTGGGAAATCTCGAGTCACGCCTGCGAAAAAGAAGAGCCAAGGAAACGGGTTAGTCAAGTTGAACCTCGTTTTAAAGATTATTTTGTTATCATTAACAAAGGAAAAGCTCAAGGGTCGGCCATGGCTAACCCAAGAGGATAAATATATATATATATATATATAGTAAAATAAGAAATAATAAATAATAAAAAATAAAAAAAAATAAAAAAAAAAGGGAAAAGTCTCAAGGGTCGGCCAAGGACACCCCTAACATATATATATTATATATGTATATGTATATATATATATTAAAAAAAAAAAAAAAAAAAAGGAAAAAAGAGGAAAAATCTGCAGAAGGAGAGCAGGGGGGGCGGCCATGGCCGACCTCGGCCATGGCCGATTCGGCCAGGGCCGAACCCCTCGGCCCTGGCCGACCTCGGCCAGGCCGAGCCAAGCGCTCGGCCGTGGCCGAGGGGCTCGGCCTCGCCGAGATCTGGCGAGGCCGAGCATGGCCGAGCCAGAGCTCGGCCTGGCTCGGCCATGTCGGCCATGGCCGAGCTCGGCCAGCTCGGCCATGGCCGAGCAAGCTCGGCCTCGCCTTGGCGAGGCCGAGAGCGGCCGACCTCGGCCGCGGCCGAGGTCGGGCCAGACCAGGCCGACCTCGGCCATGGCCGAGGCGGCCTGGCCAGGTCGACCTCGGCCAGGCAGGGGCGCCTGGCCGAGGGAAAACCCATTTTTTAAAAAAAAAAAAAAAAATAAGCAAAAAAAACCAAAGAGAAGAAAAGATAAAAAATAAATAAATAACAAATAAGAAAAAATAAAAGCAAAGGAGGATGGGAAAGACTAACCTCAAGGAGATGAATGCTTGTCTTGAAATAATAAGTGTGGGGTGGGGCCTTAGGGCTTATATAGAGGGGACCCAAAGGAAGAAAAATTCAAAATGACAATGTTTCCCTCCAAACGATATCTTCCCTCCAACCAAAACTCATCCCTATAATTTCAGGGTAGTAAATGAGGTTTTAAAGCACTAATCTCAATTTTAAAAATACTCTCGTGCGCCTTGGTAAAAATCAACAGTCAGGCAACCTACTCCTCGACCCAGCATGGTTTTCAGCTCGGCCCAAGGAGTGGGGGGCAAGTGATGTGGCATCAACTGAAATTACTAGAATACCCTTACGCTCTGATAGTCTCACCTGCCACGCGGACCACCTGAGAGACCGACATGTGGCAAGTCAACACTCCGGAGCGGAGCCCGGGAAATCCGGGCCGAACCGCAAGACCCGTTCCACCTTGACCGGGATTCTCGGGGGTCGTGCCCGCTCATCTCGGGTACCCCAAAACGGTTTCGCCTATAAAAGACAAGGACTCTCGCCAGGTATGGACAAGCTCTACAGCTCTCTCATTTACTACTACTTGCTTTACTCTACTGATTTGAGCGTCGGAGTCCACCCCGGGGGATCCAAGCCCCGGTCCTCCATTATCTTGCAGGTCCTGCACCCGAGGTCCGACATCCCCAAGTCCGAGGTTGCATTCCCGAGGTCCAGTCGCAGAGGTGGCACGTGGTGGTCGGTCCCAAAAACCATCATCAGTTATTTAGTAAATGCAATTTTAAAATTAGAAATAAAAATATAATTACTACAAGAAAAATACTATTTTTAATTTTTGTTATTTTATATATTTATATGAATTTTAATTTTTTTAATATTTAAATTAATAAATATATAAATAAAATTTTAATTTCTATTAAATTAATTAAAATAAATTTTTAATTATCATAAATTTTATTTATATATATATAAATTTATTTTTAAATAAATATAAAATATAAAAAAAAATTTTACATTAAATAAATATAAAAATTTCTATTTAAATTTGTATTTATATAATTTATATTCTTAATACATATTAATTATTTTGCATTTAAAAATTTTATTTTTATTTTTTAATTGTTTAATTAATTTATTAAAAATATTATTTATTAAAATATAAATAATAAATAATATATTTATTTTATTTATAGATTTTTTGAACAATTTATTTTTTATATATTTACGTTAATTCTATCTATTTTTATTAAAAAATAAATATTTTTTATATATTTTTTTAGCGACGGGGGTTATACCCGTTGTTATTTCCGTCGCTAAAAATTCGCTAAATTTCAGGGACGCTCTTTTTAAAGACGAAAACATACCCATCGCTAAATTCGTCGCTAAAAAATTTAGCGACTGGATTTTATGTCACTAAAATAATAATTTTTTGGAGTGCAATGACCAGTTTATTGCTTTCTTTCTCCTTTCTTCTTTCTTCTTTCTTTCCCCCTTATCTCCTTTCTCTATCTCTTTCTCTCTCTCTTTTTCTTCCCTTCAACCCTGTCAGTCGCTGCCTGCACTCACCACCTGCCCCCGCCTATTGCTCATCATTGTCGTCACCCGCTGTATCCTCGTCTAGCCGACGACCGATGCGTCGCCTCTTGCCTGGATGGCCAACACGTCATCTCTTGCCTCTTGTTTAGCTGGCCACCGTCACGAGAAGCGAGGCGACCATGCGAGGATGCATCGGGCGAGCAACGACAACTGTCAGTCAGCTGATGATGTAGCGACGGGCGTTCAGCGGCGAGTGCAAGGCAGCAACGATGATGGGCAGTGAGTGTGAGGCAACGGCAGGCAAAAATGCGGATGCCACGACGAGAGGAAGGCTATGAGAGGCAGTGCTGAAGGGAAAATGAGAGAGAGAACTGTGGTTGCTGGAAAGGGGGAGAGAGAGAGAGATATGAGAGAAGAGAAGAGAATATTGCAATAAGTACTTAATTTATAAATCTTTCTTAGGCAAGATATAGATCTAAAAAGATAATATATGAAAAATATTATAAATTTTTATTTTTTTAAATATATTTGTTAAAGTTATTTGATCATTTTTAGAAAAGAATACATGTGATTTTTTATCTGATATTTTTCAAATATGCTTATCGCAACTCCCTAAGAAAAAATGATGCATATGTTCTCCAATGCATTCTAAAAAATTTAACAAACAGTTTGATAAAAAGTTTAGAATGTTTTCCAACCTTATTTTGATCATTTCATATTTTAATTCAAAAAATATTTCAACTTTATTTTAATATAACCTTATCTAGATGATTTTAACACACGTTACCTTAACAAATACATATTTTAACCCTTATATTTATATTTTTTTATTTTGATAATATAGTTTTTTGTTATTTTAATTACACCTTAACTACATAATTTTTAATCAATTGCACACCCTGATAAATCGGTTGAGGATAATAAATTAAGCATGGTTCAGGACTGTAATTGAAATAAAAAATCAAGGTGTAATTTATTTGAAATTATATAATATAAAAATATAATTAAAATAATAAAAAGTTTAAGTATCTAAATGAAAAAAAAAACCCACAAGTACCTGCCCTAAATCTTTTCCCTTTTGGCTGCTTCTAATATTCTACTCTTTTATTTCCCAATCCTTTTAGGTTAAAGTGATTTTAGGGTTTATATTCTTGATGTATATTAGGTAAATTTGTATTAATAAAATATGATGAAAACTTAAAAGAAGATCTAAATATTAACAAAAATTAGGCTGCGTTCTCTTTGCTTTTCAATTTTTAGTTTTGAGTTTTGAATTCATTTTCAGTTTTCTGTTTTGCTAATCTGTTTTTAGAAAATTGAAAACGTGTTCTCTTTGTCATTTTGAAAAATTATTTCTCAAAACAGAAAATTAGAAAACGTATTCTTTTTGAAATTTTAAAAATAAGTTTTTAATTATATTTTATTCAATAAATTTGATTATTCAATTAATTAAAAATATTTAATGTTAATATATTATTAAAAATATATATATATTTTAAAGTTAATGAATTTTATAATATTTTTTCATTACAATAATAAAATATGAATAAATAAATAAATAAATATATTTTGAGTTTTAAGTTTGTTTTGGTTGAAAACACTCAAAACAACTTTTTGTTGTTTTGAGTTTTCTTTATAAATTTTTTTTATTTTCAAAAATACATTTTTAAAAATAGTAAATAGAACACGTTTTCATTATTTTAGAAAATTAAAAACTAAAAATGACTTAAAAACAGTAAAGAGAACACAGCCTTAAAGTTTAGTTGTTTTGATAATAAAAATTAAAGTATAATAATCAATTTGCTATGAAGTGTAAAGTGATAAGAATGATTTTTCTATTAGTTATTTAGAGTGAGATAAAAAGGTCGATGATATGTTGATTATTTCAAAAGTTTTATTTCAAATCATTAAATTAAAAATTATGAATTTGTTATTTTACTTGATAATGAACTAAAATTCATAATTTTACGACTAAATAAAAATTTTAAATTATGAAAAACTAAGATTGTGTTCTCTTTATTGTTTTTAAGTCATTTTTAGTTTTTGATTTTTTAAAATAATGAAAACATATTTTTTTTATTATTTTTAAAAATATATTTTAAAAATAAAAAAATTATAAAGAAAACTCAAAATAACAAAAAGTTGTTTTGAGTGTTTTCATCCAAAACAAACTCTAAACTCAAAACACATTTATTTATTCATATTTTATTATTGTAATGAGAAAAAATATTATAAAATTCATTAATTTTAAAATGTATATATATTTTTAATAATATATTAACATTAAATATTTCTAATTTACTGAATAATCAAATTTATTGAATAAAATATCATTAAAAAAATATTTTAAAAATTTCAAAGAGAACACGTTTTTTAATTTTTTATTTTGAGAAATAATTTTTCAAAATGAAAAAGAGAACGTGTTTTGTAAGCACCCCTGCCCGGATATCCTAACCGCCCAGTCTATCCGAGCGAAAGCGCTTACATAAGGGAAAAGAAATAAACATAAGACAAAAATACCCTAGCATATATACATACGAAAAATACAACAGCAGAAGCAAAATAATATACATACACGCCCACAAGTACCTCGCTGGAATAGCGGTCAAAGAGTATATAAAAATATACAGATACCTGTGCCAACAAATAAAATATACAAGGAACAACCGGACATAGTAAAAAATGAGAGTCAGAACTCCTAACAAAACATCAGAGAAGACAAGGGCAGCTAACTGTACACCCTACCGACAAGACTGGCTGCTAGGTGGCGCAATCCTCGCCCTCGACTTTAGCCTTACCTTTACCTGGAATGATGAAAAGCAAGATGAGTCGCAAGACTCAGCAAGTTTATATGAAAATGAAGACTGAACAGTAAATAGAGGAGATCACCCCCAACACAGCCCCACACGTACACACAAGCCATGTGACGCAACAACACAATAGTGCAGAAGCATAATAAAAGCACATATCGGTCATTGGGGCCCACATAAAACACCTGGCACCCAAGTCCCCTACCAACCTATCGCTGCCCTGAAAGGCAACATAGATCTCCAACAAACCTGTGCGCACTGTCCCGGGTCGGTACTCCCGTCACCCGTATCCCTACCGGTACTCCCGACAACCGAGCCATAGGCTCTATCGGAATGGTACTCCCGTCCGAGAACTAAATACTACCAGTAACCATGCAATACATATAAAATGCAATGGCGTAATGAGCATCAACGTGATACACCGGCGCCCATACATCCAGACATCAGGCCATGCTCCGCCCACATAGTAAACCACACGCGATGCATATGCCAGTGCTGGATGTAACATGACCAAGCTAGAATGTCCGTGTCCAAGCATACTCAATAAATGAATATCCATGCAACCCATACCCATGTGCATATCAAACCATGCAACAAGAATAAAATGTAAAGCATGCTATACACACATAACGACAGAGCCAGTCAGCAGTGCCTGGCACTGGTCAGCAATCAGTGACCAGGAGAGACCATCTGACGGCCTAAGATAGATCATACAATAGTCACACCCTCACCGAACAGCTAATCCTTGCCCCCACTGCACAACCGCTCTCGCCAATAAACAATCAAAAATCCAATAATAATACCCGAACAGCTAAGAACCTAGTCCCGGGTGAGTACGACATCATTCCTATAGGCTTAGGGGTGGCACAAACCCCCGTAGGCAACCATTGAATAAAACCCTCGAAACCAGTTAACTAAATTAAATTTAAAAACAAACCGTTTAAAATTTCATAATTTATTAACAACCGAAACCAACGAAGGGATGTCAAATAAATTGACAACGAAAAAATCGACGCTGAGGGTATAAAGAACTTGCCTTTCCGAAGATAGCCTTAGGCTCGATTCAACCAAACACGGTAAAATTATACAAACTGCAATATCCCAATTATTTGTCAGAATTAATAAAATTGGACCCTAAAAGAAATTTTGACCCCACAGAATATTAATTACTAGCTTGTTTATATACCTAGATAATTAACTTTGGAATTAAACGGGATTTAATTAGATTTTCAGCCCCAAATTAATCCAAATTTCCCAGCTCGCGCTTGCTGAAATTTCTCCAAAATTGCTGCTGTTCGTGCTGTAAAAATCGGGCGGAAAAATGGCCTTAAAATGGCCAAAAGAAGTGGCCAGAATGCGGCCACGTGGCAGCGCTGGGGCGGCCACTGCCTCCTAGCGAAACGACGTCGTTTTGATGTCTAGTGGCTGAATTAAATCAGTCAAAAACCTCGGCCTCGCGCGTGACCGCTCGCGCTCGCACCAACCTTCAACATATACACATTTTAAGTTATATTTAAGGTGACTTTTTCCCTTTTCCGCATCTCACGCCAGCCACCCCCAACTTCCATAAATCACACTTTCACCCCCTATAATAATTACAGTAACACTCGAAACTTCTAAAAATCACACAATTTAATTTATTTCGAATTTTTTTCTTATTCCAGAAATTTTAATATTTCTTTTAAATTAATTTATCCCAAAAATTAAATTAAATTAAATTGTCATTTACGGGGCGTTACATGTTTTCATTTTTCTAAAAACAGATTACCAAAATACAAAACTAAAAATAAATTTAAAACTAAAAATTAAAACATAAAGAGAACACAACCTAAGCTTTTGCAAGTAATTGGTTTGGCAACTTATCGAAACACAGTGTTTGACACTAGTCCATGGCCCTTTACGGGCTAGACGTTATTGTTGAGGTGTTGGAACTAAGGATGATCATTTCATCATATTCACATACATCTATTTCAATGTAGGTCAAGATTTATAATGTGCCTCTAGAGAGATGGTCTATTAAGGGTATCTCCGCTATTGCTAAATGGGTTGGGAAAACCTTTCCATGCCAACCCAACGAGGGATGATAGATCAAGGTTCGAACATGCTTAGTTATTTTAAGCATTTATTAAAATTATCCAACCATAACTAACCACTTTTTTATGGTTTGGCAATTTGGCGACCCAAATTGATTTGAACGGGTTGATATTTCTTGGTCAGGTCTAATTCACACGATATAATACCATCTATCAATTTACTAATATGTATTATAATTTTTAACAAATACTAACAATCGGCTTGATAACTTTACACCAAACTTTTAATTGAATGGGAGAGTCGAACTTACTAAACAATTAGAATTATAAACTAGGGGTGGTGTTAATTGATTTGATTGACCACCTAAACAGAGGTCAAAATGAAGAAAACCTACAAAGTTTTAGTTGATAAGTAAAACTCTTACCACCGAACCAACATTTGTACAAATTTTCACCCTTTTAAGTGGGAAGTTTTTATTTTGTCTTATCGATCAAATTATCTAATATAGCATGTCATGTCAATAATTAACAATAGAATATAATAATAAGAGACTTAATTTAAGATTGAACCTAAATAAAAATTGAGTCTAGATCGAAACAACATTCACATAAATTTATAATGAAAAATTAAAAATAAGGAATAAGTTAGTTTTTTTTGGGTGATTTACCCTTTTACTTTTATCATATATTTATGTTAATAGAGTTATGTCATAATGTATTTAAACTAAATTAAAGACGTAGATATTTTGTCTTTGATGTTTTACGTTTTTTATTATTTTAATTATACTTATATATTTGTATTTATAAGTTAATTTAATATATTTTATTATATTTTTTTTTGGTGATAATTTTAATTTTTGAATGATACAAATTGAAAAAAAAATATAATTTTATTCATTTAAATAAAATCATATAAAAAGACATAGGTCAAGTGATTGGATTACGATAAATTGGGATTCGTATCAGTAAATTATGAATTTGATTTTTTATTCTATATAATAAAATAAAATTTTTAGTTATAATAATTTTTTTTTTAAAACTAAAGGTAGGAGGAGTGAGAGGCCGCTCCGAGAACAGATGGGAGAGGCTATGGGCCTGTGGCGATGGGTTTTGGGTTGAGCCGGGGCCACGTGATGTGATGAAAGCCGGGGAAGCTGAATTAATGGATTCACCGTTCACGTGATTGCTCCTCCCTCTGGGTTTTCGTCGTCTTGTCTGCTTCACGTGGAAACCGAATTTTTTTAAGAATGTTCTTTAATTCAACACTCTATTACAATATTTATACAGAAGAAGGTTTAAATCTTTCCCTCAACTTTTGTAATTAGTAGGTGGATTGAGTTCAAAATTAAGTTTTGAGTCAAATCAATCTAATTTCTTGTTTGCTCTCATGTGTAACTTATACATGTTATTAATCTTAAAGTAACCTATTTTTAGAATAAATAAAATAAAATTATATTAAGATAATATTCGAATATTTTTTGTACTAATATATAAAATGATCAAAATAAACTTATGAAATATTCTAAATTTTTTATCAATCTGTTTATTAAAGACTTTTGAGTGCCGAACAAGGTACTGTAGGTGGGGAGGATGATGGTGACATAATAGCTAAGATTCTAGACGAGGCGTTTCGACGAACTCGCCGAGGGAGATAAGGTGACTCATCCTCGACCGGCGATGGCAGAACAGTTATGTGAGGCGCTCCTTCACCCATCGCTAAAGTCTTGGCCAGAGATTTGGTGGATATTTGTTCAGTTGGAGATGGATTGGTTTGAATAAAGCAGAGTCGGCCTTGGGCCAGGGCTACAGCTCGGGGCCCACAATTGAGGGGGGTCCAAAAATTTTTTTAAGCATATGTATATATGTGTATAAAAAATTAAATATATAATTTTTATTTTTTAAGATAATGGTTATAATACGGGATACTCTTTTTTTTTTGTTTGGAGTTTTGTCCCATTGAATTTTCTCAAACAAGATTTTAATAAGATCTCAAGGTTTTCTTTCTTATCTTTTATAAAATTTTATAATTTTAATAAAATTAATTATTTATATTTTTTTTATTTAATTTATATAAAAAGGTACACTTAAAAAAATTTATCCAGCGCCATAGAAAATCCAGGACGAGCTCTGATATGAAGCCCGTACACCTCTCAGCTCTTCCAAGTTCCAATAAATAATAAAAAATGTTAAAAAAAACACAATACGAATAACTATTTATTTATTTTAAATTCAGAACACAAATTGGGAGGTTTATTTATTATTGTAATATTACTTTTTTATTTATTTGAAATTAATTCCAACAATTAATCTTAAATCAAGTATTATGTTAATTAAATAAAACAAAATTTATATTTATATTTTTATAATTTTACATTTTTTTGTGTGATCATTTAAATTTTTTGTAATTTTGATTATATTTATATATTGTATTTTAAAATTAATTTAATATATGTTATTATATTTTTTGTGATAATTTGATTTTTTTATTATTTTAATTATATTTTTATTTTTATATAAATTTAGTTTTATCAATTAGTTGTGCTACAGGAGTGATACAAATTGAAAAAAATATATAATTTTATTCATTTAAATAAAATCATATAAAAAGACAGGCGTGAATTAAGAAAGATGCAGAGGCTGTGGGGATGGCTTTTGGGTTTAGCCGCGGCCACGTGGTGTGAATTAAGAAAGATACAGAAGCTGATGGATTCACGTGATTGCTACTCCCCCAGGGTTTTCGTCTTCTTGTCTGCTTCACGTGGAAACCGGATTTTTTTAAGAGTGTTCTTTAAACACTCTATTCTATTACAATGTTTATATATATTGACGTGTCGTATTTTATAAAGAAAATTATTTAAATCTTTCCCTCAACTTTTGTAACCACTTTAGAGTAGACCTAGATGTTCTAATACTTAACATCAGTTTAATGACATTTTAAATGTGGGTCTAAATATTTTAATACTTGATGATAAATTTTTTTGATGGTATAGAAATAATTTTAGATTTGTATAATTTTATTTTGTGGTTCATGTAATTGTGAAAATAAATATTTAGATATAATTTTTAATAAATTGAGAAATAATGAAATGAGCCTCAATTAATTAGTTAATGAGTTCATGGGTTTATCAAGTATAGGGGTGTGCAATCGGTTTAACCGAACCGAACCGTCTCTAAGTATATACCCGAACCGGACCCTAAGCTAACCGAAATAACTGAAACCGACCAAATCGATTTTAAACTTTGGCTAACTGAACCAGAAAAACCTACCTAAAACCGAATCGAACCGAACCAAATTAAAACGAAAACCGAGCTAATCGAACCGAACCGAATTTAAACAAAAACCGAGATACCCGAACCGAAAACTCACCCAAAACCAAACCGAACAAAACTAAACAAAAGAGAAAAGAGTTAAATTATAAACATAAAAATATAAATCAGTGCTATTAAACAATAAGGCCTGCACAATAATCAGTGCTATTGTTCTTTCAATACAATTTACAAGTTTGTTCACAACATTGATAACAACTGAGAACTAGTAATTCCATAAAGCCTTGCCAAATAACTATGCTTCCTTGGCAGATTTAGAGAATAGTATTGAAATAAATTACTCAATAATTTTCCATGGACCACTAACAATGAGATAATCCAGTAAAGCGAAGAAAAAAGAAAGACCTGATAAATGATTGTTGTTTTGTACCTACCTTGTGATAGTTGGACTGGACAATAATAATTCTAGGTGCAACGCCCTCTAAAACAATAGAAAGCCAATCACAAATTGCATTATCATACCCCAAAGGGCCAAACTGCATTCTGACAACATGAACATTGCATTATCATACCATCAACTAAGACATTAATCACAATAAAAAACAATCAGAAAGCCAATCACAAGAAAATGCAATGGCAGTTCATGTTATGGTGCTACAACCATTAATCACAATAAAAAAACAAAAAACATTATGGGCAATTTAATTTGAAATGTCAAGGACTCAAGAGGCATAAAGAAAATGAGGAATGAGCAATTATCAATCATTTGTTCACTGTGGGCAATTCACGTACATGAGATAAAAAAAAAAAAAAAAAAGCAATGTGGGCAATTATCAATCATTTGTTCACTGATCAGAAGTTGACTTAAAAAGTTCTCATTCACAGACATATATCTGAAGAATGTAAGTGTTCTTATGCTATAGGTCTCTGCATAGGTGGTATGGTAACCGATGAGAGGGGTGGGATCATGTATTTTCATGGCAACACAAGCTAGGAATAATAATTTCCTACTCATAGAATCGGCTGCATAAGTTTGCAACCAGGTAAATAAAATTCAGAATTCTACAGATTAGGTGTTCTTTGTTTATTCCCTGTGCTAATATCATACATAAATTAACAATTCAAACAATCCATTATGTTAATTGGATTGTAAAGCCTCTTGATCTATCCTACAGTTCACAAAAACCTTGCTACAACATCAGTTCAATGTCATTACAAGCTATTTCAGATCACGCTTGAAATGTCTCATGCTTTAACTACTTCAATATCCACGATTGCATTCTTAGGAAAGTTGCAATCAAATCTCTGAATCCTTGAATTTAAATACCTTATTTAGATAGTCCCCATAGCACATACATCACTAGGCACTAGCTCTATGAGGAAATATTTAGATCAGAGAGCACTCCATTGGATGTCCAACAGTAATTGACCTTTACAATTGCCATGCCTAATTGTTTTTAGGTAGCAAGATATTCAATTATTTATGTTTGTAAAACAGAAGTCCAGGCTGCTGTGATCATGGGTTGTTATTGCTGTCTTACATGCATTTAAGCATGACTTTGAACCCGCTCTTCCCGCTGCTTCATCCGACCCCTTTTCAAGGCATTTCTGCCATATGTGAACCCTTACTCTTCTCCACTCATACCTGCTCTATTCCATCAACTTTTTGTAGGATTCATTAATGGGTCAAGAAGAAACATGATATTTCAGGTACTGATTTATCTTCTAGTGGCCCTTCTATTTTGAATATAGTATAACAACTCGGATTAGCTCACAAACTATCCTTCTAAATTAAACTATTTTGAAAATGTTCAATTTAGCAACTATACTGCTATTGCCACATGAAACTATTATGGACGAACATATATACTGATTTACAGAAACTAAAATATATATTACTAGAAAATAAAAAACATATATACTTACAAATGCGACCAATCTTCAAAATCAAAAATCTAAATTTCTATATTGGACGTTGAGCTGCTGCTGTTTATGATAACCTTTGACAATTCTAAAATCATTAAGTAAAATGAATTAGTTAATATCAAAATAACATGTATTAAACTAATTCTTAAATAAATTTAAAAAAGAGTAACACTGAGTTTTACCTTCTTCAAGTTGTTCAACATACTCCAAGTCTTCTTCAACACTTATTGGGGTGGTAGATGACAGAAGCCAATCTTAGGTACAAATCAAACTTTCAACCACTTTAGGAGATAAAGAGCTCCTAAATGGATCAAGTACTCGACCCCCAGTGCTGAATGCAGACTCAGACGCAACAGTAGAAACTGGAATTGCCAATACATCTCGAGCCATTGAAGACAGAATAGGAAACCTATGACAATTTGCTTTCCACCATTTCAAAATGTTGAATTCTTTAGCTGGAGGCTCACACACTTCACTGAAATATTTATCCAATTCTGAAGGCACAATTGTAGGTCCACTACCACCGCCATACTTATGTTTTTTAAAGCGAGAAAAAAATAGATTTTTAGAATCGTCTTCCTCATCCACCACAACAGTTGGAGTAGACACTTCATATGGCTCTCCAACATCACCTCGAGGTCCCAACTTTTTCTTATAATCCTCATATAAAGCATGTAGGGAATTTTTTAATAACAAAACTACACCAACTCCTCTCTCACCCTGATACATCTCTTTCAATACATATTCCATATATTCTAACTTGTATCTCGGATAAAGCACCACAGCAATATAAATTAAGTTATTTGTTTTGTACGGATCCCCCCAATATTTATCAAACTTTTCTTTCATTTTTATCGCCATTTTTACCATTTCAAAATCGTCACTCTCTAACCACTTTTGTAAGAGACAATGCATCTTACCAAACTCTTGAAAAAATGTGTTTGAGGTGACATATGATGAACCCGATACTCGCAAAGTTAGCTCATAAAAATGTTTCAACACTTTGACAAAAAGTCTGACCTTATTCTAATTCTCTGACTTCGGTCTCCCATCAATAGTAATAACTTGGTTCAAGTCAGTATTCCAATTACTTGTACTGAGATCAAGTTTAAAACAAGGATCTTCTTCATCATATCTCTCAAAAGCCCTCTCAAACTTTTGAGCAGTCTCTAACATCAAGTAGGTGGAGTTCCATCTAGTTGCAACGTCCAACGATAACAAGCCCTTACATTCAATTTTTTCCATTTCAACACATTGTTTGAATTTTCTCAATCTCACTGGGGATTGTCTAACATATCTCACTACATCACTAACTCTTGTTACCGATTCATTTAGGTCTTTCAACCCATTTTGTACAACTAGGTTTATAATGTGAGCCACACACCTCATATGCAAATATTGCCCATTATGCTACTATCCCATTTTGCCATTTTTTTTCTTGAAATTAGCCACAACAACATCATTTGAACTAGCATTATCCATTGTCAAAGTAAAAACTCTATCAAGTTCCCATCCCATGAGACATTTCTCAATTGCCATAGCAATGGCATCACCCTTATGACTAGATATTGGACAAAAGTTTAAGATTTTTTTCTTCAAAATCTAAGTATTGTCAATATAGTGCGTCGTCAAACACATATAATTAATCCTTTGAACTGAAGTCCAAGTGTTAGTGGTTAAGAAAACTCTTTGACAAGAATTTTTTAACTCATTCATCATGTTCAACATCTCTTCTTTGAATAACTCAAAACAATCACGTGTTATAGTCGAACGTGAAGGAAACTGAAATTTTAGACAAATAACATTCACAAAGTGTCTAAACCCCTCACGCTCAACAAACTTGAAAGGTAACTCATCTACCATCAGCATACGACCTAAAGCCTTTCTTGCGAGCATTTGATCAAATTTCCAATTAACCACTTAAGCAACATTATCACCACCCTCTCTCCCGCCCCTTGTTGCAGTTGATTGAAAATGTAATTCCATTTAACGAGATTCTAATGCATGAGGGTGTTTCTTACAATTTCCCATATGATTCCTTAAAGCTGTAGTCCCATTTTTTTTTGGGATCACAGTGGAACTCCTTAGAACAATAGTTGCATCTCCCTTTAATCTCACCCTCTAAATTTGTAAACTTGGTAAAATGATCCCAAACCTCTGACCTAGCTCTTATTGGTTTTCTCTTTGTCTTACCAAGTGATGTTGTACCTCTATCATTTTCTAGTTGGCTATCTTGGGTTGGTTCTATTGGTGGTGCAGGCCTTGAACTATCATCCACACTAGGGATATTTGTGGTGTAAGTCATGTCTTCTTCTCTTTCCATCTAAAATTAAATTAATGCAATTGACAATTGTAATTTTAATTAAAATGTATTTAAAGACTAAAGACAAAGAGTAAAGACTAAAGACTAAAGAGTAATTTTAATTTAATTTAAATGTATTTAAAGATTAAAGACTAAAGAGTAATTTTAATTTAATTTAAATATTTTTTAAGACTAAAGATTATAGTTGGAAAGGGCATCTATGTACATAAATTAGGAAACCCAACACATGAAAACAATGATCAATTACAAAAATATCATATAGGAATATGACTTTACGTACATTGCAAGATGAGGACGTTGAGGCTGCCATTTCGAATGAAGTACCAGTGTAATAACAGTTGTACTCCCTGTTACATTACAATAATATTATCAAAATTAGTCTCTTTCAAATAATAGTAATATTGTCATTACTATTATTTGAATGGCCTTGGAAGGATAACCTTAGTGGGGTTTAAATAATACCACCACTAGCATCCATAGAAACCTATGTTCATAAGTAGTATACTGTTTAGTCTGTATTGTGTAACTATGCAAGGATATTCTGCTATTAATAACTTAATTAAATGTATTGTTAATTAAATATATTCTACTATTAATAACTTAATTAAATAGTGTTATTAATTAAATGTATTATGTTATTATAACCTAGAGAGAGAGAACCAAAAAAGAAAACATAAAGCAGAAGAGAAAACCCTAGTTTCTAATTCTAGTGAGTTCTTTTCTTTCAATTAAATGTATTCTATCAATTAAATGCATTCTAGTTCTAGTGAGTTCTTTCAATTTTACATAGATTAACATAAATCATGCATATTTATCAGTTGATTAAAAAATTAGGAATGTAGTCTTTTCTCATCAATAAATTAATAATGAACCTCAAGACAACACAAAATAAAGAAATAAATATTTAATTCTACCCAACCAAACCAAACACAAAAATTCCACAACTATACATTTTAATTAATCGGTCGGTCAGCATAAGTGACTCGCAAGTCGCAACAGTGTACTGTGTACATGAAGTTAAGACTTAAGACTCAAAACCACAAAACAAAATAAAGTTACAAAACCACAAAACCAAACCAACTCCAACTGTCATATGTTGAGTAGCAGTAGCATATCAAAACCAAAACCACAAAACAAAACCACAAAAACAAATAAATCAAAAAATACCTAGGAGTGGACGGAAGATGGAAAGCAGACAGATGGTGACAATCGACGATTCGACGCTAATATCTGCAAAATCAACAAACAAGTTAAATACCAGAGACTCAGAGAGAGAGAGAGAGATAAAGAGAGAAAGAGAGACGCGATGAGAGTCATGAGACTCACCTGTCACCTATGTGACTAGTCGATGTCTAACAGCAAAGGGAAAGGCGGCGAATGGCGAAGGCGAAGAAGGAATCGAGGGTGACGGAAGGCGGAGGCGACGAACGACGACAACGGCGACGATCAGGGTTTGGTTCAGAATGGGGGGGTTAGGGTTTCTGATTTCGCCTCTCTCTCTCTCTGAACTAGGGAAGCTTCTCGATCGAACGGACTGACCTAGGGTTGGGTTGGGTATATGGGTTCTAAGCGCAAAACGACGTCATTTTAAGAAATACAAAACGACGTCGTTTTAGATATCGGTCGGTTCGGTTTCCTTGGGTAAGCGGCTGAACAAACCGAACTGTAAAATCGAACCGGCCATAAACCAATCTAAAAACCAAACCGCAAACCGCTAAGCTAAATAATCGAACCGAACCGGCCGGTTCGATTCGATCAGTTCAGTTAGACCGAAAAATTGCACACCCCTAATCAGGTAGGCTATATAAGTGTTGGGCTGGGCTTAGGCCCAATGGTAAAGGATTTAAATTTTTATCTGAATAAGGAAAAGAAAATTGAAATAATGATATGTGTCAAATATCAAAAATGCCCTAAAAAGCTTGTCTATTATGAAAAAAGGAAAGGGCAAATCAGTCCTTGTAGGGGGGCCAATGCAGACCTGCAGCTGATCTTCTGCAATCCTCTTTTTGCTTTTTGCCAGAACGTATCTCCCATTTCAGCGCCGTGTTCTCTTTTTGTCTCTCTTTCACTATTCCATTGCCTTCATCTTCTTTTCCATCCATCTTCTATTTCATCTTCTTCCTCTCCCATTTTGCTGTTGGCAACCTGAGCTCAGTAGAAGGGTCTAGCTACTTCTTTCTTGTTGGGATAGCTCCTAAGGCAAGTTTCCATAGCCCTCTCGATTGTGAGTCTAAATACATATGTGTATTTGTCTCCCTGTTGCTCTGTTTCGTCGCGTAAGGAAGCTTTATATATATAAAAATATACACATACACACAATCTTGTTGAAGGCACAGCGGGGACTCGCATCACCCCTATTTCTTCCAATGAATGGCATTTCAGTAGGTAAAGGGTACAAACCTTCTTCATTTGTATCCAAAAAGCTTAATTATATGGGTTCATATATATATATATAGTTATATGTGCATAGCCCCTGTTTATAACTCATGATTCAGATAGTTTTATGTATAATCTCTACTTCATTTGATTACGCCATGCCTTACCCGGATCATGTATACTTATATAAACAACTTCATCCGAATGCCCCTCGCCTTTCTGGATCACCCAGAAAATTTATATACATATATATACGCCTACCCCCTGCTCAGTCGTCCCCTGTTCCAGCAACCCACCGTGACCCATTTGCAATACATGTATATACACTCACTCCATTTGAATGCTCCCCTGTTCAATCGAGAAACCCAATGACCCACTTTTATTTATTTATTTCGGTTCCCCTATTCCAGCGAACCCAAGACCCACCAATATATATATATATGTACATATATTTACCCACACCCAAGCTATTAGATGCTCTCTGCTCGAAGCAAACCCATTTACATTCACTTATATATATTCAAAGCTCACATACATAGTCGACAGAAGCTTGGGCATAGTTGACAAAGCATAGCCCATAGTCGACTATCCATAAAACATAGTCGACTATCCATAAGCCCATAGCCGACTATCCATAAGCCATAGTCAGCTATCCATAAGCCATAATCGACTATCCGAAATCTATAGTCGACTATCCATAATCCATAGTCGACTATCCATAAGCCCATAGTCGACTATCCATAATCCTATAGTCGACTATCCATAATCTTATAGTTAACTATCCATAAGCCATAGTCAACTATCCGTAATCCATAGTCGACTATCCATAATTGAATAGTCGACTATCCATTTGGAGAATTTGAACACTTATCATTTCATAGTTTTGTTTCTTTTGAAAGTAAGTTGAGATTATCAAAAGGTTATTAATTTTGAATCTTAACACTCAACCTTACTTCCTATAGAATTCAAGAAAGATTGATTTTCATAACTTTGCTTCAAACTCACTTACAGATTTGAAGATTGATTTTCACATAGTCATTATCGAAACTATTTTATTTTTCAAGAATAAAATATCAATTGATTTAATGAATTCTTGAATAAATTACTGTAGCGTGTGCATACTTAATGTGAGTGAGAAGCTACTCGGTGTTGTGGGATGGGTAGAAATTATTTGTATAGGCAAGGCAATAATTTGTGAGATGAGATTTCGTGATATCTATATATATGTGGAAAGGAATGCATGATTTGTTCTGTACACATTCGGCATGTGCATGTTATGATACTATGTATTATTTATCTTTGCGCACCTATTATTTTGCGCAGATGGCTCCATATTTATTTGGTGAATTTTTATTTATATGATGCTCTTTGACATGTGTTAATTGATGGCTTGTGAGCCTACGAGATTTGATTCTAATACTTAATTTTATATGGACATTGTATGGTGATATATGGTGTTATGATACATTTAACTTGGGATTGATCAAGTCTTAAATTGCGAATCTTGAATAAAACTGTTGAGTTCTTGATACTCTTTTTTTTTGTGTGTCACCATATTCTTGATTCCTATTCATTGTTCATTGTTCCTGGAACTTACTGAGCCTTGTGGATCACTTGATTTTCTTTTCCATTCCAGGTAAAAAGAAGGCCGTTTTTGGGGGCGAATCCAGTGGGACTAAAGCCCAGGGATAGTGGTGTACAGAGATGCGTCTTAACTTGAAGATCTTGTTTATCATTTTGGTGAGGCTTGAGATGAAATGATTTTTATTTTGTTAGTTAACATTAGAGACTCTTAATTATTTTGTACGGCCTTTGAGCCCAAACTTATGAGATATTGGAAGTGTAACTGAACCTTAATTTAGCTTCCGCTGCTAGTAATGAATTGAGTTGTTTGTTTTATGATGGTTTTTTCTATATCATCTATGTGATGACCTCCTTTCGAATATCCTATGCTAGCGGGAATATTCGAGAGTGGGCCCTTAATATTTTGGTATCAGAGCATCAGTTCGGAAATGAGAAGAGTTTTCGTAGACCTAAGTTTGGGTAGAGCTAGAATTGTGTCTAGTGGTATAGTGAGTCTAAGTTAAGATAGAATACTAAAAGGTCGTTTGTCATGCAGAAAATGAGTGGACGATGAGAAAGGCAACCAACCCGTGCCCGAGGCAACCGGGCCATCCCTACTCCAGTTCCTGAGCCTATGCCTATTCCTACTCCGATCCCTACACCTCTACCTACACTGCCTACTCTAGCAGAGTCAGTGGCAGACTTGCGCCATGAGGTTGTGAGCTGAGGGGCTACTATGTTGAGGCACTTTGAGAATTTTATGGAACATCAAGGCAGGCAGGAGCAAGCACCACCTGGAGGGAGGAATGAACCAGTCATGAATGAGAACGTCAGTGGTCAGACTTCAAACCCAGCGCCACAGGAGGTGGAGCCCCAAGGGATGGATGACAATACTGGGAGCCAGTTGGTGAGGAACTTCATGGAACTGAGACCTTCAGAGTTCCATGAAGGGACCAATGCTTTGGCCGCAGAGGAGTGGATGATGGTAATGGAGAAGCACCTCAGGACGATAGGGTGCGGTGACACCCAAAGGGTACAGTTGGCTACATATCTGTTTCGAGGAGGGGCCAAGAGATGGTGGGAGACAGTTCGACAGAGGTTTGTGGGCAGGGGGCCGATATGGGCGGAGTTCAGAGAGCTCTTCAACACTAATTACTTTTCGGCTTGGGTGCGAGATCAGAAGACATATGAGTTTATTGAGCTGACACAGGGCAATAGGACAGTGCCATAGTATGAGAAGGAGTTCACCTCTTTGGCATGATTCACTCCTGAGTTGGTATGTATTGAGGAGAAGAAGGCAACCAAATTCCGAAGAGGGCTGTGAGTGGACATCAGATTTCACCTAGTTGGTGCACAGATCACATATTATGCTATACTAGTGCAGAGGGCACATATCACAGAGAAGGAGAGGAGTGAGCTAAGGGTAGTTCAGGCAGCCGCTAAAGGATCAGGTTCAGCTCAGGGGCAAGGCAATAACAGGAAAAGGAAGTGAGCACCGGAGTTTTCTGGTAATGTAGCCGACATTCCTCCCTGCACAACTTATGGAAAGAGACATCGGGATGCATGCAAGGCGTGCTACGGTTGCAGGCAGTTGGGGCACTTGAGGAACGATTGCCCACAGAAGATGGGTACAGCAGGCAACAGGGAGGTGACTTGTTATCGGTGTGGGAAGAAGGGGCATACGTCTAATGTTTGCAGACAGCTGCCACAGCAAGGGGGATAGAGGTATGGGAACCAAGGCAACAAGATGGGACAGAGGCAACCAGTGCCGAGACTTCAAGGAACAGCACTCCCATTGGCACTGCCATCAGGATAAGGCACCACAGACACTAATCGACCTCACACCCAAGGACAGGCATTCGCTTTGATGTCAACAGAGGCAGAGAAGGGAAATGACATTGTGCAAGGTATTCTCTCCCTATATGACATTGATGTGTGTGTTTTGTTTGACACGGGGTCTACACATTCATTTGTTGCACCTAGGATTGTGTGCCATATTCCATTATCTAGTACTTTGTTGCCTTATTATTTCATCATGTCTACACCAAGGAGTCGAGTTAGTGGGGAGTGAAGTCTATAGAGACTGTAAGATCATGGTGCATGATAAGGAGTTTCTTGGGGATTTGATAATCCTAAACATACATGATTTTGATCTTATTTTGGGCATGGACTGGTTATCCCGACATTATGCCAAAGTGGATTGTAGATGTAAGGTTATCCACTTTGAGTCACCCTAGCAGCCAGTCATATCGTATCGAGGCATTAAATCGATGAGTTCCACTCCCATGATATCAGTGATGAAGGCTGAAAAATTGATGCGACATGGATGTGAAGCGTATTTGGTTTTTGTGACCACGGGTAAGAAGAACAATGTAGAACTGTCAAACATTCCAATAGTCCGTGAGTTTCCTGATGTATTCCCTGAAAAGTTGCCAGGGTTGCCGTCACCAAGGGAGGTAGAGTTTTCCATAGAGTTGATGCCAGGAACCCAGCTAATTTCCAAGGCACCTTACAGAATAGCCCTGAATGAACTGAAGGAATTGAAAGTGCAGCTTGAGGAGTTGATTGAGAAGGGATTCGTCCACCCAAGCTCTTCACCTTGGGGTGCTCCGGTCCTATTTGTGAGGAAGAAGGATGGATCTATGAGGTTATGCATAGACTACTGCCAGTTGAATCAAGTAATGTTGAAGAATAAATATCCTCTTTCCCGAGTTGATGATTTGTTGGACCAGCTACGTGGAGCCTCAGTCTTTTCGAAGATTGATTTGAAGTCGGGGTATCATCAAGTAAGGGTCAGAGAATGAGACATTTAGAAGACTGCATTTCATACTAGGTACGACCACTACAAATTTGTGGTCATGCCATTTGGGCTGACGAATGCTCTGGCCGTCTTTACGGATTTGATGAACAGGGTTTTCAGGGAGTACTTAGATCGTTTTATCATTGTGTTCATTGATGACATTCTCATTTACTCGCCGAGCTTGGATGAGCATAAGGACCATCTCAGGTTAGCTTTGCAGAGACTTAGGGAAAAGCAATTATATGCCAAGTTCATTAAGTGTGACTTCTAGCAACGACAGGTGGGATTCTTAGGGCATGTGGTATCCGGTGAGGGTATTTCAGTGGACCTTGAGAAAGTGAAGGCAGTGATGGATTGGCCAAGATCAACCTCAGTGACGGGCATCAGAAGTTTCTTGGAATTAGCAGGTTATTACAGGAGATTTATTGAGGGTTTCTCTCGACTGTCCCTGCCTATGATGAAGTTGACTCGGAAGGGAGTTAAGTATGAGTGGAATGAGGTATGTGATCGTTGCTTTGAGGAGTTAAAGAAGAGACTGACGATAGCACCAGTGTTGGCTATTCCCAGGAGTAGGGAGAAATTTATCATCTTCAGTGATGCATCGCACTCTGGCCTTGGGTGTGTGTTGATGCAAGATGGGCGAGTAAATGCATATGCCTCGAGACAGTTGAAAAAGCATGAGATGAATTACCCCACACACGATTTGGAATTGGCAGCCGTGGTATTTGCACTCAAGATTTGGAGGCATCACCTCTACGAGGAGAAGGTAGAGATTTATACTAACCACAAAAATCTAAAGTACATTTTCTCATAAAAGGAGTTGAATATGAGGCAGTGTAGATGGATGGAACTACTGAAAGGCTATGATTGTGAGATTTTATACCATCCGGGGAAGGCCAATGTAGTGGCGGATGCTTTGAGTTGCCGATGAGCTTACATGGTAGCTATGATGGTCCATGAGTGGATGCTTTTGAGATAGACCTACAGTGTATTGTTCGTACCTGAGGGTATAACCGGATTTGATGGAGTAAATTAGGGTACAACAGTCTTGTGATGTGAAGCTGGCCCAAATTCTGGCAGATGTGGGAAAGTTTTCCCCAATGGGTTTCAGTCAGAGAGGCAACGGAATGTTACTATTTCAGGATGGGGTTTATGTACCTGATGATGCTGGGATTAGGAAGGAAATTCTAGCGGAGGCACATAAGTCTCGTTATACCATTCACCTGGCACAACGAAGATGTATCAAGGTTTACGGCGACAGTTTTGGTGGATGGACTAAAGAGGGATGTGGCCAAGTACGTATCCCAGTGTGCAGTGTGTCAACAGGTTAAAGCAGAACATCAGAAACCGGCAGATCTTCTACAGTCGTTGTCCATTCCAGAGTGGAAGTAGGACAACATATCTATGGACTTCGTGTCAGGACTGCCGAGGACAACGAAGGGGTTTGATTCTGTATGGGTGATAGTATACCATTTGACTAAATCAGCCCATTTTCTGTCGATTAAGAAGACTTACCCTTTGAGCCATTTAGGTAAGATGTACATTGAGAAGATAATGAGATTACATGGGGTCCAATCTAGTATTATGTCAGACCGGGATCCCCATTTTACCTCGCATTTTTGGAAAGCATTACAAGATGCCTTGGGGATGAAGTTCAGATTTAGTACCGCTTTTCACCCACAGACAGATGGGCAAACAGAAAAGACCATACGGATGTTGGAGGACATGTTAAGGGCATGTGTGTTAGACTTTCATGGCAGTTGGGATAACCATCTACCACTGATAGAATTCGCCTATAACAATAGTCATCATTCCAGTATTGGTATGCCACCTTATGAGGCATTTTATGGCAGGTCGTGTAGGTCACCCATTTGTTGGGAAGAGGTAGGGGATCGAGCATTAGTGGGGTCAAAAATTGTTGAGCAAACGACAGAGAAGATTTGGATTATCCAGGCAAGAATGAAGACAACTCAAGACCAACAAAAGAGTTATGCGGATAACATATGACAAGATTTAGAGTTCTCTATTAGGGATCATGTGTGGCTGAGGGTGATGCCCATGGAGGGCGTGCGTAGATTTGGTGTGTCGGGGAAGCTTAGTCCCTGTTACATTAGACCTTTTGAGATACTAAAGCGGGTTGGCTCTTTGGCCTATAGGTTAGCCTTACCACCACAACTGTCTGGCATACATAACGTCTTCCATGTATCGATGTTGAGGAAGTACGTGCCGAACTCCCAATATGTCATTGATTATCAAGATATAGAAGTCGGGGAAGATGCCACATATGAGGAAGGACCTATTAGTATTTTGGAATGGAAAGAGAGGGTGCTTCGGAACCAGTCAATTCCTTTTGTGAAAGTTCAGTGGCAGTGTCATTTTTCAGACGAGGCTACTTGGGAGCGTGAGGATGAGATGAGACATCTTTTCCCCCAACGTTTTGAATAACCAGGTACGAATTTGGGAACTAAATTCTTTGAAGGGGGGGAGAAAATGTAGCGACCCTAGAGTAGGCCTAGATGTTCTAATACTTAATATCAGTTTAATAACATTTTAAATGTGGGTCTAAGTATTTTAATACTTGATGATAAATCTCTTTAATGGCATAGAAATAATTTTAGATTTGTATAATTTTATTTTGTGGTTCATGTAATCGTGAAAATAAGTATATGGATATAATTTTTAATAAATTGGGAAATAATGAAATGGGCCTCAGTTAATTAGTTAATGAGTCCATGGGTTTATCAGGTGGGCTATATAAGTGTTGGGTTAGGCTTAGGCCCAATGGTAAAGGATTTAAATTTTTATGTGAATAAGGAAAAGAAAATTGAAATAAGGATATGTGTCAAATATCAAAAATGCTCTAAAAAGCTTGTCTGTTATGAAAAAAGGAAAAGGCAAATCAGTCCTTGTAGGGGGGACCAATACAGACCTGCAGCTGATCTTCTGCAATCCTCTTTTTGCTTTTTGCCAGAACGTATCTCCCATTTCAGCGTTGTGTTCTCTTTTTGTCTCTCCTTCACTGTTCCATTGCCTTCATCTTTTTCTCCATCCATCTTCTGTTCCATCTTCTTCCTCTCCCATTTTGCTGTTGGCAACCTAAGCTCAGTGGAAGGGTCTAGTTGCTTCTTTCTTGTTGGGATAGCTCCTAAGGCAAGTTTCCTTAGCCCTCTTGATTGTGAGTCTAGATATGTATGTGTATTTGTCTCCTTGTTGCTTTGTTTCGTCGTGTAAGGAAGCTTTATATATATAAAAATATACACAAACACACAATCTTGTTGAAGGCACAGCGGGGACTCGCATCACCCCTATTTCTTCCAGTGAATTGGAATTGGTAGGTAAGGATACAAACCTTCTTCATTTGTATCCAAAAAGCTTAATTATATGGATTCATATATATATATATATATATATAGTTATATGTGCATAGCCCCTGTTTATAACTCATGATTCAAATAGTTTTATGCATAATCTCTACTTCATTCGATTACGCCATGCCCTACGCGGATCATGTATACTTATATAAACAACTTCATCTGAATGCCCCTCGCCTTTCTAGATCACCCAGAAAATTTATATACATATATATACGCCTACCCCCTGCTCAGTCGCCCCCTGTTCCAGCAACCCATCGTGACCCATTTGCAATACATGTATATACACTCATTCCATTTGGATGCTCCTCTGTTCAGCCGAGAAACCCAGTGACTCACTTTTATTTATTTATTTCGGTTCCCCTATTCCAGCGAACCCAAGACCCACCAATATATATATATATATATGTACATATATTTACCCACACCCAAGCTACTGGATGCTTTCTGCTCGAAGCAAACCCATTTACATTCACTTATATATATTCAAAGCCCACATACATAGTTGACAGAGAAAATTCATAGTTGACAGAAGCTTGGGCATAGTCGACAAAGCATATAACCCATAGTCGACTATCTATAATCCCATAGTCGACTATCCATAAGCCCATAGCCGACTATCCATAAGCCATAGTCAATTATCAATAAGCCATAGTCGACTATCTGAAATCCATAGTTGACTATCCATAAGCCCATAGTCGACTATCCATAATCCCGACTATCTATAAGCCATAGTCGACTATCCGTAATCCATAGTCTACTATCCATTTGGAAAATCTGAACACTTATAATTTCCTAGTTTCGTTTCTTTTGAAAGCAAGTTGAGATTATCAAAAGATTATTAATTTTGAATCTTAACACTCAACCTTACTTCCTATAGAATTCAAGAAAGATTGATTTTCATAACTTTGCTTCAAACTCACTTACAGATTTGAAGATTGATTTTCACATAGTCATTATCAAAACTATTTTATTTTCCAAGAGTAAAATATCAATTAATTTAATAAATTTTTGAATAAATTACTGTAGCGTTGGCATACTTGATGTGAGTGAGAAGCTACCTGGTATTATGGGATAGGCAAAAATTATTTGTATAGGCAAGGCAATAATTTGTGAGATGATATTTCGTGATATCTATATATATGTGGAAAGGAATGCATGATATGTTCTGTACACATTCAGCATGTGCATGTTATGATACTTTGTATTATTTATCTTTCCACACCTATTATTTTGCGTGGAGAGAGAAAAGGTACCCTAGAGCACTTGGCATGGGACGAGGTGGCCATAGCTCGGCAGGTTGGCTCCATATTTATTTGTTGAATTTTTATTTACATGATGCACTTTGACATGTGTTAATTGATGGCTTGCGAGCCTATGAGATTTGATTCTGATACTTAATTTTATATGCACATTGCATGGTGATATATGGTGGTATGATACATTTAACTTGGGATTGATCAAGTCTTAAATTGCGAATCTTGAATAAAACCGTCGAGTTCTTGATTACTCTTTTTTTTTTTTTTGTGTCACCATATTCTTGATTCCTATTCATTGTTCCTAGTACTTGTTGAGCCTTATGGTTCACTTGATCTTCTTTGCCATTCCAGGTAAAAGGAAGGCTGTTTTTTTTTGGGGCGGGGGAATCCAGTGGGACTAAAGCCCAGGGATAGTGGTGTACGAAGACGCGTTCTAACTTGAAGATCCTATTTAGCATTTTGGTGAGGCTTGAGATGAAATGATTTTTATTTTGTTAGTTAACATTAGAGCCTCTAAATTATTTTGTACGGCCTTTGAGCCCCAAACTTATGAGATATTGGAAGTGTAACTGAACTTTAATTTAGCTTCTACTGCTAGTAATGAATTGAGTTGTTTGTTTTATTATGGTTTGTTCTATATCATCTATGCGATGACCTCCTTTCGAATATTCTATGCTAGCGGAAATATTTAAAAGTGGGGCCTTACAACTTTTGAATCAAATATATTAATGTGTCATATATATTTGAATCAAATAAATCTAATTTCTTGTATGCTCTTATGTGTGACTTACACACGTTACCAATTTCAAAATAAGATAAAATTATATTAAGATAATATTAAAATATTTTTCATACCAGTATATGGAATGGTCAATATAAGGTTGTGAAGTATTCTAAATTTTTTATTAAGCTATTTGTTAAATTTTTTGAAATATACTGAAAGATACAAATGTTATCTTTTCTTATTTGTAAGGATCAAAATATACTTATCTTGAAGGGGAGAGATAAGTATATCTGAAAAATTTAAAAAAAAAAAAGTCACATGACTTTTTTTTCAAGTGTCTCCAAATAAATTTAACAAATATATTGAAAAGGACAAAAGTTTGAAATGATTTCCATATATTATCTTTTTTAGTATATATCTTGGTTAACAAATACTACCTAAAAAAAATAAAATGAAAGAAAAGAAAAATCTTTAACGTCTATCATCTTCCACCCAAAACAAAATTCTAACTTTTCTTGTTTTTCATTAAAAATTGAAGATCACATAATCGATGGACTTACTATTGACATCGGGTTCAAGTGCTTCCACTACATCACAATGACACCGGAATAGCAATTAGCCTGATTTCAACTACGTGGGACGTGTTAGGTATTGTATTGTGATATGTAGGTAGCAAGATGGGTATCTTGGAGTATCAGTAATCCAGACCGAAAATTCTACTCTTGTAAGGTATTTGTTTGGAAAATATTATTATTTTTCTTTTATTTAATAAGAGAGTTTAATAAAAAGTGTGTGTAAATAAAACTACTTGATTTTTTTTTTTTTGATCTTTTTTTTCTTTTCAAATGATTGATTGTTGATTTTTTGAGTGACATAATTTTGAGTTTAAGTGAGGTGTGTGGAAGTGATAAATGAGTTAAGGTTTGACATAAGAACTCTAAAAAATGAAAATGAAGAAAATTAAGGGATGAGATTCAGGATGAGAGATGGAGGTGACACTAGAAAAGATTTAAAGATTTTGAACTTGAAGAGAAAAGTAAAGGATGGAAGAGATCAATGTCGCAAATATATGCGGAGGGTTTATGTATTGATTTTTTGTTTATTGTGTTTATGGATTATATTTTGGTTTTGCTTAAAATAAGGTAGA
Organism: Diospyros lotus; assembly: GCF_014633365.1. Lineage (NCBI taxonomy): Eukaryota > Viridiplantae > Streptophyta > Magnoliopsida > Ericales > Ebenaceae > Diospyros > Diospyros lotus. The sequence goes on along the minus strand of NC_068349.1, from coordinate 38,017,384 downwards.
ACTTGTGGTAGTTTTTCAAATCGGTTGAATAATTCCATCAAGAATTTTATAGCTTAAAGCAAACTTTCGGCATCATTAGAAAAATGATCGACTTCTTTAAAAATTTAGTCGATAGATTTTGCAATCTATCAATAATTTCATAAAAACGATTGATTGTTTTATCAAATAGGTTGACAATTTTGAGAAACTTTCAACATGTTATAGCAACGATTGAGTTTTTTTGAATTTACGTAAAAATTATAGAGTGAAAATTCCTTATCAATAATTCACAAGAACAATTGACTCTTTTGCTCTAAGGCTAAAATTGGTTGACTCTATTGACAAAAAGGTCAATCATTTTTGTTCAATTCATCAACTCAATTTCTAAAGCACAAGACATTTGATAATTTGTCTAATATAATCGATAGTTTTGTTTTATATTTTAAATGAGTGTGTATGATTTTAAAAAAATATTGATACACTCCTCTAAACTTGGTTTGATTTAAAAATAAATATTATTTTATTTTTAATAATATAATACTCCTTCATTAAATGTAATATAAAAATAAGAATATCACATTTAATATGATATAAAAATAGTAGAAATTGCACACACTAACCAACCACCAAATAGAAAATTCGTTTCTAACCCCTATTTTGAAAAAAACTTATTTTTATAATTCCCAAATAAATTAATTGCATGTTATATCCACTTTACCACTTATGACCCCACTATTTAATCTCTCAGATTCACTCTTTATTTAATAATTTAAATTAAAAATAAAAACATTAAAAGATCAAAATAGCCTTCACAAATTGAAAACACTAAACCCAAATCCCAACAAACCTCAACCCACCAAACCCGGTGACCAGGTTTTGTTATCCACTAAACATGATTTTAAATTTTAGTCTTTTTTTTTTTTTTGTCAATTGATTTTTTTCAAGTTATGTGATAGTTCCAAAAAGAGATTACTGTTTAAAAATTACACTTTTATTTTTGGATAAATTTATTACATTATCATTACATCAAAAGACATCATTTTAGAGCTAATTGAATTCATTAATTTATAGAAAAAAATAAAAAAATTGAAAAAATAACCAAACCTGGTGACTGAGTTTTATTACCCACTAAACTCGATTTCAAGTTACAAGATAGTCCCAAAAAGAGATTACTATTTAAAAATTATATTTTTATTTTTGGATAAATTTATTATTATTATCATTATATCAAAAGACACCATTTTAGTGCTAATATATAGAAAAATTAAAGAAACAAAAAAATTTAAAATCAAATTTAGTGGGCAACAAAACCCCGAGTTTTATTGCCCGTTAAACCCGATTTTAAATTTTAGGTTTTTTTTTTTATCTATTTAGTTTTTTTCAAGTTACGCGATAGTCCCAAAAAGATATTACTATTTAAAAATTTACACTTTTATTTTTAGATAAATTTATTATTATTATTATCATTATATCAAAAGACATTATTTTAGTATTAAAGAAACTCATTAATTTATAAAAAAAAAATTAAAAAATTTTAAAACCAAGTTTCATGGGCAACAAAACTCGGTCATCGACTTTGGTGGGCAACCAAACCCGGTGACCAGATTTTGTTGCCCACTAAACTCAATTTTAAATTTTAGGCTTTTTTTTTTTCTTGTCTGTTGATTTTTTTTCAAGTTACGCGATAGTCCCAAAAAGAGATTATTGTTTAAAAATTACACTTTTATTTTTGAATAAATTTATTATTATTATCATTACATCATCTTGGTGTTGTTAGTAATTAGAACACTTGATCATGCATTAGTTGTGTTGATTTTGGCCACACACACCAAGTCAAAGATATTGTTGTTTGTTGTGATTTATACATTCAATTAACTTGAGAATAGTAAAAAGATATCATTTTAGTGTTAATGAAACTCACTAATTTATAGAAAATAAATAAATAAAATTGGGTTTAATGGGCAACAAAACCCGGTCACTGGGTTTGGTGGGCAACCAAACCTGGTCACTAGGTTATGTTGCCCACTAAACCGGATTTTAATTTTTTTTTTTTATCTATTGATTTTTTTCAAGTTACTTGATAGTTCCAAAAGGAGATTATTGTTTAAAAATTACACTTTTTTTGGGATAAATTTATTATTATTATTATCTATTGCGAAAAATCTCTACAAAACAATAGAGTTAGTGCAATAACATCGAACCAAATTTAATCGAATGTAAAGAACAATACACAAAGTATCGATAACAACAACAAGAAGATGAACATGAAGTAAAAACTCCCTGTATAAGATCGATTCAAGGCTAAGATCTGTGAGTCCGTTCACCACTTTGGTAAGGCCAACGAATAAGAACCACAAGCCACAACGAAACCCTCAAACCGAAAACCCAGAAAGCCCCAACACCTCTCGACCGAACACAAACGAAGCCTTCTCTCACCCAATCGATCAAAGCCACACATAGTAGATTACCACAGAAGGTAGATCGGTCACAAAGACAGAGGGTAGAAAGCATAAAGCAAAGAGAAATGCTTCCCGAGAATGGATGATCGAAACCCCCTAAATAGGGCATGCAACACCAACAAATCGGCCAAGATCAACAAGGACAGATGCTGTCTCTCAACATGAAAAGAAGCATCGGACCGACATGGAAACAGAGCTATCGAAGATCAGCCGCAAAAGGAAACCACGAAGGAAGCAATCGGCCAAGCAAATAGATACGAGAGAGAGAGAGAGAGAGAGAGAGAGAGAGGCTAGGGTTCGACCAAAGGAAAGAAACAACATGTGTAACGCCCCGTTTTCCCAAAACGTGCATTACCTCGAGATTTCGAGAATATTTTTTTTTTTATCATATACACAACACAAGCCTCTTGACATACATACCTTCATCATAGTCATTTCTTGACAATCCCGATCGTACCTTCTCAGTATATCAAAATTTAATAATTAATAGACTAAGACAAGTAATATCAATCACATCAGCGAAAGCAAGATCAAAACTTCAATGATATATAACTGACAATTTCCTTTACAGATAATAACCGAATCGATGTTTCACATGAAAATATCAAAATATTACATAACCTCTGAACATCGTATTCATAGACAAAACCTATGAAAACTAATCATAGTAGCTACATCTCGATGACATTCTTTCCCTTGGCGCCACTGCATTCACCTGGAACGTTAAATATTTCAGGGACATAGTCCAAATTAGATGCTAAATCATTTAAGTGAGAGTTCAAAACATTTTCATGCAGATATGCAAAATCATATATAAACCGACAAGTCCCGACATGCACCAGCCTAAGAGAATCCCACACAGCACTTAACCCTAACCGGGGAAAATGCAATCTCTCTAAAGGCGACACGACCCCATCGGCCCATTGGCAAACACAATCATGCTTAAGAGGGACAACCTCGACACATGAACCCGGGAATCACCCCATTGTCATTGTTAGGCTTTACGCTCCAACTCAAAAGCATTCCAAAACCCAACACAACCCTAGCCCCAAGAGTGTCACATCAGCACTATCCTCGGAATCGACGTCACCTCGGCATTAATGCTATTGCTCAAAGGAACCTGTGGTGGTGTCCACTTGCAGCCCCGCCACTTGAGCCAACAACCGGGGTGGTGTCCACTCTCAGCCTTGCCACTTGGGTCCCATAAGGTGAAGTCCGTCTCAGCCCCGTCCCAAGTGGGTTACCTAGCATTAATCCTAGGTACGCATCCCGAGTGCTGTCACTCTGGGTTACGTCATAGGTTACCAACCCACGTCCCACGTGGACAACACAATATGCCAATGCCGAAAAATCATAATATGCATAAAATCAACATCTCAATGTATGCAATTTACCATACGAAATTCAATGCATGTGTAAATAACTGTTTGGACAACCTTAATAAACCAAGCCATAGGGATGAACATTCACAGTAAACCATTCACATGTCCCTCAAAGTCCTTTCGGGTAGAACCACTCACAAGTTAAAACAAAGTTGGGGGCGAACACTCACAGTAAACCATTCACATGTCACTTAAAGTCTTTTCGGGTAGAACCACTCACAAGTCAAAACAAAGTTGGGGGCGAACACTCACAGTAAACCATTCACATGTCACTTAAACTCTTTTCGGGTAGAACCACTCACAAGTCAAAACAAAGTTGGGGGCGAACACTCACATTGGGCTAAATTCAAGATTTCTCGAAATACGTGCCCGATCGACCTCGATTCTCGTGCCAGGCGGTCTTTAGTTCAAATTCGAGCCTCAACGATACCCTAGACATCATGTGTATTCAAAGGGAAATTAAAATCTATTTTCCCAATTTTCTCCTTATTTTTTTCTCTAATTTCTTTTTCTTTCGATAATTTCAAGTAAATACCTCTTCAAGCATTTTTTATAAATTTTTCTCCATAAGAATTCATAAAACAATATTTATAAGCCTCTGGAATTTTCTGGAAATTTTTCAGATTTGTCTCCTATTTTCTCAAATTTCCATAATTACTTTTCCTTGAGAAAATTTATTTCTCATCGATTTAGTTCGAATATACTTCAATAAAAATCACAAAAACTCATCAAATAAATTTATTATACTTCTGGAATTTTTTCAGAATTTTATAAAAATTCCTCCTATTTATTTTCTATTTACATTTCCTTTCAAAAATCAAAACTAATTATTTTCTCAAGAAATTTCTAAGATAAAATTCATCAAAATAAACTATTCATCTTTATTGAATTTATGGATATTTTTCCAGAATTTTATTTCCTTTAATTCTATTTTTTATCAAATTTTTTATATTTTCAGTATTTAAAAAAATACAAAAAATACCTTCGGTCATCTTCTCCAGCGACGGCAACCGGCGACCTGCGACCTGCTCCGATGGCTGATCTGAAGACACCATCTTGAATCCCTCTTCAATTCAATCACAATGGAACCCTCACATGGCCGAAAAACTTACTGAAAGCTGCCCGATTTGACGATTTACAGTCCGACTCCGGCGAAGCTTTGCGTTTTCCGGCGAGCCAAATTGACCTTCGATTTGAACTCTGATTGACACGAAACTTTCCAGATCAATTACCCATCGCCTTGCGACCAAAATCCCCTTATTAGATCGCTCAATCAATCACTCTACATCCCGATTTCACCTTCACTCGATATATATATATATATACATGCGGCCGAATGCAAAAACACCTCTACACCGCTCCAAAAATTCTAAAACTCTCTAAAAATGATCCTCTTCCATCAAGGATCAAAAGCCCCTTATTGGTTTCCCTCGATTCGCTCTCAAACTTAAGCGATTTGATGATTCAAATTCGGCCGAAACCCTTGGCTATTTATAGCCAAAATTCGACCCCCACGTGGCCAATTTCTGGCCAAAGCTTCATCCCCACGCCTTCTAGACTACTCTAGGCCATGCCCTGATGAACCAAGGCTGCCAAATCGCCGGATTTTCCGGCCAAATCTATGGCCAAATCGGCCATGCATGTACAACTTTCTAAAAATTGCAATTTAGCCCCTTGGAAGTTCTCTTTTGCATTTTGGCCCTTATCCTCAAGCCCCTGATTTTTCCAACACCATCTCTAAGACCCTCAAGATTCGTACTTCTCATTTCTCCCTTGAAACTTTCAAAAAATTATCGTTTTGACCTCCCTCGGGCAAATTTGAAAAATTGCACTTAGGCCCGATTGATTGTTTTGACCTCAAATCCACTCGATTCTACCTAAAACCACTTAAGGGTTGTTCTATACATCGAATATTAGTCCTAGACACACTCCGTTGATTTTTCGGATATCGTCTATAACAATTCGGTAATACAACCTAATTGGCAGCTGTATTTTTGCTGTACCGAAAACTATTTCCGATCTCATTTATTTCATCACCAAAAATCATAATTTATTCTACTCGATGATACTGTACCATTTTTCTTAATTATCTAGGGTCCGAGGTACTCCCTCTGACTAATTCGATCGTCCAAAGCTGTGTTAGTGTGTCTTATAGTCTTATTTTTTTGCAAATTCCATTTATGCCCTTCATTAAATACCGTTTATATCCTCAAACCATTCCCGGGTATTACAACATGGAATGGGCCGCACAAAATGGGCCTTTTATATGTGGGCTTAGGGGTTGGGCTTTGAACAATGGGCTTCCCTCCCACTTGAGCAAATGGGCTAAGGACCATTTCTCCTCTAAAGTCCGAATATGGCTTGTGGCTCGGCTTCTAAAATGGGCTACCTAAAAGTGGTGACGGACTTGAATTCTTCAATCCTGGGCCGAAACCTATGAAGATAAAACCCACCCAAAAAATCGTCATAGCCTTGGGCCTCATTAGGAAACACAAAACCAACATTATCATTACATCATCTTGGTGTTGTTAGTAGTTAGAACACTTGATCATGCATTGGTTATTTTGATATGACCACACACACCAAATTAAAGATATTATTGTTTATTGTGATTTATACATTCAATTAACCTGAGAATTGTAAAAATATATCATTTTAGTGCTAATGGAATCCACTAATTTATAGAAAAAAAAAATCGAGTTTAGCGGACAACAAAACTCAGTCACCGGGTTTGGTGGGCAACCAAACCTGGTCATTAAGTTTTGTTACCCACTAAACCCAATTTTAAATTTTTTTAATTTTTTTTATCCATTAGCTTTTTTCAAGTTACGCTATAGTACCAAAAAGATATTATTTTTTAAAAATTACACTTTTATTTTTGGATAAATTTATTATTATTATCATTATATCATCTTGGTGTTGTTAGTAGTTAGAACACTTTATTATGCATTAGTTGTGTTAATATAGGTCACACACACCAAGTCAAAGATATTATTGTTTGTTATGATTTACACATTCAATTAACCCAAGAATAGAAAAAAGATATCATTTTAGTACTAATAGAACCTACTAATTTATAGAAAAAATAAAAAATAAATAAAATCGGATTAAGTGGGCAACCAAACCCGGTGACCGGGTTTGGTTGCCCACTAAACTTGATAACAATGTGTACACTACAAGAAAAAAGGGTATTGCCGACGAAATTTTCCCGGCGGTTTCAACAACTGTCGGGAAAACACCACAATTCCAGGCGGTTTTGTAAACCGCCGGTGATGGGTCAACATGACCGGCAGTTTTGTAAACCGCCAGTGATGGGTCAACATGACCGACGGTTTCAAAAAATCGTCGGCTATGTCATGCACATCTCTGGCAGTTTCTTAAAACCGCCAGTGATGTTGACCCATAACCGGCGGTTTTGACACCACCGATTATGTTTACCCATCCTCGGCGATTTTAAAATCGTCGGGGACAGGATATATATAACAACCCGGCCCACGTGCACCCCACCCAAATCTTTCCTTCACCCCCTTCGATCTCTTCCAAAATCCCCCCTATAAACCCTAACCTTCTCTCACTCGTGCCTCACTGCCTCTCTCGATCACCCTCGCCCTGGCTGCCTCCCTCGATCACCCTCGCCCTCGTTGCCTCCATCGATCACCCTCGCTCGCTCGCTCGCCTCGCCCTCCCTCGCTCACTCTCAATCGCTCTCACCCTCAGCCTTGCCTTCCCTCGCTCACTCTCAGTCGCTCTCGCCCTCGGCCTCGCCCTTCCTCACTCACTGATCAGTCGCTCTCGCCTTCCCTCGCTCACTTTCAGTCGGTCTCGCTCTTGACCTCACCATCCCTCACTCACTGATCAGTCGGTCTCGCCCTCCCTTGCTCACTGATCAATCGCTCTCGCCCTCGTCTTTGCCCTCCCTCGCTCACTCTCAGTCGCTCTCGCCGTTGCTGCTCGCTCAGTTGTGCTCGCCTTCTCTGCCTGACTGCTTCTAGGTTGCTCTTGCTCACTCGCCGCCCTCGCTCTTGTCTCGGTCGATCGCTGCTGCCTGCTGCTCCATTTGGTATGGTAACTACTACCCTTTTTTTTGGTGTTATTAATGGTGGGTAAATCAGATTAATTAGTCCATTAATTTTATCCCTTAATTTTTGAATTGTAATTTGATTAATTAGTGGTAATCTGGAGAATAGTGACTAATTAAATATGTAGGGGTCTTGGGATTTTTGATTACTAATCATATATGTCCACATGCTATTTGTTTGCTTTTTTTTTTTTTAATTATATATGGTTTTGGCTTTGTTTGTTGACCAAATTAGTTATTTTGGGTGGAATAGCCACCATCAAGGGATTTGGGTTTGATCATCTCTCTGGTATATATATATATATATATATATAGAGAGAGAGAGAGAGAGAGAGAGGAAGCATTGCATTTGATTAGATAGATAGATAGATAGGCAATGCAATGAAGTTGTGATACTTTTTGAGTCGTATTAAATGTTATTATTGGTCAACTGATTTCACTTGAACTGATAATGAATGTTAATGGATCATTCTTTTACATGAAAATTATATTAGTTGTAATTAGGGTTGCCTTGAGATTGAGAATTGGTTCAAACAATTGAAGGGATTTGTTAGTCATTTCTTCCAAAAGCACTCATATGGTATCTATGCTGGGGAAAAGATGATTTTTAATGCTATGGACAATCATTTGCAATCCTCAAAAGGGTTCTAGGGTTTGTATTATTGTAAATGGACAATAATACTTAAGGGCTTGCTTAGATATGAAAAACATAATTTGAAGACTATTTGTTAACAAAGGCCATTATTTCTAGCAAATAGTAATTAAGGAATAAATTTAATTTATTTTCTGTTCAAATGGTCAAAACATGGAATTCTTTACTAATTTACCATTTTAAAAAGTGACAACGCCACCACCATTTGCAAAATAAATTATACTTGGTTGCATTTTGTTTCTCTTGTGATTGTATGACTATTCCCGATTATATTAACTAAAACTTTAATATATTATAATCCCATTCTTAGAGCACCCTTTGAATCCTTATTCTTAGCAGGTTTGATATATAAATTATTCTAATGGAACTGAATAAGAGTTGGATTAACATATCGAACAGGCTAGATCCTCGATACGAACAAGGAATTCAAGAGTTCCTTCAGTTTACCTATAGACATAAGTCTCCTAGGGTAAGCATATATTGTCTGTGTATTAAATGTGTTAACAAATATTTTCATAAACGAGATGTTGTGGAGGAACACCTCATTCTGAATGGGTTTGACACTAATTACATAATATGGACGGTTCATGGAGAGCTATATGTGCCTTGTCATAGTCGAGAAAAATTTTAAGATCAGGAATGTAATATTGGAGATAATATGGTGGGAATGATACATGATGCACATGGAGTTCCCAGAAACAATGTTGGAAGTAGTGAAGAAGCTACGAGATTCTATGAATTATTGGAGAAGGTAGAAACAAAGTTATGGCCTGGTTGTAAGAACTTCACGACATTATCATTTATTGTTCATTTACAACACTTGAACGTATTGGGTGGGTTGTCGGATAAAATATTTGATATGTTGCTTGAGTTGTTGAATGAGGCATTCCCAGAATGAGTGTCATTGCCACGATCGTATCAGGAGGCTAAGAAATTGAGTGAGGATTTAGGTTTTAAGTACTATAAGTACGATGCATGCCCTAACAATTGTATGCTCTTTTGGAAAGATGCATCAAAGTTGGACATATGTACTTTTTGTGGGGAGTCAAGGTACAAAGAATACGAGGTGCACGTGGACGACGATATAACAAAGATGAAAAAAGTCGCTTTTAAACAAGTACGACACTTTTCTTTGATTTCGAGACTACAAAGATTGTTTATGTCTAACAAAACAACATCATTAATGAGGTGGCATGAAGAAGGTAGAACAAAGGATAGTGTAATGAGGCACCCTGTTGATTCATTGGCTTGGCAATCTTTTGATGAACAACATCCGAAGTTAGCTGAAGATAGTCACAATGTTAGACTTGGTTTGGCTTCTGATGGGTTTAATCCGTTTTGAATAATGACCATTAGCTATAACATTTGGCCAGTTGTGTTAATACCATATAATCTACCGCCTTGGTTGTGTATGAAACAACCTTACTTCATCTTGTCTTTATTGATTGATAGACCTCGTGCACCAGGAGACAATATTGATGTGTTTCTGCAACTGTTGATTCAAGAGTTACGGGAATTATGGAGCAAAGGGATAGAAACTTACGATGCTTCAAGAAAAGAAACGTTTCACATGCATGCAACATTGTTGTGGACGATTAATGATTTTCATGCGTATGCTAATTTATCTGGATGGAATACTCGAGGAAGAGCTGCTTGTCCTTGTTGCATGAAATATACGGAGTCCAAATGGTTAAAACATGGTGGTAAATTTTGTTATATGGGTCACCGTAGATTCTTGGAGGACATGAGTCATCATTTTCGGTTAAACAAGAAGAATTTTGATGGAACCATTGAGAACCGTGTTGCTCCTCCTCAATTATCTGGCTATGGGGTATTCAAAGATATTGAATTTTTTAAGAAGATATATGAAAACCGTGAGAATTCTGGAGCTAGTGTTGGGAGAGGAATGGGCGATTGGAAAAAACATAGTATATTCTTTGAGCTTCCATATTGGCAAGACAATTTGATCTAACATAATCTCGACGTCATGCACATTGAGAAAAATGTTTGTGACAACATAATTTGAACGTTATTAAATGTTTCAGGTAAAACAAAGGACAACTTGAAAGCACATCTTGATTTAAAAGAACTAGGGATAAGAAAAAAGTTGCATCCTGAAGATCGTTTAGGTGGGAAGAAGATTTTACCTCTTGCATCTTTCACGTTGAATCGAGAACAGAAACATATATTTTTAAAAGTATTAAAAAGTATAAAATCACCCGATAGATTCTCATCAAACATATCACGTCGTGTCCAACTCAAAGAGCACACAACGAGTGGACTTAAGAGCCATGAAAATCATGTTTTGATGCAACATTTGCTTCCATTGGCAATTAGGAGGGTGTTCAAGAGGAAGTATGTCAGTAAAACTTTGATTGAACTATGCAATTACTTTAAACAGTTGTGTTCTAAAAACATTACAGTAAACAAGTGTAACCAATTGAGGTCACGCATTATATTGGTGCTCTGTCACCTCAAGAAAATATTTCTACAGAACTTCTTCAATATAATGAAGCATTTAGTTGTTCACCTGCCTGACGAAGTCCAAATTGTGGGACCAGTAATGTTTCAGTGGATGTATCCAGTCGAGAGGTATATTAAGTCATGATTTTTTTTAATTTGTGAATTTGTTTGTTCTTTTTTAAGTAAATATTGGGGATTTACTTGACAATGTAACTTATCATGTAGGTTCTTATTGACATTGAAAAAGTATGTAAGGACTAGAAGTCATCCAGAAGGATCTATTGATGAAGGTTACTTGGCATAAGAGTGTTTGACCTTTTGTGCAAGGTACTTGGATGATGTGGAAACAAAGTTTAATAGGCCGATTCGAAATTATGAGGGTGCACATGGTCAACATATCCCAAAAAAAGGGAAATTAATCACATTGGATGAGATTTCATTGCAGCAAGTCCATCGTTATGTGCTAGCAAATTGTAGTACAATTTCGTCTTATCGAGAGTAAGATTATTATAACCTAATCTGATTGATCAATTTTGTTTCATAATAAAAAAAATAAAAATTGTTGGACATGTCTCGACGAGTATGCTTTTTTTGTTCTAGAACTCCACAAGCTTTGGACGCATAAGGATGCACTTTTCCATCATCTTATTCACAAATGAAATACATAACAGGTTTGACTAAGTAAAAAGGAGGATCCATTGGTAGCACAGAAATTATTTCAACTCTTATTATTAATCCCTTATCTTTTTTATGATTCAGATTTATGAATTTATAGCCCAAAACTCATAATTTTTTTAGGAACTACCTCTTTGAAATAGACTTTAGGATTTTTTGTTTTTTTCAATATGTAGATGTGGAAGCACTTTTCCTACATACAGGAAAAAAAATAATTCTTATTATTCTGTATGATATGATAGATTAGTGAATTTGTTCACTTGATGAATTGACGAATACCTCGCCACATTGTTGCTGAGGCAATCATTGTGTCCATGGATCCGACTAAGTCTATAGGGGGAGTAGAGCTAGGTAATGAGTTTGTTGAAGTTAATATTCAAAAAGTGCTGAAGACTTTATATCCATTGCCTTGACAATTTTCTGGGATGCGTATCTTAAGGGATGCTAATAACAGTAAAACTACGATACCATGAAAGGTCTCTGATGTAAGTGTTTTTGTATACAGTTGTTATGCAATTTTGAACATGTTTTATGCAATTTTATAGTTAATGTACATACTTAAATAGATCTATTATTTTTCAATGCAGATCAAAAAAATATGATATGTAATTTTGGTTGGAGCAGCATGGTGGCGTAATCAAGGATTATCTGATGTCATTTGGACATGTTTTAGTTTAGGGTTGATTTGTATGTGCAAAAATAGTATTGTGTAATGAGACGAGACAAGGTCGATCTTTCTAAATGATAAAATGCGTTGTACTTAAATAGATCTATTCTATACAATTGTTATACTTATTGTGTGTATTGCGTGAATCTTTTAAAATTGTTGGTGGTTTTTTGTTATACAGGTTTTGATTAATGTTATACAAGTATATGGTTTTTAAAAATCTTTTTTTTTTTAGTATTGCCGGCGGTTCACCTTTGTTGGCGGTTATTGAAATCCGCTGGCAAAGTTATGAATTTCTCGGCGATTTATTTGAACTGTCAGAAATTTCCAGTGGTTTTTGGTAATGATTATTTTTACCGGCGGTTTATGAAAATCGTCAGTAAATTTTATTTTCTGGCAGTTTTTAACCGCTGGCAAATTTTTCTGACGGAGGTTTTTTCACCGCCAGAAAAAATCGAACCTCTTATAGTGGTAGTTTCAAAAAAACAAAAAAAATCACACAAATTAGTACAGATTTGGATTGATATCTACCAAAATATGTTTTGCTCACAACCACAATCATTCTACGTAGCTTTAATAAACAATGTGAATACAAAAATTATTTTAAAAATTAAAACAAATAAAAATCAAATCGATAGCTTGATATTGAGTGAAATTATTTGTTGGAGGGAAAGAAACTTGTTGAATGAGACTTCAATGAGGTCGCTGCGATTGATGAAAAAAGTTGAATGACCCAACAAGCAAAAAGATTGAATGTATGAAGAATAACTGAATTTTGATAGTTTGACAATGAAGAGAAAGAGAGTAACGTGAATTTGGAAGATAAGAGAGAGAAAGAAAATGTTATATAAAAGAGACAAGGGTATTTTGATAAATGAGACTAAGGGCAATGTGAACTTTCTATTTTAAAATCTCATTAAGGGTTGTTGACGTTCAGAATTGGTCGACTAGGATCTATCGGCTCGTACTGATAGATTAGTCACAAACACAAGGGGAAGAAAGTAATGACACCATCAACAAATAATGTGCGTGTGGGTTTTTTACTTGGTTCGGCCAGAATGATACCTAGTCCACGACTATCCTCTGATAATTGTGGCAGTGTAATAGTATGTATTTTTTTCGTGTCTGTACAATGGTTTTTGACCCCCTATTTATAATATCATTGACAATTTACACAAAGTTCAAAGTGGTGGGGCCACATCGTGAGGGACAATGTACTCTTATTATCTCCATAAAATCGAGAGTAAAAGCTCCGCACCATCTGGGGATTAGTTTACCACTGATAAGGACAGATAGACATTATGTCCGATTATTCTGCTCCGTGGTCTTCTTTGCGAGATGATTGGGTCAACCAACGAGCTAGAGGCATTGCTAGGAGGTCGCTTGTTATCACGATCTGAGCTCGTGCTTTTGCATTGTGAGACCTCGCTGAGATACTCTTCGGCCTTAGGCCCATTGAGCTTTGAGTGGCTGGAGTTTGGTCATTAGACTATTTCCAACCCAAAGCAATATGTACAATAGTTTAAGGCGGTTCGGAAAATGCCCGTAACAAAGATATTTTTGGTATTTTACATAAAAGTGATTATAGAGTGTAATTAGTTTGATTGAATAGCTAAAAAAAAAAATTTATATGAAAGAGATAAAAATAATTTTGTACATTTGAACAAGCTAATTATGAATTCCACCCAATAAAAATATCACATTCCATAACGCGAAAGCAACTGTTTTGCTAAAATATCAGAATTAGCACTTTTGATAATAAAAAAATTAACGTCATAGTCATGTGGTCTCAACTATATTGCAAAATGTTGACAGATCTAGCAGCCGATGTCTCTTGATTTTGATATATTTGGCGTGCAAATGAAATAAATTGGGACGGCACGGCTAAGTTCATTAATAATGACACATTCATCTAATAATATTTAAATATATATATATATATATTTTATTTACCTAAAGTGTTTGAGTTTCACTTAACTAATTTTTAAAGGCGGGTAATTTTTTTCCTTGATACATCTTTAGATAAATTTAAATACGGTTACAATTTATACATACTCAGAGTTGAACATTTGGCACAATTCATATTCATGTGAGATTTATTTTTCAATCTTACTATTAAATATTATTTTTTAATAATAATTTAATTTTTAAATCATCGATTCAAATTTTATTATTTTATATAAAATTTTTAAGTACTTTATTATTGTGTAATGGCAGACTATATTTATATATTATTAGTCCTTTAAGAGTTTCGTGGAATCCACTGCTTGTCTACCAGATTTTGCCGCCAAGAAGGTGACAAGTGACAACAATTGTTTTTATTATTTCGGCGGTTCTAGCGACTCTTCTAGATCCTTTCTTTATTTAGTATTAATTATGTAATTAATTTAAACTTTAAGTTACTTCATGAATGACACTTTATTCTTAATTACACAAAATTACTTAAAACCAATGTAGTATTCTAAATACTTTATTTTTAAAATTTGTTAAGACTATTAGTTCATGTTAGTTTGTTAGTTGGCCTAGAGTTACGGAAATATTCAAAGTTTGTTATAATTTCAGTTTTATTAAACTTTTTGTTAATCTTACATAATTATATTCCAATCGTTTTTAATATCATTACAATATCGGATTAATTACACCAATAATTACTTAACTTTATATTTTATTATTATTTGATTACTGAATTTTGAAATATTACCTGTTAATTACTAATATTTTAAAACTGTTACTATTCAGTTACTGAACCTTAAAACGTTGCTTGTTAGTTATTAATATTTCAAAATTGTTTTTCACTCATCACTCGTTAGTCATTGAACTTTAAGTTCACGAGTGACAGATGAGAAATAGTTTTGAAAAATTAGTGACTAATAGGTAATATTTTAAAATTCAATGACTGAATAGTAACAGTTTTAAAATATTAGTAACTAACAAATAATATTTCAAAATTCTGTAATCAAACGGTAACAGAATGTAAAATTAAGTGATTATTAGTATAATTAACTCTTATAATATCGCTACAATAAGAATGGTCAATACACTCTCTCACGCGATTTCTAACCCATTCCCAAATCCCATTCCAAATTTGGTGTGCTGAAATAATATTAACCTAAATTCAATATAATACTATTCACTTACCTCAAATATATAATAATATATTTATTCCTATTTTGCCCTTCCATTTTAAGTATAATAAATTTTAATTTCTTTTATATTATTTTTTATATATTTTTACATCTTTTTATTTATTTATTTATTATTATTATTAATATTTAAATAATTTTAATAAATTGTAATCAATTAATGAATAAATTAAAAATTATTAAATAAAAATTACATGATAAAAATAATTGAAAATTTTAGTTAATTGCATAATTTTTAAGTAATAATTTAAGTTGATATATTATAAGTAAGTAAATAATTTTTAAAATAAAATAAATATTTATAATAACAAAAAATAAAATTCTATTCCTCTTATTAGGTAGGCATGTGTCACTTCTTAATCAATTTGTAATGAAAAAACGTTATTTAAAAACCTTTCCTTAATTTCATTATGCCAGAATTAATATATAAAATAAAATTCATTTTTTTGTGCTGACGTGGGCAATGACTCAATGAGTCATGGCCAGTTGGAGTCAAAGACTAATAATTAAGATCTTATGTCTAGTCATTGGAACCTTGTCGGCTGTAATTTGTGAATCACCGTCATTCACATGAGAGAAGTTTTTAAATTCTTAAAATTTATAATTTTTAAGAATATTTTTAAGAATTTTTTATTCTCAGTTGATATAATTTTATATTTAGTTAATTTTAAACATTTTTAAGAATATTGGATATTCTTTTTTAGAAATATTATATTTATATATTTGATTTAAATACAATATTTCTAAGAATCTATGTTAATTTTTTAAAATTAGCCTTATTTGATTTTTTTTTATTCATTGACTCACTCAAATGGATGAAAAATAAATGCCTGACAAGTTAAGATGGAAAGAGGGAAGAAAAATTGTAGAGGAAACGCCCACGTTGCATCACCTTGATTAGGGTAGAAGGAGAACGTAAATGGGGGCAAATAGCATAGACATATATGGGGGGGGGGTTATAAGAGAATAGGTGTTTTAGTTTTTTTATTTGTTAAAAAAAAAATTTGTCCATGGGAATCTAAGATTGCGTTCTCTTTACTATTTTCAAGCCATTTTTAGTTTTCAATTTTCTAAAATAATGAAAACGCGTTCTCTTTGCTGTTTTTAAAAATATATTTTTAAAAATAAAAAAAAAATTATAAAGAAAATTCAAAACAACAAAAAGTTGTTTTGAGTGTTTTCATCTAAAACAAACTCAAAACTCAAAATATATTTATTTATTCATATTTTATTATTGTAATGGGAAAAAATATTACAAAAATTCATTAACTTAAAATGTATATATTTTTTTAATAATATATTAACATTAAATATTTATAATTTACTTAATAATCGAATTTATTGAATAAAATATCATTAAAAAAATATTTTCAAAATTTCAAAGAGAACCCGTTTTCTAATTTTCTGTTTTGAAAAATAGTTTCTCAAAATGACAAAGAGAACGCATTTTCAATTTTTTAAAAATAGACTACCAAAACAGAAAATTGAAAATGAATTCAAAAATCAAAACTGAAAATTAAAAAGTAAAGAGAACGCACCCTAAGATTTCCAACCCTCCCATGAAAATCTTTTTATGGAAAAGTTAATTAAAAATAATTCTTGGGAATGCTATTTTCTCATGATTCTTTTTTTAAAAAACTGTACCAAACATGAGAATATAAGGTGGTGTTCTCTTTGTGTTTGAGTTTTGAGTTTTGAATTCATTTTGAGTTTTGTGTTTTGAGTGTCTATTTTGAGATTTTTGAAAACGTGTTCTTTTTGTCATTCTGAAAAATTGTTTCTTAAAACAAAAAATTAGAAAAAACGTTTACTTTGAAATTTTGAGAAAATTTATTTTATAATATTTTATTTAATAAATTTAATTTAAAATTATAAATACTTATTAATAAATTATAATTTTAATTCAAAAAATTTAAAATATAATACAAAAGATAACTAATAATCTAACCATATATTATTGGGTCTAAATTTTTGCATTAATTTGTTACTGTAAAATTTTGCCAGTGTTGATATGAAAGCAAATGCAAATATATGAAGCACATATTTTAATAATAATAAGAATATTTAAAAAGCAGAAATTTTCAGTGTTGATTTTTGCCCTTGTCAAAATCCTCCATTTTTAGGCGTCCCCCAGTCCTCTTCAAATGCAAAGAAACTCTCTTCTTCACCTCCTCTCCGACTCTATCTCTATTTCTCTCTCTTTATATATATATATATATTCTGAAAATTCGTTATTGAGCTGAAAGGGTTGAAGAATTCAATGAAAAATCTAGAGTTCTTCGAAGGAGGTTACTACAACGCCGCCCAATTCAAGCCCTAAAGGCTCCACTCTGACACCAAGTCCGCCGGCTACCACTTCATCATTGAAGACCTCATCGAATTCCCCAACGACGATGCTGTTGCCGCCGACTACGGCTTCAACTCCTCCACTGTCACTGCCCTAGATAGCTGCAACTCCTCCTCCAGCAGCGAGCCTCACTTTGTCGCCGACGTTGGTTGCCGTGGCTTTGCCGACGCTCAATTCTCAGGCGACCTATGCGTCCTGGTAAACTAATAATCTAACCTAACCGTAGGCTTGAGAGAGAGAGAAGACAAGAGAAAGAGAGATGCAAGATTGGGGGGGGCTGTTTTCCGTGTTTTGGGTTTTTGACTGCGTTTTCATTGAAAACACCCAAAACAACAAAATGTTGTTTTGGGTTTTCTTTACAAATTTTTTCATTGTTTTCGAAAATGTGTTTTTGAAAATAACAAAGAGAACACGTTTTCAGTGTTTTGAAAAACTGAAAACTCAAAACGGGTTGAAAATAGCAAAGAGAACAGGCCCTAAATTTCCAATTTAACATTTCTAGAAATGTAAAAATTTCTCCTGTACCAAATGCCCCCTTAGGGTAAATTACACTTTGACCTCCTTAATTAGGTTTACCTAACTAGAATATGCCATCGGGGTTGAGATGAGATAAGATAAGATAAGTTATGTTATAAATGTTGTACGGTTATAATAATAAATTTATGTATAGAAAATCGTCAATGAATGGCTCACTTGTGGCTTGCTCGAGTAATGTGAAACTCACTCGGGGATGGATGACTCTTTTAGGCGATGAATAACCTGTTTGGAAAAAAGATTTGTTAGGGGCGCGAGTGAGAATCCCCACTCAAACCTTCCGATACTAAAATCAGACTCTTATAAAAGTGAAATGTTTAAAGACAAGTGGTAAGTACGAGTGTGAGAGTTTGCGTACCGAATGAGGGGAAGAGACCCCTTATTTATAGTTATGAGAGTGGCTGTCAGGTATGGGGTGAGTCAATCTTCTCGGAAAGAACCTCAGAGAAGGTTTTGACCAAGTCTCACAGGAGTAGTTTTGACCAATTCTTTTGGAGGTGTTGACACATGGGTGCGGACACATGGGCTCACGGAAGAGCATGCTAAGGCGCGGTACTCCGAGAGGGGGTCACTTGGGGGTTTCTCACCCTCGATTAGCCCTCACTCAAGGCCAGACTTTGCGTAGAAGTTGGCCTCGAGCTGGGTTGTTGCATGGCGCGCGGTCAGGCATTGGAAGTCACGTCTTGTTCGCACCTGCAGAGTGGCACTAGGGGGTGCGCCCTTCTGCCACCCCCGAATGACCCCTTACTCGGGGTTAACGACCCCCTGGGTAACACCCCAAGTCACCCACAACTGTTTTGGCTCTCTACGTGGCACTTCTTCCTCTTGCCTAATTTCGTGTTATTCCGATATTTTGTCAGGCATAACAATAAAATTTGACAATCAACTCAAATCTTAATAGATTTGTGATATTCTCGTAAGTCTTAAAAGAATGTTTTGTAAGAGTAATTTGCTATTAAAGACAAATACCTCTCTTGTCGAATAAGAAAATATACTAAAAAAAATACTTAATCCTAATATTGTGATATCTTTAGTTCACTTTCCTCATTTGGCTTTGGCCAGCTAAAGAGGTTATGCTAAGCCATTAAACTTTCAAATGGGTTTTTTAAGGCTCAAATAGATAAATCTTTCATAAGTTCACTACTTAATGTATCTAACTCGGAGTTAGATTCTTAAAATTTGACAATAAGTCCAGATTTCAATAAATTTGTGATATTTTCGTAACTTTTAGAATAATATTATGTAAGAGTAATATTAATTCTCTTATTTTATCTAAAATAACAATTCTAAGCTATTGCTAAATTAGAAGACGTAATCCGTAATCCTTATCACAGCATTATTTCCACGAAGGCCTCTATTTTTAAGTAAATAAAAATAGTAACAAGAAAAAAATGTAATACTAATATTGCGATATCTATAGTTTCTTTTTCTCTTATTTTTCTTCTAACTTAAATAATAAAATAACTATATAGAGTAAGGAGTTGATCAATTGATATGGCATCTTTCTACTAACGATATTGACGGTCGACTTTAAGCATTATCAAACACATTAATATATGATTATTATTAAAAATGTCATAAATATATATATATCTAAATAACATTTTAGAAAATAAAAAAGCTTTGTTCATTTAGAGAAGTACATTAATCATTCAGCTGTCAGATCTCGAAGAGTGGACAAAGTATGAAGCTTGGGTGTAAAGATATGAGATATTATTTTATTGAATTATTTATGAGTGGTGGAGGGGATTTGGGTGAAAATTGCACAAACTAATCATTTTAGAAATTGTAAATTCCTTTTTAACTTTTTTTATGTGAAAAAACGTTTTTAACCTATCCAAACAAATTATTTGCCTCTTATAACCACTTTCTCAATTCTGACCCCACCACCTAATTTTTAAATCCAACACTTTATATAAATATTCAAAATGAAAATAAAAACACAAAAGTCCCAAAATAACCCTGTCCGTTTGAAACCCC
The DNA here is from genome assembly GCF_014633365.1 of Diospyros lotus. Classification (NCBI taxonomy): domain Eukaryota; kingdom Viridiplantae; phylum Streptophyta; class Magnoliopsida; order Ericales; family Ebenaceae; genus Diospyros; species Diospyros lotus. The sequence continues at coordinate 37,997,025 of NC_068349.1, read as the reverse complement.
AAACATTGAAATTACAAAAATATCTCCCTACTGGAACCCACCCCCAAAACCCAATTGAAACCTACACCAAACCCGATCGTGTCTCCTCCAAACCTGAGCGCAGACAGCAAACGCCACCGCCAACGCCGAGTGCTGCCACCGCCAACGCCGACCGCTGCCACCGCCAACGCCGATCGCCACCACTGCCAAAGCCATTGTCAATCGACTGCAACCACAAAGGTAAGTCTCAATCAGTTTCCATTTCAAAATTTATTTCTCTTGTACTTGGATTTGGATTTGTGGGTTGGGTTGGGTGGCGGCGATGGGGAAGGCCGCTGATTGCGATTCGAAGCCCCATCGTTGGATGGGGGCTTCATCGATGGGGCTTTGTCGGCTAGGTCGGAGTCGATGGAAGCCCCATCGTTCACCACCGTCTCGCCAGAGGAGCTTCGTCTATATACGAAGCCCGATTACAGGCTTCGTCGGCTTCGTCAAGATAAAGGCCGTAATCGGGCTAAGTTTCAATACGAAGCCTGATTACGGGCTTCGATTCGAAACAAAGCCCGTTTACGGGCCTAGTCTTCAACAAAGCCCGAAGCCGAATCTGAAAATTAAAAAAAAAAAAAGAAAAATTGTAAATTTAGTCTTTTTATTTATTCTTTATTTTTCTTATAATAAGAGTTAATTAATATTAATTGTATTTCCATTTATGTCCTATTCTACTTCAAATGTAAACAAAATTTTAATTTATTTTATTTTTATTTCAATTTGCTTGAAGAACAACAAGATATTGAGTGCTTCAATAATAATTTTATTATTATTTCAAATAGAATATTGAGTTTGTCTATACAATATTGGGATTTTGCCCCGATAGGGCTTGGGATTTTGGCCAGATAGGTCTTCTTCCGCCTGAAGACCTATCAGGCCTAAGGGTCAAATTAGGCCCGATAGGGCTGTGGCTGAAGCCCTATCGGTTCTAATCTGAAGCCCAATAGTGATTAAAAAAAATTATTTTTGTATGGCCCGAAAGAAATAAAAAAAATGATATTAATAGTAAAAAATACAAGTTTATAATATAAATACAAGTTTCAATATGCAGAAAAATATGAAAAAATAATTTAAAATACAAATACAAGATTGAATAGAGAAAATAGTCATACAAGTACAAATACAAAAGAAAAGGAAAAAGGTGTCATACAAAAACAGGAAAATAATGGAGAACAAAATCTAAATCGAAGTTTTCATTTGTTTGTCGTTTCATACAAATACAGAATTAAGGACAAAAAAAATATAATTTCTAATTTGAGTTTCTTTTCCTAATTCCAAAAAAGGATCTCCACAAATAATTAAACGACATCAATGATTGGTTTACGTATGTTTTGGTTGGGCAATTAATTAAACAATTTCAAATTAACTTTTTTCACTATGAAGCTAAAGCTAAAACTACCTATCCAAGATCTAAAAACCTTTAAGTGAGCTTCATTGCTTGTGATCTTTTGAAAATAGAAGAAAAGAAGGGTCTTGCTTATCCATTCACATTCTTATATCTCTATGTACAATCAAGAGAAGTGTCTAATTTTCTTGTATCACTTGAAACCTTCTCTTGTATTTTTTTTGTATCACTTTATTATGAAATTGTAAAGGTTAACCTTGACCCTTTGAAAGGGAATTGGTTGTGGCTAAGCCTGTGGTAAGAAGCTATTTGTTATAAAGGTTTGTAGCTTTGAGCCTATGCAAAAAACTATTCAAAAGTAAGTTTGGATTAACTAAATTCTAGGTTGAGAGAGAGATAAGGTAGCAGAGTAAACAGGTTGCTGAACCACTCTAATCTCCTGGAGTGTGTTGCAATCTTTCATTTTTTTGCCTACTTTCAGTTTTAAATTGGTTGATCTCTCCAAAAGAGTGAAAGCTTAATTCATCCACTTTACTAATTGTGTCTTACAATCAAGTTCATGATCTCTGGCACATGAAGGTAAGGCTAAAAAAAGGGAGCTTAGGGAGTCCATGGTGGATTTCAATGAGTTTTTATCACATCTTCTCAATTAGTTTAGTAAATTTGTTTTCTTATATTAGTTTTAGTGTTTTTCAAATTTGACTGTTGTTTATCTTAATTAATTAATTATTATTCCAAGCCCGATAGCGGGGCTACGAAAATCGATTTTGCTTCTCCTTACTAATCCAATTGTTGTGGATGTATTTATTTATTGTTTTTGCTACAAATGGATGACCAACAAAGGTAATTTACATATGTTCATGCTAATCGAGTACCAAGAACACGGGTCACTGCTCACCTTGGGATAAAAAACCTCGGGGTAGTTCGTGAGGCTCTCATCCAATATGGGTTGTTCAATAGATTTGTGCAAGGTCCATTAGGACATTTCATGGAGATCCCTCTATCCCTCCATTTGAGTGCACCATAGTTGATATATCAAATTTTGGTTAAGAAGGTGACATTTCCGGGTGCTCGCCACAATGAAATGTGGTTTGAGATTGGTGGCAAGCCATACAGGTACGGGAAGCAGGAGTTCATCCTTATTAGTGGACTCTGATTTGGGCTGATTGATAAGACAATCCTTGAAACAAGGCCCGTTGAGTCGAATAGTTTACGTGCTCGACTATTTCCAATACAACAACAGTTGGTGACTAGAGACAACATCATATTACTACTTAGTAGCAGACATGAGCTAGTTTCAGAGGATGTCCTGAAATTGGTTTACATTGTTCTGGTTTATATGATATTGTTCGGGCACGATGAGCGCGCATTTGTGGACGATTTCATGTGGACTTTGGCTGAGGATTTACAAGCATTTGAGGCTTTTCCTTGGGGGACATACGTCTATAGTCAGAGTCTACATTATCTCCGTCTAGCCACGAGCGAGGAGAAGCTGACTGGTGAGATTGGGAAAAAAGTCAACCTTTATGGTTTTGTGTTGGCGTTTCAGGTACAATTAATATATGTTACTCTCCCTATTGTATTACATATATGTATGATGATGATTATTGTCTATACTAACTAAACGTTTGTTTTTGTTTTGTTTGTTTTTTGTTATAAACTTTTTTTTGCTCTTTATAGTGGTGGTTGATTGAAACATTCCCATGGGTTGAGAATAAATGGGCCATTAGACTATCCGACCCAGTAATCATTCCCAGGTGCAGAACATGGTTATCTAAGAAAAGGCCACAAATAAAGAATTATGATGAATGCCTTATGACTGTAAGTGTGTAATCAAATTGGAAAATTTTGTTTATTTGTTTTTTTATATAATATGTATGTAATTATAATTTTGTAAGTGCGAGGATCGAGTACGACGCTCAAGCCCACCGAAGCTGAGCGGGACACAGATTTTTGGAGGTCATTTAACCCTCAGCATTCAGTTGGTGTCAACGTCCACAAATTAGGGGGTGGAGGTGGCGAGGAGGATGAGGAGGAGGGTGGAGGTAGGGATGGTGGTGGAGGCAAGGAGGGTGGGGATGAGGAGGAGGGTGGAGGCAAGGATGGTGGGGATGAGGAGGAGGCGTGTAGGATACACGGGGATGAGAAGGTAGGGGAGAAGGAGTATGAGGAGGGAGAGGAGGCTGGGCAGGAGGCAGGACTCTCGCACAGTCCACACTACAGACAAGATGGTGGGGTATGATTATTATAAATAATAATATTTTTTATATCAATTATTGTGTAATTGTTTTTTATTTTTAATTTTTGCCTTTTGCAGATCACCGAGATACTGACTCGAACGTTGGAGCTGTTGTAGAGGATGGACGGGGAAATTTGTTAGATGAGCGCAAGGTTTGACAGGGAAATGGGTGAAATGAGGACATGTTTTGACAAGGACATTGGTCAAATTAGCTCACGACTGAGACGATTAGAGAGGGGACAAGCAGCCCTATTCATTCATCTACGTGTCCCGCTTATTGATGATTCCCCAAATCACAGTGATGATGGCGATCATCAGCATCATGGTTGTGATCAGATAGATCCTGATCATCACGATGAGGAGGACCAGGCATCTACATCTCGAGTAAGCTCCAAATTCACTTTTATACATATTACACACATCATTCTGAAAAATCAAATTGTAACTGTCTGTTTTTGTACAGTTGCAGGAGGAAGTGGATAAGGTTGGCAGGCGAACTATGCGAGACCGATTACCATCGCAGTTTCGTCGCCCACCTTTCACTGATCCCACCCGACAGAAGAGAAGAAAGAAGGATGCCATATTAGAGGGGCCAGACTTGGAGATAGTGCCTCCAGTACACGATTCAGTGCTGGCGGTACACAACTCAGTGTCGTTGAGTCTTGACTTAGTGCCGGATGTGGAGACAGGGATGCCGGTACTAGACTCAGTGCCAAATGTGGTGACAGGGTTACTGGCACTAGACTCAGTGCCAGATGTGGAGACAGGGCTGCCGGCACTAGACTTAGTGCAAGTTGTGGATACAGGGCTACCTGTACTCGACTCAGTGCCGCGTGTTCTCGACTCAGTGGCAGACTTGGAGACAGTGCCATCAGTGCCCGAGTAAGTGGGGGATGATGATCCTAACCCCCGTAAGGGTTACACTGAGTTCATAGGCTCAACGAAAGAAATTTGGTAAGTAACAAATACCAGTTTTTTGTCTATTTACTTTTACATTCTTACCCTTATAAATTAAAAAAATCTTTGTTATTGTAGTTTTCACACGGGTTACATTGTAAACCTATACCCGAGTGACTTCCGTTGCATAGAGGATGAGACCAAGTGGTTGGAGGGTTATCACATCGACAGTAATTTGTATTGCCTAAGAAATATTACATGTAAACAGTCTTGTCCGCTATATGACACAAACTACGCTGTCATGTCGACCACACTTTTTGTGAGTGCTGCACACATCTTAAATTACTCACTCATTTTTGTTGCATCTCAATTTAGTATGTGATCAATGTTTTTATTTTATTTTTTTGTAGTCGTGTGTAGAAAGATTATGAAATGACAAATACGGGGGCAACGGGAGGTGTTTCACGTCTTCTAAGGCGACTGTCCCGAAAGAATGGGCCGGTTTCGTTGACGAGGGCATTGACAATAATCTCCCTTGGTGGACGGTTGACTATATAAGTGCTATTCATTTATTATTGATATATTTATTTTCTAATGATTAACGTTTGAAAATGCAGGTGTTGCTCCCATATAATGTAGGGAATTATCATTGGATCCTCGTAAAGATTTGCTTGAAAGAAAGGAAACTTGTCATATACGACCCCCACGCAAAGAGTGAAGATATCAAGAGGATGAGGGTAGAATCTGTAAAACCACTGGCGTGCCTCTTACCCATTATCCTGAGGAGCAGTGCATATTACGAGCATGGAACCGCACCTGTGAATGCACATAGAAAATGGGATGTAGAGAGTATCGATCCTCAACAGGTGCCTCTACCTCAGCAACCAGATGGGTATGTTGTCAGAATTGAAAAAATATGGCTATAGATTCATTTTTCAATTAAATTGAAATATTGTTATGTTGTCATGCTATTTTGACAATGTCTAATACAGGGCTAGTTGCGGGTGCTACATTATCAAGTACATTGAGGACATTTTGAGGCATAACGAGGATCATTGGGAGACGCACCAGACGTTAGATGATGTCCGTACCCTCCGTAGACAAATTGGAATATTGTTGTATAGACATGGCAATAGAGTATAGTATATCATAGTATATCTTGTAAATGTATATGTTTTTTCCTTTGACAACCATTGTGGTGTTTTGTTGCGTATTATTCCATTGGTTCAAATGATGTATATAGACATAGCAAGTAGTGTAGTTCAGGTTCATATGGTGGTATGTGTTGTGGATAAATGGTAGTACCTTGTTGAACATAGAGACTGAATGCAGGTTCAATGGCCTGGAAACAGAGGATACTCTGCCGAAATTTTTATAATTTTTTTTTACTTTCTTGGTTCGGTGGGTGTAGGTACGGGGCCAAAATTATAAAATAATTGTTAATGAAATCACATTTCATGTCGTACCAATGTTCATGGTAAGTAATAAGTTATAACACTTACCCTATCTTGAACTCAATCATGAAGCACATCTCATAATAACCATTCAAACAATTTTCTTTGAATTCTATATTATTTCACGTTAAGAGTGTCACCAAAGACTGTCTAACGGCTAATAGAACACGGGGATTGATATGAAACCCAAAGAAAACAAAAAAAAAAAAAAATCGGGCTTAGTTGGCCGACTAAGCCCGGCCAACAAGGCCCGACCGAGCTTTGTTGGCCAACTAAGCCCGACTGGGCTAAGTTGGCCAACAAAACCCGGCCAATTAAGCCCGGCCTAATATTTTTTTGTTTACTTTTGCAATTTTTTTTTACTTTCTTGGTTCGGTGGGTGTAGGTACGGGGCCAAAATTACAAAATGATTGTTAATGAAATCACATTTCATGTCGTACCAATGTTCATGGTAAGTAATAAGTTATAACACTTGACCCTATCTTGAACTCAATCATGAAGCACATCTCATAATAGCCATTCAAACAATTTTCTTTGAATTCTATATTATTTCACGCTAAGAGTGTCACCAAAGATCGTCTGACGGCTAATGGAACACGGGGATTGGTATGAAACCCAAAGAAAAAAAAAAAACAAATCGGGCTTAGTTGGTCGACTAAGCCCGACCAGCAAGGCCCGACCGGGCTTTGTTGGCCAACTAAGCCCGACCGGGCTGAGTTAGCCAACAAAACCCGACCAATTAAGCCCGGCCTAATATTTATTTGTTTACTTTTGTAATTTTTTTTTACTTTCTTGGTTCGGTGGGTGTAGGTACGGGGCCAAAATTACAAAATGATTGTTAATGAAATCACATTTCATGTCGTACCAATGCTCATGGTAAGTAATAAGTTATAACACTTGACCCAATTTATGGTGCCATATGAGTGTAAGATAGGGTCTTTGAATTCTATATTATTTCACGCTAAGAGTGTCACCAAAGACCATCTGACAACTAATGGAACACGGGGATTGGTATGAAACCCAAAGAAAATAAAATAAAAAAAAATTGGGCTTAGTTGGTCGACTAAGCCCGGCCAACAAGGCCCAACCAGGCTTAGTTAGCCAACTAAGCCCGGCCGGGCTGAGTTGGCCAACAAAACCCGGCCAATTAAGCCCGGTCTAATATTTATTTGTTTACTTTTGCAATTTTTTTTGACTTTCTTGGTTCGGTGGGTGTAGGTACGGGGCCAAAATTACAAAATGATTGTTAATGAAATCACATTTCATGTCGTACCAATGTTCATGGTAAGTAATAAGTTATAATACTTGACCCTATCTTGAACTCAATCATGAAGCACATCTCATAATAGCCATTCAAACAATTTTCTTTGAATTCTATATTATTTCACGCTAAGAGTGTCACCAAAGATCGTCTGACGGCTAATGGAACACGGGGATTGGTATGAAACCCAAAGAAAAAAAAAATCGGGCTTAGTTAGCCAACTAAGCCCAACCCCTGTTGCAAGCTGCAGGGAGCCATGGCGCCTCGCGGCCGCTCGCGGTTGGGCCGCGCAGCCATCGTGCGAGCGGCAGCGAGGATTGCTCGCTGTCGCTCGCGAGAAGGCTGCGGTATGCATGCCGCGGCCATGGTGCGAGCGGCAACGAGCACGCTACCGCTCGCGAGAGGGCCACAGCATGCATGCCGCGGCCCAACCGCAAGCGAGCGGGCTGCGGCATCCATGTCGTGACCTGCCAAATATATGATGATTGGGGGATAGGGGCGGCTTATTAAAGCCAGCCCCTATCCCTTTTTTCTATGCTCTTTTCCCTATTTCCCCAAAACCCCTCTCCATCTAAGCCCAACCTCCCAAACCGCCCTCTTCCCCATTGCCAATGAATCATTGTTAGGATTTGTGTCCCAAATCCATACAACGTAGTTGCTTCTACGCTTGCATCTACGGATTGTTTAGGTATTCCTTGACTAATTTTTGTTCATGGGAGGAATATGAGATATTTGTTCATTTGTGGATATATAAAGATGTATAGATAGGGGTTGGGGCACGGTTTGGTGTGCTTTGGTAGTGGAGTTTGTGGCTTTTACTTTTGGGATATCTTGCACCTTTAACTTCTTATTTCATGTGTTTATCTCTAAGATGCATGTTAGGTGTTCGATGAAATGCCGCACCTACTATTTGCACTCATATGGCACCATAAATTGGGGTAGTTTGGTTTCTATTTCTAGAGGTTTGGCGGGCCTTATTTTTACTCTGTTTCGTTGTGATTTTGGTACCCATAGCTTATGTATACTCCTATTGGTTTCAAGTATACTTCAAAGCTTGAACATGCCACCCAAAACTCGTAATTTGCACACCACGAGCAAGGGCAAGGCCATAGCTGAGAGCTCCAGTGTTTCCAAAAGGGCACGTGTTGCCCCACCTCAATACTAAGTGTACCACACTGCCCATGCGGAGGAACGGGCCAGTATCATCGCCACCTGGACTCTGCACAAAGAAATGGAGGTTGACTTGTTGAATTTCGAACCCACCGGCGTCACCGAACTGATCCATTCCAAGAAGTTTTGTTCCACACCTCACAAGGTATATCCAGCCCTAGTGCACGAATTTTTGACAAATTTCAACCCAAACATTATCGGGGCCGATGACGACAAGGACGACGACCATGCATTCCATACTTATGTTCAGGGGATGTGGGTACCCTTCAGCCCGGCGGTGATACAACAATATTATCAAGTGGTCGAAGGGACAAACGTGCCAGACGTCGAGGACTGGAACCAAGTTGCCCGCTGCTGTTTCAATGAAGACATTACCCCACAATGGCCTCGCAGCAACATAGTGATGCATAATGAGCTGAACCTCAAGCTCAAAGTGCTTCACTACATTCTTGCTTACAACATTGCCCCTTCTTCTCATATGACAGAGATTCGTCATTCACGGATGCAGCTGCTTTACGCAATTGCCATGGGGCACGATTTGAATTTCGGTGAGCGCATTTTCTACCAAATTATGACATTGGCCCATACCAAAGGCAATAAGTGGCGGATATACTTCCCGTCTCTCATATCGGCGTTGTGCAAGAAGGCTCGAGTTCCACTATCATCATCTGAAGCTGATAAGATGAAGCCCATCATGATCGGCCTCTACACAATCCGTCAGTCCCAAACTCAAATTGCTCAGCACTGACATGCAGTACGCTTAGCGGATGAAGCCGAGGGCGATGAAGTTGAGGGAGATGAAGCTGAGGAGATGATCGAACCAGAGGTACAGCCTGCAGTTCAAGCACCGCCCCGACGACGACCAGGAGGGGTGAATTTTGGCCCTACTCTAGAAGCCATTCAGAACCAGCTACAACAAGATAGAGTGAACACATCTACACAGTTCCAACTCCTGCAAGCAGGACTAGACGAACTTCGAGCAGACATGCATTCCAACCATGAGACTATGATGACCATGTTTGCCCAACTCATGACGGCATGACACCCGCCACCACCCCCCTCAGCAGACAATTGAGCAATCTCCCTGCTCTCGCACTTTCCATGTGAATGATGAAACCTTGTTCGTTGTTGGTTTAATTCAACGTTTTTTGGTTTTTGCTGTATTTTTGTTGTTTTGGTTGATTGTTTATTATACCCTTATTCCGTTTTGATGCTTGGCCACCATTAAAGTGTGTTTTGTAATTTATATTGCTTTCGAGAGATTCAATATGAATTAGTAAATGGTAATGAACAACATAAGGTCCAATAATAAGTAGAGAAATCGTTATGTCATGTGAAATACTATGAGACGATCAAGAGTTTTGTGACCCCACTAAAAGTTTTGTTTTAGGCACACAATTTCATCATCTTTTATGGTTATCTTTCTCTATTCACGTTCTTTACATTTATTTAATAAAATTTTTATAAAAATTTTGGCAGAGTCTCCCTTCTTACTGGGGGCATTGAACCTGTATTTGAGACTAAGTCTCTCTGTCCAACAACATATTACCACACAACCTTTCAATTGAATTAGTTACAAGTTTAGGTAAAGGAAACTAAAATATTACAGTTGTTAAAATATGAATAAATCTCAATTTAAATAATAATGTAAAAAACAACATTTATTTCTGAAAACAGGAAATATAATTGAGTAATGCTATGTCAGAAGCCTTTTGGTCATCTTCCTTTTATCGTGGCAATGATTTTTTAGCATTGCTGAAACACGAAAGATCATATGGTCAGTAACAAATCCATTAACACTGTAAACACGAGTAAGAACTCACATTATTGCTGAAAAGATAAGTGATGACATTATACCATGCGTGAATGAATTCATGTCTATTGATTGTTTGCATCGTTTTCAATATTATCATCAACAGGATTGCACAACCGTACAGGCCATCGATGACGAGTGTGTCCAGTCTCTTTGCAAATGCCACATTTTCTGCTTGCCCTTGCAACGGCCCTGTCAGTGACACTAGATTCCTGAGTAGAGGCTATGCTCGACTCTCCGATGAATGAAGTCCATTCATTAGGGCAACTAAGACGGTTGTGTCCCTGTGCACCGCATTTTCCACATGATTTCCTTATACGAGTTTCCCTAACGGAAGGAATCCGACCCTCTCTCGGTCTACTCGGTTGTCTTCTTTGTGTGGGTAGGAGTACAATCACACCTCTAACTTGCGTCAGTATAACCCAAGCAGACTGATTAGGGAGAGGATTAATGGGAGGTGCATATGCGCACCTAATCCAGTTTGCGGTGTAATATTGATGGCAAAACGTACAGTAGTGCACGCGCATTAAACTGTCATGTATGACAAATAAAGACAGTCTTAATATATCATATTAAATAATAAACGTAATAAGAAAAAAACAAAGTCAAACCATGATACCTGCCAGCAGCAATTGCATGAAGACACGGCAATTGATCAAGGTCCCACTTACGACAACTGCATGTCCTTGCAACAATGTCAACAATCCCATCGCCTTCCTTAGCATGTTTCACCAAGTACTTGTTCCCGTGTATTATAGGAACTACACGACATCCTCGATCTACTGTTTTGTCATGGACAAAGTTGATATGTGCCACTGCAGCAGAGGTAACATCAGTTTCGAGTCTCGCAGCAACAGCACGCCTATCACTGAACCATTTCTGAAGCATATGTCTCAAAAATTCATGTGCACTTGTTATAGGCAATCGTCGTGCTTTCATCATGCATTTATTAAGAGACTCGGCAATGTTGGTGGTCATTATGGAATATCTTTTTCTTGGAGAATATACATGTGACCACTTTTCCAATTTTGCTTCCACCAATGTCAGATGCGTCTGAGGATGCATCGATTGGATTTCTACCAAGTATGTATCACACTCTACTGTGGTGTAGCTGTATGTTGCACGATAGAATGCATCCATCACATCTTTTCGTTGTCTACACCGTTTCTTCAAGTTTTGCTTAAGGTGGAAGAAACAAAACACATGTGGGATAGAAGGGAAGACACGGCTCATCGCGTTCGCAATGCTTTGATGACGATTGGATACGATGACCAAATCATCCCGCACGTCGATAGCCTCTCTCAATTTCGTTAAATACCAAATCCATGACTTGTCAGACTCACCATCTCCGAATCCAAAAACGATGGGATAAATCATCTCTTCCCCATCTTTGCAAGTGGCAACGAAAATCACCCCTTTGTGTTCACCTTTTAAATGGGTGGCATCAACGGCAACAACCAGTCTTATGTAAGACCGAAAATCCTGAAGGGAAGCTCCAAGCGTAAAAAATGAATATAAGAAATTATTATTTTCATCTGTCTCTATTGCAGTGATACTATCAGGATTTGTTTCTTTTAAAATGTGAAAATATGAGGGTAGCTGCTGAAATGACTCAGCCGCATTGCCATAAGTGAGTCTCTTTGCATGTTGTAACGATCTCCAAGCTTTAGTGTACATGATCTGCACACCATGCTGCTCCAACAACTCCCTCATTAGCATTCCAGGTGTATATTCTCCACTCGCCACTCTTTCTGAGAACAAACTTTCGATAACAATAGCCTTCACACTCTGAAAATGTGAATCATACACGTCCGGAGTACATGTGTGAACCGGCATAAACTTCACCACATGCCAAAACAAACAATCGGGTTTGCATCTTGCACGAAGCAAAAACTTACAGTTCACATCCTTGCAACTAGCCTCAAATCGAACCGTGCATGAACGTCTGATTCGATAGTCCATCTTCACATCAACACAATAGTGTCCAAAGGCCAAAATCAATTCTTGTTTACTTTTAAATAGTGCACCCTAATAAAAAAAGATCACCCCGGCAGGGAGTCGGCACTTCGGGTCGCGTTACCTCAATTGCATAGTTTTCTACACCAGGAACTATCCAGTTCCCTTGTAAAGGGTTGTCCTCAAATTGTGAACCTGAAAATCTTACTTCCGGGTACTCCACACTGGCTCCTTCTTCATCATGACCACCACTATCATCACCATTATCATTTGTTTCATTATCACCATCATCTGTGTGATTATCATCTGTGTGTGCAGCGTCATTTGACAAACCAATCATACCATGTATACCAAAATCATCATTCCACAATGGACTACGTGCGCATGTAAATGGAATGGAAACACCTGCATCCTGATTACCACAACTGTATGAAGGCAATTGGTTTTGTGGCTGACTATGTAGGTTAGAAACTCCAGCATTTTTGCAAATCATATCAACATAGATCACTTTATATCTGCTTTCATCGAACATAATAAACTTGACACCATGGTCATCCTTCATAAGGAACTCACTAGCTGGAAGACTGGTTGAGGGTTCCGTTACAAAATGCATGTTGATGTTATACCTTGTTTTATCAATTCCTGTCACTGTGTAAACAGTCTCAACCAATTCAATAAAAGTCACATTCTTGTAGGCCCCCATACACATCTTATTACCCTCTACGTACGTATTATCATTCCATTCTCCATTCCACATGATGACCAACGACGCTACATCCATTGCTGTAATATTCAAAGGAAGAAATTAGTCTCACCATTGGTGCCATGGGACACACACACGCATACGCAAGTCAGTCCTAACCATTGGTAAGCTTTATTTGTTTTTTGAAATGTGTATTTTATTTTCTTTTTCTTGAGAGACGAATTATAAAATTCAAATTCATTATTTTTGACTTATAAAACAACAATCTTATTATTAATATAATCTTCTAATTTTAACTAAATATGTAGTTTATGAAAAAAAAAAAAACTTCAAAATCACCCTCAGAATTTTTAAAGATTTTATGAAAAACTTTGGAGGAGGCATATGTTCAGTTTTAAATTTAATTTTTTAAAAAGTCATTTTTTTTTAAGTAACATAAGAACATCAAATTTATTGTGAAACCCGATCGGGCTTTGTGGGGCGGGTTTTGTGGGGGCGGGTTTCGTGTTTCCACGAAACCCGATCGAGTTTTGTTGGGCTATAAAACCCGATCGGGTTTTGTTGGGCCATAAAACCCGATCGAGTTTTGTGGGACCGTGCCGATCAGTTCCCTTTGCCCCACCAAATCCTATCAGAAAACAGATCGGGTTTTGTGGGGCTACGAAACTCGATCGGGTTTTCTAGCCCCACGAAACCCGATTACGATGTGCAGTTTTCAAATTTTTTTTTGTTTCATGCAAATCAGTCAGATCTGAAATGATATCTAAGCAATTATGTGTTCTACTCACAATCACAATCATTCTATACAGCTTAATAAGCAATGTGTTATAAAAATAAGAATAATGAAAAACAAAACAAATCAAAATCGATACCTTCAGATTGATTGAGAATGCTTGTTGGAGAGAAAAAAAAAACTTAGTGAATGCAGCTTCTTCAATGAGGTCCTAGTTCAACTGATAAACAAGTTTGTTATCAACCAACAAGCAAATATGAAGATTTGGCATGTTTCGGCAATGGAGAAAGTTAGAGCGTGAATGTTGGAAGAAAGGAAATGAAGAATGATAATGTGAGAGAGATAAGGGTATTTTCGTAAATTAGGTTAAGGGCAATAGAGGCTTTACATTTTTAAATCTCATTAAGAGTATTTGAGGTATCTTACATAAAAGTGGCTATAGAGTGCAATTAGTTTGTTTACTAGTATAAAAACATTTTTTTCCTATAAAAGAGTTAAAAATAATTTTATACATTTAATCTAAATTAATTATGAATTCCTCTCGGGGATTTGGTTGGAAAAGGCAAATTGGCGACGGGACGGACCCACGTGGTGGAGGAGGAGGCACGTGACCCACGTCCATTTAAAATACTAAAATAATTTATAATATTAATCCCCAAGCCCTACAAAACAATGTGAAACGAATATTCTTAAAGATCCGTTGTCAGTTGGCCCATACTTAATTCGGTTTGAAGTTGGAATTTTTCCATGAATTTATGTAAAAATTGAGCTTGCCCCTCACCCTACTTTGCCAGGAGTTGGCATGGGGACAATGACCTAACCCAACCTACTTAAACAACCCAAAGGTTTGGTCTTGTTTGAAATAAGAAAGAAAATAGATTTGAGGTTTGGTCTTGTTCGGAAGAAGAAGAAAATAAATTTGGTAAAAAAGTAGATAAGAGAGGGTTGAAAGACACTAAACTTAGGATAATTTTAAACTTAACTAAGTTGATAAAGATTCAATCCTTATTTTATGTGAGTTAACTGACTTTGAATGTGTCTACAAGAACACCATCAAATATTGTAGATGATTAAACTAAAGAAAAAGTGGATTATATCATAGTTGATGGCATCATGGGCTAGCCCACAGATCCACTGCATGAGTGAAATGCCTATGATGTCATGTAGAAAGACCGATCTAAAAGCTAGGCAAGTTGGGATTCATTACTTTTTGTGAGGTGGGGATTTATTTTTTTTCTCCATATCGATTTTTTTCTAGAAATCTATTCAACAATGACTTGAATTTAGAAAAGAATTGTTAAAAATATTCTCATTGTGGTCTCTACTTTTACTTCATCCTTTTTTAATTCACTTTCACTATACTTGAAATTTCATTTTGTGTTTTGATTCTTCACTAGAAAGAAATTAGGAATTAAGACTATTTATGTTATTATCTTGGGAGTACCATCCTTGCCCGGTCTCCCACCATTGGTGCTCTCAATTTTGATAGAGAAAATAAATCACAGATAAAAACTTTACTTCACTGTTGAAATCCTAGTGATCACCAATGGCCCAAATTCCAATTCCAACAAGGGTAAATGCCTCAATAGGGCCTAAGGCCCAAAGCTTATCAATCAACTCGGTCGAACACTTGCCAAACAAATCTGAATTACTTTTTTTTTTGTACATTCCTATTATTTGGATTAATTTTAAGTTAATTTAATTTAGTGAAGCTCATATAAGATTGGTGGGTTCTCTAGTTCTTGATACTTATAGCAATTTAAATTTAATTTAAGACTCAAATTTGGTGAGGGCTGAAGGGTTGAAAAACCAAGGCGGCCCAACCCCAAGCCCATGCTCATAACGTGCTTGCGCAATTATCTGAAAGATCAAATTCAACTATTTAGGTTGTCTTATCTTAGTCTTTGCTGACCAATTCATTTTGTCTATATAAAAACGTGATAATTATAAGAAAAATATTTATTATGTCTTTATTGTATTATTACTGCATTACTTTCGAGCATAGTGATTGACTTCAACGTCAAAACATCCAAGGTGCATTTGATTGCAATGGTGGAATTTGAGTGAAAAGAAAATGAAATTCAGGGAATTGAATTGCAGGGCAAATAAATTTTTGAAAATTTGAAATTTAAGCTGTTTGATTGGTATAATTTTTTACCTGAAAAATGATGTTATTTTTCATCTTTTAGTCTTTTGAATGGAAATATTTTTCAAAGAATTTGATCATTTTCCTAGAATTCAATGATGAAAATGTGTTGAAAAATATTAAATCTTGTACAAAAAAAATTAAAATAATAATATATTTTAAATTAATTAAATTATTTTCTCAAAGAAATAAAACTACAAAATTAAAATTACTTTTCTTGAACCAAACAATCAAGAAAGGCAAGAAAATTGCCAAACAGTCGAGATAAGTTGCTACATGCTTTCAATTGCCAATAAAGTTTCATCTCCTCCCTCCTAAGAAATTTGATTTCCATGATTTGAAGGAAAATCCACTCAAGTAACCATTAGTGGTGTCGATGTTCTGAATCGGTCAATGGAGATTTGTTAATCCGCACTTGTATGGTAGACTCAAGAGATGAACAATGAGGTATCCGATCTGGTTTGCCGAGCCAACCACTCGTCCCTACAAGGTACTTCGAAGCTCAAGTTAGTGAGCAAGTAAGCAAATATGTTGGGTGTTTTTAGGTTTTTTGTAAAGAGTGCGTACCCCGGCCCTTAAGAGAGCTGGTTGATATATATATCAGCAAAAAGCTTTCTTGCCTGCTCCGTACGTGTAGAGGTGATTAGGGGTGTGCATTCGGTTATAACCGAACCGAACCACCCCATTTTATCTAATTGAACCGAACCGCCCAATTGAATATAATCGAACCAAACTGAACCGACTTGATAAACAAACCGAAATAACCGAAACCGAATTAACCGATTTGAACTTTAAACTAACCGAACCGAAAATCGAACCAAAAAAATAGCCCAAAAACCAAACCGAATTAACCGATTTAGCCTTTAAACTAACCGAATCAAAAACTAAACCGAAAAACAGCCCAACCCAATACATCTTGATTCAATTCCTTGACATCCTGATATATTAATTTAATTTACCTCCGAGTCAATTCCAAATATATCTTGATTTCTAAGTTCCTAACCCCTATCATTAGAAACAGAAAACACTGAAAACCAACAAAACAGAAACACATGGGATGATTTTTGACTCATGACAATTACAATGGATTACTGAATTCCAACTACACTAAGAAACCAAATTCAAATTCCTTTATACGCTAAGGAAAACTTAATTGCTCAAAGTTAGACAAAAGTGTGGGGGCATCATCCTCAGCCTCATCATCATCTAATTAAAAGCTTTCTGTAACAAAATTGATTGCTAAATTCACCCATCACAGCCCCCTGAGATTGCAATCTCTTTGCGTTTTTTAATTTTGTGATCAATTCAACATTCAGTACATGGATATCCCAACATTGGATACATGGAAGAAAACCAATACATTCATGGAAGGTATCTATAGGTTAAACAAACAGCAAATCACAAAACACTGAAACAGAACCAAATCACAAAACACAAAATAGAAACAAGTAAACAACGACCAAAATCACAAAACAGAAACAAGTTAAACAACAAATTTGCAAAGCCAAGTCAAAGCATCGAAAGATTAAACAAACAGCAAGGGAAACCAACCAGATCGGACATGACAATCAAAACCACACGACGATTAAGTTGCCGAAATTGTATTACCTTCTCAAATCGATGATGGTCATACCCGCAAGATCGTTGACGATGAGGTGATGAGGGTGAAATGGCTTAGGGTTTGCTATCACGTTCGACGGGGTGGGGGGTGCCCGGGTGGGCTGGGTCTCAAACTATCAGGAGCAGGGCGACTGGGTGTTGGGTCAGGGAGAAGCCGTCGCCGACAGTGAATGCGTTTGGGTCTGACGGCGACGGCGAGATGAGGGTTACCCACCGATGATCTAGGGCTAGGGTTGATGCTTTCGACCACGAGTGGGGGGGCTGGGTCTCGGGCTATCAGGTGTTGAATGGGGGAGAAGTCGACAGTGAAGCGCCTGAAGGTTGACGACGAGTGGGGGGTGACTCGAGTGAGGCGATCGCGGTCTCTCGGTTAGGGTTATCGTTATTGGGTGTGCTACGTCTGCGCAAGAACGAAGAAAGAAGAAAGACAATGGACAGAAGTCGGAGTCAGGCAGTGCTGCGAGTCGGTCGGTTCAGTTTTGTGGGCATTCTTGCCCAAATAGCCGAACCGAACCGATTAACCGAAATATTTATAAAATATTAACCGAACCCGAATCGTTAACAATGGCTAACCGAACCGAACCAACCGAACCGGTCGGTTCGATTCGGTTTAATCGGTTAAACCGATTTTATGCTCACCCCTAGAGGTGATGGGATGGAATAACCGGCGGGGGTGTCCCTGCCGCGTCAAGGTGTCGACGAGACCCTCATTAATGAGGATGGGATATTCCATTAATGCGGATGGGATCTGTCATTAATGAGAATGGGATCGAGGGGGATGTTTGGAAATCCAAATGCGGCTATAATGATGTTGTTGCCAGAAGGCCAGGATGGGACTGGCATGAGCCGGTGAGATGGGCCGAGAGAATGGGCCCAAGGGGCCCAGTCAGGGCAGCCCTTGGCTTGCCGGTATGCTGCAACACGCGCCTCTTCTATGATGCAAGCTGACAAGCTAAGCCGACGAGCTAAGAAGGTCGCTGGGAACTTGCCCAGAGTGTAGCTAGGGGCCATTTGAATATGCCAAAGAGTTAGAGGTGCTACTGGGAGCTCGTTTGGCCCTGATATTTGACCCCGAGCTTCAGCACTATCCGAGCTCGCTTTAACGAGCTCAGTTCGATTTATTGGGCCTCGAACGTTTGGGCCGAATCATCATGTTAAGTCCGGCCTACACAGAGTAAAGCGAGAAATACCCGTAATAAGTGGAAAAATGAGTTCCTTGGAAAAAAAAAAATGACTGTCAAATAGTGCACAAGATGAAAATTGGGTGAAAAAATTATCTTTTTCTGAAAAAAAAAGTTGGCTATCAAACGCCGCCCTATTGAAAATCTATGTCTCGCCCTCATTTTTTTTCATAAGAAGAGACAATTCAAATAAGTTCAGCTCCAATGATCGCTTAGTCTTTCGATGGACTAGTGAGACTCCTTCTTTGGATATAATAAGCAATGTACGTACCCACAATACATAATATGATTAGATTACCAACTCCATCAAGATTACATAAATAAAAAAAAATTAGTATTTTATAATAAGAGTTTTGTCGTTAAGAGTTATATTTAATATATTTTATTTTTAGCAATACAATATTTTATTAATTAATAATAAATATATCATATTGTAAAATGTTTTATTAAAATATCGAGATATTAAAAATAAAATACATTAAATAAGCCTTTATAAACAATACAACAAGACAGTTGGCGCAGAGTGGGTGGGGTGGGACTAAAGGAAGAACTACAACGAAGGCAAAACACACCGGGAAGAAGAAATTAACCAGCCATGGCCCAAATAACACCTCACATAGCAGTCGTTCCGTCGCCGGGGCTGAGTCACCTCATCTATCTCGGCGAGTTCCCCCTGCGACTCGTCCGCCGCTTCCACTTCTCCGTCACCATCATCGTCCCTACTAACGGCCCGTCCTCCAAAGCCCAGGCTGCTTTCCTCGAGTCTCTCCCTTCCGCAATTTCCCACATTCTTCTCCCCGCTGTCAGCCTCGCGGACTTGCCACCCAGCATCGGGCTCGAGACCAGAATCTCCGTCACTATGGCTCGCTCGCTTCCATTTCTTTACGAAGCCCTCAAGTCTCTGGCCACCTCCACCAAGCTCGCCGCTCTTCTAGTCGACCTGTTCGGCGCGGACACGTTCGACATGGCCAGAGAACTTGGTGTTCCTCCATACATGTACTACTAATCCATGGCCATGTCTTTGTCGCCTTTCTTCGACTTGCCCACACTCGACAAAACCATTTCTTGCAAGTTTCGCGAGCTAACCGAACCGGTTCAAATCCCGGGCTGTACTCTGATCCACGGGAAAGACCTTTTCTACTCAACTTAGGACCGGAAGAGCGAAGCCTACAAATGGTGTCTTCAACAACCTGAGCGGTACGCTATGGCCAAGGGTATCATAATCAACACCTCCACGGCCTTGGAGCCTGGCTCGATCAAGGCCTGGCAACAGCAACCCGAAAAACCCAGGCTTTACCCGGTTGGACCCATCATCCAGATGGAACCCGATGACCAGAATTGTGGGCAGACCGAGTGCTTGAACTGGAACGATAATCAGCCAACTGGGTCCGTGTTGTTTGTTTCATTCGGGTCCGGTGGAAGACTCTCTCATGAACAGATCACTGAGTTGGCGCTAGGTCTAGAATTCAGCGAGCAGAGATTTCTGTGGGTGGCGGGGCCTGTGGATAATCTGGCCGGAGGTGGATACTTCACCGTCGAAACCCAGAGCCAACCGCTATCTTTCTTGCCGGAAGGGTTCGTCGAAAGAACCAAATGCCGGAGCCAAGTGATCCTCACTTGGGCACCGCAGATCCAAGTCCTCATACATGAATCTACCAGTGGGGTCTTGACTCACTGCGGCTGGAACTCTATTATCGAGAACATACTGCACGGCAATGGCATGTCGTTCGTGGCTTACCCGCTCTTCGCCGAGCAGAACATGAACGCGGCGCTGGTGACAGATGATATGAAAGTGGCGCTGCGGCCGGAGTCCGGGGAGGAGGACGGGGTGGTGGGGTGGGAGGAGATAGCGAGGGTTGTGAAAAGGGTGATGGTCGGTGAAGAACCCAAGGCCTTCCGGCGGAGAATGAGAGAGCTGAAGAGCTTGAGCGAAGATGGCGATTCTACCAAAGCACTGTGCGAGGTTGCCGACAACTGGGTTTAATAATTTAAGTTCTGAAATGTTATTTTATTTTAACATTTAACAGTTGTTATTACACTCTAGGTTGCACCTAATAAAAATGAAAAATATTTTTGACATGAAACAAAATTACAAAAATAAATATTTTTTTAAAAAAATAAATATAAATAAAATCTAAAACAAGAATAGAAAATGTTTCAAAACTGAAAAAATGACTCCTCTAAATCGTTCCGTACAACATAGATTATAGTTCATTTACAAGACTACAATCTAGTAGGGCATAAATAAGCTCAAAATGAAACATTTTTCTAGGTAAGCTACAACTTACAAATTGAATAATATTCTCTACTCACATTGTCACGTGCATTGCCCAACTATTGGGGATAAATTAAACATAAAATTATATTCTTAGTTCTCTAATTGTTTTATAGAAAGCTCATGCTGTCCTCAATACTTTGACTCAATCGCCATGTGTTATTTGTTTTGTTTGTTAGGGTGACACGTGAGCTATCGATCTTTCTCAATTTTGTTATTTGAGTTTTTTTTAATATAAATATCAAATTGAATTAAAATAATCAAAATATTCAAATTTAAAAACATAACTAAATTGAAATGTAGATTTAATTGAATAGAACTACTGATATTAACCGGTACTGTTCGATTATTTCAATTTAATCAAAGTATTACTCATCCCTAAATAAAATAATTCAAGCTAATGATATTTTGTTTTGAGGTTTAAAAATCCCAAGAGTAAAATAATCATTTTAGATATTTTTTTTATATATATTTGTCAATATTCACTTTACCTTCTATCGACGTCCAGAATTAGGCAACCGTGATTCGTAGGCCCATAATGAGAGAATAAGCCCAAACACAAGGAGGAAGAACAAAGTAGAAGCAAAGATAAACGGTACGCTAGAAAATTTTAGGTGATTCAGCCAGAACGATGCTTACTCTATGACTGTTCTCTGGGTATTCCGGCAAAATAACAATATGTCATTCTTTTTCTTCTTATTCTTTTCAATGGTGATTTTGACCCCCCTCACATAAAGTAAGTGGGTCCATTCCTTCGATTATTCAGTAGCAATATTGTTATGCGAGTTGAAAAATTAGGCCGACGAGCTGAACGATTAAGCTAGCGAGCTAGAAGTATCGCTAGGAGCTTGTTGGGTATATTGCTAAGAGCTTGCTGGAAGCCTTGCTGGGAGCTCGCTTGGTTCCGCAATCTGAGCTCAGGTTTCAACGATGTGTGACCTTGTTCTGATGAGCTCGGGCCTATTGGGCTTCAGGCGATTGGGCCGACCTGCTGGGTCAAGCTCAGCTCATAAGAAGTAATGCGGGAAATACCCATAACACAAGCCCCCCAGTTCGTAGTGCGATCTTTGGACTGGGAGCTAATACGTGGAAGCCATTATAGCTGTGAATCCACCTTTCAGATTTCTGCCTAATCGCTTCAATTCATGTCGTGCAACTGGTGGATGTGAGGTATGCCATAAGTCATTTTGATTTAACGGCTGAGATCATCCGAGCTGGGCGTATAAATAGTCGAGGGGTCTTACTTTTTTGTTTTCTTTTTACTTTGTAACACAAGCACATTTGTCAATAAAATTGAATA
Organism: Diospyros lotus; assembly: GCF_014633365.1. NCBI lineage: Eukaryota > Viridiplantae > Streptophyta > Magnoliopsida > Ericales > Ebenaceae > Diospyros > Diospyros lotus. The sequence continues at coordinate 37,974,905 of NC_068349.1, read as the reverse complement.
TTTTTTAACTCGTGTCTCTCGCTTTAATTCTACAACGAACTCAAGCCAATTAGACTCAAAGTTTAAATAAAACTTAATGGGATAATATTTGGACTAGTCTTCATAATATAACTTCAATCGATCTTCATGACTTGACTTTAACACGGGATCAAAGAAGTTCTTGTATATCAAGATAAGCTCAAAAATATAACTTGGAAGAAACCTTCAAACATATAAATTGAGAATGGATCTTCCGAACATAGGTTATGGTAAACCCAAAGAGTTCCTGACTCGCAAATTAGTAAGCTTGAAATAGTTCATCAACGATAGACGTAATAACTGATAATCGATACGTGTCCAATAAGGCACGATCAGCCATACTTAGGCAAATTTAGACAACCGTTAGATAATACGTCTTAACAAGGTCATATTGAAAACCTTGTCCAGATATACGTCTAAGTAGATCGTTTTGCGATCTCAGCTAATATACAATAAGTTTTTCTTCGTCTTTGGGCTTGGCGAGGAGCGGAGCTCGTCCCATATACTCCTTCAGCTGCTGAAAGATGGACTCATACTTTTTTGTCCACTAAAAATCTTGTGCCTTTTTCAGCAACTCGAAGAATGAGGCGCATTTATCAATTGCCTTAGAAATAAATCAGCTTAGGGCAACGACTTGGCCGTTAAGGCTTTGCATCTCTTTTTTCTATACGAGCGATCTCATATCAAGTAAAGCTCTTATTTTCTCCAGATTGGCCTCAATGTCTCGGTTATTTACCATAAATCCTAGAAATTTTTCGGAGGCCACCCCAAAGGCACACTTAAGCGGGTTAAGCTTCATCTGATAGCTTATGAGGACCTTAAACATTTCTTCCAGATCAGAAACATGGTGAGCTACCTGCTCTGACTTTACTAGCATGTCATCAACATAGACCTCCTTCGTCTTGCCGATTAAAGCCTCAAACATCATATTCACCAGCCTTTGATAGGTTACACCAGCATTCTTCAATCCGAAGGGCATTACTTTATAACAATAAAGCCTCTAGTCGGTAATAAACGAGGTGTACTCCTCGTCGCCGAGGTTCATGGGGATCTGATTATAACCCGAATAAGCATCCATAAAGCTGAGGAGCTGGTGACCAGCCGTTGCATCGATGAGCTGATCGATCCTGGGGAGAGGAAAGTTGTCCTTCAGGCAAGCCTTGTTCATGTTGGTGAAGTCGACACATGTCCTCCACTTCCCATTCTTTTTCTTAACCAAAACTGGGTTAACTACCCAGACCGAGTAGTGAGCCTCTCTAATAAACTCGTTTGCCAAAAGCTTGTCTATTTCTTCTTTAAGAGCAATGTAACGCTCAAGAGTCATCGATTTCCTTTTCTGGCACACTAGCTTATAGCTAGGGTCTACATTGAGCATGTGCGACATGACCTCTAGGGTTATCCCTACCAAAAAACAAAACTTTTGCATATATAAAAAATTTGTTTCTTTTCTACATTACTTAATAGTGTTCCTCTGTGTGCAGTCTAAATAAAACTTTTGCATACGAGCTCATGTATTTAAGACCACCAGGTATACCTATCTTCTATCCTTTTATTGCCGATTGAGGACAATGCGCAATTTAAGTTGGGGGTAAGGTGTACTTAAGAATTAATTTATTGGTATTTGAAATTGATCCATTGTGCAAATAATTTGGGTTGACTTGATAATATTGTCTTGTGTGGTATATATGATTTTATCAAGCCCCTAAAAAAAATTTAAAAAGAATTAAAAAATAAATTAAAAAAATAATAAAAATAAAAATATAAACAAAAAAAACAATAAAAATATATATAAAAAAAATAATTGAGAGAGACAGAATTGACGCTCGTGGTAGCCATTCTTCTCGGGCAGTGCAATCACACTGCCCTATAAAGAAAGAGGCACACTGCCAAATGTTGAAAAATGAGACGCTAAACGACACCAAGCCTGACGGTGCAATTATGGCATGCATCGAACCGAGTGTCGAATAGTGATGCCCATTGCTCTATAAGAGACTCCAAATCTGTATGAGGTAAGCCACCCTTCTTGAGCTCAATCTTCTCTCATTTGTGTTATTCTCCGATCAAGTACTCTCATCCCTTTTGTAAAGTTTCTAGCTCTTTACTTTCTTCTTATTAGAGTTTTCTTTAAAAAAAAAAAATGAATCTTTAGCTTTCAAAAATTCGCAAATACTATCCATCTCTCCCGCAGAATGATTTGAAAAAAATTTATGCTGCTAGATGTGAAAGACTTAGACTTTTAATGCGTAATAACATCCCTGAAGATATTCGTTGGCTGATCGAAGCAAAAGTTCGATTAGCTAGCGAAACTTCACCTAGTTTTAAGCACTTCCCAGGCTTAGGGAAGAGTAGTTTTGCGAAGAAACGAAGAGCTAAAAAAGTTAATGGTTATCACAAGTGTACTCGTTGGACCTATAACACTCGATGCAAATCTGTGGGGTTTACATCCGTCAATCGAGAAGATAAAATTAGTTTCATAAAGGATGGACTGAGTAAGGAGTCATTGGATGATATCTGATTGACTCTTGAGACGCATCCATGTGGAATAGTGCAAAGAAAACTTCTTGCTTTATGGACCCAGTTCATAAGTGACCGCCAACGCTATAATCTTGGGAATTTGACTAAAAACGACACTGATTGCCAATCTATAAGAAAATTGGATGGGAAGCTTATCCTCGCTTCATAGAAAGTGTTTAACTCGTTTCTGGACGTAAAACCAGAGGAAGATGTGAGCCACAATCACAACTACTTGTACATAGGCATGATTTTTGTTTGTATTTATTTCTTGTTGAATTGTTGTATAGCCACTTTTGATCGCCAAACCTTTTTCTAGGGCATACAAAGAAACAAACATGGAAGGCAAGTTATTTCGTCGAATCAAAACCATATGTGTACTTTGTGGCTCTCAACTTGGGAGTAATATTTGTTACTCACTTGCAGCAAGCGAACTAGGCCAAAAATTAGGAGAGAAAAAAATTAATTTGGTATATGGAGGGGGAAGTCGTAGACTGAATGGTTATGTTTCACAAGCTGCATATCTTAGAAAATCATATGTGGTAGGTGTAATGCCAATCCATTTGGCTGAACCACATATTTCTGGGATTACACGCGATGAACTTATAGAAACGACTTCTATGTCTGAGCGCATGGCTTGTAAGATTTATCAGTCAGACGCTTTCATTGCTTTACCAGGAGGTTTTGGAACACTTGAAAAAATCTTTTGTATAATCTCCTGGGCCAAGAGTAATCTCCATACCAAACCCATTGGACTTTTAAACGTTAATCATTTCTTCGATGAATTGCTCTCTTTTCTTGATCAGGCTGTGAATCAAAAGTTCATTTCTCTTTCAGCAAGAAAGATTCTCATTTCTGTATCCACCATTGATGAGCTGGTAGAGAAACTACATGCTTATGTTCCACAGCACGATCCTTATGAGACTCGGATAGATTGGTCTAAGGTAAGCAGAAACAAGCGCCAAAGGGGTCCGATTAATTTAGATTTATCCTTGTAAGACAAGTCTTTGATGAGATGGCTGAGTAAGGAGTACTTTTTGTACTCTTGAAATGCATCTCCTATGACTTGTATGAAATCTTTTTTTATCTTGTGTTCTTAAAAAAAAAAACTGTGGAATGTTGTTAAGCGAGTCTATGATAAGATGGCTGAGTAAGAGGTACTTTGTACTCTTGAGACGCATTTTGTTTATCTTATGACTTGCATGAAGTTTTTATTTTGGTGTGAAAATATAAAAATATATATATGGTATGCTCATTTGTTTGTTTGAGTTTTAGCAGTTCACAGTAAATCTATGGACTTATGGAGTTACAGATATTCCTAACAACCCTATTTTATTACTACAATTCAAGTTGGGGGGAGTAAGGTATATTTATGAATTATCTGGTCTATGTTTAACTGTGAATTTGCAATTGCATGCTTGTAGTTTTATGTGAAAAAAAAATGTGTGTGCTTTAAATAATGTTATCCCTAAAGCTTTGGAATTATATACTGATAGCCAGTTAAATTTGCAATATGAATCATGAATGCATTAATTTCTTATTTGAAAACGTATATGTATGGAATTAGAATAAATGATTTGCATGCATCAGGTGTTCAATAATTAGAAATTGGTTTATAGGTCATAAAGTCAAAGGCAATGGTAATTAGCTGATTAGCACACTGCATGATCCCTCAACAGAAGTAGAGACTATTACCCGAGTGAGTGTTTGAGCCTAATAATCGTTACTTTTGAGTGAAATAACACTTACTCTAAATATGCTTTATTGTTTATCTCATCTTTTCAATAGCTTCAAAACATCAATTTGCTTTGAATGTCTAGTATGATAGCGGATGAATTTGGCTAGTTTCAAAACTCTGAATTAGTTGACTGAGTAACATTGTTTTGTAGAAGTATGATAGGGGGATCAATTTCTTTCAATTTGGGCTTATTAACCTTTTTCTTTATTTACATTAACCTCCCTTGCTAGCCCATTTGAGATGTTCTTAGCACACTTTCTTTCCTTACCTTCGTCTAAACCTGTAACCATATGAAGTTTGTCCAACCTGGTGTGTTTCTAGGAATCAGTCTATATCGGTATTTTCATATAAAAAAATGAGAAGTTCTCTTAGTTATTCAACATAAGTGTTTCAAAACAAATGCTGAAGAAAACATTATATCCAGTTTGAGATTAGTGTAAAAAAAAAAATCCTAACACACCATTTGCACACTTTACCATTTTCTTTGACAACCCGTATTAACCTCATAGCCCATTACAACCCAGTTTGGTCCCTCTTGATGCTTTAAATCATGTGATCTCAGGATTCGAGTTCGGAGCAAGGAATTCTGTTTAAATTCAAAAGTTATTTATCTATGGCATTATTCTAGTCATGAAGCTATGTTAATTTCCCTGTTCTTTCATGAAAATATGTTATTTGTATTTGGGATGACACCGAGTTTGAACTTATTTTACATTTACTCTTATAACGGTGCACCCCCTTGTGTGTACACCTAAGGAATCGTTTTTATTGGAGGGAAAATCTACGGTAAGGTTTTAAGTCAAAACTTCGAGGGAGTAAATCTATGTATTGATCATCCTGGTTGCCATTCCTAAGATTGTATGACCTTTAACCATAAATCTAATTTTGAATGTTCGACTTATTTTAAATGTTCTACTCTACGTATTTTGGTTTCGAATTTGAAATTTTTATATTCATGCAAGTATTGCGATTAGACCATGGCTGGTGTACAATCCGATTGCTAAAGGACTAGCAATATTCAAGTTGAGGGGTTAATATTTCCTAAATCTTAATGAATTATATCCCCATTTTGACTTTATAATTATACTTAAAATAAATAATTATTCATATTACATATTATTACAGGATGAAGCAAGGAAGTTGACTTCTACAATTAATTAGGGGCATAAATTGAAGACGTTGGATTACTCATTAATGTTGCTCAAAATCATGGGCCAACTATGGAGTCTAGAGGATGTTTCAAGTGCACTTGGTCCAACTATCAAATAGAATCCAACATAAAAAAAAAAAGGCCCAAGATCAAGCAAAGGCCCAAGACCAACTAAAGGTCCAAGACCAATCAAAAGCCCAACAAAGCCCAATTTGTAGAAGACTTTTCTTTATTTTGTATTTTTTTATAAATGTTTTACCACCTAAAGTCTTTTGTATTCTTATGAGAAGTCCACTACCTAAAGTCTTTTGTATTTTTTGTCTTTTACCTAATTTTCTTCCATTAGTTAGGTGAATGTTTTGTTGAATAATTGTGTGGCTTGTAATGCATCTTGTGGGCTATAAATAGCTCACTTTGGTGCATTTGTGAGAAGGTGGTTATTATTTGAATCAAAGTTTAGTTTTGTTCTTAGAGTTTCCCTTAGAGAATTGCTCTTATTCTTTCTCTTGTTTTCTCTTGTAATCTTACTTCCTTTCTTTTTTCTTTTAAATTCTTATGTCATTTATTGTTACTTTATTATCCACCGCCTAAATGGCCGGTTAATTTCTGCCTTTAAATTTCTGTAATTTTAATTCTTGTCTTTCAATTATCCACCGCCTAAATGGCCGGTTAGTTTCTACTATTTCAATTCTTGTCATTTAAATTCTGTTATTTAAATTACACCATTTAAATTCTTGTTAATTAACTTTTAAATGGAAATGAGTAGCTAAACCTAATCTTGGGTTAAGGCAAGGACAGTGTCCAACGCCAATGATTCCCAAAGAAAGTTGCGCTTGAAATGAATATCATTAATTTAAATTTCAGTATGAGTGAGTTTTAATTATTGGGAAATCACTACGTTTGGATTGGAGTGTAAGCCTAACTTAGAGCTTTCATGTCACGCATGAGAGTTACTAGAACTGGAAACGCTATTATACCCAAACCCGGATGATTAATTTAGTTGTTTTGTATATTAATTGTAATTAGATTTATGGTAGTTACTTAAATTAGAATCCCGCATATCATGTATGGGGATTGCTTAAACTAGAACTATCATCATCTCTAATTGCATTTAGTAACAAACCCTCATATCTGAAATTAAATTAATGTTACTAACCTTGTTTGCTAAAATTTGGGAATTAATGGGTTGGTGCTGAAATTGTCTTAACTCAAGTGCTATCCAATTTAATATCCTCACATTAAGCATTTATTTTAACTTCTACCTTCCTTTATTTTCTAATATTTGTTATTAAAAAAAAAATTCATAAAACAAAATCTTGTTATCAAATCATCTAAATGCGTGTGCGTGTGTGTGACATTCTTTTGCTTTTGCCATAAATAAATCTTTCAGTGGACGACCTGGACTCATCCAGAAAATATAAATTTAAATTTGGACTACAACTGCACTCATACACTGACGAGTATAAACCTTTCACCTAAATAAAAAAATATATATATATAATTTTTATTGTGTTTTGTTTTGTGTTTTAATTACAGGGTGAGAGTGCAGCCAAGATCCATCGTGTCACGGCTGGTTTTAATGGCGGAAGTGACCGCTGATTTAGCCGAGATTTTCGAAGGCCAAATCTCATGATTTAGGGTTATATGATCGGTTTGCAAGCTAGATTTCGGGCTTAAGGGATAAGATCAATCGAGATTCGGTGGAAATTCGGGTCGGGAACGAGTATAAAAAAGGGTTGACGGCCGAAGGTTTTGAAGCACAATCAGGCAAAATTTCTCTCGCTTTAGGTTGAATCGAGCAAAGAAGATAGAGGGCTTTTGTTTCTTGTATTGTGGGGATCATTTCTGGATAGTTTCGAGGGGTTTCGTGTGCGTTTGATGGGGTTTTAGCGAGTTGTCTTGAAAATCGAGTGTGGCCGGACCAAGACCTGCAACCGCCTTTTAAGGCTTTTTTCGATGACTATTTTCACCATTGCCTTTGAGGTCGCCTCATCAAGATCTTCAAGGCCCTGCCATCATTTTGGTCATCAGAGACCATCGCTGGAAAAGAAGGCCAGTCGCGCATGTGCACATGCAGACTCTAGCCGCACCCACGCGCCAGCGCGTGAGGGCGCGTGAAGCCCACGTTTTCCTTGAAATTAATTTTATAATTTTTGTAAAATTATTTCAGGGTGGTTTATGAAAAAATATTTAGAAAAATTGGGTGTTTAGTATTTATTATGATTTTTCGAGAGGAAGAAATATTTGAAAAATATGAAAAAATAGGGAAAATTGAGGAAATTATGGGAAAAATATAAATATTGATTTGTAAGGTCTTAATGGTAAATAGGAGATGATTGGGTTGTTGGAATGAAGGATTGCACGCTTTTCATGACACGACACATTTTTCGAGGTGAAAATCAGTCTTTTTTGAATAAGGTGATTGGTTTGATTCTATCTTTACCTTATCTTGATTGTGTGTTGGAGTGTTTGTAGTGGGTTCTGCCGAGCGATTTTACTCTCCTGAGCTTAGAATACACGTGATTGAACCAGTTCCGGTGAGCGGTTATACCCTTCAGAACTTGGGTTGTTTTACAAAGGCGTTTCACTTATGTACTTGTGGCATCATTTTCATATTGAACATATGGTATATTGTATCAACTGTTTTAAACTTATAAAATAGTCAGTGCATGGCGTGTGATTTTCATATCATCGGGGTATTAATTTTCGTGTCGTTGTTATGTCCTTGGGGGACGGGATGGGTCTTCTTGAGAATGGAACAAGGTTAATCCAGGTGAACGAGTGACACGATAGGGTACTCAAGGGATTAAATATGTCACGACAAGGTCAACCCCAACGGTGTGTGGAATGTATTTTCCACAGGAGGTTGAGTATGTCAGGAAGATTTCTCAAGTTAGACGTGTTGCATGTTGTCGTTTGTCTGTATATGCCATGCTCGTATATCTTTCATGCATTATGTAAACTGTGTCATGCCATCACTTAGATATTTTATCATTTAACCTGGGTTATGCCCCTGGAACATTCAACTTTCCAGCCAAGGACTGCTGCGAGGGCGAGGACGTGGTCAGTTGAGGGCCAATGGTGTTTAGTTTGATAGTCATTATATCTTTTTGGAGGCTTTAGTATGTAATTCGGGTTATGTATGAACAGTTGTAAGATAATGATGTTATCATTTGGTAGTTTGTAATATGTAGTTCGGTGTAGAAACACCTTGTATGAAACTCGTGGTAAGCCACGGTATTTTAATATTAATGTATCCGCTGTGTTATACTATGTCTCGTTTAGTTTAAGATTATTGATTTTGTTAGTTAAACGGGCAAGACTGGGTTCTCGGGATTTTTATCTGCATGTGAAGATTGTTCTTGGAATCACCGCGCGTGATGAACTTGGAAAAAAAAAAGATTCCCAAAAATTCCCATATAATGACATGCCTGGCGAGGCGGGGTGTTACAAGTCCACTATGAGGAACTCTATCAATGTTGTGGCCTGGCGATCTACATCTCTGATTGTAAAAAGGAGACTAATCCACCCAACGGGGACCATCGCATCTCCCGTGAAACCATAGAGGGCTTCTAGGCATGAGCTCAACTGCTCTGGTCCCAGTCCTATTTGATCAAAGCAAGTTTTGTACATTACATTCATCGAGTTGCCTGTATCCACCATTATTCTTCGCACTTCTGCGTTGTCGATCCAGGCACGAATAACAAGGGTGTCATTGTGTGGCAAATGGACATCCCTAGCCTCTTCCTCCAAGAAAGTGATCTCCTCTGTCATCCTCCTAACTCGTTTCGTGGGTGCAGCTTGCTTGTTTGACCCTGTCAACAAGACATGGTTAGCCTCACCCACGTACTTTTCATGGGAGTTGTGGGAAGTCTCAGTAAGGTGAGGTCCTTCATGAATTTTGTTGATCGTTCGAACGGCCGATGAGTGCTCATCGTAAGGGGGAGACAGCTGCTGTGCTGGTTGCTGGGTCGACTGATTAGTAAGTCACACCACATAGTCCCTCAACCGACCTCTTCTAATCATATCCTTGATGGCATCCCCCAAAACCCAGCACTCGGAGGTGTTATGACTCACCTCGTTATGGTATATGCAGAATTTCTCCTTGTTTCTGAATTTGTTAGGAGTTCTTATAGGGTTGGGCTTCCCAAACTCCTCCCTGTTTCTCTCCATGGCGAATATCCTCTCTTAGGGATCAGACAAGGCACAGTAACTGTCGAAACAGCCTGATCGCTGAGGTCGCTCTTCTTTCTCTGCCTTGCGAGCTCACTTGGAGACTTGGTTATTCAAGCATTCTCCCCGCGCTTCCCTTCCATTGTCTCTGTTATTCCTTTTCTTATTCTGGTTGGAGCTCCTAGCCTCTTCTTTCTGTCCAACGGGCTTCTTCGAGCCAAAAGCCTCTTCCCATCAGATCTCCTTAGCAGCTCATTCATAAAATTTCCCCAAATCTTTAACGAGGATCCTATAGATGCTCTCACAGAGCTTTCCCTCCTTACGGAGGCCTGTTGAGATCGCAATCAGGACACTTTCATCGGAGGGATCTTCGATATTGCTCACCTTGCGCCTGAACCTGACAATGTAGTCATTCAATGATTCATTTGTCCTCTAGAACATTGTGGCAAGGTGACATGGCGGGGTGAGTTGCATTCTCAATGCCCTATATGATTAAGAAACCTCCATTGGCACTCCTCCCAACTGTTGATACTGCGAGGTGGTAGGCCCCTGAACTAGGCGCAGGGAATATCGCCCAAGGTCACTGGGAAGACGCGACATTTGACCAGCGAGCTAGTGGTCTGCATTATACAACGGCATACTCGGGACTTTGAACCTACAAAGGAGAGATTCGAGCTCAATTTTCCTAATGAATGGCGTCCTGTCCCCACGGCCATTATTCTAGCCGCGAACCACTTGTTGCGCCTCCAACTATCAAACTCTTTGACACAACTCCTCAACGGTTGAATCCGGGTCCCCAGATGGCTGGGCATGTTATCGTTTGTTTCTCTCCCGTTCTGGGTAATGATGATTTGGGGGTGGATAGTTGTCTTCGATATCCTCCTCACATGGTAGAGGTCTCTCTTCCCGCAGCTGGCGAATCCTCCGATGTGAAGGGATTTCTGACGTTTTTTGGAGAACCTATGCCTGAGCTTGGACCAGGACCCTAGCCGCGTCAGCAAGCTGCATAATTGTATTCTCTAACGCCTCTTAGCGTTGTTGCCAGGCCTGAATCATCTCCATCTCAGTGGTATGAGCAACAAGTTGGACCGGAACCCGTGGGGGCATGCCGACGGTGGAAAAAGGGCACCAGCTGCAGAAACAACGGGTCCTCCAACTAATGGAACATCCAGCAGTTGATCACAGTGATTTTATGGCAAATCGACCACGGCATCAGAGCTTTGTGTGTTCCTTCCTCTTGCCATGGCTAGCGGTCAAAGCGGGCCCCTTCCTCTAGTGCCAAAATGTCGATGTTCAGAATTAGCCGATCATAATTCGTAGGCCCGCAATGAGAGAATAAACCCAAACACAAGGAGGAAGAACAAAGTAGAAGCAAAGATAAATGGTACGCCGAGAAATTTTACGTGGTTCGAGCAGAACGATATCTACTCCACGACTATTTTTTGGGTATTCCAACAGAGTAACAGTATGTCATTCTTTTTCTTCTTCTTTTTTTTTTTTAGTGGTGTTTTTGATCTCTATTTGTAGTAAGGAGTGTTTACAATTACATAAAATCCAAGAGTGAAAAAATGATATCATGGGGACAAAATGTCCTTATCAATTCCATAAAATTGGGAGTGGGCTCCGTATTATTAGGGATCTGACTTGCCTCACATAAAGTAAGTGGGTCCCTTCCTCTGGTTTTTTAGTATCAATGTTGTTATGCGAGTTAAAAGATTAAGCCAGCGTACTGAACGATTAGGCCAGCGAGCTAGAAGTATCGTTAGGAGCTCGTTGGGTATATCACTAAGAGCTTTCTAGAAGTCTTGCTGGGAGCTCGTTTGGTTCCGCGATTTGAATTCGAGTTTCAACGACGTGTAAACTTGTTCTAATGAGCTCGAACCCATTGGCCTTCAGGCGATTGGGCCGACCTGCTGGATCAAATCCAACCCATAAAAAATAATACAAGAAATACCCATAACACCTTCTAACTAACTACTAATTTAATCGTCAAAAATTATATCACGCGACTAACAAATGAGTGCGATTTTGTTCACCCCCTTTAACGGGGTGAACATCAACTGTGACTATGAGGGTGAAAAAAGCAATAGCCCGTTAAAGAGGGTGAACAAAATTGCACTCTAACAAATGATGTCCTATTAACAAACGGTGACAAAAGGTTCACCAGCCTTGCAAACGATGACAAAAGGTTCACCAGCCTTGCAAGAATTTAGACATTCGACATGTTTAATAATTTATTATTCCAAAAGATGAAGAGATGACAAATATATGATTCAGAAATATTCTCAAAGATCTCAGACACACTCTCATTGCATTCCTTCCGATCAATAATAGAAGTGGGGGCATTAGAAAGAAGATTATTAGAAATTGAGTAACTCTTATAATTAATTAATCATAACACAACTTTATACAAGATTATTAATAATAAAAATCAATGATATATAGACATTTTTACTGGTTTTACTAAAAACAAGTGAATCTGTTGGCTGCAGCTTAGTGATAACAGCAATTATTAATTAGAGACAGACAAATTAATTACGAACAGTAAACAAAAGAAGAAAACAATCACAATGCACGCGTGCATGCATGCATGGCTAGCGATCACTTCATCTTTTGGAAGCCAGTTTTAATTAATTAATTAATTAATTAAAATTAATCAATTGCTGTCTTCTAGCACTGGTTCATCCACTTGTCGGCGATCTCGCACAGTGCTGTGGCAGAATCACCATCTTCACTCAAGCTCTTCAGAGCCGAGCTCTTCAGCTTCTTCATTCTCACCCGGAAGACCTTGGCTTCTTCCCCGACCATCAGATCCTTCACAACCCTCGCAATCTCGTCACGCCGCACCACCCCGTCCTTGCCGGCCGCCGGCCTCAGAGCGACTTTCAGACGACCATCCACCAGCGCGGCGTTCATGTTTTGCTCGGTGAAGAGCGGCCAAGCGAGGAACGGCACGCCGTTGCCGTGCAGTATGTTCTCCAGAATAGAGTTCCAGCCGCAGTGGGTCAAGAACCCGCCTGTTGATTCGTGTCTTAGAACTTGGATTTGCGGCGCCCAACTGGTGATCACTAGGCTCCGGCCTTTGGTTCCTTCGACGAATCCTTCCGGCAAGAAAGACAACGCTCGGTTCCGGGTGTCAACGGCGAAATACCCACCTTCGGCGGTATTATCCGGCGGTTTTGCCACCCAAGGAAACCTCTGCTCACTGAGTTCAAGACCGAGTGCTAACTCAGTGATCTGTTCATGAGAGTCTTCCGCCGGACCCGAATGAAACAAACAGCACTGACCCAATCGGCTGATCATCGAGCCAGTCCAAGCACTCGTTCGGGCCTGTGGGCGGGTCGACTTCCATGGGGATGATGGGTCCAACCGGATAAAGCCTTGGCTTTCCGGGTTGCTGCAAGGCCTTGATCGGGCCAGGCTCCAAGGCCGTGGAGGTGTTGATTATGATACCCTCGGCCATGGCGTACCGCTCGGCGTGGTGAAGATACCATTTGTAGGCTTCGCTCTTCCGATCCTGAATCGAGTAGAAAAGGTCTTTTCCATGGATCGGAATGCAACCCGGGATTCGAACCGGGTCTGTCAGCTCGCCATACTCGCAAGAAACAGTTGAGTCGAGTGTATGCAAGTGAAACATAAGAGACAAAGACATGGCAGTGGACAAGAAGTAGATGTAGGGAGGAACGTTGAATTCTCTGGCCATGTCGAACGTGTCGGCGCCAAAGACGTCGACCACCAGAGCGGCGAGCTGGGTGGTGGCTACCAGCGCCTTCAGCGCATCGTAAAGGAAAGGGAGCGAGCGAGCCATGGTGACGGAGATTCTGGTCTCGAGCTCGTCGGTGGGCGGCAAGAGTCCGCCAAGCTAACAGCGGGTAGAAGAAGGTGAGAAATGGAGGAAGGGAGAGCGTCGAGGAAAGCGGACTCGGCTCTGGAGGAGGGGCCGTTGGTTGGAACGATGATGGTGACGGAGAAGTTGAAGCGGCAGACAAGTCGCCGGGAGAACTCGCCGAGAGAGATTAAGTGACTGAGCCCCGGCGATGGAACGACAGCTATGTGAGGCGCTGCTCGGCCCATGATCTCTTGGCTGCTTTGCTTTCTGTAGCGAAGAGGGAATTAAGTTGGGATGGGATGGGATTGGGATTGGGATGCGGTGTGCTGTAGAGGGCTTGCCTGCATTTATAATGGAGGCATTTGGCGGCTACTGGGAAAGCAAAAACAGAGACACTTGGGGGCCGGGTTTCTTCTTGACAGCTTTTGTCAAAAATTAACGACACTAAATAATATTGTTTCATGCTTATTTTATATTTAGTGAGTAAATGAGAAAATATTACATAAATATATTTAAATATATTATATTTAAATTTATTTAGTAAGAGAACAAATTCATCGCTAAATGAGAATAAATTTAAATTAAAATTTAAATCTTTTAACCATATAATTCTTCTATCACTAAAATTAAAAAAATTAAAATTATAAATTTTAGCGGCTGAATTATTCTATTACTAAAATATTAAATTCATAAAATATTTTAAATTAAATTTAAAATTTTATTTGACAAATAAATTTTTCATATTTAAATGTAGACTATTCTGTCGTTAAGTTACAAAATTTTCATCCTTTTAAGTGGGAAGTTTTTATTTTATCTTATCGTTCAAATTATCTAATATAACATGTCATGTCAATAATTAACAATAAATATATTATAATAAGAGATGTAAGATTGAACCTAAATTAAAAATTGAGTCTAGATCGAAACAACATTCACATAAATTTATGATGAAAAATTAAAAATAAGGAATAAGTTAGATTTTTTTTTGGGTGATTTACCCTTTTACTTTTATCATATTTTTATCTTAATAGAGTTATATCATAATGTATTTAAACTAAATTAAAGATATAGATTTTTGTCTTTGATCTTTTTACGTTTTTTTTTAATTTTTTATTATTTCAATTATACTTATGTATTTGTATTTATAAGTTAATTTAATATATTTTATTATAATTTTTTTGTGATAATTTTAATTTTTGAATGATATAAATTGAAAAAAAATATATAATTTTATTCATTTAAATAAAATCATATAAAAAGACACGTGTGAATTAAGAAAGATGCAGTGGCTGTGGGGATGGCTTTTGGGTTTAGCCGCGGCCACGTGGTGTGAATTAAGAAAGATTACAGAAGCTAAATTGATGGATTCACGTGATTGCTACTCCCCCAGGGTTTTCGTCGTCTTGTCTGCTTCACGTGGAAACCGGATTTTTTTAAGAGTGTTCTTTAAACACTCTATTACAATGTTTATATATATTGATGTGTCGTATTTTATAAAAAAAATTATTTAAATCTTTCCCTCAACTTTTGAATCAAATATATTGATGTGTCATATATATTTGAATCAAATAAATCTAATTTCTTGTATGCTCTTATGTGTGATTTACACACGTAACCAACTTCAAAATAATGTTTATTAAAATAAATAAAATAAAATTATATTAAAATAATATTAAAATATTTTTCATACCAGTATATAGAATTGTCAATATAAGATTGTAAAGTATTTAAAATTTTTATCAAACTATTTATTAAATTTTTTGAAATATATTAAAAGATACAAATGTTATTTTTTTTTTATGTGTAAGGATCAAAATATACTTATCTTGAATGAGAGAGATAAGTATATCTGAAAAAATTAAAAAAAAAAAAAAGTCACATGACTTTCTTTTTCAAGTGTCTCCAAATAAATTTAACAAATGAATTGGAAAGGACAAAAGTTTGAAATGCTTTCCATATATTATCTTTTTTAGTATATATCTTACTTAACAAATACTACCTAAAAAAAATAAAATGAAAGAAAAGAAAAGTCTTAACGTCTATCATCTTCCACCCAATACAAAATTCTAACTTTTATTACTTTTCATTAAAAATCAAAGATCACATAATCGATGGACATACTACTGAGATCAGGTTCAAGTGCTTTCACTGCATCACAATCACATCGGAATAGCAATTAGCCTGATTTCAACTACGTGGGACGTGTTAGGTATTGTCATTGTGATATGTAGGCACCAAGATGGGTATCTTGGAGTATCAGTAATCTAGACAGAAGATTCTGTTGTTTTATTTTTGTATACTTAGTTTTGAAGATGAAAAATAATATTTTATTTAATCCCTAAATTATGAATCAAGATTGTGGTTTTTAACATAAATCAATTTCAATATCAAGTATTACTTTGTGAGAATGAAAATCAAATGAATTTCAAGTATCGAAATTTCAAAGTCATATTTTTCTAAGTCTGGAAGGTTAGCACCTTATAAGGATATATATGAAAATGTTTTCTTTTTAGAAAACTAACTCCCAGTATTTCAATAGCTAACATTCATTAGTGATAAAATGATTTTTAGAAAATTTTTCAAGAAATAGAAAGTGTATATCTTGGAGGTGGTAAAATCACAAAATTTTAAGCTACTTTCTTATTCTTATAGATTTTGATTTTTTAGATATTTTTATTGAATCCAATGGGGATACTTTCTTATTTATATTTATATATTAAAGTAAATAAAAGATAAAATATAAATTAAACAAAATGAGGACATTTACTTAAACTAAAGAAATGTAAATATGTTATGATGTTTTGTATCAATCAAGTGTGCTTCTACATGTTATCAGTTAAGTTTTCATTTTTTTCAAAATGGATAATCGACTGTGTGGTTTAGTGCTGTCGACTATACTTGTATAATCTGTCAACTATATATGGCTTCTGTCGACTATTTTTCATGCTGTCGAATATCATGTAAGGATAGTTGACTATGGTTTTTATTCTGTCAATTATATTTGTATATGATTTTCAAAATCTTCTTCATATTTTTGTATCTGTCGACTATGTGAATGTGTTTGTCGACTATGAGTAATTTGTGTTAGAAGATAGTTGACTATACTTTCTTGTCTGTCGACTATGCCTAGTTTTATTTGAAGATATAGTCGACTAACCCATTATCTTCTGTCGACTATCTCTTTTCGCAGAAAGCTTCCAACGGCTAATTTTTCAAATTTCAACGATCATAAACGGCTAGTTTCGAGCAAAACTTTTGGGAAGTCTATAAATACAACTCAAGGATGATCAAGAGTAAACGAATGGACGTGAATGAATGAATTAAGCTTACATTTGTACTCGTCTCTATTTACATCGACTGTGCTTTAATTTTTCTCTCCAAAAAGGTTTCGATTATCATTTGTAATATCTTATTCAAGCCTTGTACTTTATTTTTGAGAGATCATTGTAACTAAGAGATTTATCTCTTAGATCTTTTCTTTATTACACTTCTTGTATTTCCTAACTTGTGTAACTAGAGGGCCTATTTGGTTTAAGTAGGAGGTTGTATTTTCTAGCTTGTGTAGCTAGAGGGCCTACTTGTGTAAGTAGAAGATTTTAGTGAATTGGTTTAAAATCCTTAGTAGGAGCTAAGGTAGTGGATTAGGCTTGGTTTAAGCCGAACCACTATAAATTCTTTGTGTCATTTATCATTCTTGCTTTTACATTCATTGAGCTTTATATTTGTCATTTCATATGTTTAATGTTTTAAATCACTAAAATCTCAATTGGGTCAAAAAGATTTCAAGTCCTATTGAGTTTTTAAAAATAACCAATCCACTCCTCCTCTTGATGTATGCCATAGCACCTCTCGGTCTAATAGATTCTACTCTTGTAAGGTATTTGTTTGTAAAAATATTATTATTATTTTTTATTTAATAAGATAGTTTAATAAAAAGTTTATGTAAATAAAATTACTTGATTTTATTTTTGATTTTTTTTCTTTTCAACTAATTGATTGTTGATTTTTTGAGTGACATAATTTTGAGTTTACAGTGAGGTGTGTGGAAGTGATAAATGAGTTAAGGTTTGACATAAGAACTCTGAAAAATGCAAATGAAGAAAATTAAGGAATGAGATTCAGGATGAGAGATGGAGGCGACCCTAGAAAATATTTAAAGATTTTGAAGTTGAAGAGAAAAATAAAGGATGGAAGAGATCAATGTCGCAAATATATGCAGAGAGTTTATGTATTAATTTTTTATTTATTGTGTTCATGGATTATATTTTGGTTTTGCTTAAAATAGGGTAGAATCTATGGTAGTTTTTCAAATCGGTTGAATAATTCCATCAATAATTTTATAGCTCAAGGCAAACTTTTGGCATCTTTAGAAAAATGATCGACTTCTTTAAAAATTTAGTCGATAGATTTTGCAATCTATCAATAATTTCATGAAAACGATTGATTGTTTTATCAAATAGGTTGACAATTTTGAGAAACTTTCAACATGTTACAGTGACGAATGATATTTTTTGAATTTACATAAAAATTATAAATAGTGAAAATTCCTTATCAATAATTCTCAAGAACTGTTGACTCTTTTGTTCTAAAGTTAAAATTGGTTGACTCTTTTGACAAAAAGGTAAATCGTTTTTGTTCAATTCATCAACCCAATTTCTAAAACACAAGACAGTTGATAAATTGTCTAATATAATCGATAGTTTTGCTTTATATTTTAAATGAGTGTGTATGATTTTAAAAAAAATATTGATACACTCCTCTAAACTTGGTTTGATTTAAAAATAAATATTATTTTATTTTTAATAATATAATACTCCTTCATTAAATGTAATATAAAAATAAGAATATCACATTTTATATGATATAAAAATAGTAGAAATTGCATAAACTAACCAACCACCAAATAGAAAATTTGTTTCTAACCCCTTTTTTGAAAAAAAAATCATTTTTATAATTCCCAAACAAATTAATTGCATGCTATACCCACTTTACCACTTATACCCCACTATTTAATCTGTCAGATTCACTCTTTATTTAAAAATTTAAATTAAAAATGAAAATATTAAAAGATCAAAATAGCCTTCACAAATTGAAAACACTAAACCCAAATTCCAACAAACCTCAACCCACCAAACCCGGTGTTTTGTTGCCCACTAAACTTGATTTTATATTTTAGTCTTTTTTTTTTTTTTTTGTCCATTGATTTTTTTCAAGTTATGTGATAGTTCCAAAAAGAGATTATTGTTTAAAAATTATATTTTTAATTTTGGATAAATTTAATATATTAATATTACATCAAAAGACATCATTTTAGTGCTAATTGAATTCATTAATTTATAGAAAAAATAAAAAAAATTGAGAAAAAAGAAACCAAACTTGGTGACTGAGTTTTGTTATCCACTAAACTCGATTTCAAGTTACACGATAAAAGCTACACTTTTATTTTTAGAAAAATTTATTATTATTATCATTACGTCAAAAGACACCATTTTAGTGCTAATGCAACCCATTAATTTATAGAAAAATTAAAGAAATAAAAAAATTTAAAACCAAATTTAGTGGTTAACAAAACCCCGAGTTTTGTTGCCCATTAAACCCGATTTTAAATTTTAGATTTTTTTTTTTGTCTATTCATTTTTTTTCAAGTTACGCGATAGTCCCAAAAAGATATTATTGTTTAAATATTTACACTTTTATTTTTAGATAAATTTATTATTATTATCATTACATCATGTTGGTGTTGTTAGTAATTAGAACACTTGATTATACATTGGTTGTGTTGATTTTGGCCACACACACCAAGTCAAAGATATTATTGTTTGTTGTGATTTATACATTCAATGAACTTGAGAATAGTAAAAAGATATCATTTTAATGTTAATAAAACCCATTAATTTATAGAAATAAATAAATAAAATCGAGTTTAGTGGGCAACAAAACCCAATCACTGGGTTTGGTGGGCAACCAAAACTAGTCACTAGGTTATGTTGCCCACTAAACCCGATTTTATTTATTTTTTTATCTATTGATTTTTTTCGAGTTACACAATTGTTTCAAAAAGAAATTATTGTTTAAAAATTATACTTTTATTTTTTGATAAATTTATTATTATTATTATCATTATATTATCTTGGTGTTGTTAGTAGTTAGAACATTTGATCATGCATTGGTTATTTTGATATGACCACACACACCAAATTAAAAATATTATTGTTTATTGTGATTTATACATTCAATTAACCTGAGAATTGTAAAAATACATCATTTTAGTGCTAATGAAACCCGCTAATTTATAGAAAAAATAAAATAAATAAAATCTACTTTAGTGGACAACAAAACTTGGTCACCGAGTTTGGTGGGCAACCAAACTTGGTCATTAGGTTTTGTTAGCCACTAAATCCGATTTTAAATTTTTTTAATTTTTTTTATCCATTAGTTTTTTTCAAGTTACGCGATAATACCAAAAGAAGATTATTATTTAAAAATTACACTTTTATTTTTAGATAAATTTATTATTATTATCGTTACATCATCTTGGTGTTGTTAGTAGTTAGAACACTTTATTATGCATTAGTTGTGTTGATATAGGTCACACACACCAAGTCAAAGATATTATTGTTTGTTGTGATTTACACATTCAATTAACCTGAGAATAGAAAAAATACATCATTTTAGTATTAATAGAACCTACTAATTTATAGAAAAAGAAGTAAAATCGGGTTTAGTGGGCAACCAAACCCAGTCACTGGGTTTGGTTGCCCACTAAACCCGATAACAATGTGCAGTTTCAGAAAAACAAAAAAATCACACAAATTAATACAGATTTATATTGATATCTACCAAAATATATTTTGCTCACAACTACAATCATTCTACACAGCCTTAATAAACAATGTGAATACAAAAATTATTTTGAAAATTAAAATAAATAGAAATCAAATCGATAACTTGAGATTGAGTGAAATTATTTGTTTGAGTGAAAGAAACTTGTTGAATGGAACTTCAATGAGGTCGCTGCGATTGATGAAAAAAGTTGAATGACCCAATAAGCAAAAAGATTGAATGTATGAAGAATAATTGAGTTTGGATAGTTTGACAACGAAGAAAAAGAAAGTAATGTGAATTTGGAAGATGAGAGAGAGAAAGAACATATTATATAAAAGAGACAAGGGTATTTTGATAAATGAGACTAAGGGCAATGTGAGCTTTCTATTTTAAAATCTCATTAAGGGTTGTCGACGTTCAGAATTGGTCGACTAGGATCTGTCGGCCCGTACTGATAGATTAGTCACAAACACAAAGGGAAGAAAGCAATGGCACTATCAATAAACAATGCGCGTGTGAGTTTTTTACGTGGTTTAGTCAGAATGATACTTAGTCCACGACTGTCCTCTGATAATTATGGCAGAGTAACAATATGTATTTTTTTGTGTCTGTACAGTAGCTTTTGACCCCTTATTTATAATATCCTTGACAATTCACACAAAATTCAAAGCGGTGGGGCCACATCATGAAGGACAATGTGTTCTTATTGTCTCCATAAAACTGGGAGTAAAAGCTCCGCATCATTTGGGGATTAGTTTACCACTGATAAGGACAGATAGACATCATCTCCGGTTATTCTGTTTCGTGGTCTTCTTTGCGAGCTGACTGGATCAGCTAGCGAGCTAGAGGCATCGCTAAGAACTCGCTTGTTATCGCGATCTAAGCTTGTACTTTTGCATTGTGCGGCATCGCTAGGAGCTCGCTTGTTATCGCGATCTAAGCTCGTATTTTTGCATTGTGCGACCTCGCTGAGATACTCTTCGACATTAGGCCCATTGGGCTTCAAGTGGCTAGAGTTCAGTCATTAGACTATTCTCATCCCAAAGCAATCTGTACAATAGCCCAAGACGGTTCGGAAAATGCCCGTAACAAGGATATTTTTGATATCTTATATAAAAGTGACTATATAGTATAATTACTTTGTTTGAATAGCTAAAAAAAAAAAATCTATATGAAAGAGATAAAAATAATTTTGTACATTTGAACAAGCTAATTATGAATTCCACCCAATAAAAATATCACATTCCATAACGCGAAAGCAACTGTTTTGCTAAAATATCAGAATTAGCACTTTTGATAATAAAAAAATTAACGTCAAAGTCAAGTGGTCTCAACTATATTGCAAAATGTTGAGATCTCAGCAGCCGATGTCTCTTGATTTTGATATATTTGGCGTGCAAATGAAATAAATTGGGACGGCTAAGTTCATTAATAATGACACATTCATTTAATAATATTTATATATATATATATATTTTATTCACTTAAAATATTTGAATTTCACCCAATTAATTCTTAGAGGCGGTAATTCTTTTCCTTGATATATCTTTAGATAAATTTAAATACGGTTACAATCTATACACACTCAGAGTTGGATATTCAACACAGTTCATATTCGAGATTTATCTTCTAATCTTACTATTAAATATTATTTTTTAATAATAATTTTATTTTTTAAATCATCAATTTAAATTTTATTATTTTATGCAAAACTTTTAAATACTTTATTTTTGCGTTATGTCAGTGCGGACGATATTTATATATTATTAGTCCTTTAAGAGTTTCGTGGAATCCACTACTTATCTACAAGATTTTGCCGCCAAGAAGGTGACAACTGACAACAATTGTTTTTATTATTTCGGCGGTCCTAGGGACTCTTCTAGATCCTTTCTTTATTTAGTATTAATTATGTAATTAATTTAAACCTAAGTTACTTCATGAATGACACTTTATTCTTAATTACACAAAATTACTTAAAACCAAAATGTAGTATTTTAAATACTTTATTTTTAAAATTTGTTAAGACTATTAGTTCAAGTTAGTTTGTTAGTTGGCCTAAAGTTACGAAAATATTCAAAGTTTGTTATAATTTCAATTTTATTAAACTTTTTGTTAATTTTACATAATTATACTCCAATCGTTTTTAATCTCGTTACATTATTGGGTTAATTACATCAATAATCACTTAACTTTTCATTTTATTACTGTTTAGTCACTGAATTTTGAAATATTATTTACTAATTACTAATATTTTAAAACTGTTACTATTCAGTTACTGAACTTTAAAACGTTACTTATTAGTCATTAATATTTTAAAATCGTTTTTCACTCCTCACTTGTTAGTCACATGAGTTTAAGTTTATGAGTGACAGATAAGAAACAGTTTTGAAATATTAATGACTAATAGATAATAT
This sequence comes from Diospyros lotus, assembly GCF_014633365.1. Taxonomy (NCBI): domain Eukaryota; kingdom Viridiplantae; phylum Streptophyta; class Magnoliopsida; order Ericales; family Ebenaceae; genus Diospyros; species Diospyros lotus. The sequence goes on along the minus strand of NC_068349.1, from coordinate 37,952,247 downwards.
TTTAAAGTTTTGTAACTGAGTAGTAATAGTTTTAAAATATTAGTGACTAACAAGTAATATTTCAAAATTCAGTGATCAAACGATAACAGAATATAGAGTTGAATGATTATTAGTGTAATCAACTCTTACAATATCCCTACAATAAGAATAGTCAATACACTCTCTCACGCGATCTCCAACCCGCTCCCAAATCCTATTCCAAATTTGGAGCGGTGAAATAATATTATCTTAAATTCAATATAATATTATTCACTTACCTCAAATTTGTGATAATATATTTATTCTTATTTTTCCCTTCTATTTTAAGTATAACAAATTTTAATTTCTTTTGTATTATTTTTTATATATTTTTACATCTTTTTATTTATTTATTATTAGTATTAATAATATTTAAATAATTTTAATAAATTGTAATCAATTAATGAATAAATTAAAAATTATTAAATAAAAATTACAAACATGATAAAAATAATTGAAATTTTAGTTAATTGCATAATTTTTAAGTAATAATTTAAGTTGATATATTATAAGTAAATAATTATAAAAATAAAATAAATATTTATAATAACAAAAAATAAAATTCTATTCCTCTTATTAGGTAGGCATGTGTCACCTCTTAATCAAATTGTAATGAAAAAACGTTATCTAAAAACCTTAATTTCATTATACTAGAATTAATATATAAAATAAAATTCATTTTTTGTGCTGACGTGGGCAACGACTCAATGAGTCATGGCCAGTTGGAGTCAAGGACTAATAATTAAGAACTTATGTCTAGTCATTGTAACGCTATCAGCTGTAATTTGTGAATCACCCTTATGGGTTGTGAATCATCCTTACTTATGGGTTGTGAATCATGCTTACGGGGTATTTGGTACAAAAAAAAAATTAAATTCTTAAAATTTATAATTTTTGAGAATATTTTTAAAAAAATTTGATTATCAAAATTTATACAATTCTATATTTGGTTAGTTTTAAACATTCTCACGAATGTTGAGTATTCTTTTTTAAAAATCTTACATTTTTATGTTTGATTTAAATACAATATTCCTGAAATCCATGCTAATTTTTTAAAATTATCCTTATTTGATTTTTTTTTTTTTATTCTTTGACTCACTCAAATGGATGAAAAATAAATGGCTGACAGGTTGAGATGGAAAGACAAAAGAAAAATTACAGGGGAAATGCCCACATCGCAGTGCCGCAATAAAGGAAACGCAGATTATAATAGTGGTCGATTAGGGTAGAAGGAGAACATAAATGGGGGCAAACAGCAGAGATATATATGTGGGGGGAGTTATAAGGGTGGGTGTATTAGTTTTTTTATTTGTTAAAAAGTTTTCCTTGTCCATGGGATTCTAAGATTTCCAATCCTTTCATGGAAATCTTTTTATGGGAAAGTTAATTAAAAATAATTCCTAAGAATGCTATTTTTTCATGATTCTTTTTTTAAAAAATTATACCAAACATGAGAATATAGATTCTCAATTTAACATTCCCAGAAATGTAAACATTTCTTTCATACCAAACGCCCCTTTAGGGTAAATTACACTTTGACATCCTTAATTAGGTTTACCTAACTAGAATATGCCATCGAGGTTGAGATGAGATAAGATAAGTTATATTATAAATGTTGTTGTATGGTTATAATAATAAATTTATGTATGGAAAATCGTCAATGAATGATTCACTTGTGGCTTGTTCGCGTAATGGGTGACTCACTTAGGGATGGATGACTCTTTTAGGCGATGAATGACCTGTTTGGAAAGAATATCTATTAAGGGCACAGGTGAGAATTCCCGTGCAAACCTTCCGATGCTAAAATTAGACTCTCATAAAAGTGAAATGTTTAAAGACAAGTAGTAAGTACGAGTGTGAAAGTTTGCGTACTAAATGAGGGGAAGAGACCCCTTATTTATAGCTATGGGAGTGGTTGTCAGGTGTAGGGTGAGTCAATCTTCTCAGAAATAACATCGGAAAAGGTTTTGACCAAGTTTCACGGGGATAGTTTTGACCGATTCTTTTGGAGGTGTTGACGCATGGGTGCGAACACATGGGCTCACGAAAGAGCATGCTAAGGCGTGGTACCTTGAGAGGGGGTCACTCAAGGGTTTCTCACCCTCGATTGGCCCTTACTCAAAGGTGTCTTACCCCAGAGTGACCCCTACTCGAGGCAAGGCTTTGCATAGGAGTTGGCCCTGCACTGGGTTGCTACGTGGCGCACGGTCAGGTGTTGGAGGCCACGTTTTCTCCGCTCCTACAGAGTGGCACTAGGGGGTGTGTCCTTCTGCCACCCCCGAATGACCCCTACTCAGGGTTGACGGCCCCCAGGTGACCCCCCAAGTCACCCAAAGTTTTTTGGTCCACCACGTGGCGCTTCTTCCTCTTGACTATTTTCAAGTTATTCTGATATTTTGTCAGACATAATAATCAAATTTGACAATCAACCCAAATCTTATAGATTTGTGATATTCTCATAAGTCTTAAAAGAATGTTTTGTAAGTGTAATTTTAATCCTTTTAGATTATCTAGAATAACAATTCTAAGCTACTATTAAATTAGGAGACCTAATCCTTATCCTAGGGTTATCTCCACTTGGCTATTAAAGACGAATACCTCTCTTCTCGAATAAGAAAATATACTAAAAAAATACTTAATCCTAAATTGTGATATCTTTAGTTCACTCCCCTCTTATTTATCATATAACTCAAGTATTGGAAAGACTATTTCATAAAGTCTTGACTGCCAGGTCTAGAAGATTGGAAATACACTAAACTTAGGTTAATTTTAAACTTAACTAGGTTAATTTTAAACTTAAAAAATAGATAAGAAAGGGTTGAAAGACACTAAACTTAGGTTAATTTTAAACTTAACTAGGTTGATAAAAACTCAATCATTATTTTATGTGAGTTAATTGACTTTAATTAGACCAGACTGACTTAGAAAAAAACGTAACAAGAAAATCATCAGATATTATAGATGAACGAACTAAAGGAAACGTAAATTATATCATAGTTGATGGCATCAAGGGCTAGCCCATGACCCACTCCATGAGTGGAATGCCCATGATGTCATGTAGAAAGACCGGTCTAAAAGCTAGGCAAGTTGGGATTCAATACTTTTTGTGAGGTGGGGATTTATTTTTTTCCTCCATATCGATTTTTTTCGAGAATTCTATTCAACAATGACTTGAATTTAGAAAATAATTGTTAAAAATGCATTTATTGTGGTCTCTACTTTTACTTCATCCTTTTTTAATTCACTTTCACTATACTTAAAATTTCATTTTGTGTTTTGATTCTTCACTAGAAAGAAATTAGGAATTAAGACTACTTATGTTATTATCTTGGGAGTATCATCCTTGTCTGGTCTCTCACCGCTAATGTTCTTAATTTTGACAGAGAAGATAAATCGTGAATGAAAATTTTATCTTATTGTATAAATTTTAGTGGTCACTAATGACCCAAATTCCAATTTCAACAAGGGTAAATGCCTCAATAGGGCCTAAGGCCCAAAGCTTATCAATCAACTCGGTCGAACACTTGCCAAACAAATTTGAATTACTTTTTCTTTTAGTTCATTCCTATTATTTGGATTAATTTTAAGTTAATTTGATTTAGTGAAGCTCTTATATGATTGGTGGGTTCTCTAGTTCTTGATACTTATAGCAATTTAAATTTAATTTAAGACTCAAATTTGGTGAGGGCTGAAGGGTCGAAAAACCAAGGCGGCCCAACCCCAAGCCCATGCTCATAACGTGCTTGCCTAATTATCTGAAAGATCAAATTCAACTATTTAGGAAGTCTTATCTTAGTCTTTGCTGACCAATTCATTTTGTCTATATAAAAACGTGATAATTATAAGAAAAATATTTATTATATATTTTTTGTATTATTACTGCATTACTTTCGAGCATAGTAATTGACTTCGACATCAAAACATCTAGCATGCGTTTGATTGTAATGGTGGAATTTGAGTGGAAAGAAAATGAATTTTGGGGAATTGAATTGTAGGGAAAATAAATTCCTAGAAATTTGAAGTTTAAGTTATTTGATTGGTATAATTTTTTACCTGAAAAATGATATTATTTTCCATCTTTTAGTGTTTGAATGGTAATATTTTTTATAGAATTTGATCATTTTCTTGAAATTCAATGATGAAAATGTATTGAAAAATATTAAATCTTGTACAAAAAATAATTAAAATAATAATATATTTTAAATTAATTAAATTATTTTGTCAAAGAAATAAAACTACAAAATCAAAATTAAATAATAATGTCTCGCCCTCATTTTTTCATAAAAAGAGACAATTCAGATAAGTTCAGCTCCAATGATCACTTAGTCTCTCGATAATAATAAGCAATGTAAGTACCCACAATACATAATATGATTAGATTACCAGCTCCATCAAGATCACATAAAAAAATTTAGTATTTTATAATAAGAGTTTTGTCGTTAAGAGTTATATTTAATATATTTTATTTTTAGCATTACAATATTTTGTTAATTAATAATAAATATATCATATTGTAAAATGTTTTATTAAAATATTGAGATATTAAGAATAAAATACATTAAATAAGCCTTTATAAACAATACAACAAGATAGTTGGAGCAGAGTGGGTGGGGTGGGACTAAAGGAAGAACTACAACGAAGGCAAAACACACTGGGAAGAAGAAATTACCCAGCCATGGCCCAAACAGCACCTCACATAGCAGTCATTCCGTCGCCGGGGCTGAGTCACCTCATCTCTCTCCGTGAGTTCGCCCGGCGACTCGTCCGCCGCTTCCACTTCTCCATCACCATCATCGTCCCCACCAACGGCCCGTCCTCCAAAGCCCAGGCTGCTTTTCTCGAGTCTCTCCCTTCCGCCATTTCCCACCTTCTTCTCCCCGCTGTCAGCCTCGCGGACTTGCCGCCCAGCGCCGGGCTCGAGACCAGAATCTCCGTCACCATGGCTCGCTCGCTTCCGTTTCTTTACGAAGCCCTCAAGTCTCTGGCCGCCTCCACCAAGCTCGCCGCTCTTCTGGTCGACCTATTCGGCGCGGACACGTTCGACATGGCCAGAGAACTTGGTGTTCCTCCCTACATGTACTACTTATCCACGGCCATGTCTTTGTCGCTTTTCTTCGACTTGCCCACACTCGACAAAACCGTTTCTTGCGAGTTTCGCGAGCTGACCGAACCGGTTCAAATCCCGGGCTGTATTCCGATCCACGGGAAAGACCTTTTCTACTCAATTCAGGACCGGAAGAGCGAAGCCTACAAATGGTGTCTTCAACAACCTGAGCGGTACGCTATGGCCGAGGGTATCATAATCAACACCTCCACGGCCTTGGAGCCTGGCCCGATCAAGGCCTGGCAGCAGCAACCCGGCAAACCCAGGCTTTACCCGGTTGGACCCATCATCCAGATGGAACCCGACGACAAGAATTGTGGGCAGACCGAGTGCTTGAACTGGCTCGATAATCAGCCAACTGGGTCCGTGCTGTTTGTTTCATTCGGGTCCGGTGGAAGACTCTCTCATGAACAGATCACTGAGTTGGCGCTAGGTCTAGAATTCAGCGAGCAGAGATTTCTGTGGGTGGCGAGGCCTCCGGATAATCTGGCCGGAGGTGGATACTTCACCGTCGAAACCCAGAGCCAACCGCTATCTTTCTTGCCGGAAGGGTTCGTCGAAAGAACCAAATGCCGGAGCCTAGTGATCCCCACTTGGGCGCCGCAGATCCAAGTCCTCAGACACGAATCTACCGGTGGGTTCTTGACTCACTGCGGCTGGAACTCTATTATCGAGAACATACTGCACGGCAACGGCCTGCCGTTCGTGGCTTGGCCGCTCTTCGCCGAGCAGAACATGAACGCGGCGCTGGTGACGGATGATCTGAAAGTGGCGCTGCGGCCGGAGTCCGGCGAGGCGGACGGGGTGGTGGGGCGGGAGGAGATAGCGAGGGTCGTGAAAAGGGTGATGGTCGGTGAAGAAGCCAAGGCCTTCCGGCGGAGAATGAGGGAGCTGAAGAGCTCGGCTCTGAAGAGCTTGAGCGAAGATGGCGATTCTACCAAAGCACTGTGCGAGGTTGCCGACAACTGGTTTTAATAATGGAAAATTTAAGTTTTGAAATGTTATTTTATTTTAATATTTAACAGTTGTTATTACACTCAAAGATATAAAAATAAAAAATATTTCTGATACGAAATGAGAATATAAAAAAATGAATATTTTAAAAAATAAATAAATATAAATAAGATTTAAAATGAAAATAGAAAATATTTTAAGAACAAAAAAATAACTCATTTAAACCTGCAACATAGATTTACAGTTCATTTCATCTACGAGACTACAATCTAGTAGAGCATAAATAAACTCAAAATGAAACATTTTTCTAGGTAAGCTACAACTTACAAATTGAATAATATTCTCTAGTCACATTGTCACGTGCATTGCCCAACTATTGGGGATAAATTAAACATAAAATTATATTCTTAGTTCTCCAATTGTTTTTATAGAAACCTCATGGTGTCTTCTAATACTTTGACTCCATCGCCATATGTTATTTGTTTTGTTTGTTATGGTGACACGTGGTCTATCGATCTTTTTTTATTTTGTCATTTGAGTTTTTTTTAATATAAAAATTAAATTAAATTAAATTAATCAAAATACTCAAATTTAAAAACATATCTAGATTGAAATGTAGATTGAATCAAATAGAATTGCTATGTGAACTAGTTCTGTTCGATTATTTTAATTTAATCAAAATATTGATCTTCCCTAAGTAAAATAATTCAAGCTCATGATATTTTATTTTGAGGTTCAAAAATTTGGAGAGTAAAATAATCATCTAAGATAATTTTTTTTATATATTTGTCAATATTCACTTTACCTCCTAACTAACTACTAATTTAATCGTCAAAAATTATATCTTGCAACTAACAAATGATGTTTACTAATGAAAGACAAAAATTCCCGAGCCTTACAAGAATTTAGAGATTTGACATGTTTAATAATTTATTATTCCATCATCATCCTCAACGCAACATAGATGAAGAGATGTCAAAAATATGATTCAGAAATATTCTCAAAACTCATAAGATACAAGCTCGAAGATCTCATGCCATTCTAAGTGTGCATCGTTTTTGATCACCTTATAAAAACAAATTCTCTCCCAACTTAAAAATAGAAGTGGGGCATTAGAAAGACGATTATTAGAAATTGAGTAACTCTTATAATTAATTAATCATAACACAACTTTATACAAGATTATTAATAATAAAAATCAATGATATATATATATATATATACATTTTTACTGGTTTTACTAAAAACAAGTGAATCTGATGGCTGCAGCTTAGTGCTAACAGCAATTATTAATTAGAGACAGACAAATTAATTACGAACATTAAACAAAAGAAGAAAACAATCACAATGCACGAGTGCATGCATGCATGGCTGGCGATCACTTCCTCGTTTGGAAGCCAGTTTTAATTAATTAATTAATTAAAATTAATCAATTGCTGTCTTCTAGTACTGGTTCATCCACTTGTCGGCGATCTCGCACAATGCTGTGGCAGAATCACCATCTTCACTCAAGCTCTTCAGAGCCGAGCTCTTCAGCTTCTTCATTCTCACCCGGAAGGCCTTGGCTTCTTCCCCGACCATCAGATCCTTCACAACCCTCGCAATCTCGTCACGCCGCACCACCCCGTCCTTGCCCGCCACCGGCCTCAGAGCGACTTTCAGACCACCAGCCACCAGCGCGGCGTTCATGTTTTGCTCGGCGAAGAGAGGCCAAGCGAGGAACGGCACGCCGTTGCCGTGCAGTATGTTCTCCAGAATAGAGTTCCAGCCGCAGTGGGTTAAGAACCCGCCGGTTGATTCGTGTCTCAGAACTTGGATTTGCGGCGCCCAACTGGTGATCACTAGGCTCCGGCCTTTGGTTCTTTCGACGAATCCTTCTGGCAAGAAAGACAACGCTTGGTTCCGGGTGTCAACGGCGAAATACCCACCTTCGGCGGTATTATCCGGCGGTTTTGCCACCCAAAGAAACCTTTGCTCACTGAGTTCAAGACCGAGTGCTAACTCAGTGATCTGTTCATGAGAGAGTCTTCCGCCGGACCCGAATGAAACAAACAGCACGGACCCAGTCGGCTGATCATCGAGCCAGTCCAAGCACTCGTTCGGGCCTGTGGGCGGGTCGACTTCCATGTGGATGATGGGTCCAACCGGATAAAGCCTTGGCTTTCCGGGTTGCTGCAAGGCCTTGATCGGGCCAGGCTCCAAGGCCGTGGAGGTGTTGATTATGATACCCTCGGCCATGGCGTACCGCTCGGCGTGGTGAAGATACCATTTGTAGGCTTCGCTCTTCCGGTCCTGAATCGAGTAGAGAAGGTCTTTTCCATGGATCGGAATGCAACCCGGGATTCGAACCGGGTCTGTCAGCTCGCCATACTCGCAAGAAACAGTTGAGTCGAGTGTATGCAAGTGAAACAGAAGAGACAAAGACATGGCAGTGGACAAGAAGTAGATGTAGGGAGGAACGTTGAATTCTCTGGCCATGTCGAACGTGTCGGCGCCAAAGACGTCGACCACCAGAGCGGCGAGCTCGGTGGTGGCTACCAGCGCCTTCAACGCGTCGTAAAGGAACGGGAGCGAGCGAGCCATGGTGACGGAGATTCTGGTCTCGAGCTCGTCTGTGGGCGGCAAGTCCGCCAAGCTAACCGCGGGTAGATGAAGGTGAGAAATGGAGGAAGGGAGAGAGTCGAGGAAAGCGGCCTCTGCTCTGGAGGATGGGCCGTTGGTTGGAACGATTATGGTGACGGAGAAGTTGAAGCGGCAGACGAGTCGCCGGGAGAACTCGCCGAGAGAGATTAAGTGACTGAGCCCCGGCGATGGAACGACAGCTATGTGAGGCGCTTCTCGGCCCATGATCTCTTGGCTGCTTTGCTTTCTGTAGCGAAGAGGGAATTAAGTTGCGATGGGATTGGGATGCGCTGAAGGGGGCTTGCCCGCTTGCTGGCATTTATAATCGAGGCATTTGGCGGCTGCGTGGCAGCCATCATCGTACGCTTCGTAAACTAGTGGAACTGGAAGGATTAATTAAATAACATGCGCAAGTTGTTCCATCTTTTGCCTAATTTTTAACGTTTTTGACTTCAAATTCATGTGCTGTAGCCTGTAGTACTTGCTTTATATTAGGATAAAGCGATAAAGCTATTTGTACATATGAGGGGAGTGTACAAATAGCTTTACAAAATTATTAAAGATCAAATTATTTTTGATTTGTTCAACCCAACGTGTTCTCTCTCGCCTAACCTCACATCGCCTGTACTCTCCTTTCTTTCTCTCTCTCTTTTCTATCTCTTTCTCGCGCATGCCTCTGTGCCTTGCTATCGCCCTCGCCGTCGTCTTTTGCACCTCGGTTGGTTTGAGTGGTCGCCGATTGCTAGAGATTACAGTGGTGAAGAAACGAGGAGGCGGTGAGATTGCAACTACAACAAGAGGCGAGGCAGCGACGAGGTTGCAGGCAAGGGCGAGGCAAGCGATGAGAGAGGGAGAGAGAGAAAAGGGGGTGAACAAATCGCGATATATAGCGTCTGTAAAAGGGTTCTAGGAATCCCTTCTATACGAATAGCACGACCCTTTATATTATCCAGACAAACGGAGCCCCCGGTCCATAATCCAAAAAGATAATATATAAAAAATATTTAAAAATTTATTTTTTTAATAATTTATTAAAGTTATATGGTCATTCTTAAAAATGAAGATATGCGATTTTTTATCTAGTATTTTCAGATATACTTATCACTACTCCCTTTGAATAAATATATTTTGAATCTTATATATAAGAAAACATTGACCCATATGTTCTTCAATGTATTCTAAAAACTTTAACAAATAGTTTGATAAAAATTTTAAAATACTTTCCAACCTTATAACATTTTAATTTTATCTTAATATAACTTTATCTTGATAATTTTATCAAACACTACCTTAACAAATACATATTTTAACCCTTATATTTGCATTTTTTACTTAGACACTCTAATTTTTTATTATTTTAATTATATCCTTAAATTATATAATTTTGAATAATTGCATTTTACCCTGATAAATTGGTTGAGGATAATAAATTAAACGTGATTCCTAAGTGTAATTGAAACAACAAATAATTCAAGGTGTAATTAATTTAAAATTATGTAATATAGAGATATAATTAAAATAATAAAATTTTTAAATATCTAAATAGAAAAAAAAAACATACAAGTACATGCGCTTAATCTTTTCCCTTTTGGCTGCAAGTGAATATTAACAAAAATTGAAGTTGAGTTGTTTTGATATCAAAAATTAAAGTATAATAATCAATTTATTATGAAGTGCAAATTGATAAGAATGATTTTTTTTATTAGTGGTTTAGAGTGAGGCAAAAAGGTCTATGATATTTTGATTATTTCAAGAATTTTATTTCAAATCATTAAATTAAAAGTTAAAAATTTGTTATTTTACTTGATAATAAACTAAAATTCATAATTTTGTGACTAAATAAAAATTTTAAATTATAAAAAACTATGCTTTTGCAGGCGACTGATTTTGTGGTGTTGGGAACCTAAAATGATCCTTTCCTCAATTCACATACATTTATTTCAATGTGCCAAAATTTATAATGTGATTTGAGAGACAGTGGTCTACCAAAGCGTGCTTGTTAACCAATATATGAGGTGAAAAATTTAAGATACGATTTTTATTATTTCTAACATATTTATTAAATTTATCTAACTATTTTTTTAAAAATTATTAATGATCTCTTATCTTGAATTTTCAAGATATGCATATCTCTCTTTCTCCTAAAGATAAGCATATTTTGGTCTTTACACATAAAAAAAAAAATGGCTTCTGTGTTCTCTAATGCATTTCAAAGAATTTAACAAGCAATTTGATAAAAATGTTAGAATGTTTCTTAACTTTATTTTGATCATTTCATATTTTGATCCGAAAATTATTTTAGGCTTATCTTAATACCCTCTTATCTTGTTCATTTTAACAAATACTACCTAAGAATATGTCATTTATTTGCTAAATGAGTTGGGAAAACCTCTATGTGCCAATCCAATGACGGATGATAAATGAATGCTAGAATATGCTCACTTATTTTTAAGCATCTATTAAAATTATCCAACCATAACTAACCACTTCTTTATGGTGTGGCAATTTGGGGACTCAAATTGATTTGAGCCGTTTGATTTTTCTTGCCCACATCTAACAAATACTCAACAATCAGCTTGTCGTTAACTTTACACCAAACTTTTAATTCAATGGGAGAGTTCAACTTACTAAACAATTAGAATTATAAACTAGGGCTGGTGTTATTATTATTTATTATTATTAATTACTAAAACGATAAACTATATTAATTCATTTGGTCGACGAAATGACAAGAACTTACCACCTAAACACACGACAAATCAGGAAAAACCTATAAAATTTTTGTCGATAAGTAAAACTCTTGTCTTTGGGCCAATATCTATACAAGTTTTTACTCTTTTAGATGAGAAGTTTTTTCTCTATCTCATCCATCAAGTTATCTAACATAACATTTTATGTCAACAATTAACAATAAAATATAACGATAATAGACGTAATTTAAGATCGAAACTAAATTAAAAATTGAGTATCGATTGAAACCACATTCACATAAATTTACGATGAAAAATTAAAAATAAGGAAAAAGTTAGATTTTGTTGGGTGATTTACCCTTTTACTTTTATCATATATTTATGGTAATATAGTTATATCATAATGTATTTAAATATATATAAGGTATATTGATTAATTGTTATTTAAGACAATAATTAACAATTTTAATTTATTTTGTTACCATAATTAAAGTGGTCTACACGCTAACCCTTAACACTAATCTAACCTATTCAAAGTTGTAGTTGTCCAATTATGCCTAACTTCTAAGTTGATAGGTTGACCCAAACTCTGCCGATTAAATTAGGGCAAGAGGGGTACGTGTTTGGGGCCAAATTTCATTTAATTTAGCTAAAATTCTGATTTTTTTTATTAATTGATGATATTAAGTAAATAAAAATATTATTTAAACTATTAACTATGACACTTTATATTGATATTTTGTATATTTATATTAATATGATATAAATTATAAAATATTAATGTAAAAGATCATTATATAAGTATTGAATTTAAGTGGGTGAATAGCATTTTCATTAGTTAAATGCACCCTTAAACCAAGATAGAGCTATCTTGATCTCTTTTTCTTGTGTGAGAGAGACCGCTAATTAGACTCTTATTAATGTGTCGAAAAGTAGTCATAATTTCAAATAAGTTATGTTAAATGTCGTTTTTGCATGTATTTGAGGGTGGAAAACTTGTGTATTATCATTAAAACCACCCATAATTAGGATTAATTAATCTAAATGTTTAGGTTAGATCATAAAAGCTATGCTACACATATAATTCTAAATATTACAGTTTTGAGAGGAAAGTTGGTGGAAATTGCAGAAAGTTTGTGGATGGCGGTAGTCAAAAACTTGGCTTTAAGTAACGGTAATATGATTAAACAATGATTAGGAAATTGATTTGGATTGAATTAGTCAGTCAGGCTGCTAGTTTAAGAATTTGATTAGTAAAGAGATGACTAAATTACAGGCAAATCGACAATTAATTAACTGGGAACCAAATGAAGAGAAGAAACCCAAAATGGGTTGACCTTGGGCCTGAAAACTCTTTGGGCTTTACCAAAATGGGCTGACCATGGCCCAAAGTGGGGGCCTTTTAACCAATGCTATGGCCCAGCAGCGAGGGCTTATCCTTCTAGGACGCTCGGTACCGTGGCGTAGTAGATCGCAGAAGAGCTCACAAACAGAAGCCTCGGAAGAGAGAGAAGAAGAAAAGAGGAAGATGATATACCGGAGATGGAGTCTGTTGACCGGGCCGGCAGCAATGGTCGGCGGGATCGTGGCCGCTGTAGTCGTCGCCAATTACCTCTTCGTCGAAAACGTATCTTCTCTTTCTGTGATCCAACCCTAGATTTCTCTATTTTGCCCCTTTTCTTTTAGAATTGTATAATCTATAGTCTCGTCGAATTCATGCGCGTGTTCTGCTATAAATTTTCACGTTTCTTGGATTTTGGATAAACTGCATGTCAAAAACAAATTTATGAGTTCTGTTGGATTTTTTTACATGTCGAATGAGCCAACCAGTCTGATTGAAGAATTAGGTTTGCTAAAACGGTATGGTATGTAGTTTTAGTGTTTTGCGTTGTTTCAATTCGATAAAGATTGGTTGTTGGGGAAAATAGCAGATCAATGATGCTTTTTTATACGAGGACACTTATTTTAACTGGGCGTGCCATGATCTAATTCATGTAGAGCTTAAAAAGTGTTTCAAGTTTATTCTTAACATTAAGGAGTTCACTGTAAAACTGACTGTTGATTGGGGATATTTGCAGTAACCCTCTTAAATATACGTTTATCTAAATATAAAGAAGGAACCACTTATGGAACTTGATAAATTGGCAGAGAATTGTAAATTCCATATGTTCAGGAGAGTTCTTCTTTTTTGGTGTTCAGTGAAGAAAAGATTGTCTAGATTAGTTCCAAATTTTACATCTTTCCAATTCTTCATGAGAATTAAAGGGATAACATGCAAAGCTATATGAATGTCCATTACCATTCTACTTCATTGGAAGGGGTGTTGGAAGCGTTGTAGAAAGTAAGGACCTTCTTGCCCCCAACTCTAATCCTTTCTAATCATATTATTTGAACATGCAGGATCCATTCCTCAAACCAACCCCAAGCAAGAAAGATAGAGATCCTTCAACCAAGTAGGAAAATGAGAGACTCAAGTGTGATCTAGACTTGTTCAATGCTCTATGTTTGCTGGGTATGCCATTTGCAGGCATATGTTATGAAAATTGAATAAATATTTGATTTGGTTGGAAAATCCTGTTGTTATTGTGGATCAGGAGTGGAGTTGTGTTCTTTTGTGATGCTTATTAATTTTAGTTTCTGGTACATTTATTGGCTTCTTCTTACATAATTGCCCAATGTTTTTCCTGTGTCGTTCTCCTTCATTAATTACATGAAATTTGAAGAAAGGGATAGAGGAATCTGGTTTTGAAAATTTTGGTTCAAATTCAGGGTATAATTTTTTTGCAGGGAAATGATTACTGATGTTTGTTGATGGCCTTTCTTCATCTTTATTTGGTACAATCTTTCTTTTAGGCTGATATTTTTTCATCTTTTTACATGGATGGTTTCTATTTCCCCAATTTACTTATCATGTAAAATATGGTAACATATTCAGAAATTTAACTGAATCTGTATGAAATTATTTGTATAACATCAGGGACTCTTCTTAAAGATAAGATGTTTAAAATATGCTGAAAATGATTTGGTCATGTAAAAAGAAGATCAATAGAGGTTCATGTGAGATGAGTAGATTAAAAGAACAAATATCTGGCAAAAGAGGGGTTAGAGGAAGAACAAGGAAAAGATAGGAGTATTGTAATGAGTTATAAGGGTGTTATAAAAGATAGGATTAACAGAAATAAATTGATCAATTAAAATTAGAATTTATGCAAACTAATCTCATACAATGAGACGAGAACTATTCATGGTTCAGTATTCCAAATGTTTCCATGAGGAGACATGATGTCCTCGATCAATTTTCCTTGTGTGAATGCATTACTAATTGTACTTATCTTATTAACAGTTACTTTATTCATACTCATTATTAAGGTAGCATTTTTTAAAATAAGAAAATATCAAAATAAGGTCAGATTGTTTTTGGGACTAAAATATGGAATGGTCAAAATAAGGTTGCGAAGTATTTTAAGATTTTTATCAAATTGTTTGTTAAATTTTTAAAATGCACTAGAAAATACAAGTATTATTTTTTTTTTATAATAATCAATATATAATTATCTTGAGAGAAAAAAGAGATAAATATATCTTGAAAAATTAAAATAAAAAATTATGTGACTTTTTTTTCAAGGATCACCAAAAAAGTTTAACAAACATATTAAAAATGACAAATATTTCTCATATCTAACTTTTTTTTTTTTTTACCTCATATCTTAATTTAACTGAAACTGTGTGATTTTAGATTGTTCCCAATTCGAGTTGCATTCTTGTTCATTACTTGTAGCTTATAAATGCCCATATTTGACCAGGGTGTCTTGAGGGGGAAAAAGTGCTATAACTCGCATAAGATTATTTCATTTCCCTTTCTTTCCACAAAATCTGAACTCCAATCATATAGCCTATGTAGCAATAATTGGGATCAAAATAATTTAGGGACCGTTAAGCAGGGTTACCCATTTTTTTTTTTTTCATTTTTGGAATTAATATATTATATATTTGTGTTAATATAACATAAAATATAATATGGTGACTGAAGGGACTAACAAAATACAGAGCACTATAGGATTTGGCTTTTGGTTAATTATTGTTCAGTAAACGCATCAGCCAATCAAATTTTTGTGTGGATAGTGATTGATTCTTTTATTCTTATCGAAAAATATGTACTCATTAAATATTTATTATCTAATTAATTTATATAAAATAATTTATCTTTAAAAAATACTTTAATATTCTCAGTTCACTTATGTTCTATGTTTAACCATACAGAAGTTCCGTACCTTACGTTACTATATATTAATGTTTTAAAATTAAACTAATGCAATAACACGTCCATAGATATTTAGTAATCTTGATTTCAAAAATAAAAATAAATATGAAAACTTATTACAAGAATACACATTCCTTGTCACAAAATGCCAGAAGAATATAAGACTCTCCGGTGTGATCTCAACATACTTCAGAATTCAGATTCTATATTTGTTTTAAGGGTAAGTAACAAAAATGTTGCTTTTAATGTGCAGCTTGCAGCCTCGCATTTAAAATGCTTGTTATTGTCCTTTGGATGCCACAAGACACTGAATCACCGTGGCTTCAGAGACTTCCATTATATAGCCAGATGCCCTCATTTAAGAGGTTCTTTTGTAGGAAACAAGCTTTAGCTCTCCAACCAAGGTATAACCATCATTCAAGTTTGGTTTGTGGAACACACTGACACAATCGCCCAAAAGTGCTGGCTGAAAGTGAAATTAGGTCGTGACAGTGGGTACATCCAAAGAAGAGAATAAAATCACCACATCTATCATCTTCTAACAGTAACAGGCAGGATTCAAGGTTAGAAAAATCCAACTTACAAGCCAAGACAGGTCAACTCATACTGTTCTGTGTTCCTATCCTGCAATCTCCCAAGCTAGCTGCTTTACTAACGCAAGTGTTGAAAACCCCAAAGTTTTGGGTTCCAGGTGCCCTCAATGTGTCTACTAAATCTATTCAACCAACCATTATTCAGGGGAAGAAGACTAAATGAAAAGGACACTGTGGAGAATAAAGCCAGAAAGAAATCACTGTTCAGGGGAACATAGCAGTAATATTGGGGTAAAAATTACATGTTTCACATATACAAGTGCAGAAGAATACCCACAAACAACTTGTTAACATTGCATTTTAACAAATCAAGCCAATCAATCAAAACATAAAATTCCTTCCATCATACAGAGAAGGTTCTGAGACATTACTAACATATCAACAACCTAATTTCTTCTCGTTCATTCTCAACAATGCACCGAAATAATCAATCGGTTCCTTCCAAAAATTTCATCAAAAAAGAGTATAATTCAACTCTAATATAGCATTAGCTTCAAGATCGTTTGTGGATTAGCTGCAGCGGTTGTAGCCCCTATTCTGCTTGGGCAGCTGCTCTTGGAACTTTCATGCCAAATCCACGTTTTACCTTTTGAACCCTGTTCACAAAAATTAGAAGTTAAATTGATGCTTCAAACCACACAAGAGTATGGACTCTGAAAATATCAACATTTCCAGTTTTCTATGGCATCATGATCCACAAATTTCTCATGGGGAAGCATGGCCGCTGTTATGAGGTGATGGTGGAATGAATGAACACATACTAGTCAAATTTATATTTTTGAGTAAGCAGACTTCTTCACAACCTAGAAAGCTGTCTGTTTTCGCTTGGTTTTTCCTAGGAAATTAGTCAAGAAAGTTGAAACTACCATCAAATGGTCAATACCCTTTGGTATCTATACATTTGTCAATGCATCAAAAGTGCCCATCATGGTTACAGGTATTACCTAAACTTCAAAGGATTTTTTGCAAAATTCATTGCTTGCATTCCACAAACCAACCCTTTTCACCCCCCTCATGTTTTCATGCAAGACACTAGACAATACTGGGATCAGGTTCTGGATTCAAACTTAAGGCATCAGTTCTTTAGTTTTAAATTCATTTGAGCGGAGATATGTAATCTACTCAGTACACAACCTAATGATCTTAGCTGTCCGTTTCCCGTGCAATGTGATTATAAGTATCCTGCTTCATGTCCTAGTGTTACCCAATGAAAATTCATGTTGTGGCCATCATTTTAAAAAGGAGGATCCTCTGAGCATTCTTGAATTCTAAAGCTGTCACATGAATTAGGAGTGCAAAGCCAGGAGAAGCCATGCCCTACTTAGAACAAACAATCAGGAATAACTTTGTAATTCATCAATCAAAGAGTGAGACTTACGTTGGTGCAAGTTTGCCAAGGCCATCTAGCTCTTCACCTGTGTCCTCATCTAGGACTCTCCCAGAAATCTCAATTATGTATGATCTACCCCTGATAGTAGGGAGCCCTCTACTGCTAAGCAGGTTTAGATCTTTTTGGTGAAGCTCTCTTCCATTCACAAAGATACCAGTATTTCCACCAGCACAATTCTCCGGCATGGGGTAATTGAATTCTTCAATAAATGGCTGCAAGGAAATGGTATCACTCTTTTATTATACTAAAAAGATTGGATAGAGATGTAATGTGAATTACACAGCAGAATTAGTTGAACTTACAGGAACTATGCCGAGACAATGCCCACCCATCACACCCCAGAAACCAGCTCGGAAGTCATACCTTGTAAAGGAAGATAGAAACAGGAAAGATATTCAGGAATGCGAAATAGATCACAAGGTTTAGTGACTCTACACTACACAGCACCTCAAAAGAGAAGATAATCCAAAACATAATTATAAATTTTTGAACTTCTGTTTTTGGAAATTCACCAACAAGCTCATTAATATATACTTTGGAATTTTGGAGCATAAACAAGGTGCAGCTTTATAAAGTGATTTAAATTCAATAATCAAATAAAACACATTAAGAAAGTTAATTATTTATTTATTTTTTGAAAAGAGGCTATTTCCACAATTCAACCCATCGACCTTTGGTCACAAAAAAGCAACCTTACCAGTTGCTAGAAGGCTTGCCATCACCTAAACCAATTTCTTTATAGCAACATTTTTTTTCGTTTTTTTTTTTTTTTTTTTGGGGGGGGGAGGGTAAGGTAATACTTTATCTTGTTCTCTTCTCCAATTAAGGGCTCCAAGCTTGGATCTACTTCTCTGTATTCAATGTTGCCTTAAAACAAATCTGGTCTAATTATACCAAAAATAATTCCATTTATTGACTGAATCAAACTTATTTGGGTGGATATAAATTTTAGCCAATGGGATTTATTTTCACGCTGTACATAATATTTTTCTGCTTTCTTGTGAGCAGGGATACTCTCACCTTCAGTGGGACTTAACCCCTAGCACCTGATCACCCGCCACAACTAGGAGTGAGTAACAACAAGAATATTTGAACAACCTGCATTCAAGTCACCCTAGATCCTAATGTGAAACTGCCTGGTTTGGGCACCAGAACGCTTGCAATGATGGTTGGCAAGTTATTATGATGAGCCATACAATTTTACATTTTGGAGAAAAATAACTGCATGCTATGTGAGAAGTAGATGTATTTACCAGAAGTTTCCTGGTTGGATTGGTCCAGATAGCTTTTCAGCCTTCTTTAGAAAACGATCTGGTATGGGATGACCATTGATTGTGACATGAGCAGAGCTTGGATCAAAAGCCTGATTAGACCTAGAAAAGTCCCTGAAGCTCTTCTTGATAATGCCAGCAAAGAAAGATTGGCCCCCTTTGTTGACTCTTGGTTGAAGTTCTTCTCTGCTTGCATCCCCTGATTCTTGGGATGTCCCAGTATTGGAAAACTCATTAAATGACACCTCCATCTCAGTTGCCAACGATGCATCTTTCATAGAATTTTGCCGTGAGGTAGCCCTCTTCAGCTCCCCCTTGTCCCGCTCTGAACGTCCACTTTGGCTCCCCTTACCAAATCGATCCACTCGATTATTACACTTACTAGAATAATCAAAGTGATCTTGAAGAGGTGAACCAGCAGGAGGTGGAGATAGATTGGCTTTCTCTGCCAGCTCGGCAGAGTTGGATTCTCCTCTATGGGCATTCAAACTGTCAAGGTTATCCTCATCCTCAGAAGAATAGGGAGATGTCGAGTGAAGACTTCTCATCTCTGCAGACTTGCCTGAATAGAATCCCGGACCTGTTGACGAAGAAATTGCTTCTCTGTCCATAGACTGAAAATCATAACCTGAATTATCATAATCATCAGAGGAAAAATTCATGCTAGCCTGATTTGCATGCATACGGGAATGCGAAGCACCATCTCTCCCTCCCACATTAAGCCTATCATCAACCATCTTAGGAGGGTTCGTTGTCTCTGTATGAAGAGAAACAACAAGCTTCTTGTTGACAACTGCAAAAGGGATGACTGTAGAGCATGCTCCACATTGCACTTTCTTTTGGTTTTTGTCCAAAAGCATAATTTTCTTAGGCAGTTGCAGCAATTCAAAACAATTGTAGCAGGTAACGAATGGGGAAGCACCAGCTATGGGGCGGCAATGCCGTCCCCCTGCGGCTAGTATCACCCTTGGAGGACGGTGGCGGACAAAACCACCACCAACTTCAGAGTTAAGGTCACTAGGCCATCCTGTGTGAGATTGTGGGTTGTGGGAGTTCAATGGAGGAGGATTAGAAATCTTGTGAGGATAATCTCGTGTGCCAAATGGGCCCGGGATCTCATGACGGTACAGCATCAGATCGTTTGGGACACCAGGAAACATTTTACTGTGGCTAGCAGCAGGTGGGACTGGAGCTGGAACTTGCGGATGCTTGTTGTAGCAATGAAAACAGGAGCAAGAAGTATGGTGAAGGTTCATATTTGGTGGGTACAGTTCAAATGGATCTATATTACCATCTATATACTGTCCAGAATAATAAGGATGAGACGGCTGCTGTTGTAGGGGGGCGGGTGCTTGGTATGGAGCTCTTTTAAGCATTTGAGACCTTAAAGGATCCCCAAATCTTTGAATATCATTTGGAGCGTGCATGGGAGGATAAAAACCATACATATCCATCTCATGCCTGTTCATATAAGGCGGCTCAGGATAACGGTTTACATAAGGATGTCTTCCAACAAATGCATCGGGCATGGGATATTGACTAGGAGGAGGCCTATTTGATCCCCACGAGCCATCAGGAAACCAAGACTCGTGACCACCATAAGCCTCTTCCTGGTGAGCCACCCTCCGATCAGGGGGAAACTTCTCTTTAGGATTGTCATTAACATCGCAAGATCTGCTAAGTTGATCTTTCAGCTCATCCAACTTCCTCAAAAGCTCAGCCCGATCTTGTTCAAAGTACTCAACCTTATTAGACTCATCAGGCAAGTTCTGATTCTTTAATGGTTCCTCATAACCATAACTGGGGGGCCTCAAATGATAATTTGAAGGACCCTCTTCTGAATATCTCGAAGTTGAATATCTCACATCTTGAACATTCCTTCTAGGGTTCCTCCAAAACCTCTCAAGCTCTACTCTCTCCCCACCCCCTCTCCAATCGGCAACCCGATTTGCTCTTCCAGACCCATTTGGGGGTTTCAACTCCTCAAATTGCTCTCCCATCTCTGCTCGGCCGGATTCGTATAAACTCTCATTCATTTGAAGATCACTATCAACAACCCACTTATCATCTTGGATGGATGATGAAGCATTCCTTTGGCTGTTACCCAAATTTTTCAAAACCTCAATCTTACCAGTTCGTCTGGAAGAGCTGCTGTTGGATTTAACATCATTCTCAGACCCATCACTCAAGTTCAACCCTTTCTCCGGGAAGTTGAAATTTTCTGATTTCTCTGCAAATTTTTCAGAAACCCCTTGAACCCGTTCTTCATCAGATTTCTGCGATGAACTATCTGCCTCAAAATTCATATTTCCAGCTGTAATTGGGGGAGAGGAAAGAGAAAAGGCACTCATAAGATGTGGCAAGAGAAATACCAATGAAAGAATGTTCGCGTTTGGTTACTGAGAAAATGCTGAGAAAGGAAAGAAAGTTCAAGACTGAATCTCGAAAATTTGATTATTCAGAACTCAATAAGATAAGTCAAAGGGAACAATATAACCAAGTCAACCAGGAAACAGGAGACACGACAGAAAATATGTAATTTTTTTATTTTTTTTTTTCAATTTTATTCCGCATTCCTTGCCTGAGTTTTCTAGGGAACCAAACAGGAAAGCATTGAAATACAAGAAGAGATTGAAAGAGCCTACCTTGAAGAACAGCATCACAACCACCACACTGGTAAACAGAGTAATCTGCGACCTCCGGAAGAAGATTTTCGCATTTGGGGCAACGAACCAAACGAACCTTTGCTGATTCAGCCATTAGAGAGCACAGCTTCCAAACAAGCTAGAAATTTTTCCGAATACTACATCAGTATCATATCGCAACACGATACTGGAATGATATATACAAATCTTCAAGAAAGAAAAAGCTGATTCCTTGGGTTGAAGGCTCAAACATAGAACTTGTGCCAGAGCGAAAGAAAGAAACGGTGTGGGGGGCTCGTTGGGTTAGAGAGAGAGAGAGAGAGAGATTTCTGATAAAATCTGAGGTTTCTGAAGCACGACCCTCTTTTTCCACGTTACAGGTGAAGAAAGAAATAAAAGCAAAAGAAGGAGAGAGAAAAAGAGAGCCGAATACGTGTTTTCTTTCGCCTTTTATCTGCCTCACAACCCAGAGAGAGAGAGAGAGAGATAAGGCCCTGTTTTTCCCTCATATTTATTTTTTAAGGCCCTGTTTTTCTCTCTCACTTTCTCGACTTTTCTTTTCTTTTTTCTATTTTAGAACAACGGTCATCCATTACTTCTCTTTTTTACCCCTCAAAGCAAAAGGAAATGTCAGTTCCTCTCGTCCCCATTTCATTTCTTTCATAAAATTAGACAAATAATCATCTAATCATAGTTATGTTTTCATAACTCGAGGGTTAAAAAAAGTAAATAATTTTTTAAATATTTAAATTTAACACTTAAGCAATATTATTTATTATCATGTCTTGTACTTTTTGTCAGTCAAAAGTGTTTTAATTAATATTCTCAAAATATTACTTTAAATATAAAAAGACTCGAGCTAGTTTAAAGATAAAATCGGGTCAAATTTAAGAAATCTCCTCATAAGTTTATTTAGCATCTTTACCCATATTTTCTCCCTCTCCTCATACATCAAGATACATAGATTTGAGAATCAAAATATCTCTTCTTACCCATATCAAATCTTATAAGAAAATAAGTTTAAGGTGCCTCCGACCTAACTCGTTCGAATATAAGATAAGATAATAGAATATAGGATCGAAGACAAGAGAGACTCGTTCCATTACATACCCTAGTTTAAATAGCATTTTCATTAAAAACAATTTACTATTCTCCCTTGCAAAATTAACTTTGTCTTTCATATAAAATCTCAAAAAATCGATCCAATCTCTCAATTTTCTTGAAAACAATTTTGATCCCACAAATTAATCATTACAAAATGGTCCTCACCGAGTGAATCATAATTTATGTCATAAGAATGCTTTTATCACAAGTTAAAAGGAGCAAACACTAAACAGAGTTATATTACATAACATAATTATTTGTGTTTGGCTTCTACTTTAATTTTGCTATTAATTGATCGATGACACTTATCCTCCAAACGTGACAAATTCTCATTTCACATTAATAAAGCAAATTTTGAATTGGCAATTACCAATTAGCTAGGAAACTTATACCCCACATTTCTAATATAATCCATTTATAATAAAACTAAAGCTAAGATAGAGACAAGTCATTGAGAGCTCACCACCAATCATTCATGCATGGAAGGGTAATAATAAGAGGGTCTTAGCCAATGTGGGAAGAGAATGTAGAATTGAGAGGGAGAGATGTCGAGAGGTTTGACTTTTAGGAGGAGGGGAGAATTTAAGTTGTTGAGATGTTATTTCAAAACATAAATATATTATTAATATTTATAATTACACTTAATATTAATATAAAATAAACATTAATTAAAATATTAAATTTTAATATCTAAATAATAAGACGTGACTATGACATGATAACATCCGTTAACCATTCCCTCCTCTTTGGGTGGATGAGAAATTATATTGTGTTTTAAAAATAATATAGTAAATTACATAAATTCTAT
The DNA here is from genome assembly GCF_014633365.1 of Diospyros lotus. NCBI lineage: Eukaryota > Viridiplantae > Streptophyta > Magnoliopsida > Ericales > Ebenaceae > Diospyros > Diospyros lotus. Next base: position 37,928,787 of record NC_068349.1, on the reverse strand, counting down.
TATTGTGTGTCAAATCAATCATATATTATCATTAATTACGTAAGAATAGGGTAACTAGTAGGTCCAAGGATATAGTCGTGTGGAACTTGTTCTATCATGGTCAAAGTATTGCTCTAGGATCGAAATTAAGGGCTATCAAATTTTCTAATTTAATTCATTCATCGTATTTTGGGGTTAGTAGTTGAAGGCGTTCGTAATAAGACATTAGCTAAAAAAAAAAAAAAAGAATAAGGTAACTAGTAAAAAAAACTAAAATTTTTCATAAATTTATTCAAACGTTTTAGTTTTGACAATTGTATCTTAATTGGGTATAATTTTATCTAATTCATAAAATTAATTTAGAAGACGTATATTATTGTTAACATGGTAAGTCACTTGTCATCAAAACAATATATAAAAATAAAATCTACATGTACACGTATAAGTGAAACTCACGTGCATAATTTTATTTTATATTTTATATATATATATGTGTGTGAATCACACATATATATATTTTTTTATGACACGTGACGTGTTACATTAATAATGACATGTGTATTTTAAATTAATTTTAGATATTAAATAAAATTACATATAATTAAAATATATTTAACAAAATTAAAATATTTAAATAAATTTATAAATTCATAAAAAATTGAATTTTTTCCTATTTACCCGTAAGAATATGATGTCTTTGCTTCATGCCCTATTGAACTATTTTACTCATTTTGTCACATCTACTCCTCTGACCTTTCACCTCACTCTCTTTCCCTGGATATTATTTTTTTCTTTATTCGTAATATATATACATTTATTAAGTGGTGGGGTAGGGGTAGGCGTAGGGTAAGTGACCTAGCAGTAGAATGGGATCATCGCATTGTGTGATATTGACTTTATTTGCATATTTTGACTCTAGGGATGTCTCTTTCCAAGACTTGGGTTTGTCCTTCCCCAATTTAAGCCACTCCTGCACTAACAACAGTAAGTCAGTAACCCACTCAGGGTTAGGTGACCCCTTATTCATCCACATTCACTATCTGCCCACTTCCCTTCCCCACGTACAGGAGTCCTAATATAGGGCACCTGGCACTTATTTGCTTGTTTTGGGTCATTTGTAAATAGATTTTATAATTTAAAAATGTTCTAAAAAAATTTTATAATTTATTTTTTTTACTTGAGTAGTTCCACCTAAAGGTATTTTTTAATCCCCCTCGTTTAAAAAAAATGTCCTTGAATGTCTATGTAATTTAATTTTTTTGCTCGAATACCTCACTTAATTTTTTTTTTTTTTGTCATTGATGTACCAAATGTCAAGATTTCATATTTTAATTATTAAAAATTATTGCTTTACATTTTTATCATAATAGAATATTAGCACGTGTGTAAATGCACCAATTTCTGTACGTGACATGCCGTGTGAATAATCGATTAGCAATATTTGAATAGATTGATTAATTTGTTGTGTTTTTTTAAAATCTTAATTGTTGACAGAATGTAAAAAACTAGTCAGCATATTTAAATATTGCCAACTAATCATTTTCATGGCGTGTTATTAGTGAAAACGAGCATGTTCATACATGCATTAACGTTCTATTACAGTATAAATTTAAAGTAACAAATTTTAATAATTAAGATATGAAATCATGTGGTTTTACATATCAGAAACAAAACATTATATTTTTTAATTATTGAGAGGGTTCTATATGCATAACGAGACATATACTCATTCATATATTATTAGTTAGTGATAGCTTAAAATATATTCCTAAGACCATCTCCAACCCAACCCCAAATTTGGAAATTTGGGGTTGCATTATTCCTTGACACCAAATTTGGGGTAATATATTTATTCCTATTTTGCCCCCTCATTTTAACTATAACAAAATTTAATTCCTTTTGTATCCCACCTTTATATATTTTTATATACTTATTATTAGTATTAATAATATTTAAATAATATTAATAAATTATAATCAATTAATGAATAATAATTAATAAATTTTACCATGTTCAATATAATGTTTTATTAATTGAGATAGTAAATGTAACGTTTTTATTTTTTAATGTTATTGATAATTAATTTTTTTTAGTTAATTATGTAATTTTAGGTAATAATTTAAATTGGTATATAATAAATAAGTAAATAATTTACATTATAAAAAACATTTAGAATAAAAAATAAAAAAAATAATAAACTATTCATTTACCCCAAATTTGGGGTTAAGGTTTGGGGTAAGAACTAATTCCTCTCCAACCCTTAACCCCAAATTTGGGGTGAAGGGTTGGAGATACCCTAACTAAGGCCATTTTAAGTAAAAATCCATGTAATATTACATACATCAAGGGGTAAAATGCAATATTTCAGAAATATAATAATATTAAATTATTAATCCCCGAATGGAGTAATCTAGAAGGTTAACTTCATACTTTTCCAAGTTAGCATGTGAACCCCTCTGACTTTCAAACTCTTGGAATTTTAATAAAAAGTTAAATTGAAAAATTCAAATCCCAATCAACTAATTGTGACCCGACCCATTCAATATGGGTCAACCCATTTTACCAAGAAAAAATAAAAAATATGACATTAATGGTCATAAACATACAATATAAAAAAATCATTAATTAGACTGACCATGCTTTAAAAAAATTAATTTAATTAGAAAATGATTAGTGAGTCCGAAGTCTTGCACATCACACGAGTATTTATAGCGTGATTTGTGTTGAAGATAAAAGGTATTTTTTTACATTTAGATAGTCATATGATCTCGTCTCTCTAACATTTGATTACTTGAGTACTATTTTGAAAATGTCTTTGACACTTATTTATTTTTTGATCGTAAATCACTCCTAATATTCGGGAGAATTGGAATAAGTAAATCAAGACAACAATAAACTCAGATTCAACAATTTCTATTACTGTAAAATCTTCAATCGCATCATAATTATTAATTAAGAATAGAAATTGATAAGAACTTACACATTCAAAGAATAATTAAAAGAAAATGACTAAAAAATGATTGTTTTAATTGATATAATTCTTAATTCATGTGAACGAAACACAATTCCTTCTTATTTTCTTCTTTTATAAACGTCACTTGCAATATCTTGGTCAAACATCTGGGTGGTCAAACTAGCAGAGAAAGTCAACCAAACTGAATGTCAACATTGTTAGCTAAGACTCTTCTCAAGAAGCATGCCTGAACCATTCTGCTTTTAATTTGGGTGAGTTGGTCAATGTATATAAACGTGTCTATAATTATACACATGTACACACACATAGATGTCAATATTTGTTTGGAAATTCAACGTTCTCTTAATTTTTGGGGATTTAGGAAATTTTAATATTTAGTATTTAATTGACTAACAAAACATTGACATGTCACTCGTGAATAATGTTATGAGTTATCAATTATGTGTTGCATCTTCATTGAAGAAGGTGCTAGATAGAGGAGATTATGGGCGCATGATTTCCTTAGTCTCCTCTAATAAGGAAACGCTACATAATTGATGACACTGTTATTCGTCATGACTCCTAATATTATTTTGTCTCGAGTTTGAGAAATCCAACGAATTCTCTAATCATTGTCTGTAACGCTAATTAAATGTATTATATTTTTAGATAATTATCATTTATTACATTTTATCTTTAGTTGCAAAATACTCTTATTGATTGATGAAATGTTGCAAAACATGATATAATTATTATCAACTAATATAAATGCTTTATAGCTAAAAACAATATGTGATAAATAAGTATTGTCTAAAAATAAGACACTTTTAGTGCATCTTAGGAAAATATTAACATTATCTTTATTTAAATCAAGTATAAGTAGTTTTAAGAGATGCATCATATTTCATGTATAATTAATAAATGAAAATAATTTTGCTAATAATACCAGTTGAAGGAAGATTTAAGGTGTCGTGTGAATTTAGTATTTGAATAATAATGTTTAAATAGTCACTCATTATATAATTTACGAGATTAAGAATAAGTAAGTCAGCGATATGATGATACTGCCTCTGATGACTCATAATATAATTTTCTTAAATACCCTGAATGAGTAATGTATTGACTTTCATTTAGAAAATAATATTTTATATCCTTAATCATTTAAATTTTTACTTTTAACTAGCGAAAAGATAAGAATAATCTCATGTTAATCAGTGCACCTTTTAAATTTAAAATTTTAACCTCTAATAATGTATTCCTAAACTTGTACAATCTCCATGTTTAAGTGTCAAAAAGTCATGATAATAATAATAATATTGTTTCAAATAAATCTTAAAGTGAGTTTTTACGTGTTGGCAATGTCTCTTAATGTTAGTTTTAAATTATATTTAAATAATTTTTTTATGTATTTTTGTATTTAATAAATAATAATTTTATTTTTGTTCATGACTCTCTAATTTTAGATAAATAAGTTTATATATTTTTTATTAAATTTTTTTTTTAAATTATTAAAAATATGATGATGAGATTATTTAGCATAAGAAATTTTAAATTATTTTTAATTCTTAACTTTATTAAATGGGGACTTTAAACAAGCGAGATTATTTAGTTATTGCAACTCTTGTAGTTTCCAGCTATCACGAAAGGAAGCTTCAATGTATTTTAGAAGGTAGTTTGGTGTGGGCCCTTCACACTTGAGAAGAATCAAGATTGGTTTGCGGAAGCCCAAATATGGCTGTGCCATTTGGTTTATTATCAGCCGCTCTGCAGTGGCGCGCCGGCTGCTCCCAATTAGCTGGGAAATAAATCTAAATCTAAATCTAAATCTAAAAAAATTAATTTAAAATTTTGTAAATTTAAAATAAACAATTGAATTTTTTATTTATTTTGAAATAGTAAAAAAGTACAAAAAAAACTAAAACATTTATATATTTTTAATTTAGGTATTATTAAGTATTATCAAACTTTTTAGAGTAATGCAAAGTGTCTATCGCATCCGTTTGGGAATTTGAAATATCTCGAGATTGTGGGTTCGATTATGTCTTTATTCGAGAATGCACAATTGACCGTGTCTGTCTGATAGACTAAGTCTTCGAGATTCGACTTGCAACAAATTTATTCGTTTAATTGAGAATTATGAAACAGGTAAATTATAACTTTTAGGAGGGCGAGATAGGTTTGAACTAAAAGTTGATTGTAATCGAGAGACCTCTTGAGTTTCTCATGTTTTAAAATATATATATATATTGTCATCTTAAATCGTAAATCTAAAAATAAGGTACAATATATATGTTTAAAGAGCGAGGTATAATAAATGTTTAGTGTTATCCTTTTAATTTATTTTTATATATCAATTAAGGGAATATGATTAGGAGAAATGTATGCTCATAGATAGAAATAGATAATTTAATACACAGAACAGATGCATATAGAAATTGGAAGGCAGAGTTAAACTATAGATTACTGATTATTGCATAAATAAAAAATTAATTTGGAGGACATAAACACATGATGAGTGATGAGATGAAATTAACAGACACTGGCCGGCAACCTCATACATATATGTATATATATATATGTGTGTGTGTGTGTATTAATCTCAAATAAATTCATGGGCTTCTCCGATTGATCTCAGTATAACTATCTCTTACAAATTAATCATATGATCAACTCACAAGAACAGTGACTGCATATATGTTTAATGAACTGATTTCTTCATTTGCCAAGAAGCTTCTTCTTCTTCTTCTTCCAGCCCGAACTAATCCTGCTGAAGGTTCTACAAAACCCAGTACTCTTCTTCTTCACCATTGAACACCCTGCAGGTGCTGAATCTTCCACAACCAGCTGCGCCGCCGGGACCACGGCAGAGGAAGGAGGGATCTGGCCGCCACTTGCCTCTTGCAGGCGTCGCCGGCGAGACCCGCCGGCGAGAAACGGCAATGCCATGATGTGCCTGTCGATAACATGAACCAGCGAAACCAGTTCGTACGAATCATACAAAGGGCTGCCACAATCCCACATCTTACAGTGACTGCCTCCACCACCACCACCTTCTTCTTCTTCTTCTTCTTCTTTTGATTCAATGGAACCTTCCCTTTTGTTCATCTTGTTAGTTAATGTGTTCAGAACCTTAAGCAGGCTGGCTGGCTAGTTAATGTGTCCTCCTCTCCACTTAATAAGGAAACTTTTTTAATTCAAAATACCCAATTTGCCCCTGACCCAGATGAGTTATGGTGCATGTGCTGAGAGCAAAATTGAAAATTGGGGTAAAAAGAAGTGCAAATGAGCAATAACATTAAATATTTTGATTCCCCAAAATTATTGGTGAAAGCTGGTTGAAGAAAATGACAGATCCGCTAATACAATATTTCAGTACTAGAAACATAAATAAATGAGTATGATTAGCTCTACATAAACCTTGTCTATATATGTCATGTGCCTAAATCAGAATTTGAGTTACAATAACAAAGTGCCAGATTCATTTTTCAACCCGAGTCCAACACTTCCTCAATTCGAGTCCTGTACATATATAGTTGTATAATTTTATTTTTCTTATTTCTTTATTTGGAAGAAGTGTTTGTTCACTTGTTTAGTTTTGTTCTATCTTCATTTTTTGTTATGATATTTGAGACATGTCCTAACATAAAGTTATAATCGCTTTTGTAATTTTTTTTATATATAGGATTTGTTGGGGGGGGGGGGGGGGGGGGGGGGTTGAGCTGGATTGGATGAATTTAGACAACATATGGAGGACATTGAAAGAATGCTTTGAAGGGTATGCATAAGTACTGGTGTACATATTGGAACATGACAAACATGAATTGATACAGCCTGACTACTAAATTAATTATTTCAGGCTCAATGCTATGGTTTCTGGGCTTTGTGGTGTCTGTCTTTATTATAAGTAACTTTTCCTTTCTTCTCTTTTCTTGTTTTCTTAGACCTACCTACTTGGAAAGCATACAGATGACTGGGAAAATTGTGTTCATTCTGGGGGGTCTTTACTTGTAGTAACATTTTTCTTTCTTTTTTTATTTGGGTAACACGCACGCACTCGTGTCTCTTGTGATTTGGATTATTAGTCCAAACATCTCCCTTCTAATTCATGCGGTTTAATTTTTTGCCCTCAATTACTAATTAACTTAAAATAAAAATAAAAAAATTGTCAATTGGAAACCCATTGCTACCGACAGCTCCAAGTACTGGCTGCTAGTAACACCAAGATAATGGCTTCCAACTAGAATCCATCATTGAATAGGTTCTAGAAACCTCTAGAACCCATCACCAATGGGTGTAGAACCCACCAACAACGGCCTCATCATATGTTGGCTCTAGTAGCTAGAGAGAAAGAGAGAGAGGGGAAGAAGAAGAAGAAGAAGGACGAATCGACGCAATGAGGACAGTTTATCTTCTCTGTCTTCTTCATTGATTTCAATTTTGATTTGGTTTTAGCCAAAACAAACCCAACATCATTGCTAGACATTGGACCATTAGTGGAATCAAAATCAAACCCATCTACGGGTGCAAGTGAGAGAGAGAGGGAGAGAGAAAAAAAAAATAGTATTAGCAACAACGAGCAAGTTTTTAGCTAGAACCAATGTTTTCGATGATGGCACCAAAAATGATCTCCATCTCTCTTCTTGCCCCTCCCTTGCAACATTGTTGATGGTGACCCTTTTAGATGCAAGCAACAATCCCTCTTCTTCCTTATTTTTTAATTTATTTAATTAAAGATAATTTTTTTTTTAAAAGGATTAGATATACCTTAATTAATGTCGTCTCTATTTTAAAATCAATGAAAAGGGTATCTCAACAACAAAAAAATAAATCACAAGAACTTTCAAAATAAGAAGAAATATCTCCACAAACGACGGAAATTCGAGTGCATTTTACCCTCTTAATTTCTCTTGTTTCTAAAGATGAGATTATTTTTCATTTGAGGCACCACACCAGTAGATAAAATTGTTGTTTTAAAATAATTGTATATTATTACGTATTTATAATATGGTTAAATTTATTAATAATAATATAAACTCTTTTCAATATATCATAAGTTCAACTTTATCACAAACATGCATGCCGTGTCATGTGATTGATTTAGGGCACAAATTTTATCTTCAAAGCACAAAATAATTTTTTTCTAGAGACCCACTTGGAAAGTATAGAGAATGATTGGTAAATTGGCCTTTTCTAAATTGCGATTTCGTAATTATTCAATAGTTATTTAAAACAGTTATCATCACTCCACAACTACTTAACTAACTGTAAATTAACTATAAATAATATCCAACTATTTTTAATTTATAATTGTAAATAAAATTGAATAAAAATAACTTCCTAATTCATGAGCAGTGACAAAATAATCTTGCTTTGAAGGATAATAATCTTTTACAAGATCCTAAGGATCCTAGTTATGTCACGTGGATGCATCGTGGGAAGACCACCAAGGTTGGGATTTTTAGAGCAAAATAACATCAGATTGGAACTCTTAAAAGAATGCCAAGGCATGCTTTAAGACTCCGGAGAATGTCAAAGTGGAGCTTATAAAGCAGAGTCTTGAGGGGGTGAATATGTTTCTTGATGCGGGCGTGAAGGAGGTAAATTGACACTTCCCTTCTTGGTTATTTCTACTATATTTTGGCAGTTTCCATTTTTGGGGTTTTGACTACATGATTTGATCAGAAACAGCCTTGCAAACAAAACTCACGCCTTTGGCTGTGATGCATGGCGTTTTTTGGCCAAATTCGGTTGTTTAGGCCTTCAAATTAGCAAATTTGCTATTTTATGAAAGATTTGATTAGTTGATAACTTTTTGTAGGAAGGTCTGTTTTGATTGCTGTATACGGCACTGATCTTGTTTCAATTAGTGCTTTGATTTTGCTTATTTAGTTTCTAACTTACTATTTTTGGAAAATTTTGTTATTGGTGGAGTTCTTGAGGGTTCCTAAGAATGTAAAAGACAATTTCTGGAAGAATAAAAGTTTTAAGAAAATTCTTTGTTTGTGATTTTCAGTTTCTCTACGCTAATTCGCTGGGTCGTTTCTGTTTTTTTATGAAGAACATTATCCAAAACTAAAGCTACGTACCGCACGTACATGGAAGATTGTGACAATTTGATTGAGGTTGAAGATGAGGCAAATGAGGGGGGAAAGGCAAGATATTTCAAAAATGGAACTCCCTCGGTTCGGTCTTGTCTTCTACGCTATGGCTTCTGCTTCTTCTCGTTCTTCTTCTTCACAATGAAACCCTACCTTTTCCCTCTCTGACTCGCTAGAACTCCGTTCCTTTAACCCTTATCGGCCATAGCCCCAAACATCAAAAGGCCATGGCTTAGCAGCTCCAATGAGAAATGGTCGACTAACACCCCTCCCCCATACACCCACGCACACCTGCATGATCAATCTTAATGCAGCTGACCCGCTCCACTACCCTCAACCTTGCCTTGATACTCACAACGGAAAACTATGACAGTCTTGAGCTGCAAATAATTAAATGTGTCCGCATGCTCTTCAGGTCATGCCTGCAGTCCTGTTTAACGAATCCCGGTGAAAATATTGCCAGGAATAACCAATCCAGTTGTAGCGTACAAACGAGGTTTCATAGGAAGAAAGAATAAGGATTCAAACTTTTAAGTAGGTCTTTGTTAAGTTAAAGATGATTTAACTTGATATATATAATAATTTCCCCTAAAGGTTAAGCCCTAGCAATAGCATGCAAGAGAGAAACCAATTCAGTACAAGCGTACAACCTACATTTTGGTGGGCATGGAAATACAATGGATAGCTGCTGATGAGGGGCAGCAGTTGTAAGTTGGAAGAGACTACAAATTTTGTACAACTGGTTGGAAGCAGCATTATTGAGAAAGCAAAGACCTATGATGAAGTGTAAATAAACCTAATCCAAAAATCCAAACTGTTACACGACAGAACATATATTCAACTAAAAGCAGCACTGAAGTAGCTCTCAACAACGTTGTTGCAGAGGATCTGCAACACCTTGCCATTCGTGGGGCCCACGCAGCGGGGGGTTTTGAACTGGCTGACAGCAGCCCCCAGATCCACGTAGTGGTCCAGGATCTTCTGGAAGGTTCCCCTCCGAACAAGACGGAGTTCCAAGGCACCGATGGCTTTCACTTTACGGGAGCTCATGTAGCCCGCGTCTATAAACGAACGGTCCAAACAGTTGCAGCACTCCTTAAGCAAGTCCTCCCCGGCGTCGCCACTCACTTCCCAAAAGACCACGTAGTGGCCTGGGTCGGTTGACAAATCAACGTGGCTTGTGAAGTCGACGACTTCAAGTTTCTCTTCCGCCAGCAGCTTGGCGGCTGCCTCCACGGCTAGCTGCAGATCTTTCTCGGTGTTCTTGTCGATGTTAATGGTGAGGAGGAGATTGCTTCTGCAGATGAATTGGAGCTCTGGCGTGGAGTTATGGAAGCCTGCTACCTTCACCACATCTCCTAGTCTATACCGATATAGACCTGCAAAGTCAATGTGAGTTAAATTTTCTGTCTTTTTGTTTTTTTTTTTTTCTCTTGATTCTATGAAATTTGCATGATCAAATTAGATACTTAATTACTGGGGGATCTCGCGGTAAGATGTCAACCATTTAGTTGTGCCATGAGCTACATATGAAAAAGTGCTACCGTACAAATAATCATAGATACTTGTCTCCAAACCAGCCAACTTGGTCATGTGAGCTAAACAGCCTAAGAATGAAAAATATGAAACAATATGGGCGCAACCGAAGCCTTCACAAGATAAAGCTGTTAGGCTTGTTTCCGGCAACCACATGACCACATGGACAGCAATTTAACGGAAAATGGGGGTTTTCAAAGTTCAATCAACCAGGACAACAAATTCAAGTCATGTTTCAAACTTAATTACCTGCAAAATTGGTGACGATGATCTCGTACTCTTCACCAACTTTCACTTCAGTCAGACCCACAGGCTTGGGCTCCATGGAGGGGAAGGGGGCCTCACTTTCATCTTGCTTCTGACCCTCAACATTAGCCCTCAAAGGAATAAATTCAAAGTAGCCAATGTTGGGAAGCACGGCAAAAGTGGCCAATTCAGGGGGTAACTTTGGGTTCACATTTGCTCCAACCCATCCTTCAGAAGACCCATAATCAGCACTCAGCAGTGGCAGCTCGCCTGCATAGTGTCTCAATTTTTTCAAATAGGGTTCCATTGACCCAGTCATGATCCCATACACATACTTAACATTAGGAAATAGCTCTGGTATTAACCCATACCAGTTGCTTAATCCCAAGCATTTTTTGCGGATCATATCAGCCAATTTAGGATTTGGCTTGAGCAATTTTTCCATTGCAGTTCGAATGGATGGGACAGTGATTCGGCTGGTGAGAACTCCTTCTCGAATATCAGTACACAGTTCATCCCAGACTTGTTCAAAGGTGCGAAAGGCATAAACAATGCTGTGGGCAAACGTAGAAGACACAACTTGCACTTCATCCCAGTAAATGAGTCCACTTAGAAGATGGCAGTACAAGGATTGCTGGAAGTCGGAACCAAATATCACTTCATCAGGGCTACAATATGGTGTCTGCATAGCCTTCATAGTATGCTTGTACACCGAATTACTAAACACATTCGTGGTTGCAGTTCCAGCTGCCAGACCCCCATTTGTTTTGAACTGCTTGCTGCTGTAAATAAACTGTAAAGCCTTTCCATTCCCAAGAGGAAATTCCCTGCAAACCAGCCGCCAACTTGTTAAAAACTCATTCGAAAGGGAGAAAAATCTGAAACACAAAAGGCCACCATGGGAAACCCGAAGAGTCTTAAAAAACGTCAGAAAACAAGACTGTAGAGTCTTTGTTGCATGTCTCGTTGTGGAGTCCCAATTGATGGCAAATATTTGTTATTGGATGCTTAGAGGTAGATGAATAAATATATGCGAATATGCAATTTATCTGCCAAGTGCATTATACTGATTAATATCCGACTGTTCAGAACTTCTACACTAAAGATGATGACTCTTCAAAAGCACTAACCAACTGTAAGATTGCATCTGACAACTTAGAACAATTAAGAAATAGAATTTGTTATCTCATGGTGTGTTAGCATTAACCAGATTAAGTTCCCTAATAAATTTAAAAGAAAAAAGAAGAATTTTCGTGGGGATTTCAAAAGTTGCGCAAACAGCTACTCTAGATATTCACAAATGCTTTATATATATATTTTTTTTTAATGAACCAAAGAAGAAAAAAATTATTTAAAAGGTGAAATGAAACTCTGTCTACATATTTCAACCATATATTATCATGGTCAACTACAACTAAGGACATCTTAAACCAATATAAACCAAATCCTTTTGTAATACCCAAAGGATATTACCTGTTTCTAAATGCAAAAGACGTCTTAAATATCTGCATAGTGGATTCCATCAACTCTTCGTTAAATGGGACAAACTTGGGCTTTCCTTGAGTGGTACCAGAACTGCATGAAACAAAGAGTAACAGACATAAACATCACAACTTTTTATAAGAAAATGATAGTAAAATAGCAGAAGAAATAAGCATTTGTTACAAGCACCTTAAAGAGATAGTTGTTATTGGTTTTCTTGTGAGGATAAGGGCATTGTCACCATCCATGATTTTCCGGATGTAAGGATCCAAATCATTGTGAGTAACGAGTGGAACAGAAGCCCTGAAGCTCTCGGGGTCGATTCTTCCGTTCAGACCCCATTTTTGTAAGTACTCCGTGTTGCCATTTTCCAGTAGAATTTTCTGCAGGGTCTCTATCTGCACTCTCTCAGCATCCTTTGACAGCATCTCAAATTCTTCTATGACTTCTTCAGGATCAAATTTTTGGGCCATCTTCACCAACATCCTCGCAGACTTTGTACAGCTGCTGCATTTGCCAAACACTCCCATAAGTTTCAAATATACAGCAATATTGGGCACGCGATGCAGCACAAACCAAAAACAAATCCAGTGATCAAACAACCTCCAATGCATAAACAAAAGCACAAATTGGAGAATTAATTTTGGTAAAACAAGAGGAAAACAGTTTGAAGACGTGCAGTGTGCATAATTGAGAAAGTAATTAAAACTGCACCAAAGAAGGGTGAGGAAACCAAGCTTGGAGGACTCTGTTGCTGAGTGCACAAGGACTAGAATCCAGTTCAAAGACCAATTTTTACAGTAATCGGGCAAACATAAGCGAATTGATTTCAAAAGCATTCAACAGGAACAGAAGTTCAAAACAGTTCCGCCTCAGGAAACGATAAATAAGCAAATGCAAAATCAGATCAAGTCATAGAAATGGAGAAATTAAAGGTAAAAGTTCACGGACGACAAGAACAAATATGTAAAAATAATAGTCCCCAATCCAGGGATGGAAAGGTGATTGGGAACCTGTGTTTAGCTGGCGGTGATCAACAAAGTCAGCAAGAAAAGTTACCAACCAAAAAGCGCGCTTGAAAGTGGAAAGAGAATTTTAAACTCGAGTCCAAAGGTTGGTTGTATATGGGTAATTCATGAACCTTCCTATTGTTCAAGAGCATAATAATCCAAAAACAGTAACAATTCATCCAATTATTAGCGAAAGGCCGACAAAATCAAGAATGTCATCCTATAAAATTCCAGAATTCGCGATACAACACTCTGTACAGGTAAATAATATATATAATATATAGTCACAAACAAACACTGCAGAAAGAGTATATACACAAATACGTACTTCTGTGAGCATGACATAGATATATTTGATGTGTAAATTCCTATACATGGATAAAACTGAAACGAAAGCAGCTTATGCAACTTTGAAACTGTCGAATTTGACAAAGAAAATTCAAACATAGACAGAGTTTTCCACAAGCATAGCAGTTCCCTATATGGAAGAAGCCGTTGAATATCAATCAGCACAAACTTTTGAGAAAATTTCGGGCCAAATTCAAAATCCTAAATCAGTAATTCGAAACTCGATGTGGACTGATAAATTCGAACAGAACAGTAGTGTTCTTCCTAAATCAGACCGAGCAAGCGTTGCATTTGCCTCCCCAGACAAGTCCTTGAATTTCAAGAAGAAAATCGGCAACAGAACAAAAGATACAGCATATAGAATAAATCAAACAATTAACTCACAAATCGAAAGCACTTGCTCATCAGAAACTGAACAGAAAATAAGGCGGTTCAAGAACATACCTACCGGAATCCTCCACACCGCCACAGTAGACCCTACACCGCACGAACGGCCTATATATATATATATATAAAGAGAGAGAGAGAGCGGCGGTGAAATTGAGAGAGTCGTAACAGTTTCACTGCGGTCGCTGACTCGCCGTTACAGCAAGACTGAGAGAGAGAGGGAGAGAGAGAGAGAGAGAGGGGGGGGTTTGCAAAGCGGAGTCCTTTGAATTATGTGCAGGCGTTTGAAGACCATCGTCCAGCACAAAGCGCCAGTATATATACTTTGACGTGCCAACTCTGCCCTCCTATTCTCCGCAAAATAACCAGAATGCCATTTGCCTTTTTTTTTCATACGTAAAAAAGGTTTATCTAAAAAGAAAACATAAAAAAGGGGCAATTTGGAAAGACACAGAGCCCCTGCAAATAGCCAAAGTCTTAATTCCGTATTTAAATTTGAGAATTGTTTACAAATAATTATTATTAAAATAATAATAAACATAAATTTAAATTTAATATTAATAATTATTGAAGCCGATGATTACCATGATTGTTTAAATCTTAATGCATTTGATTGTTGAAATCTAAGGCTCACTTGCAAGAGTGGAGCTCGGTTCTGTCAATAAATTTTTTTGATAATCAAGTCATTCTTAATACTAAAAATGGATCAAAATAATCAAAGTAACGATATATAATAATTGATATTTCTATTTTTTATAATTTTTGTTTTTATATATATAAATGTTATGTGAGATCGATAAAGGAGAACGATCAGATCTTGGTTATGAGACAATCTTGACAAGTAAAGATCTAAGTTTAGAAGAAGATGATCTATTTATTTAAGATAGATATTTTTTTTTTTTTTGAATTTAGTATACTCTCAAGTTCCTAACCTAAATTTGACATTTTGGGTATTCATTTGTTTTGTTTCGAAATCTAAATATCATGAGACACATGCCGCTATTGAAGAGCTTTAAGAAAAGATATTTTTATAAGTTTATTTAAAGGATTACAAAGAGTTTTATCAAATTTTGTTTATTTCTTATCATATTAATTGAGCAAATAATTTTGATTCTTTAAAAAGAGAAAGAGAGGAATTAATAAAACTAGTAATAATTTGATAAATTAATAAAACTAGTAATAATTTTATCTATTATTAAATTGCTATTAATTTTAGATAAATTATTATAAATTTATTTATAAAGGGGAAATGCCATTTCCAAAACCAAAACAGTCTAGGACCACTGAATCACAGAGAAAGGTCCAAGCCGACGACAAATGGCGATGGCCCAGAGTGGCCGAGAGTTGAGTTGAGGTCATCGGCTTCCACCCCTTTCTCCGTCGGTCCACCCTCTACTCTAAATCCACTCAACAGCGGCAGCCCAATTCAGAATCATTACGCCTCTGACCGCTCATATTATACCCAATGCTGCATGGCTTTTTTATTATCAAACGTACCATTTAGGTAGCTACTCAGTTATAATATTTTTTATGACATTTATATTTGTATTCGTGATTTAGAGTGTATGCCTCAATTCTTTTTTTTTTCTTTTTTTTATATCTAAAATTTTAAATTTCACCCAATTAATCTTGAAAACGGACAGTCTTTCCCTTGGATTCGCCCATCAAGTAAGTGTATGTCTCAATTTTTAATTTGAATAATGTTAGTCAATCCAACAAAATCAACCGATTCATGATGTCAGTTAATACGATGGAACTACCTAACACGAGTTTTGGAAATGCACTAAGCAGACATATGAGTGTCCTTTCTTCATAAGAAATGCATTTAAATTTTTTTGAATAAATTGCACTGAAAATGAAGGTAAATTGTATTCAAAACCCTTATGATTGGGGACAAGAATGGATTCCTTATCCTTTTATGTACTGGCCAAAATTCTATCTTAACGAGGATAGTTTGGATATCAAAAAATATCTAAGGGTACAAAGTTGGGTGACAAAGATAAGATCTCTTATTTATACTCTACCGTGATATTTTATATAATTATAAATTATATATCTATAAAAAGTCTAAATTGAATATATTTTTACAATTTTGAAATCTAATGTAGTTATGACCTCTCTAATCTCTCGCCCTCTCAATCAACAAACCAATTTAGTATTTTTAATTACTTTGTAAAAATTTTCCTAATATTCCTAACATATACTCATAAAAATTAAGATTGTGACAAAATAAACTAAAATATTTTATATATGTACAATTGTTTTTTTTTTAAATCATGATGATGGGGTAATTAATTAATTAATGTATCAATCTATCATTCCCAAAATACCACATGAGTCAACCCAATAAGTCACAAAAATCAACTAGAACTAACACATGGCACGATTTTGATGAGCTAACAAAACACGATATGTTCAAGTTATATCAAAGATAAGATATTTTGCAAAAATTATGTCTAGACTATTTTTGTGTAAAAGTCCATAATTCACTGATGATAGATAATTATTTACTATCCTTTTATTTGTTACTCAATTGGTTCAAAATTTATCTTGAAAATTTTGAACCATGAACATATAAAAAATTTGAGAATACCTAGTATGATTTTCAATCTTTTAACAACATATATGAAATCGCACGTACAATTATTTAAATAGTAAAAAAATTCATTTTCTATTTAAAATTTTCTTGGCGTCGTGATCATTTGTCACATGACAAGATATGGTGCCTTAATAAGCTCAATTAACATGGCTAAAGTCTTGAACATGCTTAGGTCACATCACATATAAGGTCTTTTGCAAAAATCAAGTCTAGACCATTATTGTTCAAGCTATAAAAGCCCCAAATTCTCCTACTATAGATAAACATCTACTATCCTTCTATTCATTACTCAACTTACTCTCCCACTACCAAACACAAACTTAACTATCGAAACTTATTTTGGAAATTCTGAATCCCAAACTTACAAAAAATTTGACAAGTATCTATTACGTGTCTCAATCTTTGAGTATTATATATAAAGTTGAACGTTCAAATTGCTTAAAAGTAAACAATTCATTTTCTCTTTAAAATTTTCTTGGTATCATGATGATCTGTCACATGACAAGATCTGATACCTCGATAAGTTCAATTAATATGTATGGCTAGAGCCCTTAAACCATGTCTTGAACATATTTAGGTTACAACACAAATAAGGTTTTTTGCCAAAATGGCATATAGACCATTTTTGTGTAGGCTATAAAAGTTCCTAATTCTCTGACTATAGATAAATATTTATTACTTTTTTTGTCATTAATTAACTTAGTCTCCTACTATCAAACATTAATTTAATGGTCAAAATTTATCACGAAAATTTGACAAATACCCACTGCGGGTCCCAATCTTACAATTGCTTAAAGAGTAAACAATTCGTTTTCTCTTCAAAATTTCCTTAGTGTCATGATGATCCCCAGAGTTTAAGGTTATGCATGCACTCTAATCATATTGGTTCTTACTTAAAATAGAGTCAGTGTGACCTCCCTTTCTATCTTTTCCATTCCGTTGACTTAAAACATGATTAATGTCTTTATCCCCACATAAAATAATATTTTTATAAACTTTTTTGTACAACAATATTATTAAAGTAATATAATAATGTTATTAAAATAATATGATAATGTTATTTTCTCATAAATATAAACAATTGTGATGATTTTTGAATATTACCTAATAAATAAACACGAGAGGGCTTTTTGTATGAGTATGCATTGAATCTATATTTCCAACGTCGTTAGATTCAGTCAATAGTTGGCTAACATAATAACGTTTATGGAAATTTAGTGACTAATTTGACATTTTGTATTGTTTTAAGAAAGAAAATTACTCTTTAAATCCTAAATCACAATAATTGATTCGTTTTACAATTTATTTATTATCAACGTTTAGAATTAGTCGATCGTGATTCGTAAGCCTGTAATGAAAAAATAAACTCAAACACAAAAAGGAAGAACAAAGTAGAAGCAAAGATAGACGGTATGCAGAGAAATTTTACATGGTTCAACCAAAATGATACATACTCCACGACTGTTCTTTGGATATTCCGATAGAGTAACAATATATTATTCTTGTTGTTCTCTCCCTCTATAATGGTATTTTTGACCTCTATTTATAATGAGAGGTGTTTCCAATTACATAAAATCTAAAAATGGAAGGATGACATCAGGGAGATAAGATGTTACTGTCAATTCCATAAAATCGTGAATAGACTTCGTATTATCAGGGATCTGATTTGCTTTAGATAAAATAGATAGGTCCTTACCTCCATTTATTCCGTAACATAGTTGTTATGCGAGCTGAAAGTATCGCTAGGAGTTCGCTTTAACTCGCTTGATTCCACAGTCTAAACTCGGGTCTCAGCGACGTGTAGCTTTGTTCTGACGAGCTCGGCCATGAGCTTATTGAGCTTCTGACAATTAGGTCGACCTGCTGAGTTGTGCCCAACCTATAAATAGTCATGCAATTCACTACCAGTGATTAACAAGTATTCTAAAGTTACAATCTTAACAGTTTTCAAGTGTTCATTACTCTAAATTCTTTTTAACCGTCAAATATAGCTTGCTCATTTAAGGTCCCCCCAAAAAATTACATTTGATTTTTTTTTTTTCAAATTATTTGAATCGGGTTAAATTTTAATAACAAATTTAAATTTAGAAATCACGACATATTTTTGACAGATTTAGTATCTATTTTTTATTATTTTGTTAAAAATAAGGATTAAATATATCATTTTTATTGATAAAATTGATTACCCAATTTTTTTTTTAATTTTATTAAATAGAAGGATTAGATATCACTTGGAAGTAAGTTTTCAGTGGTGGAATGATTAGTATGATGACATGTTTTGGAATAACTTAATCACCCAAAAATATATTAAGTAACTTTTGGAACTTTTCACAGTCAAGTCAACCACCTTTTGTAGGTCAAAGTCAACTAAAGTTAGGCCCGCACTAAATAAAAAGCAAAGGCATCTAATGTTTGGCATGTGCCCTGTTTGTTTGTTTAAATTTTAATCCAAAATTGAGTGGATTCTAATCTAATCCTCAATTTTAACATTAGAGATGATATTTTTTTTAGTCATATTTTTTCCAAGAATGAGCCCAAAGCTAAAGAAATAGCCTCACAAGTCCATTGAGTGACTTAGAGATTAAAATGATCGATAAATCAAGATATTTGATTAACCTTAAATTGAAAAAATCGACTGACCTCAAATTGAGAGGCTCGATTGACTTCATATCAAAAGGTTCGAGTAACCTCATACTGAAAGACCTAGTGGCCTCTCCTAAAAGTCTCTTTTGATGTCTCTAAGGAATTTTTTTGGGAGAACTTTATAAGTCACTTGTCAATAAAAATATTTATGTTGGAGAGACTCTTGTGGGGCCACCCAGACTCAAAAACCTCTCTCTAGACAATGTGAGATACCCTTTTGGGAGATTTGGAGACTCTGAGAAATATGATCTCCAAATATTATTCACACGAGACCGTAAAGAATGAGTCAAACTTACCTTCAAAATACTTGTCTATAAATCCAAAAGGGTATCCGATATGCTTGCTGAACAATGTGACTTTTCCAATGTCATCATCTCTATAAATTAAATAACCCTCGTCCGATTGAGGTAGGTTAAGAATTCTATATTGATTACAATCCTATTTTTTTTGCATTCTACATTTATACCAAGATACTGACTTAAATATTAGAAAGCCTCCGTGGAAGGTCACTCGCACCCTTAACCAATTTTCTTCCTTGCTAGTTACTCGTAGACTCCGATCAAAATTTCTCCTATTACAAACAAATTTATTGTTGTATTTAAACAACAACATATTTAATTTGATATCAGTCTAAAATTAAAAATTAGTTGAGGGTTATTAATAATAATATATTTTTCATGTATTTATTATAATAATATTATTATTATTATTAAATATGAATAATAAATATATACATATATATTTGGTTATTTTTTAATTTGTTTTACAATGTTAAAAATTAAATTTAATGTGTTGCATTATGTTGATTCTTGTTTGGATATTTTTTAATGAAAATTTTTATTTGGATAATATATATCAATATATATACATATTTTTTAAAAACCTTATATTAAAAATAAGAAGAAAAAAAATTAGACTAGAATCAACACCCCTACCCTCACAAAAATAAATAAAAAATTAATATTTTTTCTATAATCACACAATATATATATATATATATCAATTCCAAGATGCTATTGGTTTGAACTATTCTTCGTGTTAATTGTTGATTTATAAGGTCAATTGATTTGTTAGTTTTTATGTTTATTTACGAAAAATGCTATAAATACAGATAAATTTAATAAATATTTTTTATAAATTGATGTCACACACACAAATTCATAATAATTTTACTTAAAATTAAAAATAATTTACAATAGTAAATAAATTTATTGTAATTTTTTTCTATAAATAAAAATTTCATCGCAAAAACCAAAAGTGTGTCTACAACTTTAAAATGAAAGAACATTCTAAAATAATTTATATACAACTGGCATGGAAGTTTGCAGGAAATAAAAAAAATTTATTTACGTGCTAACTCCTGAACTCTTGTTGGTAAATTTTCCTAAGTATTTGAAGGCTTTTGGCCGAATATTCACATTTGTATTGCGAACACCCAATTACTCACTTATAATAACTTAAGGAGAGCTCAACCAAAGCATATACCATCAATTCATGTCCACATAGGCCCTAACTTTTGTTTGCGAACTTCCCTAAGCACTTGGAAACTATTGTTAATTTTAGGTAAGATTAAGGATGTACAAACGGTCGGTTCAATTACTGAATCGATTGAAGTTTACTAACCGATTAAATCGAATCGATGAACAAAATCGAGCTGAACCAACCAATTAACTCGAAAAATTGAACTAATCAATAACCGCAAAAATCGAACTCAAACCATATAAACCGATTAAACTAAAGAAATGCAAAAAAAAAAAAAAGCAAGCTGAAGTAATCGATAGAAAATACGCAAAACTGAAGAAAACACCATTTTATAAATATCAAAATAATATCGTTTTAAAGTTTAGTCGATTCGATTAGTTTGGTTTTTCTAACTAAAAAATCGAATTGAAAATTGAAAACTGAACTTTTGAAAAAAATTAACTGAACCGAACTGATGCAAGAAAAAAAATCAAACTGAACCGATAAAGTCGATCGATTCAATTAGTTCAAGTAAATTGAATTTTTACTCCCCCTTAAATTAAGACTATTATAAATTTAGGTATAACAATTACCAATTTATGTTTGCCACGTTAGTTTGAGGAGGTTGGTGTCGAACTTGTTTCGAATGGCATTTTCCCTTCTATACAATATAATAAATAAATTGTTTAAATGTTGAAAACAAAGCATAGTAAATACACATTGTCTAAAAAAAAAAAAAATTATTATTATTTTAAGACAATAATTAGTGTTATTTAAAAAAATTATGGAGATAATTAATCCAAACAACAACGCTTTTATGGTTATATCCTTCACTGTATTGCCGGTTTTAAATGCCAATTTATTTCATTAATTACGGTTTTTAACTCCACTAATAAAAGAAGGGTAATGGTAATTAAGGTAATTGTTAAAGTGTAATAAGTGTATTTTATTTTTAAGTAAAGTGCATTACTATAATTTATTATTAGTTTTAATTAATTTTATTAATTAATTAAATATTTTAAAATAAGATACATTTATTATCAACTAATATAATTGCTTACCTACTGAGAATAAGATTCCATAAATAGGGATGGGCCAAATTTCAATTTAACTAAAATGACTAAACCAAATCAATTGAAATTATCAATTCAGTTTGGTCAAGAGACTCCAAATTAAGGGTTGGTTCGGTTCGATTCGATTTTTAAGTGTGGCGATTTCGGTTATTTTGATTTAATTCGATTTTTGAATTAGAAAAAATTAAATTAACCAAACTAATTAAATTGTCAAAAATGTCTATTTTTTGTTTTGTTTTTTTTTTGGGTCTGTTCGATTTTTTCTTATTTGTTTAATTTTTTCAATTTTGTATTTATTCGGTCTTTTTGATTTTTTTATATTTATTTAATTCTTTTTAATTATTATATTTATTCAGTTAATTTAGTTTGATTTTTGATACACATTTAGTTATTTTAATTTCAACATTTCAGCTCGCCTCTAACCATAAATGCATCTTATCTTATCTGTAAGCAATGATTAATATTACACTAAAATGAAAATAATTAATCATAAATGAATGTTATTTAAAATATCATAATTAAATATTTAAATAACATATAGGAGATGAAAAGCTGAAAGGACATAACTGGGATTTGGTGTGGTATGGGGACAAATTAATGAGATGACAAGACAACTAGAATTAGTTGCAAATAAACAAAACAAATTGAAAAGACTGCAGCAGGTTCTCTCTCAGCCAGCTGGAAAGCGATTTAAGCTTCAATCAGCTTCATGCAAAAACAAAATTAAATATTAAATATACTTCTTTATATCACACATAATTAAATATTAAGATAGATTTAAGCACAAAACTTGATTATATCACTTTAAGTGAATTTTATCGACGAAATCGTCTCCTTTCCACACCCCCAAAATTCCAATTATAATGGTAACCCATTTACAAAAAGATTCCAACACAATTATTCAACGCCTCCTTTAATTTGCAATTGTCAAACTAATGTGACAATCAAGGGTGACAAGCGGGTCGTAATTGTGTCGTGTCGAGACACACATATAACACATGTCAGGCTAATTCGAACACGACCCGTTTAATAATCATGTCAAATTCCTTAAACTCGAACACGACACGTTTATTAAACGTGTAACACGACACGACCCGTTTAATCCGTTTAACTAAACGTGTCGTATCGTATCGTGTCACCTGTTAACCTGTTTAATTTAAATGGGTCGTGTTGTGTCACCTGTTAAACGTGTTATTTAATTTTAAACGTGTTATTTCGTGTATAATTGTGTTAACGTATTCAGATCAACCCACTAACCCTTTTAATTAAACGTGTCATTTCGGATATAATCGTGTTAACGTGTTCGGATCAACCCGTTAACACGTTTAATTAAACGTGTCATTTGGTGTCTAAACGGGTTAGATGAGTTGACCCGCCTAAGACACGAAAATAATCGTGTCATAAACGGGTTGACCCATTTATGACCCGAACCCGATTAACCCCAACCCTAACCCACTTAACTCGGTATCGTATCGTGTCGTGTAATCGAATCATGTCCAAAATTACCAACTCTAGTGACAACTAGCTCTAATATGGTACATAAGAAAGAAAGGACTAGTTGTTATAGAAAGCCACGTCATTCTACTTATAAATGATTTTGGGTCCATTAAGTGACTTAAAATTTGTCTAAAAATTGGCATACTCACAAAATTTTAAATAAAAAAAATGTTGCTAAAATAAATTCAACTTGGCATTTTTGTATATGGCTGATTTTTCTAAATTCAATTTTGTTGTCGTTTATTTATTCTAACTTTTTTAATCATGAGGCGTTGAAATTTAAATCTTTCTCACATTTTTTGCACGATACCTGTCTTAGTCTTTTTTTCTCCCCTTATTTTGTCGTCTTACTCTTTTGTTTTCAGCATCGAAAATAAGAAATATGTCACAAGAAAATAATGGTTGATTTTTTGTGTTATGTGGCCATCTTTTTTTCCTATTAGTTTATTTTCAGCATTAGAAGATGAGAAACACGTTACAAAAAGACAATAATAGAGGTGAGAATGAGTGGTGATAGTCAATCTCTTGTGTGATTGACTAGCTAGCTCTATCCATGGATGATCTACCTTACTAGATCTTCTACATATGAGTGGTCCTCTCCAATGAAAACAACAATTTGCTATGGTCCAAAACCTAATTTTAGATTGCCAGGGCATTTGCAACCTATCTAGCCATTTTTATTTAAAAAAATATTTTTATAAAAAATTTGTCATGAATCTAATGTGAAAAAGTCTCAACCCATAGTGAAAAGACTCAAAGACCCCTTAAAGGGTTGGATTCGAGTCCTAGGCTCAAATCTAGTTAGAAGACTCCTTAAGGCAATGAGATAAGTCTAACCCAAAGAATTGGGTTTGAACCTAAGTCGAGGCCTAGGTCATAACATTTACTAACTACGCTAATCTATGAGTTTCAGATGCAACTATATATCCATAAAGTGTGATCATAATCGTATATTAAGTTGATATTCGATCAATCATGTGCCATAATCATGATCCTCCACTCGCCTCTCAATATGTCTATATAAAGGTGAAACTTTTTAAGAGTTTGATACCTCATTAATTGCATATTTATCATATTATTTTTGCATCATTTTGTTTTGAGAGCGTTAGAGCATCCACTAGGGGATTGAGTCATTCCTTCTTTTTTTGCAAATCAAGTAAGTCCTAAACAAGGTCGAGTAGAGGACAGGGGATTGAGCCCCTCCCCTTCCTTTTGCAAATCAAGTAAGTCCTAAACAAAGTCGAGTAGAGGATAGCTAGGGATATCTCTAGACTTATAAAAGCCAATCATAGACTCATATTAGTTTATTTTTAATATTTTAAATCTTTATAATTTACTCCTTTTAATCATATTATGCAACATTCACACATTGTTTACCTATCAAAATGGGTTTTTTTTTTAAATGTATAAAAATCTAAAATATTAAAAATAAACCACATGAGTATTTATGAAAATGACTCAAAACCATAAATGGCCATGGCTGAATTTACCCACTAAAATACTATTATATTATCATTTATATTGATGATAAGAGGGTTTTTTAGTGATTTATATGTTTAAATGCTATTTGAATACTTTAAAGTGACACTTTTATGTTAATGTATTATTATTTGTATTTAATCAATATAAATGTCGGTATGTCCCGCCAAGTATGGTAACATTTTCGATAAGGGTATAAATATCCTTAGATTCGATGTGACCCCACAAAATGACCCACTAGCATCGGTAAGTGTGGCATGGCCTGGACATTGGTAAGGGATAATCTAGAGCCAAAGAAGGTGGCCATTTCCCAATATCGAGTAGATCCCCACTTTGATATTATAGTATCTTTCTTCTAGTAGCTTCATGATTTGGCCTCTTCCCCCAAACACAGCCAATTTTGCAAGTGCCCCAATACCCCCCTTTTGCTCCCAAAGCCTTTCCCCGACTGACCGGTGGGATTCCTTTGTTTGGATCACCACAAACTCAGTCGAAAGCAACTCTTCCTTCTAAAGTCATTTGCCACTAACATCCCATTATGATCCTCTTTTTCAAAAGCATAATTATTATTTTTTAATCCAAAACGAATTAAGTATTTTGAGCTAAATAGAGTATTTACTTTCTCGAGCATCATGTGACGTGAGAAAGTAAAGATTGAATGAAATCTCAAAATCTAATTTTAAAATAAAAATATTATTTAAATATTTAACACTCTGCATTAATATTTTATGCATATATATATTGATATGACATAAAATATAAAATATTAAAATAAATTATTATTATTATTATCGATCGAATACAACAATGAATTTATTAAGTAAAAATATCTATCACTTAAACTCTATAAGAAAGAGAACAATTAAATGGCGCAAGACAGTCTCTGTGCAAATATTTTGATATTTAAGTCAGACACTGAAGACTTAAATGTCGTATTAAAATTGGTATCAGAGAAATATCTATTTTAGAATGAGAGTTTATCTATTTATAGAATAATATGGGATTTTTCAAGATCTATTAGGATTAAAATTTTTGAGGATAATATTTATCCTGACATTTTAAGATCTATTAAAATTATGACTCTTATCGATAATGTCTATACTTTTCGTTGAACTCTCTGAAAGATTTTTGAATATCGGAGTTATCATATTTGCATTTTATTCGAGACCCCCTCCCTCAATCAAAGGAAAATTCACATGATAGATTTTAAGTTTTTATAGTTTCTCAAAGTGTGTTACAGTTTCTGAAAGACTTGACAGTCTCCCGTTCTTCGGGTCTATGAGAGAGTGTGTTTTTTAGGGATGCGTCTTTTCGAGTTTTGAAAAATCATATTTTTCCATACACTAATAATTTTTTTTTTTTATATTTAGCTCAAAATTCGTTTTGAACTTTTATCTAAGACACGTCAATTATAAATATTATAATTTAAATAATTAAATAACATTTACGATTTAAAAAAATCTCACACTTTCTTTTGCTCCATATTTTATATGTCGACTCCCACTCATACCCTTTTGCCCCCTGTCCATAATTATGTAACCAAGCGAGTGAGTTGTCGTTGACACACGTGGTTCAATTAGGGAGCTGCAATTTGTACAGTAGTCCTTGTGTTATGGTTTATTGCAATATTTAAAATACCATTTAATTCTTTAATTTTAGAACCACTAATTTATTTAAATAATTTCTTTTAGTTTGTATACGACTAGGTCTCATCTAATATATTATTTGCTCCGGCTCAAAGGCTTATGAGTGTGGTTGCATGGGTGAGAATTTAGACTCAAAACAATAAGTGTTAGATTCTTAAAAAGTCGAATTTATCTCTTTTGACATAAAATTTGATAGGTAAATTAGTACTTGATATATGAGAGTAAGTCATAAAATAACAACTACATTTTCAAAGTGTAGTTGTGACTATTATCGAGGGAATGCACCGCCTATATAAATAGTTCAACCCCTAACGGGTGGAGAGATCTTTCACGAGATTATTCTTTCATGATAACTATATAATCACAACTATAGAAGATTATCACTCATCTACGTTGATTCCCAATTGAGGGTGAGTTGAAAAGAATCATAATATTATCTCTTTTATACATAATTTCACCATGATTGAGACGAGACAATCACATGTCAGGTTAAAAGCTAATTTTGACCTATAAAAGAGTTATTTCTCGTTTTTTATAAAAATACTTTTAAAGTCAAAATAGTATGATCAGACATATCCGTCCTCAAATAATAAGTCAAAACAAATAATATTTCGCGTGAAACAACAATTATCCTTTTACTATATCACATTTTTTTTTTTTTGTGAAAAAGCTTGTAAAATATATTTTTGAGTAGAATAACACACGTGGCTTATTAAAAAAACAAATAATCTTGAGGATAAAAATGTAAATGAACAAAGAGGAAACGAAGGGGTGGGGAGAAGTCATTGTCAGTTTAGTGTGAAATGAGGAACAGCGAGTGAGCCGCAAACATTACCCAAAAAAATATAAATAAAATAAAATAATTTGTGTGCGCTTGGGACCTCTGAAATTAATGAAAAAAACAAAACGAAGAAGAAGAAGAAAGCTCATGTTTTGCACGTGCCATAAAGATAGCTACATGTTATGTGTTTTTCCAAACTGTGGCCGACAACATTTGCAATTACAAAACAGATTCTACCCAAATTGTATATAACTACATTTTAAAATAGATTATGAAAATGTTATTTACACACTCAATTTTGATATTTAAAATGATGTTTGTGCATTGATATATTGTATTATATATTATATCCATATGAATGTATAAAATATTAACGCAAGTATTACTTCAAATGTCAAAGTTGAACGTTTAAATAAATTTTTTGTTTAAAATGTATTAATCATGTTGTTGGTAAGATACAACGATAAATTTCTTTATACGAGAAAGTGCCTCAATTAGAATAGTCTATGAATGACCTCGGAGTTTGCAAGTGACCTATAAAGAATAAATCGATTAAGGTGCATATAACATTCTGCAGAGGTCTTCTAATATTTAGATAGTTTTCTAGATGAGTGTGTGTAGAAATTAGAGACAATAGAATTGCAGTAGATATAGAATTTAGAACTTATCTTAAACATAATAAAATTATCCCATTTATAGAGAGGATGATGCCAAAAAGATCGTATTCTTTGGCGAGCATCTTAAACGTCTCCCGAATTTGTAGATGAGTATATTGGAGGTAAGTTTAACCATTTTTTTATGATTTTCACGAGATCTCACGTGGTTGGGAGAGAGACTTTCGGGTTTGAGTGGTCTGTGAGAGTCTCCCGAATAATAGTGGTTGGTGATTCAATGATTCCCAAAAGGGTCTCTTGAAGACCTCAAGAAACTCGAGTGAGGTTCTAAAATGGTCTCTCAAAAGTCTTGAGAAAGGCTTTTTAGTGAGGTCTTAAAAGAGGCTCTCAAGTGAGGACATTCGGTTCTTCAGGTCTCTTGACCATCCACTAATTTCATGTCTATGTAACTTGTTTATTGGGCTTTAATTTCTCTTCCAATATGCGTTTGGGCCTCTTAATTTGAGCTTGGGCCTATCTTCAAGTATAACAAATTATAGCTGCAATATTTCAATTATTTAAGTTATATAAATCATGTGAGTTTTTATAGTAATTTTAATTTTATAGCAATATTTTTTTATGTACAATAATGATGAGCACAACCCAATAGTCCGCCATAAGATAGTGCAATTTGCTTCTTCTTTTTTGGCCCCACTACATTAGTTTTAATTTTAGGACAATGATTTTTGATCCAATAAAATATATTGAAAAATTGGTCGATCAAGTAAAAATTGATGGAATAACAAGTCTTTAGTTTCACTTTTTCGAGTTTTATTAGTAAAATTAGTAGTTATGTGTAACTTTAATTAGACATGAGAATAGATATTTAACTTAATAACTATCATCGTATTTATTATATTAGAAAGTCTTCTCGACCAGATGAGTAAAGATAAGAGAAAATATTTTTTTATCCAAAAATAGGTAAAAGGCCCTATGATTTGCCATAGACTTTAACATATTTTAAATAATTAATTTTTATTTTATTGTACATACTTTCATATAGTTTTATTTTTTTCTTTATATAGACATAGAATTTTTATTTAAAAATAAAATATTTTTAATGTTTTAGATTGTTTAAATATCTAATAAGTACCCATTATTCAAAGAGAATAGAAACTAAAAAATAACAAGTAAAAGCAAGGAAATGAATACCTTACCATTCCTAATTATAAAATATTAGTATCAAATATCAGTAATGTTATTCTCAATATATAATAATTAATTTGTTTGCAGCAGAAGAATATCTCAAATATAGTCTTCATGAGACTTACAGAAAAAGAAAATGATTAGGGATGCGGGTAAGTCTCTCGTGTAGACCCCTCCAATTTTTAAGTTAGTTTTGTGCCTAAAGTGTAAAATGTAAAAATCAAGCAGAATTATATTCTAAACATAGTGGAGAGCGTATATTTACTAAAAGAGAAATCTCATATTTGTAGAAAAAAAGGAAACTGATAGATAGAGGAAGATCCACAATCTCCGACAGACATCCTCAGGCTCTCTCGCAGATTTGTAGGTAAGCATCTCAAATGTATGATTGATTTTGTCATTCACAATCTCGTGTGAATAATGTCTGGAGATCAAGTATATCGGGATTTGTAGTTTTCTAGAAATGTCTCTTGCAAATTAAACATAGTAACAACAAAGCAAACCAAAGTCACTATTTAAAACCTAAAAGAAAAACAAAGGAAGTGATGTGTTAGGAAATGTCAAATTTGTGCTAAACTCAGCCAAGGGTGATGTACATTCATTAAAAGTGGAACATTGCTAAAACATCACATCTCCAATGGAATCCAAGTGACCCCGTAATGGCTTATATATTCATCAAAAGTCGCACATTGTTAAGACATCACATCCCCCCTTTGACCCTCTCATCATCACCATTCCTATTCGAGAAAGACTAATGGCTACACATATTTTCACCTCTAGCTTACAAAAGATTTAAAAAAATAAATAAAACCATTTTTCAAATAGATAACTAACAAATCGCTGTCCAGAGAGTGTATCAATTAGGGGTGAGTATTTGATTAATTTAATAATATAAAAATTGAATAGATTGAAGTTGTGTAAAAAATTAAATCAAATCAGTTAAAAAAAATTAAAAAATGAACAAATATGAAAAAAACAAACCCACCTAAGAAATAAAAAAAAAAAACAAAACTAACTGAAAATAAACCAAAGCAATTCAAAAAAATCAAACTGAAAAACCCCAAAAAATGGAAAAAATAACCAAAAATTTTGGTCAGTTTTATTATTTCGATTTTTTTACCGTTTCGAATTAAAATAATCATAATTGTCAAATTTAATAACGGAACCGAACCGAACCGACAATTTTAATCGATTCAATTTAATTATTTTAATTAAATCAAACTTTTATACACCTCAAATATTAAATCCTATTATTTTTTATGATTTTTACGTTTTTAGAATTCTCGATTGACAATTAATTTATTTGTTTTTTTTTCAAACAATAAAAAATTATAATAATAAAAATATTACTGCCAGATTATTCTACTAATTAACCCGATTTACATGATTATTTTATAAAAAAAATCATTTTAAAAGAAAAGATATTTCATAAAAGTTGTCGTCCCCAGTTTTAAAATGGTTACCGGCTGCTTTGACTCTTGACCCCAAAGGGGTGATGGCAACCCAAGTTGGACTAATTCATGCATTAATTACTTCACCCAGACTTCACACTCTGTCCGTGCATTCAATTCCCATTTTTCCAGCTTTCACCTATACCCCAGGCCCCATCTCAATTATTGGACAAACTCATCCCAACAAAACACACACAAATGTCTCTCTCTATGGCTGCCTGCCTGTCTCTTTTTACGGTATTCCAATCATCACATGACGTGTGTGTGTGTTTTTTTTTGTTTTCTATCATGTTACGTGATTTTAATCTTGTTTGACGGAAGAGCCACTTTTATATGACAACTTTTCGAATAGTTAAGAGTATCATGGAAAGTCTCACCTAAAATTTACGGATCATGCTTGGCCCGTTTATATAAATGATAATTTCTCTATAAGGTAAGGAACTTTATGGAGACGCTTCATTGTTACTTTATCTTGTTGCTGGTTCTCTTAATATCGAGTACTAACTTGATCGTTATAATGCTTTTCAGGAGACTGTAGCCCTGTACTTGTGGGAATCCAACGCCTGGTATTATGGGTTCTAGTTCCCTATAACATAAACTCTCTTAGTATTTTCAATAAAATTTTATGGTATTTATAGAAATCGATATCTTATATAATGTAAAAGATGTGATAAAAAAAAAATTTATGACAACTTAGTATTACAACAATTTTTATTTGTTTTGGAGCCCAATATTGAAGGCCCAACTACTCTTCAATTTTGTGGGCCCAAGGCTAATAATGTGATAGAACTGGGCCTGATGAAGACCTTAGACCTGAAATTGCCTAATAACAGTGCACAATGTTCTAGATGTCACTCACTTAGGTTGCAAGCTTACATTATAGAGATCCCAATGGATTTTGTTGTCGAGGGAAGATGGAGTTTGAATTATATTGTTTTATTGATATAACTAGTCTTATTAGTTATTTAGTATCAATATTTATTTTATGATTAACATTCTTAATTTTGGTAATTATGTTTATTCTTATTCACTCGTCACAATTGATTGTTTTATATCGCTAATTTATTATACTCGTATTCAAAATGATAATTTAGTATTGGAATGATTGTCTTTACGTGGCTTTTGAGGATTTTATTCAATATCGAGGATTTTATTTTATTTAAAAATAAAATATATCAAAAAATATCACGTGACATAATTATTTATTAATATTAATTGTATCTCCACGTAAACTATTAACCAGGTTGGAAGAATATGGTTTTGGTAGGCCCATCAAACATATTTCTTTGGACATCTAGGCCCGTTAACTTGATGTAGCCCATTATGGATCTTAATAGAATTGGGCTGATTCCTTCTTAGGGCCATTTGGGCCCAAACAGTCCTCTCTCTCTGAACTCGACGAACACAGCGTAGGATAGCACAACCGGCTTACGATAAATCAGCCGGCGCAAGCGTGGTCTCATCATTTCTACCTACCACTTTCCCTCTTCCGCTTTTCAAAACATTGCCCCAAATTTTCTCCGATTGAACCCCTAAAATTTTCTCGGGAAAACGGAGGAAAGGGAAAGGAACTGAAGGGAAAGAATGCCGCGAGAAATTATCACGTTGCAGGTGGGACAATGCGGGAACCAGATCGGAATGGAGTTCTGGAAGCAACTCTGCCTCGAGCACGGCATCAGCAAGGAAGGCATTCTCGAAGATTTCGCTACTCAGGTTTCCTTCACTGGCTTCTCTTCTCTTTCACGGTCAACTTATTCACCCTAAGAAAATGAAAAAGACAATCGAATTGAATTTTCAATGAAAAATGATCATGTTTCATGCTGGGAAAAGTGAAGTATAAAGTAAAACCTCAGACGTGTCTGTGCTAAGTTATTGAATTAGGTTTAGTAGGGAGTTGTATTCTCAGGAACTACCCAAGCGTGGTAATTTTAGTTTATTTTATTTTCCTGTACTTTGTAGCCAGCAAATATTGCAGATTAGTTATCTATTTGGATAAATATAAATTTTGCAATATTAATTTCTCATTTATGCAGATGATTTTCAGACTTGGTAGATAGTCGCAACTGTGACTTCAATCCCGTTTGTTGATTTCTCCACCGGATGTTCCTTCTAGCTGTCTATTTTTTGTTTTTTGTTTTTTTTTTTTTTTTGGGGGGGGGGGGGGTTCTAATTCATATAAATTGCATTCGACTTACCTCTCTAGAGTTTAGATGTTTATACATAAGACTGTAAACATTTCAATAGTTGAAGTCAAAGGAGCTGACGTATAAATAGATAACAATGGCAGAGGATCAGATGATGAATACATGTTAAATTTAGTAGTGTGGTTATGGAAAAGGATATATATCTAAATGCATGTTTTTTTTTATGCTTAATGTCTTAGTGGTTTCTACAGTTTAGAGTTTGTTCATTATCCTAGGCTATGAATTCAAGTTCATAAAAACTGTTATGCTTGAACAAGAGGGGCTTGTGATTTTCTTATGGCAACAACATCAACCACAAGCCTTAATCCCGGTAGGTGGAGTGGGATATAAGGGTTCTAAATCTTCAAAGAAGGTTATGCTCCAATATTTTTCTCATCTGTCTAAAATTCATGATGTTATGATTTGATGAGTTACTCAGATTGTCAGCTACTTAAAACAACCTTTCTTCCTTTATCTAGGATTGGAAGTGGCTGTAAATAAGAGGAAAACTTTCAACACCATAAATGTTTGAGTAAATTACTCAATCCAGAGGGTGAATTGGGTTTGTGGTTTTCTTGATGGGTAATAATTGGATGATGTGATTCTACCAGTTTTTATTTGGAATTCATGACCAAAAAATGATGTGGCAGTAACATTGTTGAAAACATAAGCTGTTTTGATAGGTAATTTGTCATGTCATTCTGGTTGACCTTCTGGTTTACTTTTTATTGCATGGCATTACCCTTAAAATATGATGTGTGAAATCTGATTCTGAATGTAGGATGAATTGCCCATTTTTCCAATAAATGGTTCAAATCTTTTTATCAGTATGAGTGTTCTATTTTGAAAAAAGTATTTTCAATATTGCAGTGTATGGAATGCATACGCACTGTGCATTACTGTATAAGCTCCTTATTTCTCATACCCTCAGTCTTTTGCATGCTAGAAATAGTTCACTGCAAATACCTCAAAGTAATTGCCACATTTTGCTTTAAACATTTTGTAATTAAATAAACTGAGTTGTAAATGCTGCAGGGAGGTGATAGGAAAGACGTGTTTTTCTACCAAGCTGACGATCAGCATTACATACCACGAGCTTTATTGATTGATTTGGAGCCCAGGGTTATTAATGGTATTCAGAACAGTGAATACAGAAATCTCTACAATCATGAGAACATATTTATTTCGGATCATGGAGGGGGTGCTGGAAATAATTGGGCTAGTGGATATCATCAGGTTTGTTTCCTTTTCTTTGTCTACAGATCTTATCTGGACACCCTCAACTATGGTGTCAGTGGTATTGGAGATTTTACTTTGTCAAGCTTGCACTTTTAACTGCAACATTCAATTTTGATTGTGTATAATCTCATTGGCACAATTGTGCTTGATCTTGAACTTGATTTTAGTTGTGTAGGAATTTCAAATATGTACAAGTGAAAAACTGTTGTACATGGTATATGAGGAAGAAAAAGAATACGTATTCTGTGTTTAAAGGGGGTTATAGGCGGATCTTTTGGATAATCACTTACTCCATAATCATTTTTTATAACATTTATTCCTAACTGCTGTCAGGATCCTATGGGAACATGGGGTAAAATTGTATTTTGTTTCCTATGGTAAATGCTGTAGATTGTTAGGGTAGGTACGTAGATAAGTAGTTAGTAGGCAGTTGGGAGGGTGTAGTAAGCTGTTAGTCTGTTGGAGGATGTAACCAACAGATGGTTAAGCTTGTAACCTCCAAGGATTGGCGGGGAAGGGCTGCATAAGAGCTCCCTCTTCAATAATGGAAGGTTATGAAGGAATTTCATAACGAATTGATACTCTCTTTTCCCCTCTTCGACTTCTCTCACTGCTTTCTCTCTCTCTCTCTTTCCTAACCCTAATTTTCCTCGCCGGAGGAGAAATTCCCTTTTAGGACCTGAGGTCCTGACAACTGCAGTCTAAGAAGCAAAAGCACTCGTAAGAAGGAGCTGTAGTTGTGTTGGAAACAGTCACTTCTTGGATATTAGTTGATATGTATCAATTAAAATGTGTCTACAATCCAAAACAAGATTTATAATTTTAGACACAATGATGCAGTTTTGATGTTGGCTTGTCCTTTTCTATCTTGATGGGGCCGTGCTTAATGGGAAACACCTCAAATGGATGACAAGGATGACCTCTGTCATAATTGTGCTGTACATGTGCTTAAGTTATGCACTATTAATAGCAAAACTCTTTTATTTTATCTAATTAATTAAGCTCATGTTCATCAAGCTATGTTTGTCCTATTTCAATATCCTATCCCAACTGCTACAGAACTTGTATTTCATCCATTTACAAATAGTCTGTGCAACATAGATTGGATATAGTAATGGGTCTTATTGCCACAAAATGGCTGCCCTATATTATCATTTTGCATTATTTACCATTGATTTTTTTTGTTGCTTTCTCTTGTAATATTAACACGTGCATATGGGATATTTCTGTCACCTCAGGGGAAGGGCGTCGAAGAAGACATAATGGACATGATTGATAGAGAAGCTGACGGAAGTGACAGCCTCGAGGGTTTTGTTTTATGCCATTCAATCGCTGGAGGAACAGGCTCAGGTCCAACTCTTCTAATATTTACCTCTGTCCTTTACCTCTGCTTAATTGGTAAACTGGGGTTCAAACTGAAATAAACTTGCTTTTATTGTACAAGAGAAGACTTGAATTCTACATGTTTGAGAATTCTTCTAACAGTTGACAATTTCTTGGCACCACATTTCTTCGTATTTACATGAAGCATGCATCTGATTGCCTGAACTACTTTAGCCAGGAGCTTTCACCTTTTTCTGTTTCTCTTACCCCAACAGATGCATGATTTGGTGCAGGCATGGGTTCGTATTTGTTGGAGACTCTTAATGATCGGTACAGCAAAAAGCTTGTTCAGACATACAGTGTATTTCCTAATCAGATGGAGACTAGTGATGTGGTGGTTCAGCCTTACAATTCACTTTTGACACTCAAGCGACTTACACTGAATGCTGATTGTGTTGTTGTTCTTGATAATACTGCACTTAATAGAATTGCCGTGGAGCGACTTCATCTTTCAAATCCGACTTTTGCTCAGACAAATTCTTTGGTTTCTACTGTCATGTCAGCAAGCACAACCACGTTACGCTATCCTGGATATATGAACAATGACTTAGTTGGCCTTCTTGCCTCTTTGATTCCTACTCCAAGATGCCATTTTCTGATGACTGGATATACTCCTCTCACAGTGGAACGCCAGGTTATATTTAGATTCCTATGTTGTCTAGTTCACTATTTCTCAACAAATCATATGATTTGATTCTCAGTACCAACTCTAGGAGATGAACGTCTGTGCAGAACTTCTTTAAGCTTCATGATTTTTTGTTCTCATTTATTTTGGGAAGCATTTATTGACATTGTTTAATTCCAGGCCTGGAGAATGATATATACCTAATCCAATATAGCTTTGAGAGTTAGATGCAGTTTGAATCACAAAGCTTTACTAACTGAGCACAATGCAAAATGATCTGAATTAGGTCAGCTAACCAGTTTTCCAGTCAAAAATATCTTTTTGCTTGTCATAATGGAATGAATTTGAGACAGGAGATTACAATGTTAGTCGTTAATGTTTCCATTTGCCATTTATAATTTGTGTGATGGGGTATTGTTTAGTTTTCTATAACATGTTTGGTAATAGTAAAGTTGGTGACTATCAATAGGATAAGAAGCAAGTTCCATGACACCCCATACTTGATTTGAGGATATAGGAGAGGGAAAAGACAAGTAGTAGTGACAGCTGACCTGAAGCCAACAGTCAATTTGTAAAGTCAATTGACTGTTAAGAATTAGTAGACTGAAGCCAACAGTCGAAAGTCACAATGGACTGCTGAAGCAGGTGAACTACCCTAGGGAAGCAACTGATTTTCGAGACTAATTTTGTTTGGGGTTTAAATGAAGGGATAATTAAGTACATTCTGGATTAGTTCAATTCTCTGTTCTCAGTTGTTGCTTCTTCGGTGATTATGAGGCTCCCCTAGCTTCATCAACGATGCGACAATATTAGTTTCCCTTTGTTTCACCTGTTCAGACCTTATTGGAAAACTCAAGTTGTGTTCCTACTCCAACTCGTTTTTTTTTTTTTTGGCTCCCTGATTTGTTCATCTTTCTTCCATGATTTTCTCCCTAATTTGTTCATTAGCTAGTCTATATATTAGCATTGCCAATTGTAATAGATGGATTGAGGATCTAGTGAAGGTGATTGTTTTTAATTAAGTTGGATTAGTGCAACTCTATACTACATAAAATATTAGGGAAATGTGGGAAAAGGGTGTAGGACTTTCTAGAAGGTGAGTGACTGTACTGCTTGTACTAAAGCATGCGAAGAGGTGGGTGGATGAGAATGATGCATGTGGTTAGGGCAAAATGGCAATCAAGAAAAGAGCCACATGTCCTGCTGCTTCCATTTGCCTATAAATAGGCCTCGATCCTTCATGTCTCCTGCACGCACATGCACACACACACATGAACAGGCTCCAAGATTACAGGAATACCCTCTATTATGGGCTCCTACCGAGTTCCAACACTTGATGAATTCTAGCAGTCATCACAAGCATGTTTGGATGACCAAGTTCACCCATAAATCTATCCTCCATGGATTACCAAAAACACATTTTAAGCTTCACTGTATACTCAACAATCCATGGGCCACAGCATATCCAAATTTGATGTCATCTCTCATTCATTAAAGCCGCCAAACATGTCATCAAAATTATCAAAACAGTCAGGATCTTTCAAGCATGGCCCCTTGATAAAATGGTTACTTAAGACTAAAATTTCTATTACATGGTCCCTTGGTAAAATATCAAGCCTATGAGTGGCTCTGGTCATGTTACAACAATTATATTAGATGGGTTGGCTGGCTGGATTGAACTAGGACCTGTTTTACATTGTTCTTTGGTTTTCCCTATGAGTGGTGATTTATTGGAAATTAAAGCTGCATCTGATATGGATATATACCTTTTTGCAGGCTAATGTTATCCGTAAAACCACTGTATTAGATGTTATGAGGAGACTTCTGCAGGCAAGAGAAACTTTCCTAGTTTGCTTTTCCAACAAGGGTGCTTCTATTGCTGGGTAGCTTGGCTGTTGCAGGCATTTTATGTCAATGAGCAAAACTGCTTGTGTTAGAGTGTCCTTATAAGGGATTTGGCCATTCATCATAAGTTTTGCTTGGCAAGAGCTAGAGCTTCCTTGACAATAGGGTCACACCTTTCAGTAAATAACTGGTAGGCATGATTCTAACAGGTTTTATTTGCAGACAAAGAATATTATGGTTTCGTCCTATGCACGGACAAAAGAAGCCAGTCAAGCAAAATACATATCAATATTAAACATTATTCAAGGAGAAGTTGACCCTACACAGGTATAATGTGATATTTATTTTGATTTCTGAAATTTTTCATGTTGAAACTGATTCCTGTACTTTTGATCCCTGCTGGAGTGATTTGATCTCGCAAGAGATCTGAAGGCCATCTATATCAATTTTATTTTGCTACTGACCATCAAAATCACTGAGATATGCATTATATTCTTGAGAGTCTACTGCTCTAATTTGAAGTTGGTGGTTTTCTGCTATTATGGCAGTGGTTGAATGTGTAAATCAATAATGCTTGTTATCTTCACAAATCAGGTCCATGAAAGTTTGCAGAGAATTCGTGAAAGAAAGCTTGTTAATTTTATTGAATGGGGCCCTGCAAGCATTCAGGTAGTCCCTGTTGAGTTCTCTCAGTTCTCTGGAGCTCCTATTTTTTTTAATTTTTTATTTGAATTTACCTTTATCTTTTGGTTCTCTGCAATCGCAGGTTGCTTTGTCTAGGAAATCTCCATATGTTCAAACTGCCCATAGGGTGAGATTTTACTTCTGTAGTTTCTTCTGAAACTTTTAGGTTTCTATCACTAGGTGTTAACTGTAAACCTGAAATGATTTTTCTTGCTTGGTTTGACATGGTTGAAATTCTCTTCAAATTTTTATAGTGATGCTTTGATAAGAATACATTAAATATAATAACTGAGGGAAATATATTTGGTTTTGCATTTATTAGGTCAGTGGACTTATGCTTGCAAGCCACACTAGCATTCGTCACCTCTTCAGTAAGTGTTTAAGCCAGTACGAGAAGTTGAGAAAGAAGCAAGCCTTTCTTGACAACTACCGGAAGTTCCCAATGTTTGCTGTAAGTCGCCACCGCATTTCTGTTATTATTTTTCAGCTCCATTTTCACAATTTATTGTGCAATTGAGAGCAGCATTTCCTGTGGTTTCCTAAACTGCAATGCCTAGTTAATGATTATCACATATGCACCAAGTGTTTTCTAATTCCATATACCAGTTCTACATGTGGGTTGGATAGTATATTTTCTTAAATGTCTTGAACAGCAATTATAGTGACTAAATGCCATGGAAACACAACGAGGGTATGACTGGGAAAGCTGCATGGTATCCACATTCTAGAGCATTAAAGAATTCTCTGTAAGTGAAATGGCATATAATATGATGAGCCTAGAATAAGGAAGGTCAAAGGACTAGCATATGAAGGGACATGTTTTGTAAGCTGTTAGATTGATTAGATCTTGGCTCTTTTAAGGTGGTAGTA
Organism: Diospyros lotus; assembly: GCF_014633365.1. Taxonomy (NCBI): domain Eukaryota; kingdom Viridiplantae; phylum Streptophyta; class Magnoliopsida; order Ericales; family Ebenaceae; genus Diospyros; species Diospyros lotus. The sequence goes on along the minus strand of NC_068349.1, from coordinate 37,889,490 downwards.
GGCTATATAATCCTCTTTTCCCTCATTTTGTAAATCATTCTCTCAAGCTTTGTGTTTGCTCCAACTAATAAAGGGATCACTTTCTCTCTCTAGAGCCCTGCTAGTTTTCCATGGTTATTCCAAAGGCACATGTTGACCTTAAGACTGCTACACACAGCAAACTATCCCTCAAAAACTCACTGATTATACCCCCAAAAACAGACACGCAATCACTCGATAGAAAATACAATAATAGGAATAGAAAACAGCAATAAAACACAACAAGAGACACAAGATTTTATCCTGGTTCAATCTCATAAATGAGACCTACATCCAGACTGCCTTAGGCCCATGAAAAACACCACTATCTTGAAAACCCTTACAGCAATTACATGCACTAGGAAAACCTCTCTTTCCCTCAGTCTAAAACCCTAGACTAAATAGAGAAGAAAACCCCAAGAGAAATACAACATTAACCCTTCTCTCGGCCTAGCACATTCGCTCAACTCTCTCAAGATAACTCAATGTTTTTCATACCAATTTCCGAGCCCTCCCAGCCCCTATTTATAGATCATAGAGGCAGGCAAAACAGTTACAACTAACTGCCCATCCTGACCAGATTTAACCAACTATCGGACAGCTTGAAAACAAACAAACTAATACATATTACAATCAAGAAAATTATGTTAACAGATTTCCTAAAGGAAAAACTAAGAACAGAAACTAATCTAAAAACAAATGTCTTCACAATTCTCCACCCATTTGAATTAGATTCACTGCACTTTAGCTTCCTGCACCCCTGCTCCACCTTCAATTCTGATCTGGAATAAAATTCAGCTGCTTGATATGTTGCTGAAGTTTTGAAACTAGAACAGCTTTAGTAAATATATCTGCAGCATTATTTTCACCTGCAACTTTGATTAGATCAACAAGTTTATTTTCAATGATATCCCTAATAAAATGATACCGAATGTCTATGTGTTTTGTCCTCTCATGGTGAGCCTGATTCTTTGATAAATGTATAGCACTTTGACTATCACACATCAAAGTAACTTTAACCTCTAAACCTAGAAGCTCTCCCACTAGCCCCTTAAGGCATATAGCCTCTTTAATTGCATCAGCAACAGCTATATATTCTGCCTCGATAGTAGATAAAGCTACCACATGTTGGAGGCTAGACTTCCAACTAATAGACGAATTCCACAATTTAAACACATAACCAGTTGTGGATCTACGCTTATCAAGATCAGCAGCATAATCTGCATCTGAGAAGCCTAGAATGCTAGGTTTTTCACCTATCTTAGCTCCACCATAGGACAATACATTCTTGCTAGTGCCCCTTAGGTATCTAAGCATCCACTTTACAGCCATCCAATGAGGTTTACCTGGGTTTGCCATGAAGCGGCTAACTACACTCATTGCATGAGTTAGATCAGGGCGGGTACACACCCTTCCATACATCAGGCTACCAACAGCATTTGAGTATGGAATTTTCTCCATTTCCTTTCTCTCCACCTCATCTTTAGGGGACTGCTTTGAAGATAGCTTGAAATGAGGTGCAAATGGCACACTCACTGGTTTTGAAACAGCCATACCAAACCTAGATAGCAGCTTTTCTATATAGGATTTTTGAGATAAGAATATTCTCCTATGTTGTCTATCCCTAGAGATTTCCATCCCTAGAATCTTTCTAGCCTCACCTAGCTCCTTCATTTCAAATTCAGCTTTTAATTTCTGCTTAAGTTGCTGAATTTCTCTAAGGGATTGACTTGCAATAAGCATGTCATCCACATATAGCAGTAAGTATATTGAAATGCTAGGGGATATGTGCTTAAGATACACACAATAGTCATAGGAGCATCTTGAATATCCTTGGCCTATCATAACAGTATCAAATCGGCGATTCCATTGCGTAGGAGATTGTTTGAGCCCATAGAGAGACTTTTTGAGCAAACAAACTTTCTCCACCTTATCCTTAACTTCAAAACCTCTAGGTTGGTTCATATATATCTTCTCCTCCAACTCTCCATGAAGGAAAGCTGTAGTAACATCCATTTGCTCCAATTTCAAGTCTAATTGGGCGGTGATGGCCAGCAAAACCCTTATTGATGTATGCCTTACAACTGGGGTGAAAACTTCATTATAATCAATCCCTTGGACTTGAGTAAACCCTCTAGCAACTAGCCTAGCTTTGAATCTAGGCTTAAAATTTTCATCAGCCCCTTCTTTTATTTTGTAGAGCCATTTGCAGCTTACAATTCTTTTCCCTTTAGGTTTCTCTACCAGTTCCCAGGTTTGGTTTTTCTTAAGGGAAGATATTTCTGATTTCATGGCTTCTATCCATTTTTGGGAATCCTTGGATGCTATAGCTTGGTCATAGGATTGAGGCTCTTCATCAGAAATTTTAGAGGCACTATATAGAGCCATAGGCTACTAAATCTGAGTAGCCGAACCTGAGTGGAGGCCTACGGACTCTAGGCTGCCTATCTCGAGCCACACTATACCTATCAGGGTTGGGAAGATCTCCAATGCTGGAATCAGCATCACTGTCAGCCTCTTCTTCCTCATATTGAGAGGTTTCAGCATTCTACTCTTCATCTTGAAGCTGATCATTTTGGTCCAAAATTGATCCAGGTTCTATTTCATTTATTTCAGACTCTATTCCATGAATGTCCACCTTCATTGAGTCCCTCTTTTCACCTAGATCCTTCTAGGTTTCATTTGTGCTTAGACTCATGGTAGTTGACTCATCAAATGTCACATCCCTTGTGATTATGGTCCTAGGTCCTTTCTGATTCAAGGTTCCATAGTTTATATCCCTTTACACCGGTTGGGTAACCTATAAAGAGACATTTCTTAGCCCTAGGTTCAAGCTTGCCTTGCTTCACATGAGCATAGGCTAAGCACCCAAATACCCTAAGGTGGGCAAGACTAGGCTTGTGGCCTGTCCATTTCTCATAAGGGGTTTGCAAATCTATGGCTTTAGATGGGGCTCGGTTGAGCATATGGGCTGCAGTGGACACTGCTTCCCCCCATGGGTTGGGGTTTGGGCTAGTCCCCACAAATCCGAGTGAATGTAATCTAAGATAGACTTAGATGACTGAATGGCAGTCTTATTAAACCTACGTTTTGCTGCCTTTCCATAAATGCAAGACTCACATTTGGACAAAACTGAGACTTGGTTATTTTCTAGAATCCCTTGTTTAGCTAACTCCTTGAGCCCTTACTCACTTATGTGTGACATCCTTAGATGCCACAGATTTGCCAAATCTTGGGATTTACTACTTACTGCTGCAGCCTCACCACTTAAGGTGGAGGCTTGCAAGATATAAATGCCATTCTGCAGTTTGGCCTTCATGCAGACAAGTGACCCCTTGGTCACTGTTATGGCTCCAGTCTCCCCTTTGAATTTTAGGCCATTTCTGTCCAATTCTCCAAGGGAAACCAAGTTCCTCTTGAGATCGGGCACATACACATGTCTGACTGCAGCAAGAGTCATAACAGTGCCATCATTCATCCTTAGCCTCACATCACCCACTCCAATAACCCTGCACTCATGGTCATTTCCCAACAAGACCTTACCCCCATTGATTTCTCTATAGTTTTGTATCAAAACCTTCCTTGGGTCATGTGGTATGAACAGCCTGAATCCATCACCTAATCATCATTTCAGCCATTTCAGTGACAGTTAATGCCTCTGAACTATCATATCCAAGATCAACTAGGTTTGCTCCACCATCTGATGATTTCTTTTCAGCCATGTATTTCTTTCTTTTAGGGCAATATCTCTTGATATGCCCCTCCTCCTGATAGTAATAACATTTAATAGGGCCCTTTCCATTCCTAGATTTTGATCTAGACTTTCCCTTTTTCCCTTTTGAGTCCTTTTTGGTACTCCTAGACCTTACGGTTAGGGCATCACTAGGGGTGGATTTTACATCTTCTAAAGATAGCTTGTCCCTGCCGTGTTGTAGAATATCTACAAAGTTTTCATAAGACTTAGGCAATGAATAAAGAAGAACTAGGGCTCTATCTTCATCCTCATAGTTTACTCCTATATTCTCTAAGTCAAGACATAGCTTATTGAATTCATCTAGATGCTCTTGAAGTTTCTGATTTTCTTGCATCTTATATGTGAATAATTTGGCCTTCAAATACAGCCTACTGGATAAAGTTTTCTTTAAGTAAAGAGACTCCAATTTCATCCAGATTTCAGTGGCTAATTTTAATTTTGAAACTTCTCGGAGAACTTTGTCTCCAAGACTCAAGATAAGCATGCTGTATGCTTTCTTGTTAATTTCCTTATCCTCTAAAGATATGGTTTTAGGATCCTTACCTTCAGAGCTTCTCTCGGTAGTTACCTCTTGTTCGATTGCCTTTTCCAAACCAAGACTACACAGCAGTGCTTCCATTTTGATCTGCCAGAGACCAAAATCATTGTTGCCGTCGAACTTCTCGACATCATATCAAGTGGCCGATGAGGGTGCCATAATTGCCTACTAGAACCGACTCTGGTTTCTTGAGAATCTTGGAAAATCTTGATAGGGTTGCTGGAGCTTAATACTTGGCGCTTTGATACCAAATTGTTGACCTTAAGACCGCCACACACAGCAAACTATCCCTCAAGAACTCACTGATTATACCCCTAAAAACAGACACAATCACTCGATAGAAAATACAAGAATAGAAATAGAAAACAGCAATAAAACACAATAGCACACATGGGATGAAAGGCACCAAGAGGGCTTGGTTTGTGCTAAATGTGCACAACCTACTCGGAAGAGTGATCTGGTTGGGACTTGTGACAAGCACTTAAAGCACTCTTGTAAAAAGATGACTTGTAATTTTGAGCAAATACACATGCACATTTTTGCACTTCTATAATGTCAAAGGGATGCTACCATCTTTAATGGGATTAAAAAATGGTGCAAACCATACAACGTTTAGGAAAAGTAAAGGCTAAGAAATGGTTGTATTTAAAAATTGCCATCAGTTGAGGAAGTAGTCAATTAGAATGATGTATAATCAAGCGCTTTTGGTGGCACTTAAAGGGGCAAGCAAACAAAGGAAATGACAAGATGCACTGCGTTCAAATTTCATTAACCAAATGAGAATAATTTGAAAACTTCATTCTGCAATTCAAAAGGCATGAACACATTGTTGGCACCTACCAACTCCTGATATGAAAAACTTTGTACTTAAAACTATTAGTGCAAGGCAGCTGTAGTGGGTCAGAGGAGAAGATATTGAAAACTAGAACAATCCCAAGCCTTAATCCCACTAATTGAAGCCAGCTACATGAATGATAACTTTCCTATCTAATGATTTTTTATGTTGGCTACCACCTTATCTAATGCAACTCATTTATTCAGCTTGGGACTGACTGAGAATAGGAGAAATATATTTGATACTATAAGTGTTGAGGGAATTACCCAATCCACATGCAGAGTTAGGAGAAGATATGAAGACTTTGTACTTAAAACTAGTTATAGGTATGGATCAGAGGAGAAGATAGATGGAACATTGATTTTATTTTAAATTTGTTTCCATGTGGTTATTTTAAAATACATCGTATTCTAAAAGCCCAGTGACCACCTCCGTTTGAGGTACTGTCCCTTACTAGAGGAAAAATATAAAACTAACGAAAACATGTGAATTTTAATTTATGATCTTTATTTACTTATGTATTATAAAATTATTTTAGGAAACACTCAAACTCCAATTTTTGCCACCTTGATGTTTGTGTGTGAATGACATTATGTAATCTAAGCCACCACATTAATTGTCCACATTAATTGTGTTCTTTAATATGCTAATGGAGTAATCCTTAGTTAGATGCAATCCTAGGTCATTAATGGCATACTCTTTAAAGAGGAATGAATATATTGATAGACTACATCTTGGTGGGAGAATGGATATGGCAAGGAAATTGGTAATTGTTGGATCTTCTATGTAGCCATTGCATCAGGGCTTAGATACTTTCGGCCCTTATTCTTCCTCTTCCCCTTCCCCCTTAAGGTATCACACACGCTATTTTTGGGATTAGCCATCCAGTTCTTACTGTTAATCCCAGGTCAATTAGCTGAATCAGACAGTGGACAAATTGGGGCACATGGAATTGGAAATCTAATCATGTGTTCATCAAACAAATGTAGCCAATGTGTTTTGAGGTATTGAAGAGGGTTCAGATCATTTTCATAGACTGATCAAAATGGGAGTTTGAGGTTAAATTATTTTACGTGGCCATGAAGGGGAATAGGAGGGAGTTTTCTTGTCAAAAGGAATTTGGATTATCAGGACTCCTCTATGGTAGCCTGTGTACGTGGTGAAGTGCATGCAGAAGAAGATTTTGACTACAGAGGCGTCTGATTGCACAAGGCTTTTTGCTCTTTGAGGGTCAAGGAGGGCCTAGTTGGCTGTTTTTAAGTATTCAACTGTTGACTATACAAGCAAAGGTATAAGAAATTGTCAGTGTTGGTCTTGGTTTTGTTTTGGAGTGCTTTGGTTGTTCCTTGAAAATGTTTCATGGTTTATGCATGATTGGTGGGGAACTGGAGGAGAGCTTTGCCTTTGGCCCCTTTGCATTTATATATTGTCTTGGGTGGAACAGAATAAGAGGATATTAGGAATTGGGCTGTTGAAGAGCTTATTTTTGGCTAATTTGCATAGTTGGACCTTTCCCACCTAGTGGGATTAAGACTTCTGATTGTTGTTGCATAGTTGGACCTTATAGATGTTGTACCCTGATTTGGATACATTTTTAGATTTTATTGATTCTCTTGACATGTAAGAGGATTGTATGCGGAGTTGTAGATCATCTTGTGAGTGGTTGTTCTGGGCAGAGCAATTGTTGGCTTTTTCTGTTTTTCTTGTTGGATAGTTTTCCCAATGGATGCTTTTCTTATGAAGTTGTCTGTATCAATATGTGTATATGTGCATGTTTGGCCAGTTGTTGTGCATTTTTGAATTGAAGAAAAGAGTTTCACAGAGTCATATATTCCCTGGCATTGATATATAATGATACTTCATCTTGTAGAAAGTTATACTTCTTTAGACTAGTGACTGCTGTGACAAGAATACCGAGTATTTTGAGACTGCCCAAATAGAAAAATGTTGTTTTCTCAGCACACATGACAAATATGCCTTCTTTTGTTCTTTGCTTCTTACAGAATTAGTGTATATTACATTGGTCTGATTCCAGTATGATGTGAAACATGACAGGACAATGATCTGTCAGAATTTGATGAATCAAGGGACATAATTGAGAGTTTGGTTGATGAATACAAAGCATGCGAGTCCCCAGATTACATCAAATGGGGTATGGAGGTAAGTCTCCATGTGGCCCCTCTTTCTGTGGGTTTTTATAGATCTTATCTGAGCTTTATATATTTATGCAGGATCCGGACCAAATTATGACTGCAGAAGGCAATGTTACAGGAACAGTGGACCCGACATTAGGAATATGAACTAACAAGTATGATACAAAACTTTTGCCCCAAAAATATTTTCTGAAATGAATTCATGTTTGCTTCCTCTCTCTCTCTCTCTCTCCCTCCCCCACACCCCCTCTAATTCTCTGCAGCTCTGATAATCTCAACATTTTATTTACTTTTGCTGGATTTCTCATGAATGTTCATGGTACTACAAATGCTGATATCATTGTACCCATTTGGACGCTCTCCATATTTATAAGCTCAATATTTCATTTTCTTGTGGTTTTTCTGTATTGGTTTCTCTATTCATACCTAAGAATTACTTGCCTTTTCTACTGGTTTACCCTGCAAAAAGGAGTTTGACAAAAGCAATTTATATGAATGAAAAGTAGAGAGAAAGAAAAATGGCTGCCCCAAGAAAGGTTTCTAGTAATATCAATATTAGATAATTGTGGAATTGCTTTGTGCGTTCCCAGATTTCTCTATTAAATCCAGTTGTTTTGTTTCCTGCACTTTCATATTTCTAATTCCCTGTAAAACTATATTTAATTTTTGCTGCTGATTTTCTCTCTTGTTGAGGGCATTCATATTGCATAAAAAGTATTGATATAAATTCCAACTCTAAAACGCATTGTGTTTTGGTTATTGTCTGTGCAGGCACTTCTTTGCTGGTGGTATTCCATGTAAAAAGTATTACAGTTTAAAACATTAATATCACCCAAAAGATTTGTTATAATTTCCAACTCTAAAGACATCAAGGTTTTGTTATTATTATCTGTGCAGGTTATTTTTTAGTGGTGGTACTCCATCTAAAAACTATTTGTTGTGCTTACAATGATTTGTTATGGATGTATAGCGTTCTTGATTGGCCAATTGACTAAACTTTGGAAAATAACCAAATTCTGCAGGAACACTATTTTATGCAACATCAAATAAACTATTTTAAGTTACAGGCTTGTTTATATGTTATGAACATTATGTAATTGTTTTTGAAGTTTCAAATTTAAATTTTCTGGGTTGCTGGTGTGGGCAAACCTGTATGGATTGGGCTTGGGTCCAGCAGTTTTGGCTTCTTATAATCTGAATGCTTTGTATTGCATGAATACCTCCAATTTACCCTTGTGCTGCCAGCCTGGGTGACCCAAGTGGGGATCTCTGATTGTCCATATATGCTTTTATTTGTTTGTGGTGGCGGGCACTTAAAAATATGCTTTGATGGGTTTCTTTTTACATAAGACTCAGATTTCATCCGATACTTTCTCCTAATCATAGCGTTGAACAATCAGTCCCGCCATTGTATTAGTTTTGCATCATTTACATTTGGACTCTATTGCTCAAGAGGAAAGTGATTTTCCCGCAACTTACCCACCACAGGTTATAGCTTCTGCTGCTGGAGAGGGAGAAGATGTTGCGGTGGTACAAGTACATTGTCATTTGGTTCTCGCTGCCTTGTTAAACATGGTATGTCATGTAATTTGACATCTTGTCATTGGTGTTTAATTTGTCTATTGAAGAGTAAAGATTCTTGTACATATGCTTCAAACTTATACCAGATTTAGTAAGTGAATTCCGGTCCATTCAAAGAATCCAGCCATTTGGTCTATAGTTGCATGTTATGTGGTCCCTTTATGATATTTGAGTAGATCACCATCCAACATGGTGCCATATGAGGATGAGACTGCATGTGTCATGTTGCATGCATCTAGTGTTTTCAAATTATCGCTTTCCTGCCTAATTTTCCCATGTATCTGCCCATATTTCTGCTGACTTAATGCCTTTTGCCTCGGATGTAACGTTTTTGAGTTCATACTGTTGACTCTTTAACTGATTACAGGGACGGTTATCTTTGCTTAACCTTAGTTTATTGTGTATATATTTAGGAAGATTAATGCGAAAAGGAATCGACAAACAGAATACTTACTAGGATCCACATTCTGGGCACAAGAGCCATAGATAAAGATGGTTCCTTCTACAAAGTAATGGCATATTTGCATTTATTTTTCTTGAGTAACAGAGCCAGGGATTGGTTTAGACAAACTGGTCTGTTTCCTGTGGCTGGGTCATTGATTTTAAGTTGTATTAGATAGAACAAACATTCTCATGAAAATTAATTTTGAGCCATACTCACTAAGTTTAATTAATATAGGTTAAATAGCATAAATGGTTACTGAATTTTGTACTAAGCCACAAAAATATTACTAAACTTCAATTTGTAAATAAAAGGTCACTAATCTTTAATTTAGTTTACAATTTTATAACTATCGTCAATTATTATTAAAAGAAATTAATGAAATGTTAACATTTTTGTATTTTAGTGTAAAATTTAGTGATATTTTTGTACTTTAGTGTAAAGTTTAGTAATTTTTTTATATTTTTATACAAAGTTCAGTGATCATTTATGTTATTTAACTGTTTATATTGGTAGGTATGTTAATATTTTATTAGCCTATTTTAACGATAATTGACGATAGTTATGGAATTGTATATTAAATTTAAGTTTGATAATTTTTTTTAGTTACAAATTGAAATTTAATATTTTTTTTATTTTAGTATAAAATTCAGTAATTATTTATACTATTTAACCAATTAATATATGATGAATCTTACATCATGATCAATGCGCAAGAAGAAATTAATTGAAATGAACCCACCACAGCTCTGCCCTAACAATAATTGGAATTGACAAATCCTCTGAGTTGAATGTGGAGTAACTTAGGGCTGGCTGACTGATTTTATATTCAACTTCCATTTGGAAAAAAACACCCAATTTTGGACCATAATGTGTCTTAAGATGTCTAGCTAGAATAATAATGAATCATCGCAATGGCAATCAAAGTTCAACCACCATCTTACTATTATTCAATTTTTTTAATTGAAAGCAACACTTAGATGCATTATCTGCTTTTCTACAACAATAAACATAGTTGTTTTGTACATTTTTAGAGGGAAATGAAAATACCAAAATTATGTTTATATAATTATATTTTTGTTGAGTAAATTATAACTTACATTCTATAACAAGGGTTGTAATCGAATCAACTTGAGTCAAATTTTGTTGAGCTTAGGCTCGAGCTCAACTCACATGAACCTAGCTCGGCTCTGGCTCGAGCTTGTATACTTGACAAGCTTCTAGCGAGTCCAAGTTAGGGTTTGGGCTCGTTAGAAATTTTTTTAAAAACTTAATATGTAAATAATTAAAATTTATAATCAATAAATATAATATTAACATGATAATCAATTAATAATAACTTTAAATTACAATAAACATAATATCGTTTATTATAATTTAAAATTTAGTAATTTTATGTTAAATAGTATATTTGTAAAATTATAAATAAATTTATTAATATATTTATAAACGAGTCTATCACGAGTTATTTGCGAACTTCTAATTGAATATGTTCATGAGTTTTTAATTGAATATGTTTGTAAGTTTTAACAAATTGAGTTTTATTAAATTTAAGATTTGTTTTTTTACAAATTGAATTTGAAAGTTAGGCTAAAGTTTAACTAGTATGCCTTGATAAACAAATTCAAATGAATTTTTATTGAATTGAATACTGAGTTGTTTGAGAACAGCTCGGCTCATTTACGACCCTATTTATAACAAATTGATCATTATATTTTAATTTTTGTTGCTATTAAATTTTAATTTTTTTATCAAATTTTGTTAGTAAAAGTTATTGTGATATACATTAATATAAACACAAAATTACTTAATGTTAAACTTAACATAAATTTTATATTCAATCGATTTTAATATTTATAATAATAATGTATATTATGTTCCTTCTTGTCAAGTTAATGAATTTGACCAAAAAATTAAAAGAGAAATTAAATTATAATAAAAGATAAAATTTAATAATTATGATGATAAAAACTAAAATATAATAATTAATTTATTAAAAAAATGCAAAGTTGATATACTAACAGTAAAATTTATTCCATTTATCCTATTTGTATTAATATTTTATATTTTTTTATTATATTAAGACAAATGCAAACAAAATGAATGCAGAATTAAATTTGAGTATTTAACTAATATTTTTATTTTTAAAATGATTGAAAAAACAAAAAAGAGTTTTTGGAATTTGAAAATGTGGGGATGAAAGAAAAAGAAAGCGTTATAACGGATAGAAATCTCGCCGTTTTGCCCGTTGGGCGTGGGTTTGGGACTCGGGGGCAAATCCGTAAATTCAAACCGCATCACATGGGACCTGAGTTGGTAATTGCGGGGTGGCACATGGCTTGAAGAACGTGGGTGGGACCCACTCCACCAGTTTAAAAAGCCCCGCCGGTTCTCTCTCCCACTCACTCATTCCCCAATTTCAAAAATCAAAAAATTAAACAAAAATCCATTCTCTCTCTCTCCCTCTCCCTCTCCTTCTCTCTCTCTCTCTAAACTTCATTCGTCTCCTTTAGAGAAGGGAGAGGAGGAGAAAAATGGCGGTGTCTAGGGTTTTCGCCGGAGTTCTGGTCATGTTCACGGTTGTTCTCACCTTAGTTCCGCCGCGCGTCGAGGCGCAATCTATGGCCCCTGCTCCGGCTCCTGTCAGTGACGGTAAACTTCTTCTTCTTTGCTCTTGCATTTTCCTCCTGCTGTAAATGTGTAGTTGAGGATGTGAACGTGTACGTATGGTGTGTGTAGGAGAGGAGGAGGAGGAGTAGGTGATTTTTGTGTTCTTGAGCTTTAAATTATCAGATCTGACTGATATTTATTCCATTCGTGGGACTTGGGTTGAAATAATTTTAATCATTAAATTTCCTTGGAATCTGTTGGTTCTTTAAAGGAATCGGTGTTTGGTAAAAAGGCAATGCTATTTTGTTTTGAAAATCAGTCTGGTTATGATTTTAGGCGAGAGCAAGGATAATTTTCAGAAGTAGCAACAGTCTGTTTTTGGTTGTCGATTCAAGAACTGTCATCTAGGTAGAAGACAGAGGTGTTTGGCAGATTGATTTCAAAACTTTAGTTTTGGAAGTTTGTTTCAACATTTTTAGGAAAAGAAAAAAGGCAGATATTTTGACTAGATTCAGAAGACAAGTCTTGTACGAAAATCAAAATTTTATAAAAATGATACTTTTTCAATTTTTTTAAGAATACGGTAAAGTAACCAGTAATATATTCTTTTTTTTTTTTTTGGCTGGAAAGAATTTGTTTCTGAAGTTCTTCTGAACTGAAACGATAACCAAATATTAGTCCTTAGTCATACAATTTGTGTATCCAATTGTCTGTTTGACATCACGTGGTTCTGTTATTCCATATTTGTATATTGTCTTCAAGGATGATATGGCTTCTGAAGGCTTGGGAAAGTTGGTTCCATAAACAATGCGCCTTTGCTAATTGACAATTAGTTTCTTTCGCCTCCAATGTACCCAAAAAGGGAAAAACAACAAGAATTATTTTTTCTTGATTTGACATTTTATGTGTTTTTGTATTCTCTATCTGTTGGTTTTGGTGGGGGTTGTTATTTTTTAATGGTTGTACTAGACCCATTCATTTATTTTTCTATTTGGTTCTCTCCTCCTGGCTCTCTTTTTTTATAATATAAATGTATTGTTTCTTGCAGGCACTTCAATTGACCAAGGGATTGCATATATCTTGATGCTGCTGGCCTTGGTTCTCACATATCTCATTCACCCCTTGGATGCCTCTTCCTACAACTTCTTCTGAGCACTGAATTGAAGTAGTAGGCAACGCACAGGGGAATGGGATTCTATCAATTAGTGGTGTAGTGTTCCCCCCTCCTTTTGTCTGCAATCTTTCTCTGTGTTTCTTCAGATATTCTTTTGCTGCAACATTTCTGATTTTGCAGTTTTCTCTTGTAATTGTCTTTTATCTTTTAGTTTGGGATCCCATTTCATTTGTTCTCCTTTCCTTTTCTTATGGTTTTTATATGCAGCACATTGATCTTGCTCCACCATGACCGTATTTGCCTTAGGCCACTCGAATATAACAAGAAAACTGTAACTAAACTCATGAACCTTGGAAATGTTAATCATTTGCTAAGTGACATTAATCTATAACAATTACCCAAGACATCCAGTGGTGGGTCTGGAAAATCGTTCAATTAAAATATGGAAAGCTCTAAAAAATTACAGTTTCATTACCAAATGCCATGGAGGTTACTGGCTGTGCATTTTTTAATAGAGCTTGAGCCTTTCTTAACAAGAGAAGGGGGAGAAGGAAGGAGATGTTTTCATTCTCTTCTCTTCTGTTCGTCAAGTTTATTGTGTCAGTTCATGAATACTCGAAATAGTTGGTGCCATTGGATTCTCTTTAATGTCACTGTCATTTTTGCCTAGTGTTGGATGGAATTGAAATGAATGGAAAAGTGTTCTCTTTCTTCCGAGAGAGATGAAGGTCTATGGTATTTATGAGTATTGGAACCCAATAGGAACCTTTGTTATAATAGCTGTATAATACCCCTCGTGTGTAAACAGTACTCTTTGCATTGTACAAGATTTTGGTACTACAGAATTTCGATATTGGTAATGAAGTGAAAATGCAAATGTTTGGGTCTTCTAATTTGAAGGAGAAATATTTTTTGTGATAAAAATATTTTAAAATATTATGAGATCATGAGTTCAATTTTATTTTTGGGCGATATTGACAACGAATTTGTCCATTCATCTAGTAGTGAAGGAGGCGAACAATGAGTTCCAGAGAATAAGATAAGTCACATTTATTTCTGGTCCTCCTTAGAAAGGATTTTGAGTGGAGAGATCTGTTCCAACAATGTCAAGCAGCGTCAGCTTTCTATTTTTACGCCCCCCAAGACGATTACTTTACGGAAGAAACAGGTAGCAACACCAGTTGCTTTTCTAAAGCAAATATTGACCAAATCACATAAAGAGACAACATGCATAATTTGATGTATTGCTATGCTTACCATCATATTTTAACATAAAAACGATGCAATCTCCAACTAATCGCCATTCTGATCTTTGCATGTTATATCGATCAATTTAAATATATGAGATAAAACACCTGCACCTGGGGGAGCAAACTAACACCAGCGATCAGGAGATTATCCCCTTCCCCGGAAAACATCAAAGGACTTTCTGGTATCACCTGCGACCGTTGAATCCACAAATGAAACAACTTTTGGTGGAGAACTGTCGTATTTTAGCATATTTCTGTAAGACCTAAATGTGTATGTAATGCTTGCTGGGACCAGAATCAATTTTACGGCCAATATAGCAGTCTTGTGCCAAGTCCATGGGTTAAGCAATCTCCTAATGACCTGCACAAAAGGATTATTAGATCTAGAGCTTCCCTTCTGGACTGTGGGTTCAGTCATTCTCTGTATCATCCTTTTCAAGTTCCAATTACATGCTGTTTGTGCATCCCCTAAGTATGCTTTCAACTCTTTAAGCACCTCAGTTGGTCTGCCTTGGTATTGTGCCACCTTGTCCATTAGGATCAATCTGCTTTCTTCCAGCTTCACAAGTGCTGCTTGCTGATCTTTCTGCTGCCATGAATTCAATCTCTGCACATGCATGCTTGATAATCAAGCAAGGTAATTGAAACCCTCCCCAGGAAGTTCTCTTGGAAGCTCTACTTAAATTTCTAGCAGATTTTATTTTTATTTTTTTAAAATTAAAGTTATTTTTAAATATTAATAATTAATTATTCTTATTCTATGCCCTTGCAGGATAGAAGAAATCTTTAGAAAAATATCAAAATACTATTAATCCTAAACTATTATTTAAATTATTATTGAATTTTCCTGAAGCCCATAATTGGATTCCTATTTATAGCTAGTTTTTTTTAAGTCCAAATAAAGGAAGATTGTGTTAGATAATTGACTGCTAAACATGATTAGAAGGAAATTAATATAAGTTCCCGCGAAGAGAGTAGATAAAATAGGAGAGGTTATTACCTAAAGAGGTAGGTGAAAACTAATAAAAACTTAGTAAGAGAATATAAGGTACAACATGAATTATGAATGTTATAAAAAAAAGTGTCATAAATAAAAATTAGTGACGAATTAAAATATGTAAGTGACCTCGTATGGGGACTAATACTTCATACATTGACGAATTAGAAAATTTTTAATTAGTATTATCTCAAATGAAATTTCTTGCAAATTTTGCTTTATAGTTTTGGTAGGTTACCACAGGAAATGATTTGAATCATTTCAGAGCACATTGGAATCTTCAGTATGACAATGACAGGAGAAAATTAAGCAAAGTGGTGAACAGGGAAAAAACACAGGTTACCCATCTGGCAAAGGGTGGTGATATTGCTGAAAAAACAGAGTTACCCATTTGGCGAAGGCTGGTGATATTGCTATTGAGAGATTGGTAGCCAAAAGTGGTGAACCTACCATGCTAAAAGACCATAAAAAAGAAACTAATTTCGATAGAAATATCATTGTTTTTGGAGGAATTCTTCTTCATAACCCAAGTATCATCTTCTTAAACAAGCTTGACAATAAGTCCAGGTAATAGCAATAGACAGAACAAAGTAACAACCCGACAGTCCTATCTTGAGATTACGGTTTTCATTTTTAAAATTCAAATAGGCAGATAACTAGGAAAAGAAAGAAGAATATCAATTTGCAGGAGAAAAATCTTGCACAGCATAGCAAGCAAAGAAGAAGAAGAAGAAGAAGAAGAAGGGATGATACCTGTAAAAACTCAAGCATATTCTCAACATTCTTCAGTGAATCTCTAATGACGATCAATCTCTTCCTCTCATCCAATGGGGCGTCTGTAACAGCCCATTGGTGATCATGTTCTGAGCAGTGTCTCCAACAGCAGCTGGTACCGCTATTTTGTATGCTGTCTCCAATGTCATCCTGCAAAGCCCATGCTCTCTCAATCAGAACTTGCAGGTTATTCAACTCCATCAAACAAGTACAGCAGCCATCAATCAATTGCCAGTCATCTAATTAATCACGGGTGCTTCACCTTTGGTTCTCAGCCATTCCTCCTTTTCCAGATTTCCCAGCTTTTATTTTCTTGTCTGAGGCCATGTGGATTGGAACTAAGCCAATCCTCCTTTTATTGTTTCTATTGGCAGTTGGTACAAATCAACTTTGTTACTTTCTCTTTAGTGGTTTGCTTCAAAGGGAGGTTTTGTTTGGAACTTGGAGGCTTTGCGGGCCGTGTCCCCACAATCCTTTTCTCACCACATGCACACTCATTTGGATGCCATGCTAAAGCTTAAGCATGTATGGTCATATTTTGGTCATGGGCCATGCCATCACACATCAAGATGCTTCTCTGAACAGCATCATTGCAGCATAAGATATAAATATGTTCTCCAACTCTTTTCTTATAGCTATTTGGCCCCCCAACTTAAAAATGGACCTATCATGTTCTTAAATTTTTAATTTTACTACAATCACATCTTATCTCTCAAATGAGTGCACGTGAGATACACGCACACTATCAGTGGGTCGTTGGCGAGGAAGGGGGAAGGAAACAGAGGTCAGAGATGGGAGAATGATGACCGACCGACTGACTGACGAAGCTTCCTCACGACGACAACCAATAGAGGTTCATTTTCCGTGCGCCGACGACTGACCTCTATTTCCTCCTTTCTTATGCCACCGACCAACTAACCTTGCATCGATTGACCCATCGCCTCTCTCGCCTTGGCCAATCGACTCACCCATCGTTGTTCTCGCCTTGGTCGACTGACCCACCGAGTGAGGAGAAACCTCTGTTGGTCGTTGACACAAGGAAGCTCTGTCGGTCAATCATCGTCCTCCCGTCAACGACCTCTATTTCCTCCCCTTTCTCTTGCTAGCGACCCACTAATAGTGCACGTATATCTTATGCGCAATCATTTGAGAGATGATGTGTGTAATTGTAGCAAAATTGAAAGTTCAAATACATGACAAGTCCACTTTCAAGTTGGAGGGGCCAAATAGTTATAAGAGTTGGAAGGAATATTTATGCCTTATGCCGCATCATTGCATAGCACAAGCACCATCCATGTGCAACATAGACCATGCCACATTATGCTTTAGGCTATTTTGATCCACATGCATTTCCATCATGCAGGATGTCAATGATCATTATGGTGCTTGCAAACAGAAAATCTGAAGCAACAGAAACCGTTTGATTCCTTCAAGTTAAGAAGAACTTAATTAATTTTTGCCTAGCACATCTGAGTTGGCCAAGGCTGTGTGGTGTTTCTAGACCTATTAGGTTTTATATTTTTATTTTCATAATTGAGTGAAGCCTTGGAGAACTCTTTCTTCACCAAATCAACAGTCAAAGTCTGCACAGGCCATAAAGAGAATGGTCAAATTTCCAAATGTGGTAAAGTTGAACTTGTCCGCCTTTAAAAAGTGATCTCAAACAAACTTAAATGCAAGGCCAGCTCAAATAATTTAATCATATAAGCTAAAAGGACCTCATAAGAAAACCAGGAGACTTACCTCACTTGTTGCTGTGGTCCTCACTAAATGCTTAGCTTCTATTCACATTGCATACTTCTCTTTCCAAAAATTCAAATAGCATTTCACACACACACACACACACATATATATATATATATATTTAAATGACGCTCCATCACATGCGCTCCCACTGCTTGGCTCCACAATTCTAACGTAAAGAATAAATCAAGAAACCACAGCTAAAATTCGAGCACTAACACACCACAAAAGTGAGGGCAAAAAATCTTTTTCTATATTCACTTGACCATTGGGCTATGGGGGCGCATCTTCACATATTATTTTGTAAGACCACTTGTGTCTGAAGAGAAAGAATATATCCAAATAGCAATGGCCATGTGTTTATGTGGTTTCTATTCAATTTCACGTATACAAATGTGAAATTTCCTTTCCCCTATTATCTTTACTAATAAAAACAATAAAGAATAGTCAAATAATAAAGAACAGCGAAAATACAAGACAATATATATTTCTATTCATCCATCACCCGAAAAAAAGAAAAAGACAATTTACTACTGCAGATAATAGGCTTATTAGTTCATCCTCATCACCCCTGTATAGCATATAAATGAAAGATCCACAGTAAGCAAAGAAATAGCCAGGGGGTTTGCTTAATAGTCCCAAAAATATCACCCATCTCCTAAAGTTTCAGGTACAAATAATCAACTAAAATAAATTTCACAATCAACCCCTGGGAACATCTAGCGCACAAATCAACGCTCAAGTGTAACAAGAACGTGCAAATATTACAGATCAAAAACAAACATATTTATGTATATATATATATATATATATATATTCAACAAAGATTAATCAACAATTTTTTTTGGTAGTTTTACAAATCAATCCACAAACAACCTACAGGGTCACCTTCTCTTCTGGATTATACTAGTTAATTATGTTCTACAAATGTCAATCACAGGGATAGGGGGGAGAAACTAAAACACGTTTGATATAGTAACAAGACCAAACTCTTAGAAAGCCCTAGCAATAAAGCAAGCTAGCCCATTGCATACTTCTGCGTCCAGCTCCTTGCAGTTGCCTCGTACTTGCTTTTGTCTGTCTTGTACATATGAGCAATCTCTGGCACCAGGGGATCATCGGGGTTCGGATCTGTCAACAGTGAACATATGGAAAGCAATACCTGAAAATGGAAACAGAAATGAGTCCCACCTTAAAAGTGCAGCATTGATGGAATATAATCCAAGAGAGAAAGCAATCAACAGAGTCCCAGAAAGAAAGTATATCACTTCTACCCAGTGTATGCTCGGTGTATACTGTACATTTTGATCTTTATATATATATTTACATTTGATCAAAAAAAAAAAGTTTACTAAAAGCTACAGAGTTGAGCAAGCACAACCCTATTTGCTGCTCACAAGTCACAATTAATGAGTCAAGAGGTGTTAGGCCAAAGTATAAAGTAGATCCTAGAGCAAATTTGGGATGATGAACATGTATGACTTGTTTCAATCTAGTGTGGGTGTGTGTGTGTGTGTGTGTGTGTGTGAGAGAGAGAGAGAGAGAGAGGGAGGGAGCAAAAATGGCTGCACCAGGGAAGGACCAGTTGGAGCGAGATTTATATAATTTTCTTCCATCAAAAACAATAAAGGGTTTTCAGGTCTAGAGGGTTAAGCACTGGGCCATAACATTCATCCCCAGTTTCTGAAAAAATGCTTTCTTGTGGAAAAAAATATTAATTCATGTACTTCTTGACCACAGCTTATTGTTGGATTCTTCATCAGTTCAAAACACCAAAAATTAGAAAGATCTATAAAAGGTCATATTAAATAAAAGAAACTGCAAATATGAACCTTAGAAATAGTCAGGGCAGGGCTCCACTGTTCTTTTAAGATATCAAGGCAAATACTGCCGTTGCTATTTATATTTGGATGAAATACCTTTGTTCTGAATGCAACCTGCAAAATAATTCAAAAAGGAGAAGAGAGAGGTTAAAGGAAATAAAAGTCACATTTCTAGATATGGGTTTAATTGATGGCTTGAGTCTACTAAAGAAGATTGGTGAATAAAATATTTGGGTGTTATATAAATGCAGTCTACTTAAGTTGATATACCTGTCCAAGCGAAAGTTTCATATGAAATAGGAACCTTCATATAAAAAGGACACCACACAACAGAAAGAGAAGTATTTGTATAATTTATCCAACTAATATAGCAAAATCAAGAAATAGCAAAAACCTTTATGAAAACAGAGGCCATGTTGAAGGTGTTAGTCGCAACCCACTGGAGTTCTTTTATATATTCTGTTTCTCCATTATTCTGTTACTTGCAATAATATATTACATTCTCACATGGCCAATTGCATGGATTTAACATGAGAAAAAATTGCTCTGATTCCCACATAAACTTGTTAGACAAAGTAAAATTGCCGTTCTCATTTAATAGTAGAATATTAATGTTGATTACACTGAGTATGGGCATTTGAATAATTTATGTAAACTGTGATATAAAATTTGTGTGATATTGAACATTAAAGGATGACAAAATTCCAGAGTAGGAGCATTTAAAGTTTTTATGAAAATCAAAGATAAAAAGTGTGCAACATTAAACATGATATAGCCATCGTTGTGAGCTAAGGCTAGAGCTTTTTATGCCCCTAGGCTTTAATTAATATGCAATAAACCAGCCTCCAAACTAGCAAACACTTAACTGTAAATACAGCTATTTAGAAGCCTAAATATCCAAAAGACTTGGTAATTCCCTAACAACCCCCCCCCCCCCCCCAAAAAAAAAAGGGGGGGGGGGGGGGAAAGAAAAACCAAAAAAATATAAAAAATAGAATAGTAACAAAATTGAAACCAAAAGCCAGGCAAAATGAAAAAGGAAAGAAACCGACCAAAGAAATTTTCATCAGCAAACAGGAACAATACAAGAAGGTTGCCTTATTAAGGAGAGAATCAATTAAAACCCAATTATCTAATAAGTTGTTAAACCATTATCATTAGATTGAAAAGTAAATTTATGCTTCCTTTTTTATTTAAATTATTGGTTCATCAAGAAGGCCAAAGCACCCAATGAAATAAAAATATCAGCACATCATAACATAGTCTTCCCAAGCTTGGATGAAGGAGAGTTGTGTTAGGTAACCAACAATCAACGTAAAACTAATTAGATCAAACAACATGAATTCTAGACAAATGATCATAACGTAACCTTCACATGAGGCTAATGATCAATAAAATTGGACTGAGGGGGATTCTAAAATGTATGCATAGCATGGGACTATAACATGTATATTGACAACTAAATATGGAAAACTCAAATTTGGAACTTGAAGCATACCTTAGGTGGTTTAAATGGATAATCCGGAGGGAAATGAATAGTAACAAGAAAGACTCCACCTGCATAAGGGCTATCAGCAGGACCCATTATGGTTGCTTGCCAATGGAACATATCTTCAGCAACGGGGCCTAACAAATAGGAATCCAAATGAAAAATCTGAACCCAAAAACTATTCCAGCAAGACTCATGTTATAAAAACCACAAAATGGAGAAATAAGCATGAAAATGCCATAAGATACCAAGCAGTGCAATGACTTTGAAGAAGCGTGTGAGAGCGTGTGTGTGTGTGTGAGAGAGAGAGAGAGAGCACTTGCACATGCATGCACTTGTGTGTGAATAAAATGCAAACTTTTTCTGGATGTTGCATCAACATATATATAATTGTGAGACTAATGTGTGCATGGGAAAAGAAGGGAATCATGAATTGGAGCGTGTATATAGAATCATAGATAAAACGAAAAAATAGAAGAGACAATGTGCTAAGTCATGAAGTTATCAATTACGTAGCTCAAATCATGGGCAAAGAGCATTCCTCCAATAAGTAGCCATATCATACACTTACAATACCGATATTTTATGGTATCTTTTGCTGGCAAGCCTGGAAATTTTCTTGGAATTATTAGCTGAATTCAGTGCAGTCTGCCAAATGGATAACCTTGAGAACTCAACTCAACTATGTAAGCCTTTATTCCAATTGCTTCACATAGACATGGATCCATTTATCTAATTGGATCTTAAGAGTATAAAAAGTGTCCCCAAGGCATGAGGCTCCCCACTTTGAGAGGGTTGGCAAAGGATCGTTATTGTACACAGCCTTACACTTACTTTGCAAAAAGGTTGTTTTCACAACTCAAACTCATGGCCTTTTAGTCAAAAGGATAACCTTAGGTTACTATCAAGGCCCAGCCTCATCTTAGGAGCATCATTAGCTTAATTTAATGCAGTTAGGTGTTTTCTTATTGCCCTAATCCATCTTTAACTCATCTCTAGGCCATTACCACCTTTGACATTCCACATAAAGTGCATTTGTTTGTTGACATTCCACATGGATATATCATCTCAAACAATTTTGGTTATAATATATTTTACAGGTGTCACTTATAAATTCCCTCTGATGAATTCATTTTTTAATCCTTCTTGTAACACCATGCAAACCATTTATCAATTCAACTATTATATCTTTTAAACATGTTGCATTCTAATATATTGAGGTAACATTGTGTACCATCCATCATAGCAGGCTTGCAAATCATCCCATAAAATTTTTCTTCCAACTTAATAGATGTTCTCTAACACTTAACACACCCAGTGATTCTAATACATTAGTGGCTCTGTTCACTTGTAACCCTACTAATAAGTAAAAGATATCAAAAGAGGTCACTCTTAAGCACCTCGAAATACCTTACACCCATCAAGATTATCTCTACCTTCCTATTTGTAGTTTTAGCATATAATTAAATCCATCAACATAACTAAAACTTTTAAATAGAGGGTGCAAACAGGTAGGTTTGGTCTTATGCCTCACTAAATAAAAAACCAAGTCCAAACCAATATAAGCTCCAAATTTTTGGACTAGGGCCTAAAAAACCCTATTATAGAACCAAAGTAAAGATTTGTTTTGATTATCAATATGAGCGATTCAGGTTTTGACTTTTTTTACTCTTTACCAACAAGCAAAAAAATGAAAAAGACACAACTGTGATTTATTATAAAATGAAAAAGAGTAAAGTACACTAATCACTCCTGGTAAGGCTTAATTACAGGGACCACCCGTCCCTTTTCAAAAAATTACAACATTGCTGGGGTTCAGCAACAAACCCCAGCCAATCGAACCACAGCCTGTTTACTTCCAAGCACATAAATGGCATGCCCTGTATGTACGCTTGCCTCTTTGATTGCTATGACTTTTCCGAGGATGACATCAAGTAACTCCTTGACACCGATGACACCTACAATTCAGCCCACCAGCCACAATATTCATCAAGCTTTCACCAATCTCATTTGATCCGCCTAGTTTGGTGAGTTCTCTTCATTCATTACAGCCTCCACAAAACTCGTTCTATCACTAAGACAGGAGACAACGACGACACCAGCTACAATGAGTGCATCATCCCCTGCCACTGTGCCACATGAATCTTGTCAACAGTCTCTCTCTCTCTCTCTCTCTCTCCCCACACACATGCACACACTATGAGTGCATCAGGGATTCAATAATTTTGTATAATTTTTGCACTAGGACCAGATATGTAAACATTCTGGCTATGCTTCATTGGATAGATTTGGATTTCCTGGTTGAATCAGTAGGCTTCATTTGCTTTGAGTCTATTACTGATTTTTGTCTTATTGGATCTACAAAGCAGATTTCTCCTTTTCTCTACCAAGTGCTTGATGAAACTTTTCATAAGAGAGACCACTTTCTCTCTATCGTTTCCTATTTCTTCGGTAAAATATTTACAACTTGAAATAGACTTCTTATGTTGCTTCCATACTACTTTGTATGAATTGATGAGAGAGAGGTAACCACCATCAGTCAAAAGAGAAGGAGGTTTCCAAACAAAGACTGATTAGGGGACAGTTTGTTTTTTTTTTTTTTTTTGGTTGGGGGGGTGGGGGCGGGGGCATAGGGGGCAGTTTGGGTATTATTAAAAATTTAACCATCATTTGTTAATGATAGGATGCAAATTGCTACAACTTTTTAAACCTCAGGGGTCCCAAATGTAATTTCTCAACAAAGAGTAGTCTGCCAATTCATACAGAGTTGTAGGGGGGGCATGGTGCAGAACACCTCCACACCCCACCCCACCCCACCCACCCAAAAAAGAAGAAAAAATCAATATCAATAATCAAAGCCACCTTCAATTACAACCTACAGGACTATTTATAGGCAACTAGTAGATAAAATTCTACCCTAACTAGGGTTCCATAATCTCACTCTAATTAGGATTCTAAGGGATCCTACTAACTAAAGGAAACAAACTATGATAAAAAATAAACAGAGAAAATAAAATAAACAATATTAATTCCTAAAATCTACTCTTTTGTCCTACATCAAGAGGTTAGTGTATTTTACTCAAAGAAAAATGGTAGTCCAATTTCACTATAGCACAGCCCAATAATAAGAAAATATTAATATTTTTTGCACATAAATCATAAATAGTATTAGGTCTAGTTAATTTCTAGATTGGATCTGGTCCCATTCTATTTTTCATTTGGATCAAGTCAGCTCAAGTTACAAGCACAAAGACTCAAAAACCAATCCATTCTTTGATTACAGCATGCCCATGATCCAAAGTATTAATAATAATACCAAATATTTTTTTAAATATACTAAAGCATGTAGACATGATAACCATATTGGCAGAATATTAATTAAGTGGCTTGGGCCATTGAGGAGGTTCAAATCCTTCATATATGTAGAGGCCTTGTGGGGTTCTATAAGGATTTATATTCAGACAGAGAAGCTTGTAGGCCTAATTTTTTGGATCTTGACTTTAAGTACCTCTTAGAGGATTAGCACACCTAACTAATATCAATCTCACAACAGTACGACACTAAGTTGTTTGGCTCTAGGGCCAAAAATTTTCAGTCTAGAGTTTAACTCCCTTTTGGAGGGTTAGAAAATGCAAGGCAATACTAAGCTGTAAAGGGCCTATAGTGCTTCAATGGGGAGAAAGCTCTAGAGCCAAACAATTTTACTTTGAATTCCTCCAATATCGTTGGAACAGTGGTTAGGATTGATATGATGTAAACACCTGTCAAGCTTAAACACCTGTCAAGCTTGTTGAATTGGATAGGTTTGAGAAAAGTATAATGGCTTCATTTTAGCTCTAATACAGAAGTTGGTAGTACAACGATATTAAGAATTTTAGACCTATTAGCTTAATAGGTGGTGCATACAAGATCATTGCTAAAGTTCCTTCCTTGAGAGTGTCAAATCTTGAAAATACGACTCTGATTGTTAATGAGAGTATTGATTCAACAGTCAAAACTTAAGAGCTTTGCACCAGATCAATATAGAGAAAGCATATGACCACGCTAATAGAATTTCTTGGCTGATATTATGCAGAGAGACAATTTTGGAGAGAATTGGAGGGATTTCATACCTTCCCCTAGGTGCGAAGTATAAAGCCAATAAATAGGGATGGTCTGATTGAGAGGGGGAAGAATTGCCCCTTGAAAAAGACAATACTTGATCCAAGGTGGTAGACTTGTTAAAAGATTGGAAAAGCTTCAGGAAGATTTCCTTTAGGTAGGTCTCGAAGAAGAATTTAAGCATCATTTAGATGGAAAATGCATGTCCCTTCTCTCTTGTTGAATGGTGGAGGTTTAACCATTAGTAACTTTAGCCTTTTTAGTAAAGCTCTACTTGGTAAATGGATCTGGAGTTTTTTGCCTGGTCAAATGGCTCTGAAAGTTTGTTCCAAGCGTAGACAGCCTCTAAAGGAGAGTTATTGCTTGTTAACTGATTGTTCATGGAGTGGCTAGGCTTCAGCTTCTAGTTCGTTGCCTTTTGGTTGCAAGGTGTGGAGGGGCATTTTGAAAGCTTGGTCCGTTTTTTAAGAAACATTAATATCAAGATTGGGTTAATGCTAGACTTTGGTTAGATGGCTAGTGTGATCATGAACCTCTAAATGAGATCTACCATTTTTGTCGACTGTTCTATACTGGAAATTGTGTTTTGCCTAAATCTTCAGAACGAGGGAGTCAATTAGACAATAGCTTTCTTGGTTACTTGATAAGCATCCTCCATCAAAGTAGTCTAGTACAGCACGCACCTACAGGTAAGTCTAGAGGCCCTTTCATTTCTCCTAACATGATAAACCTAGAAGCATGCAGACGAGGCGTGTAATTGTTCTGATATCAGTACATACACAAACCCTAACAAACAATAGCAAGGAATTGATCATCACAAGCAGATACTAAACAGACTGATACACACACAGAGGTGCACGTATAAGTACCAGCGCTGCAAGAGGTGGGAGGATCCTTCTGGAGATCCTTGAGCTCCTTCAAAATCCGCTTCGAAGCCATTTTCTGGAAAGATTCGCAACGATAAACCAAGTCTATAGCTACCACAACAACGAGAGAGAGAGAGAGAGAGAGAGAGAGAGAAGAGGTGATCAACTAGGGTTACTACCGTGATGGAAAATACATATAGAGGGAGAGAGAGAGAGAGAGAGAGAGAGATTATGAATAGCGTGTTCTTCAGACAAAAAGAAAGCTGACCTGACCTGCTAACAGGAATTCAATTCAATTTGAGACGGCTCGGCTCTGCGGCCTGCTTCCTCCGCGTCGGCGTCGCGTGTTTTTTCCTTCGCTAATTCACGCGCATTGATTACACTTTAGCGCTGCCATTTGAAAGGTCCAAGCTACGATGTACGGAACGGTCGGTGTTGTCGATTCGGCGTTTTTCATACGTTTTTTTTATTGAAATATTAAAAATATATAAAAAAAAAATTAACACTATAATTGACGAGGGTCTGACATTCTCTTTAAAAAAAATACTAAATAAAAGAAATAATAACACAATTTTTTTAAAAAATATTTTAAACTATTTCTACAATTTAAAAAATATTTTAAACTTATTTCATAATATTATAAAAATATCATAAATATATTTTTAATTTAGAAATATATTTTCATTTATGAAAATGTTAGAAACGAAATCTTTTACTACTATAACTTAAAATTTTTAAGAATTTAATCTCTTATTCCTTCTCTATTTTATATTATGTTTGATTATTTTTTTCTTAAATTTTATATTTATTTGAATGTATTATCAAATTTATATTTATTTTTAAATTAAATAATTATTTTTTTATAATTTTTTACATTAAAAATTATATTTATAAAAAAAACTTGTATATTTATTTATGTATTTTTTCCACGTTTTCATTTTTTCTAAATGACGTTTTTCCAATTTTATTATGTATGTATTGTATCCATTTTTTTATCTTTATTTATGTGCAATCTATGTTACAAGCACTCTAATTTGCAAAATGAGAATGGATATTAAATTATGATATTTTTATATATTAATGTGTTATACATATGTAATAACGTGACACAAAATATGATATATTAATGGTTAGCAGCTGGTTCTTTGTTGGGCCTAAATTAGTGATAGCTTAGGCCCGTAAGCCCTTGAGCCAGTCCTGTTTCACCCTTACAAATAATGTATAAAACCAAGTATCATATACTCCCAAACAAATTTATATTTTTATTAAGAGAATTAAAACAATCACATGAAAACTAAAGGTGTGTTTGATTGCATTATCTAGAATTAAATTCTAGGTAATATTGCTTAGAAAACAAAAACCATCTCACCCTCTTGAAAAATGAATTCCATGAAAAAAAGTTTTAAATAGTTGTACCATACATATTTTTTCATGAAAAAATTAAGAATATTTGATTGTTTTCCATAGAAAATGTGTAATAATTACATATTTTTCATGAAAAATGTGTGCAATCAAACACACTCTAATAGTAAAAGTAAACATATAGTTTAGTAGTTGACGTAAATTAAATCTATCTCCTTTTCAATACAAGAGTTATAATTTCGAGTTACGTTAATCATATAATTTTATCTCATATAATCTATTAATTTAAGTAAAGAAATAACTAATATCTTAAAAAGTAAGTCTTGAAAAGATACTAAGTATGGCTAAGGATCCTAAACTAAGCATCCATAATAGTTATATACCTTGAACTCTATAGTTATTTTCATATTTTTCTACTTAGCCCAGTCTGTTTGAGATTGAGGAGAGGTGAGTAAGGAGGCGTGACTTTAATTACATAATATAAATTTGGTACAAGGAAATATGCACAAAATATACACATAAACTAACTATTAAAGGCATATATGCATAATTAAATTAACTTGCCTAGCATAATTAAAGGATGTTAATTGTGGAATTATCGTTTTAAAAAAAATTACCCACCACTGCTGGAATGTTGACTGATCACCCAGAGACAGATCTGAATGCAACAAATTTAGATGGTACATCACATTATCTTCTTGGCAAAGAAAGCAAAAGCATCCTTCCTTCGAAGGCAGGAAGAGAGTTCCTGTAAAGGTTGCCCTTTCACCATAAGGATGGAATAAAATAGCCATTTTGTTCTATTTCTAGTCCCATGCTTAATCCCTTTCTCTATCCATTTAAAACCATTCCGCACCGAACATAATGAATAAGTCTTCAGTTTCATCAACCAAAATCAAATAATTAATTAAACATGCAAAAAAGGATCACTGGGCACCAACCATTTCATCCAAAAACAATCGATACACAATCCGTAAACAACAAATACGTTCTTGACTAGTTTGTACAGTATGCAATGGATTAGATTGTTGTAAATGATACCCTCTTCAATTCTCTCTTTTTTCTTTCTGACCCATATTCTTTTTTATATGATCTCCATGATGAAAAAAAATGCAAGGCAAGAACATGAATAGATATTAACTTAGACAGGAGCATATATGGTACCACTGTAAGGTCAGGACTTGATGAAGAGATGGCACCAACCTTTCTCCATCAACTGTGCGTTTAAGCCACCCGAGAGGAGTGGAAAAGGATGTACAGGAGTTGTTGCATTAATGTTGTATCATTGTATGGTTTAGTTGCATTGCACCCATTATGAACTAATTAATCTTGAGCCTGCATCAAGACACCAAATTAATCCAAATTTATTAGCACAAGGTTGAATAATGCTCATTTAAGCAAGAGCACAAAACACAAGCCTTCCTCTCTCATTCTTGACAGTTAATTAACAATTACATTAGACGACGCTCTTAAGTTCTACAATAAGATAGATTATGATTATTGTTGAGATTAAAATAATATCATAAAAAGATAAAATTAACTCTTTATCTAACAATTTAAGTTTTTTAATGACATACTGGTATCAAAGTAAAATTAAATTTTAAGTTCAAATTTCATTATTAATCTAATATTTAAATTGTTACAAATGATTAGACCACTTACGGGTGAAGTTTGGTTACACTTGAGGCAGGTTGAGACAATGATAAAAACCAAAAACCATCACTATTTAAGGTCTAGTTATCTAATTTCACTACTTATAAGAAAAAAGACATGTTTTTTTTAACTACCTATTTTTTTTATTTATTTTGTATCTTTTCATTATTTAACTTTAGCTAATTATTAAGAGTACAATTAGTTTGGTAATTCTCGCTTTGTAAGAGTGAGAATTATTCTTATATGTAACCTTACCTTCATTTTGAGTGAAGACCATATTTTCCCAATTATGCATAATTACAATATAAAAAAGAAGCATTTCAAATGAACACGAGCTTCATACTAAATACAAAAAATAGATCACCTTATACATTGCTTGTTAATTTCCCAACATATATCTAAACAATATTATTATGAAGGGAAAACTCCATAAGGGATACCTTTAATATGAAGTGTCACTATCTTATTTGACAAAAGAACTCAATTAAAGTTACCCTTATTTGAAACTAAACTATATTTTGTTCACTGAACAAGAAAGGCAAATGTCTCTATGCCATTCCAACCCAACAACTGCTAGGTTAAAAGTGACAACATTTCTGTTAAATATGTCTTAATTTTTAAATTTAAATCCATTATTAGAATTTATTTTTTTCAAATAATTTGAAAAAAAAATATGATTTTGTTTAGAGAACTGGGTGGTAACAGGGCTTGGACCGTTAGGTGCAAGCCAGATAAGCTCTAAATGGGCAGGTATATAATGTCTCTATTAGACACTTTTTCTTTAAAACAAACAAACAAAAAATAATTGAATGTGTTGGAATTTCTGAATTTATGAGACCTAACCAATTGTATTGTTTTAATTTTTTCATCGTAAAATTGTTTACCTCTTTCCAAATGTAGATCATATGCTGTAATCGAATCATGCAACTCTCATATTCGTTAATTATTTTCTTGCTCTATTTCGCATCTTTGTTGTTTAATGACAATATCCACCATGCCAAACGTATCTTTTCTCTTAATGTCTTCAGGTATTAGCTACTCTGAGGCCAAGCTGGACAGAGGAATTTGGCAAGCACAGAGTTTATGGTTTACTCATTTGCATGAACAATGAATGAATAGAACATTAAATGAAATGAAATTTGGAGTAAAGGATGTAAATGAGTAGAGTTGGGATTGAAAATTTACCATTTGAAAATGTAGATTGAGCATTTGGGCACAGCACCGCCTTCAACTTGCTTCAGACTCAGGCCCCCACACAAGGCCTTGACAGGCACCGTCATGGAGCTCCACCCGTTCGCCGCCATCCCAATCCCGGTCCGAACCTCCGTCTCCATCACCAAGCTCTTTCTCCGAACCCCATCCTTGAGCTTCTTCGACACCGAATTCCCAATCAATTCGTTCTTTTCCACCACCGTGAACTTCAATGCCGTCGTGTTCTTCCTCTTCTGCGTGAAAGCCGGTAAGCTCCCCGCTCCCAAATCCGCGATCTCCGTCTTCAAGGAGACCTCGGTTTTGTCGTAGATGATGTTCAGATAGGCGTTGGGGTTTCTCACCTGGACCATGACCACGGCCTGCGAGTTCAGGGCCGGTCCGTCCGGACCGGTGCTGACATCGAACCGGGAGAATTTTAGTTTCTGGAGGTGGAAAACCGGCGGCCTGGGGTCGTACCAGAGGAAGAATAAGCAGGCGAGGAGAGCAATCAGGAGGATGAGGACGGTGAGGAGGAGGACGGTGAGGCAGCAGCAGCAGCAACAGCGGGAGCGGCCTCTCTTCCTGGGGCGGAGCGACGGCGGGAGGGCCGGTTTTCTGGGAGCGGGAGTGTAGCCCTGCGAACCGGGCGGTCTGTAGCCCGGCGGCCTTTTCAGAGCCGGCTTCGCTGGCTCCGACATTGATCGAGGGAAATCACTCCCAAACCTTGAAACTTTCTGCCAACTGAACTCCGATTTCCGAATCTAATTCGATGTGCCAATGAGTGATGAAATTGAAAAATCTCTTGAATTACGATGATTAGAGTTTCGAAATGGGAGCAGCTTGCCTTGTTAAGGAACGGAACAAATGGATTTCCGAGATTTCATGATGGGATTGATGTGGATGTCGGAAGCTTTCGTGAATTCTGACGAGATTCCGATTCCAGACATTGAAGAACTATTCAGATCTCAAAGTTGGAAGCCATCGCAGAGAGAGAGAGAGAGAGAGAGAGAGGTTTGTGGGAGAATCGAAGGGCCAGCGATTGGTAACGAAAGGGAGAATACATTCTAACGCGACATTCACGCCTTGTTCTTATATGATGATTGTGTAATTTATATGATGATTAGCGGCGCGGGAAAAATAAAAACAAAAATTAAGTAAAACAAAACATTACAATTGTTTTTACAATACCTATCATGTACGAAACGTCTTGGAAGTGTTGTTTTAGTATTTTTGAAATATTTTTATTTTTAAATCATCAAAAAGATTTTAGACTATTTTTATAATTTTAAAAATGTTTTAAAATCGTTTTATAATATTAAAAATAATATTAAAAACATTTTCAAATTAGAAGTATATTTTAAATATTTAAAAATTAAATAAACAAATTTTGAAATTTAAGGATGTCCATTCTAAAAGGCCAAAATTCAAAGAATTGGTAATGGATTAATTTTATTTACCCCGTTATTTAAAATAATTATGAAAAAAAATCATATTTTGATATTTATTAAAATAAGTCTTAATTTCCCTTTAATATTAAAATAAATTTAAAATATATAATATAAGACATATTTCAAAAATTTATTAAATATGTGACCATTATTACCTTTTTTTCTATAAATAAGTATTTGTTTAAAAAAATTACTAAGCATTTATAATTTTTGTTAAGGCATATCTCGAGCATCACAAAGAAAAAATAATAAAAAGATAAAACTATCTCCAACTTACTTATAACACATTCTCCAAACATAAAGAAAAAATAAAATATATTAGAAGAAATCTTCAAATTATTACTCTTGCAATAATACACATAATCTTTATTTTTTTCATCTCCTTAAATATTATAAGATTTTAACGCAAATGTCAACATTTATGATGCTGACACTTAATTATTCAATTAAATAATACTTAGAGAAGATAACGGACAAATCTTCAACCTTTAAAATTATTTTTACTTTTCTAAACATTATAAGGTTCAACAGCTTAGAGATAACCTCGCCGAAGACAATTAACTTCTTGTCCTTATTCTATATGTCTTTGATCTTATTTAATTTTATTCAAACTCTCACAATTCAAAGCGAGCTCTTTAAACACTGGGTTTGATAGCTGGGCTGTACCCGTTCTGGATATCGTAGAACCTATTCCAAAGCATCACACCTCCATATTTAGGAGAACTCTTGATCGTCGGAAGAACATCAGACACCAGCACATCTGGAGGAATATAGCCGCTCCCTGCAGCAGCAGGAGCTGCTGGCAACCCCAAGAACACCTGCTCGGCCTGAATAGATGTCCACTGGTTCCAGGAATTCTTGAGATTGTCGGCATTGCCAGAGTACTGGCAAGAAGGATTGTTGTAGAATTGGACTTGGACGTAGTTGAAAAGCCCAGTGTTGAGTGCACCATTTAGCCATTTGTCTGGGAATGGACACTGTGGGGCTGCCGCTAAGTAAACCTTCTTTCCCTGGTTGAAACTTGCTAGAGCCTTGGCTAGCTCATCCCAGTGCTCTGTAGTGCCACCCTCGATGTCAAAATCTATTCCATCTAGAACGGCGTCTCCTAATGGTCGAGAGCTTGATTGGCCGCCCAGATAGTTGTTCCATAAGTAATCTGCTACACTCCTGCCAAGGGCCCAACCTTGTTAATTAAAAACCAACAGTTTATGGGATCGTATATGAGCTGAGTCATTTGCTAGCAACTCGATGTTTGTCTTGACAAAAGTTTGTTCAAATTTGTTTAGTAAAATAAACAAATCGAGTTTGAGATAACTTTAAAACTTAATTTATAAACGAGTCGAGGTTTAACTCGTTAAATCTCAACATATTCAATTATAAACTTATCAATACTAATATATTCGATTAGAGACTCGTAAATATGCTCAATTAGAAGTTCACAAATAGATTGTGAATAAATTCGTTTATAAATATATTAATATATTTATTTATAATTTTAAAATATATTATTTTATATAACGTTATTAAACTTTAAATTATTATTATAATAATATAATTAAATTGAATATATTAAGAATTATTTTATATATTAATGTAATCATTTAACATAATATAATATATATATATGATAAATTAAATAAAAAAATTAAATTTAAATAAAATAACAAATTTTAATGAGTCCAAATTTACTAGCGAGCCTAAGCTCGACTCGTCAAAGATTGTCGAGTCGAACCCAAGCCAAATTAAGCCTAAAAATTGGCTCGCCAACTGAGCCCGAGGTTAATAAAATTTGATTCAACTCAATTCAATTACGACTCGAGTGCAAGGCATTAAGAAATCCTTGCAATATTGCTTAGTTAATTACCGAGCATCGTCAGCAGAGGTGAGGGTGTAGCCACCGGTTGCACCTCCGATAGAGAGCAGCACCTTGATCCCACGATCCTGGCAAGCTTTGATGTCGTTGCTTAGGCCAGTACAGGTGCCGGAGAATGGGTCACAATGACCGGCGAGATTGAGAACTGGAGTCTGACCATTGCCAAACGTGGTTAGAAAGGCTAAGTTGACGATGCCATAGTTGCCGGAGGCACAAGCATCAGCCAAGCTGCCTTCGCCGCCGTTCTGCCCCCAGTAGACCGAGATCACACCTCCGTGCGAGGAAAAAGGAAAGAGCAGAAGGGCGAGAAGGGGGACGATTGTAAGCTTCGGGAGGACTTTTGCAGTTGCAGCCATGATCGCAAACAATGCTTGCTGCCAGAAGCCACAAGCCTTGGCCATACTTATAGGCTCAAGAAAGGGTTAATTAGACTTAAACCGAAGGATTATCCATCCATTAACTTTATTGGAAAAGTAAACAGATTCCTTGCGTAGCCAAAGTGGCAATCAAACCTCGTCCAAGTCTAGCAATTATAAGTCATCAGTAAGTCTATGGATTAGTTTTAGTGGCGTGGCATACTGAAATGTCACCAATTAGTCAAACTACCATCTCCACAAATTGAACCAGTTCTAGATCAAAATACCCTTGTTTTGATGTTCACAATAACATAGCTAAGTGCCCCAAAAAAACAAAATAAAAAGGTGTTTTAGCCTTTTTTCATGATGATTTACTTGTTCAGTTTTCTATTTTAGAACAAATATCATAATTTAAGTTGCACAGAAATAAAAAGGGAAACAGATACATGTAAATAAAAAAATATAAAGGGTCTTTTTATAAATATAAAAAATTATAAATAATAATTATTTAATTTAAAAATAAACATAAATTTCATAATACATTCAAATAATTTTTTTTAAAAAATAAAAAATTTTGAATTAGACACTAAATTTTTTCTGTCTCTGATCTCTTCGCGAACATAAATGCGTTTTTGATATTTTATTAGTATTACAAAATGATTTCGAAGTGTTCTTAAAATTATAAAAATAATTTAAAAATAATTTTTAATATTTTAAAAATAAAAATATTTATAAAATACTAAAAAATACTCTCAAAATATTTTCATGCATCATACATCATAGATCACAGTTGTTGAATTCATGAAAAATCCCACTTGATTTGAATAAAAGTTCAGATATTTGAGTACCCTTGAAGGACGGATGAGGGAAAGCTAAGGGCTTGTTTGGTTGTCAAAAATATTTTTTGGTTATAAAATTTTTAGTTTTTATATTTTATAAAAGTTAAAAAAACGTATTTATATGTTAGAATACAAAAATCTAATTTCAAATATAAATAAAAAGAAAATTCTATAGTATAACTCACACATGTTAAGTGTTGCGGACATTTTTCAAGCTACTTTGGACTATTATACGGATTGTTTTGGGTTAGGAATATTTCAATGATTGAGCCTCAGCCATTGGAAGCCCAATGAACCTAAGGCCAAAGAACATCTCAACGAGGTCACATAATACTAAAGCACGAGCTCAAATCGCAATAGCAAACGAGTTTCTAATGATGTCTCTAGTTCGCTGGTTGACCCAGTCAGCTCGCAAAGAAGACCACAGAATAGAATAATCGGAGATGATGTTTACCTGTTCTTATCAGTGGTAAACCAGTCCCCACATAGTGCGGAATTTTTTCTCCCAATTTTATGAAGATAATAAGGATATATTGTCCCTCAATGTTGCCCCACTACTTGAAACTTTGTGTAAATTATAAATACTCCACACTATAAATAAGGGATAAAAAAATCATTATAAATACAACAACAATATGGAAAAAAAACATACTGTTACTTTATCAAAATGATCAGAAAACAGTTGTGGACTAGGCATGATTATAGTCGAACCACGTAAAAATTTCTGATGTATTGTCTGATCGATTGTGTTATTATTTTATTCCCCTTGTGCTCAGGATCATTCTAGTAGTACGGGCCAACGAATCATAATTGACCAAATCTGAACATCGACATTAAAGAAGAATGATAATGAGATAATTAGAAAAAAATTAAATTTATAAAAAAAACTGTAATTTTTTAATCTCTATTTTTATTTTTAAAAAAGTTTTACTGTCGAACAAAACTCTTTAAAATAATTTTCTAAAACTAGATGAATTTTTCACATCCAAACAATCCCTAGGCTAGTAGGCTGCTATGGCCTATGGTTGGGTAGGCCGACGTTGACGAAAGGTACGGCTGCTAAACGCTTAACTGGTAGGCTAGCAGGCTGCTAAGGTTGGGTGGGCCCATGTTGACGAAATGTACGGCTGCTAAACGCTTAACTGGTAGGCTAGCAGGCTGCTAAGGTTTGGTGGGCCCATGTTGACGAAAGGAAAGGCACCCGTTAAGAATAAAGATAAAATAGTGGTGGAGATTTGTACGCGGAGAGCTCGGGACTACCCACTACATTTGGCTGGGTCATCATGATTAATCTCCCTCACGTCTTATCGGACAAGGTGTGAAGGTGTTTGGGGTGAATAATTTCACCTTTTAATGGACCAAAATAGTGGTAGAGATTAAATACTATCATTTAACTTTTAGTAAAAAATTATGACGTTAGGAGGGACGTCATTTTAATATTTTAAAAATATTTAAAAATTTAAAAAAACATTTTCAAGCTATTTCGAAACCTCGTAAATGTTTTAAAAATTTATTTGAATGCACTATAGAATTTATGTTTATTTTTAAATTAAATTTTTTTTTATAATTTTTATATTAAATATTATATTTAGAAAAGGTCCTTGTATATTTTTTATTTAAATATTTTTTCATATTTTTATTTTTTTTAAATATCTTTTTTTTATTTTTGTTTTATATTATATCCGTTTACCATTTTATTTTAGTATAGCCTAGGTAAAAAATGAATTATATGAAGTTATAATCATTATGCATTTAGTATGTCAAATTATAAATGAGATTATAAAATCCTAACGACAAGATATTGTGGTGTTGAATCAACGCCCCGCCAAATTAATCGAGAACTCCTATTGTCAATATAAATAGATTTTTTTTGTAGACATTTAACTATTTGATAATAGTAAGGTTTTTATTTTTTATTTTTTATAATGAAATAAAATATTTGTAAGCCATAATGAACGAAAAAAACTTTAGGGTGCCGTTTTAGCATTTTTAAAATGTTTTATGTACTGAAATATAAAGAAACACCCAAAGAATATTGTTTGGCCATTTATGCAATTTCAAAAAATGTTTCAATACTGTTTTGTAATATTAAAAAGATATTAAAAATACGTTTTCAATTCTGATATATATTTCTATCCACGAAGAGGTTAAAGACGAAAAACATTTGATCTTTAACCTTTTTAATTAGTAAGTCATGGTTTATAGATGATAGATCTTATGTTAATGTTTGTTTGAATGTATTATATAATACATTAATACACTTATTTTTAAATACATTATTTAACATAAAGTTATCAAAATTTAAATTATTATAGTTAAATTGAATATGTTACAAATTATTATATGTATTAATTTAATTTTTTAACATAATATTATATGTGTATATAATAAAACAAAATAACAAATTAGGTTTAATCAAACATTATATAAATAGTTATCTAAATTAAAAACTCTTAAATGTGAAGAATATTGAAGACAAAAGAGGAAATAAGTCCAGAGCCAGATGTAAAAGTAATAGATCAATAGGTTTTAATTAGCTTGAGTGTGAGTATGCTGGCCAGCTCGAGTCGAACTTTATGACTAAGCTTCAATTCAGCAAATATTGCCTCGACTCGATTTGATTGCAACTCTAGATAAAATAAAAAATAAGATATAATAGTTATGAGATTAAATAATACTGTTTAATGTTTAGTAAAAAATGTATTACATTAAATTATAGCTATTTTACATTTAGTATGTCAAATTGTAAATGAAATTACAAAATCCCAGCAATAGGACATTGTGATGTTGAATCAACGCCCAAATACTCATTTTTGTTAATAAAAATATAAATGTTTTTAAACACTTAACTATTTGATAATATATCATTTTTATTTTTTATTTTTTTGTAATAAAAAAAAACATGTGTAAACCACGATGAACAAAAACATATTGGGGTTTCCATTTTAGCATTTCTGAAACATTTCTTGAGGCAAAATGTAGAAAAATACCAAAAAAACGTTTTTAGGTCATTTATGTAATTTTAAAATATTTTAAGATTGTTTTATAATATTAGAAAAATATCAAGAATCCTTATCCATTCACAAAAAGGTTAGAGATGAAAGAGTATTCACAGTGCAGTTTGAGCAATTTAAACTATTTTTAATACGCCAAATTGCATGAATAGTTTTTCTGTTAATCTAAACTACGCGATTTGATTTAGTCCGCATAAATTGCATTGCAAAATGTATTGCGATCTAGTGCAATTTTTGTGATTTATCCAAACTAAAATTGGTGTGTGCACAATAATTCAATATCTTCTAATATACATCACACAAAGTCTATAGTCCAAATGAAGATGAGCAAAGAATGCTTTTGACTACCAAAATCACGATGATATGCCCGTTAGCAATTTCTCCCTTAAACATGATATACAAACTTGTAACATTCTAACAAAAGTAATAGAAATATTTGGCTAAATCATGAACTAGGTAAGGGATCACAATATGAATTGAGATATGCAATAGACATGATCGGTGCCTACCTCAAGAACTTGCTATCCATATATATATATATACCACCAAACAATCAGGAGCTTAGTCTTCTTCTTGGAGAAAGTTATTTTGGCTTTAAGTCGCTTCCCTTGTTCCGAAATAAAGACAAAGAAAAAAATGATTAGAAACGATAAACTGATTGAACGCCTCCAATGATTGAGACAATGTCAGATAACGAATAACCAGATAAGTGACTGAAAGAAATGACCAAGGAGAGGATGTCGTCGTTAGTCTCAGTGTGGTAGAAGCTAGGTACTAGGTAGAGACTAGAGAGGAAATGAGACGAGGAATATTAGATTTAGGGTTTCACAGTTTGCATAAATCTCTCTCTATATATAATTTTTATATTATTAGTTGGGTGATTCGATTTTTAATTGAATTGGTTTTTTCTCAAATCGTGCCAAATCATTCCCCTAAAAAAATTACACAATGCGATGCAATCAGTTCTCACAATGTGACGATTTTTTTGAACATCCATAATTATATTTATTTGAATAGATTATGAAATTAATATTTATTTTTATATTAAATAATTATTTTGTATATTAAAAATTATATTTATAAAAAAATCTACATTTTTTTATTTTTATTTTACATCATATTTATTTCTCGTTTTTATTTTGGTGTAACTTAATTTGTATGTGAAGGGCTGAGTAATGGTGAAATGTTGCATGGTTGATCAAATCTCACGTATGCTTGATGGGCTATAAGTGAAAATTCTTTAATAAACACTTTAGACTACACTTTAGCTATTTAATTTTAAGGCTCGAACTACTTTGGGCTTGGGCTTATCCAGAAGGCCCATTGTAGCCCTAAATCCTAATTCGTCAGTCGTCACTTTCCCTTCTTCCTCTCCATGCTTTCACTGTCTCCGAAAAGCAGAAACAGCAAATCTCTCTCTCGTTCGCTTGCTTTTCACAGAGATGGAGTATGTTAGCCCCGAGGGTCTTCGCTTAGATGGCCGTCGTCCTATGGAGGTCTCTCTCTCTCTCTCTCTCTCTCTCTCTCTCTCTCTCTCTATCGCACACACACTATACATGTGTATGCATTTTAGGAATGATTTTACAATGGAAATTCACTTGCAATATAAACTTAGTCGCATTTGTTTCTTGTACGCTGTACCACTCACGTCTATATTTCTGAAACCAGATGAGACAGATTCGAGGAGAATTAGGTGTAGTTGCCAAGGCCGATGGGTACTAAAATTCCTGGTTCTTCTATCATTTGATGCTTGGGTTTAATGTTGTGTGTTTTTCCCGTTTATATTTATGGTGAAATATCTAAAAGTTGAATGGATTTGTTCTAACATGTGATGCTACAATATTTCAGTTCTGCTCTTTTTGAGATGGGTAACACCAAGGTCATTGCTGCAGTGTATGGTCCGAGAGAGGTACCCCTTTGAATGTGCCTTTAGCACGTTTGTAGAAATCTTTAATCCTCAGGTTTAATATTAAGTACATGGGCCTTACAGAAGACATGGCCATCGATAGAAATGAATTGAAAATTAAAATTCATGTAGCTTGTAGCTGACCACACATAGTGGGATAAGGACTTGTCTTCTTGTTGTTAGCATCGAGGTTTCTTCTGCATCAAAGAATATCCTAGATAATCTTTGGTTTCTTTGATATTAAAAGGCTCAGGAAGCATGCTAGTTATTGTAATAATACATGGTTTCTTTCTTCCAGGTGCAAAATAGGAGCCAACAAATTAGCGATCAGGCACTGGTAAATAGTTTTGACCTCTGGGTTGTGAAAATTTGAAGATTATTGTACTCGGCTCTGTTTCTGATGACCCTGAATTGGTAATATAGGTGCGCTGTGAGTATAGCATGGCTAATTTTAGTACCGGAGATCGCATGAGAAAACCAAAGGGTGACAGGTTATTCTCTTTTCTTATTTTTTTTCCTCTTTGTTTGCTTTCATATTTTTACCTGCTTCAGAACATCATTTTGTCATGTATCACTGATTTAATCTTATTTTCTCCACTGAGCAGGTTGAGGTTTTGCATGTTCTCATGATTTGTTATTAGATGTGCCATTGCTTTTCCCTAAAAGTTAATGTCATGTTGATATAAAGTTGAACAAGTGGGCTAGGAAGGAAAATTAGAACACACTGATGGAAGCCTATGCACCTTTATGCTTTATATTGGAAAGCACAAAATGCTATATGTACCTCTATATGCATTATATAGACTCCCTCCCGAGGCCATGCAATTTAGCTCGATCACACTCTTTCTACTGCTATAGCACGTAGCATTTTGATTTGATGAGATACTCAATATTTATATCATTTTCTTTATGAGATTGACTATTGTTTAATCAAAATTCCTTTTCCTGAATACTGACAATTCATTTTATTTAATACATCATGATAGGAAAAAAAAGTACATCTATTTAATAAAGCATCATTTGATGTGGCCTGAATGTGATCGAGCTGTGGGTTTCTATTTATTAACTTCTTTATATGTGTAGGCGATCTACAGAGATATCTTTGGTTATTCGCCAGACAATGGAAGCATGCATACTGACTCATTTAATGCCTCGTTCTCAGGTTCTACCGCAACCTTTAGGAAAAATTTTGGCTTAGTGGAACTTCTTAGTTCTAAAGCCTTCCTTTTCTTTTTGTAACTTTTCAGATAGACATTTTTGTCCAAGTTCTCCAAGCAGATGGAGGTAATCTGAAACTGAATTTAGAGTACAGTAGTGCACCATTGGATGTTTTAGTAACTATGAAATTCTTTAACATGTCTGCATGTATTATACTTTCTTTTCTCTTGTCTTCCCCCATATTCTTTCCTGCCATGTTTTAGTAAAAACCTCATTAGGTAATTTTACCTTGTATGCTGTTTCACTATCTCTTAGCAATCTTCTAAGGTTGAGCACCTTCTCCCTGAGTCTGGTTTTAATGTCCTGCAGGAACACGATCGGCATGCATCAATGCTGCAACCTTGGCCCTAGCAGATGCCGGGGTTCCTATGCATGATCTTGTTACCTCATGCAGTGCTGGATACCTCAATAGCACCCCTCTGCTAGGTGCATAAGCTCATCTGGCAACTCTATTTGAATACATATGTTTTTCAAAGTGACTCAACTTTTTACTGTGCCAAATATAATAGAGGAAGTTATGATAGTTGAGATTTTTCTTGAATGAGCAGATCTAAATTATGTTGAAGATAGCGCTGGAGGTCCTGATGTTACTGTAGGAATTCTACCTAAATTGGACAAAGTGACTCTGCTTCAGGTGCTTTTCTATCCTCTAAAATATTTTTTCATCATTCAAATTTCTTTAGTCCTTTGCTCACTTGTTAATTCAAAAGGTTTTCTAAAAATAAATTATCTTTTGGTAAGAACAGTTTTTTTTTCTATATTTAAGCTTTATAGCTGGAATTTTTTAGTATTGGAGATCAGCCTCTCTCTCTCTCTCTCCAACACACACAGACACACACACATTATGGAGTCATCCATTATAGCAGCTCCATATCTTTGTGCCATTATTGGCAAAACATTCTAAGGTACTAAAATACATGATAGCAAGCATTATGAAAATTATCTAGTTTTTATCTTTATTGTACATGCAACATGCTGCTCTTATTATACTAGCTTGTAAACCATTTAAGATCATGATGATAATGCATTATTATTTCATATCCATTTACACTCCAAGATGCTGCTACAGATCATGCATAGGGGTATCCTTCATTTAAATTGGTTTTGAAACCATATGAGAACTTGGAAGTATAGATCCTCGGTTCGTACATTTTGATTACCCTGAAGAATGGATGGTACATTTAAATTCTGAGTGCATTTGGTGGATCTTGTTTGTTCTGAATAACAACTCGATCATATTTCTTTACTGCAGATGGATGCAAAGCTACCAATGGATATCTTTGAGAATGTGATGCAACTAGCAATGGAAGGCTGCAAGGCAGTAGCAAGTTACATACGGGAAGTAAGAACCTTTAAACTTGATTTGCTTGTCAGCTCTAATAATTTTGAATGTAGTCAAGGCATCTTTCTCTCTGATCTATACTTGACATTTTCAATATATTATCTTTTTCTCCAAGTCCTTGCCCAAAGGAGTCAGTGCCACTGTCCTAATTCTCAGTTGTCATTAAAGATTTGTTGTTTTGATTGACAGGTATTGTTAGAAAACACTAAACAACTGGAGTATCGCAGGGGCGTATAGGCTATAAATCGGGGTGATAAACTTGAACATTGCTTATGTTGTTTCTTCCACTAAACAGTTGATTAAGAAAAAAACAAGTATGGTAGTGCTGTTTACAGCAGTACTGTTCCCCCAATCTTTATTTCCCACTATATGGTGTCACTTTTTGTGTGTTCGTGTGTGCATTTTTGGCTTTATAGATGATATGGCCATAGATAATTGATGATTGATGGATTAGAATTCATGTAGCAAAACTCCATCTAGTGGGATTGAAGTTTTTGAAAGAAAATTTAAAGAATAGCAAGACCAATACACACGTATACACCATAACTAATTGGCTGCTACGTCTGAAATACAGGGATGCCATCCTGGCTCTTTGATGCCTAAATTGTACATCGCAGAACTATGAGTCTATGAATCTCAGCTGGTACATGAGTATTTTCAATACGGCCAGTACGAAAATTGCTCGTTTTCTTGTTTTCCAGGGGGGCATCCCACATCTTTGGGTCGTCTGGTTTACAGAGGAAGGTCATTTTGGGGGGCTACAATCTGGCATTCTTCCTGGGGCTGATGCAACATTTGGAGGCCGCACTTCACTTGCCGAACTTAATATATCTAACTTTTATTGCCGATGCGCATTTCTTTTCATCATTCCCTCTAAATTCTTGTAGTCGCCACACATAATATGTTATTTCACCATTCCATAGAGATGAGTGGGACTACCGTTCCACCGAGCAAAGATAAACAGCCTTATATCATGTTAATTAGCTGTCATCAAAAGGCATGACAAAATTTTGATCTGGTAATTTCTTGCTTATCAAGAGGATGCACTCTAGGCTCACTTTTTTTCTTTTTTTTTTTTTGAGAGGATGCACTCTAGGCTCACCAATTTCCTTGCCCTGAAGCCAAGTTCGGCCACCAACTAGGCAAATGACATGTCAATGTGCGTGCCTGTGTGTGTGTGAGTGAGTGAGAGAGAGAGAAATTTGAGCTTCATACCAACAAAACATAGATTTCCATCACATCCCAGGATCTGTCATGATCCTTCATACCCACAGTTCTTCCACAATCCCATTAACATACCTCAAGACTTTACTTACATTCAACTTAAACACCAAGGCACACCTAGAAGTTTTTATTCAGACTTTACTCAAAACCAGATATTATAACTGCAACAGAAAGGCAGTGACTCTGACTCTTGGCTTTCTTCTCATCCCTCTTAAGGCACGGGTGTTTAGGGGATCAAGGTCTGGCTTGAAAAACTTGAAGGCAAATTAACGAGTTCCAGTCGTCCAGTCCATTCCTCTCCTAGCTTCAAAGTGATGGGATTCTCAATGGCTGCAGTATCAACACACACCATCTTCTTATACTCCTCCGCCCCAAGATCCGCCATGCCTCTTGATTTCTTATCCCATGGGTTCCAGATCGCTATTTATTCAAACAATGAAACAAACAGGGTGGTTAGCATTACAA
The DNA here is from genome assembly GCF_014633365.1 of Diospyros lotus. Lineage (NCBI taxonomy): Eukaryota > Viridiplantae > Streptophyta > Magnoliopsida > Ericales > Ebenaceae > Diospyros > Diospyros lotus. The sequence continues at coordinate 37,845,511 of NC_068349.1, read as the reverse complement.
AACAAGAATGACTGATTCATATATTGTCTCACCCCTTGTTCATATATGCACTCCACAGCACAAAGCTTACTTTCTTTGTTTCTTAATGTAAATTCAGCAAACAAACATAGTTTCAACATAACATTAATGTATCTTTCTTCATAGGCAAAGTCATCAGGTTGGATGGATCTTATGAACTTAATGTAAAACTCTTCGCTCAGTTATATGCACACTCAAAATTTTCCCAGCAAAGTAGTAGTGAGGCTATGCTAAATTCATTTTTATAGAATGAGTTGGCACAATTTCATTATGATTACTCTAAAAATGTCAATGGCGTCTTACCAACATCTTCTAAGCCAACTTTCCTTATCACATAGGTTCTCTTCCTTTCATGATCTAGGACTGCAAGAACATTTGGAGAATTAAGATAAACTCGATCCACCTGCGCAAAAGGGGAAGAAGAAAGAAAGAAACAAAATAACTATAAGCCAAAGCCTCAAGAAGACTGTGTAAGTGTAAACTAGTAGTTGCCTTTTTTATTATTATAACTTCCAAACAACGTAGCTCACCCATTACTGTTTATGATTGCCACACATTTCCCAAATGATCAAGAGATTTTCAAAGGATATGAATTGCCATAAGAGCAATGATAGTGGTTTGATAAGTTGATCCTTTAAAATGTAAACCTTCATTTAAAATGAAAATGATTACAAAAGGACACTTTCATACAAGGCATATATTGTTCAAGTAAGCAAACCTTGGCATAATAACCCATAAAAGTCATTTTATAACCTAATCAAAAGTTCTACCTTTTCCCCCTGAAGCAATGACAGAATTGTGGTATATCTCAATAACCAAATCAAGTCATTTTCAACTACCAAAGGATGGAGGATGGAGGGATAATTTGGGCATTTCAGTTGGTGTATATTGCACGCTTTGACTCAATTTTGGCGAGATGTGGAATTGACTAAAAAATGCATGTTCCAAAGGTATAATCACAACAACGAAAAATTTGGGTGGTCATAAGAAAAAAATGTGAAAGTACATGGGCAAAACGTGGGTCTGGCCATTCTAAAATTCTACAGCAGAAAAAGCTAGTTTGAAGATTTACCTCAGATTCAAAAGTCACAGCCCCCCCTTGGTCTGTGAAACGTTCTCTTTGACAAAGGTTGTCCAGATAGTCGAGTGTTTCCAGCCCTTCCACCCTCACTTCACTGCAGACATAGTTCATGTTCAATATTTACCTTCGAAGGAATCAGTGACCATTACAAAAAGCAAAGAAGACGAGAATATTTTTCACTATTTTTCCTTATCAGAAATGCTCAAGAAAATATTCAATTCCTGGTACTACCGGGCAATTTGGTGAAATGAGTTGGATGGCCTCCCTATGTGCTATTGCAATTTGGTTAAATGTTAAGAGATGCACCTTCAAACATAGCAATTTAACACGCAGAGGCAATTGAAACTCAAGTTTGTCCTTATATACTATTCGCTAGAGATGACAAGTTCTCATGTCTGTATTTTCTAACTGGCAAATATGTAAATAGTAAGTTTTCGTTCAAATCTGAAAAAATGCACATGCTAGAAGGAAAACGTTCAAAGAAAATACCACATACCTTACGTCAGAGACAGATAAATATGAATGGTAGGCGAATGCGAAACTAAATGGTTCACCAGTAATGTTTCTAACTCGAGATATCAATGTCAGTTTTCCATCTGCTGAAAGAGCAACTCTAAGACGAAGCTCAAAACTGGAAAATAAGAAAAACTCAATCAGCAATAAGCACCCTACTCACAAAATAATATTTAACATACAAAGGAAGATGAAGGCTATGCTATCTATCAAACATGTAGATCATTTTGATGAACTGTCATCCCAGGAGCATGCAATGTTCCCATGTTCAAACTATGGCTTTCAAACCCAGAAATCATTTTATAAACCAATAAAAAAAATTACTTCAATTTTGACAGAATTTAAAATTTTTAATCTTTGACATTTTTAGGAATTAATCTAAATCAATTGTGATAATTTCTGGAGCATTCAGAGGCACTTATACAAGAACATTCAGTTATTTACTGTGGAGGCATCAAAGTCAATATAGTAATAGAGAAATTATAGTTTTGATTCTATTAACTCATGCATTTATTTTATGGAAAGCTGGGAATTCTTCATTGTCTCTGGCATACCGATGGGGCCAGCACTTAAGATCTTCTTCAGATGGTCTGAGTAGCAAGTCAACAAATGATTGGCCAAGATAATCCATTGGGTGCAGAGGTGGAGGATTCTCGTCAATACTCCAAATTTTGTTCCTTGCAAATCCATGTTGTTCAAGTGGACCACAGTTTCCAAACTGCATCAGCATCAAACGGTGGCATCGACAAAAATAATCAAGTTACTCCAATAATGAAAACAAAATAATAAGATGCTAAACATTGACACTTGATTAGTTGATTAGAGCTACAAAGGAATGATACAAGAGACCTGAGGAAAGCATATGAGAATCCCTCCCTGCGCTGCTTTTGGAGGCTTAGAGTCCACCTAAACCCATCAAAAAAATATATTCAATAATTCTTCATCATGGAAGCAAGCAATACTAGCATATGCTGTGGTAAAAATGAAAAAATGCTGGAGATTCTTCATTCCCATTTCCTCAATAACCCTTCACTCTTGGTTCATAGTTTTGTTGCCTCTCTGATTCAAGATGGAAACTGGAAAGCAGGGGCAGTGACACAGCTGCATTTGGAAAAAAAGCTAACAAGCTAGATGAATTATCTGAATTCCTGAATAATACAGCCTACCATGGTACATATCACATTATCAACTAAACAAAACTGAACTCATCAAAAAAAGAAAAAAAAAAAAAACTAAAAGAATTAGAGTGAGAGACAGTTTGCATTATAAATATTGGTATTGATATACTAGTGAGACAAATCATATTTTTGTATCACATCATAAAGAAATGAACTCAACATGGTTAACTTAAAATCAATTCAAATTATTGGCAAGGCATTCACATGTTGTTTCCAGCATCAAAAAGGAAAATGGAACTTCAGATATTCTGAGGTTCAGATTTGTGAAATGTACAGGCAATATATAAAGGGTTGCGCTGCTTCCAAGGTGGAGGCATTACTTCATTTCACAGACAATTTGTTGCTTGATTCTGCACTTATGATATCATGAAGATTCTGTCCAACTTAGCTTTTAATATTCTATGAGGTAGTTAACCAGGTGGCTTGAAAATTAAAAAATTGGAGCTGCTAAGAATCAGAAGCCTTGTAAATAAGAGTTGTCGTGTCTATGCTTGAAAGGCATCATCATCTAGTTGGATTTGTGTCTATGTAACTTGCTCCAGAACTCCTCAAACTTTACAACATTCTCTCTGAACTTTTTTTTGTGTGTGTGTGCATGGGGGGGGGGGGGGGGGGTGTTTACAAAAAACTGCTATGCAGTTAGGCTATTCTACATATCCACTAGAGAGCATTGAACCTCATTACCACACAACCATCTGAAGGGACCCTGCTACACTGACATTAGAGACAACACTTAGGTTCTACTAGATTCTTTGAGAAAGGTTTAGAGCTAACAAGGGAATATGGAGACTTGAACACAGGTGCTGGAAGGGAAAATCCAAGTTCTTACACACTGACCCAACCAATTGGTGGTGGAATGTTGAATTTTGAAGACAGGGGTTGAAACACTTGTGGAGATTGTGGTAACATGTCATATAATTCATGGACCGTGAATCCATGCGACTGAGAACAATGGCCATGTGATTTCATGGTAAAAGTACAAAACTTACTCCTAATTAAATACATCACATAATGGGAGAAGGCATAGGAACACCTTTTGTTAATCTCTGTAAGCCAATTTATATATTTCAAGTTGTTTATGAATTAGCAAAGTTACATTCCCTACATTGCAACCGAACAATGGATCCAAGAATCAACATAAGGCTCCTAGTACTGGAAACTATCTCAATTTACCGGAAGTACCCCCCTTTTCCACTATAGGAACAAATTGTCAAGCAAACCTATCCCTAGTGCTGAATGAAGATCCCCAACAACATGACTTACATTTGATAGCACGAACAAGCTCTTGTGGATGGATAAAGCATGCATCACCAGAGTCTTTATGACATTGGTGATTGATATAGAGGAGCTTGTAGAACACAAGTACCTTCACATGAGACTTATCATTCCTTTTTTTCTTTTTCTTTTTTCATTAATGAACTGGAAGGGCATTGTTTACAACTTCAAAATGGGATATACAGCACAAAACTCATTTCAGATTACTTGCAAACTGCACACAATACTCAAAATGGCATTGCTTCTATTATAGTTATATCTAGATTCTAGTTGAATTGTTGTTGAGAATAAAATGGTAGATTTATACAGGATTCATTAAAAGACCAATGTTATAAAATGCAACTCCACAACAATTTCAAGACCAAAATTTTGTATTATCTTACCGAAAATGTTTTTGACTCTAAGCTCAATTTAAGTGCTAACATTCCCAATTTCTCCAGCAACCATCATTATTTTTACTCCATATCATTTTTAAAATTATCCACAAACATAGATTTTGAACAGCAAATCTCTTCAAACATGACAAAAACATATGTAAATGTTACAATTATTGAAATGATATAGAAAACTTCACCTTGCTACTAGTGAAGAGAAGTTCTTCACCACGACGGTTCCGCCAAGAAGTGACTTGACCTCCTTGTAAGCTCATCTAGATCACAGAAAAACAAAAAAATACTCAGTAGAAGAACCAGAAGCACTTAATATTCCCGACACTGCTCAATAAAATGATCATCACCATTAATTTGAATCGAGTTCTACCTCTAAAGGACTAAAGCTATGAAAGGAAATTTCTTAACTTCATCACTCAAAGGACTCGATGTATAAAGGGGATGATAACGAAAGGTATCTCACCTGCACCGAAGACCCACGTGGGTTTCGAAGTATAACTTGATCGATTCCATTAGAGCCCTTGATCACTTCCATAGCTGCGTTGTGATCCCAAACTGGAGCAGGGTTTCGCATCTCTGGAAAAAATTACAAGTGCAAAATTTGGTACTTTTTGCTACCTCTCGTTCTCCTTATGGAGTCCTACAGAACTAATAAACTTCTCCAACACAAAAAAACAACACCACCGACAATTGAGAGGCAGCCGATGATTTTGAACCGCTCCTAGCACATTTCTCGCAACAAACTTGTCATCATGCGAATCATTTTCCAACATCCACCCGGGATTTTAGCTTTTCCAATCCCAAATAGCCCCCAGATTCAGAAAAACTCCAACCCAAGAAACTCCTAATGAGGCAACTAATGTCCAAGAAATTGCCATTCCCTAAAACCACTTACAGAAACCTCCAAAATGCAACATTTAGCTACTACAGAGAAATGCCTACTCCAACTTGAAATCCAAATCCTTGCAAAATTTTCATATGCACAACAGAAAAAGGGAGCCGTGTGTGTTAATCAAGAAATAAAGCATAGAAAAGCCAACCTCAAATTCACTATTTACTTGGTTAAGTAAAACTTCACTTTTCCATCAAAAGAAGACAACCCAATTTCGAATTTTGATGCAAATCTAAAAACTCAAATATCACACCTCCTTTCCAATCATCATACGTAAAGCTCAGATTCTACAAACTCTTAACAAAACCAACTTAGTGAATCAAGATACAGTCATACAGAACAAAGCAAAAGAGAAAAATCAAGATACAGAACAACTGGAGCCTTCCCGAGCAAAAAATACACGAATATAAACAGTTCTCAATAGATTCAATGCATCAAGCGTTTCAAATCCGGATAAACAAAATGTAACACGAAAGAAGAAACTAAATAAGCGAAGAGAGAGGGAAACAAACATTGAACTAGATGCTATATATGCATGGCCGTCAGTTGAAGCGTCAAGCAAAAGGGCGTGCCAAGAAATCGATAACGAATTAATTAATTAACTAAGACCTAAGAGAAGAAGCAAGAATGTGGAATCAGATGAGGAACTGAATATACTACCCAGAATTCATGAGAGAACTATTAAAAAATGGTTCATTGTTTTCTTGAGGAGAGCAGAGAAGGGCATGAGGAGTGAGCTGCAACAATGCAACACATCAGCAAGCTAGTGACTCAATTGATTACCAGGCCGAGTTAGCCTTCAACCACACCTCTTAAACCAAACCCAATTAATAATGATAAAAATTTACATAGAACTTGGAAAAGAACATTTAAAATTTGAATTCAAGACTTCAAATTTAGCGACAAATCTGGATTGTTACGCGTAAGAAATGAAAATGAAACAGTAAAAGTAAACAGAGGGATGCAGTTCGAATCCCAAAGTGAGATGAATTTGAAAAAACAAACAGCATTTGAGCGTTCTTGGGAGGGATACGCATGTGGGTCAGACAGAATCAGTGGGATATATGAACAGCAGAACCTATCAACTTCGGTAATTACTTCTAATCTACATTTCTTTAGGGTTTAATTACAAAAAAACGTAAACTTTACCTAAATTTCTAATTTTAAATTAAACTTCTTTTCATAATAGCATCTCACTTTTATTTAATTTTTAATCACTAACATTGGTTGGGCCTGCTTTTGAAATGGGCTGTTTATGGGCTGGCAGGCCCAACACAACCCACTTCGCCCATTTTGAAACATGGCCTGGAAATTATGTTAAAGCTTTTTGAACTGAAATTCCAGCTTTGGAGGGCAAGGACATAATTTAGGATTGAGCGTTAGTTCGAAGAATCAATCGAATTGTTTAAATTGAATAAATTAATTTTTTTCAAAAACTAAACCAAATTAACTAAATAGATGCTTATACTGAAAAACCAAAAAAATAAATAAATAAAAATCCAAACTAACCTAAAAAACTTGAAAAAAAAAAATCAAAAAACTGAAAATTTGATAAAAAAAAAAATGCCATTTTTTATATTTTGTCGATTCAATTATTTTATCAAAACAAAATAACTGAAACATTCAAATTTAAAAATTGAACTGAATCAAAATACAAATTAAATCAAATTAAACTACTAACTTTAATTAATTCGAATCAATTATTTCAATTTAATTGAAATGATTGCTCACCCCTAAAACAATCATATATAGTTTCAATGTGATGCTAGAATCTTTGCTAAATCTCCAACTTGGAATTATTATTTACTGGGCTTGAATTATTATTTAGGTAAAAGGAAGACATGTCGGCCCAGGCCCACTAACTCGCCTAGCCCAAGAGAAATTATTACTTAAACTCAGTCTTTTGGAGAGACTTATTTTATTACATTAATATTATTTTCATACAATTAATAAATTCAAATTTTCAGTAAAATAAAAGATACAAAGGGCCGTTCGAATGTAAAAAAATATAGTTTTATTTTTTAATTTTATGTTAAATAACTAAATACATCTTTAGAAAATAAAACACAGTTTTTTAATTCTTTATTTTTATATTATGAACTAGAAAATATCATTTTTAATATTTTTTAAATTTTATAAAAAAAAAATGCTATGACTTTTTGAGACAAAATGTTATGATATCTTCTATATAATATATTGTATATTATTTTTATATTATTATTAAACCCAAATTTCAAATTCTGTTTTGTGGAACAAAAATTAGGTATTTACATTATGTTAATTTTATTTGAACCATTGTATAATATGTGTGTAGATATATATACTTTTTTTAATTAATATTAAAAACAAGAAAAAAAAATTATTTAGACTCGTTATGATTGAATAAGACCCTATCGATGGACCCCCCTTTAATTGGCTCGACTTTGGTCCACCAATTTTTCATTTTCTAGTTTCGATCCACCAATTAAACACCCTTACCTGAAGATGTAAACTAAATCAATAAGGTAACACTTCTAATCTAAATATTTCTAAGTTACATCACAACTCACAGGTAGTAAAAGTTAAGAGGCTTGTAGTCTTTAACACTAATATCTGCAAATATGTTACCCTTGTTAGCGGTAATTTTGGGTCTTCAATTGTGCCAAAATTACTTTATCAACTTATAATTTTAGTCTATGCCTATATTTTATTTTTTTTTCTGTATTTTCATTTTTTTTTTCGTATAATCACTCAAATTTTTTATTATTTTAATTACACCCTTAAATCTTCATTTTTAAATTAATTTAACTCTTATATTTTAATTTTTTTTCAAACTTTTTATTATTTCGATTACATCCCTAAATTTATATTTTCAAATCAATTTAACACATGTACTTTGACATGAATAAAATATGACATGTATTTTGTCACTTCATTTTATCTTTTTTTTATACAAAAAAAATATAAGTTAAATTGACTCGAAAATGTAGATTTAGATGTGCAATCAAAACAACGAAAAATTTGAATTATCCTATAAAAAAATGTCAAAGCACATGGGGCAAAATTGAGTCGAAAATCAGGTTCGGGAGTGTAATCGAATAACAAAAAGTTTAAGTAGCTACACAAAAAAAAGGTGAAAGTATGAGAGTAAAAATATAGATTTGGCCAAAATTTTAAACTAAAAAGATGATGAAGAGTTACTGTTACGTTGATCAGCCCCCAGCCCACAGCATCTTATCTGGGATTTTCAATTCATCCTGCGCATTAAAACCCTTTTCTCAAATCAAGAAAATATGAAGGGGAACCTAACAGCAAGGTGTGTGTGTGTGTGTGTGTGGGCAGAGAGAGAGAGAGAGAGAGATGCATACCCACAAAACATAGGCTTCCATCACAACACCAAGACTTTACTTACACTAAAACTCAGAACACCAAGCCATTCACCTAGAAGTCCTAATTTAAACTTGTTACTCAAAACCAGCTATAACTGCAACAGAGGCAACTGATTCTGGCTTTCTTCTCATCCCTCTAAGACAGTGGCTTAGGGGATCAAGGTCTGGCTGAAAAAGCTTGAAGCTACGTTTATGAGCTCCAGTCGGCCGGTCCATTCCTGTCCTACATTCAAAGTGATGGGATTCTCAACCGCTGCAGGATTAACACAAACCATCTTCTGGTACTCGTCCGGCTTAAGATCCTTCATGGCTCTTGATTTCTTATCCCATGGATTCCAGACCACTATTTATTAGAAACAACCAAATAAACAAGTTTGGCATTATATACTCTCACAAATATGCACTATAGAGTCAACAGCACAAGACTTACTAATATGCTGATGCCTCTAGCTATATGCAGACTTAAATTTTCCCAGCTCTTACCATACCAAAGAAGTGAGGCTATGCTAAATTCATTTTTATAAAATGAGTCTGCACAATCTCATTATGATTACTCTAATAGTTAACTGTCCATAATTCTTGAGCTTGTCTTCTTTCTTAGATTTATATAATGCCAGCACACTATCAGATGTTCCCATTATTTTCCCATTATTTATTTATTCTCTTGTCTGCCAGGTGAAAAAATGTCGAGTCTTACCAACATCTCTTAGCCCAGACTTCTTCATCACAAACGTTCTTCTACTTCCATGATCAAGGACTCCAATAACATCTGGAGAATCAAGATAAACTCGATCTACCTGTGCAAAAGCAAAAGAAAGAAAACTATAAGCGAAAACCTGTAGATGACTCTAACTAACAGCTGCTCTGACCTTATTAACTTCCAAACAACATAGCTCACCCACAACTATTTAGGGACGCTACACATTCCTCAAATGATCAATAGATTGGCAAAGGATATAAATTGCATAATCCACTAAAATGGAAACCTTCATGATAAAAAGAAAATTATTACAAAATGTCACTTCTATACAACGCATATACCGTTCAAGTAATTTTCTAAGCTTATTAAGAGTGCTAACTGTCAGCAGATATGATTTCCAATGCTATAGATTATGATTGATTGATTTATTTATAAGGAATGTATCTTGTAGATTTAGATTAATTGTTTCTATAAGTTGTTGTATCCTAAAGTTATGTAGGTTTCCTAATTTAGTTTTTAGAATCTTTCTTTAAATGTTTTAGGCAACTTCCTAATTCTAATAGAAAGCTGGTGTATAAATCAAATCAGCCTCTTTTGAGGTGAATAAGACGATAAGGAAGAATTTTATTATCTTTCTTTCGTGACATGGTATCAAAGCCATAGAAGCACTAATTCAGCTTCGATCATAGCCTGTTCTTCCAATCTTCCTTTGTCAGATCGTCCTTCTTTCTTCTCCTTCTCATCATCATGTCTATTACGCATGATCCTATACCCAAATCTGGAGATTCCAGCCATGCGACTGAGGTTCCATCTACTGAAACTCAGTTTGCTGGAACTCATGGCAGTGGTATAGGGGGAGAATTACAAAACCTTCAAGTAGCTTACCGGTTGAACAATAAAAACTACGTAAAGTGGTCCCAGCTAATCCGCACATTTCTTAAAGGGAAAGGGAAAGGGAAACTCAGCCACTTGTTGAGAATAGGTCTTAAAGAGACGAATCCAACATTTGGAGCATGGGATGAAGAAGACTCCTTGGTAATGTCTTGGCTCTAGAACTCAATGGTTCCAGAAATCAGCAACACGGTTATGTTCTTGATTACAGCTAAGGATATTTGGGATGTAATAAATCTCACCTACTCTAAAGTCCGTGATGCAGCTTAGATCTATGAAATAAGAGCAAAGGCAGCAACAACCAAACAGGGAACAAGGACCATCACCGAGTATGTTAACCTGCTGCAAACACTATGGCAAGAACTTGACCACTACCAGTGCTTGAAGATGAAGTGTAGTGAGGATGCAACCCTACACAAACGATTTGTGGAGAAAGAGAGGATCTATGATTTTCTAGCCGACCTCGATCTCGAATTTGATGCGGTAAGAGTACAAATCCTCGGTAAGGAGGATTTGCCTACCTTGAATGAAGTTATATCTTTGATTAGAGCAGAAGAAGGAAGAAGGGGTGTCATGCTAGAAACCCCTTCTGGAGAAGGTTCTGCCCTAATCTCCTCGAAGGCAAATAATCCTAGTAGAGGGCCTAGAGAAGAAAAGAAATCAGTAGATAAAGACTCTTTATGGTGTACTTTCTGCAAAAAACCTAGGCATACCATAGACAAGTGCTGGAAGCTACATGAGAAACCACCTAAGGGAGGACCGGTGAGAAGTTCAATGCAGGGACAGGGGTACATGGCCAATTCCCAGTCACCTGAACCAAGAGATTCAGAACAAAGAGAGGTCCAAGAGTTAAAAAAATCAGAAATTGACCGGCTAAGAAGTTTCTTGGGATCCCTTGACAAGAAGACTGACAAGGGCACATGTTCTCTTGCTATCACAGGTAATACTTCTTCTTATTCCCTACAAGCTTCAGAAATTATGCACCAGAATTCTTGGGTCTTAGATTCTGGTGCCTCAGACCACATGACTCCTTTTCCTTATATGTTTATCTCCTATTTCCCATGTCCTAGTTCTAGAAAAATCACGATGGCAGATGGTTCTCTTACCATTGTTGCAGGCCAATGGGATATTTTCCTTAATGAAAATCTTACTTTAAAAAATGTTCTTCATGTCCCCAAGCTGTTCACCAACCTAATATCTATCCAAAAACTCATTGAGGATACTAAGTGTCATGTCTTGTTTCATTCAAATATCTGTGAGATTCAGGAGCAGAGCAAGAAGAGGATGATTGGGCTTGCTAGGGCTAGAGAAGGACTCTACTATCTTGAGGAACTTGATGGGCAGGACAAACAAGGATTTTTCTCTCGAGTGTCATGCTTGGTTCAATCCAATTCAGATCAATTTTGGTTACACCATTATAGGCTTGGTCATCCATCTTTTCATACCCTTAAGTTGATGTTTCTTGATTTAGCTAGAGATCTAAAAATAAAAAACTTTCACTGTGTTGTGTGTGAGCTTGCAAAGCATAGAAGAGTGTCTTTTCCCTTGTCAAATAAAAAATCTGATTCTCCCTTCTCTCTAATCCATAGTGATATTTGGGGTCCATCAAATGTGCCCAACATTTTTGGGGCAAGATGGTTTGTCATATTTGTTGATGATTGCACTAGGGTCGTTTGGCTCTATTTGTTGAAAACAAAATCTAAAGTTAGCCAAATTTTTCCAACATTCTATAACATGATTCGAAACCAATTTGGTGTAGGGATAAAGAGATTTCGATCTGACAATGCTAAAGACTTTTTTAATCAATCCCTCTCACTGTTTTTTCAGAAAAAAGGTATTATACATGAATCCTCTTGTCTCTACACTCCCCAACAGAATGGGGTGGCAGAAAGGAAAAACGGACACCTATTAACTGTGGTTAGAGCCCTTCTTTTTCATCACTGTGTCCCTAAATACTATTGGGGGGAAGCAACACTTACTGCCACTACTCTCATTAATAGGCTTCCTTAAAAAAATCTAGCATTTCGTAGTCCAATTCAACTCTTGATTGATTATTTTTCAAATTTTCACACAACTAGTAATTAGCAACCCAAGATATTCGGGTGCACAACCTATGTCCATATACTTGCTGTCAATAGAGGAAAGTTAGACCCTCGTGCCCTAAAATGTGTGTTCACAGGGTATTCTCCAACCCAGAAAAGGTATCGTTGCTATCATCCCCATACCAGAAAATTTTGTGTCTGCTGATGTGACATTTGTTGAGAATGAGCCTTACTTTAAAAATTCTACCACTCAAGAACAACATTTTAATCTGTCCACTAAGGAGTATCCCTTCATTCTCTCAAACCCGGACGTGTTATCATCTCTTCAACCACCTACTGATCTGCAGGAATCTCTAGGACTGACATCAGGAGAAAAGTCCCCAAATACTCCTAGACCACTGCAGGTATACTCAAGGAGGCAGAGGTAGGAACCTAGTCCTATGCGAGCCTCAGCATCCACTCCTGGCTCTACTCCACTTACAAACGAGAAAGGCACTAACAAATTAGTCTCTTTTTTCTCCAGGTAATTCCATCTCTAACTCCTCATCTGTTTCTATTTTTGATAATTCTGAGAAGTCAGTTGACCCTATTTCCACAAATGATACATCTCACAGTGATCTTGATTGGCCTATTGCTCTTCGAAAATGGACAAGAACCTGCACCAAACATCCCCTACATCTTTTCCTCTCATATTCTAAACTCTCCTCATCCCATAAAACCTTTCTTAGCAATCTTCATACCATTCCCATTCTAAATTTTTTTTCTAAAACCATAAGGGATAAGCATTGGAAGGATGCCATGGAAGCTGAGATGGCTGCCCTTGACAAAAATCAGACGTGGGATTTAGTCCCATTGCCTAAGGGGAAGCATCTGGTGGGCTGTAAATGGGTTTATACTGTGAAATGCAAATTTGATGGGACCTTAGACCGATACAAGGCAAGATTGGTGGCCAAGGGATATATACAGGTGTATGGAGTGGCTTACTTAGACACCTTTGCTCCAGTAGCTAAGCTCAACACAATTAGGGTGATTCTCTCATTGGCAGCTAACCTAGATTGGTCTTTACATCAATTTGATGTAAAGAATGCATTTTTGCATGGTACACTCGAGGAAGAAGTCTACATGGAAGTGCCACCAGGGTATTCTGCCACTACAAAAGACCCTGTTGTTTGTTGCCTCAAGAAAGCCCTCTATGGCTTAAAACAATCACACAGGGCGTGGTTTGGAAAGTTTACTGGTGTGATGCTTCGTATGGGGTACCGGCAAAGTCAGGGAGATCACACTCTTTTCTTCCACCACTCGGCCACAGGGGGAGTCACAGTTCTGCTCGTTTACGTGGATGACATAGTAGTCACCGGTAACAATGAAGAGGGCATACAACAGCTAAGGGAATGTTTGGTGAAAGAGTTTGAAATTAAAGATTTGGGGAGATTGAAACATTTTTTGGAGATAGAGGTGGCTCATTCCAAAGAAAGTATTTTTATTTCTCAACAAAAATATGTAGTGGATCTCCTAAGAGAAATAGGGCTTCTCGGTTGCAAAGCAGTGGAAAACCCCATTGATCCCAACCATAAGCTAAGTGAGGCATTAGAGGATGATTTGGTTGATAAAGAGGTCTATCAAAGGCTAGTTGGGCGATTGATATACTTGGCTCATACTCGGCCAGACATAGCATATGCCGTGGGAGTTGTAAGCCAATTCATGCAGACTGTAATACCCTGGGAGCCCAGTAGAGGATAGTATATATCGAGAATAAGTAAGAAAGGAAACAACACCAGCTGGATACCTTCTGGGCTGAATGCAGGCAAAGAACTTCAGGGTTAAACGTGCTTGACCTGGGGAAATCCAAGGATGGGTGACCCCCCTGGGAAGTTCACGTAGGCCCATCAGGGTAAGTTGTTCCGGTCCTTCTTATAGCTCGATACGAGATGTTACAGGTGATATCAGAACCGACCCTTGGAGAAGGCGGTCCAATGAGGGCGAGGAGTGGCGCCGGGGCGTGAGGCCTGATCAAGGAGCGGCTCCTGGCAGGCTTCTAAGATGATAGCCTCCAAATGGGAGAAAGTCTGGGACCAGTTGTAAAGTTGCATGACGAGAACGTCATGTGCTCAAGAGGGGGAGAATGTAATACCCCGAGAGCCTAGTAGAGGATAGTATATATCGAGGATAAGTAAGGAATGAAACAAGACCAGCTGGATACCTTTTGGGCTGAATGCAGGCAAAGAACTCTAGGGTTAAGCGTGCTTAACCTGGAGAAATCCAAGAATGGGTGACCCCCCTGGGAAGTTCGCATAGACCCATCAAAGTAAGTTGTTCCGGTCCTTTCTATCGCTCGATGCGGGATGTTACACATACCCCAAAGGAATCTCATCTTAAAGTTGTCTATAGAATCCTACACTATTTGAAGGGCACACCTAGGAAGGGCATTCTATTTAAAAAAAGTGAAGCTATATTACTAGAAGCATACACAAATGTTGATTATGCAGAATCCGTGGTGGATAGGAGATCAACCTCTGGCTATTGTACCTTCTTGGGGGGGTAACTTGGTTACATGGAGGAGCAAGAAACAGAATGTGGTTGCTCGGTCAAGTGCTGAAGTCGAGTTTCAATCCATGGCCCTAGGTATGTGTGAGCTATTATGGTTGAAAATATTATTAGAGGATCTCAAGATTGAGTGGACAAAACCTATGAGACTCTATTGCGATAACAAATCAGCAATTAGTATCGCACATAATCCAGTTCAACATGATAGAACAAAACATGTTGAAGTGGATAGACATTTTATAAAAGAGAAATTGGATAGTGGGATGATTTGTACGCCCTATATCTCCTCGGGAGATCAGCTTGTAGATATGCTAACCAAAGGCCTTCCAGCAGCCGTGTTCAAGAAAATGACAAGCAAGATTGGGATGACGGATATCCACTCCCAATCTTGAGGGGGAGTGTCAGCAGATATGGTTTCCAATCCTATAGATTATGATTGATTGATTTATTTATAAGGAATATATCTTGTGTATCTTGTAGATTTAGATTAATTGTTTCTATAAGTTGTTGTATCCTAAAGTTATGTAGGTTTCCTAATTTAGTTTTTAGAATCTTTCTTTAAATGTTTTAGGCAACTTCCTAATTCTAATAGGAAGCTGGTGTATAAATCAAATCAGCCTCTTTTGGGTGAATAAGACAACAAGGAAGAATTTTATTATCCTTCTTTCATGACACTAACGTTTTCCCTCAAGGCAACGACAAAATTGTGGTGTTTCTGAAGAACCAAATCAAGTTGTTTTCAACTAGCAAAGGACATACATTGAAGTTAACTCTATTATTTATCACGAAAAAATGTGCATTAAGTTGTTTGTTATGTAAAATGGAAAAGTAATTCAAGATAAAAAATGGGAGCATTGAATATTACAGGATCACAATGAAAATATAAAGAATAAAAACAACAAAAGAACTTCCAACTTCTGCCATGATTATATTATTTCTGCACCATTTGAGTCTTGTCTAGTATAATTCAGAAATATCAATCCAGAAATAACAAGTTTGAAGATTTACCTCAGATTCAAAAGTAATGGCGTCTCCTTGGTCTGCAAAAAGTTCTCTTTGGCAAAGGTTGTCTAGATAGTATTGTGTTTCCAGCCCTTCAACCCTCACGTCACTGCAGACACAGTTTGCATTCAATATTTACCTTGAAAGGAAGTATTGGCTATACCAAAAAACAGAAAAGACAAGAGAATATTTGCTACTATTTTGCCTTGTCAGAAATATCTCATTGCTCAAGAAGAAATTCAACTCCACCCCACCCAGCAAGCTTTTTCCCAATTCCATATCTTGGCTATTCTTTTTCCACAATTAAATGAATCATAGTACAAAGTTCTTTTTCCACAGTTAAATGAATCATAGTACAAAATTCGTTTTTATTCCTCCAAGAAATCAGTATGACATATTAATAAGTAACTTGTCCATGCACTTCAAACAGAAATATCTGGAACTGCTTGGTGATTTGGTGAAATGAGTTGGATGACCTCCCCATATGCTATTGCAATTTTGTTAAATGTTAAGAGATGCACCATCAAACTGCTTACGTTTAGCAATTTAACAAGTAGAGGCAATTGAAACTACATTTTGTCATGTAAATACTATTCTTCAGAGTTGACATCTCATGGCTGCATTTTCTAACTGGCAAATATGCAAATGGCAAGTTTTCTTTCAAATATGAAAAATTACATGCTAGAAGGACAAAGTAACAATAAAATACCACAAACCTTATGTCAGAGACAGACAAATATGAATGATAAGCGAATGCAAAAGTAAATGGCTCGCCAAAAATGTTTCTGACTCGTGATATCAAACTCAATTTTCCATCAGCTGAAAGAGCAACCCTAAGTCGAAGCTCAAAACTGGAAAATAAGAAAAACTCAGTTAGCAGCAAACATCATGCTCACAAAATAATATCTGAATGAGGATGAAGGAAGCTATACTATCTATCAAACATGTAGATCATTTTTATGAACTGTGCTCCCAGAAGCATGCAAAGTTCTATCTTCAAACTATGGTTTCGAAACTCAAAAATCAGTTTGGGAAGACATAAAAACAGCATTTCACATAAACTTTGAGCCAATTCAAACTTTTTTAATCTTGTGTGAACATTTTAATCAATTAATCTACAACAGAGAATCTTATATGAAAACATGCAGTTAATTAATGTAAGGCACCAATGTCAATGCAGTATGAGAAAAGTGTCCACAGTAGGAATTTCATATGAAACCCGATAGAGCAGAATGGTGTGACCCTAAGGATCACCAGGACCTGGAGTTTATAGATTTAATTCCATTAACTCGTGCATTTATTCAGTAGAAAACTGGGAATCCTTCATTGTCCATGGCCATACCGATGGGGCCAGCACTTAAGATCTTCTTCAGATGATCTGAGCAGCAAGTTGACAAATGATTTGCCCAGAGAATCTCTTGGGTGCAGAGGTGGAGGATTCTCATCAATACTCCAAATTTTGTCCCTCGCAAAGCCATGTTGTTCAATTGAACCAGTCTCTCCAAACTGCAGCATCATCAAATGAAGGCATCAACAAAAATAACTAAATCTACACCGATGAATGTAATCAAAAAGTAAGATACATAAAATTGGAACTTAATTAGAGTTATAAAGGAATGATTGAAGAGACCTGAGGGAAGCATATGAGAATCCCTCCCCGCAGTGCTTTAGGAGGCTTAGAGTTCACCTATAATCCATCAAAAATACAATTCAATAGTTCTTCCTCCTGGAAACAAGCAGTACTAGCATAAGCTACAGGAAAAAAGACAAAATGCTAGAGATTATTTACTTAAATTTACTCAATAATCCTTCATTCTTAGCTCTTTTATATTGTTTCATCTCATTCAAGACGGAAACTGGAAAGCAGGAGCAGTATTCACACAGCTGCATTTCAAAAAACACTAACAAGCAAGATAAATTATCTCAATTCCATGAATAATACAGCCTGCCATGGTACATACCACACTATCAACTACACAAATGTAGAGTACTCAGCAAAAAGAGAAAAAATAAATAAAAGAAGTTGAATGAGAGAAAGTTTGCATTCCAAATATTGGAATCGGCAGACGCGTGAGATAAACCATATCTTTGTATGACATCATGAAGAAACTTTCAACATGGTTAAATTGAATTCAATTCGTAACTACTAGCAAGACATTTGCATGTTGTTTCAAGCATCAAGAAGGAATATGGAACTTCAGATATTCTGAGGTTTAGATTTGTGAAATGTACAGGAAATATATAATGGATTATTTGACTTTGAAGGTAGAGGCATAATTTCATTTCCTGGACAATTAGAGAGTTATTACTTGATTTTGCATTTACAATATCAACCCAAACTGGGTGTCCATAACTGGCACTACCCCTAACAGGACTGTAGCCCCCCAAGGAAATCATACAATTTGATGATCATCGCCATCTTTAAATGCAACATTAACCAAATGGTCATCTCACATATATATAATCATCTGAAATAATTTGAGTATCATGTCATGAATTAATCACATCTCATCTGAACAACCATAACAAGATAATAGAATGACAACTGTATCTAATCTCTCAATGCAGTCTGTTCTATATCTAGGAGCTTGTCTAAGGTATATTCAAAATAGGATCTCATATAATGACCTTTGTTATTCTGGCAGCCTGAATCTATAGATCTGAAATATATCAAAAGGAAGGAGGTAAGTCAGAGCACACTTAGTGAGGGTTAGGGAGCATTGTGAGGGTTAGGGAGCATTATGATGCGGGGAAATAAGAATAATGCAACAATTATGCCATAAACATGCTATGCCAGTTCAAATAATTGCGAAGGGACTAGGGGTACAGCAATAGAGCATGATGTCAAGGAATGTACACATGATGGGAGCAACCAAGTACAAGTAACAATCCTTCATAACATGATAACAGAATGATGGAACCTACTCACGCCCATATATATAATCATATCATGGCGGAACCTACTCAAGCCCACTTATATAATCGAACATAATGGCAGAACCTACTCATGCCCATATAAATAATAAACATAACGGCAGAACCTACCCACGCCAATTATAAATTATCAACATCATGTCAGAACCTACTCGCACCTATATATATTATACACACACACACACATTCATGGTGCACCAACGGCTAACATTTAGCTGCAATTAGCATACAATGTCCTAACATGTTACTTCCCAGATAAGATGATTAAAGAAATTGTCGTTAACAACTGATCAAGTCTGTGCATGCTTAATGATGTCATATCATTTATCAACCCCATCATAGTCAGTAACATTAATCCACATCTCATAATCATGTATCACAATATGATAAACAATAGTAAAATGCCATTATGTTCCCCAATTTAATACAATTTAAATGATATAATTTTGACTTGTTCCACAACCTGAGTATACAAAAATAAAAAAATAACAATATAAATGCATGTAAGAAACAACCATAATACAAACTATCCACTCACAGTGCTAGCAGGAATAAACCAGTCAAATGGGTTCCACCAGGGATGTTCCTGAATCACCTAAACAATAAATATAAACAAATTAATAATGTCAAAAAAACTCAAAACTTTAAAATAAGGCTACTAGATAAACTGATTTGAAAATCATAATTTTCCAAATTTTTCACTATACACCTAATTTTTGAAGTTTAAACAATGCAAGTATGCAAACATTCGTATTAACATAGCAACTGGTCTAATTATTGTTGGTCTCTATATAAAATTAGGCTAACATTAGACTTAATTCATAATTGAACCAAGTAGTTAAATTTGGTCAATGACTTGGGTTTGTTTCAATTCGTTTTTCTTTGCCTTGGCATCTGGGTCAAGCTTTAATTTTCAACTCAATTATCCTGTTCACCCCACCATCAATTGGACTCCTAATTATGTTGGATCAAGAATTGAAGCCATGTGAATTGAGCATGACTTCACCCTCAACTGAAGCTTAATTTCTCAAGTAAATGCCAAATGGGTCAAAACCAAGAGTCCCAAGCTCTTGCTATTTGGGTGGGTTGCTTTTATCTACAGATTTTTGCTTTGACTTTGGTTTGACTGAATGGTGACAATGAAGAACAATCAAGAAGGGTGGTGGGTTTCTGGTTTCCTATTGTATTCATGACTATCGGGTTTAGTTCACTGCCTCATGATTGGAATCTTGTTTTCAATAATATCTATACTCACCAATTGAAGAACAAAAGGGAACCCGAATGGTTTTGCTTTCCATTTTTCTCTTTTTTTTTTTCATTGCCATTCAGCAATGGGAACATGGTCCAAATTGAAATATTGGATGAAGACGTCGAAGTATTACCTGAGATGGGTCAAAGCTTGTCAGTGGTAAGTTTTCTTTCCCCTCAAGTGAAAACCAACAGATGTGAATGGAAAATATGCACCAAAAATCCACATAAACTAAAAGAAATGGCAAGGTTGAGAGATTGAGGTAGAACTTGAGAGATGATGAGTGAATGGAAGATGACAACAGTGAGAGATGAAGGATGAGGGAGATTGTGTGCAATGGATGCAGGCTGAATGGGGTATAACCCCTTTAGTGGGAAGATAACCCTAGTTTTAATAAAATGGGTTAGCCACATCAGGCTGGCCTTTTCCTTTAAGTAAAAAAAGAAAAAATTAAAGCCCATATTACATTCTTATTCCCTTATTGAAAATTCATCCTTGAATTTTTTTTAAAACCACTACCCAGGTAACAAACAACTGGGGATATATCACCATCAAAGTGTCCTTCACATCCATGTGGCCTTCTTTTAAGGAAAAATTATACGGTCCAGATTGCAGGCCTTACAAATATCATGAAGATTCTGTCCAACTTAGATTTACTATTCTAGGAGGCAGTTAACCAGTCAAATGGCTTGAAATTACAAAAATCAGAGCTGCTACAGAAGAAGCCTTATAAATAAGATGGTCTTATCTATGCTTCACAGACACAAGGTTCTAGTTCAATTTCTCTCCATGTAATTTGCTTCAGAACACCTCATACTTGACAACTACAATGTTCACTCTGAACTTAGATTTACTATTCTTGGAGGCAGTTGACCAGTCAAATGGCTTGAAATCACAAAAATTGGAGTTGCTATAGAATCAGAAGCTTTATAAATAAGAGCAGTCTTATCAACTATTCACAGACATGATCTTCTAGTTCAATTTCTCTCCATGTAATTTGCTTCAGAACAACTCAAACATGACTACAACATTCACTCTGAACTTTTATTTATTATTTCTTTGGGAACAAAAAATGGATATGCAGGCTTCTCCGCATATCCAATAGAGAGCATTGCATCTCTTTACCACACAGCTATTTGAAGGGGGACCTTGTCACTGTGTTACACCTACATTGGAAGCAAAATTTAGGTTCCACTACATGTTCTGAGTGACTAAAGAGTAGGTCTAACCCTAACAAGTGGCTACTGGCTATGGAGACTTGAACACAGATGTTGAGCGAATCCAAGTTCTTACACACTGAACCAGCCAATTGATGGTGGAACTTGAATTTTGATGACAAAGGTTGAAACACTTGTGAGATTGTGGTCACATGTAACAAAATTTCAGGCACTGTATACCATCATATAACCACATAAGGGGAGAAGGCACATGAATACCCTTGTTATTCTCTGTAAGCAAATTTATATATTTCAAGTCATTTATCGATTAAAAAAGTTGTATTTCCTGTATGGAAACTTGAATATTGGATCCAAGAATCAGCATAAGGCTCCTAGGGCTGGCAATAATCTCAATTACCAGAAGTACCCCACTAAGCCTTTTCCACTATAGGTACAAATTGTCAAGTTATCCAATCCCTCGTTGTGAGTGAAGGTCCCCCAACAACATGACTTACATTTGATGGAACGAGAAAGCTGTGGTGGACAGATGAAGAATGCATCACTCTTTATGATATTAGTGATTGATACACAAGACAAGCACCTTCACACGACACTTTATCATTCCTTTTTTATTATTCATTTATGAACTGGAAGCACATTGTTTACAACTTTAAAATGGGACATACAGCACAAAAATTCATTTCAGATTACCAGCAAACAGCACAAAATACTCAAATTGAAGTTGCTTCCATTATAGTTATATCTAGATTCTAGTTGAATTGTTGTCGACATAAAATGGTAAAGATTTATATGGTATCCATTAATAGACCACTTTTATAAATGCAACTCCATAACCATTTCTACAACAAAATTTTGTAAAAAAATTTACAAAAAATGTTTTGACTCTAAGTGCCCTGTGGCTGTGAGTGCTAGCACTTCCAATTTCTCAAACCATCATTATTGTAACTCCAGACATTTTTAAAACTATCCACAAACAAAGATTGTGGACTACCAATCTCTTCAAACAATTACTGAAATTATTTAGAAAACTTTACCTTGCTACTGGTGAAGAGAAATTCTTCACCTCGACCATTCCGCCAAGAAATGACTTGACCTCCTTGTAAGCTAACCTACATCATAGTAAAACAAAAAAGTACTCAGTATATGAAGGAGAAACATGTACTATCCCAGCACCACATATTGAAATGATTATCATCATTAATTTGAATCAAATTCTGCCTCTGAAGGACCAAAGCAATGAAAGGAAATTTCTTAGTTTCATCACTCATTGGACTTGATCTACAAAAGGAATGATGAAAGGGTTCCCACCCTCACTGAAGACCCTTGAGCGTTTCGAAGTACAACTTCATCAATCCCATTGGAGCCCTTAATCACTTCCATTGCTGCCTTGATCTCAAACTGCAGCAGAATCTCGCACCTCCAGAAAACTATTTCAAGCACAAACTTTTGATTCTTTTGTTGCTTCTCTTTACCCTTTTGGAGCCCCAAAGAACTTTAATAAACTTATCCAAAACAAAAAAACAAGGCCGCCGACAATTGAGAGACAGCACAGTGACAACCGGTGATTTGGAATCACTCTTAGCATCTTTCTTGTGACAAACTCGTCATCAAGCGAATCAATTACTGACATCTACCCGGGAATTTAGCTTCCCCAGTCCAGAATAGCCCACAGATTCAGAAAACTCCAACCGAGAAACTCCTAAAGAGGCAACTAGTGTCCAAAAATTTGCCACTCACTAAAACCACTTGCAGAAACCTCCAAAATGCAACATTTGGCAACTACAGGGAATGCCAACTCCAATTTGAAATCCTCACAAAATTTTCACGGTGGAACAGAAAATTGCGGTCATGTGCCGTAAGAAATAAATCATAGAAAAGGCAACTTCAAATTCATTAATTATTTCGATAAGTAAAATTTCACTTTTCCATCAAAAACAAGACAACCCAATTCCAAATTTTGAATGCAAATCTCAAAACTCAAATATCAAACCCTCTTTCTAGTCCTCATAAAGACTAAATTCCACTCTCTTGACAAAAGCCCACTTAGTGAATTAAGATACAGAACAACTAGAGCCTTCCAAATTCAGGAAAACATGAATATAAACAGAACTCGATAGATTCACTGCATCAAACAATTCAAATCCAGACAATGCCCTATCAAGAAAACAAAATGTAACACGAAAGAAGAAATTAAATAAGCAAAGAGAGAAAAACCAACGTTGAGTTGGATGCTACGCATAGTCGCTAGTTGAAGTGCGAAGCAAAAGAGAACATCAAGAAATCAATAATGCATAAATTAACAGAGATTAAGATCTAAGATAAAACGCACATGGAATCAAACAAGAAACTGAATAAACTATGCAGAATGGTTTGCAGAACAATTAAAAAGTGGTTCTTTGTTATCTTGACGAGAGCAGAGAAGGGCATGGGGTTATGTGAGTACATGGAGTTGTCCAAATAGTCATGCTTTCAGAGGGCATTTTGAAACTGAGACAAGTTTTAAATCCCATTATCACAAATGGGATCATTTATTGGACTAGAAGGATAATGTACGAGGTAAATTTAGCCAAAGGGTGGGCTTGTCCAATGACTCCAAGCCCCCCGACTTAGTCCATGTTGATGTGTACTGGATTTCCACATCCATGGATTTGTTCTTTAGGAGCAATTACACCACAGTCAGAAGCACATACTCACCTGATTCAAAAGAATTAATATTTTTCTTTGAAGAAAAAAAAAATTTATCATCAAATTCTATTTGTCTTTCATTATTTGATATATTGTGATGGAACAAAACAGGGTCCTGAAAAATGAAAATTGGACAATGAAGGAAAACAAAGTGATGCAGTTCAAATCCCACAGTGAGATGAAAAAAAAAAGTAAACATTTGAGCATTCTTGGAGGTATGTGCACTTGGGTCA
Organism: Diospyros lotus; assembly: GCF_014633365.1. NCBI lineage: Eukaryota > Viridiplantae > Streptophyta > Magnoliopsida > Ericales > Ebenaceae > Diospyros > Diospyros lotus. The sequence continues at coordinate 37,821,339 of NC_068349.1, read as the reverse complement.
GGATGACAATATGTCATCCACCCATCATAGTTGTTAAAGGCGCACCTAGGCGCAAGGCACCAGTTTAGCGCCTCGCCTAGGCCGAGGCGAGGCGATTTCAGTGAGGCACGCGCCTTGCACGGTGAGGCGTCGAGGCAAGAGGCACGTCTCATGAAACCTAGGTATGAAACCTAGGTTTTAATTAAAATCTAGGCAGCCCAATTCCTCCCCTCTTCTCAATTCCAACATGTATACATTACAACATATTCACATTTCTTTACTTTAAGTAAATGTCCACATTTTCTTTTATTTATATTTTACCTTCCATTTACTTTAATACATAAATGTAAATAAGAAAGTACCCCCCCATTTGAATTTAATAAAAATATCTAAAAAATCAAAATCCATAAGAATAAAAAAATAGAATTTTGATTTTAGTACAAACTCAGGATTTAGCGATTTTACCACCCAAAAAATACATACCTACTATTTCTTGAAAAATTCATTAAAAATTAGTTTAACAACAATGAATATTAGCTATCAAAATATCGGGAGATAGTTTTTCAAGATGAAAACATTTTCTTATATGTCTCCTTATAATGCGCTAATCTTCCAGACTTAGAAAAATAGCATTTTTCAAAATGAAAACATTTTCTTGATTGAAGGGGATGATGAAGATATTGACCTTGATGTTGATGATCTCCTTAATGATGATTGATTAAAACTTCTTTATTGATTGTGGACTTGTAGTGTTTATATGTTTGTTTAGAACTTTGCATGATAATTGGTACTTGTTTGAGTTTGAGACTTTAAGTTTAAACTTTGATGATGTTTCTAATTTAGAATTTGCATGATGAATGAATCAACTTTGATGATGTTAGTTTAGAATTTGAAGATAATGAATCATTAATGATATGCATGTGTTATTATTGATAATTTGACAATTTTTTTATAATTTTACAAGATTTTGAGTTTTTTTTTCTAAAAGGCACGCCTTGCGCCTTAGGCTCCAGGACCCTTTGCGCCTTGCGCCTTTCAGAACTATGCCACCCATATACTAAAATCTAGGCCGTATGTTTGTGCCAAAGAGAAGAGGCAACTAGAATGTAAGTGGGGTATCTAAACAAGAAAATATATAATTAATGGGTTGATTACATGAATTCCAACTCAGTAACTAGTTCTATCTATACTTTAAAAAAAGAAGAAGAAGAAGATTCATGATAAAAAAATTGACAACTTTTTTGTTGGCTATCAGCTGGGCTAGATATATGTATAATGCATGTACGTGTATATCTGTCTAAAAAATTAGGGTAAATCACACTTGGCACTCCTTGTTAGACCCTGACTTGCCAGAGCCCAATCCCACAACCTTACTACAATTGCAAATTTGCAAGGGAACTCTTAAATTTCCTCTAAATATTAAATTTTCATTGATTTATACTTCATACTATTTTTATTCGATTTTTTATTCTTTTTTTCACTGATAATCCTTCATATTCATGAACTTAAAATCTCGAACCATTATAAATCATTTGGTACCTTCAGTAACCATGGTGATAGTCACATTTTTCCGTGACTTCCTACCTACGTGTTTTCTTCTTTTAGGCATTCCTGTGGTCTCTTTTATAATGCCATAGGCCATAGTAGTTTCTTTCTCCCACATACAACATGCATATGCTCAAATTTTTATCTGTGGATTCTATGGCATTCATTTTATTTCCTTCACTTGTCTGGTCATACATACTCTCATGGCAAAATCCTCACACAAGTTAAGCACATCAACCAACCTGCACTTCCAAAGACTTGCTGTCCAACTGTGCACATCCATACTTACAACATTTATAAGTTTCTGTCTGTGACGTTACAGCCAAGCTCCAAATTCCTCTCACTATAATGAGGAACCAGAGTCATATATGTACCTATTTATATCCATTTTCATCACCTGAACAAGATGCTAAAACATGCATTTTTGTGTTTTTAGTAATGTTACCATTTGGACATGAAGTGCACTGGCGCTAATTTATTTATGGGTTTTCTGTCCATTATAGCAAATCTAATTTAATCTATTATGCCACTTCTAAGTTAGCCAGTGGTTAGCTTGCAAATTTCATCACCATTTGAGGCCTCGTTTAATCTTCAAGTATGCCCATTTAACATCTCAAATTGAGGCAGCACAAAAACTAAAATAATTAGACATTGTCGTAACATGTTTGGATCAATCCAAGCAATCAAATAAACCCCCCAATCTCATCCAATAACAGCAATATCCCATTACTTCCCTAAAAACTGGTAGTCATAATTTTTAAGACTTAACCACCATAAGAATGGTCACATGACACCTCAAAGGTTCATGGATATACAATCAAATCCTTGTGCAGTCAAGAGAGGTCCTAAAGCTCTTAAGTTCTCAATAACCAAAACACGTCTCTATCTTTATATCAGTAGCCCAGTAGGGACTTCCATTCAACTATAGACATACAAATCATCACGTTCAAGAATTCAGGCACCCAACCCATTCATACATTCAGTTACAGAATAACAATCCATAACAATGATTTGCCTGACAATTCCCTCTACTTGCGTAACAATCCATATATCATACAGAAGATAAATCAAGCACAGAGGAAAAACATCAAAGTTCGAGCATACACTTCTCAAAACTCCATTTACTGAACAAATGAAAGCTACCAGAAAACCCTAAACACTCATATATATATATATATTTATTTTCCTCTTCCATACTGAGCATATTTCAATTGAAGCATAGCAACTCATCTCTTCCAGCTCTAAGATACAGATTTTTACCTCTTCTTCCGTTAACTTTCTTTCTGACTTAGATATGATTGCTCGGGCCCTTTCCATTTGCAACCCCTTCGTCTCCCGCTTCTTCCAATGTTTAGGCTACCAGTTGACGCGAGCCATAATAAACTTCTGTTTATTTCTACGCAGCTGCATATCTTCCCTCTTCACGCAACTGGCGGCTGCTCCCCTCAACCTCTTTCTGGCTTGTTGCGTTTTACCCCTTCGTATCTGCAATTGATATAACAGCCTCTGTTTCATGCAACATATGCTTGTAGATATACAAGCACAGAGCGATGCAAGGTAGAACGCCGCCATGCCCCTGCTCCATTTTCTGGTTGATCTGCTGCGACTTCAGCGAATCACATAACCGTGATGTGAGGTTCCTCATAGAATGCAATGCTCCATTCAGATTCTCCTCGCTGTTCCTCTTCAAATATTCTTCCATTGTTTGTTGCCAAGGCATAGAAGTTCTCTACAAGGGAGTTTGTTAGGGTTTACTCCTCTTGAGCAGCCTAGCTCTTGCGGCCAAGCGCGTGTCCCGTAATGGAGACATTTCAGCTACATCTCCCTCCGTCTCTAACCCAATCCGACATTGATACGAACCTGCGAGCTGGTCAATCCTTAAAATCAAATTAGAACAAATATTGTCATTTTATCCTATTTGTAGGGCCCAAAATGACTCGCTTGTGAAGTTTTTCGAATACAACACAAATAGAAAAAATTTCGAAGGTATGTAAAAATGATAGATATAATTAATAAGAATCTTAATTTTTAAAAATTTTAAGAAAAATATTATTTGTAATCATTTTAATAATAATAAATTTTAAAAAATTTCATACTTCTCACTCTATATATAGTGAACGGCCTCATTCTACAAAATATATTTTTTATATTAATTGTAATATAATTTTTAAATTTTTAATATTTAATTTAAGTATAAGAGTATTTACGTAAAAAATTCTCAATATCTTTTGATCGTTTTATTTTTTGTAAAGTTTAAGCAGCTAAATAACGATGATTTAAGTTAATAAATGTATTATTATATTTAAGTAATAATATATCTAAATAATATTTTTTATTTATTAAATTAAATTTAAGATGAGGTCGGATAATTATGTGTTGGGAAAGGAAAAATAGACTTTTTACCCATTCTTTCCATAATCAAATAGGATAAAAAATCATTATCTAATTGAGTTTAGATGAATTTTATTTTTGTTTTGATTCATTTATAAATTTTGAAAAAATAATTTAACTTAAAAATTTTGAGAGAAATAATCTACAATTTGATTTTAGTTTGTATAAAATTATTGAAATCAAAAGAGAATTATAAAAATATCAAATTTCACAGTCATCTCAATATTATGACTAGATACTCACTCTCCTTCAATAAGTATATAAAAGGTATTAATGGGACAAACTATCACAATTTTTTATTTAAACAGAAAACTAAATCCTAGATAAAAGATTAACCTAGTCTTAAAAATTTATTTAACAAATCATTCTATTAAATAACCCAATAATTTATAAACTCTCTACACATTTTCATACATCACATAAATACTGGATTTAAACTTGAAACCTCAATTAGATCACTTTTAAGTGAGTTTTATTGATTCAATAAACTCGTCTTTTAACAATTCAAAATTTCAATTAGCGATAACACATTTACAAAAAAATTTCTAAAATAGAGAACCATAAAGTTCAACAAGGAAGGAGGCATTCCAAAAGGTCAGCAAATGTTTATAAAACTTCATAGATGGCTCTCACAAATTAATCTGGCCAAATACATTACATAAAGCAGATACATAAATCTCTAATAACAACACTTCCTAATATAGATACTTCCAACTTACATCAACTCTATATCTGATAAAACACACTCCAGCTCTGCCTAGAGAGAGCTTACTTCACAACCCACAAGCACTTGAAATCAGAGTCTTGTATTGTTGCTCCCTATTTTCTGCAACTATGTTCCTTTGTTAGTGGTAATTTTGGGCTTGTAATTATGCCAAAACTACCTGAACAACTTAAAATTTCGAACTATGAGATGGTGAGGAGTTACGGTTACGCTGATCAGCTCGCGGCCACCACGTCTGATCTGGGATTTGCATCGAGGAGCTGACGAAGCTTTGAGTCGGAGTTTTTCACATACTGTTCGTCCCCTTCATCGCTTCGATCAACAGATCCAGAATTGTTGACTCTGGACAGTAGGTTCTCTGTGCTGATAGGCACTCTCTTGTCATCTACGCTGGTTAAATCTGTCTCTCCTATTCGTCCTCCTTGAGCAATTTTCAGCTTATCCTGCGCATGGAAGCCCCTTTTTTGAGCTCCTAGCAAAGTGAAAAGACAAAGCAACAAAATTGGTAGGAGAAAACGAAAGCAAGTGAGGTTATACCATCAAGATGGCATTTTCAAGCTTCAGTTTCTCTGAATTCTGAGTGAGTCGATTAATTTCTGACTTGAGTGTGGTGTTCTCAGCAGAGAGGGATTCCACTCTCCTTCCAAGTTCTTCGGCCTCAGCCTGGACAACGAAAAGAACAAGCAAACAAGGGAAACAACTAAAATCAGCTAAAAAAGGGGAGAGGCATCAGCTAAAATCATGAATATAATCAGTCCACCAGATTCTATGGACCTACAGAGAATATAACGACTTTAGAAACAAATTTAAGAGCACGATTGCATATTTACTGTACCTGCTTCCTTAACCTCGACCTTCTTGCAGATTCTCGATTAGACTGTTTCCTTTTTTCCCGTTTGAGCTCCCTTTCACTCTTAAATACACCAGAAACACGAAAAAGCACACATTGTTCAAATGTATATTTCTCAATTGAAAATTCAGAGAAAAAGACCGTGGCATATATGTGTCAAATTGATACAGAAGGAGAATGTAGACCTGAAAAGACAGAGGAGGATCATATGCACATTGTACCTGTAGCCAGGCATCATTTGGCACCATGCTACAAGGTTGTGGAGTCACTGGAGTACTAGCTGGACTTTCCTTTGCACTTGAAGGATTCCTAAGCTCCAATGCCACAATAGGTCCTGCAGAATTTCCTGAAACACTAGAAGGAGGGACACCGACTTTACCAAGAGCTCCATTTGATTCACCTGCTGGAAGTGGATTGTGATGATTTTCTGTCATTCCATTGCAACCAATTATTAAGAACAAACAAAATAATCAAATAATAAAGAAATTAAATCCCAAAAAAGTTCCCACATAGCATCCATCTCTTTTTCCTTCTAAATGTTCTCACTTTTGTTCATATGGTGAAATAGCGCTTTGACTGGAGCACTTCAGGTACAGAAATTTTTTTTTATCAAACTATCCTGTATTTATTTATCAAGCTATTTGGAAGAAGACCTCTCTGCTGTAATTAGTTGGCATCAAAGATAATGTATAAGCATGAAAATTAAGGGGCGCTTCATATGGTTATTTAATTAGAAGCAGAGTCACAGACCACCAAATTCAGGATTGAATCACTTACAATTTTGAGAGAACTTAGATATGTTTACCAAACATTATAACATACTGACACATTTGTGTTACTCATGAGTGTATATAATATATTTACCTACATATGCAGCATCATTTGCAAATTGGCACTACAAGTCACAAGTTTAGGAAGCAGATTGCTGCGTGTTAAAAGCTTAAAACTAAAGCGGAACATGATGAACCATGCCTTTAGGGCCTACCCACTCACTCCTTCCAGCAATCAACGATGACATGAGTGCAGAACTTTTTTCTACAAAGTCGTGAGCCTCATGCACTAAGGATATCCATTATCTCTTGGCTTTGACAACTAAAATATTTACCAGAATGTATGTAAACCATTCAATTGGCGTGAAGGCCAAATCTAATCATTGCACTCAGTTTTTCTTATCGTGGCGCACATCCCATCTGGGCATAATGTACGAGAAAAGGAGCCAGTCATGTTCATTAAGAAAACGGAAAATGAATCTTACCAATAGTTGGCTTTTCTTCACAGCTTCTTTTTCGACCATTTTGATTCCCCTGACACAAGGTGGGCAAACAACTAAGATTTGCAAAACTCTTAGCCAGGGGCGGATGTAGGGGGGGGGCTGGCACGGGCTTCAGCCCGTGCCAGCCCCAGCTAAATAGTAAAATATATATATATATAACTTAAAATAGTAATATATATATATATAAATATATAAAAGCTCATGCACAGCCCAGCCCCATGCCCTCCTTTGCATCCGCCCCTGCTCTTAGCCATAATGTACATGGATATTAACCAAAATGTGAAAATGCTTAAGAAAACAGACAAACCCTTACCCGTCCAGTGTTTCCATTACTTCCATCGCTAGAAGTTTCTGTCTCCTCACTGTCCATGCAATCATACCAAACCAGGTTAACCTTGCTATGAGTAAAAGAAGGCAGACTTCCTAACTCAAAATATATTATATTGCTCTGGGAATATGATGAGGGGAAATTTTACAACATTAACAACAAATGTTGGTTATCAAAAAAAAAAAAGAAAAAAAAAAACAAATGTTAAGTAAAACCAACCTTTGTGAGTGCACATGATTAGCTCCGCCATTGGCACTGTCAGCATTTCCATTGCCTATTGACATTGCCAACCCGTCAAACCCTTTCAACCTCTTCATCAAGCCTTTATCTGTATGTCCAGATGACTTTGTAGGTGTTTCCACATTTGGAGTACCTGCCTGTGTTGTCAATGAAAATAAGATAGAAAATCCATCCATGTCCACTGATCAACAAGGAAAGACAACAACCTCTTTAAATCTCAAGGTTTCCTTAACAGAAGAACATAAAACCCCTTGACAGTAGTAATACGAAGAACTATCACATATCTGATACAGCTCAATCAGAATATGATGGTTTCCTTTTATACATCAAATACATAATTTCATGAGGACGGAACTTTATACATGGAAAAGTGGGGAGTTGATTGACGGCCATATTTGTCATGAAGAAACTAAACACCCCACGTGAATGCTTGTGTCATTATGCAATTTACTGTTGGTTCAATCAAAACCATTTACTTTCCTAAACAGTGAGTAACCGGAGTACCACGTGAACTCATAACTCAAGCACTGCGTGAACTTGTAACTCAAGCAACACCTGAACTTGTAACTCGAGCACCATGTGAACTTGATAAGAAACGGTCTAAGACTAGTTAACTCTACTGATTCTGTCATAAAGCAAACTAGAACTTTTAGAAAGCAAACTTACAAGAGGAACTCCAGGATGTGCATAGACACCTCCATGTGCATAGATTGCTGCATAAGGCGCCCCATATGGTGGCATCACAGGCTGCGTGATCAAATACTTTTAAGTTACATGTAATCTGAGGGATGGGAGACAAATTTACTTCATAAACATTGCGTAAACCTTCTTTCACAGAGAGAGAGGAAAAAAAAAAAAAAACTTTTGTGACTTGAATGCAAATGCAATTGAAACTTCAAACTACATCGCAGACTTCGACAATACCTGCAGTGGTCCCCACACATACGGGTGAGAAGTGTGACCAGGGGCAATGGAAGAATTAAAATATGGCGAGACAGCAACTCTGGGTCCATAATATGCCTGAAATTGCAAAGGCTACATTTAATCATTGCGTCAAAACGGATAACTCATGTGATGGATAACCATGTTTGATCAATCACATATATCCAAAAATTAAGAGGATTCAGAGTGAAAACCTGCATGGCTGCCCAATCTGGATAGACATGAACATTGGTCTGGTCCTGTCAATATAAAAGAAATTAGCAATGCTCGGTAATCAACATCAAGTGATGGTAACAGAAAATGGTGAAACTGTTCAGTTGATGCTTAAAGCACATCCAGTTGTCCCACCACTCTTTCCTCAAGTTACATATCTACCATTCTAAGACAACAAATGTCAAGAAAATATTCCTAAATTTGGGTAGAAATCCTAGCTTACCTGGGGAGGAGATGATTGTTTCTCAGGCTTCAAAGGCTTTATCTCTTCACTACTTCCCATGGTCAAGCAACAACTCTATCTCTTGACTGATTCAGAAGTCCCGTGAAAATAGTTTCAACTACAATCTATCCTGTGCCTCAGATTGAACAATCGGCTGCCTAAAGGATAGCATGTCAAGCAAGGAACAACAAAAAGGTGCAGAATCCAGTTTAGAAGTCTCTACAATGTGTAGGATTTATGCGTCTTTTAAATAATTATCACATTACACAATAGTATAATATCTCATCAACAAATAAATGACGTTCAAGCTGAATATGTCATACATGTATGAGAATATAAAGGCATTACTAATTCTTGATACAATTCTATGAAATGAAGTTCATTAGTTGGCCAGGTAAAAATATGCTGCGAGCTTGATATATAGCTACCTATTCAAGCAACCAAACAATTAATATCAAATTAAGAGCAGGACTACAGCTTACAAGATAAAAAAAAAAATATTAGTTTTGATAAGCAGTCCAGCACGACAAACTTTATTTCTATTTAAAAGACAGAAAGAAAGAAATGCTATCATCAGAAACCAACTTTCCGTTTGGGACAGCTGACAAGCATTTATTGGAAACAACACGTTCAAGTCATCAAGTCATATCTCATGGCAACTGGAAAGTATTCTCAAATTTAGCTGGTTTGATTTGATAAAGGTTGCAACATTCAAATGAAAGGTTAAATAGAAAACCAAGGGATTCAATTTATAACATATACTGAAAACAAAGCTATTAGTGGCAGAAGCCATGGAACCTGAAAACCAAGGGATTCAAGTCATACCAGCTTACAAGGGATTCAATTCTAACAAACCTGAGCTTTGTTAGAATATAATCAATAGATATTTTAGGATCCTTGGGCATCTCCATCAAATATTCTAGGATCTTCGGATATCAAATATTCTACGATCCTCTATCTTATATGTATGACTGGATTTATTATTTATGAACGAATAAATTTTCCAGATATTATTTACATTTTTGTAGGATTATATTCTTTATTTGATTATTAGCTTTTATACAGTTTCATTTATTACAAATTATGAATTTTTTTCTATTAATATTTCTTTTGTTCTCCTTTTCTCTTTCATCATGATATATAGAGAAATTTTTACTGCATTTATTTCCTACATTCTTCTTCTTTTGTGTTTTCTAACATGATATTAGAGAGAGTTTACTGATTCTGATGCTTATTTTTACTCTGTGATCTCATTCCCCCTAAACTTGTGCACTACGAGTCTTCTCATCATACTTGTACACGAATCTTGTAACCCGGTGTTTGTGAGCATTAAGGATGCTCTGTTCAAGCTGATTCTTTTGGCCGGTAATTTTTCTTCAATGGACCAATGGTTCATCAACCATAATTCAGCCACTATCTACTTAACGTCATTGACATCTTGTTGTCAAACTCAAGTTGGCATCCTTTTTTTATCATGTTGAGTTTGAGCGAATTGTTAAAATATACACACAAAAGTTTTAGCATCTTCTAGAATTATCAAATATTCTAAAATTCTTTGTTACTAGCTATTCTATAATTCTCTATGAATAAATTCTTGATTGAATCTACAATTTATAGATGATTGGATGCTGCAGATATTATTTTCATTAAGCAGGATCATATTGGTTGTAATATTATTTTTTGAACTCATTTTTATTCTTCATCATTATACACAAAGAAGCTATATTACCATCACTCTCTGCATTTTTCTTTTGGTCTCTTCTTTCTTCATGCTTAATTAAATTAAAAAAGCATTTGTACGCAACTGTATATTCCACCCATAGTTGATGAGAAGAACACTCGTCAACTCACTTAATTTGATGAAGAACACGCAATTACCAACGGCAGGTTTAAGTTCAAAGCCAAGGGATTTATGTTTACATGATAAGCTGGAGACATAGCTAAGAGGGGTAGGAGCTATGGAATTCATTTACAAATTCTTTGGGAGTCATACATAGAATGGTCTTTTGGCCTAAAACCAGCAAACAAACAAGAAAGAAAATTCTTCTAAATCTGACACACCATCAGGTCCAACATTAAAAGTCCCGTTCCACACTCAACTCAAGCTTAACAAATCCTAAGTTAAGAATTTCTATGCCGGCAGGTTTCTTTTGCCAATCTAATTAGTAAGGAGAGATAAAAGTTATTCTCTGTATTTTGCTCATTAGATCTAGAACATCAGCAATACGCAATTACCAAACTAAACTCTGGTAAGACATGGCAAACGTTCAGTAACGAATTTAACATAATTACAGAGCCTTAGCCCCAACCTTCCCAAGAACCACGTATCATGCTCGGGAAATATGTTTTAACAGATAACTCAACTAAGCTGTGTTAGACCAACAACCATCAGTGATTTGACTTGAAAATGTGGCAGATCTTCCTAGTAAAGCCAAAATACAACAATATTAAATACGAATGCAGAGCAGGTTTGGTTCCCAACTAAAATATTGAACTTAAATAAGAAGAAAAATAAAAGGGGAAAAAGGGTCCGTCCATATGGACATTATTGTCTTTTCCCAACCCCATCCAGTATTACGAAGATAAACCGAACCTCTAAAGGAGCCTTCTCAATCCAAGATAACCGAAGTGTTCTGACAAAATTACCCTTGTAACTGCAACTTGAAACTTTAATCTAAATGGAGAATTTCTAGATTGTAATATTCCGCCTTTTACTGTAAATTTGCAATTAACCTTGTTTGACATCACACACGCACACACAGTCGCGCTGTCTCAATTCAAGTGAAATCATCATAGAATTCTACGGCAGAAACAAACACAAATTCTATAGATCAACGCAAATTTCATCTCCAACATCAAAATTTCACAGAGCAAATCCCCTACTCAAACCACGATTCAACAAATCAGGCTTCCTACTCAGCGTACCTTCGGCTCTCGGACCGCCGACCAAATCTCCGGCGACGAAGAAGCTCCAACAATTCTGAACCAAAAATTAACAGAAAAAGAAGCAGCAACCAAATAACTCCGACTACCTGCAATGGTGATGAAGAAGAAGAAAAGCTAATTTGTATTACCGCCGCCGAAGTCACAAAGCTTTCTCCGCCGGTGCCGCAATTTTCTCTCTCTCTACCTTCTCTCTCTAGAAAACGGGGAGCGAGGGAAAAAGAGTTTAGCTTCCGCACAGAGAGAGTGGGAGGGAGAAGAGGGGGAAGCGCCAAACCAAAAGGTTCCACGTCACCATACACGTGTTCGCACATCGACGAGCGTATACGTGATTCTTATTCACGCTTGTACCATACACTCTCTCTACGGCCCACTAAACTAAACTCTTCACCTGGCCCACCATACTTGCTTCAACAAATCAAATTCAATCTCTATTATTATGTTATATGGAAAATCCTTTACCTTTAACAAATAATTATTAATTTCTAATAATTTTATTTCAAATTAATAACCAAAATGATAGATGTAAGTTAGATCGGCCGAATCTATATTCTTCTTTCTGTACTTTTAAGTTTTTTTAATATATTTATTTAAATTTTTTATTATTTTAATTATATTCTAAAATTTAATTTTTGAATCAATTTAATCTTTGGATTTTAACATTTTTTACATATAATAACTTGAACTTTTCATTATTTTAATTCCACCACTGAACCCATATTTTTTAGTTAATTTAATTCGTGTATTTTTATGTGTAAAAAAAATAATAATACTATTAATACACCTTTGTATACACGTTGTATTATACAAAAATGTATCAATGACAAAAATATCTCTCATGAGGCACATATAAATAAAGGGATATTTTAGTCATAATATCCTTTTGTGTAGTCCAAGATGTACAAAAATAATGTACATTTAACATGATAAAAAAAGAGTAAAGTTAAATAACACATCATATTCTGTTAACATAAAAAAATAAAATTAATACACATCATATCCTGTTAACGTCAAAGTATATAAATTAAATTAACTCGAATATATAAATATAAGAGTGTAATTGAAATAACGAAAAGTTTGAATTATCACATAAAAAAATATAAAAATAGAACGGCAAAAATATAAGTTTTGTTGGTTCAAAGAGATATTTTTTCGTATAAATAAGATTTAAACTAAATCCTAACATTACCATTTCATTGAAACATTTTGCTAATAAATAAGGATGAGCATTTGATCCATTCAAAATCAAAATAACTAAATACGTGTTAAAAAAACTAAATAGAGTTGACCGAATAAAGACAAAAATCAAACAAATTGAAAAAATCGAGCAAATGCGAAAAAAATTGAATTGATCAAAAAATTAAAAAAATAATATTATTTTTGATATTTTAATTAATTTAATTTTTTAATATGAAAAGTAAACTAAATCAAAATAATTAAAAATATCAAATTTAAAAACTGAATTGACTAAAGCTTTAACTTAAATCCAACCTAATCAATAAGTTTAATTGATTTGATTTGACTATTTCTATTAAATTAAAATTTTGATGCACTCCCAATAATGAGTACTAAACCCTTTATCTAAAAGTTGGGTAATCTTCTTAAGATTGTTATCTTGTTTTCAACCACTAAATAACTTTATTAGTTAATTAAACAGTTTAAAAGACGATATATATTATTATTAATTAATAAAATATAATCTAAAATATATATTTTATTAAGTTAACATTATCCTTAAAAATTTTACATCAAAACAAAACTCTAGTGGAGCCCACTCTTTTTCTAAATAAAAGTCTAGTGGGGCCCAACTTTCATCCGTTCAAAGTTCAAACGTGGAAACCTCTGTAAAGGTGTCAAAATGTAAGTCGATGAACGAGCAGGTACCACATCGCTGTGCAGCTGACGTGGCCGCTGCTTGCAATGTAAAGATCATGAAAGGGCATATGATGTCATAAAGAATAAGATATAAACCATATTAGATAAGTCCTTTGGAATCCGCCAAGGGCCGGCCAGCCAGCCGTCATCAGTCAGTCCTTTCCTTTCCACATTTTAATTAAGGTTTTATTTATATTTTTAAATATATAATGTTAAAATTTAAATTTTACTGAATTAATTTGTATATATCATTTAAAATGATTTTTAATACTGTAAATGGAAATCGGCCTAAAAGAATTAGTACGTATTTCTTAGAGTTGGGGATTGAAGAGGAAATCGGGAGAAAACTGGGGGACTAAACCGGTAATTTTACAACTTGGGCTGTACCGTAGTTGTTTGACCCGAAAACCAATCCCCGCCGTTCATTCTGGAGCCACATCGTGATGCGTTCCGTGTCGGATGACCACGTGTAACGTCAGGGCTCCTTTGAGCAAATTAAAAATATATATTTATTCAATTAAATCCTATTTGAACGTTATATTTACGCGAAACTAATATTTTTGCATTTGTATTTTTATATTTTTTGTATGATATTCTAATTTTTTTTATTTACACTTTTAAATTTATATTTTTTAAATTAATTTAACCTCTATCTTTTTATATTTTATTTATATAAAACAAGGACTTTATGTTATTTTAATTACATAATTATACATGTATTTTAGAGTAAACTTCTATACTTTAACGTGTAAAAATATAAAAGTAGAGTGAGATAAATTAATATTTTTGACGTGATCAAATTGAGTTTTGAGTTAGCAAAATTGCTACTTTAATATTTCAAATAATAGATAAAAAATATAAATTAAGCTGAAAAATATATAGAGAGATAAAGCCTAAATGCTGACTAAGTATAATACATTAATGTAATATTATATTAATTACATATAAAATGTAATATATATTAATATAAAAATATCACAGTGTTTGGATAATATTTTCATTAACACAAATATATGATAGTAACCGGTAAAATAATATTTTTTAATTAGATCGTGCTATTTGTACATTATTTGTGTATATTTTAAGTTATACAAGATATGTAAATGATATAAATACCCTTTGTTTCATCACGTCTCACCATTTTAGATGAGGGTATTTTAGATATTGATATATTATTGTGTATACCTTGACGATACAACAATGATGTATCAATATTATTTTCTTTTTCAATTTATTTTACAGATCAAATATGTCAAATCAAGCGTGGGCAAATGGACGGCCAGGATGGGTTACATCCAACGGACAGAAGGATGGATTACATCCAACGGACAGAAACCTATCACGCTACCGTGGATCTAGAATATCTCTGCCAGCGGGGCACCGCAAGAAAAGATGGAAAAAAAAAAAAAAAACTCGAAAGGGTGGTCCCCACGTGAAATGGTCGATGTCGGTGAAGGCGTGGTCCCAGTATGACGTGGCGGGCGAGAATCGGGGGTTCAGATGGACGTGGGGCCCAGAGCGAGGTTTCGTATGCCAGCTCATGATTCACCACCCCCTCTCTCTTTTAAGACTTTTAATAATTTATTGGGTGGCCCAAGCGTCGTTACGAGGCTCCACGTGGTCATCGTCCACGTTTCTGATCTTTTCGGGTTTTCCCATAAATTTGTTTATCCTCTATGAGAAGTATTAGCATGCGCGCGACCACATGACCGCTCTCGTGGAACCGCCTCCTATTCTTAAAGGCAGAGTAACGCTATAATTATTGGTCAAATGCACATTTTAAACGCTTAATTTTTTTTATTAGTTTAATTATATTTTTAAACTATATAATTTTCACTCAATTATACACATCGCCATAATTCATCTTGCATGTAAGCTAAAATGTAGCTAACGACAAAATATGTACAAACTATTATTGATCGAGAAAGACTGAAGACAAAAATATGAAATCGTTAATAAAATTACCTCTTCATCTTTTATCTTGTCTAAGACATCAACTTTGTCTAGGAAAACAAAAGGTGAATATTTGTCTATTGGCGATAGCATGAAGTTCTTTTATTTACATACCGTCAATGCCTATACTTATTGCTTCCCGATGGCCTACCCTTCATCTCTTGTTATTGAAGAAAGAAATTATGATGAAGATTATCGATTTGTATACGCATAAAGGATAATTTAAATATTTTAGCACTCATGTATTGCACATTAGATAAATTAAAATAAGATGTAGACTTGATTTAAAATTATATAATTTAAGAATATAATTAAAATAATAATAAAAATTAAAATATCTAAAAAAATATATAATTACACTGTATTTAACCTACGATTGTTATTTATTAA
Source organism: Diospyros lotus (assembly GCF_014633365.1). Classification (NCBI taxonomy): domain Eukaryota; kingdom Viridiplantae; phylum Streptophyta; class Magnoliopsida; order Ericales; family Ebenaceae; genus Diospyros; species Diospyros lotus. Next base: position 37,805,470 of record NC_068349.1, on the reverse strand, counting down.
AAATTGTGAAAGAAGATCAGAAGTGGAGTATCTAGCAGACCGGGGGCTGGGCTTTGCTGGGGTGACGTGTGATGCAAACATTTGAGGGTCCACGTCAGAGGAAGATCACGGCCGTCGGATAGGGAGGAGGATCGGACGGCGAGGCACGTTTAACGGAAGGGGCAGAGGCAGAAATGACATGTGACCTGACATGACACAGAGAGAAGGGGTGTGACGTGGCGGGATATGGTTGGCTTTTGAATTTCCGATTCCCAATCCAAGCCGCATGAATGAAAGGACCGACAGGGATGACGTGTCAGGCACATCATCACATGGGATTTCGCTATCTTGCGGGCCCCACCTTGACGTGGAATTCAAGCAAGGACTTCAGATCGGATCTTGATTTCTATTTCTAATTATATATAAAATAAAAATAATTATGCTTACTATTACCATCAACAACTTTAGATTTTAATAAATATATTTTTTTTATTTTTGGTTTTAAAATAATTGTATAGCTAATTTAATTATTATTCTAAATAATAATAAATGCGTATTATTTTCAAATAATTTTTTAACATATAAATAATTTTACTAGTTGATAATAAATTTATCATATTTTTAACTATTTAATCTTGTTAAAATAATATACAATTGTTGTAATCATTACCCTAATCTTGTTAGTTTCATACAAAATGTCTAATTTTTTTTTTAATAATGTGGGAAGCTCGACAAATTTTCGATCACAAATAACTTTTGATTAGAACTGTCTCATTCTTTATAAAACTCATAATTTATCATAACTTAATTTAAGTGTAAGGATAGATTTGCTCGAGCTAATGCTTGGAGTTTAACCTTTATAATAAATAGAAGTGATTATATAAGCGCACATAAAAGCTAAAATCAATCAACAATCTTAAGGTATCTCAAGCTCTTGAATGTGTGTAGCGTACATTTTATGTTACCTCTAAAAATTTAGTATTATATCAAACGTCATTTCTAAATATCTTAGTAGTATTTTTGTTTATTGATAAAATGTTACAAAACATATGTATTTATCATTATTTAATAAAATTATTATAGAATTAAAAATAAGGTTTTGCTAATGATGGGACGCATTTAATCAACTTTATTTTCAACACTAAGTATTTTTATTAGTTAATAATAAATAGATTGTACTTTAAAATATTTTACCAACCCACATAAGTATGAATGTTGAAAACAAAGCTCATTAAATACGCTCATGACAATAATAATTAACATTATCCTTGAAATAAATAAATAAATTTTTTAGTTGGATAGGTGCCCAAATAAGATAAAATTGCCATTTTTCTAAATAAAATATATTTATTGAATATGGTTTATTAATTAATAATAAATATATTATATCTCTAAAATATTTTATCAAATGATAAAGGTATTTAAATACTAAAATCAATACACATTAAGTGTGTGTTATTTAAAGATAAAATGTATTTATATTCTCCCTAATCTTGTAAAGTGACGGAAAAAATAAGGTAACAAGATTTAAAAATTTTCGAGATAACACAAATGGTTCGTTCTACGCATTTAGAATATCGTAAGGTCATATATTTGATTTTATCTTTTATAATTAGACGTGGTTATAAAAAAAGCTAAACTTTGAATATTATGAAATAAGTGAATTATAAATGTTAAAGAGGTTGAAACGGTTCGAATTGAAAATTGTCCCTGCTGGAAAACCCGTGGTGTTTCCCACGTTACAAAAAGAAAACAAGATGTATGGAGGGTGCTTGATACGTGGGGCATGATTTTCCGGGAAAGACTACTTAATTTTCTTGGGGGCCAAACAGAGAGAGAAAAGACTGGACAAGTGCTTTACTGGGTGGCTTGTAGTTGTCCGCCGTCTTGTTTGAATTTTGAAACGGCCTTCGGCTGAATACGTCACGCCCAGCGCTCAATCGGGTGTGAATTCATAAAGTTGGGATTTTTATTTCAATCCATTGCGCCCCGCGTAGCACGCAACCTTTTGCTTTTATTAAAAAATAAATAAAAATATTATGAATTTTGCTACAAATTCATGCTATTGAAAATGATGTAATGACAAAAATATTTAAAAAATATGATGTGATCATACGTAATAAAAATAAAATCTAATTTTATAAATATCACATTTTTTAAATCTTACGGTTTAAATTGAAAACATAAACGAAAATATCTTTAAAATGAAATCCGATTTCATTGCGGATAACCCGTCGTATATCTCCCACGAGTGAGATGTCGAGTCGGTTCATCGAAAATTGTCAAGACTTCGAGAGACTTTCACGAGAAAAAGGACACGATATTTTTTTTTTTCTAAATTTTCGTTTGATTTGGATTCAACCAAAATGAGATCTCTATGGAATTCAGGGTTTAATGGCCTATTTATAAGTAAAACCTATAATAAGTGTTATTGGATCGGGTTTTATATGCTAGCAAAAAGTTCAATCTAACTTGATAATTAAATAAATAATTATATTAATTATCCTTATTTATCTAATAATAACTACACTTATAATTAGTAATTCCATAATTACTAATTTATCATTTTTTTCTTTAAAACGATTTATTATTGGGTGAAATTTTCTAGATTCATAATTAAATTGACAACAATAATTAATCAATTATTAATTCTTGTAAATTATAAGTGATATTTAGCAATATATTATGATTATCCAATCTAATGTAAAACGAGAATGTAAACCTTACATTACGGTCCCATACAATACAGTATCTCTATCATCTTATATTCCGACGAGATATAAGATCATGATCAATAAATCAAATTTCTCGATCTCGTCATATGACCAAATCTAATAATCTTACTTGACTAATATGATACAATTTCTATGGAATTCATATTCCATCGTCATATTACCTAAGCCAATTATTTATCATCAAGTGATTATTGGTTCGCATATGATATCCTTATCAAATATCTTGAGGTGATAGATTGCATGTCTGATGTACACATATCCCATGTGTCACTGAACTAGACACATAGATACGTATGATCATCATTGATTAGAACAACCATATGATATCGCTGATAACCTAATTCATTAACACACAAATATCCATGTTATCTCAAGTCTAAGTACTAGTTGCAAATCTGTAATTAATATTGAATCATTGATTTGTGAGATAAAATTCACGTGATTCAATATTAACAGTCTCGTTTAGTAAATTCGTTCATATAATGAGCAACTACTCATATTCCTTCTATATATCATATAGAACGACACAAGATTCATCAACTTTATTTTTCGGTATCTCATATCAAATAAGGAGAAAGACGATGTGCTGGCCTTTACAAATTGCTAATTATCCAGATTAGGAACTATAAGGCCATGAACATATTTATAATATAACGTATTGTAAATTATCTATCTCGAATATTCTTAACAATTAAAAATTATATCCACTCCTTATTATACTAAAGGATATTTGTATGTTCAATTTAAACCATGTTGTAATTTAAATTAAATATAAAATTGCCATTAAATAAAATTTAAGGAATTACAAGATCAAACCCATTGTGTCACTAAAACTAGTTTTAAGGGATTATATTTAACAAAAAAAAAAAAAATATCTCACTTAATTACAAAATTACCTTCCCATTCCATTGTCTACATCCTTTATTTTCTCTCTTCATTTCTCTTAGCCACCTCTAGCAATTGCCTCTAGTTGCCTTACCTTTCGCACGCTGATTGTCACAGTAGAGAGGGATAATGCAGTGATGGTTAGGGTGTTAGGGGTGGGACAGTTCTTGGAGGCGACCATGGAAAAAGGGCAGATGGGAGAAAGGAGATGGCCATGGGGTCGTTGGGTGAGGGGAGAAGAGATGAGATGAGGGGTGAACCGATTTTTGGAGGCGACTATGGAAAAAAGGGCAGAAAGAAGAGAAGAGATGGCCATAGGATTGCTGGATGAGGGGAAAAAAGATGATAGGAGATGAGAGGTGAAGCAATTCTTGGAGGCAACCATGGAAAATGGGTCAAGAGAGAGAGAGGAGATGGCCATGGGAGATGAGATGAGATGAGAGGAAAGAGTAAAATTGTAACACTCCATTTTTCTTTTTTGTTACTTCATCCGTAACTTGTGGTGTACAAGTAGTATTTTCCAAATATTATTTTGACATTCAATAATAAGATTTGATACGATATTTTTTGTATTAAATATTAAAAATAAGATATAATAAATACAACTTATTTAAAAATAAAATGCATTTATTGATTATCATTGCCTTGGATAGAAATGTAACAAAATTAGAATGGGCTTTTAAGTGGATTTGGGCCCAATTGCTCATGGCCTTTGTGGAAGGATGGGCTGGGCCTCGGCCCAGATACAAATCCAACTCGATAATATTAATAAGTGTCTAGTGTTAAAGCGCAGATCTAACGGATCTGGGCCATACTGAATACGGGTCAAGTCCTTTAAACAGGGCTCAGATGTAGTGCATTTTATTCCATAACTTACAAATATATGTAAAAGAAATATTTTATATTGATAAAAATACTGATTCCATAAAAAGAATAAATAAATTGGTGGTAGAAAAATAATCAACTTGCTAGCTAATCTTGAAGTGTCATGTGGACCAACTGAAACAAGGTATGTAGACACATGAATTAGTGAAGAATCAACACGTGACACCATTTTGAGGGCACTTGAGACCACCACGTGGCAAGATCTGATGCTTTGATTATTAATGAGTATGGTTTGAGCATCTATTGACCGTGTCTGTTATGTTTAAGGTAAGATTTTTAATAAAAATTACGTTCAGATCATTTCTTATACAGATTATAAAAATTCTTAATTCTTTACTTATTTGTTTCATTGTTTGATTATCAAACTTTACACTAAGAAATAAAAGTCTCAAATTTAAAGAAAATTAACGGGTGTTACCATGAACCCCATCTTCTTTAACAACATTATAAATGAAGGACAACTCCACCTTTATAACTTGACTTAATAAAAGGCTGATAAGTCAAGTTAAAAATAAGAAAACAATTGTAGTAGTGTTTGTGTTTGTTTTTATTTAAATGAATGTTCATATTTTAATAAAAGTAATGCACCAAATGTGATACATATAACATAAAATAACAATAAGGGCAATTCTAAAGTAACTACCCATAGGTGTAGGGCAGTGGTACCTACACTAGAGGACCCAGAGCCAGAACCTTCTGGCTTTTCTTTCAATCTAACTCCAGCCAGTGGATTGGGACTCATATGAATCAGATAAAAAGGGTAAGAAGAGACAAAAAAAGTGTTTGTTTCCTCCCTCTATATAGACTAAGGCTTCAATAATGAACATAGCTCTTCAAAGGCCCTGTGACCTAGAAATCAACCCGACTTCCAAATGGGTCTTTGGCAGGCGAAAAGTCTCCCGGCCGCATTCCGGCGAGGCCTGCTGGTTTGGGCGGTGGTTATGGCGATCTCGGGGCGGTTGGGAGAATGTAAGTGTGGGTTTGAGGCCATCTTCAACTTCGGGGACTCGAATTCAGACACCGGCGGGTTTTATGCTGCTTTTCCGGCGGCGTCTTTGCCTTACGGCATGACCTACTTCAAGAGAGCTTCTGGCCGAGCCACTGATGGGAGGCTCATCATTGATTTCTTAGGTAATTTCATGAACAATTTTTTGTTCCTTTTATTTACATTTAGAGAGAGGGGGGGGGGGGGGGGGGGGGTGTGCATACACACGACATTTTCTTGGCAACCAAACGGTGGGAATGGTGATTGTGTGAGGAGGAATTCACTCTGGCTGCAGGCTGCATTTGTTTGTTCTAGAAGGCGTATATGATATTTTTTTAGAATAATATAATAATGTTAGAAATCATGATTAATGATAGTGTTATTAGTTATGTAACGTCTTTTTATTAAAGAAGATTAAGAAGATATGTTATCAGTCGTGTGGCCTCATCTTATTGAAAGAGACTAATGAGATTATATATCATTGTCTTCTTTATTTAATATTATTTCTAATAAAGATGCAACGCACTATCATGAATTATGACTCATACCATTACTTTTTTCTTTTCTTAACAACTAAAGCGATAGATTTACATTATTGTTTTAGAAGACATTATTATTATTTTTTTTCTAGTTCCACTTACATCTTAAATCTAAGATCACTAAGAGAATAATGATTAATGAATCACTATTGGTATAGTGAAATGCTAAAGGACATTATTATAATCTAGTTTCACTTTGATATTGAAAGAACATTATTGATATAGGGATTACATAACGATGAGTTGAGATAAATTAATACTTTTCTATGTTTGGTATTGAAGTATAACGCGGAAAGGTATAAACTATTCTACATTTGGTATGTAAAACCATAAATAGGTATAATTGTTATTAACTGTTAAAAGTCCAAAATGCCTGTTTGCACAATATAGCAAAATTTGATAAATGAGGACAAAGTGTCATTATGGCTTTTATATTGGAAGAACAACTTAGTCATTAAATTACTATTAGCTAAATCTATATTTTTGTCTTCCTATTTCTATATTTTTTCACGATCCACCTATTTTTTTCATTATTTAGATTATATCTCTCAACTTGATTTGTAAGTTAATATAATATTTGCATTTTTTTTATTTGATAATCTAAATTTTTCATTATTTTGATTATATTCTTAAACCTGCATTTTTGAATCAATTTAATTATGTGTTTTCATGTATAAAATAAATAAATAAATAATAAATATCTCATACTCTGTTAATGTTAACATTCAAGGGTTAAATTAACTCGAAAATACAGATTTAAGAGTGTAATTAAAATAATAAAAATTTTGAATTAGCATAAAAAAAAAATTGAAGTACAAAAGTTATACAAAAATTAAATTAAGTTAAAAATATAACTCTTGAATTGTAATTGAAATAAGAAAAATTCAAATGATCACAAAAAAAAAAGAAGGTAAAAATACATAAACAAAGATATAAGCGTGGCCAATTACTCAAAGCATGTGCCGGGACAAAATAATCATGCGGGGTGGGTGAGATTAATTTATCCCACCCCATGGGATTATTTTATCCCAAGATTAACCAAACCTAATTCTAAGTTAAACCAAATAAGAGACAATGTCATCTATCCTTCAACGAATCGTGTTGTGAAGGTTTTAGTAATTTTATGGTAGCTAATTTAAGCATGACAAAGTAAACTAGAACAGGTACCAGTTTTGTATCAGCCTAGTTAGCATTAAGTGTATTATATTGCAGCTGAAGCTCTAGGATTGCCATTCTTGAGCCCATACTTGCAATCAATTGGATCTGATTTTCGGCATGGGGCAAACTTTGCAACACTGGCGTCTACAGTGCTTCTACCTAACACTTCATTATTTGTCACTGGGATCAGCCCTTTCTCTCTAGCCATTCAACTCAACCAAATGAAGCAGTTCAAAGCCAGGGTTGATGGACATCACTCAAAAGGTAAAATTGAATTTACTAATTTCCTTCCATTTTCCTTTCCAAATTGAATTTAGGATGCAGTGTACAAAATAGAGGGGATGGTGCAGTGTAAAAACAAGAAACACAAGAAAGGGTGTAGTGTAAAAATTAAGAGAGGCTAGTAGAATAATAGAAAGGGGTGTGATGTAAGGGGAGTGCCCTGCAATTAAGAGGAGTGGAGGTGCTGATGCACCGGATACACTAGAATTATGCTTTCCGGATCCAAGATTTTTAGTGAGATCCATTGAGATTGACACAAGTATATGTTCAAATGGTAGCAAAAATATCACCAAGATGGTAGCTCTATTAGTAATGTGTCAACTTTGAGCATAACGTCTAGTGATGTGATTGCTTGGGTGATATCACACTAGACATGATTCAAGGGTTTATGTCTAAGAGGGGATGACAATGTCTTAAATAATTCCTAACGAAGTTTTTCTAGATATTTTGGATGACTAGTGTGTTTGAGCTGACTGGGTTAAAAAGCACTATCCGGGCTACTCTAGTTTCCCTTTTTATTTGAAAAAGGAAAAACAGAAATAGCATTGCCTTCTGTTATCTATCTTGTAGTTGAATCTTGACTTCAGGATCAACCAAGCTTCCAAGAGCAGACATATTTGGAAAATCCCTGTACACATTTTACATTGGCCAGAATGACTTCACTTCCAACTTGGCATCTCTGGGAATAGGTGGAGTGAAACAGTATCTTCCTCAAGTGGTTGCCCAAATTGCGTATACAATCAAGGTGAGCATTTTCACTTCACCATGCTCCAAATTCCCAACTCCAAACCCATTTGGAACCATATAAATTCGCATGGGCAATGCAACTACATTGACAAGCTTATCGTTTTGATTCTCAACTAACAGGCGTGTTAAAAATACCTAACAAAATAGTGAACTGCATCAGAACATAAACTTTAGTTCTAAGTCAGTGGTTAGTGTGAAACAACCCAATTCATTAACAAGCCTACTAGCGACTAGAATTTGTGGGATTTTCCAGGATCTATACGAGCTAGGGGGAAGAACATTTCTGGTGCTGAATCTTGCTCCAGTGGGTTGTTATCCATCGTTTCTGGTGGAGCTTCCTCACAATAGCACTGATCTCGATGCATTTGGATGCATGGTCTCCTACAACAATGCAGTGAAAGAGTACAACAACATGCTGAAGGACGCCCTTAGCCTAACCAGAAAAGAAATCCCAGACGCTTCTGTCGTATATGCGGATACTAACTCCGTGCTGCTACAACTCTTCCAACACCCCACTTCCCATGGTATAATTCTAAAACCTCTGATCAAATAATCCACATGGGAGTTCATACAGTTGTTACTTGTAAATTTAAAAATCTCAAATGCAAGTATTCTTACCGTACTAATCTTAGGTCATCATATCATTAATGCATTTTTCTCTTCACATATCCTGTTTCTCCCTATGTTAATCTTACTGCAATTAATGTTTTGTTGGTTTTACTCTTGCTACTATACATTCGATGATGGAACAGGGTTGAAGCATGGGACAAGAGCATGCTGTGGATATGGGGGAGGTGCCTACAATTTTGACCCTAAAGTTTACTGTGGGAACACCAAAGTGATCAATGGAAGCACTGTCACAGCAACAGCTTGTAATGACCCCCACAACTACGTGAGCTGGGATGGAATACATGCCACAGAAGCTGCAAATAAGATAGTTTCAAAAGCCATTCTCAATGGTTCATATTTTGATCCCCCCTTCCCACTTCATAAGCTCTGTGACCTCCATCCTATATAGATTAGCATGTAAAACATCTTTCTCAGCTCACAATTGAAATAAAGCTGAAAGAACACAACCTATCTACTGATGAATTGCAAACGCTTAAGTGGTAGTAGGTTATTCTAAGAGAGTGCTTAAAGCAATCAACAGAAGTTTATTTCATGCCAAAACTAAAACAAAGGTGAGAAAGAAGAGAAAGGAAAGAACAAAAGAAGTCTATGCTCTAGCTATGAGTAACGCTTTCTAGTCAACAGTTCCTTTGACAAACGGAACACTGCCATTATGGAACTAAAATCTTTCTGTCAGATACACCCCACATCTGGTCATTCACTGCTTCTATGCCTAAGAAATGATCTCCTTCCTAAAATATCATCTACTACTTCAAACTGCTAAACTAGGATGAGGAATAGACCCCTAAAAGTCAGTTTTATTGCCTCAGCATGGCGCAGTGATGCTCACAGGAAGCTTCCTTACTACAACCACCTTAGATAACAACAAATGATGAATTTTCTATCGTTCAAGAAAATCTTAGGAACAGGTAAGTGCAAACTGACTCACTCAAAAATAGTATACCATGCAACATAAACATCTGGATGCAAGTAACTAGAAGAACTAAAGAAATCAGGAACAGATACATGAAAATCTCTTTCTAGAAGTGCACATTGGGGATGCCAAGGTGGCCACAATCAAGGCCACTGCTAAACCCTAAACCACAACACACAACTCATGCACTCAAATGATTGAATATGCTACTGCACTAGTAACTGCAAGCAGCTTAATACTATACGATGGCAGAGAAATAGCACCATGTCACATGCCAATAGCTTTAAAAACCTTACAATGGTTTTTGCTGGCCAACAATTGGAATGCAGCTTATCATGCCACCTTCAATGTTCTGGAATTGCAGTCCTAGAAAGTTGTTCCAGCTTTGAGGTGTAGACACCAGACAGTCCAAATTTTTCCTTTTCCCTCTACTGTCCTAATAGGTTGCTGGGCTCCTACTTTGATACACCTTCTCCACCACTATTTATTTTTCCTTTTACATATTCTTGTGTAACATAAAAGGCATAAAACACTAAGGGTGCGTTTTGATAGCATGGAAATTCCATGGAAAATATCACATCCAAATAATTAAATTCCATCTTTGCTGTTTGACACAATGCATTTTCCATAAAATTGAATTCCATGGTATAACCATTAAAGCATGTTTTGACCTATTTTCCATGAAAAATCCCATCTGGGGGGAGGGGGGTGGTTTTTGTTTTCCATGCAAGTTGAAAAATGTTTTCTTTTCCAACTAAATGCTATCAAACACACCCTAACTACTTAATACTGAGACTGTGAATGCTCAAACTGGTGGAGATAAAACTGTGACCAATCTATGTTTGCTGCTCCTTAGAAGTATCCATATGTACATAGCACAGCAAACCAAAACAAATTTAATCCCTTTCAAAGAATATGAACCCATGCATCTCGAAATGTTCGAACTAAAACACAAATATTAGGACAAGCAGGATCACAATCAAGTTATTTACCATGCAAAGTGGGTTCTGAAAGATTTTATTTCCAGCTGAGCAAAGCCCTAAACCCATATTCAATGTTTCTCTACATAACCGTTCTCCCAAATTAGCTCTTGCTAATGTTAACATGAGAACCGATAAGAGTGTAAAACTTAGACAAAATGGACATGGACATATTTCCAACAACTACCATTATCATCCCAAGCCTAAATCCTGTTGGAATTATAGAGACATTTGTAGCTATGAAGTTAACGAACAAAAACTGTAGAAAGAAAAAAACCATGAATGTGAAGGCTGTAACCTCATTATTTTATTCACATCATCATGTCTTTAAATAGGCAATACATGTCAACTGAATAACAAGAAAATAAGATTTATTGCTGGATTTAAATTTAAAAACAACGAAATTATCTCAACCCAATCAGCAAATAGAATCAAAGACCCAATCATAACTAACAATTTTGACCCAATCAACTCACTAAATCAGCAACATGAATCTTAACTCTCCAATCATATTTTGACAAGAATTCATGTTGATGATTTTACAGTGGAATTTGGTTATGTAATGCAACCCTCGAAGTAATTTGTTATTAGAAGCTAAACACATACAACACCCAAGGCAGATCCTCATAGTTCACACCTTCCCCAAATATTCATGCAGCAGTAGGTACATCAGAGCTCTCATTTCATCATCGTTCAACTAATGAAACAAGAAGAATACCAATTAATACAGCTGAATTCATCAGCAAAAACCATTAACTAACTTTCTTTGCCGAAGATTAAAGAAACCATATATCCAACACAACAAATGAAGAGCCACATAACAGCACAAAGCTATCGCATCAAGCTCATCAAATCTCTCCTCCTCAATAAGTACATACATAAATTGAACAATCACTTACAGGCCACATGTATCCAAACAACAAAGAAACACGGAACAATTGAAAGATAGGGCAATATTATTTCATCAAACTCATCAAGTAGCATAAGTTAACGAGACAAAATTATAGATACAAACCTTACACATAGAGACCAGTAACGTGTGATTTATAGAACTAGAGAGACAGAGAGATTAAACAGTAGAAAATTTTCAAACCCTAGATTTTGTCGATATCTTCGTCCTCGAACTCGATATAGTCATCACCCGCACCATCGTCCTCCTCGTCGAGCCCACCGGCGATACCTTCGTTGAGCCTCGTGCTCTCCGGGAGCTCCCCGTAGGCCTTCAAGAGCCTGGCCTCGTCAGGCATGTACTTGAGGATGACATCGGCCTTGTCGTCCTGGTAGTCCCGGAGGCCAACGAGGATGATGTCGCCGGCGGCGATCCAGACCTTCTTGTGCATCTTGCCGCGGATGTGGCAGAGCCTCTTGGTGCCGTCGATGCACGTGGCCTCGCACCGGCCGTTGCCGAGCATGCGGAGGACCTGCGCGTACTCTTGGCCATCTTCCTTGAACACGAGCTCTCGCTTCTCGTCGTCGGCCTCGTTCTTTCCTCTCTTCCGGTTCTTCCCTCCCTTTCCCTTGTTCTTCGGCATCTCTGCGAAGAACGATGAACCCTAGATCGTGCGGCTCTTGTTGCGTCTGGATATAGCAACGAACCCGTCCCAGGTTCTCGGCCTTCTATATAAGAATAATGCTATTGGTATCTGATATCCCCATATATATATATCGACAAAATTACTGGCCCCTGAATTTTTTATCAAATTACAACTTCTATTCTCACTATTCAAAAATTACACCAACCTCCTTCTGGATTAAAATGGATATTAAAAAAATACAAGCCATTCTCGCAGCCTCTCTTGACTATTAAAGAGATGATGTGGTTGACAGGCGGATCGACAACTCTTGGTCAATTCCTCTCCAAAACTTCTTCCGTAAAATCTTCCTTTAAAAAAAAAGAAATATATTATTAATATATCATGACTTATATTTTAAATTACATAATGTAATTAAAATATTAGACAATGAGATAAGACGGTGAGACACATAATTAAAATATCTTACAATCCAAGACGGTGAGACACGAAAAATATTTTTATCATTTGTGATACATTATATAGTTCAAGATATAATTCAAAAGATTCTAATAATATGATCTAAAAAAGCTATAGCCATTCTTAAAGAAATTTTATGTTATGAAAACTTTAATCTACTTTTGAGTTCTATGAATTCCTCCAATTTAAAACCAAAATATCAATTTTGACTAAATTATTTTAAATAATTTCAGCCAATAATCACTATTTAATATGTTATTTCTGTCTATAATTTTAACTATTATTTTTTCTTAAAAATAAATATTAAGACAGTATTATTATAAGCAGGGGCGGATACACATGTGAGCTGCCCTGGGCTGAAGCCCAGGGCAACCCACAAAAAAATTAAAATTTTAATACAAAAATTTACCCTAAATTCATTTTAGCCCAACCCCAGCCCACCCTTGACCCAACCCAGCCCAGTCCCAGCCCACCCCACCCCAACTTGCTGGATCCGCCCCTGATTATAAGTTTATAACCATATAATCAATCCAACTAAAATAAAATTACCCTCTATCATTTTAAGGAATTTTTTTTTATAATTTATAATTATATATATATTTTATTAACATTTAGAGTTAGACGAGCATGATTCGTAAATCTGTAATGAGTTAATGAGCATAAATGCAAAGATGATGAACGAGTAAAACAAATGATAGACAGTACGCAATGAAGTTTTTTACGTGATTCGACCAGAATGATACCTAGTTCACGATTGTCCTCTGATTCTTCTAACAGAATAATAATATATTATTGTTTATATTTTATTCTTTCTTTTTAACGATATTTGACCCATATTTATAGTGTGTGATATTTACAATGTACATAAAATTCAAAAATAGAAGGATGATATCATGGGGAACAAAGTATCCTTATCATCTCCATAAAATTGGGAACAAATTCCGCATTGCCAAGGATTTGATTTGCTTCAGATAAAGTAAATAAATCCCGTTTTCGTTTATTCTGCGGCCTTGTTGTTATGTGAGTTAAACGATTAGACCAGTGAGCTAGAAGTATCACAAAGAGCTTATTTGATTAAGCCAACGAGCTAGGAGCATTACTAGAAACTTGTTTAGTTCTGCGATCTAAGCTCGAATCTCTATAATGTATAACCTTGTTCTGACAAGCTCAGCCTTACGTCTGTTGGGCTTCAAATAATTGGACCGATTCACTGGATCAAGTCTAGTCCATAAAAAATAGTTCAAAAAATACCCATAACATATTTATATTTGAAAAAAAAAATCACAATTTTCAAAAATTATACTTATTTTTTATAATCTGAATTATAAAATATTTTAAGTACCCATAAGAACCCTTGATTTCTATATACTATATTAAGATACATTTAAAATATTTTATAATTTAAATTACAAAAAATAAATACAGTCCAGATTGAAAATAATTTTAATCTTCGAGAAATGATGAGACTAAAAAATTAAGATCCTTCCGATATACCAACTACATACAGATATTAGAGGAGTTAACAGCAAGGGTACAGATACTCTTCATCTGACGCATATAAACAAGGAACACTGGTGCTAGCAACCAACCATACAAAGAGGAAGCACTGGAAGGAAGGTTAGTTCTCAGCAAGCAAGAAGAAGAAGGAAGTCCAAGAAGAAAAAGCTTTTTCTATCAGTCAGTGCCTGATAGTAAGCTCAGCCCTGAGGTGAAGCACGCCGTTGATGAAGAAAAGGCTGTCCTCCGCCAGGAAAGTGTTCCACGGTATGGCGAACAAGTTCCGGTACCCAACCGCCTTGCCGCCGGTGAAAATGTAGCTGCCCTTGTACTTGCTGATGTACTCTTCTGTTGGCTTCGACCTCGCGGCAAACTCGTAATCGACTTCGAAAGTGACCGATCCCTTCTCTTGCATCCCGAGGAACAGGCCGAAGCAGTGGAAAGAGCTCTGCTGGTCCATGTTGCAATGCGCGGAGAGGAAGAACCCCTGCCCGCCGAGGTGGAACGCCTGAGAATACACCCTTCCGGATGGGAACAGATTCACGCACTCCTCCCGCTTCAGGTCGAGGTACACCACGCACTGCTGCCGGGGAAGTTCGAACTCGACCACCTTCACCGGTCGGTACTTATAGGCTCGCTCGATGAAGCGTCTGTTGGTGGTGGCGGACTCCTCTGCAGCTAGGGTCCGCTGTCGGTGTGGAGCCTCGGCCTTGAAGAAGAGAGCCTCCAGCACAACCTTGGATGCGAGCTCATGGTCGAAGTCGTTGCATTGCAGAACCTTCTTGAGCTTTCGGCAGGTCATGTAAGGGAAGCGGATGAAACGGCCGAGGCGGGAACCCAGGATCTCCCTCCGCTCCTCCACTTTCGGGTAATGGGTCCTCGCCCACTTCAACACGAAGTCATAGACAGCGTCCTCCGATGCCATCTGGATCTCATCGCTAGACAAAATTGCCTCAATTCCAGCTAGGGGAAGGCTCATAACCTCATTTTGGAACCTGAAAAGGATTCGCGAACAGAAATTTCAAACAGAGTAGCAGCAGCCGGCAAATGCTGTTCACTGCTCATGAATTTTGTATGAATCAAGCTCAAGAAGAGTCATTTTCCTGCATAAAGTACGATGGCTAAGGAAAATAATGAAGATCACAAAACAAGAGATTTTGAGCATTTTTACATGTTTTCCAGCAAGTGAGACCATTAGAGAAACAGCTTCTAAAGCTTGCCAACCTGGTAATCAAAATGTATCATCCAAATAAAGAGAAGCAGCATCTAATGAGTGAGATTCGAACAGCCACTTCTTATGAGTGGGCAAATGTTTTTGGAAACCTTTTCTAAATAGCATGCTTCTTATGGCATTAACCAAAATTACTCAACCTAGCTACTCAAAATATAACAAGGCAATCAAATTAACAACAAAGAGGAAACCATTAAAGATGAATAGAAGGGGGATTCGCATCAAAACTGTATGAATGAAGTAAAACAACACCACAAAAAAAATCTAAAGAAGCCAAGAGGATGCCTCAAATATGAAAAGTGATGCTTACTTGGATATATCTTTATAACGGGCAGCAAGGTACTGCTTTGCAGCATCTGTTAAGGGCAGAACAGCTTCAGCCATTAAGACACTAGAAGGAAGCTCTAGATATAGCAACGCAGACTCAGGTGTCATAGGCAGATTGCGCAACAGTCGGCTGCAGTACCTCATGCATGAAACAACCTCGAACTTATCTGCAGCCATCAACACATCTAGCAAAGCAGGAGCACTACTTGTAGATAAGGTATTGCTATACATAAAGTTCAGTAGTTCCATGAGAGCAGCTTCCTCTGTATGCATGAGAAAAAGAAGGTATTATTTAGGTAGCAGAAATGTTACTTAACAGAGCCGATTCTTTTCTAACAGATCATAAGCGAGAGGAATCATTCTAATGGAACCAGTATGACCCAAAACACACACAACCATCTTACTATAGCAGAATAAGAAATATGTAAGTTATCTATCCTTCAAACAGTGGATTTGAATAACTAGTTATGTGAAATTGAGAAATAGTCAAAAAAGCCATAAGTACCATCCAGGAAGCAGGATGAATGAAGTTTTAATCCATACCAGAGGCATTGATTCGTAAGGTTACTTGCCGCTGCTCTGACTCCCTCATTCCATTTGAGAATAACTACATCAGTGATATGACAAACCAAAATAAGCACCATAAAGAAATTGTACAAATTAAACAAAATAATGGAAAATTACCTTGTAGAAAAATGGACTTTTAGCTGCTAAAATTGGAGAACTTATGTGCAAAGTTTTAACTCTCAGAACTGTTGAACAATCCATGCTCCAGTTTGAATCATTACTATTTGCAGCTTCATCTCCTAAAAAAATAAACTGCATGCCTGATATTTTTGCGACAAGAGGTGAACAATAACAATAATTGGCTACAGCAGTAGTCCGGGTTTGATGCAGTGATACTATTACCCCATCACAAATCGGAGCATCAAGAGCTTGAAATGTGGAGGTAACATCTCATGCACAGTAGGCTGCATAAATACAGCCTTTCGATAGACTTCATGCCTAACCCAGATTAGTCATGATTTACAAATTTGATTGGCACAACAATGAGATCAAGACAATTTCTTTTCCCTCTCCAGAACTTAAAAACATTCCAGGACCAAAATTGGTCCTGTGAAGTTAGGCAAGTAGATTCACAAGAAAAATGCAAAGACTAGAATTAAAATCAGTCCAACACCTGAAAGTGATTCGTCAATCATTGCAACAACCTCCTCATCTTGATTTTCAGAGCCTACACCATCATCGGCCTCAGGCTGGTTACTATTCAGAATCTGCTCCTCAGGACATCCAGCACTAACTGCAAAGAAATAATATATGGCACAGGAAAATAGTGTGCAAATGAACACAAGTGAAAAGATGTATGACATAGCTCAAAGGAGGGGGATTCATCTAGGATGACTCCAATCAATGAGAAACCCAATCCAAAAGAAGATATATAACAACAACTACTTTAACAAAAATTGGCACTGATTTAAGAATAATGGTTGCCTGTTTGTGTGTGTCTCCAAGTGTCAACTTTATTTTTAACTCCCAAACTCGAGAGCATGGGAAGATTATTAAAGTTTAAATTTCCAATTCTTTCATTTAGTCAGGGAAAATGATGGACACAATACATAAAACTGGAAGAATTAGGTTGGTCAATTGTGTTATGTGACTTAAGGTAGGCAATGAGTTGGCACAGGAACTGCCAGTTGGGAAGAGAAAAGGAGGGGGGGGGGGGGGGGAGAAGTTGGGACAGGATCAATAAGGCGTATTGTTTATATGTGTGGATCCCTCTGTTGATGGAGGTCTAAAGTCCAAATTTATCGAGGGATTAGCCCAGAGAGCCAACATGTAAGGAGCACAGTCACAGGTTGTGACCTGAAATCCTATGAATGGAGTGACACCACATAAGGAACAGGATGTGGCAGTTGGCACTTGTAAGGACACAGTGATGTCAATGGAGAAGTGCCAGCAGATGATAGATACCTTGGAGCCATAACCCAAAGCATACAGCTAGGTACGTGGACTAGCTTCAAATTCTCTTTCTTTATGAATAGATAGAGGTAAACATTATTTGGACCAGAGGATCAGACCCTGACAAACCCTAACTCCAGCTTTCATCCCACCAAGTCCTAATAGTCACAAGCTTGTAGGCCCAGATTCACCCTATGGAATTGGACATGTTGGAGCCATTGGGGTACTCCTAGCATGCATAAAGAGCAGCTTGTCAAGCTACCCCATGAAGCACTCTGTAAAATGGCCTTTTATTGGGCAACTGTATAGAGAGCCCTTGTGGCAAGCACAGTGGACATCAAATTCAAAGATGCCCCATAAGGTGCTGGTGTTTGGACGCACAATTCCCATGGCTGAGTTGAGAGATGCTGTGAGCATCCTTATGGTCAGTGAGCAATACTAGAGCCAAAAAGCAGTGCAGTCAAGCTGAAGGGTGTCACAAGTTCTCAACTCAGCCTTTGCTATGCTATTTTCAAGAAAACAGTGTGCTGCAGAAAAGATTGGCGTGTAGAAGAAGAGACTAACAAGAAATGTGAATTGAAATTGCTTCTGTTAATCAAAATACAAAAAAAAAGCTTCTAAGAAAGTCCCAAATTTAAAAGTATTGATGGTGAAAAAACAAAATCTAGGTTCAGAGGGATGCAATCCATTGGATATCATACTTAGTAACTAAAAACAAAAAGATGCTGATATTAGCAATGAAAATCTCTAAGCTCTTTCTATTTGCTTAAGCAGAAGGAAATTTGCTACAACCATTAGCATCAGTTGTTCCAATAAGTTTGACAAGGACACAACGTAAATTCAAAATAGAAACATTTAAATTTTCATGAAAATACTCTCAACTAAAATTTAAGTAACAAAGACTAATTGAAATCAGAATAACCAGAAAGCCAAACATCAATCAAATTTTGCCAATTTTCTTCTGTCATCAATTGCAGAAAAATACACATAGCTCTTTTCTCTTTATTATCAAGATTTGATTATGCAAAAACTAGAGGGACACTCATACTTAAGAGTAGTAGTTATTTATTTTCTAGATTTCTTGTGTTTTAGTCACCAACCCCATCTAGTGGGATCAAGGCTTGTGATTGATGTTGTTGTCCTTGTTGTATTCCAGTCATATATTTTTAGATGAAGTTACTTTTAAAGGTCAATTTTGGATTATGAGTTTTCTATTTCTAGTTACCATTTTGATACTATATCTTTATAAAATTCATTAATTGATTTACAATGAATCTTTCTCCATAATTACCTACTGTCTTTGATATCACTGCTATGCTGTGACAATAGCAACTCTTCTAATTCAGTGTGAATTAGAAGGGTGTGCTGGAGAACAGTGAAGAAGAATGGAGGGAGAGTGAAGAAGAGAGTAAGTAAGAGAGGAAGATTGAAGAGAGAAAAGTTTGAGAGAAGAAGAAATCAAATTTTTTGATTGATTTTCGATAGCCTCTTACTGTAGGATTCAAGAGCTTATATAGTTTGCTCTAAGGGTGCTGCCACAGCAAATCACCTCTCCTATAATCAACTATTTTTGTCCTATTCTAGCCACCTTTACACCTGGTTGTCCTAGCTAACAAACTATCCATCTGGAAAAGGAAAGTAAAATTAAAAACAGTAAAAGAATACAATTAATAGCAACAAAATCCGTAGCAAAATTTAAAAAAATTCGGCCTTCATTACGTCTCGTGACAATACCCCTCCCTTCAGCAATTTCTTGTCCTCAAGAAATATTCAAGAGGCTGGCTGCCCTTGGAAATTGTTGTAGCAATTGGGGAAGGTATTCCCAGGTGTCCTCCCCCGAAGATCCTCCTTTTTCCACCTGACCAGCACTTGGATGAGAGGGGCTCCTTGGTGGTAGACAGTCATATTTCCATTATAGCTTATGGCTCCTTTGTGGCTTCTTTCTCCTTAGGAAGTGCTGGTAGCTGCAAGCAGTAGGCCACTTTGCCTACCCTAGCTGTTATGGGGAATGGACCGAAGTACTTAGGGCTGAACTTAGATACTTGCCCTTGGGAGATGGACTTCATATGAGGATACCTGAGCCTTAGGTAAACATTTTCCCCAACTTCGAACTCCCAGTCACTCCTCCTCCTATATGCATATTGCTTCATCCAGTTTTGAGCTGATGACAGCTCCTGCTTAAGTTGTTGCAACACCCCCCCTCCTCTGCTATAAATACTCCTCAACTACTGTGGTTGTGGTATGCCCTTCAGTGGCTGGTAGGATAGGGGGTTTATACCCAAATACAGCCTCAAATGGTGACATTTTTATAGAGGCATGGTGGCTAGAGTTATACCAACTCTTGGGCCAAAGCCAACCACCTATGCCAACTCTTGGGCTGCAACAAACACATGCATCGGAGGTAGGTTTCTACGCTTTGATTTACCCTTTTTGTCTGCCCATCAGATTGGGGGTGGTAGGTTGTTGATAGGTTGAGTTTAGTGGCCATGTTCTTCATCAACTCCCTCCAAAAATGGCTCGTAAACACCTTATCTTGGTCAAATATAATGAACTTAGGAACCCCATGCACAGCTACCACCCGATCAATGAATGCCCTTGCCACTTCTTGGGCTGTGTAGGGGTGGGCCAATCCTACAAAATGTGCATACTTAGTAAGTATGTCAACCACCACCATTACACAATTTTTTCCTTCGGATTTTGGCAAGCCTTCAATGAAGTCCATGGATACACTTGTCCATGACTGTTCCGGAATTGGTAAGGGTTGTAGCAGCCTTGGGTATGCTACATTTTCGTGTTTGCATCTCTTGCACATATCACACCCCAAAACAAATTCCTTCACTGTCACTTTGAGTTGGGGCCAATGGAACAACTATCTCACCCTCAAATAAGTATTTTGGAAGCCCGAATGCCCCCCTAAAGGGACTCATGCAAGGATTGCAAAATTTTCCTCTTGAGTTCATCATTGTGGCCCACTACTATCCTGCCTTTATATCTCAACAGACCATCCATCAAAGTGTACCCCTCTACCTCCTTATTTCCCAGAGCCAGTTTCTCCAACATGCTTTTTATGTGTTCATCTCCCTCATAGTTGTCCACCACTTCCTTGCACCACTTTGGAATTATCACAGTCAAGGCGACTGCACTCCCTTCTTCTTGGCATCTCGATAGGGCATCCGCTGCCAAGTCTTCCTTACCCTTCTTATATTGTATGGAGTATTCTAACCCCCTTAACTTGGCCATTCCCTTCTTTTGCAATTGATTTTGCAGCTTTTGCTGTAGCAAAAACTTTAGAGACTCATGATCAGTTTTGATTACAAACCTCCCCATCTCCAAGTAATGTTGTCACTTCTCCACAGCCATCAGGACAACAAGAATTCCTTCTCGTATATACTTAGGCCTAAGTACCTTGGACTAAGGGCTTGGCTTAGAAAAGCCAATGGCCTGCCATACTGCATCAAGATGGCCCCAACACCCACTCCACATGCATCTATTTCAAGCTTGTTGAAGTCAGGTAGCCCCAACATTGGTACCCTACTCATTGCCACTTTCAACTTTTCAAAAGCCACTTCCACCTCTTGTCCCTAATGGAAGTTCCCCTTCTTCAATAAATTTGTGAGGGGTTGGCTAATAACTCCATAAACCTTAACAAATCTATAGTAGTACCCCGTGAGCCCAAGAAAACCCCCAAGGGCCCTTATTGTAGTGGGCTCGGGCCAATTCAGCATAGCCTCCACCTTCCTTCGATCAGTACTGACCCCTTTCCCCGAGATTAAGTGCCCCAAGTACTCCACCTGGTTCTGACCGAATGCACACTTAGACCTTTTGATGAATAATTGGTTGCTTCAAAGGACCTCAAATGTGATTCTTAGGTGGGTAAGGTGTTGGTCCAAAATTGGACTGCAGACAAGGATATCGTCAAAGAACACAAGTATGGATTTTCTTAGGTAGGGCTCAAATATTTGGTTCATTAGGGATTGGAATGTGGCTAGGGCATTGGTGAGCCCAAAAGGCATCACCAAGAACTCAAAATGGCCATAGTGGATTCTAAATGCCGTTTTGTGGATATCCTCAGGCGTCTTAATTTGATGGTAGAGCGCAAGTCAAGTTTTGAAAAGAATTTGGCCTGGTGTAACTCATCCATTAGGTCTTCAACAAGGGGTATGGGG
The DNA here is from genome assembly GCF_014633365.1 of Diospyros lotus. NCBI lineage: Eukaryota > Viridiplantae > Streptophyta > Magnoliopsida > Ericales > Ebenaceae > Diospyros > Diospyros lotus. The sequence continues at coordinate 37,783,581 of NC_068349.1, read as the reverse complement.
AATTTATCCTTGATGGTCAAGGTGTTAAGTTAGCAATAATCCACACAAAAATGCCATGAACCATCATTTTTCTTTACCAAAATGACTGGGGAAGCAAAGGGGCTTTGGCTTTGTCTAGTAAACGATTGGTTCAACATTTCTTTCACCATTCTTTCAATTTTTGTTTTTTGAATAAGGGCATAACGATAGGATCTGATATTGACTGGTTCAACATTTGGTTTTAGGTTAATTGCATAGTCCAAGACACGACTAGGAGGAAGGGTGTTTGGTTCCACAAAAAGGTTCTTAAATTCTACCAATAGTTCATCAATAAGAGGTAGCGTGTAACCTGGTCAGGGCCACCTTGTTGGTGGCTGATAGTCAATTGTAGCTCCCCATATTCACCTCCGTTATGCTTCTCCTCTACTTCCACAATAGAAAATAGTTATGTGAGTTGACTCCACTTGCTCTTAAGGACTCTCTATAGCCTTTTACTTGTAATCATTTTGCAAGTAGCAGTTTCCTTCCCACTTGAAAGAGCCATTCTTCTACCCCCCATTTTCAAAGGACACTTCCATTCGGTTGAAGTCGAAGCTTATGGGGCTCACCCCCCTAGTTGGAGCAACTTGTGATCTACCTCAAACAACTCCTATTGCATTTCCCATATGAATCCAGGGCAAGCCGAGTTACTCAATACTCGATTCCCATTAACACTAGCCACACTCAAATGCGGCGTGCTTGTGAGTGGACACTTGAGTTTCTTGGCAATGCTCTCATTTAGGGAGCCGTGGGTACTTCCACTATCAATGAGGATTAACAAGTTGCTCTCCTTCACCTTGCCCTTAACCTTGATTATCTTGTTATTGGTGATTCCTTTGAGTGCATAGAGAGATATCTCTCCATCGTCCTCTCCTCCAATTTATTCGAAACCTTCTACTTGTTCTCCTTCTTCCTCCTCTAGTCCTTCCTCTTTATCTCCTTCTAACAGTAACAACTAGAGTTTGCATTGGTGCCCGGGATAGTATTTATCCCCGCACTTTTAACACACACCAAGTTGCCTCTTTGGTTCATTAAGCCTCCCCCCAGAATATGGACCTCCAAAATTTCTTCCCCTTACATTTCCCTTGATCGAATCTCTGCTTCCCCCTTGCTTCAAATTCCCCATGGATATAGCCTTTTGTTGCTGCTTCTGTTTTTTCATCAAAGCCTTAACTACCAACTCCTGCAATTTGGCACTCTCGACTACTTGCTCCACTGTTCGCAGTCTTATCATCTTTACCATAGGCCTCAAATCTTCACTAAGGCCGCTAAGGAAGCCAGAAACAAAATATGTTTCAAACAAGTGAGGGTCATGGTTACTCATTAATGACTTTAACTCTTCGAACCCCCTCAAGTATAACCCAACGTCCCCAACTTGCCTTAACTTGTTGAACTCTTTTATGGTATCCGACATGCTCCTTTCTCTGAATCTCTCACATAGCTTTTCAGTAAATTCCCCCCATGTATAATTATCCCTTGTTCGGGTCCATCCTTGGAACCATGCATCCACCATGTCATCAAAGTAGACAACAGCCAAAGCTGCCCTTCTCAGGCACATTGTACCATTCAAACAATCATTCACACATCCTAACTCACCATCTAGGATTAGTTCCCTCAAACACAGGTATTTCCATCTGGGGCACGAGGAACCCTAGTTGAGGTGGATTACCCCGGTCCTCACGACCTCTTCTTATCATAGTTTCAACCTCATCCTCCTATTATACTTCAATTTCAGATGTCCCATTTCCCCAATTCACCCCTCATTATGTAAAATTGGTTACGTCCTAGTTTTAGGGGGAAAGTCAAGGGCCATTCTTACTTGATTTTGCTGGGTAAACATCAACATGAATTGTTGAAGTTGGTTTCCCATCTCTTCCCTCATCTGATTTAGTCTGCCTATTGCATCATAGTTCTTCTCAAAACCTCATTCCAATCAGTCCACTCGGTTCTGGAACTCTCACATGGCTGAATTAACTTGTTGGAGTTGTGAGTTTTGTGACTCCATATTCTTCATGCGAGTCCCCTCGACCATCTCTCACGTCGCTAACAAGCTTCTTGTTGGAATCAAAGCTCTAATACCAAATGTCACTGCTATGCTGTGACATTGTCAACTAATTCAGCGTGAATTAGAAGGGTGTGCTAAAGAACAGTGAAGAAGAATGGAGGGAGAGTGAAGAAGAGAGGAAGATAGAAGAGAGAAAAGTAGAGACAAGTTTGAGAGGAGAAGAAATCAGATTTTTTGATTGATTTTTGATAGCCTCTTACTTTAGGATTCAGGAGGTTATATAGTTTGCTTTGGGGGTGCTGCCACAACATATCACCTCTCCTATAATCAACTATTTTGTCCTATTCTAGTCACCTTTATACCTGGTTGTACTAGCTAACAAACTACCCAGTTGGAAAAGGAAAGTACAATTAAAAGTAGTAAAAGAATACAATTAATAGCAACAAAATCCGCAGCAAAATTCAGCCCCCTTTACGTCCTATGACAATTGAATTACTTCTTTGTTTCATCTTCTTTTCTTTGTTTTCTTACTATTAAAGTTATTAATTTTTTTTGGGGAGTATTTTTTGTTAGGGTAATGCTAACCATTGCCCAATAAGTGCACCTTGTTTTCAGCATCCAGATAATTTGTTTGGTTAATTAAATGTTTCAAAGTATGATGCATTTATCATCAATCGATCAGATTGTTTCGAAATTGAAAACAAGGAGCAATAAATACACGTTGTTTGAAAACAAGGTGCACACATTGCACCTTGGCAATGAGGCAATGGTTAGCATTCCCCTTTTTATTAAATCATCCATATTTTTTTTGGGCACCCTTTGTCACATTTTTCTTTGAAAACCAGCATGGTTTTAATCTTAGAGAATGTATACATTTTTGTGACTATAAGGCTCTTCTTTTGCCCTAGACTCTTTTTCAATCCAACAATGTGACCGTATCCTCTCCTACAGGCATGTAAAAGGAAACTAAGCTAGTGTGAGATAAAGAGAGAATTTCCCTTGGTGATAATAGATTTCAAAATTCATTATGTTGATACTTGTCAATGCCATATATTTGAGCCATTTCTTGTCTTATTCGACACAGGATAGGTTCAGCAGCTCATTAACCCCTAAAATACTAGCATTTGAGACAACAAGACATTTCAGGCCAATACATGTGGTATGAATTTGACTAGTGAAGGAAAAACCACAAAGAAGAAGAAAACCAAAAGGAACAAAAAACAAAAATTCTAAAACAAGGTTTCATTAAAAAAATAAGTAAAAATAGTTATGCAATGCACGATTTACAAGAACACTTTGAGATGAGAGTCCAGAGTCCTAACAAAGACTCACTAGCCACTGACTCTACATTCACTAGTGTACACAATCTAGGTTCAGAGGGAAGCAATCCATTTCAAAGAATACATACGATTAACAAAAACTCGCTGATAAAGCATGGAAAATCTCCAAGCTCGTTCATATTTGCTTGTGTATAAGGAAAATTGCTACAACCATCAGCTTAGCAGCACTTGTTCCAATATATTTGATAAGGACGCCACTTAAACAATACTGAATACCCTTCAACATACATAAACATTCAAATTTTTGGGACAAGACTCTCGGATAGAATTTAAGCAACAAAGACTAATTGATATCAGAATAACCAGAAAGCAGAACATCAATCAAAATTTTCCAATATTCAACTACTTAATGAAATAAATACGTTCACAACAAAAATGTTTCAGACCGTGAAAATTAAATTTGCCTTAAATATTGCACACAAAAAGTCTTAGTTTCTAAAGCCGTGCTTCAAGTGAATAGAGTTCCTATTTCCAAGTCTATAACGATTCAAAACTTCGTTCTTTTCTCTCCCAATACTTTCTCAGCAACCAAACTGAACTAGGAATGCATAAATAAATCGAAATACAGATATTTCAAAGCATAAAAGGAAAAACAACCAACAAAAACCCGCTCGCCAACGTTCATCCAAACATTCCACTAAAAAATTATATCATTTTCATTTTCGATTGATGATTCAGGAGGAGCCCAGCCCACCCCACACAGACAACGTAGCACAAGAAACACAAGAATCGATGACAAACCGTTGTCTTTCTTGACGTCTTCTCTACGGCGCTTGCGGTGACGATCCCAGTTAGCGAGACTGAGGCAGGTGTCGCCGTCGGAGCAGGACTCCGGGGGATCGGCGACGATCTCGATGCGGAGAACCCGGTCGGAGAAATTGCTGTCGTTGAAAGCGAAGCCGAAGTCGCCGTTGGGGGAATAGTCCATGCCCGTTCTCGGGTCGAAAAGATCCAAATTCGTCTCTCTCATTCCCCTCCTCTTTCTCCCAAAGGAAAAAGCAGATGAAGACGAGAGACGTTGAAGAATTAAAACCCTAATCCGATCCCTTCCCTTTACGGCCAATAACTAATAAACAAAATGCAAGAGGAGAGAGAGAGACAAAGAGAGAGAGAGAGGGCAATTAATAGGTGGCTCATGGGATCCACACGTTCCCAATTTTTGGCAGTATTAATAAAAATTAATACGAATAATGTTGATGTAATAATTATGATTTAATAAATATATTTTATTTTTAAATAACATATATTATTTTTAATTTTTAAATAATTTTATTAATTGATAATAAATATATTATATTTTGAAATATTTTGAGATTACCACCTTACCCGATCTCCCGTTATCAATTAATAAAATTGTGATATAACTAAAAATAATAAAAAATTCATTAAACGAAAAAAATTAAAAAACGTCTATATTTGAATTTTGAGATTACCGTCTATACAACTATTAGTTATTAAGCACTTCAACTTTGTGGAATAGAAAAATATTAGTTAGTTAGAAATTGACAAAAGTGCCATAGACTTGGCTTGGTGAGGTATGAGAAAGAAGATGGTAGCTAATTTTGTCTAAAAATAATACAATTGCAGTTTATAATAATTAACATTATTCAATTAATATTATATCTATTTAAAATTGGGAAAACATTGGTAAAGTAACCAGTCAAGAAGAACATTTGAGTAGAGAAAATGTTTTTTTTTAATTTATAAAATGGGATATCTAAACTTTTAGCCTAATTAATTCCCACGAGTCCATGTAATTTGCTAGGAAAATTTCAATATAGATAAAAAAAATAAGACTGAGATGGACCAAAAAACCTAATTCAATCAAAGATGGAATATGTTCAATCTAGTCTTTGGTTTGAAAAATCAAACTTCGGTTCCATTCCATTTGTACCAAAGACTTAATAAATTATTATTATTATTATTATTATTACTATGTAGATACACACTACTATATGTTAAGAATCATGTTAAATGTTAAATGTACGTTATTTTTGTATATCTTGAACTACACAAATGGATATTATGACCAAAATATTTCTCGTTTCTATGCACCTCACGCGTCTTTATGCGTCTCATTAGGGACATTTTTATCATTGATATACCTTTATGTAGCCTAAAATGTATACAAAAATGTACCAATAGCATTATTCATGTGTTAATAGGATTGGCCCTGTATTTGCTCCGAATTTTTTGCTAATTTCGACTCCGATTTGATCTGGACAGACACCCTTTAAATTGCCTTGTCCACATGAGTCAAGCAAAACTCTACCACATTACAACAGGTAGAGCCCGTAGCAATAGTGACTACACAAAAACAATGAATATGTTGACAAATGTGTGGTAGCCCACTGTTACTGTACCTTTAGAGCTCAACAACGACGACGACAATAATCACAAAATGATACGATGCATTTGCAAGAGGAGAAAGAAATGAAAATAAGTAAAAAATATCTTATATTCCATTCCATTGCTAAAGGAGCAAGAAGGGCAACATGAACAGCACCTGATATTCATCTTGATATGGCATCTGGTGTCAATAAACATAGTGTGCCCTGAATCTAAAGGCAATTCCCATATTAACTGAAAAAAAAAAAAAAAAACAAGAAAGGAACAAAGAGAGCTGGATGATAGTCCAAGACGTTTCTCAACGGATGAGAGAGCTGCAAATATAATTGGACCGTGTCTTCCTCCAATTGCCTGCAAATTCTCAAAGCACCCAACAAAGCTGTGCTCTTGCGGTTAATCCGTATGATTAGAAAGAACAACCCACCGATCAGCAGAATCAAAGAAGGGCAGAAAGCTACTTCTTGCATTTACAAGGTTTTTCGCACCCCAAGAAGCCATTCACCGGATCCCTGAAAGTCATTGTTTCTTCTGGTTGCCAGGTAACAAACACGCTTGGTTTTGGCACTTTCAGGCAGGCTCATAGAGGCCAACCATATGCCCATCAAAACACCGCATAGCTGCAGCCTGTTAAAAGCCAACATTCGTCACAAATTCTAGGATTTTGCCGATAGAAGCACAGGGTGACACAATTACTCAAGTGGCTACTGCTTAACAGCAAGCAATGAGTGCTTAATTTGCTTAGATGTGGCATGAAAATACCAACACAAGAGTAAAAAGCCAAGGAAGGTTCATAAAGAGAAGTGGCTAGTACTTGAGCTGCTCAAAGACGGGGAATTTAAACAATGGTGTTTACCTTTCCATGAATCTCGTATTTTATTGGACCGTCCAGCTCTGCACCCAAAGCCATTAATTTCGTTACAGTGCTGTTGATGTCGGTCACAGTAAAGGATAAAAGTGACGAGTATCCCTTCTCTGTGGAATGCTCCCTGAGAAGTTATAGTTAGCAGCTAATTCCAAGGCATTATATTCTGATTCAGCTGAATTCCATGAAATATTGCTAAGTATAGTTTTTCATTATCACATTTCAAAGCGCGTGCGGAACAGTGGAAGACTGAAAGTATTTCCGCAAAACCATGTTCCACAAGCTACCAAAGTCCAATGAAGCAGAAATTAGCTACTCTTAAGAATGCAACGATAGTTCTGCTGGCTGCACATTTCATTCTGACTTGGAAATATGATGAATTTTCAGCACATAAGAGGGTCTTTAGTTTTGGAAAATAACTCCAGTTTTCCGGAAAATTACTCCCCAGAAAATGGAAAATTAGAAAGAAAGTTTAAATAAAAATTTTCCAAATAGAAAATGGATGTTTCCCAAAATTGAACTAAACTTGGAAAACACTTAAAATGAGTTTTCTAGGGGCTGTTTATTGTGGAAAACTGCCCTAGTTTTTCAGAAAATTACTCCACAAAAAATGAAAAATTAGAGAACTTGATCAAACACTAACGGCCTGTTTAGTTGTAGAAAATATTTGTTTTTGTTTTCCAATTCCAATTTCATATTGAATAATTGAATCCCCCATTAGAAAATATAAAATTTAGTTTTCTAAATTTTCAAATTTATACCATGAATTAGAAAACATCAGTTTTGATGTTTTCAAATTTTTTTTGAAAATGAATGCTATGACTTTTTGAAACATAAAAATGTTAGGACATTTTTAATTATAAAATTGGAATTGAAAACTAGAAAATGTTTCCTAAAACTGAACGGGGCAAAAATTTTCCAAATAGAAAATGGAGATTTGGAGAACATGGTTTTCCAAAAGTGAACTGAACTTGGAAAACTCCTAAATGAGTTTTTTGAGTTTACCTTATCAATTTGGAGATTTGGAAAATACAATTTTCTAAAAATTTTCCACAAGTCATCTCCATCTCCTTCTCTAACACAAGTTACAGAAAAGAAATCAAAACATCTGACTTTTTTTTTAGCATATGTTCCAATTTTTTAGACTGAAAATTAGTTTTATGTATTTCTAACATTTGAACACGTTTTTCAAATTTTCTATGGAAAATGAAAACTAGAGATTTTATAGGCAATTAAGATAGAAAACTAGAATTCATTTTCACAAATAAACAACCCCCTAAGTTTTCTTTATTAATTTGGAGATATGGAAAATGGGGTTTTCCAACAATATTTTCCAAATCATCTTTATCTTTTTCTTTAACACGAGTTACCACAAAAATAAATCAATAAAGCATCTCTTTTTTTTTTTCAACACATGTTCCAATTTTTCAGAGTGGAAATTCATGTTTGCTCTATTTCTAACATTTGAACGCGTTTTTCAAAATTTTCTATAGAAAATGAAACTAAAGATTTTATAGAAAATTGGAAATCATTTTCTACAACTAAAGAGCCCCTTAAAATCTGCGTAATGCATAATAAGTGATATTCCATATTGCATATGTTGGAAAATAATTCAAATTAAGTAGTTTAAACTAATGAATGGAAACCCAATAGGCTTGGCCAGCCAAAAGTCATAAATTAACTAGGAACTCCAAAAGACATTTATAAATTAGGAAGACATTCATAAATTACGAAGTCCAAAAGATTTGGCTTCAAATGTTAAAACATTCATAATGAAAATGTAAGAAGACTATCATTGAAGTCTTGGGCATCTAGATTTGAGGTCGAGAAATAATGGGTTTCCATTAGTTAATGCAAAACCGAGAAGGAATGAAATCACATCCAAGATAAGTTGAATCTCAGAGATAGAGTTGTTGGTTCCCTTGGCTCTAACTATCTTCAAGAAGCATCATCACGCCTCTTAGCAAGAGATTTGACTTCTATTACAATTCTGGTTTTTTCTATAGACAGTAGTAACAGTTCCAATTTTCTAACAGCATCTTATCATTGTAAAGTTTTGATGCAAACTAAATGGAGCCTCCCAAGACTACAGAGGCACAAACCTTCAAAAACAATGGCAATTTTTCTGTAAACCTAAGCAACCAAGAATATTTTTTTCATGATTCATCTCCAGGATTTTAGAAGCCTTTTCAAAGAAATGAACATTGGACAAAAGGCAAACTTAGGCAAACAAACTTAAAATTTTCATGAAAGTCATCTAGTCCTCAACATATAACATTAATGTTAATATAGAAAAAAGTTACAGGTACTAATGCTTGTATGAGAATATAAATATTACATAAAAAAGTATGAATATATGCATTGGAAGGAACACTTCAACTTTGATGTCCAAACGATCATCTAGGGAATAAAAGCAATGTTAATGTGGCAAGTACTCCTAGCAATACTTTCTATTGTAAAGTGTTGAGGTCTTAGCCGAGAAAAATCTTTAACAGCTAGCAGATTGCAAGACTACTGCTACCCTATGTGCAGGCACAAATGTTCACACGCACGCACACCCCCTTCACAACCATCCACCAATCATTTGCTAAACTTTGCTACTGCATCTTTAAGGCTATGTTTGGAACATGTGTGTGTGTGTGTGTTCTTTTTTTTTATATGAAAAGGAAAAAAATGAAAGAAAATAAGTACATGCATGTAAGAATATTGGTTTTCTTTCCTTTTAAAAGTCATAGTTCCAAATGTGGCACAAGGCTTTAGCATACACAAGTAGTACATAAAAACACTCAACTAGTAGGTAGCCTTACTATTACCAGCTGGGAGAAGACCTAGCAATTTGCATATTAAATTGCAGAATGATGAAGCTAAAGACAAAGTATTCCAGCTGACATTCATTATTTATTCATTCTCTTGTCATTGAAATTGTAAGGTATAGGCCTTGGAGAAGACGATTGATAGAAGCTCCAGTGAGGCAAGTGAATGAAATGGAGGAAATATGACATGCCATGAGATATAATGGTCTTACAGAGGATATGGTCACGGATAGACATAAGGAGATCTAGAATTCATGTACTAGATCCTGCCTAATGGGATTAAGGTTCGAGATTGTTGTGGTACAGACCTACGAGACATGAATTTTATGTAAAGAGACTCACCATTTGAGTATTTGGGTGCCATTTACATGGCTATACCTAAGATCTCAGAAGTAGAAAATGTCCAGGAACAATGTGAGGAATTATCAAAGAGCGGCTTAGAATGGCATTGATAGTAACAAAACCATTGCAAATTGTGAAGCGAAAAGGACATCCATTCATTATGAATTCCTTGAATAATTCAGTGATTTGAGCTTATCTTTTGCAATTAGCAGCATCTTATGGAACAAAACAAAAACCTAATTTGTTACTCTCACAATTGCGAGCAGCTTCTGCCATAATTTCAATTTACATACAGAAAAACCAGTTTCAAAGATTCATGCAATTAAATAGCAGAAAACAAAATTAAAACCCACCAAATCTATTGTATCTATCCTATTAGACAAAAAATAATTAGAAGCCAATCTAAGAAAGAGAAACCTGGGGGAATGTAAAAGAGCGAGCCGGAGAGGGCCGGATTGGAGTTCGGCCCACCGGAGGGTACAGACATTGACGGTGAAGTCCAAGCCCTCTGCGTAGAGCTTCGCAGCTTTTGGGACGTCTTTGTGTAGTTGCAGTATCCACCTGAACGATGCCGCCGCCATCTTCGTCTTCCTCTCTCTCTCTCTCTCTCTCTCTGTCCAATGACTTCTCTGAGCTCTGGCTTCTCGGCTCAAAGATCAGAGAAGCACAGCGCCCGTTTGGTCGCTGCTACGACGCCGTTTTCAGCAATTTCTTAACTAAGTGGGCTATAGCCCACTGGGCTGTATTAGTAGGGCCCAAACAATTTCTCCATGTAACTTGCAAAGTGATACCTCACAGAAACGAAAACGAAAACGACAAATAAATATGATATAAAATAAAAATAAAAAAATAATATTTATTAAAAAAATTAAAAAAACCAAAATATGAAAAAATAAAATATATATATAATTTTTTTTGTAAATATAATTTTTCATATAAAAAACTATAAAAATTAATTATTTAATTTAAAAATAAACATAAATTTCATAACAAATTCAAATAAATTTTTAAAAAATAAAAATTTCAACGAGAGGTTATGAAACGTCCCCAAAAACATATTTATAATTATAGAAACAGATTAAAAAAGTTTTTTGGCGATTTAAAAATACCAAAACAGTGCCCCACACGGTAACCATTGGTTTCATTTAATGATTTTAAGCTCAGTTTTTCTTATTTTTTGGGATTTGAATGACAAAAAATAAAAACAAAAACAAAAATACTTTAGATGGAAAGAGAGAAAATGACACGATAATTCAACCAATAATGTGATAATTCAAGTGGTAAGTGATGGACGATAATACCCTTAAGGTCAACAGTTTAAATATCAGAAGAGTCTTTCTTAATATATCGCATGATTTGGTAGTGTTCTGACCATATAATTCATACATTTAATAGGGTAAAGGCCAATAATGATATAAAAAAGAGGTTTTCACAATATCTCGTAATTTGGTGATGTTCTAACCATACAATCCATGCATTTAACGGCGTAAAGCTTTTCGTACATATTTAATAATAAATAAATATTTTTGTCAATATAAAATAACCTTTTTGTATATATTTAATCATCCAAATAAAATAGACAGCATTGCTTTATGAAACACATCATTTTCATTCTTAATTTTTAAAATTTTAGAAATGACAACATTGTCAAACACAATGCTCAATTTCTAATATTTTAATAAAATAAACAAATAAAGACAAAACACATTAAAGTTTAGTATGCCCTAAAGATGTTGATTTATCTGTCCTATATAAATATGTATAATGTTATATTATATGCATATTGTGTAATTTTACTCTTGTCTTATTTTTCATCGTGGGCTAGAATTATCTTTGTTGACTGGGGACCTTTGTATGTGACGAATTCTCCTAAAGTTACTCTATTTTTCTTTTTGGCCTTTTCTTTCTTTAGGATAACGGTTCGTTATTGTATACTTCTCTTAATTTTTTTTTGCCTCATCTGCTTGATACATTTTAATTGTAGTCTTGTAATATTTTAGGCTGCGATCTCTTTGTTTTTTAATTTTTAATTTTGAGTTTTGAATTCATTTTTAGTTTTCTATTTTGATAGTCTGTTTTTAGAAAATTGAAAACGCGTTCTCTTTGTCATTTTGAAAAATTATTTCTCAAAACAGAAAATTAAAAAACGCGTTCTCTTTCAAATTTTGAAAATAATTTTTTAATGATATTTTATTCAATAAATTTGATTATTCAGTAAATTAAAAATATTTAATGTTTATAAATTATTAAAAAATATCTACATTTTAAAGTTAATAAATTTTGTAATATTTTTTTTATTATAATAATAAATATATGAATAAATAAATAAATAAATATGTTTTGAGTTTTGAGTTTCTTTTGGTTGAAAACACTCAAAATAATTTTTTGTTGTTTTGAGTTTTCTTTACAATTTTTTTTTGTTTTTAAAAATACATTTTTAAAAATAGTAAAAGAACGCGTTTTCATTATTTTAGAAAATTGAAAACTAAAAATGACTTGAAAATAGCAAAAAGAACGCAGCCTTATTGTTTCCTATTTTGCTTTGTTTTTCAGTTCATGTAATTTTCATGTTTTGCTAAGTATGTCTCTACTTTTCCTTGTAGAGGTTTTACGCTTTTTCTTATTTAATGAATTTTTATCTATGCAAAAAAAAAAAATGTGTACATATATTAATACTTAATATATAAATTGAATTATTTTATTTAACCAAAAATTGAATGTTAAATTATTATTGATTTTTCTTAGATCCATATACATATTAATGTGTGTGTGTATATATATATATATATTTTAAATTCGTATTAAACAATAACAAAAATTTAATTTGTTGAACCAAATTGGAATAGACTAGACCAAATTTGACCATATTAGTCTGACCTATTAGTTCAATTTGCTAAATAGTTCGATCTTTGATCTTCAAATTAAAAGTTTTCGATTATAATTTGATTCAGTTAGAAACTGGTCTGATCTGATCCAAACTCACACATCCGTACAATTAGAAAAATCCAAATTTAACAACAAATACCCTTTAGTACCTCAAAGAAGAAAACAAATAAAAGAAGAAACAAAACAAATTCTTCAATCATATGCTCTCAACCCTTTCCTTTCCTTTTACATTTCTCTGAGAAAATTTTACCAGTAGAAAAAGACAGTTTGCCCCATTTTGGGGTTAGTTGGAAACATTGAAATTTGATGCATGGCTTTATTATGCCCCCCAAAACATACCACTAGGCCATGTTTTGGAGGCAAGAATCAAGATCAACAATAGAATTCTATTATTAGGAACACAATGTTATTTGATATTTGAATACACAAGTGTATCATTTTTAATGATATCAGTATGATGATTCAATCTTTTCTTTTTACTTTTTACTCTTGAATGCCTATAATAGGTCAAGTTGAATTGGAAAAATTTGAGTCCACACAAGAAAAAGAAATATAAGTCTTAATCTTACTAGATGAAGTTAGATTGTGGGATAATGGGGTCTGACTGTTCGACAGTTCTTACACTGGCAAAAACTAAAAAGGAGCAGCTCCACTGTAAGCCCAAATTCAGATTTGACTAAAAATGTTCAAGCTAGTAAATTTACAAATCGACGTTATAGAAAAGAAAATTATAGCTCTCGAAACACATGTCAAGTGGTTGAATCATGATAAGGTAAAATTCACACCAGTAAGTCATAAGTTTAATTCATTGCTCTGCATAGCGAAACAAAATCTCCACTTGCGATTTACCTCATCTTCCGAAATCAAGGGTACAAGCGACGAAAGACCATCAAGAATGATAATCCCAAGGAAAATCATAGTCTTAAGAGTGCTCTCAATGCACGAGACACCTTGCTTTTCAAGGGTTGGGAGAGGGTCGTCTTAATGGAAGGAGTACAGAGTAAAAAGAACTGATATTTGAGAAATAAATCAAGATGGAAATTGCAAAATTTGAAAAGCAGAGAGTGTCACCAATGTGAACCATTCTCAATTGCAAACAGTTTATATTCCCCTTTAAAAGAACTAGCAGTGTTCTTGGCTGTTATATTTACTAAATATACCTCTCAGAGCACATTTCAGTCTGACCAAAAATAAAGGGGAAAAAGAAGTAAATAATGCATAAGTTAGGCTTTGTTTGAATAGAGGCACCGGTATATAATGCAATTAGGAAGAAAGAAACAAAAATAAATTTAAGGAGCAATATCAAGCCTGGGCTCGAAGCAAAAACCAGTAAAGAGATGAAGAGGGAACCTCTTCTTCACTGGGCATTTTTGAGACCATTTCCATTGCTTCTGGTTCATGTCAAAGACAAGAAGAGCAGGAGCTCCATAGCTCTGGATGTATATAAGGTCATCAGTACCACAACTGGCAAAAACATCATCGAACTCGCCAAATCCTTGAAAAAACTTATGGGGCATACGCGCGATCCCCTGCCACTCCTTCCCATTAAGGACCCAGATGCCAATCCCTTTAATTATGCCAGGCCGATCATGTTTCCCAATCCCCCCAACCATAACCAACTGCTCCTTAAGGTTCATTAAACGACCACAAGTAAGAGAACATGGCACTGGGATGGAACTCTTGGTCAATAAGCCATAGGGTGATCGGCTTGAGAGGTTATAAGCGATTAGGCTATGACGATTCTCGGGAGTGCCTTCCCCGACTGAGTAGACCAAGAAGTACAAAACCCCGTCACATATGATGCTCTCATCACCACCTCTCCACCCAGATAGAACCTCTGTCAGAGGAGTCTCCCACATCATTGTCTTGGAGTCATAGATATGAATAGAGAGATCCCACTGAAAGAAATTTCCCGGGACTTGCTTAGATTTCACAAATGAAACATTGTAGTTGTGTGATATCCTGTTCACTGCTATTGCCAACGCACTGTAATCAGAAAATTTTGAACCGAAAGGCTCCTTAAGCCTCTTGCAGCATTTGGTGATTGGGTTACAGACATAAAGCTCGCTTCTGCTATCATTATCCATGAAGCAAACTAAACCACAAGATGAAGTAATAAACCAATTGGATGTCTTGATATAAGGAAGTTCGATGCTGTACCATTTTCGAAGGATGGGATCATAGGCATAACCAGTTGGCTCATCGGAGCTTGTAAACATGAAATACCAAGGTTTTTGTGGTAAGACGTGGGAGTTGTTACATAAAAACCTTCTTGAACTGACTATCTCGTTCCATTTTTTGCATACACAACCTGCCCTGAAAATGCTGGCAATGGGGAGATAGGCCAAGATTCGCTCCAACAAGTCATCAGGAAGGATTAAATCCAGAGAAAGTGCCATATTTTCTTTATTTCCTTCATCACTGATCTCTGAGAATGTATCAAACTCTCCAACGTCTCTTGTGATACCATCAAGACGGTGCTTGACCCATGATGTTTCCCCCTCCATAATTGAGGACTATGAAGAAAACCTGAACACAAGAAAGATGGTCAAATTGCGCCATCTGTTTATAGTTTAGACAAATTATGAACAAGAAGTCCATTACAATAATGGAATCACTTGAAGAACTTCCTAAAATTATGAGGACTCTTGGTTGTGTCAGTTGTATTCAAATCACCTGGCAAAATATCAAAATTAAGGAACGGATTATTTTTCATCACAAACAATTTCCATGGCCAAAAGAAGTAAGATGAACTCGTACAAATTCAGATAGAACTAACTACTGTTCTCAACATGTATTGGAACTAAATAATTATAACTACTATCAAACTAAGAAGACCACTGTTCGCTGCCTCCTCCCCCCATTGAAAGGTTAAGGAAAGGTAAATTATAAATAAAGGAAGCCATGAAATTATCTGACAAGCACATCATGGAATCAGGTGCCAAGATTCTACAGTCAAAGCAATTCCACAGATTGATATTTATATGAATATATTGAATACAAATAACAACTTTCCACATTCAAAACAATAAAATTGGTAACAACAAATTCTAATTCAAAAGGCCAATTTCAGGTCTGACAACCAAGCCAATGCTGCAAAGTTGAAAGTAAAGTAAGTTCAAGTATTATAATTCAAAGATACAAAATGAAGCGTGCCATCCAAAAATAACTTTTATACGATCAGTTGTATAGGCAGAACAAATGATGGAAGGTAGTTCAAATGAGTCAAGAAACCTCTCGGAGCTCAGTGAATCAAGACAATAGAGTCATATGATATTAGCTGAATACCTGTACGGAAAAAAATGAGCTCAAGAGAACTGCACAACCAAATATCAAGAATACTACTTGTGGATTTGAAAATCATCAGTTGATAAAAGTCACATTTCAAGGACAATTTAAACAGAAAATGAAAATGCAACCAGTGAGTTCATAGAGAAGCTACCACAACAACAACAGCATACAGAGCTTTTATACCACTATGTGTGATCATACATGAAGTCTAGCTTTCCATTCATTTCTATCTGACATTTTATCTTCTGCAGGGCTCATATAATTAATATCAAAGCGAAGTGCCTCTGACCAAGCCTTTCTTGGTCTTTCTTTGCCACTTTTGCTAAATCCTTGTTCCATTCATGAACAAACTAACAAGGCAAAAGGCATCCATAACAAAAACATAAATTGTGATTACAAATTAACTATTTTCACAAGATATAAGAGAACAATGTAATTGTTACAGTCCAAAGCACCCAATGTATTTTTCAAACAACACAAACACACACACACAGTTTTTCTCATCAAACCCTAAATGGGTTTATGAGAAAAATCAGAAAAAGAATATCAGGCAAGAGATTAAACTTGCAAGAGAAAAAGAACCATAAATCAAGACCCCTCTAAACAGATTGAAAACAACAACAAGGTTATCTTAAGAACCCAACAAATTAAAAGAGAAAAAGATCGTAGCAAGCTCTAGGAACCATCTTTTGGGAGACCAGAACAAGATCTAATGAGATGAAACAAAATTAGGACCGCACCTTTCTCCAGCGACACTGGCCAAATGCGCCTCGCGAGACTTGGCCGGAACTTGTAGATTTAGATACGAGAATGGAGAGATGAAATCAGTGAATACCCAGTAGCCCTTCTCTCAAATATAGAGAGATTGCAGAGAGGGGAAGAGAAAAGCCGGCTCATAGAGATTGTTCCTCGCCAGATTGTGTGTGTGTGAGAGAGAGAGAGAGAGAGATGGCTTTCAAACCCAAAAAAGAAGTACGCCCACTGAAATCCCAACTCGAATGCAGGGGTGGAGTAGTAATTTTAACCATTTTCGACCAGTAATTTTATTTTTTCGACATTTATTATTTGAACAGAATGATAAAAAAAGTAGTAATTTTAACCATTTTCCGATTCAAATGTAAGGGTTAAATTTATTATTTAACCCTTTCAATATTTATTATTTCAAACTGAGTAATTTTAACTATTTTCACATTGTAAGGAAAGATAGTAATTTTAATTTTTCCGATATTTATTATTTTGAACAAAATGATAAAAAGAGTTACTTCAATTATTTTCGATTCAAACGAGAGGATAAAATAGTAATTTCAACCCTTTCGACATTTACTATTTCGAACAGAAAGATAAGAATAGTAATTTCAACCATTACAATAATTTTTTTTGGTTCCACTTAAATTTGTACTGAAAAATTTTGGGTGAATCACAGTATAAATTTTTTAATTTGTAGGGGAGAAAAAGTTGGGAGTTTGTCCAAATCAAAAAGCAACTGATTTGGTTTAAACAGTTGAGAACAAACTCAATTATTTGATGTGATTTGACCTTCTCAAAGAGTACTTTAATTTTTAAGTAATTTATTTGGTTTTTGTTATCTCATCATATATAATATTATAATTATAATTTTAATAAAAATATATTTATTTATGAATAAAACTAATTTTAGTAGTCTAGATTACACTTATTTTTTGTGAATTAGTTTTTGGTGTTTGTAAGATTCCTCTTTTATCTTTTAGGTATGGTACTGTTTATATAGATGGATACTTTAACGAACAAATAAAATTATTTTTCATGATTATTGATAAAATCTCTAACATTAATGAATTTAAGATTCTCGAATCGAGTTGAGGAATATTTAAGACACCGAGAGTTTCACTAGTAAAATGGAAGATGAGCATGACACATGACACCTTATGATAAGAAGGACATGCATCACTTCATAGATAACTTGTTATGAGAAAAAAATGTAATTTAAGAATTTTGTATCAAATTCAAAAGTCGAAAATTTTATATAATGTCGTCTTAACTTAGGTTTAAACCAAACTAAATTATATATTCTTTTTAAAAAATTGATTTGGCTTATATTTCAATCTTTTCTCTTATATATTTTTATTTTTTTTCTTGTTTAAATTAATATTAAAAAAGATTGCATGGTTATCTTTTATATTTCTAGAAGCATTTATTGACAAACGAAAATGTTATTTGGACACTTAGTTATTACAATTTTTAATAGCACTGGTATATTGATATGTTATATTTCTATATTAAAGTCACACAAAATATAATATATATTTTAATAAAATATATACGCCCCTCATGTATTATATGCATGCTATCATGCTAGTTCTTGGTTTTTGTTGTGTTTTAAAATACTCTCTGCTTACGAGTTTTTGATATTATTTATATGAATTGGTCGGGACAAAAATTTTATATTTAGTAATCTAACACTTAAACTTTGGGAGCAAAAGGTGAACTCCCTCGCACCATGGGCTTCCGCAGTTCAGTCTCAAGATTTTTGCAAGGGCTAAATCATGGAACTCAAGAACAAGGTTCGAACACGGGACCTTCAACTGACTATATAGCAGTTTACAATTCAATATCTCTTTGAGAGTAATTTGTGCTCGTCCTCAACCGTTAGACTATGCTCGTGAGAACATCTAACACTTAAACTTGATCAAATGTCAACTGGGTTAAAAATATAACCAAATTTTAAAATTTCCATACTAAGCTTTGTTATATTAGGGGTGTGTAATGATCGGTTCAATTTGAATGATTTAGAAAGTTTTTTTTTCAAATCAAATCACTAATGATGGTTTAATTGTTTTTCAAATCACAATTAAATCGCTCCGTGTTTTAAACTATCCAAATTATAGTTTAACAGTTTGGGTCCAAATTATAGGCTAGCAGTTTGGTTCGTCTGAGGAATGAAAGAAACATAGTCATTGAAATTCAAGAATTACTACCAATAGAAGAACACGTAAAGATTCAAATTAAAAGACGCAACCATGGCCCCTTTGTTGTAGTTTAATTAGAGAAATTATAGTTTTTAACTTTTTAGATTATAACTTCTAAAATTTAGAATAAGTTGTGAACGTGTTTACTGCAATTTCTCATAAGTTATAGTTAAGCAATTGTGGTGTTTGATATCATAAACTATAAAATAGCTTATTTTTGTATAATTATTTATAATACCCTTAGTAGTTATAGAATGATAATTTAAAAATTAATTAAGTGTTATAACTAATGAATTATGAGAAGAGAGACGCTTGATTATGAGAGAGGGGGAGATGGCGAGAGAGAGGTAAAGATCTAAAAATGGAGACGGCAGTGGAGAAGAGAGACGCTTGATTACGTGGATAGGAAGGTAATTCTTTGTTAAAAATAGGGACAAAATTGTTACAAAAATGTCATTAAAATGTAACCGTTTAATCAGAAATTGTAGAAGTTGAGGTACCTCAATTTTGAAAAAGCTAATTTCTACTCCTTCTAAAAGATAGTAGAAGTTATAAGTTAGAATTCTACAAGTTAAAACAAATACTACATTCTTACTTTTTTGAAACTAAAAGCTAAAAGTTACACATTTTAAGCTACAACAAACAAGCTCTATGGATCACTGTATTTAAATCGTCAAAACCATCAAGAATTAGTGGTTGTAGGAATGTTTTGAACTATAGCAAAATGAGGGTATGGGTGGCCCCTGAGACGTAGCTTAGTGGTTAATGGGCGATTTAGATATGGGTATTATGTCCTCACGTTAGTGGGTGTGCCTGAGATCGAAACTTGGCTGTTGGGTTCTTAATTTACCTTTCATGCTAAAATTATGGGGTCGAACAATAAGAGACGCTCGTAATGGTGCGTAAACCAAAAAAAAAAAAAAGAAGAGTATGGGCAATTAATTTTTTAGTCGCACAAATTACCACCGACTCCCAAATTAAAAAAAAATTATAATTTGACATTTTTTTTCTCCACACCTTTAATCTTTTTCCATCAAAGAGGACACAAGTAAACATGCACTAAACATAAGAAAATGGTGTCAAAAGTATGTTGACATCGAGAACAGGAGTGGAAAGGCCATTTGGAGGAGGGTCTTTCCAAGCAAGGCCACCTTGTGCGCATTAAGTCATGTCTCACTACTTGTGATAGTTTATTTGACCTTTATTCCCCAGCCTTATTAAAGATTTCATGTGTTCTTGTCTTCTTCCTCTCTTATGCCAAGATTGTGGTGGCCAATTGAAAGTTTTCAAGCATTACTTGGAGTGGGGATGCATTGTCAACCAGACCAGTATTGGAAACTGATGTTTCCAAATCTGCTTTGCTCAGACGCAGCTAGCAGCCAACAGCCATTCTCAAGGGCAAAACTAATGACTTTTGTATGGAGTTAAATAATATAAATAATTATTAAATTTTAATTTATAGTCAAAAGATTAATAAATTTTAATTAAATATATAATTTCACAATTATCGTTAAAAGATACTAACAAAATAGTGATATTTTTGTACTTTAGTACAAAGTTTAGTGATATTTTTATACTTTAATGCAAAATTCAGTGATTATTTATGTTGTTTAGTTGTCCACGTTATTAGCCATGTTGACATCCCGTTAACCTCTGTCGACCTTCGGAATCAGTCGACCGTGATTCATAGAACCGCAATGAAAAGATTAGCACAAACGCAAAGAGAAATAACAGATAGGAAAAAAGATAAATGGTGCGTAAGGAAATTTTTACGTGATTCGGTCGGAACGATACCTACTCCACGATTGCTTTCTGGTTATTTTGACAGAGTAATAATATATCATTCTTGTCCCTCTTTTACAATAATATTTTGACCCCTATTTATAGTAAAGAGTGTCTATAATTTACATAAAATCTAAAAGTAGGAAGACTACATCATGTAGACAAAATGTTTTTATCAATTCCATAAAATCGGGAATGAACTCTGTATTACTAGGAATCTGGTTTGCTTTAGATAAAGTAGATGGGTCCATACCTCCGGTTGTTTCACGACTTTGTTGTTATGCGAGTTGAAGGATTAGGCCAGTGAGCTGGAAGTATTGCTAGGAGCTCGCTTGGTTAGGTTTGGAAGCTCGCTGGAGTTCGCTTGGTTTTACAGTATAAGCTTGGGTTTCAACGATGTGTGACCTTATTCTGACAAGCTCGACTTTGGGTGTATTGGGCTTCTAGGGATTGAGTCGGCTTGTTGGGTCGTGTCCAATTCATAAAAAGTGATACGGGAAATACCTATAACAATCTCTTTTAACGATAATTAACGGTAGTTATGGAATCATATACTAAATTAAAATTTAATAATTTTTTAATTATAAATCAAAATTCAGTGAATATTTACACTATTTAAACTTTGTGCGAAAAACTCTAGTAGTAAAATAATAAGATTACATGTTAAGCTCTATTGCTTTATCTGTTTTTTTTTTTTTTTTTGGGGGGGGGGGGGGGGGGGGGGGGGGTAAATACACTTTAATTGAGGTAGTGGCGGGAATAGTATTTATCATATTTGCCCAGCATGAATACTCTTTTTCTATATATATTACATTTAAATATAAACTTATAATCTATTTTATTAAATATAAAAAATATAAAAATATAAAATGTTATCTATTCTATATATTTATTTATATATAAACATATAAAAAATATACATAAATATTATATATTCAATTAATTAAGTAAATAAGTCATTTTGAAGTTATGAAAATAGTTAATAAAGTGAATTTCAAAATATTCTTTTATATTTTACTTAAAAAATAAAAACTTATATAATATGATTTGAAATGAATTTTTTTTTATTTGCACATGCATAACCAGAGAATATACCTTCTAAACTATTTTAGAAACTATTTGCATATTCATAACATGATATTTTGACTTTTTTTAATAAAAAGAATCAGGTTTGGGGCACCTTGACCTTGCCTCGTCAGTGTATAGGGCAAGGTATTAGGGTTTAGGGACGGGGGATAAGACAATTTCACCATGTCCAGGGCCAACACTAGTAAAGAAAAATTAGACTTAATAACACTTTATTAAATAATTAAGATAAACAAATGTCTTATTTAATATCTCGTAGACAATGCTATTGATCTTCCACTTGACCTTATAGGCTTATACACTCAAATATGCAAGGGCCATTTCCCCCAGGCTTGGACCTACCACTGACCTATGAGCTTAATAGTCACTCCATTGATTCAGTCCAGCAAGCAATGAAAGCTTGGGCAGCAATGGTGAGCATGGCCTAAACAATGGGATTTTTATCTTCCAACTCAATCCAAGCAAACAGTCAGAACTCAGAAGCCATCATCATGAAAAGAAAGAAAAACAAAATTCAAGTAAATAATTCCAATATTCCACTGCAATCAAACCAGAAGCTAAAGATCAGAAGCTTGAAGAAGATAATAAGATTATGTTTGGTACCCAAAAATTGAATGAAATGATCAAGTAAGAGTTGTTAACATTTGTGCTGTTTAGGCATGGAACTCACTACAGTGACAAAGGTAAATGTGCGGATTAGACCTTTTTATCTGATTTTCTCCCAAACGAGGTACAAGACAACAGGGGAATCAATTTACTTACCGGGACATATCGACCCTTCACTGAAAATCCCGGGAGGCGGCGAGTTTTTGACCTCAACCGTTAATCAGCTCCGTTAACGGACTATCTCAGCCACTGATCAGTTTTCCTTTTCAGCCAACACAATGGAGAGTTGATCTGACGGTAGGTGAATCTTCCGCTGCATCAAGCCGCACAGCATTCCTGCACCGTCCGATTTCAAATCGCTTTTTCCCGCCATCTCCGTCCTCTCGCAGTTCCGCTCCTTAAAAACCGTTGATGCGGTCGACGAGGACGACGTCGTGGAATCGCCGCCGTCCGAGAGGTCCACCGAGTCTCCGCACGAGAAGTCGCCGGATTCGCCGCCGGAGGAGATCTCGGTCTTCTCCGAGCCTTTCCGGCCATGACGACGCTGCCGGCGGCAGCTCTCTTTCGCTAGGTCCCGAAAACACACCGCCGGCAAACCAGTGATCGCCGCGAAGTCTAGGCCGTCCAGCACGGTGGCCGCGATGTTGAGCACGCCGTGGAATCTGCCGGAGGGGCGGCGGATCTGCACAGCGGTGAACGCAGGAGTGCCAACGGCGGCGGTGATGCGGCGTCCGAGGAGGAAACGGACGGTGCCAACGAGCGGGTCCTTGATGTAGCCGACGGCGTAGATCTCGACGGAAACGCCGGATGTCTCGGAGGAGAGGAAGTCGGAGCTGACTCGGAAGAGGAACTTCTCGTTCCAGGTAGGGTTTTCGGCGCCGAGGCGGTCGACTCGGGTCCGCAGCTTGGCGGAGGGGTCAACCCACGCCATGGCGTAGGTTTGCAGCCTGCGCAGGTTACCGGACGGTGGCTTCAGGCCTTGAGCGGAGATCAAGTTGATCTCCAGAAGGCGAGTTTCCTTTTCCATTCGAGTCAGAGTCTCCATTTTTGGCTCCCTTTCTCTTCTTCTCTCTCAAGGAACGGTTCCTCTCTAGATATACATACATTCAATTTCATGTAGTTCCCTTCCTTGTCGTCGTCTTGAATGCTTTCCTTCTCGCCTCGATTGAAATGGAAGAATTTGGGATTCAATCAAGAATGAAGAAGAATCGACAGTCGAATCAAGAAACGTCCCAGAAGAACATTGTAGAGAGAGAGAGAGAGAGAGAGAGAGAGAGAGAGCGAGAGGACGGCGACGAGAGTGGTCACCCTGTCTTCAACAGAAGCCGTTTGAAATTACGAATGTAACCCTCACGGAACGTTCTCTGCTTTGTTGGGCTGGGCCGAGTTTAAATAGGCCGCCGTTCTCTACGGCCATTTCAATTTCCCTTTTTCTTTTTGAAAAATATAACTCTTATATAAACTCAAACTTAAAAAACTTAAAAGTAACTAATATCGTTTTGCCACAGAAAACAAGTGACTTTTGTCACATGTTAAAGTAATAAGAAGAAAACATGTGATTGGATTCAAATGATAAACACCAAAATCTAACTCTCAAATTTTAATTTTAGATAACTTGACTTTTATTAGTGTAGCCTAAGATAGCCAGATTAAAAAGACTTGGAGACAAATTTGGCCCAACGAATTCATTCCTAACTTGAAATACTTGAGCTTGGAAATCATGAAAATAATTTTTATCCGATGAATTTGTTGTTAGTTTGAGATATCTAAATTTAAAAATTTTGAAAATAACTTTGAGCATGTTAGGTCACATTGTGTATATAAAGATCAAAATTTTTTCATAGGTAAAACAATAGAGCCGTGGTGGTGGTGATAGTATTAGAGGGTAAAACTTTTAATAGATTCGACATTTAAATCATTGTTTTTTAATAAGTAAGTTGTGTGTTGTTTAAATTAAGAAAAATAAAATATTAGTGTTATATATTTTGATATCAATAAATAATAGAAATATTGTCTAGATACTCATATGTGACATTCTTAATGATATATACTTATGTTTTGATGTGACACAAAATATAATAGATGAATGTCACAAAAAAATATTATAAATGAATGTTCAAATATAAAATAATTAACTTTCTCTCTCTTTAAATTTAATGTATGCAGGCTTTCTCTTCTCTATCCTTTATAAGACTTTGATACGGAAATATTAAAACGGAATCATTTTGACGTTTTTAGAATCTTTCTTATCTCTAATTTCTAAAAAATACCAAAAAAACACTTCCCGATCATTTTCATACCTTTGGAAATGTTTCAGGACTCTTTGAATAAAAATCAACGAAGATTGTCGGAAACAACGAGGACAAGATATTGAATTAAAAATATTTTATTTAATAAGACGAAGCAGAAAGCATTCTGATCATGAAGGAATTAACTTTATTATTCAAATAACATTTAGTATCACTGTTCCATAAACCTCAAGAGGGCCATTTATTCAAAAGGAATTAATAGGAATTTCAAACACTGGATTTGATAGCAGAGCTATAGCCGTTATCATAGAACTTATTCCAAAGCATCACACCTCCATATTTAGAAGAACCTTTAATAGCCGGAAGAACATCAGACACCAACACGCTAGGATCAATATAGCCACCATTGGTGACGGCTTCAGGAGCTGCGGGCAACCCCAGGAGTACTTGGTCAGCTTGAATGGTTGTCCAGTACTGGTTCCAATAGTTTAAGAGATTGTCGGCACTATTGTCTGCGTACTGGCAGGAAGGGTTGTTGTAGAATTGGACCTGGACGTAGTTGAAGAGGCCGGTGGAAAGTGCACCATTTAGCGAGGCGTCTGGGAATGGGCACTGTGGGGCTGCGGCCAAGTAGACCTTCTTTCCTTGGTTGAAAGCTGATAAATCCCTAGCTAGGTCGTCCCAGTGGTCGGGGTTGCCGCTCTCAATGTCGAAATCAATCCCGTCCAACACAACATCGCCCAACGGCCCAGCGCCTGTATTGCCGCCAAGAAAGTTGTTCCACAAGTAGTTTGCTACGTTCCTGCATCCAGTCAAAGCCCAAAGGAATCAAAATCCCAAACTTATTTCGTTGTTTACTTCCCTTCTTACTTAGTATTTTTGAATTAATTAATTTAATTTTTATATTTTATTTTTTATACATCAAAATATATAAATTAAATTGATTAAAAAATTCAGATATAAAGGTATAATTAAAATACAAAAAATTTGAATGATCACACAAAATAAATGTAAAAGTATAAGAATTAAATTAATTTAAAATATAAGTTTTGAAGGCGTAATTAAAATAATAAAAAAAATTAGATGATCATAAGAAAAAAAAAAGAGTGAAAATTAAGGACAAAAGATGTGTATGGTCCAACATCAGTGCTTAATTCCTTACTGGGCGTCCTCGGCTGAGCTGAGAGAGTAGCTGCCACTGGCGCCGCCGATGGAGAGCAACACCTTGATCCCGCTAGCTTGACAGGCTTTGATGTCGCTACTCAAGCCAGTACAGGTACTGGCGGCTGGGTCACAGTGGCCGGCGAGGTCGAGGACTGGAGTCTGATCATTGCCAAATGTGGATAAAAAAGCTACGTTGACAATGCCGTAGTTGCCGGAGGCGCAAGTGTCGACCAAGCTGCCTTCGTTTCCATTCTGACCCCAATAGATGGAGATGGTGCCCCCATGGGAAGAGGGGATGAGCAAAGAAATGAGGAGCAGAAGGGAGAAGATGGTGAGCCGTGGGAAGACCTTTGCAGCCATAGCCATCAATGGATGCAGATGCAATGCTTCGGGTTAATGAATTGGCATATTTTATAGGCCACAAGGGCTGCCCATATTTTATTTTTTATTTTTTTATGTTGTGTAGTTCTGTCCTAGAAAAAGACTATTTTTACTTTACCGATAAAAAAAAAAAGAAAGAGACAATTTTCGTACTTAAAAAAGAAAGAAAGAAAGAGACCATTTTTGTACTTAATTTGAACTTAAACGAGTAACTCTACCAAACTTATAATGTTATTTTCATGCAAGAAAACAACTTTAAGACAGGGTATTGATATTTTTCTCATTTAAAATAAAATAATTTTGCCTTTAAAATTATATTGTGTGACTAAATAATATAAATAGTCACTGAATTTAAGATGTGTTTGATTGCATTATTTAGAATTTAATTCTAAATAATGATTGTCTAGAAAACAAAAACTACCATACTCATTTGGAAAATAAATTCTATAGAAAGAATCTTTAAATGCTTGTACCATATACATATTTTTCATAAAAAAATTAAAAGTGTTTGATTGTTTCTATAAAAAATATGTGTAATAATTACACATTTTTTATGGTAAATGTGTGCAATCAAACACACTCTTAGATTTGTAATCAATTTATTAAACTTTAATTTAGTATATAATTTTATAATTATAATATTATTTTCATATGAAAAAATAATTTTAAGATAAGATATTGACATTTTTCTCATTTAAAATAAAATAATTTTGTCCTTAAATTACATTGTGCACTAAATAACATAAATAGTCATTAAATTTTGATTTGTAATCAAAAGTTTATTGAATTTTAATTTAATATATAATTTTATAATTATAATATTATTTTTAAGCAAAAAAATAATTTTAAGACAAGGTATTGATATTTTTCTCATTCAAAATAAAATGATTTTGTCCTTAAATTACATTGTGCGACTAAATAACATAAATAGTTACTGAATTTTAATTTGTAATCAAATTTCATTAAACTTTTATTTAATATATAATTTAATAATTATCATCAATTGTCATTAAAAAAAATTAATGAAATATTGACAATTTTGTACTTGTCGACGTTTGTTTTTAGCCGACCGTGATTCGTTAGGGCCGTAATGAGTAAGTAAGTCCAAGATACAAGGAGAAAGAAGGAGAATGATAAGAACATAAAGAATTTGTACATAGTGTGGCCAGAACAATGCATACTCCATGACTGTCTCTTGATTATTCTTTTAGAGTGACAATATATTATTATCTCTCTTTACTTCTTTTTTGTTGTCTCTCTTGATGATATTTCTGACCCTTACTTATAATGAGGGACGTTTACAATTTTGTACAAGATAAAAAAGTAAAAAGATGATATAATGAGGGACAAACAGTCCTCATCTTGTAACGCCCCATTTTTTCCGGCGCGTTATAAATTGGGACAATTTCGGGACAATAAATTTTTTCTTTCAAACACTAAGGCTAAACCACATCATTCCTCGAATCCGTCCTGGAATTCCCAACTATTAATCTCGAAAGAGAATCACTATACACATCAAATGCGGAAGCAAATATCGAAACCTGATATCTTAACATTAATCATAAATAAATTCTTACATCTTCAACATTCATCAAAGCATTCAGAATCTAAAGTAGCAGAACTTAAATACAGGGGCTACGTAACATACATTCCATTCTTCATGCACTATGATAAGTGTCATTTCATGCCTCATTTATCCTTGAATCTGCTACAATCTTCACCTGGAATGTTTGAATATTTCAAGGGCAAAAACCCAAATTAGATGATAAATCATCTAAGTAAGAGTACATAATGCTATGTTATGTGTGTATGCAATGTCTTTTATCGTAGGTGTCAACTGCACCCCTCATGCTGCCTATCATTTTTGCGGCCCCTTCTTTCGAGACCGAGGTGTATGGGTGCACCCTTGGTAAAATAGCAGTGCCAGTTCGTACTCCCTACGGCCACAAATACCCGTGATCGATGATATCGACGTGTGTTTATGCATTTCATAGTTATGTATGCAGTCTACGTGATGGATACATATCAGGGCATGTCAATATGATGAAAATATTTTCGAGGAAGTACCACTTACCTTCTCAAGCTTATCGGGCTACCTCGATATCCGTGCCTTGTCTCTTGTATCGCCTCATTTGCGTGCCAACCTCAAAATTCACACAAGTCTCTTCAATTTCAGCCTCAAAGTATCATAATCACTATAATTATTTAAATAAATATTAAAACCTATTTTTCTATAATTTTTGGCATTTTCTTTAATTTTCTCTCTATTTCTTCCTATTTTCCCTCAATAATTCTAAATTAAATATTTCTAAAAATATTTTCTCAAATATTTCACTACGACAATTCATAAAATAATATTTTGGATTTTTTTGCAATTTTTTAGGAAATTTTACTCATCTTAACTTAACATCTCTGATTTCCTCGGTATGCGTACCATATTCTCGAAATGCATTCTTGGGCCTTTTTTCTTGCAAAAATCTTCGGAATATTACCGAAACATAATTTTATATTTTTTTTGAGATTTTTCAGGATTTTTCTCAAATTTTCTTATTTTCTTTTCTTTTTTCTTTTTTTCTTCTTCTCCTTCTCTCTTTCTTCCTCCCTCATCTGCTTCTTTTTTCTTCCGCCATGGACGCGCACGAACAGCTCCGCCGGCCACCGTGATTGCCGTTGACGGCCTCCCCGGCCACTGTACCTCCGCTGGAGCTGCCCGCAGCCGCCGTTGGCCGCGGCTGGTGCGGCTTTGCTGCAGCTGGAGTTCGCGGCCATGGCTTCCATGGCCGTGGCTTGCTGCCTCCGGCAGCTTCTCAGGCCTCTGCTTGCCACCACTAGCCTCGCCACCCGCATTCTCCTTCCCGATGCAGCTCCGCCCTTGATTGATGGCCGTCCTTTCATCGTTTGAGCTTGCGGCCATGGCTGCCGCAAGCTGCTGCCTCCAATCCCTCTCTCTCTCTCTCTCTTTCTCGCTCTCGCTTTACGCTCTGATCTCGCATTACTCAGCCCCCCTCTATCCGAAGCTCTTGGCCGAAGCTCTTGTGCTTCTTTTTTTCCAATTGCTCCCTATTTATAGGCCCACGCCACAGCCTCGCGTTTGCCTCAATCATCCCTCTTGGCGTGTAAATCACACCATTTTTTCAGCAATCAAATTTGCAAGGCATGGCTTAGAGATTTGCAGATGAGTGATTGATTGTTGCAGGGCATGGGGTTGCAGGAGATAGCGGAATTGCAGGGGTTACGCTCACAACATGTGTGAATACATATATATATTTTATACTAAAATAATTATAGAAAAATACATATTAAATTCTCAATTTTATCATAATATCTCTTAGGTAATTCTCTTATTCTAACTATGCTATTAAACTTCAAATTAATTTGCATTTCAATACCGAAAACGTAAAATTAATAATTCGAATCTTAGCTAAAAAGGACGATTTCGCCCCAGTGTCCTTATCGGGCCGTCGTTTCACCCCGAAACTACTGAAGGGTTGCTTGTTACGCAAAATAAGAGGCCTCCTAGGGTTCCGTTGATTTTTCGGGAGCCTCCTACGACGATTCGGTTTTATAACCTAAATAACAACTGTATTTTAGTTGTACCGAAAACTATTCCCGATCTGGCTTCTTTCGATACCATAAATCCTATCTCGATACATTCGTTGAGATCATATAATTTTTCTTAGATAATTTCATTCCGAGGCATTCCCTACAGTCGATTCGGTACTAATAACTGCTATCAAACTATTTTTTCGATATTCTAAACTCATCGAAATTACGTGTCAACCTTATCTACACATGGGGTATTACACATCTTCTACATAAAATCGGTAGTGAAATCCTCATTATGAGGAGTATGATTTGGTTTAGATAAAGTGAGTGAATCCCCGCCTCAAACTGTTCAGTAGCTTTGACTGTCCAGTGGACTAGGAGTTTTATCGAAAACTTGTTGAATAGATCTCAGGGAGCTTGCCTGAGGCCTTGCCTGGGGCTCGTTAGGAGCTCGCGTGGATCCGTGATATGAGCTCGGATCTTAAAGGTGTATGAGCTTTCTTTGACGAGGTCACTTGGACCTTCTGGGCTCCAGACGATCGGGTCGGGCCACTGGACTGAATCTAGCCCATAAAGAGTGGTGCAGAAAATACATATAACAGTACTTTAATATAAAATTTAGTAATTTTTTTTATACAAAATTTAATAACCATTTTTGCTATTTATTAATTGTTTACATTAGTAGCACATTAACGTTTCATTAACTTCTCTTAATGATAATTAAAAGTAATTATGAAATTATATATTAAATTAAAATTCATTAATTAACATCGTTTGTTTCTCTAACCAAGTCAATTCCAAAGTCTTGCATTTAAAGTCCTGGTCAAGTCTATGGATTTATAGTTGTAGAAAATAAAAATAAAAATAAAAAAGACAGTCTGTGGAATGATAGTTACCATAACGTGTGCAAATTTTCCACAGTGAACGTTCAATAACTTCAATCAGTAGGGCCCACAACAAAGACCAGGAATAGAGGGCAATAATGTATGTATTATGTTGTTATATAAGTAAATAAATGATATTATTAAGTATGAGGCCCGTTACTGCCGCGTCAAATAATAGCGACGTGGGCTTAGGGGTTGGGGGTCTCTCGATGGGGCTTAGGCCACCTCTTAATTTGTTTATATTAGATAAATTTTATATTGTCGGATGTGGATAATAAAAAAAATTTCTATTAGGTATTGAGATTTTGTAAAGTTTTATAAAAAATTGTGATTTTGTGTTAATGTTTTTAAAAATTAAAAATAATTTTATTAATAAGTTTCGATTTTGATGTTGCTCGAAAAATGAGACTCATGGCAACATTGACTAATCCCTTACAAGTTCAGGGCTTTATTTGTAACTATAAACTCTTTTAATTGTTAAGTTAGTATTCGAAAACGAGAGGTTAAGTAAAATAACGAGTAAAAAGTAAGTTAATGTGTATCTTTCATTAAATAATTGAGAATTTTTATAACCTAAATAAAGAATGATTCAAATGTAATTTAAGCAAGAGATCTTATCTTAGATATAATTGAGTATCATTGGTACTTAGTATTAGAGGCTCAAGACATTTATTAATGGTTGGGTCATCAGACCTTGTCATTTGGTGGGCTCAGATGCCTTCTAATTATTAGCCTTTAGATCAGATTATTAGAATTATGCGACTTGAATAGTACAAGTCATACTTATTAATATTATTTTATAATTATATTATAATTATCAAATCCAATTTTAATTTGGGTCAGGCACGTAAATTTGACTTGTTCCAAGCCATTTTTGACTCATTCATAGTGTATTTTCTTGAATTCTTTTAATGTAGTTCAAAAATTCACTTTGACCCTATAATAGTTAGTAATGATTAGGGTTAATTTTACAAATTTATCTTAAGAAAAAAGCTCTAAATTTGACTTGTTCCAAGCCATTTTTGACTCATTCATAGTGTATTTTCTTGAATTCTTTTAATGTAGTTCAAAAATTCACTTTGACCCTATAATAGTTAGTAATGATTAGGGTTAATTTTACAAATTTATCTTAAGAAAAAAGCTCTAGTAGAAAATGGGTCGATTTGAGTCATAACTATTTTTAACTTAACTTTGGATATAATATTAGATTTGTTCATTTCTAACATGAGCCCTTTTATAGTCCGGGTGATTTCCATATAATGATACTATTAAATATGGTCAAAATTTGATTGTGTTTTGCATAAATTGTTACTCACTCGAGATAGACATGTGTTTAGTGACAATAAAGATTGACCTTAAGGTTATCTTAAAAAAGGCCCTTGTGGAGAGGGTTAGCTATTTGCTTATAAGCCACAATTTTTCTTGACTTGTATTTGACATGAGATCATCCCTATTATGGGGTGAGTTGTGCTTATAAATAATATAATACACGAGGTTTTCATAAATATTGTTATTGTTATGATAAAAAGTTAATTATTTAACATAAGATATTGTCCATTTTGATTGGACATGCACTTAGTAGCCATGGCATTGACCTAACACTTCTGCTTTAAAAATGAGTTTCATAAGAAAAAATGAGACAATTTCTTACTTATAAATTACATTTTTTTTTTTTTTTACATTAGATATGAAATTCTTCCCTCACAAAATAATTTCATAGTCGTTCTTCAATTTTCGAATAAATTTAACCAATGGACTTGGTTTTTAAGATTAATCAAACTAAAACAAAATTGAACTACTCAACTTGATTTTTCTTAGAATTAAAAACAAAGTGTCTCTTCAATTTAATTGGAGCCACGAGTGTGGTTCTTGCTATACATGTATAAGTTAAAAAATACACTTCGCAGTTGAAATTTAGTTTTTAATATTTTTTAGACATTATTTTATGTAAGGACGAGTTTGAGTGTAGTGCTAAAATTAATTTTAAATTAACTTTAAATTAGATATGAGAGCTCGTGAGTTTAAATGTTATTTACGTAACAAATTTTTATTTTTTTAATAAAATATTCTAAAGTTATTTTGAGAAATTATTTTGCTATACCGTTTTAGAATATTAAAATAGTGTGTTTGCTTGTATAATTAATAGAATAGATTTACAAATTTACTTTCATCACCTATATATGGCAGTAATTAATTAGTGGAGACAACAAATTTTTATTGTAATATCTCATAAGCACATAATAACTTCTTTACTTAATAAACTAAAAAAAACACATGGAATTTCTATATATAATATCTATAGATATTGATATCTTATGTAACATAAAAAGTTTGATATACAACTTAGAAGAGTTTATATACAATTTGTTAGGTTTATGTGTCTCAAATGGGTTGCTTTATTTTATCCATGTGACATTTAAATGTATATATAATATGTTTTAAAGTTGTTGTTAAGTGAGCTGAATTATATGTGGGCCTCATGTTTCATTCTTGATTGGGCCGTGTTTCTTGATGTGTGCTGAAAGCTCATGTCTCTTGGCTCATGCGTTTATCTCTTGTTGGCCTGGTTTTGCCTGTTGCTATATAAGGGCTTGTGTTGCCCTAATGTTATCAGATTGCCTTCTCCCCATTTCACATATCTGAAACCCTAATCGACGCCTCTTTGAAGGGCGACACTTCTCTGGTGAATACATTGTTCGATTGATCGGCTTGTTGGTAAGATCTATTGGTAAGTATTGGTATTGTTCAATCTTTGTTGGAAATCGATTGAGGCGTGAAAGATTGAAACTGATAAGAACGCAGATACTTGCCTTGATCGCGAGATCAGATTGAACAGATTCTCTCTTGTTCTTGAAAGTGTATTTGTTTTTAGTTTGTATTCAATACCATCGTATTGTATATTGATCTTGATTTCTTTATTGTAAACTGATGTAATCTCTTGTAATCGAAACCATTCATAGTGGATTGACTAGAGGCGGAGCCTCTGCCGTGAGTATGATCTTTTGATCCAAACACGTAAAAGCTGTGTGTTCTTTTCTTTTCTTGATTTATGCTCGATCTTGTGGTTTGGCCGAGATTCAGGTTGTGCGGAAAACTAACAAGTAGTATAAAAGCCCTTGGGATTCAAGATCCGGGTGAACCATTTCAAATCTAGAAAGGTAAACATGAAGTTTATTTCAAATCTTCGATTGGGTAAGAAATTTCGCATTCACCCTAATTCTTTCTGTAACACCCCATTTTTTTTCGAGCACATTATAACTCAAGACAATTCTGGGATAATAATTTTTTTTCTTCTATTTAAAACGACGACTAAACCATTTTATTTCTCTTATCCATCCCAAAATTTTCATTCATTTATCTCCAAGGAGAATCATCATAAATATCAAATGCAGAAGCTAGAATCGAACCTAACATCATAACATTAATCATAAATCAGTTCTTACATCACGGGAACATACATTTCTCAAGATGACTTAATACATAACATAAGTTCTCAATTAACATTAACCCTAAATAGGGTTTTACATCACCATTCCTCAAAACAGTCAGAATTCAAAGTAGTAGAACTTAAACTCATGGCTACATAACATACATTCAACTCATCATACAATTCATCATGCACTTTGCTAAGTGCCATTTTATGCCTCATTCATCATCATTTTTATTACAATCTCCATCTGGAACGTTTGAATATTCCAGGGGCAAAGCCTAAATTAGATGACGAATCATCTAAGTAAGGGAATAATAAACATGTTTCGTGCATAAATGTAAAATGCAAAATGTCATTTTCCATTTCCTTTTGGTTTGAACCGACCGTACCTTATTGCTACTCCACATTTTCACAGCCTTCTTACCATGCCAAGGTGTATGGGTGCACCCTTGGTAGAGCAGCGGTCCCGACCCGTACTCTCAAACCCTTATGCGATACATGATCAATAATATCATTGTGTTCATATGCATATCTCATCATCTATATATGTAAATGCAATTTATATGAACATATTCACATCAAGACATGACAACATGATAAAGCCATTTACATAAAATTGGATTTTGAAAAAATCACTTACAAATCAAACATTTTCATAAAATTAAATATAATTGGGAAGTACCACTTACCTTGTAAAAAGACAATTTTGCCCTTAGCATAATTTTGTCTCAAAATTTGCATCGGATCTCCAATCGTACTCGATCATGAACCTTGGCGTACCCTGGGCATCATAATTATTTAAGAAAATCAGATTTATAATTTTCTCTAATTTTTCTAATTTCTCCCATTTCCTCCTATTATTTCCTCAAGATTATGAAATAAATACTTTCTCATAAAATTTTCTCAATTTCTCTTCTCAATAATTTTTAAAGTAATATTCCTAACCCTCATAAATTTCTTCATAATTTTCAGAATCTATGTTCTATTTATTTCTCATTTTCTCTTTGATTTTCAAATATCTATTGCCTCAAAAATCCATAATAAATACCAATCATGCATTTCTCTTCCAATTTCATCATAAAAAATTCTAAAATATTATTCTCATATTTCTGAATTTTTTGAAGAAATTTTTGAAAATAACTCACCTTTCCGTGGAGTGATTCAGTATTCTTCAATACTACGATGAAATCTCGATTTGCGTATCCAATAATGCATTCTGTCACAAATTTTCACACAAACTACTAAACTCAGCCTATAGATTTTTTTTTAGAAATTTCTTGGTATTTGTCTCTCTCTATTTGTTTTTCTCTCTTTTTCAAATCTCTTTCTCACTCTCAAATTTTTTTTCTTACAACCTTTATCTTTCTAATCTAAGTTCTCAAACCTTTCAAGTTTTCTCTATTTATAGAAGATTGAGTTAAACTTAGCATAATTGTAGTGACCCACTATCTTTAATTATTTTGTCACATTTCTTAATTATTTTTCACTAAATCTCACTCATAATCTTTAATTATTTATTCACACCCTACTTTGTCTCCCACATTTCTCAATTATTTCACTCATTATTTTTGATTATTTGTCCACACTTTACTTTGTCTCCCACATTTTTTAATTATTTCACCCATCATCTTTAATTATTTTGTCATATTTCTTAATTATTTTTCACTAAATCTCACTTATAATCTTTAATTATTTGTCCACACCCTACTTTGTCTCCCACATTTCTTAATTATTTCACCCATTATCTTTAATTATTTTGTCACATTTCTTAATTATTTCCCACTAAATCTCACCCATAATCTTTAATTATTTCTCCACACTTTACTTTGTCTCCCACATTTCTCAATTATTTCACCCACTATCTTTAATTATTTTGTCACCTAAATTATTTTTTCACTAAATCTTCTTTTAAATAGATTATTATTTGGTTCATTAATTTTAAACCCACTTTCTTAGTCTACTAACTCTAAGCCCATTTACTTAGCCTAGCCCATTAACTCTAAGCCCATTTACTTAGCCTTTAACTTAGACTCATTAGTTTTCTCAATTATAATCTCTAATTGATGTCAAAAAATATTTTAAATACAAAATTAATTATTATTATTCTCAAAATACTAGGATATTACACTTTCTGAGCTCTTGATTATGTTTAATATCTAATAAGTTTTTCGTTATGTTTTGGCCTAATATTGTATTGAATTCTTGATTTTGTTTTTAAATCTAAATTGTTTTTTTACCTTAAAATCAGTGTTTAAATTCTGATTTGTCTAAAATATTTAGAGAGTGTCTGATAGGACTGCTTATCTTGTCCGATTCTTGATTAACCTATTTTTGGCTTGCTCATAAATCTTTCTATATGGCTCCCTTTAAATTGGAAGTAGATAAATTTGATGGCCATGAAAATTTTAGCGTGACAGAAAAAGATGAAAGCAATACTTGTCCAACACCGGTGCGCGAAGGCTTTAGTGGAAATAAAGAAGGAAAAGGATAAACAACTCTCCATGACTGCCTAAGAAAGGCAGGACATGGATGAGATGGCTTTTTCCTTAATCATTCTCAACCTAGTAGACAATGTCTTATGCCAGGCAAATGAAGAAGAATCAACTGCAAATGTATGGTCTAAGTTAGAGTCGTTGTATATGACTAAGTCTCTAACTAATAATTTTTTTTGAAAGAACAATTGTTTGGATTTAAAATGAATCCTGCAAAAACCTTAGAAGAAAATTTAGATGAATTTAAAGTGATTACAATAGAATTAGCCACTGATGAAAAAATTTATGATGAGAATCAAGCTATTATTTTGCTAAACTCTTTGCCAGAAGCTTATAAAGACCTTAAGACAACCATTAAATATGGTAGATCTTCTTTGACCTTAGAAGATGTGTTGTCAGCTCTTAAATCTAGGGATCTTGAGGTTAAGAGGGACAATAGGTTAAGTTCTGCAGAGGGATTGTAGGTTAGTGGTCAAGCGGATAGAAATGCCACTAGGGATAAACCTATGCTTGGAGGGTCAAGAAAAGGATCCCTAACAACTAAGACTTGTTAGTATTGTAAGAAAGAGTGTCACTTAAGGAAAGAGTGTTTCAAAAGAAAGAAAGATCTTGAGAAAAATAAGAATAAAGTAGAATCAACCAACCTATTTGATGATTATGATAGTATATGAGGGCTGTAGGTTTGGAGTCTAGGTATGAAAAGGCTAGGGCATATTAGTCAAAAGAGAGCTGTTAGAGTTAAGCATGTTAGGCATGAATGGATTTGTTTAGATTAGTAACCTTGTAATACCTTGGGAGCCCAGAGGAGAAAAATATATATCGAGGATAGGTAAGGAAGAAAACAACACCAACTGGATACATTTTGGGATGAATGTTGACAAAGAACTCTCAAGTTAAGCGTGCTTGACTTAGGGTAATCCAAGGATGGGTGACCTCTCTGGGAAGTTCGCGTAGGCCCATCAGGGTAAGTTGTCCCGGACCTTCCTATCGCTCAATGCGGGATGTTACAAACCTAGAGGGTGGTATGAATCTTGTTTTATAGTATGGGGTAGAGGTTCCCATAGATGTTTGTGTTTTGATTCCCATAGGTTGTAAGTTGCTTTCTCTGTCTTTTTATTGGGAGTTGTTCCGAGTTCTTGGTTTCTGTCTAGGACCTATCTTTAAATTCTGATGTAGGTCTAGATGTTGATATGTGCTTGGTCTTGTAGTATTTGATGGTCTTGTAGAATTAGATGTACCTGAACAAACTCATAGTGTAGAGTTTAAGGTGGAAATGTGTCATCCTTAAGGTGGAACCTTAGGAAATTTCTATGTCTAATGGAAGGCTGAGTGTTAGCCTGATGTCTTGTTTATAGAAGTCTTGAGGGAGGTTTCTGTTGCTCGTAGTGAGGCATGTATTAGTCGAGTTTGTCTTGAGGTTTAAGTTTGAGCAAGCTATGTTGTTGCTCAATGCATTCCTGTTGTACTTGGGAGAGTTTGTAGAGGTCTCTGGTCAAGTCCACTATCAACCCATCTTGATCCAAGGTGGAATTTGTTAGGTATATATGTCTCAAATGGGTTGCTTTATTTTATCCATGTGACATTTAAATGTGTATATAATATGTTCTAAAGTTGTTGTTAAGTAGGCTGAATTATTATCTGGGCCTCATGTTTCATTCTTGATTGGGCTGTGTGTTTCTTGATGTGGGTTGAAAGCCCATGTCTCTTGGCTCATGAGTTTATCTCTTGCTGGCCTGGATTTGCCTGTTGCTATATAAGGGCTTGTGTTGCCCTAATGCCATTAAATTGCCTTTTCCCTATTTCGCACATCTGAAACCCTAATCGGCCCTCTTTGAAAAGAGACACTTCTCTAGTGAATCCATTGTTCGATTGATCGGCTTGTTGGTAAGATCTATTGGTAAGTGTTGCTATTGTTTAATCTTTGTTGGAAATTGCCTGAGGTGTGAAGGATTGAAACTGATAAGAACGCAGATACTTGCATTGATCGTGAGATTAGGTTAAACAGATTTTCTCTTGTTCTTGAAAGTGTATTTGTTTTCAGTTTGTATTCAATACTGTTGTATTGTATATTGATCTTGATTTCTTTATTGTAAGCTGATGTAATCTCTTGTAATCGAAATCATTCATAGTGGATTGACTAAAGGAGAAGTCTCTGCCGTGAGTAGGATCTTTTGATCTGAATACGTAAAAGCTGTGTGTTTTTGTATTCTTTTCTTTTCTTGATTTATGCTCGATCTTGTGATTTGGCCGAGATTTAGGTTGTATGAAAAACCAACACAATTGCTATTATTATGTCTAAAAAGTGGGTCCAAGTCTGCGCAAACTCAAGTGATAGAGTTGGGCCAAAAATTAATGCGGGCCAAGGCCATTAAAGTCCAAAATCAAGTGGGCTAAGCAAGCTGAAGAAGTGGCTTGGGACTTTGAAAGGATTAAAAGAAGGGACAAAGTGAAAAGTGGAAGGAAACTCGGTTATAGCTGAGTGACTCCCAACCCCTTGATTGTTCTTCAAGCCATGTATAAAGGACTTGTGAGAACTTACCTTCTAAGAAAATGAAAACAAAATTGAAAAACGACTATGATATAAAATAGAAATAGGAAAACATTATTTTTTAAAAAGATAAGAAATGAAAATGTGGGGAAAATGTGTAGATAAAAAAATATAAGATTTTTTTTATAAATATAATTTTTAATGTATAAAATTATAAATAATATTTATTTAATTTAAAAATAAATATAAATTCCATAATGCATTTAAACCAATTTCGAAAACATATTTTAGAAAAAATAAAAATTTTGAGTTAGAAATGAAAAAAAAAATTATTTCTATTTGTAGATAGAAATGAATTTTTAAATTAAAAATATGTTTTTGATATTTTTTTTAAAATTATAAAAATAATTCATAAACGATTTTTGATGTTTTAAAAATACTAGTTCATTACCCATGCAATGCATGAAAGTTTATATATATTGAATTTATTTAAAATTGAGAACCAAAATTCTTGTATATGTAAATAAACACAATAATAATGAAAGTTTAAGAAGCCAATATAGTAATGTGATACATTTGTTTAAAAAGTTGATACATTTCCAGAAAACTATTATAAATTTTGGAATTTCTCTTTAAAAACTATATTTGTCGTTGAATTTGTTTAGTCCCCATCTTTCTTACAAATTAAAATTTCAATCCTTTGCGATTTGTAACTCTAGAGACAGTTACGTATAATTGTTCGTGACTAAAAATTGGTTTCTTTAAATACAACCTAATATGAGACAGTGATTGAC
This sequence comes from Diospyros lotus, assembly GCF_014633365.1. Lineage (NCBI taxonomy): Eukaryota > Viridiplantae > Streptophyta > Magnoliopsida > Ericales > Ebenaceae > Diospyros > Diospyros lotus. Next base: position 37,743,828 of record NC_068349.1, on the reverse strand, counting down.
CTTGTCTTTTGTTGATTGTCATTGCATACAATACAATAAGAGGGAATTGCCTCCTTTGTAGTTTGAAAGATAGCCAAGGGTCAGATGGGGTTAATGTATCATTGGAATAAGAAACTTATGTCTAGTATTGCTGCCTATCAGAATTTTTGCCTCAAGAATGTGATTTCTAATTCTCGTGATAACCAACCTAGTGCCATTGTGTAACCCCACAGAATGATCTATGTTTCTCAACAACATAACTGGAGTGCCAACCTTTAGTTTTAATTCATGGTTCGACACCCCAGAATACCTAATTGCATTTAAAAATTCAAGCATGCGAAGGTCTTGTAAAAGATCAATATTGCAATCTGAACTACAAGTTGTGTCTGAACTTAAGTATGTCTTTGCCTCAGCAATATTAAGTGAAATCATGTACTCATTGTTAGTCTCCACAACATCAAGAGTCGGTGCTAATATAGCTCTCTACCTTGAAGAAATTATTATACATTCCCTTGTTCATATTTTTGTTTTGACTAAAACACATGTGTAACTTAGACACGTCTAAAAATAATATTTTATTATCCTATATTGGTTTATTAATATATGTAAACTAATACTAATAGTCCAACTAAGACAATTTATTACCAAATATCACTAAGAAATTAGTTTAATAAAACTGACTACATATATAAATTTGAATTATCATACTGGGTGACCAATCTTCTATATTGGCACGATCAATATTCTTGCTTTCCTTTTTTTTATTTTTTTTCTAATGGCTAAGTGCATATTATTCATCATTTATTTAATTTTGTAGCTTAAATGTACAAATTTTGACAATTTTATTTAAGTAAGTAAATAAATAAATGCCTAGTTTAGTAACTGACTACTTAAGATTTGTGACTGACTATTTACTAAGTAAAAAAAGTATTTGATTTTTCACCATGGTATATGAATTGTTCTTATGCTAAAGTAATTTATTTACTTTGGAATTGTCATGAGACTTCTTATTGCTCATTTATGACTGATTTTTTTTTTGTATGCTTATGATTGATCTATTGTATGTTTACGAGCAAAAAATGCATATTTACGATTGATTTAATGGCTAAGTTTATGTTATTTATCATTTATTTTAATATGCCTTATTCATGGTTAATTGATTGTATATCTATCAATCACCTTTACACCTATACTTCGTCTAATGACCATGCGTTCCAAGTCAATTAAAGGGACATGTTTAGAACTTCAAAATGTATAGTTCAACAAAAAATGCATCATTCAAAGTTAATAATTAAAGCTTTGGAATAATTTAGAATTAAGATATATTAAAGTATAACAACAAAACAACATCTCAAAATCAACGATGTAGAAATCTCAAAACATCCACCAAAATAACAGAAATCTCAAAACCAACAATTTTAACACATGATCAAAATAAAATTTCAATATTTCTCTGTCTTAATGACAGCTCACATCTTCTTGGTCGATGCGTCTGATGATAGGTCACCCAATAAGTTCCTTTTTGTAGAACTTTCTCTTGCAATATGACTCGATTTAGTTTGGTTTGGAATACTCTTCAAGAGGGTCCACACCTCATCATTATTAGAAGAAGATACATTCAAAAAACAAAAAAACAAACCATCAAATCGAATGTCAAGGAAAATGGAAAAAGATAATTAAATTTTGGATTTATTCGGCAATCTTCTCATCATCGACATTAGTTTTTTCAAGCTTCAAATATATGTCAGACTCCTAAAATAATAGGAATCATTGTCTACTGTTAGACTGAATTAAATAAAGAATTACAAAGGAAAAGAGGTTGAGAGTATAACCCACTTGGTCGTGATCATGCAAACCAATGTGTTTGGAAATCACGTTTGGATTGTTAGTCAACCGTGTAACGGTAAACACATTACGACGTCTACATATGTTTTGGGACTTCACTTGCACTTGAAAGAAATCCTTTTCCCAATCAAGGACTTGATCTCAATGGAAAGCATTTCCTCGGTAGACTCCTTTAGAAACATAAAGTAGATGGATAATGTTTGGTTTTGTTGAGGGTATAACCCACTTGGTCGTGATCAAGCAAACCAATGTGTTTGGAAATCACATTTGGATTGTTAGTCAACCGTGTAACGGTAAACACATTACGACGTCTACATATGTTTTGGGACTTCACTTACACCTTGAAAGAAATCCTTTTCCCAATCAAGGACTTGATCTCAATGGAAAGCATTTCCTTGGTAGACTCCTTTAGAAACATAAAGTAGATAGATAATGTTTGGTTTTGTATTCCATGATAACAGAATTTAGTAGAACCACTTTGAATATACCTTTACAACAACATCCTTCAATTCTGTAGCACTCTTCCCTATCAATTGAGTACACTCACGATCCCAAAGTAAAAAGCATGCGCTACTTGTCAATAACCCTCACATGTATCTTGAACATGTTTGAAAATACAATTTTCAAATGATTTATAGGAAATGATGAACCCCTCCCCCCCCCCCCCCCCCCTTTTAAGTATTGGTATAATAAAAATATGGGCTAGGATAGATATGTTTAAAAAATCAACCTTTGATTTGCAGATGCGTCAAAACGATCACACCTCTAGCAATAAAACCTTGATCCAAACTTGGTGACCTTTTTTGGACACTTTGTGCCTGGAAGGTAATACCAATCACCTTCAATTTCAATGGCCTCAATGGTCCCGAAAACCCAGAAACTCCCCACCTATGATTTTATTTTAAAAACAGTTGTGTTTAATTAAATTAGACTTAGGAACCACATAAAAAATGATATCTCTTTGTGTCCCACCTCACTAGTCTCACGCAACTGATCCATGGTTAATATCCGATTTGCCCCACTGGCAAGTTCATCATCAATCGCGAAAACGAATGCCGATAATAGTTGACTAATTCTATTAGCGCTAGAATTCAGCTTAGATAACAAACTTCACAAAAAAAAGAAAAAAGAAAAAGAAAAAGAAAAAGAAAAAAAAAAAGCAAAAGTAATAAATTGATTGAATATAGGAGATATCATTATAAGATTAAATAGTTGCAAAATTATAGACGGAATACTTATTCCGAAATTCGTAGATCTCGTCAATATTTGCGTTGATTAGCAGCTTTGTCACATAAAAAGAGTTTAACACTCTTATCTCACGTAAAAAAAAATAATATTAACAATAATTAGTATATCAGTCATAGGTGAATATAAGAACCTATAGATTGTAAACCTTAACCCGTAATGTATTTAGCTTGTCAAATGGGAAATACAAACCGTTGAAAATTCTTGCCCTTTAGTACTGAAGTAAAACGATCATAGGTTTTGAATTATTAGTGTCCAAGAAGCTACTAAGCTGATATGTGCAATCCTCCCATAGAGTGATTGGCATAAGAATTTAATTTGCTTGAGACTGATAAAATATTTTAAAAAGTAAATAAGTATATTAAATGAATTTGTTAAGAAACTATGATAGATCAAGCTCAAAGCACAATCATACTCATTGTCTTCCAATATGACGTCGAATAAGATAGTAGGCTTGTCTTTAACTTGTTTAGTCTTCAGTTTGTACTTTGCAACAACTTCATCGATTGCATCTGATGAAGAATGCAATTGATAAAAATTAGTCCAAATAATTAATCAATCAATTAAAATTAATCCTATAATGAAATAATCAAGATAGGCACTTCATACCAAATAGTTCAATGTCATTAGGTTTCGGGCAAGCCAAAATGTCACAAAAAGATTTGAAATGGTACATGTAATTTGGAAAACTTTCATCAAACACCTCAATTACTTGAGTTCTAGCCAAGAAATTTATTTTGTATTTGTGAGGTGAAGTTTTGAACGTTATGTTATTCGAATCAATTCAAAAACTATGAATGACATATAGACTTTCTTCGCGGAAGATAGGCTGAAAAGTAGGAATTAAAACCTTCTTTATAGCACCATGAATTCTCTCCCTTATTAAGAATATAAAATGACTTTTATATACACAATATGACTTAATATGTTCAAAGTTATTGTGTATATTAGGTCATGTTGTGTATATAAAAGTCAAAATTTCTCCGTAGGTAAAACAGTAGAGCCGTGGTGGTGGTGATAGTATTAGAAGGTAAAACTTTTAATAGATTCGACATTTAAATCATTATTTTTTAATAAGTAAGTTGTGTGTTGTTTAAATAAATAAAAATAAAATATTAATGTTATATATTTTAGTACCGATAGATAATAGAAATATTGTCTAGATACTCATTTGTGATATTCTTAGTGATACTTGTGTTCAAATATAAAATAACTAACTTTCTCTCTCTTTAAATTTAATGTATGCACACTTTTTTTCTCTACCCTTTATAAGATTTTAATACAAAAATATTGAAACGGTGTCATTTTTATGTTTTCAAAATATTTCTTATCAGAAAATTCTAAAAAATACCAAAAAAACACTTTCGGATCATTTTGATACCTTTGAAAAAGTTTCAGGGCTATTTCACATCATTAAAAAAATATTAAAAATATATATTTATTTTGCAACCATATTAAAGACACTTGAGCTTATGTTGGTTTGAATGGAGTATGAAATTTATATTTAGATTTAATTAAATAATTATTTTTTTATATTAAAAATTATAATTAAAAAAAAAAACTCCTATGTTTTTTTATTTAATGCATTTTCTGCATTTTCATATCTTACTTTTTAAATGATTGAGAACAGTATTTGAATAAAAATCAACTTAGATTGTCGGAAACACGAGGACAAGATATTGAATTAAATATTTTATTAATAAGACGAAACAGAAAGCATTTTGATCATGAAGGAATTAACTTTATTCGAATAACATTTAGTATCACTGTTCCATAAACCTCAAGAGCACCATTTATTCAAAGGAATTAGTAGGCATTTCAAACACTAGATTTGATAGCAGAGCTATAGCCGTTATCATAGAACTTGCTCCAAAGCATCACACCTCCATACTCAGAAGAACCATTAATAGCTGGAAGAACATCAGAAACTAGCACATTAGGGTCAATATAGCCACCGTTGGCCGCTTCAGGAGATGCAGGCAACCCCAGGAGCACTTGGTCAGCTTGAATGGTTATCCAATACTGGTTCCAATAGTTCAAGAGATTATTGGCACTATTGTCTGCGTACTGGCAGGAAGGGTTGTTGTAGAATTGGACCTGGACGTAATTGAAGAGGCCGGTGGAAAGTGCACCATTTAGCAAGGCATCTGGGAATGGGCACTGTGGGGCTGCAGACAAGTAGACCTGCTTTCCTTGGTTGAAACCTGATAAGTCCCTGGCTAGGTCGTCCCAGTGGTCGGGGTTGGCGCCCTCGATGTCGAAGTCAATCCCGTCCAACACAGCATCACCCAGCGGCCCAGCGCCCGTGTTGCCGCCAAGAAAGTTGTTCCACAAGTAGTTTGCTACGTTCCTGCATTCGGCCAAAGCCCAAAGGAATCAAAATCCCAAACTTATTTCGTTGTTTGCTTTCTTAGTTTTTTTGAGTCAGTTTAATTTTTATATTTTATTTTTTTTATAAATCAAAATAGATAGATTAAATTGACTCAAAAATCTAAATATAAAGGTATAATTAAAATATAAAAATTTTAGATAATCACATAAAATAAATGTCAAAATACAAAAATTAAATTAATTTAAAAATACAAGTCTTATGAATATAATTAAAATAACAAAAAATTTAGATAGAAAAAAAAGAAGTGAAAATTAAGGACAAAAGATATGTGTATGGCCCAATATCAGTGCTTAATTCTTTACTGGGCGTCGTCGGCTGAGCTCAGGGAGTAGCTGCCACCGCCACCGCCGATGGAGAGAAACACCTTGATCCCGCTAGCTTGACAGGCTTCGATGTCACTGCTCAAGCTAGTACAGGTACCGGCGGCCGGATCACAGTGGCCTGCGAGGTTTAGGACTGGAGTCTGACCATTGCCAAATGTGGATAAAAAAGTTACGTTGACAATGCCGTAGTTGCCGGAAGCGCAAGTGTCGGCCAAGCTGCCTTCGTTTCCATTCTGACCCCAATAGATGAGATGGTGCCCCCATGGGAAGAGGGGATGAGCAAAGAAATGAGCCGAAGGGAGAAGATGGTGAGCTGTGGGAAGACTTTTGCAGCCATAGCCATCAATGGATGCAGATGCAATGCTTTGGGTTAATGAATTGGCATATTTTATAGGCCACAAGATTTTATTTTCTATTTTTTTTTTTAATGTTGTGTAGTTCTGTCATAGTCATCAAAATAAAATGATCCCCCGGGGCGCCCGCGAGGGTGGGAAGTCTGGAAACTCAGGTTTGAATCCCCATCACAGCTGTTTGTCTGAATATGTTGGGATTTAACTCATCTTCACACGAGTGGAGCATCAGTGGAGGGGCGCTCAGGGAGCAAATCTCAACATAAAATGATTTTGTCCTTAAATTATATTGTGCAATTAAATAACATAAGTAATCATTGAATTTTGATTTGTAATCAAAAGTTTATTAAATTTTAATGTAATATATAATTTTATAATTATCATTAATTATCGTGAAAAAAGACTAACCAAATACTGATATTTTTATATTTTAGTATAAAATTTAATAGTTTTTTATATTTTTATACAAAATTTAATAATTATTTATGTTATCTAACTGTTTACATCAGTAACACATTAACTTTCATTAATCTCTTTTAATGATAATTAAAAGTAAATATAAAATTATATATTAAATTAAAATTCATTAATTAACATCTTTTGTTTCTCCGACCAAGTCAAGTCCAAAGCCTTGCAATTAAACTCCTGGTCAAGTCTATGGATTCATATTTGTAGAAAATAAAAATAAAAATAAAAATGACAGTTTGTGGAATGATAGTGACCGTGACGTGTATAAATTTTGGGCATTAAACGTTCAATAACTTCAACCAATAGGGCCCACATCTAGGATCAGGAATAGAGGGCAATACTATATGTATTATGCTCTTATATAAGTAAATAAAATCTATTTGATTTTATTAAATATGAGCCCCGTTATGTGTTATGTTGCCTGCGTCAAACAATAGCGATGCAGACTTATGGGGTGACGATCTCACCTTCCTTGGGTTTATGTGATCTCTTAATTTATTTATGTCAGATAAATTTTATTTTGTTAGATGTGAATAATAAAAAAAATTTCTATTAAATATTGAGATTTCGTGTTAATGTTTTTAAAAATTAAAAATAATTGTATTTACAAGTTTCGATTTTGATATTACTCGGAAGGTGGGACTCATGGCCACATTGACTAATCCCTTACAAGTCCAGGGCTTTATCTCTCAATGTAAACTCTTTTAATAGTTAAATTAGTATTCCACGACTAGAGATTGAGTAGAATAACGACTAAAAACTAAGTTAATGTTTATTTTTTATTAGATAATGAAGGGTTTTTATAATCTATATAAGGAATGGTTCAAGTATTATTTGAGTAAGAGACCTTATCTTAGATATGGTTGGACATAGGGGCAGATCTAGGGAAGGCAGGTACAGGCTGCAGCTCGTGCCAGTCTTGGCCCTCTCCCAAATCTACCATGTGGATTTGGATTATTTGGAGAAGAGAGAAACTGAAATACTTATGGATATGGGGACTGCTCTTCCCCAAATCAGTACATGGATCCGTCCTTAATCGAAAATTGTTGGTATTTGATATCAGGAGCTTAAGTCATATTTTATTAATAGCTAGGTCGTTAGATCTTGTCATTTGGTGAGCTCAAATGCTTTTGAGGTAGTCTTTAGATTAGTTTATGAGAATTATGCAATGTAAATATTACAAGTCATACTTATTAATACCATTTTATAATTATATTATAATTATCAAATATATTTAATAAATTTTTTATTTTTTAATGTGCACGTGAATAGCACGTGGGACTCACCCCTTAGCCGCCGAGCAAACCTTTCACGCTTTGATCACATCTTCATCTTCAATTTGGGTTAGGCACGTAAATTTGACTTGTTCCAAGCCAGTTTTGACTCATTCATAGTGTATTTTCTTGAATTCTTTTAATGTAGTACAAAAATTCACTTTGACCCTATAATAGTTAGTAATGATTATGATTAATCTTACAAACTTATCTTAAAAAAAAGCTCTAATAAAAAATAGTTCGATTTGAGTTACAAATCTTTTTAATTTAACTTTACATATAATGTTAAATTTATTCCTCTCTAACACTAGTCCTTTTATAGTTTAGGAGATTTTCATAAAACAACACTATTATATATAATCAAAAGTTGATTGTGTTTTACATGAATTATTGCTCGCTCAAGATAGACATTTGTTTAGTGGCAATAAAGATTGACCTTAAGGTTGTCTTAAAAAAGACCATTCTTTTTACTTATAAGTCATAATTTTTTTTGACTTATATTTAACATGAGATTATCTCTATTATGGGGTGAATTGTTGTGCTTATAAATAATAATATAATATACGAGGTTCCCATAAGTAATATTATTGTTATGATAAAAAGTTAGTTATTTAACATAAGTTATTGTCTATTTTGGTTTGACAAGTGCTTAGTAGTAGATAGAATTAGTCTCACACTTTTATCTTTAAAAAGAGTTTTTATGAGAAAAAAAAGGACAACTTCTTACTTACTAAAACAAAATCCAACTACTCAACTTGACTTTTTGAAAATTTATTTTTTTTTTAAAAATTAACAGTAAAGTGTCTCTTCAATTTAGTTGGAGCCACGAGTCCCGTTCTTGCTATCCATGTGTCAGTTAAAAAATATACTTCGCAGTTGAAATTTAGTTTTTAATATTTTTTAGACATTGTTTTATGTAATGATGAGTTTGAGTGTAGTGGTAAAATTAATTTTAAATTAGATAGGAGAGAGGTCGTGACTTTAAATGTTGTTTACGTAACAAATTTTTATTTTTTTAATGAAACATTCAAACGTAATTTTGAGAAATTATTTTACTAATAAGGTTTTATAATATTAAAATAGCGTGTTTTCTTATATAATTAACTAGCATAGACCCGTGCCTAAAGACACGGTGTAAATAATATTAAGATTAAAATACAATAATATTCATTAATATTGTAAAAAAAATTATAAATACTAAGCAAAAAATAGAAATTAAAGTTATTATATACTTGTTAACGTTTTATAATAAAAGAAAAAAAATTACTAAATCTATATAATAAATCACATCAGTAAACACTTTACAATTTAAACAAATTAAATTAAAAATTAAAAATTAAATATCAAACAACACATATCAATTGTCGCTGAGGACCCTTGCCCCCGATAGCAACTGATTGGGGGCCCGTGAGTCATCTTGGATTGCCATCGCCCTCTGCTAGCCCTCGCAACGTTTGTCGTTATCCCTCCCGCCCCTACTTATCGTCGTCTCACCCATCGACCCTTCCACTCGTCATCAACCCTCCTTTCTCCCCTCACGCTGTCGCACCCGTCGATGGAGTGGGTGGGTGGGTCTGTGAGAGAAACAAAGAAAGAGGGAAAGAGAGAGAAATAGTGAATGAGAGAGTGGGAGAGAAAGTGCAACAGAGAGGGAGAGAGAGGCAGTGAGTGAGGAAGTGAGTGGCTGTCGCACCTGTCGGCCCCATACCTACCGTCGTCCCTCTCACCTCTTCTCATTGCCATCGCACCCATCGTCAACCTTTCCTTCCCCCAACTGCCGTCGCACTTGCTGATGGCGTGGGTGGGTGGGTCTGTGAGAGGGAGAAAAAGAGAGGCAGAGAGAGAGAGGTAATGTAACATCTCGCATCGAGCGATAGGAAGGACCGGAACAACTTACCTTGATGGGTCTACGCAAACGTCCCAGGGGGGGTCACCCATCCTTGGATTTCCCCAGGTCAAGCACACTTAACACTGGAGTTCTTTGCCTGCATTCAGCCCAAAAGGTATCCAGCTAGTGTTGTTTCCTTCCTTACTTATCCTCGATATATACTATTCTCCTCTAGGCTCTCAGGATATTACATTCTCCCCCCTTGAGCACTTGACGTCCTCATTATGTGACCTTACAACTGGTCCCAGACCTTTTCCCTTTTGGAGGCTGCCATCCTAGAAGCCTACCAGGAGCTGCTCCTTGATTAGGCCTCGCGCCCCGAAGCCACCTCTTGCCCTCATTGGACTGTCTTTTCCAAGGGTCGCCTTGATACCACCTGTAACATCCCGTATCGAATGATAGGAAGGACTGGAATAACTTACCCTGATGGGCCTGCGAGAACTTTCCAGGAGGGTCACCCATCCTTGGATTTTTCCAGGTCAAGCACGCTTAACCCTGGAGTTTTTTGTCTGCATTCAGCCCAAAAGGTATCCAACTGGTGTTGTTTCCTTCTTTACTTATCCTCGATATATATTATTCTCCTCTAGGCTCCCGGGGTATTACAGGCAATGAGTGAGGGAGTGAGTGATTGTCGCACCCGTCCGCCACCCACCCACAGTCAGCCCTCCCTTCCCCCCACCGCCATTGCCCCCTACCAGCCTCTTACAACGCCTCGCTCCCACCCGTCGTCATCCTTCCGCCCTACCGCCATCATACTCGTCTGCCCTCTACACTACCGTCACACCCGTTAGCCCTTGCCGTCGACCCTCCATTTCCTCCCAATCACCGTCGCACCCTCCAATGGTATGGGTGAGAGAGAGAGAGAGGGGAAGTGAGTGAGAGAGTAGGAGAGAGGGTGCAAAAGAGGAAGAGAGAGGGGCAGTGAGTGGCCATCGCACCCATCGGCCCTCTCACCCCCCCTACCACCGTCACACACATCAACCCTCACCCGCCGTCAACCCTCCTGCCCCCTTTACCACCGTCGCACATGTCAACCCCCACCCGATGTCGACCCTCCCTTCCCCCCATCGCTGTCGCACCTGTTGATGGCATGGGTGGGTGGGTCTGTGAGAGAGAGAAAAAAAGAGGGAGAGAAAGAGGCAATGAGTGAGGGAATGGGAGAGAGGGTGCAACAGAGGGAGAAAGAAAGGTAGGTAGTGAGGGAGTGAGTGGTCGTCGCACCTGCCAGCCCCCCCACCCACTATCGGCCTTCTCTTCCTTCTCTCACTGCCTTTGCACTTGCCGATGGAGTGGGTCTGTGAGAGAGAGAAAGAGAAAGATAGTAAGTGAGTAGTATGTGGGTGGGTCTGTAAGAGAGAGAAAGGCAATGATTGAGAAAATGAGTGGGGGAGAACATCATTCATCTCAGCTAATCTCAACCATTGATATATATTTAAAATCCATCTCAGTCATTAAAATGTCTCTCTCACATATTTTACATATTTTTAAGAACTCCTCTACTCCATTATATAGAAAGTTAGGGAGTATTGATTTTAAATAAATACATTAATTAGTGAAATGAAACGTTTCAATTATATGATTATTTTTTTTGTCCCTAATTATATAAACAAATCTAACTATTTTCTTTCTTTCTCAAATTTATTTTGTTATTTTTAAAATTTTGATATATATATATTTGCAATTAAAATATATTTTATATAATTTAAAAATATTTTTATTTGTGAAAATTATAATTATAATCTATTTAGATAAATGGATAAAATAGTCTTTTAACAATTAACTCACACCATTGACATATCAAATAAAAGATTGGTATAATTTTAAATTATACTTTTTTTTTTTTTTTACCAAATATAGACCAACTATCTAACTTCATCAGTATTTTTATCATTACTATTTAATTTAAATATTAAATAATCTTAAAATTTTATATAAAATATGATTAATTATCTTAATATTAAAAGTTTTACACCAAACATCATGCATCCCCTTGGTTCTAGGTATCCTTACTCTCTCTCTTCTCTCTCTAGGTGTATGTGTGTGGCCAAGGAAGAATCTCATTCAAGGACCTCTCCAGCCTCTACTCCAAAGTAAAACATATACTGATGGCCGGCTAGTTCTCTTTTTTTTTTTGCAGCATTCATATTATATTTATATTATATAAATATATACCCTCACACCCTTATACATAGATATATATATACATGTATCTATATGAGGAGAGGGACAACCATGGCTGTCCGCGGCCATAGCTGCCCAGTATGGCACCCCAAAATTGTGGGGTTCGGGGATGGCCAGCATCCTTGACTCGCAAGGTTCGAGGATGCTGAACGGCAGGGCTGGGAGTGCAATTTTGTTCACCCCCTTTAACGGGGTGAACATAACTTTCACTGTTTTGAGGGTTAAAAATAACGGAGGGATAGTCAAATATTACCACCATGCAACCCCTTCGTTATTTTTAACCCTCGAAACATAACCCTCACTCCAGGGCTGGGCCCTGAGCAACCTTTTCCTCTATTTTTTTTTTGTATAAAATATATATTTATATAATTGTGTGTGCATATATATATATATATTTGTGTTTGTGTATATATGTATGGGTTGGTCTGCGAAGAGAGAGGGAGAGAGAGTGAGGCAATGGGAGAGAGAAAGAGGCAATGAGTGTTTGGCTACGTTGTGGGTGAAATTTTTTTTAATCTCAACAAGAAATTCTTTTTAATCTCAACAATTAATGTATCATAAATTGATCTCAGTAATTGAAATGTGTCCCTTTGAGACATTTTCAAAAACTTTCTTACTTTATTATATAGATATAATAGATTTACAAATTTATTTTCATCACCTATATATGACAGTAATTAATTAGTTCGAGATAACAAATTTTTATGGTCGTAATATCTTAAAAGCATATAATAACTTCTTTACTTAATAAACTAAAAAAAATACATGGAATTTTTATATATAATATCTATAGATATTGATATATTTTATATAACATAAAAAGTATGATATATAACTAGAAGAGTTTATATACAATTGCTATTATTATGTCTAAAAAGTTGGTCCAAGTCTGTGCAAACTCAAGTGATTGAGTTGGGCCCAAAATTAATGCGGGCCAAGGCCATTAGAGTCTAAAATCAAGTGGGCTAAGCAGGCTGCAGAAGTGGCTTGGGACTTGGCAAGGATTTAAAGAAGCTACAAAGTGAAGAGTGGAAGGAAACTCGGTTATTCAAGCCGTGTATAAAGGACTTGTGATAAGTTAAATGAAAATGGAAATAAAAATGAAAAATATCTATGATGTGAAATAAAAATAAAAAATTATTATTTTTTAAAAATTTTAAAACGGCAACCTGAAATATTTCTATACATCATAGGCCAAAAGAATGTTGTAGAGAGGACGAGATGGAGAGAGCGAAGGCAATGAGAATGGTCACCTTATCTTCAATAGAAGTCGTTTTAAATTACAAATCTAACCCTAAGAAAACGTTCTTTGCTTCATTGGGCCATTTTAATTTATTTTTTTCTTGAAACTTAAAGTAACAAATATGAAACTTAATGTAACTAATATCATTTTTGTCACATGTTAAAATAATAAAAAAAAGACACGTGTCTTGAAATATTGAAATGATGTCGATTTAGTATTTTTAAAATATTTCTTGTCTTAAAATATTAAGAAACACTAGAAAGACGTTTTTAGATAGTTTTTATACTTTTGAAAACATTTTGGGGCCGATCACATAATTAAAAAAATATTGAAAATGTATTTTTATTTTGCGACCATGTTAGAGGCAAAAACAAATTTGTCTCTATTGTCTTGACCATCACGTTAGAAATAGAAATAACTTGTGTTTATAAATAAATAATAAAATTTATATTCATATTTAATTAAATAATTATATTTTATAATTTTTATATTAAAAATTATATTTATAAAAGGACTCATATTTTTTTTATTTACTCGTTTCTATGCATTTTCATTTTCTACTTTTTTTTTTTAAAAATACCGTATCTTTATTTTTGTTTTGTATCGTATTTGTTTTTCGTTTCTATTTCCGTATAATTTAGTTGTAGAACTTTGTTTGCAAAAGACCTAATAGTAAGTGAAATAGAGAATAAAAATAAATGAAATAGAATATAAAAATACCATAAAATTTGCCAAATTCTTGTTTTGGTGGATGAATTTTGGTGTTACAAAGATGTTTCCTTTAAGAATAAGGAAAATAAAAGAGAGGAATTAGATTAACCTTTTCTTTTAGTTTTGAGTTTTTTAATACAAATAAAATTTATATCGTCAATGCTTAGTAACCCATCACTTTTTACCAGGCGAGTGCACGTCGCCAAGTGTTCATATGATATAAAATTAGCTGATTCAAGGATGCAATTGAGAACAAGTAAAGTTGATGATGCCAGAATAAAAAATGGTAAAAGTTGAGCACTGTGGGGCTGCGGCCAAGTAGACCGTCTTTCCTTGAATCAGCACCGTGGAGAATAAGTAAGTAGTCAGGGAATGAGCACTGTGGGGCTGCAGCCAAGTAGACCTTCTTTCCTTGGTTGAAAGCTGAAAAATCCCTGGCTAGGTCATCATAGTGGTCGGGGCTGCCGGCCTCGATGTCGAAGTCAATCCCATCCAACACAGCATCACCCAAAGGCCTATTGTCCGTGTTGCTGTCAAGAAAGTTGTTCCACAAGTAGTTTGCTACGCTCCGACATGCGCCCGAAGTCCGAAATTTCTTCTCCAAACGCCCGGAATTATTTTTCTAACCTCTCATATGTAGAGGTGAGCAGAAATTTGGTTAAATCGAACTAATTAAATCGAATTAAAAAATTCGATCGGTTCAATTCGATTTTTCAAAAAGAAGGGTTTGGTTCGGTTATTTTTTTTTTTTTTCAAAAATCGGTTATTCAGTTCGGTTCGATTATTTTGTTAAAAATACTTAAAAAATCGAACCAAACCAAACCAGTTGTGCAGCAAATGCCCAATCGAACCGGCCACAACCCCCTCCCCGCACGAACCGAAACCCCTCCCCCCACGAGGGCGCGACACCCCATGGGTCTCTGTACTTGTCTTCGTTCTTCTATCTCTCTCTCACTCTATCTCTGTCTCTCACGTCTTCACAGATCGAGTCCACTCCGATCGAGTTTGTGAATACTCCGATCGGAGTATTCGGTTCACAATACTGCGAGGGGATACAAACGAGGGGAAGAACGAAGACTCCACTCCGATCGAGTCTTCACAGATTGAGTCTTCATAGATGTGGCGATAGTGAAGATGAAGGGTCGTTCCCCTTCCAGATCGAGTCTTCATAGATTTGGCGATGGCAAAGACGAAGACGAAGACAAAGGTGTGCATATGGAGATTGGATACACCGTTAAAACTTCACATACACTGTTGTTTCTGTCGAAGCAACCACCTTCGATGCTTCCGCTCTAACGTCGACGCCGACTTAGACCTCCAACACAACAACGTCGACTTCAATGCCTATGGGTACATCTCTCTCTCCGATTTGCACCACTGTGCTCACCCTTCGGTAAGTTTTCTGCTCTGTAACTTCTATTTTTCAAAAAATGTGAGTTTTTTAACTATAGATTTTTAGATCTACAAAAAATTAACCGTCCGATCAAACTTATTTTTAGATATATGAATCACTGTGGTTGCGGGAATCCAATGATCAGTTCCGATCATTGGAATCATCGGCCGGCCAACTGGTGGTCGGTGACAATAGATGTTCATTGTTCAGTCTCTTCTCTTCGGTATGCTAGGTTAGTTCGGTTCTTGGTTCGGTTCAGTTACTATATTTTAGTTTTCGGTTAGTTCGGTTTCGGTTAGTTCAGTTAGTGGGATTGGTCGGGTCGGTTCGGTTAGGAATTTCTGGGCGGTTCGGTTCGGTTATAACTGATTGCACACCTCTACTCCTAAGAATTGGTTTTTCAACAAAAGTTAGAATTGGGCATCACGAGCAAAAGTGAGAATTTAAATTATCTAGAAAATATGGTCTATCAAACACCACCAAAATGAGAATTTACATGAAAAATGACTATTTTCCATAAAAAATATACCCAATCAAACAGCCCTATTTTTAAATATTAATAAATATTATTATTCATTCCTCCATACATATCTCTCATGTCTCTATTATGTCTTAACAATTATTATTTTGTAATATTGGAAAAAATATAAAATTATATTTTTATGCTTAATGAGTTATTTTTTATTTATTAGGAATATATTTGTGTATATATATATAATATGCTGAATTTTTATTACCAAATTTATTCAGTTGAAACGTTTTAAACACGAATTAAGTCTTAACCAAATATTTTCTAAATAACGAATATACCAAATTTTTAATTATATTTAAAATATATTAAGCTGAATAATACTCATATTTTTACTGTTCCAAAATTTTTCCATTTGCCGAATTGCTAACAAGGTGCTGGAGGCATAGGTCTCTGCCAAGTTGCCTCAGTATCCATTCTCACCCCAATAGATAGATATGGTCCCCCATGAGAGAGGGGCTGAGCAATGAAATGAGGAGCGGGGGAAGATGGTGAGTTATTTCACATTATTAAAAAAATATTAAAAAATATTTTTATTTTACGATCATATTAAAAATAGAAATAACTTGAGCTTATATTTATTTAAATGGAATATGAAATTTATATTTATATTTAATTAAATAATTATTTTTTAATAATTTTTTATATTAAAAAAATATAATTATAAAAAACTCCTATATTTTTTTATTTAATGCATTTTTTGCATTTTCATATCTTATTTTTTAAATGATTGAGAACAGTATTGGAATAAAAATCAACCAAGATTGTCGGAAACACGAGGACAAGATATTGAATTAAATATTTTATTAATAAGACGAAACAGAAAGCATTTTGATCATGAAGGAATTAACTTTATTCAAATAACATTTAGTATCACTGTTCCATAAACCTCAAGAGGGCCATTTATTCAAAGGAATTAATAGGCATTTCAAACACTGGATTTGATAGCAGAGCTATAGCCGTTATCATAGAACTTGCTCCAAAGCATCACACCTCCATATTTAGAAGAACCCTTAATAGTCGGAAGAACATCAGATATCAGCACGTTAGGGTCAATATAGCCACCATTGGCGGCTTCAGAAGATGCGGGCAACCCCAGGAACACTTGCTCAGCTTGAATGGTTGTCCAGTACTGGTTCCAATAGTTCAAGAGATTGTTGGCACTATTGTCTGCGTACTGGCAGGGAGGGTTGTTGTAGAATTGGACTTGGACATAATTGAAGAGGCCGGTGGAAAGTGCACCATTTAGCGAGGCGTCTGGGAATGGGCACTGTGGGGCTGCGGCCAAGTAGACCTTCTTTCCTTGGTTGAAAGCTGATAAATCCCTGGCTAGGTCGTCCCAATGGTCGGGGTTGCCGCTCTCGATGTCGAAGTCAATCCCGTCCAACACAGCATCGCCCAGCGGCCCAGCGCCCGTATTGCCGCCAAGAAAGTTGTTCCACAAGTAGTTTGCTACGTTCCTGCATCCGGCCAAAGCCCAAAGGAATCAAAATCCCAAACTTATTTTGTTGTTTACTTTGTATTTAGTATTTTTGACTCAATTTAATTTTTATATTTTATTTTTTTACACATTAAAATATATAAATTAAATTGACTAAAAAATTTAGATATAAAGGTATAAATAAAATACAAAAAGTTGGATGATCACACAAAATAAATATCAAAGTATAAGAATTAAATTGATTCAAAAATATAAGTTTTGAAGGTGTAATTAAAATAACGATAAATTTAGATGATGCAAAGAAAAAAAAATGAAAATTAAGGACAAAAGATTTGTGTATGCCCCAATATTAGTGCTTAATTTCTTACTGGGCGTCGTCGGCTGAGCTGAGGGAGTAGCTGCCACCGCCACCGCCGATGGAGAGCAACACCTTGATCCCGCTAGCTTGACAGGCTTTGATGTCGCTGCTCAATCCAGTACAGGTCCCGGCGGCCGGATCACAATGACCGGCGAGGTTGAGGACTGGAGTCTGACCATTGCCAAATGTGGATAAGAAAGCTACGTTGACAATGCCGTAGTTGCCGGAGGCGCAAGTGTCGGCCAAGCTGCCTTCGTTTCCATTCTGACCCCAATAGATGGAGATGGTGCCCCCATGGGAAGAGGGGATGAGCAAAGAAATGAGCAGCAGAAAGGAGAAGATGGTAAGCTGTGGGAAGACTTTTGCAGCCATAGCCATCAATGGATGCAGATGCAATGCTTTGGGTTAATGAATTGGCATATTTTATAGGCCACAAGGGCTGCCCATATTTTTATTTTTTTATTTTTTTTAATGCCGTGTAGTTCTGTTCTTGAAAAAGACTATTGTTACTTGATCGACATAAAAAAAGAAAGAGACAATTTTCGTACTTAAAAAAGAAAAGAAAGAAAGAGACCATTTTCGTACTTAATTTGAACTTAAACGAGTAATGTTATTTTCATGCAAAAAAAATAATTTTAAGACAGGGTATTAATATTTTTCTCATTCAAAATAAAATGATTTTGTCCTTAAATTATATTGTGCAGACAAATAACATAAATAGTCACTGAATTTTGATTTGTAATTAAGAATTCATTAAATTTTAGTTTAATATATAATTTTATAATTATAATATTATTTTCATGCAAAAAAATAATTTTAAGACAGAGTATTGATATTTTTTTCTTTCAAAATAAAATGATTTTGCCCTTAAATTACATTGTACAACTAAATAACATAAATTGTTACTAAATTTTAATTCAGTATATAATTTTATAATTATCATCAATACTCATTAAAAAAAATTAACGAAATATTAATATTTTTATACTTTAGTTTAAAGCTTAGTAATTTTTTATAAAAAATTTAATAATTATTTATACTGTCTAATTGTTTATATTAGTAGGACATTAACGTCTCATTAATCTGTTAACAATAATTAAAAGTAATTATGAAATTATATATTAAATTAAAATTAATTAATTAACATCGTTTGTTTCTCTAACCAAGTCAAGTCCAAAGTCTTGCAATTGAAGTCCTGGTCAAGTCTATGGATTCATACTTGTAGAAAATAAAAATAAGAATGACAGTCTGTGGAATGATAGTGACCACGACGTGTACAAATTGGCCACATTAAACGTTCACTAACTTCAATCAATAGGGCCCACTACAAAGACCAGGAATAGAGGGCAATAATATATGTACTATGCTGTTATATAAGTAAAAAATAAAACCCATTTGATATTATTAAGTATATGAGGCCCGTTATGTTCCTTCGTGGCGCCTATGCCACCTCTTACTTTGTTTAGATCATGATTGTTAAATTTTCAATTTTATGGGTATAATTTTATGATTTTTTATATTAAAAATCCTTATAATTTCATGATTTTGAAGTTGAATCGCAGTTGATTTTACGATTTTACATGTCGAAAACTCTCTTACGATTTTACGATTTTAACAACCTTTGTTCATATCAAATAAATTTTATGATTTTGGATGTGAATAACAAAAAAAAAAATTCTATTAAGTATTGAGATTTTTAAATTTTTTTGATTTTGTGTTAATGTTTTTAAAAATTAAAAATAATTTTATTAACAAGTTTCAATTTTGATATTGTTTGAAAGATGGGACTCATAAAAGCATTGATTAATTCCTTATAAATTTAGAATTTTATCTGTCAGTGTAAACTCCTATAATAGTTAAGTTAGTATTCGATAATGAGAGGTTAAGTGGAATAATGAGTTAAAATTGAGTTAATGTGTATCTTCCATTAGATAATTGAGGGTTCTTATAATCTACATAAGGGATGGATCAAATGTCATATGAGCGAGAGACCTTATTTTAGATATGATCTGACACTATTGATACTTGATATTAGAAACTCAAATCATATTTATTAATGGTTGGGTCTTGAGATCTTGCCATTTCGTAGGCTTAGTTACCTTTTAAGTGGTTTTTAGATCAGCTTATGAGAATTATGAGATGTGATTAATATAAGTCATATTTATTAATACTATTTTATAATTATCAAGTATATTTAATAAATTTTTTATTTTTTTAATGTGGACGTGAATAGCACGCGGGACTCACCCCTTAGCCGCCGAGCAAACCTTGCACGCTTTGATCACATCTTCTTCTTCCACATCCAATTTTAATTTAGGTTAGGCAGGTAAATTTGACTTGTTTCCAAGCCAATTTTGACTCATTCATAGTGCATTTTCTTGAATTCTTTTAATGTAGTCCAAAATTTCACTTTGACCCTATAATAGTTAGTAATGATTAGGGTTAATCTTACAAATTTATCTTAAAAACAAAAAAACAAAAAAATGGGTTGATTTGAGTTACAACTATTTTTAACTCAACTTTGCATATAATGTTAGATTTATTTCTCTCTAACACAAGCCCTTTTATAGTTCACGCGGTTTCCATATAACGACACTATTAAATATGGTCAAAAATTAATTGTATGTTACATGAATTATTACTCGCTCGAGATAGACATGTATTTAGTGACAATAAAGATTGACCTTAAAGTTGTCTTAAAAAAGACTTTCGTGGAGAAATGGTTAGCTCTTTGCTTATAACTCACAATTTTCTTGACTTGTATTTGACTTGAGATCATCTCTATTATGAAGTGAGTTATGCTTATAGATAATATAATGTACGAATTTTTCATAAATAATGTTATTGTTATGATGAAAAGTTAGTTATCTAATCTAAGTTATTGTCCACTTTGGTTCGACACGCACTTAGTAGCAAATGGCGTTGGCCTCACACTCTTATCTTAAAAAGAGTTTTCACGAGAAAAAAGAGAGATAACTTCTTATTTATAAATTACATTTTTTTTTTTTTTACATTAGATATGAAATTCTTCCCTCCTAACATAGTTGCATAGTTGTACTTCAATTGTCCAAAATATTTAATGTGAAAGGTTTGAACATTGTCTAGGGAATAGGTACTGACACCGAAACAACTTGGTAACCGCACCCTACGAGCACTAGTAAAAAGAACAAACTCCCTAGCTCCTCGGATCTGGCTCATTTCAACCCTCGGGATAAGAGGGAGTGCGAACATTCGGAGACCTTAACACTTTTAGAGCCAATTAAGTTAGGAGGCTTGAGGAGTGGGGAGGACAAGTGATAAGGGAAAATACCCTCGGATCCGCAATTACTCTAATACCCTAAGAATACGACCATTGACGGCCATGGCACATGCCCGTCAAGGAATCCCTCCCCATACGTCATCTTACATAGGCCTAGAGGTGACACGTGGCAAATGCATATCACTACACCAGCTAGCTTGTTTCTCAATGAGGACCTTCCGAATTCCTGGGGATCAACCATCCCACTAAAGATCATGGAGATGGGAACTACCTCGAACTCCTTGGAAATGATTATGGAATCCATATCGGTAAAATCCCAGCTCCGAGAAGAACGAGATAAGGATCTCGGTAATTTGAAAGAGGATCTTTACCTTAGCAGAGGATAAAGGGAAGAGGGCCAACAATGGGTAAGGGATCTTCTTCCTCTCTTTCTCTTAACTCTAAAAATCACCCTTTCTTATAAAAGATATGTTGAAAATCTAACTTGAACGTCGAAGTCATATCGGGGGAGCAAGTCTTCAACTCCATTGCAGGTGCTTAAGTTGAGGCAGACGAAGATGATCGGCCACCACTCCATCATCAAGACCTACTTCTTCTTCTTTTTGGCAGACCCATTTTCTCTCTCTCTCTCTCTCTCTCTACCTCTAACTTTTTCTCCCATTGCAGCTTCCTTCCTTTTCTTTTCCTCTGTCACAAATTTAATACATATCATCATCTTAACAACTCATTAACTTCGGTAATTGATAGTAATTACAAAATTAAATATTAAATTAAAATTTAATATTTTTTTTATATTTTAGTGTAAAATTTAATAACCATTTAAAATAGGCAATGTCATTGCTTAATTCCTTATTGGGCGTCCTCAGCTGAGCTAAGGGAGTAGTTGCCAACGCGACCACCGATGGACAGCAACACCTTGATCCCGCTAGCTTGACAGGCTTTGATGTCGCTGCTCAAGCCAATACAACCACCGACGGCCGGGTCACAGTGGCCGACGAGGTTGAGAGCTGGAGTTTGACCACCGCCAAATGTGTATAAAAAAGCTATGCCATAGTTGCCGAAGGCACAGGTCTCCGCCAAGCTGCCTTCGTTTCCATTCGAACCCCAATAGATGGATATGGTCCCCCATGGGAAGAGGGGATGAGCAAAGGGGAAATTCTATTTGCAACCAACGTTTTACTCTTTGCAGCCATAATTAAAATAAATTTAATAATTACTATTCGCAGCCATACTTATTACTCCTTGCAACCAACTATATTCCAAATTTACCCTCCTATACCCATACACCTCTCCGCCGCGACTGACCGCCGTTCTCAATCTCCACTTGCCTTTTACAGTTACCTACACCGCACTCCAGTCGTCGCCTTCTCTACAGAGCCGAGTCTCTTTGCTGTGCGTTCTTGAGGTAAGTTTTACTTACATTTTTTATTGTTTTGGTTGTATCCGTGATTTTGGGTTGAATCTAATGTGAACAACTGCAATTTTTTTGGGTTTGATGGGCTGTTCGGAGGTGAGGGATGGGCTGTTCGGAGGCGAGGCCGCCTCCGAACAGCCGAGTTTTGAGTTTCGGAGGCGAGGCCCCTCCAAAACTCAGCTTTCGGAGGCGGCCCTCGCCTCCGAAAGCCAGATTTCGGAGGGGCGAGGTCCCCTCCGAAAGCCAGCTTCGGAGGGCCCCCTGCGAAAGCTGGCTTTCGGAGGGGGCAGCCACCTCCGAAACCTAGGTTTCGGAGGGTTGGACCGCTCCCGAAACCCAGGTTTCGGGAGCGGCCCAACTTTCATTTTTTTAATTTTTTTTATTTTATATATTATTTCTTAAAAAAATATTTAAAAAAACTTAATTTTTTAATTAAATTGTCCTAATTAATATTTTTTTATACTTAATTTTTATTTTATTTTTTATACAAATATTTGAAAAAACTAAAATTTTTAATTAAATAGTGATAATTAAATAGGGATAATTTTTTAATTAAATAGTGCTAATATATGCTAATTAATATTTTTAATTAAATAGTGCTAATTAATATTTTTGTATACTTAATTTTTTATTAAAACTTAATTTTTTAATTAAATAGTGCTAATATATGCTAATTAATTTTTTATTTAGGTACTGGAGTTGAATAATTTAATTTTTAATACAAGTAAATATATATTTTTTAATTAATTTTTTAAATCCATTTTCCCAACTAACATATTTTATATTTTAATAATTATCATATTAACTTATATTATACATGTCCCGAACTCTACGTTTCTGGAAAATTTGATTTTCCCGAACTCCAGAGTTCGGGAACGTTGGTGTTTCCCGAACTCCAGAGTTCGGGTGTTACCCGCGTTCCCGAACTCTGGAGTTCGGGAACATTGGTGTTTCCCGAACTCCAGAGTTCGGGAAACACCAGCTTTCCCGAACTCAACACCAACGTTCACGGAGTTTGGGAAACTTAAATTTTCTGGATGTTTAATAATTTTTTTATCGTAATTTTTTGTTTAATATTTTGTATTATTTTTATGATATGATACGTGATATGTTTGTCTGTTATTTTGTAGTTAATTGCTATTATTTATTTTTGTGTTATTTTATAGATATGGTACGTGGTAGAAGAGGTGATGCTTCCTCATCTCGCCAGCCTTCTTCTCGCCAGCCTTCTTCTTCTTGAGAGCGTCCTACTGCATCAACTAGAAGAAGGAGGATGATTGAGAGTTCTAATGAACCGCCTATTTTAGAACGAGTAGAAGAGCCAGTGACAGATTATGTGATACCAGTTCAAGAGCATCTCAACCCTAATGAAGGGGAAGCAACTGCTCAACCATCTTACTCTCATCACGAGTCTCACCAAGAAGATGATATTTCTGAACCACTACCTGGCGGACCTACTGATACATCTATTCTAAAAAGTTTTAAAAATCATGTTGCATTTGCAATATGGGCAGGAGAGGTAAGTAATATTAGTTTTTTTAGTATTTATCTTTATAATTTAAATAATTAGCTATTGTAATTTTTTATAATTTAAATAATTAAGTATTTAAATTTTTTAACAGGAAAGAGGCATATTAAAATGTAGAAATCATGGCCTCAAAATTCCTGAATGGCCATTGAATAATCAGCCTCGTGTTCGTGATATTGTTATGAGCTCTAGCTTATCACCCTTGCTAGAATGTACTTATCGAAATATAAATCATGCTCTAGTTTCAGCATTTACAGAGAGATGGCAACCTGAGACTAATACATTTCATTTGCCATTTGGAGAGTTAAGTATAACATTATATGATGTTGCTGCTATTTTGAAGATTCCAGTAACAGGAAGATCTGTATCTGTGCCTCATCATCTAACACCTAGTGAAGCTAGTGATTTATTATGTAGGTTACTTGGGGTTTCATTAGATGTAGCATCACAACAAATTAGAGAGAATCGAGGAGCATTTGTAAAATTAGATTGGTTAAAAAAAACATTTATGCATCTACCCAATGAGGTTTCTAATGAAGAGATTGAACATATTAGTAGAGCATATCTGTTATTTTTATTAGGTTGTACTTTATTTGTGAACAAGAGTGGGACATTAGTTTCAGTAGCATATTTGACGTTATTAGAAGATTTAAGTATGATCAGTAATTATGCATGGGGAGCTGGGTGTCTTGCATATTTATATCGACAGCTCGGCATTGCTATTAGACGAGAGGTGAAGAGTATTGCTGGATATCTTACCTTACTTGAGGTAATTATTTTAATTTCATAATTTTATATCATATATTTATATATATTTAACATAATTATTCATATTAAATTTACAGGCATGGGTGTACGAGCATTTCCCTTTTACTAGAATAAGATGTAACTTGTTATATAGTGAAGATAAGCCACGAGCTCTCCGTTGGATACCTGTTCGCGATACTGATTCTTTACAATCTATTAGGGAGCAGCTTGATGATTTATCACCGGACGAGGTATTTATCATATATATGATTTGTAAGTTAATTAATATATTATAAAATTAAATTTTAAACTAAATAATATTTACAGTTGATTTGGACGCCGTATCGGAGGGTTCAGGCACACCATCCATTTCCAGAAATTACATTTTTCTCAGGTTGTCTAAAATGTGGAAATATTATAGAACCATATCATCCTGAGAGAGTTTTGCGACAATTTGGATATGTATAAACTATTCCTCCACCCCCATTATCACCTGTGGAAGCTAAGCGGGGTCCGGCTACGGCTTTATATCGGGTAATTTATACATTTGTTGATGATATGTGGAATCGATGGGATATGCATTTATTACCACCACGTAGACGTGGTAAATATTCTAAATTTTCATGGCATTTTACACCTGAATATTTAACATGGTATGGAACTATTACACATCCGATTATACAAAATCCTGTACATCGATCCAGTTTTGATAGAGGTGCAGAAGATATGCTCTTGCTTGCTGAATCAGTAAGTTTTTAAATTATATTTAAGTTATTATTGAATTTAATTTATTTAAATTAAAAAAATTAATATAATTATTTTTATTTTTATTTCAGCGTAATCGACTAGCATTATATGCTATCCAGCAGACGATTTCAAGTAGTGAGCCTGTATCTGCTGATGTATGGAGAGAGACATGTCTTGAGGTGAATCGCATTCTAGGCTCTCGGCATCCTTCTGATAATATTGAAGCGTCCACGTCTCGTACATCTCCGCAAAGATAGTTCACTTCGTACTATAGCTTGTTTATAGTTTAGTTTATTTATAACATCGAGTTGCTTGTAGTTGTTATTTATAGTTGTAATTCGTAAACTATAATTTTGAATTATGTATAACTTGTGATAATATTTTATTTTAATATTTATTAGTAAATTTTATTATGATTTATGTAATTTTAATACCATTTACACAAAAATTAACAGAATAAATTAATAGAAGAAACAAATATAACTTTGTACAATTTTCACACTTTTAACAATATAAAGAAATATTACAAACATATAATATAAAACATACATATTCGTCATTCATAGGTAAATCAAAAATATATAAGGTAAAGCATACATATTGATCATTGCTAATTCATCATTCATCAGTTAAATCAAAAACATCTTTTGTAATAACATTTTTGTTAATAAGAGACATAAATACTTGAATTCGAGTTATATATGGTGTTTTCCATTCACGTGCAATATCATATCGATATTTATGCCAATTGCGTGCAATAGGAGGAATTGGTGAACCTGATTTAAGAAATACTTGAAAAAATATAATACCATATTATTAGTAACAAATTTATATTAACATAATTATAGAAACATATAAATAAATTGTTAAATAATAATACCTGTACAAAATGACAATCATCCACAAATCCAATAGTAATAATTCTATGTTGTATAACTGAAGGTGCAGCTGATCTCAATGGAAGGTAAGTAAGACACTGCATTCGAGATAAATGAACCAACACAACATTATATTTTGAAGCAATCAAATGACCCATGTCAGGTAAAGTCATCCAATGTTGAGGAGGTGCAACACACTCAAAGCAAGAAAGTGCGTGCATTAACTCATCTACACGCATAGCAGATCCATATAACTCTATATATTCATCACGAAAGGTATGCAACTCTCCAATCAGATTCATACGAATATCCCTCCAGTTGTGCTCACTCATTCCAAGTAACGCAGCAATAGCACGAAATCCACAATGTCCATCTGACTCCACATTAACAATATTATGTATAAAATGACGTATTTTTGATGGGAATGAAGCATCATAGCCTAGCAATCTCTGTTTGACACTGGTACGATAAAGTTTACCTTCATTCAGTGTCTTAACTGAGCTTTGTATTGTTGGAGATATGCTATCATGAATAGACTGTACTATTTCAAAATATGATGGATCACGTCGAGTGGATGTATCAACTTCAATTTTCTTTTTTAATGATGGCTTACCTTTCGTCCGAACTTTCACACTTGGTGGGATCAATGAAGTCGTAGTTGGATCTATTAATTCTCTCAACTTCTGTTTTAATATGATTTTACCTCCTTCTGGTTCTGATTGAAATATATTATAAAGACTTTCCAACTCTGGATCAATTGTTAACACTGAGGACACATCAACAGTATTCACTAAATCTAATTTTGTCCAATAAGGGTGCACAAATGATAAAGGAATTGGTCTTCCCTCCATCATTAATTCTGCAATTTCATGTGCACAAGGTAAACCGTGTGTGCTTCTTATCACACATCTACATGCAACTTTATCCACTCCAATTTTTTGTGCCATCTCTGTTTGTTTTGATACCATATTCATTGCATTTCTTGATATAATACCTCTCAATTCTCTAAAAATTTCTGATCTGAAATTGTGTTGTACCAATATTAAACTCTTCTCAAAAGACCCCTTTATCTCAGTATGTTGTAACTCAATAAGAGAATTTATAATTTTCCATGATGATTCAAAGTCACCTTGTGATGATCCCAGATATCTCTTCAGCTTCACATATGCGCTCTCAGCCCTTTCAATAAAAACATAAATAGTATTAGATTAATAAGAGATTAATTAGAGTTATTATAATAAAAATAATAATAACAACATTTGAGTTTACTAAAGAATACCTGTTAGTAGTAACATTGCCAAAATGTAATACTTTATTTGTCCACGCTGCAATAAATTTTTCTTTGTAATCATTCAGCCATGTATTTCTCACATAATCAAGTGCTCCTTCATATGCATGATACTCAACCATTAAGTCAGAAAGTAGACTTTGATACTCAATCTCAGTAGAGGCAAAAACAAGAAGATTCCATTGTAACATGAACTTCTCCCATGTCTCCTTTCTATCAAAGAATTTCTTACACTTAGCAAGTATATTTTTAGATATATGCCATCTACATAATAAGGTTGTGGTACTTGGAAACACTTTATATATTGCATTCATCAATGCTAATTCTCTATCAGTCACAATTACTCCAGGACATGCATTAGATCCCATCACATTCTTTAATCTCTCCATAGCCCATGTATAGTTATCCTCGTATTCATGGTTCATAAATACAAATGCAACAGGAAAAGTTAACTCAGTGGATGTCACACCAACAATCTCAAGAAGTGGATATCTATATCTGTTAGTTTTGTATGTACAATCCATTATCAAGACATGTGGAAATATTTTTAATAAATCTATAGACATCGGATGCGCCCAAAATAAGTCTCCAATACAATTTGATCCATCAGTTCTGTGCCACTCCACATAATTACATTCTCTTAATTTCTTCATCAACTGTTGCATCTGTGATCTACCACCTTTCTCAATAAGTTTATATCTTTGACGCGCATTATATATAGTTTTGATAGTAGTAACATTATTCTCATCATCTACCTTGAGACTCATCAAAATATTTCTAGGTTTCACCAGATTCTCAGACATAGTTTTCAAAATTCCTTTCTCTTTTTCTGTAAGTCTCCCTGCATATGAATGACCCTCCAATTGAACTGCTAGTGGATGATTGTGCACTCCACATATAACTTTCAACTCCCACTGCTCAAATTTCATACCAAGTAATTCAAACGGACAATCACACTTTTTTGAACCTGTGGATTTCCTTTTTAATTCTCCTATTATTTCTTCTTTCTTCTTGGATGGTCTATACTTTCCACTACGTTCACAAGAAAGACGAACTCTAGGTCTTTTTCCAGGACCCCCAGATTCTGAACTCTTAATCACAATCACAATTCCATTTTATTTTCCAAATTTCTTAGCCCATCCAATGAGTGCTTCTCTAGTATCAAATAGCTAATACAACAAAAAAAAAAAATATTTAGATATACTTTTTTCAATAATTCAAATAAAATTATTAAAAATCTATCATACCTCATTCGTAGTAAATTGTTGAATAAGATCAAATTGCTGGATTCTACAATTCGACTCCTATAAAAAAAAATTAATAAAATAAAATATACATTAGAATTTGAAAATAAAATATTCCCTAAACCTAAAATTCAGGCCTTCGGGGAAGTCAGCCTTCCCCGAATTCTGGCATTCGGGGAATTATGGCCTCCCCGAAGGCTGGCCTTCGGGGAAGGCGGCCTTCCCCGTAGGCCAGCATTCGGGGAGGCCAATCTTTCCCGAAGGCTAGAATTCGGGGAAGGCAGCCTTCCCTGAATTCCAGCATTCGGGGAAGATTGGCCTCCCCGAATGCTGGCCTACGGGGAAGGCCGCCTTCCCCGAAGGCCAGCATTCGGGGAGGTCATAATTCCCCGAATGCCAGCATTCGGGGAATGCAGCCTTCCCCGAAGGCTGAAATTCGGAGAAGGCCAGCCCTCCCGAATTCCAGCTTTCGGAGAGGCAAGTAACCTTCTCATTCCTTACATTATCTCTATATTTATTTATAAATAACTCATATTACATTTTTATAAACACAAACACATATTTTAAAACAAATATTTACAGATTACTTACCTGTGTCTGTGCGTCATATTCTTTTTCTAAATAGCTATCATGTTCTTCCTCAAACTCGTCCCAGTTCTCCGTCAATAGTTTAGTGTAGTAATCCATAATCGATCATAAAATGTATGAATCGCTGATGAGAGAAAATAGATTTGTGTGAGCTGAAAATAGATTTGTGTGAGCTGAAAGTGAGTCTCTACGTCTCTAAGAGAAAGAGATACAGAGTCTCTAAGTCTCTAAGAGAAAGAGATACAGATTTTAGGAGAAAAGATTTGATTGGGATATGAGCCACTGTGAAGAAAGAAAATTTTTCCGGCGAAAGACGTATGTCAGGTGGTGGTAGTTGAGTATTGAAGAGAAGGGTAAAATTGAATTTTTATTTAAGGGTATTTTAGGTATATTAAAAAAATAATTACAATGAGTAAAACGTTGGCTGCGAATAGAATTTCCCACAAAGAAATGAGGAGCGGAAGGGGGAAGATGGTGAGCTGTAGGAAGCCTTTTGCAGCCATAGCCATGAATGGATGCAAATGCAGTGCTTTGGGTTAATAATGAATTGGCATATGGTCGGCCACAAGGGCTGGCCATATTTATAGGCACACAGTGAGGGTAATATTGGTATTACAATATTCCAAGTTTAAAAATCCACCAATCAAAGAATTTATCCCAAGTTAAATTCAAATGCAATTAGTGACATTGTGTAGCTTGAGACGATATTTATAGGCAACCTTTTTTTATGTTCTTGAAAAAGTCTATTTTTACTTAACCAATTGAACAAATAAAAAAAAGAAAAGAAAGAAAAATACAATTCTCATACTTAATTTGAACTTAAACTAGTAACTTTACCAAATTTATAACGTGATTTTCATGTGAAAAAATAATTTTAAGACATTATAGGCATTGTTAGTTTTCTTATTTAAAATAAAATGATTTTTGTCTTGAATTGTATTGGGTGACTAAATAGTAAAAATGATCACTAAATTTTGTATTAAGGTACAAAAAAATTACTAAACTTTAATTTGTAACAAAAAATTTACTGAACTTTAATTTAATATACAATTTTATAACTATCAATAATCATCATTAAAAAAAACTAATATAATGGTAATATTTTTGTACTTTAATATAAAGTTCAGTGACATTTTTTTAATTTTTTACAAATTTAGTAACTATTTGTACTATCTACTTGTCCACATTGATAGTCACGTCAACATCCTCCTATTTTGATGATAATTAAAGATAATAATTAAATTATATATTACATTAAAATTTATTAATTAATTTTCAAAAAATAAAAATAAGAAATAAAAATGAAAGTTGATAGTGATCATGGCATGTACAAATTTTCCACGCTAAACGTTCAATAATTTCAATCAATAGGGCCCCCTTCCAGTGAATAGTGGGAATAATATATGTATTAGGCTGTTATATAAGTAAATAAAACCCATTTGATATTATTAAGTATTGAAATTTTTTTAAAAAATTGATTTTGTGTTAATGTTCTTAAAAATTAAAAATAATTTTAATAGCAAATTTCACATTTGACTTTGCTTGGAAGATGGGACTCATGGCAAAACTGACTAATACCTTACAAGTTCAAGGCTTTTATCTCTCAACAGTTAAGTTGGTGTTTGATAACAAGAGGTAGAGTAGAATAACGACTAAAAAAAAGTTAACATGTATCTTTCATTAGATAATTGAAGATTTTTATAATCTACATAAAGAAAGAATGATTTTCATTAGAATGATTTGACTTCTAACACCATCTTTGTTTTGATTTCAAAGCTTCCCAATTTAATCCAACCAAATAATATTACTTCTGCTCATCCTCCATCTTCTAATGAAGATGATAGTGACAATGAAGATGCGGCAATTGAATTGGGACTTGGGTTTGGGATTTGCTTGATTCTTCTAATTTTGGTGGGTGGATTTTAGTGTTAAAAAGATATTTCATTTGAGAAAAAGGAAAAGCAAATAGAGGACTTAAATTTATATCTTCTTTTGTTTTTGGGGTTTTTTAATATAAATAAAATTCATATAATCAGTGCTAGTAACTCATCACTCTTTACCAAGTGACTGCACATCACGCGTACTGAGCCACGCTGCCAAATGTTCATATGACATGAAATTGACTTATTAGGGGTGCAATTGAGAACAAGTAAAGATGATGATGTCATAATAAAAAAAAGGTAAAAGTTAAAGGGGTGAATTTATGCATTTGACCTTAAATTTATATTCTTACTAAATAAAAAAGAAAAACAAGGTCATATTTAAATTAATATAAATGATTGAGAATAGTAATTGAATAAAAATCACGGCAAGCTTGTGGTAACAAGAGGACAAGATATTGAATTAAATACTTTATTTAGAAGACCTAAACAAAAGCATTTTCACCCTCAAGAAATTAATTTTATTCAAACATTTAGTATAATCGTCACATAAACTTCAAGAAGGTCACTTATTCAAAGGAAGTAATAAGCATTTCAAACACAGCATTTGATAGCCGAGCTATACCCGTTATCATAGGCTTTGTTCCAAAGCATCACACCTCCATACTTAGAAGAACCGTTAATATACGGAAGGACATCAGACACCAGCACGTCAGGTTCAATATAACCGCCACTGTAGACAGCTTCCGGAGCTGCCGGCAGCCCCAGAAACAGTTGCTCAGCTTGAATGGTTGTCCAGTAGTGGTTCCAATTGTACAAGAGATTTTCGGTACTATTGTTTGCGTACTCGCAGGTAGGGTTGTTGTAGAATTGGATCTGGACGTAGTTGAAGAGGCCGGTGGAAAGTGCACCATGTAGCCAGTAGTCTGGGAATGGGCACTCTGGGGTTGCGGCCAAGTAAACCTTCTTTCCTTGGTTGAAAGCTGATAAATCCCTAGCTAGGTCATCATAGTGGTCGGGGCTGCCGCCCTCGATGAAGAAGTCAATCCCGTCCAACACAGCATCGCCCAGCGGCCCATCGCCCGTGTTGCCGCTGAGAAAGTTGTTCCACAAGTAGTTTGCTACGCTCCTGCATGCGGCCAAAGCCCAAAGGAATCAAAATCCCAAACTTGTTTGGAAAGCATGAAATTCATCATTTTGAGTTAGCTAAATAGGAAAAATTATTATTCAACTTTGCACTAAGGTATAAAAAGGTCATTGAATTTCAATTTATAGCAAAAAAGCCACTAAACTTCTATTTAATATATAATCTCATAACTGTTGTCAATTGTCATTAAAATGATCAACGAAATGTTGACGTTTTTGTAATTTAATACAAAATTCAATAAGCTTTTTGTACTTTTATAAAACGTTTAGTGAGTATTTATATTGTTTAACCATCTACGTTGTTACTTATGTTAACATCCCGCGCGTTAACCTCTTTTAACGACAACCGATGATAATTACGAAATTATATATTAAATTAAAATTTAATGATTTTTTTATATCTTAATATAAAGTTCAGTGACAATTTATATCTTTTAGCCTATGCAATATCATTGCTTAATTCCTTACTGGGCGTCCTCGGTCGAGCTGAGGTTGTATGTGCCACCGCCACCGATGGAGAGCAACACCTTGATCCCGCTAGCTTGACAGGCTTTGATCTCGTTGCTCAAGCCAGTACAGCTACCGGCGTCTGGGTCACAGTGGCTGGCGAGGTTGAGGGCTGGAGTTTGACCACTGCCAAATTTGTATAAAAAAGCTATGTTGACAATGCCATAGTTGCCGGAGGCACAGGTCTCCGCCAAGCTGCCTTCGGTTCCATTCTGACCCCAATAGATGGAGATGGTGCCCCCATGGGAAGAGGGGAGGAGCAATGAAATGAGCAGAAGGGGGAAGATGGTGAGCTGTGGGAAGCCTTTTACAGCCATAGCCATGAATGGATGCAAATGCAATGCTTTGCGTTAATAATGAATTGGCATATGAGGAAGGCCACAAGGATTGGCCATATTTATAGACACTCCATGAGGGTAATATTGGTATTACACTATTCCAAGTATAAAAATCCACCAATCAAAGAATTAATCCAAAGTTAAATTCAAATGCAATTAGTGACATTATGTTTAGCTGAAGACGATATTTATAGGCAACCACTTTTTATGTTCTAGAAAAAGACTATTTTATAGCTAGGCCACAAGGGCTGCCCATATTTTTTTTCATGTTGTGTAGTCCTGTTCTTGAAAAATACTATTTTTACTTAACCAATTGAACTAAAAAAAAAAAAAAGAAAAAGAAAAAGAAAAAGAAAAAAGAGAGACAATTTTCGTACTTCATTTGATTTTTTTTCTTATTTTTTTAGTCCAATTCTTTCTCATCATAACTTAACCACAATTACAGATCCCAGGAGGATGATTACATACTTTTACAGCAAGAAACCGATGTAAATTTGCCAATCATAGGCACAAAAAGGTCCAACTACTTCCAAGTCCATATAGTAAACAATTTATAAACAATCGGTAAGCTAGCAAGTCTCCTCCCCAACTACTGGTTAACCAAAACCCTCCAAAAATTGCAACTTTACCAAACTTAATATGAAGTTAAACTAGTTAGTTAATTTGAACTTAAACTAGTAACTTTACCAAATTTATAACGTGATTTTCATGTGAACAAATAATTCTAAGAGATTACGTGTATTTATATTTTTCTTATTTAAAATAAAATAACGTGATTTTTATGCGAACAACTAAATAGTATAAATAATCATGAACTTTATATTAAAATATAAAAAAAGTCATTAGACTTCAATTCGTGAGGTTCACTTAACTTCAATTTAATATGTAATTTTATAATTATGATCAAATGTCATTAAAAGAGATTAACGAAATGATAACGTTTTTATATTTTAGTATAAAATTTAATAATATTTTTATGCTTTTATATAAAGTTCAATAATCATTTGTACTGTTTAACTATCTATATTGATAGCCACGTCAATATCTATTAGTTTTTTTTAACAAAAATTAAAACTAGTTATAGAATTATATATTAAATTAAAATTTATTAATTAATATTGTTTCATACTTTAAAATAAAAATGAAAGTCTATGGAATGATAGTAATCATGCGTGTACACCCTAAACGTTCAACATTTTCAATCAATAGGGCCCACTTCCAGTGAATAGAGGGTAATAATATATGTATTATGCTATTATATAAGTAAATAAAACCCATTTGATATTATTAAGTATTGAAATTTTGTTAAATTTTTAAAAGATTTTGATTTTGTTTTAATGTTTTAAAAAATTAAAAATAATTTTAATAGCAAGTTTCAAATTTGATGTTGCTTGGAAGATTTGACTAATCCTTTACGAGTTCGGGGCTTTTATCGCTTAGTGTAAACTCCTTTAACAATTAATTTAGTGTTCAATAGCAAGAAGTTGACTAGAATAACAAGTAAAAATAAGTTAATGTATATTTTTTTATTAAATAATTGAGAATTTTTATAACCTACATAATGGATAGTTCGAGTGTTATTTGAGCGTGAAACCCTATCTTAGACATAGTTGGTACTATGTTAGAGGCTCAAGCCATCCTTATTAATGATCGGGTCACTAGATCTCGCCACGTAGAGGACTCGAATGCCTTTTAAGTGGTTTTTAGATCAGCTTTTGAGGATTGGGCGACGCATTAATTCTCTATTGTTCTTAAGTGTTTTGTTTGAGTTGGTCATGTAACACATTTAGATTAACTAGTTGGTTGATTATTTACATTTATCATAATTTATCGTCTTCAACTTACAAAAAAAAAAAAAAAGTATAAATTGATGATACGCAGTTAATAACAAAAAAGTGTCATGGCTAATTCAAAAGAGTTTAAAGACCTGACAAAATATAAAATATAGAGGATTTATAAATATGCAAAATAATTTTATTTTTAATAAATAGTAATTTGATTCCAATAATTCCATTTTATAATTATATTGTAATTATCAAGCATATTTAATATTTTTTTAATGTGCACATGAATAGCACATGGGACCCAACCCTTAGCCGCGGACCCCAAACCTTCCACGTTTTAATCACTTCTTCATCTTCTAAGTCCAACTTTAATTTGGGTTACGTATCTAAATTTGACTCAATCATATAGTATTTTCTTGAATTCTTTTAATGTAATAAAAAAATTCACGTTAATCCTATAATGGTTAGTAATGATATTAGGGCTAATCTTACACGTTTATCTTAAAAAAAAGATTTAGTTGAAATCAAAGTGATTCAGTTATAACTTTTTTTAATTTAATTTTTCATAAAATGTTAAATTTGTCCCTACTAACACGACCTCTCTTATAGTCTAGGTGAGTTGTACATATAAGAAATCTAATATGAGATTTTCATATAATAACGGTATGAAATATGGTCAAAAGTTGTTTGCATTATGCATGAATTATTGCTTGCCTTGGATAGACATGTGATTAATAACAATAAAGATTGACCTTAAGGTTATCTTAAAAAAAGGCCCCCGATGAGAGAGGATTAGTTGTTTGCTTATAAGTCACAATTTTTCTTTACTTGTATTTGACGTTGAATCGTGTCTATCATGGGTGAATTGTGCTTGTAGAGAATGTAATATATGGGGTTTCTATAAATAGTGTTATTGTTATGGTAAAAAGTTAGTTATTCAACATAAAATATCGTCCACTTTAGTTCAACACGCGCTTAGTTGCATGTGGCGATGGCGTCACACTTTTGTCTTAAAAAGAACTTTTATGAAAAAAAGGTACAACTTCTTATTTATAAATTATATATATATATATTACATTAAATATGAAATTCTTCCCTCCCAACATAATTGCATAGTCGTGTTTCAATTTTTGAAAAAATTTAACCAATGGACTTGATTTTTAAGATTAATTGAACTAAAACAAAATCAAACTACTCAACTTGATTTTTTAAAAAATAATTTTGTTCTTAGAATTAATGATAAAGTCTCTCCAATTTAGTTGGAGTCTCGAGTGTGGTTTGTGCTATACATGTGCAAGTTAAAAAATACACATCATAGATGAAATTTAGTTTTTAATATTTTTTAGACATTGTTTTATAGAAGGATGAATTTTAGTGCAGTGGTAAAATTAGTTTTAAATTGGCTTTAAATTAGATAGGAGAGGTCACGAGTTTAACTGTTGTTTACATGGTAAATTTTTGTTTTTTTAATGAAAATTTTTAAAGTAATTTTGAGAAATCTTTTATTAATAAGGTTTCATAATACTAAAATAGTTTGTTTACTTATATAATTAATAGAATAGATTTACAAATTTACCTTCATCAACTATAGATGACAATATTGTTCTTTTCTGACCAAAGTGGTAAACAGACTCTTCAGATCTGAGCCTTGAACGTTATTTAAACAGGGAGTTTTTACTTTATGCTCATTTTCTTGTTGTTGTTATCGGTACTTTGTGTATTGTTCTTTACATGCGATTAAATCTAGTTTGATGTTATTACACTAACCCTACTGTTTTGTAGAGATCTTTCGCAACAGATGCAAATGCAGAGTAATGCTATTTGGCCCTCCAAAAAGCCACCCAAGAGGTATCGTGATATTTTGGTGTAAAATATCACAATATTTTCAATTAAGAGAGGGTAGCAAATGGACTGCTAGTTGCCATCGGCCACCACAGCTGGTGGTTTCCGACAATCAGAGGCAACCACCCGACACCCTTATCCTCATCGATCAACATACCCAAAAACCAACAAGATCCAACGATCAAAACTCCGTAGATCTAATCTTAAAGTTTCGATCAAATCCAAATAAGTTTAGAAGACTTACCTCCTTCTAGATCGGGGCTAATGGAGAAGTGCAATAGATGGGAAAGAGAAAGAAAGAGGGTTAGAGCTGCTGTAATGGAGGAAACTCGATCACAAGGGTGAGTGAGTGAGAGAGAGAGAGAGAGAGAGAGAGAGAGGTGGGGGAGGGGGAAGAAGTAGGAGAAAGAAAACACGGGAGACAGTGAGAGAAAAAAATGAGTTGAGAGTATATATATCTTGAGGGTATATTTTTAATTGTCATAGTGACTAAATTTGTATATTTTTAATTGTCATAGTGACTAAATTTGTAATTTTGTACTGGGTGGTTTTGAGGGTGGCACTAAAGATGGTCGAATAACATTACTCTATTTGTTCTGCCTATCAAATTCTTCTAGTACAATGGCCCTGCATTCCATGGCATCGTTTGGTTTGGTCCCCGAACAAAAACTCATATCTTAAAAGCATATAATAACTTAAACCTTGCATTCCATGGCATCATTTGGTTTGGCCCCGAACAAAACTAGGGGCGGAGCCACCTGAGGCCCAGTGGGGGCAGTTGCCCCCACTGGGCCAGATTTTTTTTTTAAAAAATATTTTTTATAATGATTTATTATTAAAAATAAAAAAAATATATATATATTATATTTTACTACTAGAAATTAAAAAGAAATAAGTATTAAAGAAAGCAAGTATATAATGGCCAGTAGTAACTATTATAGTATTTTTTATAATTTGTTCATAATTTTATTTTTTTACAATGATGATGTAAATAAAATTAAGTATTGAAGAAAATTGTGAAGTAAAGAAAATAAGTATAGAGGAAATTTATATTGAAGAAAATGAACAAATTAACAAAGCAAGTATTGAGCAAATTGATGTTGCACAACTTCCTACGAATCTCAAGTTAAGAACTATAATAATGGATTATAATGTTAATTTTTAAGATCAAATTAGAAGAGCCTACTTGTAAAAAGATCTGTGTCAGTCTCGAAATCAAGACGATTCATTCAAACTTGATTCAATGAATTTGGTAATTAGTTGGAATATAATATAAGTAAAGATGTCGTATATTACTTATAGCGTTATCTTTTTAAAACAAATAATGTGGAATAATGAAATAGTGATTCTTTTATGAAAAAAGGGTTCAGTTATTTAAAAAAAAGATAGACTTTAAGTTTATGTTAGAGATACTAATATTGTACATAATTAAACTCGAAACAACTATAAAACTTTAATGAATTAAGAGCAAAATATTGAGATAGTTTTCTTCAAGTAATTAAAACAAATACTGTGTAATTATTGAATTCGTATAAATGCATCAATTGATTGTGTTTGACTTTTTCTACGATAAAAACTAATCTTTCGTGGTTATAATGAGTTTAAAGATTCAAATAATCAATATAATTTTCTTAAACAATTACAATTTCTAGTATAAAAGGCTATAAGAAACAATTGTAAAAAAAAATTATTTTAATATTATCACTATTATCTTATCTTTAAAATTATATTTTTTATATTTAACTTCGGCCCCACTAGACCAAAATCCTGACTTCGCCCTAACAAAACTCGTATCTTAAAAGCACATAATAACCTGAAGAAGGTCACTCATTCAGAGGAATTAATAAGCATTTCAAACATTGGATTCTATAGCCCAGCTATAGCCATTATCATAGAACTTGCTCCAAAGCATCACACCTCCATACTTAGAAGAACCCTTAATCTCCGGAAGAACATCAAGCACCAGCACATTCTGGTCAATAA
Organism: Diospyros lotus; assembly: GCF_014633365.1. Lineage (NCBI taxonomy): Eukaryota > Viridiplantae > Streptophyta > Magnoliopsida > Ericales > Ebenaceae > Diospyros > Diospyros lotus. Next base: position 37,705,035 of record NC_068349.1, on the reverse strand, counting down.
AGCCGCTGTCGGCAGCTTCTGGTGCTGCCGGCAGCCCCAGGAACAGTTGGTCAGCTTGAATGGTTGTCCATTGGTTCCAATAGTTCTTGAGATTGTCGGCACTATCGTCTGCGTACTGGCAGGGAGGGTTTCCATAGAATTGGACTTGGACGTAATTGAAGAGGCCGGTGGAAAATGCACCATTTAGCGAGGCGTCTGGGAATGGGCATTGTGGGGCTGCGGCCAAGTAGACTTTCTTTCCTTGGTTGAAACCTGATAATGCCTTGGCTAGGTCGTCCCAATGGTCGGGGCTGCCGCCAACGATGACGAAGTCAATCCCGTCCAGCACAGCATCGCCCAGTGGCCCAGCACCTGTGTTGCCGCCAAGAAAGTTGTTCCACAAGTAGTTTGCTACACTCCTGCATGTGCCCAAAGCCCAAAGGAATCAAAATCCCAAACTTGTTTAGAAAATAGGAATTTTATTCTATGCAATACCATTCGAGTCAAATTTATATTTTTGTTTATATATTTTTACATTTTTTTAGTGTGATTATTTGAAGTTTTTGTTATTTCGATTAAATTCTTATATCTACATTTTCGATTACATTCCTATACCCGAAATATCATATGGTGACATAAAATTTTCATTGTTTCTTTTACATCTCCGTATTTGTATTTTTTAGTAAATTTAATTCTTATATTTTTTTTTACATGCCTGATTATCTAGTTTTTTTTTTTACATATCAAAGTATATTAGTTAAATTGATTAAAAAATATAAGTATAATAGTATAATTGAAATAAAAAAAATGTTCAAATTATCACACAAAAAAATGTTAAGATATAAGAATTAAATTGATTTGAAAATATAAATTTAAGAATATAATTAAAATAATAAAAAAATTAAATGACTATAAGAAAAAAAAAGTGAAAATTGAGGGACAAAGGTATGTGTTTGGCCCAATATTATTGCTTAATTCCTTACCGGGCGTCCTTGGCTGAGCTGAGGGAGTAGTTGCCAGCGCCACCGCCGATGGACAGCAACACCTTGACCCCGCTAGCTTGACAGGCTTTGATATCGCTGCTTAAGCCAGTACAGTTACCGGCGGCCGGATCACAGTGGCGGGCGAGGTTGAGGACTGGTGTCTGACCATTGCCAAATGTGGATAAGAAAGCTATGTTGACGATGCCATAGTGGCCGAAGGCACAGGTGTCGGCCAAGCTGCCTTCTTTTCCATTCTGACCCCAATAGATGGAGATGTTGCCCCCATGGGAAGAGGGGATGAGGGGATGAGCAAAGGAAGGAGGAGCAGAAGGGGGAAGACTTTTGCAGCAATGAATGGATGCAAATGCAATGCTGTGGGTTAACAATGAATTGGCACATGGGGAAGGCCCCACAAGGGCTGGCCATATTTATAATTATAGGCACACAATGAGGGTAATATTGGTATTACACTATTCCAAGTTTAAAAATCCTCCGATCAAAGAAGTTCTCCTACGTTAAATTCAAATGCAACTACTAACATTATGTTTAGCTTATAACGTCATTTTCATGTGAAAAAATAATTTTAAAGGTATTAGTATTTTTCTCGTTCAAAATAAAATGATTTCTCCTTTGAATTGCATTGAGTGACTAAATAGTATAAATAGTTATTGAACTTTGCACAGAGGTATAAAAAAGTTATTGAATTTTAATTTAATATATAATTCTATAATTACTATCAATTATCGTTAAAAGAAACTAACGAAATGCTGGCAATTTTATAGTTTAATGCAAAATTTAGTGATTTTTTTTATTTTTATACAAAATTTAGTGATCATTTGTACTGTCTAGCCATCTATGTTATTAGTTATATCAACATCTTATTAATTTTTTTTTAACGACAATTAACGATAATCATAAAATTATATACCGAATTGAAGTTCAATAATATTTTTATATCTTAATCTAAAGTTTAGTAACTATTTATATTATTTACTCACACCCCTTCACGGTACACTATATTCTCGTTCTTACTTCCACGTAATATTTACGTTATATTTACTTCACGGTACACTATATTCTCGTTTTTACTTCCACGTAATATTTACGTTATATTTACTTTAGATACTGATATCTAAAAAATATTTTAACTATTAAAAGAAAACAAATAAAAAAAGAGAGAGATTAATTAGTATGAGTTGCATCTGCCAAGTCAATTTCAAAGTCTTGCAATTAAAGTCTTGGTCTGGCCAAGTCTATATAGTGATCATGAGGTACAAATTTCCCACAAAAGACGTTCAATAACTTCAATCAACAGGGCCCACAACAAAGACCAGGAATAGAGGGCAATAATATATCTATTATGCTGTTATATAAGTAAATAAAACCCATTTGATATTATTAAGTACATTGAAATTTTGTTAGATTTTTAAAATTTTGATATTGTGTTAATATTTTTAAAAATTAAAAATAATTTTATTAACAAGTTTCGACGTTGCTTGGAAGATGGGACTCATGGGGCAACACTAGTTAATGACCTCATTTAAATTTGGGGCTATTATCTCCTATTGTAAACTTTTCTAATAATCGAGTTAATGTTTAATAAGGAAAGATCGAGAAGAATAATAAGTAAAAAAGGAGTTATTGTGCATCTTTCATTAAAAAATTGAGAATTTTTAAAACTTATATATATCTGATGGTTTGAGCATGATTTGAACTGAAGACACTACCTTGAATATGATGGGCATGGTTGGTACTCAGGGGTGGATCTAAATGTGAACTGTCTTAAACTGAAACCCTGGGCAGCCTACAAAAAAAATTAAACTTTTAAGATAAAATTCAGTCTAAATTTAGTTTAACCCACCTCCAACCCAACTCAGCCCACCCTACTCTACAATGCTGGAATCGTCCCTACTGGTACCTGTGGTCAGGGGCTCAAGCCATACTTATTAGGTCATCATATCTCGCCATACATTGGGTTCAGATGCCTTCCAAGTGGCCTTTGGATCAGCTTATCAAGATAGTGCAACATACCAATTTCTCACTTGTCTAAGTGTTTTGTTTGAGTTGGTCCAAGTGACATTTTTATATTAGCTAGTTGGTGGGTAAATCACATTAAAAGTCACAAAATTTTGTCCTCCTTTTTAATTTGGTCATTAAACTTCAATTCCTTGCAAAGTAATAACAAAACTTTAAAATATTTTACAATATAGTCACTAAAATGATTTTTGGACAATTTCTCAACAAAATTGCTAACATGACAATAGCTACATTAGCGCCACATCATCGCCACATCAGCAATTTTGATTAGAAATCATCAAAAAATCACTTTAGTGACCACATTACAAAATAATTTAAAATTTTATTATCACTTTGCAAGGAATTGAAGTTTAGTGACCAAATTAAAAAAAATGCCAAAATTTTATAACCTTTAGTGTGATTTACCTGCTAGTTGGTTGATTATTTCCCTTCATCATCAAAATTCACGATCTCCAATTTGCTAAAGAAAAGTGCAAATTGACTGTACGTTTCTTGAATTTTAGATTTTTCATTTACACATTTGCTGAGGTTTAAATCGATCATAGATCACTTGAATTTTGGGCATTTGATTCAGAAACTCTCTAAATTTAACTTTTTGATAAATTAGTTCATAAAATTTTCAAAATAGCTAGATAACCCCATTCGTAAGAAACAACATTAATTAAACTAATTTAAATTAACTTATCTCTAATATCTATTTAATTTAATTTAATTAGTGTTGTTTCACATGGATGGGGAGTTATGACCATTTAAAAAAAAAAAAATCAAGGACCAATTTAGCACCCAAAAAAAAAAGAAGTTCAAAGAGTGTCTAAGCTAAAAAATCCAAAGTCTAGGAGGTGTATGATTAATTTACTTAACATCATAAGTAATAGAAAAGTATATTGTGACTAATTCAAAAGAGTTTAAAGATCCGACAAAACATACAATATAGAGAGTTTACAAATATGCATAACAACTTTATTTTTAATAAATTATAATTGGATTCTAATAATATCATTTTATAATTATATCATAATTATCAAGCATATTTAATTATTTTTTTACTTTTTAATGTACACACAAATAGCACATGGGATCGTATGTCCTCAATCCAAGCATTCCGTCAAGGGTGAGTTGTGCTTATAGAGGATCTAAGAGTGCCATTATTGTAATCTAAAATATTATCTACTTTCATTAGACACGCATTTACTAGCAGTTTCCATTGGCCTTACACTTTTGTCTTGAAAAAGACTTTTATGAGAAAAAAATTATGAAAATTATGACTTCTTACATATACGTTATAACTTTTTTTTTTTTACATTAGATATGAAATTCATCCCTCCAACATATTCCCATAGTCCTACTTCAATTTTTGAAAAAATTGAACCAATGGACTTGGTTTTTAAGATTAATCGAACTAAAATTGAACTGAAACAAAATCGAATTGCTCAACTCGATTTTTTGAAAAATCATTTTTTTAGAATTAGTGATAAATTTTCTCTCCAATTTAATTGGAACCACTAAGTGATTCGTGTTATACATGTACAAGTTAAAAAATACATTTCACTGTTGAAATTTAGTTCACTAAAAGAAGAAGTGGTATTGTCTGCAAAATTTTTCCAATGGTTTGAGCAAGTGTCGGGAAAACACCACAATCCCCGACGATTTATATAAAACCGTTGGGGATTTAACACAATAGCCAACAATTTTGAAGGCCAGTTATGCCATACACATCTTCGATGGATTTTATAAATCACCGGTGATGTTAACCCATCCCTGACGGTTTTAAAACTGCCGGTGATTTAGATACATCCCTGGCAGTTTAAAAACTATTGGGGATACGACTTATTTATAACACCCCCAAAATTCCCCCCGCCGACGCCCAAATCTTCCCCTTACCCTTTCTCTTCCAAAATTCCCCTCTGCAAACCCTAACCCTCTCTCGCTTGCGCCTCGTTGTGTCTCTCTCGCTCGCTCTCGCCACTATATTCCGCTCGCCCTCGCTCACTCACTCTCAGTCGCTCTTGCCCTCGCCCTCGCTTGCTCACTCTCAGTCCCTCTCACTTTCGCCCTCGCCTGCTCACTCTCAGTCGCGCTCGCCCTCACTGCCTGACTGCCTCTCGATTGCTCTTGCTTCTCCCTCTCTCTGACTGTTATTTCACATCTATCATTTTCAATCATTTCATTTCCTCTAGCTTCGCTATCTCTTTCTCTCTCTGTTTCCAGTCATTTCATTTCCTCTCCCAGCGATATCTAGCACCGACGAAGCTCGAGAACTCCACCTATGAACATTTCCGACGAGGACGTGACAAGATTTGATCTCCATCTCAGGTATCCATTTGGATTTCTTGGATTGTTCATTTGAAATGCTATTGAACTGTTTATGCCATTACAGAAATTACTCGATGTTTTATCATCGAACTGTTATGCTATTTGAGAAATTACTTGATGTTGTATCTCTGATTCGATTTTCTCCATATCATTGTCTCATTGAATTGTTTATGCTATTGAGAAATTACTTATTCATTTGGACACTGTTAATTTAAATTACAATTGAACTGTTTATGCTATTTGAGAAATTACTAGATGTTATTGAACTGTTTATACAACAATTAAATGGTTGGAAATAATTGATTGGTGAGAAATACTAGTTATTATATAAAATATTTTTTCATTATTACACATTTTTATAACATATATTCGTAATTCACATAAAATCAAATATTTGACACATCTAATTAGAGAATACTTAATTAAAGTAGTAATATTATTTGGATTGGAACCTAGATTTGAAAATGCGAGAGGGAGAGACCTTGGAAGTTATATATTAAGTATTCATGATTGCCTTTCTCGCTTGTCTTTGGTTCAGACAGGCAATTGTGTGTTTGTCTCGGACGTATGCTGGTTTTGTTTCCCAGGAAAGAAAAAGAATTGATAACGAGAAGGTAAGATGCTCTCTTTTTGTTCAGTTTCATGGGAAAGAAGAGGGCTAAGTGATTAGTGTGTGAATTTTCCTATTGCTCAGTGTGCCTCTTGTACACGTTCTACTTTTGGTTCAAAAAACTATGTGAAAATATGTTTCTCTGTTTGGTAGTTGACTGGTTGACCTCTTGTCCTGTATAGGTTGTTCGACACCTAATTCTCGCAGGACACGATATTCACGTTTTATGCAGTGGAACCGGTTTCGATTGAAGATTTCAGGGGGTTTCTTGGCGATTTTGTTTATAGCATTCATATGAAGACTATATAAACAAGGATCATCATCATCTCTTAGCAATATATTTGCTGGTGGTGGTGGTTTTAGATTTGGGTAGAGATTATGGGGAATAGTAAAGGCAGTATGCTGTTTTTGGTTGGGAAGGAAGTTCATGAAGCCTTCTGTTTGGGGGAATTAGTGGTTTTTGTGGCTCCTAGTTTCGGGGTTGAGTTGATTCTGTAGATATAAGACTCTCTTCTGTTGGTTTTACTCAGCAGTTGCCTGAAGGTATGGTTTCTCTTTTCATTTTCTTTCTTGAATTTCTATCCATTTCCCCCGTATTATGGTCTAGAGCTCTTCTTAATTTCCAGATCAGCTACCAAGCATTGTTTTCTTAGCTTTTCTGCCCTATACTGATTTCCTCAAATGGCATGTTTGCATATGATTTTTTTATTTTTTTTTGTAGGTTTTGTGGTTAATACTTTTCATTTAATGTGAACCCTTCTTGAATAATTTGATTTATGTGTAATGAAATCTGCAAGGGAGAAAAGATGTCTGAATTCTGAACTTTGGCATGCATGTGCTGGCCCTCTTGTTTGACTGCCTGCTATCGGAAGCCGTGTGGTTTATTTCCCGCAGGGTCACAGTGAGCAAGTTAATTCTTTTAGATTTTCTAGTTGATTCCAAACAAATAATGTTTTAATTGCGCCTACTTATCTAAACACATATCTTATTAGTCTTTGTCCGAGACTGGTTGCTCTAAGCATCCTCCTTTTGAATTTTTGAAATAAAATGCATAAATATAAGTTAAGCTTGGCCTAATCTCTTATTAGCCTTAGTCATATGAAAAGCTTGAATTATCTGCTATCCATTTTTAAGATCTTAATGTTTGGGGTGATCAATGGCTAGTTGCATATTTGAATTGAACTTATTTTTCTTAATTTCGGTGCTTATGCTTCTAAAGTATTTGGCTAAAATGGTTGATGACCATACAAACATAGTTGTACTTCTATTTGTGAATTGGGACGTTCTATTATGATACTAGTTGGACAGTTTGGTTGACTACATTTCCACCTTTCTCTCTACTGGGCTGTTTCTGGCTCTTTTTTTTTTTTTTTTTGTTCATTTATGATAAAAATCTAGTGATTTCTTCAAGTGTTATCACAAATATCTAATTTTTTTTTCCAGTTTAAACTATTGAGTGTTTGTGTTTACCCATTATAGTTTTATTGAAGTGAGAATTGATAAAATAGAATTGTTCATAATGTCAAATAATCTATTCTTCATTCACCCATCTATGTTATTGCATCAACCAACAAGGAATATATTTAAAAAAAAAGGGTTGATCTTTGCCGGCAGTTATGAAAATTGTCGACAATTTTATTACTTTGCTGGCAGTTTCTTTAAACCACCGGCAATTATTTGACTTTGCCGGCAATTTTTTAACCACTAGCAATACCTTTAAACCGCCAGGAAAAGTAAAAACTTTACCGACAGCAGAAAACTTTTCCAACGAAGATATTTTCGACGGTTATAATTATCATCGGTAAAACTTTTACCGATAGTTTTTTACTTTTTTCGACGATTTTTTTACTGTTAGAAAAAATCGAAACTCTTGTAGTGGTTTTTAACTTTTTTGGACATTATTTCAAGAAAAGATGAATTTGAGTGTAGTGGTAAAATTAATTTTAAATTAGATACAAGAGGACATGAATTTAAATGTTGTTTACATAATAAATTTTTACTTTTTAATGAATTATTGAAAAGTTATTTTGAGAAATTATTTAATTAATAAGGTTTTAGAATACTAAAATAGTGCCTTTGCTATATAATTAATAGAATAGATTTACAAATTTAATTTCATCACCTATATATACCTTCGAGATAACAAACTTATACGGTCGTAATGTTTTAAAAGTATATAATAACTTCTTTATTTAATAAGATAAAAAAGTGCAGGGAATTTCTATATATAGTGTCTAGAGGTATTTATATCTTATATAATATAAAAAGTATATGATGTACAATAAAAAGAGTTTATATACAATTATCAAATAAACTAAAATTTATTATCTAAAAGTAAAAAAATAAATGCATCATATAATATATAAAAATTAAAAAGGTAATTATATCTTTTCCCATTTAAATGCCTTTATGTACATGCACAATGGAATAAAAAATCTAATACAAATTCTAATGATATGCATTAAAATCTAACTCTCAAATTTTAATTTAGGATAACACGACCTTTATGGGTGCAACTCGAGATAATTGGATTTGAAAGATTTGGAGGCAATTTTGGCTTGGTAGATCCGTTACAAACTCGAGATACTCGAATATAGGAATCTTAAAGATAATCTCGGTCCGACAAATTTGTTGCCAGCTTGAGATATTCAAGTCTAAAAATATTAGAGATAACCTTGTGTATCTTGAGTTCCCATTACGTATATAAATGTTAGAATCGCCTTAGATAAAACAATAGATTTTTACTGATCATTTTACATTTATTTCATTCTTTTTACAAATTTGAGTGCAAGAGATTATATGGAGGAACAAATCCTATCATTTTTTATAGGTGCTCGTATTGACGCTTACTTTGTAAGCATTTCAATTGACTTTCAAATAAAGCAAATTAATTGGTAATACATAATAGATTTACGAGTTTAATCCTATCAGGAGCATGTGACAACGCATAGATGCCGATCAAGTCATCCTATTAGTCCACCCAGAAGGTAATCCCCTTAATTGAGTCGACATTTAAATAATTATTTTTCAATAAGTGAGTTGTGTCTTGTTTAAATTAAGCAAAATAAAATATCGGTGCCATATACTTTTGTATCAATAAAGAAAATAATAGAAATATTGTTTGAATACTCAATTGTGATATTTTTAATAGCATTTGTGCATTGACCGTGACATAAAATATAATACAATAATAAATGAATGTCACAAAAAATATTATAAATCAGTGTCCAAACATAAAATAATTGACTTTCTCTTTAAATTTAGCTGTATGCACCACTTTCTCTTCTCCATTCTTTACTACAAGATTCTGATAGCACAAAAATATTGAAATAATGTCGTTTTGGCGTTTCTAAAACATTTTTTATTCCAAAATACTAAGAAACACATAAAAAAAAATTCCGTCTATTTTTGTTTTTTTGGAAACGTTTTGGACTTGTTTCGCATCATTGAAAAATATTGAAAATTTGTTTTTGTTTCACGACCACGTTATAAACAGAAGCAATCCGTTTCTATTGTTCTGGCAACTACATTAGAGATAGAAATAAATTGTGTTTATATTTACCTGAATGGATAATGAAATTTATATTTATATTTGATTGAATAATTATATTTTATATTTTTTTATATTAAAAAATATATTTACAAAAAAGACTCATGTTTTATTATTTCCACTTTTCCTCTCATTTCCATTTCATACCTTTTTTAAAAATATTATTTTTTATTTCTATTTCATATTATATTTATTTTCTATTTCTATTTCTGTATAATATAGCTAGTTGTAAAACTCTATTTGAGAAACACCTAATAATGAGTGAAATAGAAAAGGAGTGAATAAAAATAAATAGAATATAGAAATCCCATATAAGTATGGTTTTCTATGATAATGGATTAGATAAAAAATATTAAATAATAAATTAATGACAATTAAATGTCTAAGATGGTGTTTTGTTAACTTAGGCTTAAATTTAAGGCCAAATGCATAATTTCATCCATAACCATTTAGACTGTACCGACCCAGTTTGACCTATGGCCTTAGGCCCAATCTCGACCCTTAGCCCCTGGGTCAATCTAGGTCCCTGCCTCGATCACGGCCCTAGGCCCACGATTCGATTCTAGCTCTACGTCAGCCTACTACAACATCATCATAGACTCATATAGGGTATTTTTGCACCCGCTCAAGATCTCATCTTTATTTATGACAAATTGCATCCTCATTAATGGCGAATTTTATCCACATTAATGAAGGTCTCGTAGACACCATGCTACCCTCAGGAAGTCCTAACGGCGCTGAATATCTAATCCTATCACCTGCAAATGCACGACGCGTGCATACAGGATGACTTCTTCTCATTTATAAACCATCTATCTTTAGAGTTAAGATATGTTCTTTTTCTAACCTACCCATACTCTCTGACTTACTTGAGCGTCGGAGTGTTTGTAGGTTCCAACCACCCCTTGACGGATCGATCGCCGCAGCCCGTCCTTTGCTGTTGCAGGCTTGCCTTCGATCGTTTCTTTGGTCGGGAAGAAACTTCTGGCGCTCATCGTGGGGCCCGATAAAACTTATCTGCCTCATAATCTCACTGGAGCCTTTCAAGCCTACCCTATCACCTTACCATGGTGGGAACCAAAAGTGCCCTTATCCAGGAACAAAACACCACCGACCACCTTCCACAAAACCTAGCCGTTGTGGAGGTCCTCTTTATTGGAACAAAACTCTATCCACTACTTTTCCGAGCTAGCCACCCGCTTCCACACTCATTTTTCCACAAGTTGAGCTCACCACAAGACGTCGGCTAGTTTCGTTAACCTAAGGCAAGGTGAGCACGAGTTGTTCTGGGCATTTCTAAATGGATTTAATCAGGAGGCAATCTAGATCAAAGACCTCAACCCGACAGTTTCCTTACACCCCATTATGGCCGGGCTAAAAGCAGGTCCCTTTGCTGACTCACTAGCACATAAGCCCTCTTCCAACCTGGACGACCTCAGGCTGCGGGCCGCAAGATATATAAACATAGAGGAAGCATCGACTGCTAGACATGGAGACACCCAACCTTTTGCTCGGCCATAACCAATCCACCAGTCAAGGCCCCCTACTAAACACCAGCGTAATCTCGAGAGAGACTCCAACCGAGGACAAGATAACAAAGACCGCGACAGGGGATGAAGAGAGCCAGCCCGGCTTCCCATGCCACCCCGACTGCGCTATGATACCTATACTCCCCTCACAACCAGGCGAGAACGAATCCTCCGTAAAGTTTACAACTCAAGAATAATCCCACTCCCAAACACCTCGGACCAATAGCCTTTCCGTGGCAATGCCGACACCAGCAAGCGATGTGACTACCATCACATGTTCGGGCACACAACCGAAGAATGTGTCGCCTTAAAGGATCAAATCAAGCATCTGGTCAAGGAGGGCCACCTCTGCCAATACACTTACAGAGCGGATCGAAGGCGGTCCCCACAGGGCAATCCGGATAGGCAAAGGAGTTGTAGTCCCCAGAGGCGACCTCGGGCAAATGATAGGTGAAATGTTTGACCATCCCCAGCCAATCAGATAGTCAGGGTCATTGATACCATCTCGGGAGGTTTCATGAGCGAAAGAGATTCAAGCTCGGCAAGAAAGGCACACCTCCAAGAGGTAATGTCGGCAGAAAATGTTGAGAAAAAGTTGAAAAGAATGGCTTGACACCCTGTGATCTCCTTCATTGACAAAGACTTTGAGGGCGTTGATGAAAGCCTCGATGATCTCATGGTAGTCTCAATTGTCGCCACCAACTTTTTGGTAAAAAATGTCTTTGTCAATCAAGGGAGCTCGATCGACTTATTATATCTGTTGACCTTGAGAAAGATGGGAATCCCTGAAAATGAGCTAAAATCATTCCAAGGGAATCTAATTGGCTTTTCCGGGGAACAAGTAGGTGTCAAGGGTTATGTGGATCTGCTGTTTCATTTGAAACAACCCCTCTCGTCAAAACAATCAGCATCCAGTACTTGGTCATTGACTGTTAGACACCGTACAACGCGTTCCTCGATCGCCCATCTCTCAACACCCTGGGTGCAGTAGTATCAACTCCCCATCTAGCCATGAACTTCCCAATGTTAGCCACTGAGGTCGGAGTTGTTCACGCTGACTAGAAAAAAGCTCGACGGTGTTACCATAACAGCTTCAAGCCCCGAGGTCTCGAGCCAGGCAAGGATGATGTGGGAAACGGAGCTTCCGATAGCAGCAGCCAAATCACAGGTACAAACAGCCAAGCTACACACCACAGTGTACACACAATCGAGTTACTTTTGTAATTATCATTGTTGCATTATTACTAATTACTTACTATTGTTTCTGGCTTTTGACACTTGATAGTTTTGGATGCTTGAAATTGATATTTCAAATCCATAACAAATTCTTTTTGTAAGGCATAACATTATTCTTTGATGTATGTCATTAGTATTCTTGAAAGGGGAAACTTCTCTATAAAATTGAGGAGGAGTTCAAAATATTTTTAAACTAATTAATTATGTCAAAAATCATGCTTTTGTCATCATGAAAAAGGGAGAGAATTTTGAGCCAACTTGCCATGTTTAATTAATTTTGGATTTTTGATAATTAACAAAAATACCAATCTTGACTTATGTACAAATCATTAACCCCCAATTTTATTTTGTAATATTTTCTATGGCTTTAATTCCAGTAAAGTATTTTTATTTATTCAAACTATTTTACAAATATGATTTAATGGAGAAAATTCATTTTCTTCATAATTGGATCATTAGTTGACTAAGCATAGAGCATCTCTGCATAAATGTTTTATTTTTTGTAGCATTAGTCGACTTGGGCGAGAAGTGTTTTTCAATAAGTAAACTAAACCTCTCCATGAGTCGACTAAAGATCCAGGTAAGTCGACTCTAAATTTAGCTTAGTCGACTAAAGACTCAACATTGACTGATTAAAGGTTCAACTTAGTCAACTACTTGAGTCTAATGGGTAGAAAAATTTAAAAGGAAAACAGGTTGCCCTAATGAGTATAAAATCAAGTTAAGCATGAATTGAAGTCTCCTTAATCACATTCTAAACACTACAAGATCGTTGATTCATTCAAGATCCACAAGGATTGTGTGCCCTATTGCACAATCACCAACGAGCCCAAAGCAATCGGAGGTCGAAACGTTGAAAATTGAGTCCTTTTCATTTCCATCAACAGAGGGTATAATCGATTATTATTTTACCATTGCCTTGTAATGTTTTAATTTTGTGATTCATTTGTGTTCATGTGAGGACAATCTCTGTAATCTTTAAACTGTTGTGTGGTTTGTTTTGGATTATTAGATTTGGTGAAAATCTAGGTTTGTATGTAGTTTTTAAGGTAAATTAAGAAAAAACCTTAGCGTTGATTGATTTAATAGAACTCTAAAGGTGGTTAAGACCTTAAGAAAATAGATTAGGTATTTATGATAAATTGAATCATTATATATAGTCGTGTTCATTACTCACTCTTTATTGTTTTAATATTTATTTTGTTATTTGTAATAACATAGATATAACGTAAGATTGAATGAATAATCATATAGATAATTAAATAAGCAAAAAAAAAAAAATCACTAAATTCATCACTATCACCATCGGCCCATCATTGGAGTTCCGATTTCCTTCCAAGGCAAAAACACTAAGGGGCTTGTCCAGAACCAGATCGCCCATCACAGATCCATCTTCCTATAACCAACCTGGGGATCTCGCCATATGCCTTTCACCGCCATCATGGAAATTTCCTTCAAGCATGACATACAGTTCACCGCCATCTTGAATCGCCATCTCCGCTTCAATCTATGTATTTGACTGCCCATCATCATCCTCTAAATAATCACCAGAGGTGCCCGAATCGCTACCACTAAAGTCCCCCCTCGAGGGACCTTCATCCTCACAATCCGTAGCCCAAACAGTGGTCGGATTTCGAGATCTCGACCGACGAACCTGTCTGGAAAAGCCCCCATCACTTCAGCCAATAGGTGTCCGACTTTGTGGCCGCGATCTGGTTAGCGGAGACCGGCGGGAACGAGCCATATGCTAAGATTGCTTAAGCTTTGGCACACGGTTTCACGATGGCCGGTTTGTTGTAACTTAATTAAAAAAATTATAATTTTTAACTTTTTAGATTATAACTTCTAAAATTTAAAATAAATTGTGAACTTGTTTGTTACAACTTCTCAGAAGTTGTAGTTAAACAGTTGTAGTATTTGATACTATAAGCTGTAAAATAACTTATTTTTGTATAATTATCCATAATACCCTTAATAGTTATAGAATGATAATTTAAAAATTAATTAGTGTATATGTATAAGTTTCAAGTGTTATAAAAAAATTAATTAGTGTATAGAGAGAAAGGGAGATGGCGAGTGAGAAGAAGAGATTTGAAAATGGAGATGGCGGTGGAAAACAGAGACCCTTGATTGTGTGGACAGAAGAGTAATTCTTTATTAAAAATAGGGGCAAAATTGTCAAAAAAAATGTAACTGTTTAATCAGAAGTTGTAGAAGTTGGGGTATCCCACCTTTGAAAAAGCCAACTTCTACCATTCTAAAAGCTAGTAGAAGCTATAAGCTAGAATTTTAAAAGCTAAAACAAACACTACATACTCACTTTTTTTAATCTAGAAACTAAAAGTTGCAGCTTTTAAGTTGCAACAATTAGGCCCAATATTCTTTCAAGCTATTGAGAGAAAAACCTTATTGCAAGCAACAATTCCGGAGCAAAGTTGAGGGTGCCGTGTTTAAAAAAAAAAGAAGAAGTTGAAAGTTGAAAGATGAATTTATGCATTCGGTCTTAAATTTAAATTCTTACTAAATTGAAAAGGAAAAAAATGGCACGAGTTTATATTAATATAAATGATTGAGAATACAGCATTTTGATCATGAAGAAATTAATTTTATTCAAACCTGATAAGTAACATTTATTTTCACTGTTCCATAAACTCCAAGAGGGGTCACTTATTCAAAGGAATTAAAAAGCATTTTAAACACTGGATTTGATAGCCGAGCTATACCCCTTATCATAAAACTTGCTCCAAAGCATCACACCTCCATACTTAGAAGAACCCTTAATATCTGGAAGAACATCAGACACCAGCACGTTAGGGGCAATATAGCCACCGCCGGCAGCTTCCGGAGCTGCGGGCAACCCCAGGAACACTTTCTCGGCTTGAATGGTCGTCCAATACTGGTTCCAATACTTTTTGAGATTGTCGGCACTATTGTCTGCGTATTGACAGGGAGGGTTGTTGTAGAATTGGACTTGGACGTGGTTGAAAAGGCCGGTGGAAAGTGCACCGTTTAGCCATTTGTCTGGGAATGGGCACTGTGGGGTTGCGGCTAAGTAGACCTTCTTTCCTTGGTTGAAACCTGATAAAGCCTTGGCTAGGTCATCCCAGTGGTCGGGGGTGCCGCCCAGGATGTCGAAGTCAATCCCGTCCAGCACAGCATCACCTAGCGGCCCAGCGCCCGTGTTGCCACCGAGAAAGTTGTTCCACAAGTAGTTTGCTACGCTCCTACGGCCAAACCCCAAAAGGAATCAAAATCCTTAACTTGTTTAGAAAACAAGGAATTCATCGTAGCCAATTGGTTAAATAGTGCAAGTATTCTCTTAACTTTGTATTGAAGTATAGAAAGTTCACTAAATTTTAATTTAATATACAATTCTATGACTATTGTCAATAGACATTAAAAGTGACTAATGAAATGTTAATATTTTTGTACTTCTATATAAACTCTAATGTTTTTTTGTATTTTAATACAAAATTCAGTAACACTTTTATACTTTTATTAAAATTTGGTGACAATCTATACTGTTTAACCATCCACGTTATTATCACATTAACCTCTTTTAATGGCAACAGAAGATGGTTTAGTCATTTTTTTTTTTTCGGTATCTTAATGTAAAACTAAGTGACATTTATACTATTTAGGCTATGCGTATCATTGCTTAATTCATTACCGGGCGTCCTCGGCTGAGCTGAGGGAGTAGCTGGCACTGTCACCACCAATGGAGAGTAATACCTTGATCCCGCTAGCCTGACAAGCTTTGATGTCGCTGCTCAAGCCAGTACAGGTACCGGCAGCCGGGTCACAGTGGCCGGCGAGGTTAAGGACTGGAGTTTGACCATTGCCAAATTTGGATAAAAAAGCTATGTTGACAATGCCGTAGTTGCCGGAGTTGCAAGTGTCGGCCAAGCTGCCTTCGTTTTTATTCTGACCCCAATAGATGGAGATGGTGCCCCCATGGGAAGAGGGGATGAGGAAAGAAATGAGGAGCAGAAGGGGGAAGATGGTGAGTCGTGGGAAGACTTTTGCGGCCATGAATAGATGCAAATGCAATGCTTTGGGTTAATAATGAATTGGCATATGGAAGGCCACAAGGACTGGCCATATTTATAGACACTCAATGAGGGTAACATTGGTATTACACTATTCAAGTATAAAAATCCACCAATCAAAGAATTTCTCCCAAGTTAAATTCAAATGCAATTAGTGATATTATGTTTAGCTTACAACGTCATTTTCATGTGAAAAAATAATTTTAAAACATTACGGTATTGCTATTTTACTCATTCAAAATAAAATGATTTATCCCTTGAATTGCATTGGTGAGCTAAATAACATAAATAATTATTAAATTTTATATTAAGATATAAAAAAATTATTAAAATTTAATTTATATTAAAAAATCACTAAATTTCAATTTAATACATAATTCTATAACTACTGTCAATTGTTGTCATTAAAAGAGACTAACAAAATGCTGATGTTTTTGTACTTTATCGCAAAGTTTAATTACTTTTTTATACTCTTGTGCAAAATTTAGTGGCTATTTGTGTGGTCTAACCGTTGACGTTGTTAGTTACGTCAACATCCCATTAATCTCTTTTAATGATAATTGACGATAGTTATAAAATTACATATTAAATTGAAGTTTAGTAATTTTTTTATATCTTAATATAAAATTTAATAATTATTTATACTATTTAATTGCATTGGACCTCTTCACGTTAAATTATATTCTCATTCTTATTTTTGCACCACTCACTTATTTCGACATCGTATTTACTTTAGATATATATCGATGTCTAAAGGATACTTTAATTATTACGAGAAAAAAAAAAGAAAAAGAAAAAGAAAAGAAAAAGAAAAAGAAAAAGAAAAAGAAAAAGGAGAGGTTAATTAATTTGAGTTGTATCTCCGCCAAGCCCATTTCAAAGTCTTGCAATTAAAGTCTGGGTCAAGTCTATAGACTCATACTTTGAGAAAACCCACAATAGACGTTTAATAACTTCAATCAACAGGGCCCACAACGAAGACAAGGAATAGGGGGCAATAATATATGTATTATGCTCTTATATAAGTAAATAAAACCCCTTTGATATTATTAAGTATATTGAAATTTTGTTAGATTTTTAAAATTTTGATATTATGTTAATATTTTTAAATATTAAAAATAATTTTATCAACAAGTTTCAAATTTGATGTTGCTTGGAAGATGGGATTGACAGCAACACCGGTTAATGATCTCTTACAAGTTCGGGGCTATTATCTGTTAATATAAACTCTTCTAATAGTCGAGTTACTGTTTAACAAGGAGAGGTTGAGAAGAATAATGAGTAAAAAAAGGAGTTAATGTGTATCTTTGATTAAAGAATTAACGATTTTTATAACTTATATAGGAAATGATTCGGGCGTGATTTGAATTGGAGACCCTATTTTAGACATGATAGGCATAGTTGGTTGATTATTTCTCTTCATCATCAAAATTCATGATCGCCAACTTACTATAGAAAAGTACAAATTGACTTAGCTTCGTTTGCAGGGAGAGGTCGCGCCCGATCGGGCTTCGATTACAGACGAAGCCCGATCGGGCTTCGATTGCAAACGGCAAACGAAGCCCTATCGGGCTTCGTTTGCAGGGAGAGGAAGCGCCCGATCGGGCTTCGATTACAGACGAAGCCCGATCGGGCTTCGATTGAAGACCCAAGGAAGCCCGATCGGGCTTCGATTGCAGACAAAGCCCGATCGGGCTTCGATTGCAGACAAAGCCCGATCGGGCTTCGATTGCAGACAAAGCCCGATCGGGCGCGACTAAGCCCCACACCCAATTGGACTCCCCCGACTGTTGGGCTATGACACAGCCCGATTATCGCTGCCCAACAAAGCCCAATCAAGTTTGGGTTGCGATGATAAGGTTGGGACAATTGGGCTTCTTCTTCTTTTACTTGTGCTTTTACATGTGCTAAGACAATTGTTGTTTTTGTATTTTTTTTCTTACAGATGGCTGAACAACAAACTACAAAATTTACTTATGTTCATGCTCACCGAATATTACCCCCCGGAATGCGAGTTACTACTCATTGTGGGATCAAACACCTTGAGGCGATGCGTCGTGCTCTAGACCGATACAAGTTATTGGATAGATTCCTACAGGGCCCATTAGGACATTTCTTGAAGATGCCTTTGTCCCTCCATTTGACTGCACCACAGTTGATATATCATGTTCTACTTAGGGAGGTGACATTTTCGAGTGCCCACCACGATGAGATGTGGTTCGAGATTGGCGGCACACCATACAGATACGGGAGGCAGGAGTTCATACTTATTAGTGGACTCCGATTTGGGGCTATTGATAGGGAAAGCCTTGAACCCAAACCTATTGAGCCGGAGAGTTTACGTGCTCGACTATTTCCACAACATAAGAAAGGGGTGACTGGAGACGACCTTGAATTACTTATTAGTACCAAAGAGGATATGGTTTCAGAGGATGCCCTGAAACTGATTTACATTGCTGTGGTCGACATGTTTTTGTTGGGCAAGGATGAGCGTGGGCATGTGGATGATTTCTTGTGGACTATGACCGAGGATTTACAAGCATTTGAGATGTTCCCTTGGGGTACATATGTCTACAGTAAGAGTCAACATTACATCCGGTTGGCCACGAAAGAAAGAAAATTGACTGGTGAAGGTGGGAAGAAAATTAACCTTTATGGTTTTGTATGGGCGTTTCAGGTACTCTTTCCTTATTGTAGATGATTTGCCGTACTCATTCCTTATTGTATATGATTTGTCTATAGTAACTAAATGTTTGTTTTGTTTTCTAATTTTTATTTTCATTTCTTTTTTTTTTTTTTGCTTTCTACAGTGGTGGTTGATCGAAACGTTCCCATGGATTCAGAATAAATGGGCCGTCAGACTGTCCGAAGCAGACATTCCAAGATGCAGAAAATGGCTATCTAAAAAAAGGCCACAGATAAAAAATTACGACGACTGTCTTAGGAAAGAAGTAAGTGTGCAACTTACCTCTAAATTTAGTTTATTTTTAAATCATATCTATCTATATAATACAATTTTGTAGGCACGAGGATCGAGTCCGACTCTTGAACCCACTGATGATGAGAGGGAAACGAATTTTTGGAGATCTTTTAACCCTCAACACTCGGTTGGGGTCGACGTCTATAAATTTGGGGGCGGAGGGGGTGAAAAAGAGGAAGAGAATGACGGGGATGAGGACGAGGGCGGGGATGAGGACGAGGCGGGTATGATACATTTAGATGAGGAGGGAAAGGAAAAGAATGGGGAGGAGAAGGATAAGGAGGAGACAAGATTCCCTGATAGTTCGCACCACGGACAATACGAGACAGGGGTATGATTTTTATTATAATAATGGTTTTAATTTATATTTTTTGTAATTGTTTATATATTTTTTATAGGAGGGAAAGGAGAAGAAGGATAATGAGGAGGCAAGGTTCCCTGACAGTTCACATCACAGACAATACGAGGCAGGGGTATGATCTTTATTATAATAATGATTTTATATTTTTGTAATTGTTTATATATTTTTTGTTTGCCTTTTGTAGATCACCGAGATGCTGAAACAGACTCTAGATATGTTGCGGAGAATAGATGGGGAAATGGGTCAGGTGAGGACACAATTGTTGAGACTAGAGAGGGCGCAGGAATCACTAGAGAGGGGGCAGGCAGCACTATGTGCTCATCTACGCATCCCACATATTTCCCTAGATCGCAGCGATCATGCTCATGAGCAGTCCCAGGGTGGTGATCAGGTAGATCTTGATCATCACGATGAGGAGCAGGCATCTACATCTAGAGTAAGTTCCAAATTTACTTTTATATGTTTTACTTCATTCTAAAATACTATTTTGTAACAGTTAGGTTTTGTTCAGCTACAGGAGGAGGAAGTGGTTAGGGTCGACAGACGACCTATGCGAGATAGATTGCCATCGCAATTTCGTCGGCCACCCTTCACCGATCCAACAAAATATAAAAGGAGAAAGAAGGATGCCGCTTTGGAGGGGTCGGACGTGGACTCGACGCCACCGGTACTAGACCTAATCCCGCCGGACATAGAGACAGTGCCCCCTGAGGGCTATATTGAGTTCATAGGTTCCAATGAAAATATTAGGTAAGTAACAATATTTATATTTTTTCTATTTGCATCAACAATATATTCTTACTTTTATTTTTCTTGGTTGTTGTAGTCTTCACACTGGTTTCATTCTCAACCTAACACCGGATGACCTCCGAAACATAGAGAATGAGGCCAACTGGTTGGAGGGTTACCATATTGATAGTTACATGTGTTGCTTGAGACGTATACAGTCTCGACGTCAATATGACACAAACTACGCTATCATGTCAACCTCGTTTTTTGTGAGTTTGCACTACTTATTATTTTTTTTATTTTTTTGCATTTAATTTAGTCTATGACCAATATTTTTATTTTATTTTTCAGGCATCCATAGTAAGATTTTGGGAACAGGAGTACGGGGGCAACAGGAGGTTTTTTGCGCCTTCTATCGCATCTATCCCGGAAGAGTGGACCGGTTTCGTCGACGGGCGCACTGACAGGAGTCTCCCTTGGTGGACGGTCGATTATGTAAGTCTTAATTCATTCCATTTAATGATTTATTTATTTATTTCCGTACTACTGACGTATTAAAATAAAATACAGGTGTTGCTCCCTTGTAATGTAGCGAATTCTCACTGGTTTCTCTTAAAGATTTGCTTGAAAGATAGGAGAATTGTCATATATGACTCCAATGCCATGAATGAAGACAGTCGTAGGAGCAGGGTCGAAGCTATACAACCACTTGTGAGCCTCTTACCCATTCTACTAAAGAAAGCTGCATATTATGAACATGTAACCACAACTGCGACGCTAGACAGAGATTGGGAAGTAGAGAATACTGATCCTCAGAAGTTGCCTCAATAACCGGATGGGTAAATTAATTTAAATTATATTACATAGTCAATTTTCATGAAAATATGGTTATGCTACCAATGTGTGTTATGTCTAATACAGGGCCAGCTGCGGGTGCTACGTTATCAAATACGTCGAGGACATACTAAGGCATAATGAGGATCACTGGCAGATGCACCCGACTGTGGATGTCCGTACCCTCCGGAGACAGATTGGAATATTTTTGTATAGACATAGTACGATAGTACGGTAGTATACTTGTAGATTAATAGATTAGAAAATTCTTCGTTTTGTGTTTTTATTTTCATCTAGTTTAAATGTTGTATATATTTTTGTATAGGTATAGCAAATAGCAAATTATGTATTGTTCACTTGATGAAATGTGGTTTGTGGTGTTGTTGAGGGTAAGGGATAAGTGGTTGTGGTGGCAGTATGTTGTTGGGAAGAGAGACTGAGTCTCTAATGTTGTGATGTTGTCATGTTATTCCATTGTTGGACATAGAGACTGAGTCTCTAATGCAGGTAGGATGACCAAGAAACAGGGGAGACTCTGTCGAAATTTTTAAATCACACTTGTGGGGTAATTTGAAGATCATTACATCATATTGGTCAAATGTTAGTACTTAGAACAATTCATCATGTATTTGTTGTGCATTCTACCTTCAACTAACCCAAACAACGTAACAAGAGATCATTTTAGTGTTAGTGGAAACCATAGATTGAGAGGAAAAAAAAAACTTGAAAATGACAAAAGAAATTTTGAAGTTGTTCCTCACACAAAGTGAAAAATAATGACGTTGTTGTGATATATACATTATGGCTTACTCAAATAACATTAAAAGACATCATTTTAGTGTTAACGGAACATACTAATTTGAAGAAAAATCAAGAAAAATTAAAAAATTTCATTTTCGGGCTTGGTGGGCCACAAAGCCCGATGGCCGGGTTTCGTGGCTCACAAAGCCCGATTTTTTTTTCGATTGAATTTTTTTTTTTTTTTTTTGTAGTTTCCCACTATTTGCCTCAAATAATAATGATTGTTAAGACAATACACTCTAATTTTTGAGCAAGTTTATTATCATAGCATTATTATCTTGATTTGTCCAATTATTAGTACCAATTGTGATCATGTGTTGGTTGGGTTGATGGTAGATGGACATCAAGTGAAAAATAATGACGTTGTTGTGATATATACATTATGGCTTACTCAAATAACATTAAAAGACATCATTTTAGTGTTAATGGAACATACTAATTTGAAGAAAAATCAAGAAAAATTAAAAAATTTCATTTTCGGGCTTGGTGGGCCACAAAGCCCGATGGCCGGGTTTCGTGGGCCACAAAGCCCGATGGCCGGGTTTCGTGGCCCACAAAGCCCGATTGCCGGGTTTCGTGGCCCACAAAGCCCGATTTGTTTTTCGATTGAATTTTTTTTTTTTTTTTTTTGGTAGTTTCCCACTATTTGCCTCAAATAATAATGATTGTTAAGACAATACACTCTAATTTTTGAGCAAGTTTATTATCATAGCATTATTATCTTGATTTGTCCAATTATTAGTACCAATTGTGATCATGTGTTGGTTGGGTTGATGGTAGATGGACATCAAGTGAAAAATAATGACGTTGTTGTGATATATACATTATGGCTTACTCAAATAACATTAAAAGACATCATTTTAGTGTTAATGGAACATACTAATTTGAAGAAAAATCAAGAAAAATTAAAAAATTTCATTTTCGGGCTTGGTGGGCCACAAAGCCCGATGGCCGGGTTTCGTGGGCCACAAAGCCCGATTGCCGGGTTTCGTGGCCCACAAAGCCCGATGGCCGGGTTTCGTGGCCCACAAAGCCCGATTTGTTTTTCGATTGAATTTTTTTTTTGTAGTTTCCCACTATTTGCCTCAAATAATAATGATTGTTAAGACAATACACTCTAATTTTTGAGCAAGTTTATTATCATAGCATTATTATCTTGATTTGTCCAATTATTAGTACCAATTGTGATCATGTGTTGGTTGTGTTGATGGTAGATGGACATCCTCACACAAAGTGAAAAATAATGACCTTGTTGTGATATATACATTCTGGTTTACCCAAATAACATTAAAAGACATCATTTTAGTACTAATGGAACATACTAATTTGAAGAAAAATCAAGAAAAATTAAAAAATTTCATTTTCGGGCTTGGTGGGCCACAAAGCCCGATGGCCGGGTTTCGTGGGCCACAAAGCCCGATGGCCGGGTTTCGTGGCCCACAAAACCCGATGGCCGGGTTTCGTGGCCCACAAAGCCCGATTTTTTTTTCGATTGAATTTTTTTTTTTTTTTTTTTGTAGTTTCCCACTATTTGCCTCAAATAATAATGATTGTTAAGACAATACACTCTAATTTTTGAGCAAGTTTATTATCATAGCATTATTATCTTGATTTGTCCAATTATTAGTACCAATTGTGATCATGTGTTGGTTGGGTTGATGGTAGATGGACATCAAGTGAAAAATAATGACGTTGTTGTGATATATACATTATGGCTTACTCAAATAACATTAAAAGACATCATTTTAGTGTTAATGGAACATACT
The DNA here is from genome assembly GCF_014633365.1 of Diospyros lotus. NCBI lineage: Eukaryota > Viridiplantae > Streptophyta > Magnoliopsida > Ericales > Ebenaceae > Diospyros > Diospyros lotus. The sequence goes on along the minus strand of NC_068349.1, from coordinate 37,681,278 downwards.
AATTTGAAGAAAAATCAAGAAAAATTAAAAAATTTCATTTTCGGGCTTGGTGGGCCACAAAGCCCGATGGCCGGGTTTCGTGGGCCACAAAGCCCGATTGCCGGGTTTCGTGGCCCACAAAGCCCGATGGCCGGGTTTCGTGGCCCACAAAGCCCGATTTTTTTTTCGATTGAATTTTTTTTTTTGTAGTTTCCCACTATTTGCCTCAAATAATAATGATTGTTAAGACAATACACTCTAATTTTTGAGCAAGTTTATTATCATAGCATTATTATCTTGATTTGTCCAATTATTAGTACCAATTGTGATCATGTGTTGGTTGTGTTGATGGTAGATGGACATCCTCACACAAAGTGAAAAATAATGACCTTGTTGTGATATATACATTCTGGTTTACCCAAATAACATTAAAAGACATCATTTTAGTGCTAATGGAACATACTAATTTGAAGAAAAATCAAGAAAAATTAAAAAATTTCATTTTCGGGCTTGGTGGGCCACAAAGCCCGATGGCCGGGTTTCGTGGGCCACAAAGCCCGATGGCCGGGTTTCGTGGCCTACAAAACCCGATGGCCGGGTTTCGTGGCCCACAAAGCCCGATTTTTTTTTCGATTGAATTTTTTTTTTTTTTTTTTTTTGTAGTTTCCCACTATTTGCCTCAAATAATAATGATTGTTAAGACAATACACTCTAATTTTTGAGCAAGTTTATTATCATAGCATTATTATATTGATTTGTCCAACTATTAGTACCAATTGTGATCATGTGTTGGTTGGGTTGATGGTAGATGGACATCAAGTGAAAAATAATGACGTTGTTGTGATATATACATTATGGCTTACTCAAATAACATTAAAAGACATCATTTTAGTGTTAATGGAACATACTAATTTGAAGAAAAATCAAGAAAAATTAAAAAATTTCATTTTCGGGCTTGGTGGGCCACAAAGCCCGATGGCCGGGTTTCGTGGGCCACAAAGCCCGATTGCCGGGTTTCGTGGCCCACAAAGCCCGATGGCCGGGTTTCGTGGCCCACAAAGCCCGATTTTTTTTTCGATTGAATTTTTTTTTTTGTAGTTTCCCACTATTTGCCTCAAATAATAATGATTGTTAAGACAATACACTCTAATTTTTGAGCAAGTTTATTATCATAGCATTATTATCTTGATTTGTCCAATTATTAGTACCAATTGTGATCATGTGTTGGTTGTGTTGATGGTAGATGGACATCCTCACACAAAGTGAAAAATAATGACCTTGTTGTGATATATACATTCTGGTTTACCCAAATAACATTAAAAGACATCATTTTAGTGCTAATGGAACATACTAATTTGAAGAAAAATCAAGAAAAATTAAAAAATTTCATTTTCGGGCTTGGTGGGCCACAAAGCCCGATGGCCGGGTTTCGTGGCCTACAAAACCCGATGGCCGGGTTTCGTGGCCCACAAAGCCCGATTTTTTTTTCGATTGAATTTTTTTTTTTTGTAGTTTCCCACTATTTGCCTCAAATAATAATGATTGTTAAGACAATACACTCTAATTTTTGAGCAAGTTTATTATCATAGCATTATTATATTGATTTGTCCAACTATTAGTACCAATTGTGATCATGTGTTGGTTGGGTTGATGGTAGATGGACATCAAGTGAAAAATAATGACGTTGTTGTGATATATACATTATGGCTTACTCAAATAACATTAAAAGACATCATTTTAGTGTTAATGGAACATACTAATTTGAAGAAAAATCAAGAAAAATTAAAAAATTTCATTTTCGGGCTTGGTGGGCCACAAAGCCCGATGGCCGGGTTTCGTGGCCCACAAAGCCCGATTTTTTTTTCGATTGAATTTTTTTTTTTTTTTTTTTGTAGTTTCCCGCTATTTGCCTCAAATAATAATGATTGTTAAGACAATACACTCTAATTTTTGAGCAAGTTTATTATCATAGCATTATTATCTTGATTTGTCCAATTATTAGTACCAATTGTGATCATGTGTTGGTTGGGTTGATGGTAGATGGACATCAAGTGAAAAATAATGACGTTGTTGTGATATATACATTATGGCTTACTCAAATAACATTAAAAGACATCATTTTAGTGTTAATGGAACATACTAATTTGAAGAAAAATCAAGAAAAATTAAAAACTTTCATTTTCGGGCTTGGTGGGCCACAAAGCCCGATGGCCGGGTTTCGTGGGCCACAAAGCCCGATTGCCGGGTTTCGTGGCCCACAAAGCCCGATGGCCGGGTTTCGTGGCCCACAAAGCCCGATTTTTTTTTCGATTGAATTTTTTTTTTTTTTTTTTTTGTAGTTTCCCACTATTTGCCTCAAATAATAATGATTGTTAAGACAATACACTCTAATTTTTGAGCAAGTTTATTATCATAGCATTATTATCTTGATTTGTCCAATTATTAGTACCAATTGTGATCATGTGTTGGTTGTGTTGATGGTAGATGGACATCCTCACACAAAGTGAAAAATAATGACCTTGTTGTGATATATATACATTCTGGTTTACCCAAATAACATTAAAAGACATCATTTTAGTGCTAATGGAACATACTAATTTGAAGAAAAATCAAGAAAAATTAAAAAATTTCATTTTCGGGCTTGGTGGGCCACAAAGCCCGATGGCCGGGTTTCGTGGGCCACAAAGCCCGATGGCCGGGTTTCGTGGCCCACAAAACCCGATGGCCGGGTTTCGTGGCCCACAAAGCCCGATTTTTTTTTCGATTGAATTTTTTTTTTTTTTTTTTTGTAGTTTCCCACTATTTGCCTCAAATAATAATGATTGTTAAGACAATACACTCTAATTTTTGAGCAAGTTTATTATCATAGCATTATTATCTTGATTTGTCCAATTATTAGTACCAATTGTGATCATGTGTTGGTTGGGTTGATGGTAGATGGACATCAAGTGAAAAATAATGACGTTGTTGTGATATATACATTATGGCTTACTCAAATAACATTAAAAGACATCATTTTAGTGTTAATGGAACATACTAATTTGAAGAAAAATCAAGAAAAATTAAAAAATTTCATTTTCGGGCTTGGTGGGCCACAAAGCCCGATGGCCGGGTTTCGTGGGCCACAAAGCCCGATTGCCGGGTTTCATGGCCCACAAAGCCCGATGGCCGGGTTTCGTGGCCCACAAAGCCCGATTTGTTTTTCGATTGAATTTTTTTTTTTTTTTGTAGTTTCCCACTATTTGCCTCAAATAATAATGATTGTTAAGACAATACACTCTAATTTTTGAGCAAGTTTATTATCATAGCATTATTATCTTGATTTGTCCAATTATTAGTACCAATTGTGATCATGTGTTGGTTGTGTTGATGGTAGATGGACATCCTCACACAAAGTGAAAAATAATGACCTTGTTGTGATATATACATTCTGGTTTACCCAAATAACATTAAAAGACATCATTTTAGTGCTAATGGAACATACTAATTTGAAGAAAAATCAAGAAAAATTAAAAAATTTCATTTTCGGGCTTGGTGGGCCACAAAGCCCATTGGCCGGGTTTCGTGGGCCACAAAGCCCGATGGCCGGGTTTCGTGGGCCACAAAACCCGATGGCCGGGTTTCGTGGCCCACAAAGCCCGATTTTTTTTTCGATTGAATTTTTTTTTTTTTTTTTTTTTTTGTAGTTTCCCACTATTTGCCTCAAATAATAATGATTGTTAAGACAATACACTCTAATTTTTGAGCAAGTTTATTATCATAGCATTATTATCTTGATTTGTCCAATTATTAGTACCAATTGTGATCATGTGTTGGTTGGGTTGATGGTAGATGGACATCAAGTGAAAAATAATGACGTTGTTGTGATATATACATTATGGCTTACTCAAATAACATTAAAAGACATCATTTTAGTGTTAATGGAACATACTAATTTGAAGAAAAATCAAGAAAAATTAAAAAATTTCATTTTCGGGCTTGGTGGGCCACAAAGCCCGATGGCCGGGTTTCGTGGGCCACAAAGCCCGATGGCCGGGTTTCGTGGCCCACAAAACCCGATGGCCGGGTTTCGTGGCCCACAAAGCCCGATTTTTTTTTCGATTGAATTTTTTTTTTTTGTAGTTTCCCACTATTTGCCTCAAATAATAATGATTGTTAAGACAATACACTCTAATTTTTGAGCAAGTTTATTATCATAGCATTATTATCTTGATTTGTCCAATTATTAGTACCAATTGTGATCATGTGTTGGTTGGGTTGATGGTAGATCGACATCAAGTGAAAAATAATGACGTTGTTGTGATATATACATTATGGCTTACTCAAATAACATTAAAAGACATCATTTTAGTGTTAATGGAACATACTAATTTGAAGAAAAATCAAGAAAAATTAAAAAATTTCATTTTCGGGCTTGGTGGGCCACAAAACCCGATGGCCGGGTTTCGTGGGCCACAAAGTCCGATTGCTGGGTTTCGTGGCCCACAAAGCCCGATGGCCGGGTTTCGTGGCCCACAAAGCCCGATTTGTTTTTCGATTGAATTTTTTTTTTTTTTTTTGTAGTTTCCCACTATTTGCCTCAAATAATAATGATTGTTAAGACAATACACTCTAATTTTTGAGCAAGTTTATTATCATAGCATTATTATCTTGATTTGTCCAATTATTAGTACCAATTGTGATCATGTGTTGGTTGTGTTGATGGTAGATGGACATCCTCACACAAAGTGAAAAATAATGACCTTGTTGTGATATATACATTCTGGTTTACCCAAATAACATTAAAAGACATCATTTTAGTGCTAATGGAACATACTAATTTGAAGAAAAATCAAGAAAAATTAAAAAATTTCATTTTCGGGCTTGGTGGGCCACAAAGCCCGATGGCCGGGTTTCGTGGGCCACAAAGCCCGATGGCCGGGTTTCGTGGCCTACAAAGCCCGATTTTTTTTTCAATTGAATTTTTTTTTTTTTTTGTAGTTTCCCACTATTTGCCTCAAATAATAATGATTGTTAAGACAATACACTCTAATTTTTGAGCAAGTTTATTATCATAGCATTATTATCTTGATTTGTCCAATTATTAGTACCAATTGTGATCATGTGTTGGTTGTGTTGATGGTAGATGGACATCCTCACACAAAGTGAAAAATAATGACGTTGTTGTGATATATACATTATGGTTTACCCAAATAACATTAAAAGACATCATTTTAGTGCTAATGGAACATACTAATTTGAAGAAAAATCAAGAAAAATTAAAAAACTTCATTTTCGGGCTTGGTGGGCCACAAAGCCCGATGGCCGGGTTTCGTGGGCCACAAAACCCGATGGCCGGGTTTCGTAGGCCACAAAGCCCGATGGACGGGTTTTGTGGCCAACAAAACCCGATGGACGATTTTTTTTTTTTAAATTGAATTTTTTTTGAAGATGGTCCCAGTAGTAGTCTCAAATAATAGTGATTGTTAAGAAATGACACTCTAATTTTTTAGTATTATCATTGCATCATCTTGGTCCAATGTTGTTAGTAATTCATATATCAAAAAAATTTAGCAAAGTGTCCCTTGTTTCTAGGCCATTGAAACTGCATTATATACTCAGTTCTCTACTCAACAATATACTACAACACAAGCTGTTAATCATTAATTATGAGTTTAGATGAAGGAAACTGAAAGATTACGAATATGAATAAATCCCAATTTCAAATATTAATGTAAAAAATAATATTCATTACTGAACTCCCAACAAAAAGAGATTTGATTGATTTTGTCATCCTTTTTGTATCGTGCCAGTGATTTTTAAGCATTGCTGAAACACAAAAGATATATGGTCAGAAAAAATTCCATTAACACTTTGCGAGTAAAAAACATGTTTTTTTTTTTTCACAAACGATCTAACAACTATTGATAATATATGTGATAACATTTGTGATAACATTATATCATACCTGAATGAGTTAATGCCTATTGATTGTTTTCTTCATTGATAATATTATCATCACCTGGAATTGACAATTGTATAGGGCACCGACGACGAGTGTGTCCAGTCTCTTTGCAAATGCTGCATTTTCGGCTTGCCCTTGCAGAGGCCCTAGCAGCGCCCCTGGATTCTGGAGTAGTGGCTGTGCTCGACTCTCCAATGGAGGAAGTCCATTCATTAGGGCAACCAAGACTATTGTGTCCTAGTTCACCGCATTTTCCACATTTTTTTCTTCGACGAGCTTCCCCCATGGAAGGAATTCGACCATTTCTCGGTCTACCCGGTTGTCTTCTTTGCACAGGTGGGAGTATAACCATCTGTCTGACGTACGCTGGAAGAATCCAAGCAGTCTTGTTAGGGAGAGGATTGATGGGAAGTGCATATGCACGTCTGACCCAATCTGCGGTGTAATATGAATGGCAAAGCATATGGTAGTGCACCCTCATGAAACTGTCGCATAAGGCAAAGAAACACATAGTGTTAACATATCACACTAAATTACGAACATAAGACGCAAATAAAAGTCAAACCATGATACCTGCTAACAGCAATTGCATGAAGACATGGCATTTGATCAATGTCCCACTTGCGACAACTACATGTACTCGCAACAATGTCAACTATCCCATCGCCTTCCTTTGCATGTTGCACGAGGTATTTGTTCCCTTGTATTACAGGAACTACACGACATCCTCGGTCTAATGTTTTGGCATGCGCCAAATTGACATGTGCCACTGCAGCGGAGGTCACAATGGTTTCGAGTCTGGCAGCTGCAGCACGCCTATCACTAAACCATTTCTGAAGCATATGTCTCAAAAATTCATGTGCACTTGTTATAGGCAACCGACGTGCTTTCATCATGCATTTATTGAGAGACTCGGCAATGTTGGTGGTCATCATGGAATATCTTCTTCTTGGACAATATGCTCGTGACCACTTTTCCGGTCTTGCTTCCATCAATGTCAGATGAGTCTGAGGATGCATCGATTGTATTTCTGCCAAGTATGTATCACACTCTATTGTGGTGTAGCTGTATGCTGCAAGGTAGAATGCAGTCATCACATCTTTTCGTTGTCTACAACGTTTCTTCAAGTTTTGCTTAAGGTGGAAGAAACAAAAGACATGTGGGACAGAAGGGAAGACACGACTCATCGCATTTGCAATGCTTTGGTGACGATCAGAAACAATGACTAAATCTTCTCGCACTCCGATAGCCTCTCTCAATTTTGTCAAAAACCATATCCATGATCTGTCAGACTCACCATCTCCAAATCCAAAAGCGATGAGATAAATCATTTCCTCCCCATCTTTGCAAGTGGCAACGAATATCACCCCTTTGTGTTCACCTTTCAAATGTGTGGCATCAACGGCAACAACCAGTCTTATGTAAGACTGGAAACCATGAAGGCAAGCTCCGAGTGCAAAAAATGAATATAAAAAACAATTATTTTCATCTGTCTCTATTGCCGTGATGCTGCCAGGATTTGTTTCTTTTAACATGTGAAAATATGAGGGTAGTTGCTGATATGATTCATTAGCATTACCATAAGTAAGTATCTTTGCATGTTGTAAAGACCTCCAAGCTTTAGTATACATAATCTGCACACCATGTTGCTCCAACAACTCCCCCATTAGCATTTTAGGTGTATATTCACTACTCGTCACTCTTTCAGAGAACAAACTTCCGATGACAATAGCCTTCACACTTCGAAAATGTGAATCGTAGACATCCGGAGTACACGTGTGACTCGGCATAAATTTCACCACATGCCAAAACGAACAACCAGGTCTGCATCTTGCACGAAGCATAAATTTGCAGTTCACATCCTTGCAACCAGCCTCAAATCGAATTGTGCACGAACGTCTGACTCGATAGTCCATCTTCACATCAACACAATATTGTCCAAATGCCAAAATTAGTTCCTGTTTACTTCTAAAGAGTGCACCCATGTGTAAAAGATCACCCTGGTATGGAATTGACACTTCGGGTCTTGTTTCCTCAATTGCATAATTTTCTACACCAGGAACAATCCAGTTTCTTTGTAAATGGTTGTCCTCAAATTGTGAACCTGAAAATCTTACTTCTGGGTACTCCGGACTCACTCCTCTTTCATCACCACCACTATCACTATTATCACCATCGCTATCGTCACTATTATCATCAGTTTCATTATCACAATCATCATTCGTGTCTGGAGCGTCATCTGACAAACCATCCATACCATATATACCAAAATCATCATTTTGTAGTGGACTATGTGCAGATGTAAATGGAACGGCACCTGAATCTTGATTACCACCACTACGTAGGTTACAAACTCCAATATCTTTACAAATCATATCAACATACATCACTTTATATTTTCTGTCATCGCACATAATAAACCTGACACCGTAGTCGTCCTTGATAGGGAACTTGGTAGCTGGAAGTTCACTTGAGTGTTCCGTTACAAAATGAATGGTGATGTCGTATCTTGTTTTATCAATTCCTGTCACCGTGTACACAATCTCAACCAATTGAGTAAAAGTCGTATTTTTGTAGATTCCCGCACACATCCTATTACCCCCAATATACTTATTATCATTCCATTCCCCGTTCCACACGATAACCAACTGCACTAAATCCATTGCTGTAAGATTGAAAGGAGGAAAAAATTAGTCTCACCATTACCATGGATGTAACGGATCCACACACACCCAAATCGGGTTAATTTCCTCATTAAACCAAGTCATAACTATAAGTAAGTAAGTTTATTTGCTTTTTGAGATTTGTATTTTATTTTCTTTTTCTAAAGAGTTGATTTGTACAATTAAACATGATTTTTGACTTATAAACCAACAACCAAGTCATGATAATTTTTCATATGTAGTTTAAGAAAAATATTTAAAAATTTTATGAAAAATATTGGAGGATTTTAATATAACACATTTAGGCACAAATGCTTAAGAAGTGAAATTTTGTTAAATAATATGATAAAATTAAATATATTATATTAAATTATATTATTTTACACTCATATATAATATTAAATTATTTAACAAAATATTCATATTATTTTAAAAATAATATATATAATCGTGCTTGTGGGCTACAAAAATCATAATCGGGCTTAGTGGGGTAACAAAGCCCTATCGGGCTTAGTTTGGGAACAAAGCCCTATCGGGTTTTGTTCCCCCACTAAGACCCATCGGGCTTTGTTCCCCCACTAAGCCCGATCAACTGTTATCGCCCACAAAACTCGTTAACGATGTGCAGTTTTGATTTTTTTTTTTTTCACCCAAATTAGTGCAAATTTGGAATGATATGTATCAAAATATGTCTTGCCAACAACTACAATCATTCTACACAACCTTAATAAGCAATGTGAACACAAAAATTATTTTAAAAAAATTAAATAAATTGTAAATCGAATAAATACCTTGAGATTGGGTTTGGAGAGAAATAAACTTGTTGAATGGGACTTCAGTGAGGTCGCTGTAATTGATAAAGAAGATTGAATGACCCAACAAGCAAAAAGATTGAATGTATGAAGAATGACTAAGTTTGGATAGTTTGACAATGAAAAGATAGAGAGTAACGTGAATTTTGGAAGAAGAGAGAGAAGAAAGGTTATATAAAAGAGATAGGGGTATTTTGGTAAATGAGACTAATAACAGTAGGGTTTTCTATTTTAAAATTTCATTAAGGGTATTTTTGGTATCTTACATAAAAGTGGCTATAGAGTGTAATTAGTTTGTTTGAATAGTTAAAAACGTTTATTTTCTATGAAAAGTACAAAAACGATTTTATACATTTGACTTTGGTCAAATGTGAATTCAGCCCTTTAAGTATAATGGCAAATTTAAAGGCGTGCAAAACTATGTTACTAAAAAAAATAAATTAATTAATTAATTAAAATTTAGCGACGGAATCTATCATGTCGTTAAAAAATAAAAAATAAATAAATAAATAAATTAAAATTTAGCGACAGACAAATCTCAGTCGTTAAAAAAAAAAAATTAATTAATTAAAATTTGACGACGGGGACAATCTCGTAGTTAAAAAATAAAAAAAAATTAAAAATTTAAATAAAATAATTCAAATTTAGCGACAGGCTCAACCCATCCCTAAAAAATAAAAAAATAAATAAAAAAATTAAAATTTAGCTATGGGACCAATCCTGTTGCTAAAAAATAAAAAATAAATCAATAAAATAAATAAAGTTTGGTGACGGGCAAAACCCTGCCGCTAAAAAAAAAATTAATTAATTAATTAAAATTTAGCGATGGGCAAAGCTCCGTCGCTAAAAAATAAAAAATTAAAAAACTTAAATAAAATAATTCAAATTTAGCGATAGGCTCAACCCGTCGCTAAAAAATAAAAAAAATTAAATAAAAAAATAAAATTTAACGACGGGGCCAATCCTGTCGCTAAAAAATAAAAAATAAAAAAATAAAATTTAGCCATGGGCCCAACGCTAAAAAAAATTAATTAATTAATTAAAATTTAGTGATGGGACAACCCCGTCGCTACAAAATAAAAAAAATAAAAAAATTAAATTTAGCGACGGACAAAGCTCCGTCGCTAAGAAATTAAAAAAATAAATTAATAAATTAAAATTTAGCTACGGGGCCAATCCCATCACTAAAAAATTAAAAAAAAATTAAAAAACTTAAATAAAATAATTCAAATTTTACGACGGGCTCAACTCATAGCTAAAAAATAAAAAATAAATAACTAAAATAAATAAAATTTAGCAACGAACAAAACCTAGTCACTAAAAAAAAAATTAATTAATTAAAATTTAGCGACGGGCTCAACCCCATCGCTAAAAATATAAAATAATAAAAAAATAAATTAAAAAAATTAAAATTTAGCAACGGGTCAACCCTATTGCTAAAAAATAAAAAATAAATTAATTAAATTAAATCAAAAATTTTAAATTTAGTGACGAGTGGTCCCGTCGCTAAGAACTAAAAATAAAGAAATAAAAAAATTAAAATATAGCAATGGGGTCACCCGTCGCTAAAAAATATAAAAAATTAAGTGAAAATTAAAAATTTAATTACAAATTTTACATTTAAACATATCATAATAATTTTTACTAACACTAATATTAGTAAAAATTAAATGAATAATTTTTAAATATATTTATAATTAAAATTAAAATAAAAACACAATTTTTCACTGCTAATATAATAATTAATAAATTTTTATTTGAATTAATAATTAAATAAAATTAAAATTAATATTCATTTCCCTTTACTAACATTAATATTAAAATTAATATTATTAAATAAGTTTAAAAAATTTTGATGTATAAATATAATTATAAAATATTTGGAAGAGAATACTATAAATATATTTTATGTATAACAATAAACAAAAAGGCTTTTAGATCGGCTGGCTCGCGCGCGAAACTTGGTTATGAGAGGTTGGGAGTTCAAATCTGATAGAAATCTTGAGAAAAATAGTTGGGGGAGTTAATATCCCAGCGTTGCCACGTGGCGAGCAGAGGCGTAGCTATGTGGTGCACATAAGGGAGAGGTTGCGGGGCTTGGCGCGTTGAATTTTGAAATTTGAGGTTGAATTTAGCGACGGGGTCAGCCTTGTCGCTAAAAAATAAAAATAAAAAATTAAATTTAGCAACGGGCTCACACCTGTAACTAAAAAATAAAATTAAATAAAAAATTTAAATTTAGCAACAGGCTAAACCCTATCGCTAAATAATAAAAAAAAATTAAAATTTAGCAACGGGATCAACCTCGTCGCTAAAAAATAAAAAATAATAAATAAAATAATTTAAATTTAGTGACGGGTCAATCCCGTTGCTAATTCCTTCGCTAATCAGCGACGAGTACAACTCTCGTTGCTAATTCTGTCACTAAAAAATGCCCGTCGCTAATCTCGTTTCTAAATTTTAGCGACGCCCTTTTTAGTGACGGAAAGGTACCCATCACTCTATTTGTCACTAAAAAATTTAGCGACGAAATTTTTCATCGCTAAAACGCTGATTTTTTGTAGTGTGAGTCATATGTAAATAATATAAAATGTAAAAATATTATGAAAAAGGTCAAATATAACATATAAAATTAAATATATATAAATGTAAACTACATTTGAAATTTTTTTAAATTGAAATATATGTTAAATGTATAATAATTTACTATTGGTTCTAGACTAGTTGTTTTCTTCTATTGTTGCAATTTCGATTATGTCAATTGTAATTATAATTCATTTAATAATCTTATGAATCGATTAAATAAAAAAACTATATGATATGGCATAAAAGGGTATGATAGCTACTTTTTTTTTTTCTGTATAATAGGATTATAATTAGTTACTCATTGGATGTATTCGAATCATTTCCAATGAAGTAATTTATATAGATTACTAATTTTTCTTTAATTTCATAGAGTTTCTCAATTATTCATATTATTCTGTATTTCAAAAAGATATGCAAAAACGACGCCAAGTGCTAGTATTATCATAGTATAGCATATATATTAATAAATCAGTCACCAACTAATTTTAAAGTGACATATATTCTTCTAGTATAGCATTTTAATTAATCATAAGAGTCGTTTGTAAATTAAAACTTAACATAAATATTTTTTTTTCTTTCCCCTTTGTGGTACTTAAAATGGAAACATGGATTAATCAAACATTGTCACTATATATATTCATTAAATAAACATTTGATTACCCCTAGGGCGTAGATCAACTGGTAAAGGAAGAATGTGTTGGGGTGTTACTCTTTGGGCCCTCAAGTGTCGTCTTCGAGCCCTAACTAAGAAATAGTTCAACAGGTAAGGAGCAACCATAAAAAATGAAAAATGCTTACCGTCCTTATATTTGTGGTTCTGCTAGGGGTCAAAATCTACCTGCTGGATTCCCTAATTTACCTCTCCTGCTGAAATCGTGAGATTGAACAACGTGGGCATTCGTGATGGTGCGTTAATAAAAAAAATAAAAAAATAAAAAATAATTAATTAAATAAAACTAACATTTATTCATTTAATAAACATTATAAGACTAACATTTATTTATTCAATAAACATTTGATTAATTAAACATTGTCACCTTATATATTCATTCAATAAACATTTGATAAATCAAACATTGTCACTTTATATATTCATTACTTAATTATTGGTCAAACATCAAGAGCAAAATTCATCTTTCTCCTTATATAACAAAGCATTAAAGTTTAAGGAAAACTAACGCTGCCGTGTTTTTTCATTTGTATGATCTACATTTTATTTCTCTTAGGAATATTAAAGTGTGATACCATATGTTTTCAAGTTATGGATTTGTGGTGTAATTAGCTCATTCTGGATTTAAAAAAAAAAAATAAAACTCAGAGCAAGTGTGCAAACAATAGTCATGATAGTAGAGGCCGTCAATGACCTCTTAATTTTATTAGCGATATCAATTTTCTTATCATTTATGTCGTAATTTAGATATTAGCACAAAATTAGATTCCTAATCCTAAAAGTAACATCTATCAAAATGACTAGCATAACTCTAATTCAAAAAGTAAAATAGTTTATTATTTAACTATTATAAAGTATATTGATTAATTTAATTCAAGACTAAATATTTATTTGATTAATTTTTAAGTAGTATGGCTAATTTAACTCTCAAACTTTAAATATAATAAATTATTTGATATATTTTTTTTAATTTATTTACACCACCATTAAGAATTATTTGACATTTAATTATTTATATTTTATTCATTTATTGGACAACTGATGTTGATGGTATCACTATATCCTTTCTATTGAGATCCTTGAGATTTTTTTCAGTTAAAAAATATAAATGGTAAATAGATACAAACGTGAAAATGACTTAAAAGCAAGATTTGATATCTAGAAAAAGAAAATAGCTACATAGATAATAGTAAAAAATTGCAATGTTATCTTATATTTAATATATTGGTTTAAAAACATAATTTTAAACATGAATTCATGAATATAACATAAAGTATTTTCTAAATGATAAATCAAATTTGATTTCGAAAGTTTTTAAAAGTTGTCATCACACCCCTACTAATTGTTGTTTGCCTTGTATGAGAGGATATGGCACACAAAACATCATATGGTTAAGCTATGCGACATCGCCAATTCAAAAAGGGTGATAATGAGGAGCATATGCCTACACCTCATCTTTAGCTTATTCATTACTTTACATATTGAACCTTTCCCCATCATTTAATTTTGTAGAGGGGCATTCATCTCCATACAATATGAGATTTGATTCTCCTAACCCATAGACACCCCACCCTAGCAATGATGGGCCTTCTTTGTCATTGCCACATGAAGTCGGGAGTTCATCCACGCCCACCGCTACCCCTACACCTGGGAGTTCATCCATGCCCATTACTACTCTTGAAAAATGTCCCATGATATGTACGTCTGTTGAGTTTCTCATAAGTATTCCTTATTTACTAATCATTTTAAATTTCAGCATAGAAAGTTTTATTTTAGCATATGAGTTCACAAACTAATGTGTACTTCAACAGATTTGATAACATTTTGTGCACATGGGATATTTCATAAATAATACAAAACAAATTTGAGCAACCATACTCGAGTTGGAAAAAAAACAGACTCTACTATCAAAGATTTGTGATTTGACAAGTTTAAGGTAAAATAGTTATTGTGTCTTTTTCTCTTCAACATTAGAGTGTATTAAAATGCATTAATTGTCCCAGACCCTACTTGCTTCAAAACATTAAGAATATTTTCCTTGATAAGGCTTTTTTAGATTTTGTTATATTAAATAGATATTTCCAAGAACATAAATATTTGGGAATGGTGTGTTCATTCAAATATATAATGGCGTTTGTTTTTTATATAAGTTTAGAAATTGATCAATCAAAAAATTAATGAAACATAATTATATTTAATTGGAATAATAAGCTGAGATTGATAGCTTTAAAATAATAAACCACATAGTTGTCATTCAAATTTATTAACTGTACTTCCCATTAAAATTACAGAAGAAATGGTCTTGGGAGAGTCAACTAGAAAATCAAATAAGGATAAACTTTGAGAAGACGACGTCAGATCATATGACTGACATCTTGTTTTGTGTAAGGAGAGATTTAACAAAGAAGCCAAGTTGAATGTGTCTTACAGTATTTGAAGCATTATAGGAGTATTGGAATATTCCACAATTTAAGGACAAGTCAGAAAATGCAAAGAGGAATAAAGCCTCAGGTGTTGGAGGTAGTATGCATACGTGTGGCTCTATTCCTATTTTCAAGAATAGAAAGAGATTGGTAATATTTTTTATTTTTTATTAATTTTATTTTACTTAAATACTTTTTTAAAATAAGTATGGTTCCATGAACATTTTTTTCTTCTTATTGTAGTCTAGGCAATTTGGTTGCCTACCCACACAGACTGAGTTATTCATCGCTAAAAAAAAAAAAAAAAAAAATTTGGGATTCATGGATAGGAGATCCGAGGATACTTATGTAAGTATAGAGCAATTGTGTTTTATTATATCTTATTATGCTTAACTTGCATTTTGATAATACAACTTATTCCATATCTATTATGATTGCAGGTTGACTTCCAGACGCAACAATAAAATGCATTATCCCAGGAATCGGTAGTTGGCCCATCGGAGGGTAGTGATGCTAGCCAGCCCTTGCAACTAGCTATTGATGAGACATCATTATGGTTGGAGGCTGTAAGGGAAGAAGAAAGGTCACGTGTATGGAATGGGATCAGAGGCACCTTTCATCCCTGGTTCCTACCATGCACCGTCACCATCGCCGCCGCCGCCGTCATCGTTGTTCTCATTTGTAACCCAGATTCGACAAGTTGTTAAAGAAGCTATAGAACCCTTGGACCATCGCTTGTCATCTCTGAAAGGTAAATTGCAAGACAGTTCATCGTCACCGCCCTCGAATCCTTCAGATCATTAGAAAGATTCATCATTGGACATTCGGATCATTAGGAAGATTCGTCATTGAACAATGTGTATTATTATTAATACTGCATGGATTCATTGCAATGAATTTACATTTATGCATTATTTTTTTATTCAGTTTGTATATTGTGTCTATCAGGTTTAATTTTAAAATTTTGAAAGAAACTAATTTTATTTTTTAATTAAATTTAAATTTGAGACAGATTTTAAATCCGTCTCTAAATTCGTGTCTCTAAATCCATCTCAAATTCGAGACAGAAAAAATCCATCTTTAATTAGAGACAAAAAAAATTCATCTCAAATTAAAGACGAAAAAATCTATCTCTAAATTTCTCTCAAAATTCGTCTCAAATTAAAGATATAAAATATCTATCTCTAAATCTCTCTCGAAATTCGTCTCTAAATCCTTCTCAAATTAGAGATAAAAAAATTCATCTCTAAATCCCTCTTGTAATCTGTCTCAAATTAGATATGAAAAATATTCGTCTCTAAATCTCTCTCAAAATTCGTTTCTAAATCTATCTCAAAATCCGTTTCAAATTATAGACAAAAAAAATCTATCTCAAAATTCGTCTTTAAATCCGTCTCAAATTAGAGAAAAAAAAAAATCTATCTTAAATCCGTCTCAAAATTAGTGACGACCGTTTTTCTGACTGCCCAAAATCCATCTCAAACCTAAAATTTGTCTCAAAATTCTTCTCAAATGACCTGTTTTCTTGTAGTGTATTTAAATGAAATAATAGAAGAACGAGGAGAGTTTTTACTTCCTTGCCATTGTTGCAATTCTTCTCTCAGCCAACTTCTTGTTCTTTCACCAAGTCCTTTCTTTTGAATACCCTTAACCTAGCTCCTCTTTGTTCCATTGTTATTGTTGTTATCGTAACACAAACACCAATCTAACAATGAGACTGTTTGGATTTGATTGTCTTGATTAGAACCTATTTCCATCTTGAATCACCTACAGGAGACTTGGCTGGCATATAGGTCTCCTTGTAGGTTTCATCATCTACTTGGAGCATGGACTGAATAAATTCCTCATATTTTTGGGGGATAAATTGGTCATTTGACTTGCTGTTTAGGGTAGTTGCGGAGACTACCCGGTGGAGCTGCTGAGAGAAACAGTTGCTATCACAGGAGGAATTCCAACCTCTACATAGGAATTAGAACTCTCCATAAGGTATATTGCTAAACACCCTATGGAATGATTATTGCATATGGTCATATGATACCGGGTCTTGCAAAGTGGTCTTGAACTCATTCTCGCTGCGTTCTTATTATGTTTTTGAAAAAGTTTTGAAAATGGTAAAAACCTTTGCATTGATACACTAAGAGTTGACGTTCCTTTTCAAACCTAAGAAGGGTGAATTGGTTGTTTAAAAACTTTAGTTTACTTTTGAAATTTTTCTACCTTAAAAGATTAGTTGATATATACGCTTGAAAAATTCAAGGCAAATAAATCAAGAAAATTAATGACACAAATAATTTTTGAGTCTTTCAGCCAAATGGCCTAATTCACTATCTTAGATCGTCACTAAAGATTTTAAAGATTTCACAAGTAGGTCATCTAATCCTCAAGACTAAGAATTACAATCTTCTACTATCAATACAGGCCCTCTACCACACTTGTTAGAAAAATACAACAATATTACAATAAAAGAGGATCTGAGAGATGAATCTCTTAGTTACAAATGTTCTCAAAAAATTATACAAGACTTAAAGCAACAAATACAGTGAAAGAGCAAAGCCTTAAGAGAAAAAAATTAAAGACAAATTTGAGCACTTGAAAGTAGTTGAACAATTGAATGCTTGCAATAAATTCTCTTAATCACTTAATTGCTCCACTAGATCTATATTTATAGAGCTTGACAAGCCATTTGAAAATTTTAGCCATTGGTGGTA
Organism: Diospyros lotus; assembly: GCF_014633365.1. Lineage (NCBI taxonomy): Eukaryota > Viridiplantae > Streptophyta > Magnoliopsida > Ericales > Ebenaceae > Diospyros > Diospyros lotus. Next base: position 37,663,493 of record NC_068349.1, on the reverse strand, counting down.
GTTGGGAGCATTTAATGAACTTCTAGAACTAGCTGTTGAAAAGTCTGCTAGAAAAATGGTCGACTGATTTGCATGCAGTAATTGTTAACCACACTTGGTCGAGAGATAATATTTTATCGGTCGACAGCCTATGAAGGCTAGTCGATAGCAAAGACAAAAACGGTTGATAGTTCCTTAGAATCTGTAGACAGCTTGTCCTTTACTTTTTAAAAGAATTTGCTCTATTTTCTCTAACACTTTAAAACTTATTTTGTCAAAACAAATTCAAGAGAATCTTATGATATGAAATCTTGATTTTTCAAGTGCCCTCGAGATGTTTGACATAGGATTGACAAAATTTGAAATTGATTTTCATTTTGATAACAAATCATCTTATAAAATGATTTAGGGCATAAATATAACAAGAAAAAAAATATTTTCCATCATTAAAACCAAACCATAAGAGCAAAATAACAAAAATTTCACAAAAAATAAAAAAGAGATATTAAATTATGACAAAAATTTAAATTTAGTGGCAGTTGTGATAAAAATTAAAAATACTAATTAATTTATTCCAAAATACAAAATTTAAAAACTAACAATATAATTTACCCTTTTAAAATATTGCATTATTTCATAATTAAAATGTTTAAAATACGACATGCTTTTTATAAAAATATTAAATTTAAATGTCTAAATAATATTTTTGTTTTTATATACGAGGTGTTGTTTTATGACGAGATCGACCTCTAATGCTCTAGTTAGAAAAGGTTATTAGTTAATGAAAATTTATGAATTAGACAGACGAGAGTGAAGAAAAAAATTAGTAAATTTTGGGTTTAAGTTTTAGTAAATTTCGTAAAAGTATTTTAATATAAATTATGAGTCCACATCGTCTTGTTGACAAAGTCTCGTAACACCAAAGATGGTGTTTGGTTATATAATAGAATAGAAAACTATTGACTATATATTAACAAAAATTATCCATTAAAATGATTTGCAATTATAACTAACATTTTTATGTTATCATGATAATGTTTACGTGGTACCCTACCTTCTCGAGAGAGTTCTCTCGGAAAGATTTCCTCCGGGGGGGCAGCTCTCTCCGAGAGAAATCACCTTCAAAAGAAGAAAGTTCTCTCGAAGAGATCTCTCTCGGAGAGGAGAATTCTTTCTCAGGGAGATCCTTTCAAGGATCAGAGCTCACTTAGAGAGATGCTTTCCGAGAGGCAAATCACTCAGCTATAGCCATACTTCTATAAAAGTTGAAGCACAACACAATCGAAGGGATTCGAACATCTACTAACCTATTCCTATTCTGTAGAATTTCTCTTTCCAAAGTCCTTACATTCTTTTCCGTGGCCATTTCTCTCCCCGTCGGTTAACTTGAGCCTCAAAGGGTCTTTGTAGGAGATTCTTCCCTCAAGCGTTTTAATCTTCATCTCAAGTGACAGTCTTTCTGGAAGATGAGCCTAAGTCAGCCTCGTTCTTCTTGAGAGAGCATCTGTTCTCTCCGAGGTCGACTGTTCTCTCCACATGGACCCTTTCTTCGAGAAGCCCTTTTCTCCGAGAGAGCTTAATTATCTGGTGGTTATTCCTTCGGTCATTGACATCAAGTACGGCATCAGACGACGGTTTCCCCACTCTAAACAAATTTTATTGTCGTAGATTTTAGGCTACAACAATTGACATCGTTTGTGGGAAACTGACAAAAGGCCAAAATGACCAGAAATACTAGATCGCCGCATCCAATGCGAAGAAGTACTCATTCCCGAACGGCAGCTATGGGGGAACCCAACATAGTGCCGCCACCACAATCGGTACTTTTCAAGCACCCTCAGGATCATGAAGTTCCCTTTGAGCGCTTACCCCAGTTTGAAGACAATCAAATTATTGGACTGGGGGGGGGGGGGCAATCAGATTGCCCGTTGATGTGCCTAAAATGCAATGGGAAGTGCACCAGTCGATCAAGTAATAAAGTGAATGAATAAAGTATCGTTCCCACGGGGATTGCCGAAACAAGTACCGAAATGAAGCAATCATATTCTTTATCTAGAAAAATCAAATTAGAGATAATATCAACTAGCTACAAAATAAAGTAAGAAGAATACAACATATAAAAAATAACAAAATAAAGAGAAATCAGACAGGTTAAAATAGAGATATAAGATAGCTAAGGAATTCGATTCACCTACAAGAATGTTGTAATCCTTACCAAATAAGTTAATTAGATGGATTTTACTTACATGTGACGGTAGAATTTCATAACTTATTTATTATCCTTTGATCTAGGTATAACAAAACTATCGCTAATAACTAATTCTACACTTGGTCCTTGTAAAATCAATTAATCAACGACGCATTAAGTTTTGTGAAATTCACTAACTCAAATTACTAATTCAAGCAAATTCAAGTTACCGCAAAGATGAATATTTATACTTGGTCCATTTCAATATCCAATATAAGTTATGTGATATGCAAAGCTTAACATAGAATTACTTGGTTTGTATCATTTATGTTCATAAAATCATTTAACAGGTGATCAGGCTGTCAAAGTAGTAATAGCCATATCACATAATCATATGAAATATGTAACGCCTCATTTTTCGAGCGCGTTATAACTTAGGACAATTATAGGATAATTTTTCTTTCAATATTACTAAAACTATTGCTAAACCATATCATTTCTCATATCCATCCCAAAATTTCCATACATCTATCTCGAAAAAGAATTATCATAAACATCAAATGCGGAATCCAGGATCGAACCTAACATTTTAACATTTATCATAATTCAATTCTTACATTCTCATTAACCATAAATAAGGTTATACATCATCATTAACTATAAATGAGACTATACATCATCATTCCTCAAAATGTTCAGAATTCAAAGTAGCAAAACTTAAATACATGGGCTACATAACATACATTCAACTCATCATACAATTCATCATGTACTTTGCTAGGTGTCATTTTATGCCTCATTCATCCTCGTTTCTGCTACAATCTCCATCTGGAACGTTTGAATATTCCAAGGGCAAAACTCAAGTTAGATGCTCATATATGTATGCAATGCACATAACATCATAACTCTCATGTTTGGGTTGACTGCATCTTAAAATTACTTGCAATTTTTACAGTCTCCATGCCAGATCGGGATATATGGGTGCACCATTGGCAAAGCAGCGGTGCCAGTACCTAATCCAAAACCCATGCAATGTATGACCATGGATCTCATCTTGGTCATATGCATATTTCATAAATCAAAAACATGTAAATGCAATCTACATGACATACTCACATCAAGGTATGACAACATGATAAGATCATTTACATAAAATTGAATTTTGGGGTCGAACAACTTGCAAACCAAGTATTTTCATAAAACTAAATCCAGTAGGAAGTACCACTTACCTTTAGCATGAAGTTTGAAAAAATATCAAAAAATGCACATTACCTCGATTTGCGCACCCGACCTCGTTTTGCGTGCCAACCCTCAAAAGTTGCACCAATCACTTTATCTCGAGCACAACAATCCTATAAATCATATTTAATTACTAAATATCTCAAAACATTAATTTCCTCATTTTCTATGCATTTTCTTCCATTTTCCCTTCTAAAAATCCAAATAAATACCTTCAAGACTTTTTTCTCCAATATTTTTCAACAACAATTTATTAAAGTCTAAGAACATCAAAGAAAAATTACTGGACTTACCTCAAACCCTCGTTTGCACATAAAACAAGGCTGGTCGGTGCAAAATCAAGACATCGAAAAGACCAAATCCAAAACTTTTTGTACAAACTTGAGGACACATTTTTCTAGATTTTTTCCTTATTTTTCTAGCCATCCACACGCCCGTACGCACCCCATCGCTAGGGCGAGTTGCCATGAGTAAAGACCAGCGCGTGTGGCCCATGCGTCGGTCGTCTTCTCCGGCAACGACTAGCCAACGATGCTGGTTCTCTCCACCACTTGGTTCTCCTCTTCCACTCGATCAACATGGCATGCTTGGATGCTCCAAAGGATGGTCGAAAGGCCTTCGATTTGCAGGCCAAAGGCTCAGCCTGACCGCCCGCCTTCGAACACCCTTCAAACCCTTACCAAAATGCTTCAAACTTTCTAGAATTCATCATCTCCTCATGGGCAACAAAAGCCCCTTAATCTTAACTCTCAATTTGTTCGAAAACGGCCTCGATTTGGAGTTTCAATTTGCTCCAGAATCGGCCACCATGGACGCCTATTTATAGGAAAATTCGAGTTATGAAATGCCTTTGGCCGCTCAATACAACCTCTTAAGTGCCTCAACCTCCCCTAGATCGACCTTGAACGAGCCTTATCCGAGCAAAATAGCAAGTTGCAAGCCGTGACAAATTGACCAACTTTCTGGTCGGCTTTTCTTCAAATCTCGGCCACCACGGTGGCTATTGTCGGCCCAACCTTTACACAAAAGCTTCCTCGACCAACCCTCGTGCAAACCCTATGGTCCAAAAGGCTGAAATCGACGCCGGTGACCTGCTGGTCGGTTTCCCATTGCAAGCACTTTTGCTTAATTGCAATCCAAGTTTTGGGTTTCACATTTTGGCCCATTTTCACTTAGCCCCTGAATCTTTCATAATAGCTTTCAAGACCCTCAAGTCCTAAAGCATCCATTTGACCTATGAAGATTTCAAAAAAATATCGCTTCGACCTCCCTCTAACAATTTCAAAAAACTGCACTTAGGTCTGAATCTTCGTTTTGGCCGTAAACCCTTTCGTTTCTTCCTGAAACCACTGAAGGGTTGTTCCTTATGAAAAATCGAAACCCCCTCAAGCTTTCGTTAGCTTCTCGGAAGTCCCCTATAACATTTCGATTTTTAGCTTGAATTGCAGCTGCATTTTAGCTGTACCAAAAATCGTTTTTGATCCAATTTCTTCCGATTCCATAAATCATGTCTCAAAATACTCGTCAAAGCCGTATCATTTTCCTTAGATATCTCAGCTCCAGGACACTCCCTGCAGACGATTCGGTACTTATGATTGCTATCAAGCCAATTTTTCGATATTATAAACTTACTTAAATTACGTGGTAACCTCGTGAACATATGAGTTCTTACAAAATAAATATCAATCAAATTAACCGACAATAGTATCAATCACAACATTATCTTGTGGCTATCTCGTTACCTTAGCTAACAAGAAATTCAACCAACCATAATAATAGAAATCATCATAATTAAATTTCAAAAAAACATAATTAAAATTCAAGAATTAATTCTAAAATAAAAAAATTAACAATTAAAAGAATTCATTCAAAATTCTTCTCCCAAAATAATGATCTCCATGGCTTCCTTCTCTACGTCAGCTGTACCAGACTTCTCAAATTTCTCTCTGTTCTACCGCCTCCAGTTTACTCCAAATTCTGCCTCCTTCGTTCCCGTGCGTCGCCCAGCTTCCAAAATCCCCTGCTGTGCGCCTTCCCAATTTCATCACATTATTATATATATATATATATATATAAATGCATGTGCAACTCCACCCTAACCCACACATTCACGCCACTTTCATTCATAAATTAATGGCTAAAGTCATATATACGCTCCTCACCTTTTCTCATTTAACCACTTAGCTCCTTCAACTTGAGGAGGGACCTATTAGGTCCCTCAACTTTTAATTAAGACCCTCTTAAACACTCTAACTTCTAATTTAAGACCCATCAGCCCCCTCACAGTCCAGTCAACTCACGCGTGAAATAAACTCCTACTGTTTGCGCGTGAAGTAAAAACTGATAGTTTAAATTTAATTTAAACTATTACTAATTGCTCTCTTTGCTGTGATTTTCTTATAGTTCAAATTTTGTTTAAATTCTGACTATTTGCTTGGTTTGCTGTAATTTTCTTGCTACTCATTATAATTTTATACTTCTTATTTTTTATTTATTATTTTCTTACAATTTACTATAATTTAATTTTTTTAAATGCCAATATTTAAAAAATATAAGTGTTATATCCTTTAAAGTCAGGTGCAAAATCAATCCCCTGTTATATTATAAACATGAAGATCAACTTATTCATATTAGATTATATAATAAAAAAAAATTAATACCCTATTACATTAATTCATAATCAAATATTCATTCATCCTGTGATAAAGCCAAGATTGGAAGTACCAGAATTGAAAGTAAAATTAAAGCAAATTAATCCATTCATAATCAAAAATCAATCCCCTGTTGCATTAAACAAATATTTGCATTAAAACAAAATTAATTTTGTTGCTTCAGTACCAAGATTGGAAGTAAAATTGAAGCAAATTAAACAAATATTTACATTAAAACAAAATTAATTTTGCTATTGAGCTCCAGTTTGTTGCCGTCATCTTCACAATTTGTTAACCTTTTTGCTGTTGAAGTTGATTGGTTGTTATTGCATTCTTTCCTTTCCATTTCAGCCCAGGTGGTTTAAAGCCAAGATCCCCTGTGACAATTGCTAAACTCTTTATCTTCCTTGGGTCATGTATGAGTCTGGGGGTGGTATTTAATGACTGTAACAAACAAGTACAAAATTCAATAAAATAGAAGAATTACAAAAATTTGCAAATAATAATGTATTTGACATATGTAAATAATATACCTGATATGTCATGACCCCAGTAACTTTGTTGTACAAGACTCCCATTCCGCTCATCACATTTTGTCGCTTGGCTTGCGAAGATACTGTTGGTGCTGCGTACAACCTTTTAGCACCATCAATTCCATGTCCCACCCCAGTTGAACTTGTATTGCATTGATTGACAGTACTCATGTTTCTTGACTGATGTACATAGATATGTAAAATAAAGACAATAAATGATAGATAAATGTAAATAGATTTCAATTAAATTTGTTAATCAAAACTTTACCTCATGATTACTTGAACTTGCTTTGCACCCCTTCTTATTATGGCCAAATTGCTTGCAGTTGGAGCACCTCATTGTTAAACCCGTTTTGGGATATTTACCAATTTTACGTTGGGATTCTTCTCTATCTTTCTTTCTCTTAAGCCTTGGTCTACCTGGTTGTTTTCTAACTTGAGGTGGTTGAATAGTTGGATTTTGTGAATCTGGCCACAATTTAATTCCTCTCACTGGTTCCAAAAAAAAGCTATATGCCTTCAGGTAAGTCTCCTTTCGATACCACTTTGCAATGTAGTCTTCAGGATTCAGTTGTCTATGAAACAAAGCACATACAGCATGTTGGCAAGGTATCCCTTTCAGCATCCAGCTCCTGCAAGTACATGTCATGTTCTTAAGATCTACATTATGTCCATACTCCCCTTCCAACACCTCAAACCCATTGTCTCCATTCCACCGAATGTGACACTTCATTGCCAAGATCTTGTTTGCCTCCAACTTCTGCATTGCATGAGGTGAAATGTCTGATATCCATGTTTCTGCGAATTGTCTCATGGCTGCAATCCTTTCCATCACCTGTACCCTGATTTCTTCTAACATTGTATGAATTGACTTCATTCTAGCATTAAGAATCCAACCATTGAAAGCCTCAGTCATGTTATTCTCCAATGTATCACACTGACAATCTGTTCTAAAGAATGCCCTACACCATGTATTATGATTATAATACAATAGGTCATCAACTATCCCTTGTCCGAGCTTATTCATTTCATTTAATTTTTCCTTTGTCAACTGCTCAAACGGTGCTCGTGCAACCTCCCAAAATTTCTTCCTCTTGTCCTCACCTCTCCACTTCTTAGCCCAGTTCGACCATATGTGTCTAGCACACATTCTATGCTCTACATTAGGCAACTCGTCAACAATAGCAGAATCCAAACCCTTTTGCATATCCGTGACCACTGTCCAACCAGCACCTGTTTCCATACCAAGGTCCATCTTAACCGTAGAGATAAACCACTTCCAGTTTTTCTTATTTTCTATATCCACAACCCCCCACGCTACTGGATACATTTGATTATTACCATCCTTTGATACACAACATAAAAGTTGACCCTTACATGGACCCTTGAGAAAGCATCCATCGAAACCCAAAATCGGTCTACACCCAGCCTTATATCCTTTCTTAATAGCATCAAAACAAACATAAAATGTCTTGAACTGTTGCACGCCATCTTCATCCCTTTTTACTTTAACAAAACATGTCGTACCAGGATTGGATCTCCTAATTTCATCTGCATAGTCATGTAGCCTACCATATTCAACTCTGTAGTCACCTGTCATACTTGCAATCACCTTATTCTTTGCTCTTCTACACACTGTTTTTCCCACAAACATATTCAAAGACTCTCTACAGAGTTGTTGTATTTCTCTAATCTTTATCTCAGGTTGAGACAAAATCCTCTCCCTGAAATGCCTAGCAATAAACTTTGAATTGCATAACCTATTCCTATTGCTTTTATAGCACTTGTGTACAGGGTTATAAGTCTTGATAATGAAGTTGTTTGATTTTCTATCTAAACTACCAAATAACAACCATGGGCATCCTTCCTTACACTTCACCCTGACCCTTTTCCTCTCATTAGGTCTAATGGTTAGCTTTACTCCCCTTGCCACAGCATACTTAGACACAGCCTCTCTGAACTCATCTACACTCTTAAATATCATACCCAACTCCCAGTATGGAAATTCTGAGTTTGGATCATAGCGAAAATTTCTATGTTTGTGTCCTCTTCCTTGAGTAACCTCAACCTCATCCTCATATTCTTCGTCAGTGCCCCCCCTGCTATCAGGATCAGAGCTATTCTCAAAAGGCTCATCACCCCCAACAACACCTTGAGATGTACCAGGCATAACAAGTTCCCCATGAAACCCCACATCATTACCCACTTCCCCTAATGATAGTTCCCCTTCTTGTGTAGAACGAACACTCTTTTTGTCATTCCTCAACCTTTCTCTTGCTATTCTAACCTCATCATCAACATTAGTAAATATAAATTGTCCACCAACATCTTCTTCTGGTGGGTCAATACTTTCCTCACTATTGCTCTCACTAGTGTCAGTACTACTATCATCAGTGCTTTCCCCCAAACCCTGCAATTCGAAATCTCCCACCCCACTTCCCTCATTTCTTAAAGGGTTAACCTCACTATCTATATGCTGAACAAACACATCCACTATATCACCGTTCCCAATTATCGCACAAAAACTAAGCACATCTTGATCTCCTTCAATTAAAGTGTAATGCGGGACATCAACATCTTTTACCCATCTATAGTAAATGGCCACGTGATTGGTGTAACCCAACTCCTTGACACGTGTATTTAATTCAATAAATGACAACAAATCTGGATCAACAATGTCTTCAGTTTGAATGCCCCCAACATACCTCCTTACCCCATTATCAATTACAAAATTTCCCCCATGATTCCACCTTAACATCACAACTTTTTCAGCCATGTGCAAATCAAATTTCCTAAACAATATAATAAACAAAAATAAATTCAATTTCGGACCAACATCAAATTCAATAGAATCTATTCAATTCCAAAAATATTTTAATTTCCAAAATAAACCCCTAAAATTCATCAACAGATTGAACCTACAGTGAACATCAACAAAATTCATATTTTCATTTCCAAAATGAACCCCTAAAATTCATTTCCAAGCAAATTTACATACACCATAGTGAACATCAACAAAATGAACCCTAACATTCATATAGACAAGTAGTAAATGTTAGCCCATTTTGCAGCAAATTGAAACACAAAGGAACCTCACCGGAGATAGCCAGCGACGGCGAAAGCGAGAGCGACAGCGAGATCGGTGATGGCGACAATGAGATGTCGCAAGGCACCTCACTAGAGAGACCCAGCAACCACCACCTACAGAGCGACAGCGAGATCGACGACGGCGAGATATCGAAGGTGACATCGAGAGCGAGACCGAGAGCGAGATCCAACGCGAGATACCGACGAAGAGACCGACATCGACGATAACACAAGGGTATCGACGGAGAGACAGAGATCGAGACCCACAGCGACGGAGAGACCGAGATCGAGACACACAGCGACGGAGAGACCGAGATCGAGACCCACAGCGACGGAGAGACCGAGATCGAGACACACGGAGACAAGAAGATCTCGACGCACAAACCAGGATAGATACCGAGATCTGGACGGAGACAGCGTGCTCGACGGCGAGATCAACGGCGTGCTCGACGGCGTGGGCAAGATCGACGGCGAGCGCGAGAGCCACAGCTAGCGCGAGCGAGAGAAACAGCGAGCGCGAGCGAGAGAAACACCAAGGCAAGTGTTTTGTTTGGGTGTTTAGGAAAAGGGGTTTTTCTTTTGTGACAGAAATGAGTGCGTGTATTGCACGCAAATAGATTGGTGATTTTGAGTGTTTAAGAGGTCCTTAATTAAAAGTTGAGGTACCTAATAGGTCATTCCTTAAGTTGAGGGGGCTAAGTGGTTAAATGAGAAAAGGTGAGGAGGTTATATATGACTTTAGCCTAAATTAATATAATATAAATGCATGTGCTACTCCATTCTAACCCACACATTCACGCTACTTTCATTCATAAATTAATATAATATAAATGCATGTGCTACTCCATCCTAACCCACACATTCACGCTACTTTCATTCATAAATTAATATAATATATATATATATATATCACACAGCCCACACAAAGCCAATGTTCACGTTACTTTATATAATATAAATATAAATAATATAATATATAATATAAAGTATAATATTTAATATACTACTAATTATATTAACTTTAATTATATTATAATACCTATAATTTATAATATTTATTTTTTTATTTAAATTATTATATTAATTTTAAAATTAACTTTATAATTTTTTTCTTTCTTTTTATTTTTATTTTTTCTTTTATTTTCTTTTAAACCAAACACCAAGCAAAACTCTAGTAAAATAACAAGAAATACTAAAAATTAAATATACGTAAAGAAAATTCGAAACACTAGACAATTTTAGGTAATCACGCACTGCTTTTTTCATAGCCTCCTCCATGTCCCTCTGCTTGTTGCCCGCCGCTTGTTTCGCCTCCGCTTTCATCCTCTCTGTCTTCTGTTGTACCTTCACCGCTTGTTGTCCGGCATCATCTAATTCAGCTCGTAGTTGAGCACTCTCTCATTGGTAGGTGGCTTGGCTGCGCTCCATTTTTACCTGAACTTCTATATAGCTCATTTCCATAGACCGGTACGAGGAAGCGAGTCGCTCCTTCTCCAAGCGCTTCCCCTGCTCCTCATACTCCAAGTCTTTGAGACGCTAGCTCAAGGCTTACCACTCTTGGTTCCAAGAGACAGACTTACTCCTCCAGTCGTGTGACGCCCCGTTCCCATTGACGGGTGCCACTCGTGAACAATCATCCGAACTGCTCACATGCTCGACCATTCGTGAAGGGTAGGCTATGTTTCAACACGAAACACCCTAGGTGGGAGTTAGGCTTCATCATTCTCTTCCCTCATTCCTAGGATCTACTAGCAGATTTGGGCTTTAATCATACCACACTACACTAATTAATTTCCATTAAGTTTGCCCAATCACTATTTTTATTTATTTTAATTCTTCTTCTTTCCAAGAATTCCACTGGGCTCCATAAAAATTCACCATTTCTATGAACCCATTGATTTTTACCAATTTTGGAGGAAAACTTATATAATTTAAATTTTCAAAAATTTTGACATTTTATCAAAAAATACCAAAAATTCTTTTATTTTTGAAAATCCTTTAGGGGCCCATAATCAACCGAGAATTGCCCTAAGAATCCCCCAATTTTTCAAATTTTTCAAAAAATTGGCTCTCGCGGGGCCCTGCGATGCGCTGGCCACGCGTGCTTGCGCGTACGGCCGCACACCCATGCGTGCCCGGCACCCTTGCGAGCCCTAGCACGCCCGCCTCCTACATGCCTGCCGCTTGCGACTCGCCTACTTGACTCAAACATTTTTCTTGACCTTTTTAGCCCAAATTTTCCAAACTTCACACACATCACCCATACCTCAAAAATATCCACTTTTTACATAAAAAGCTTACACAACAAAATAATACTCCTTACACCACTCTTGGACTCATTACAACATGAATCAAATAAACATGATAGGCTTCCAAAACCCAAACCAAATATGAGATTTACACCAATGCTTTGGCTTTCACATGCCCTAAGCCAATATCTTATTTTCAAAATAAAATCATACATTACCATTACAGTACATACTTAGGCTTCACCAAGCCACAACTAACAACACAAAATAATACATCACAAGGCTTCTAACCTCAAACTTGCAACCATCTCAATCTCTTGCCATAAGAACAACCTACAAGGGTAGGATAAAACCTCATGAGCCATAAAGCTCAGTAAGGGTGTGATGATAATAAGTATGAACATGAGTATAAAATGTGATGCTAATGCATATAGTGCAATAAAGTTAGGGCTTTTACATTCTCATAATCACCTTAGTTTGAGGTTTAAACCTACCCTACCCCACACAACCTCATGGCTATAGGTCCTTAAACACAAACAACATTCCAATGCACACATATTTTCTCATGAACCATACTTACAACCATGCAAAGCCACCATCTCATGGGGCTATCCCTTACCTTAGCATTCTTTGAAGCTTTTAAACCCCTCTTAGTTTCATTCAATCCCTTCTACCCAAGAGATCCTTGCACACAAAAATAAATCCATATTTCAAGAGAAGAAAGAGAGAAAAAATCTAGCCTTCATGGCTAAGATACAAAACAAATCTTACCTTTCATTCTTCATTTCCTTCTTCTTTTCTTCTCCATTCTTTAATCTCTTCTTCCTTTCTTTCTTTAAATGTCCAAAGGAAGACAAGTCTTCCTTACTTGCCATTATATATTAGTTCTCCATCTTTCAAGAATAAATCCTAGCCATTGGATTTATTTGGTGAGAATAAATCCTCACCCTCCAAACTAACACAATCCATGACATTAGGTTTTGCTTAATATCCACCATTGGATTTTATCTCACTTTACAAGACAAGATCTTAGCCATCCAAAGGAAGCACAATCCAAGTGCTTTTAAAAGATTTAATCTCAACCATCCAAAGAAAGCACAATCCATGTGCTTTTAAAAGATTTAATCTCAACCATTCATTTCTTTAATATTTGGCAATTCATACCATTTCTTCTCTTTAAATCCTCATTCTTGGATTCATTCTCTTTTCAAGAATAAATCTCACACATTGGATCTCTTAAATTTTCCATTTCTTTCCCATTTAAATTAATGGGACTATTTTTCACTATTAATGCATGACTAATTTAATTTCTTTTTGTATTTTCTTTTAATCCAACACCATCATGCCTCTTATTAAATGCTTGAAAGACCAATTAGCATTTCTTTTGTATTTATTTAAATCTCTCTATTTATCTTGGACCACATAATGCCATGTGTCACTTTAAGACACCAAACTTGGCTTCCAAGCTTCCATCTCAACCATCCATGTGGCATTATCACATTAATTCACCAATTTAAGGCAAAATAATTATTTTCTCAAACAATTGATTATCCACTATTTTCCCATTCTCCACAATTTAATTCCTTTATGGAATTTACTCCAAAACTACAAAAAATACCCTTTGTGAATTTTTTCTCTCATTTATCTCCTCATTTTTACAAAATTGAGAAATTAATTCACTTCCATACTTAATTCCATCTAGGAATTATTTTTAATTTATCAAAATACCCTTTTATTGAAGTTCACTATCTAAATTACCAAAATGCCCCTCTCATAGGACACCATTATTCTTAAGAATCCATCACATTCTTAAGGGCATTTTTAGAAGTTTCTCACTTCCTTTCTCATTCTCTTAACACCAGTAACACTAACACCAGTAACACTGGGTGTCAGGCTAGCTCGGCCTCCTTGGCTGTCAGGCTAGCTCTAGTCACGGTGTTGGTCACCACTGCCCCTTGGGCCCTTTGCGAGGGACAAAAAGAATGTAATAAAATGGTCGTAAAGCAATGAAGTGAGCATGGAAAAATCTAGAAGAAATAACTCATGATAGTCAGGTAACGCTTGAAATTGTCCATGTCTTCAAGGGGTTTCGAAAATACTAGCCCTCATCATGAGGAAGAATGGTGGAATAGAGCAAGTGGGCTCTAACACCATGTGTGTCAATCGTATCCGTGTCCAAGACCCCCGACTGTATTTGAGAAGGCTCGCCTCGTGCCCAACGCCCATGGCCCAGGTTATACACTTTCTGAACGGAAGGAGGCATTTCTGGCAGAATGAGGTGAAGACCTCGTTGGCATTCTTCAATATTTAGCACGCGACGACCCGGTCATTGGGGGTTGATCACGGCTCATTGGAAGAGGCCGCGACCTCTTCTTTGGGCAGCATCAATTGTCGCCTGGTCCAGCCTTGAATCCACTTCGACATCTGTTGCCCCGATAGGGCTTCGGCTAATGTTCGCTCCGGTCCCCGAGGCTCCTCGGTGCAATGAAACAGGCTCTCTACTACTCACCTCTCTAGAAGAAGCCTGAGATGGAGACACGTACAACCGAGAGAGGGGTTCATCGGTAGCTGGGATCTCTCCTTTCTCTGGGATGGTCATATCCATGATTGGGAGGAAGGTGGCGGCATCCCCTTCAGCTTCCCTCCAACTTCTTCTTTTCTTCCTCTAATAAGAGGCAGCCGTCATCTCACCCGTCTCCTTTCTAGGTGAGGTAGAGGGGTCGCTGGTTCGGGGAATCGACCCTCGGGGGTGGTGGCAGTGCCTACTCTTCTTTGCGAGCCCAGTGCCATTCGCCTCATCCCTACAAAGAGAAAATAAATGATGAACAATTAGAAAGAAAAAAATCAATGAGATGTGGATGCAGAGTATAAAAAAGAATGAAAAGAGATAGCTAAAGCGAAAAAAAACAGTCAGGTGGATCCACACCCTCTGAGGAATGCTTCTCACGTAGAGGGATACCCCCTTCTTCTGTGGTCATGTGAGAGGTAGGCTGGCGGTGTGATATGGCTTTAGGAGCCCGGTGATGGCACAGTCCAGCGAACCCCTGAATCGACCCAGCCCGTATTAATCTGTCGGTCGTGAGGTAGTCATAGAGATGCAATGGGCTACCTAAAAGAACTGCTGGACGCTCCTCGTGATATTGCTCCAGAAGGGTGAAAAGACTGTCAAAATGTGGCTTCGCCACCCTCTCGAGGTTAGTGACCTACTTACGGGGAGCATTCCATACGCCGACAAGTGGTTGGAACAAAAACCACTTAGTGTCAAAGGATTCAGTTTTGGCAAGAGAGTCATGGAAGATGCGATCCTCAGGGCAAGGGCGATGCAAGGTATACAGGTGATACCTATTCTTCACTAAGAAAAGATAGAAGAAGCAGAATAGAAGTTCGATCGAATGGACTATCTCTTTTTCTTGGCAACGTACGAAAAATGCGACCAGTTGGGCCTAGCTGTTAGGATGCAGCTAGGCCGGGGAAAAGCCACTCATTTGCAGAAACTTTATGTAATACCCAAAACTTATGGGTTACTTTTAAAATAAGAACAATGAAAGAAATACAAAGTTTCAAAGGAATCAGTATCAGAATAGCTCGAGAAAATGATTGAATCAGGCAGAGTGAATATCCAGGAGCTTAGATACCTAAGGAAATAGGTAGAACCCTAATGAACACCTTGGAATATGATTTATGAAATTAAAATAAATTGGATCAGAGATAATTTTTTATATAGATTCGGATCAAGCTGAAAAACTGAATTGCCTTCAAAGGCTCCCGAAAGGACAATGGAACCTTCAAAGAAGTAAAATATTACATAAGGAACAACCCTTAAGTTGTCTCGGGTATAAACAAGTGAGTTTCACAATCAAAGTGTAATTCTGGGCCAAAGTATAATTTTTAAAAATTCCCGAGAGAGGTCGAAATGACTTTATTTCTGAAACTTCGGGGGTCAAATGAGAATTTTAGAACATGAGGGTCTCAATGAAAGTGATGAAAAGACTAAAGCTTCATAGAAATGGCTGAAATGAAATTTCTAAAGTGAGAGGGGGTAGAAGTGAAGTTTTACAAAGTTTGGGCAGCCGTGGCCGACCAAGCTTCTGGACACCCATTCCATCACTGCTTTTAGCCACGAAAAACTCAAGGAAAAGGGCTAAGGGACCTCAAGGTTTGGACTGGACTGATCCATGGCTGACAAAAGGAAACGAAATGGCCGGAATCACGGTCGAAAGTGGCCGAAAGTTTGGCCACTGTAATCAAGTTTTGGGGGCCATTTTTGGGGGGTTTTGGATTGACCTAGGGCAAGATAGGACGTTAGTGACCTTGGATTCCATAGGGAGGGTTGTTTAGAGGCTCGAGTATGGGTATAAAATGAGCTCGAAGTGGTCGAAAATTTTCAAAGTTGGAGCTTGAAATCAATCACGTTAGAGGGTAAATCAAGCAACAAGGATAATGGGCCTTTTATCCTTGAAGGTAGTATAGTGTTTCTAGAAAATTTGGTAAGCAAAGGAGTGGTTTTGAGCGAGATCCGAGGCTTCGCCAGAAACCTAGACGGTCAATCTGGCCGAGTCTTCAAGTGATCGGTTGGAGCACTTTCGATGCTCATTTCAAGCCAATCTTGGTGCCTTGACGATTGACTGAAGATGTAGATCAAGATAGCATCGAAATCCAGCATCGCTGGTGTACCAACATCGGAAAAAACGACCAGCGTGTGAAGCTCACGTGCCAATCTCACTCTCATTTCATGTGCGGGCATGTGGGGTTTAGGTATTTTCTAATTTTTTTAAAAAAAAAAATTCTTAGAAAATTATTTTAGAAATTTTTATGAAAAAATATTTGGGAAAATGTTTAAGTAGGTATTTATTTTGGAATATTAGTGATGAAAAATTGGAGAAAAATAGAAATAAATTGAGAAAAAATAGGGTTTAATATTTATTTGGATAAATATGATGAATAGGGTGTTTTGTGGCTCAAATTGAGTGATTGTGCGACTTTTGAGGCTTAGCATGCAAATTAAGGCAGTACATGCTTTTCGAGATGGTTTGAATCTTAATTTAAATGTGAGTGGTTCTCCCCAAAAGCTTGTATATGATATAATTACTTATATTATGCATGATACTCATGAAAGTTATGATCATTTTGTCATATTTGCTCATATACTATTACATGAAAAGTCGTAATTTTCACATAGTACGATATTATTAGCATATTGATACTCGTGCATGGGATTGGGATGTCGCCCTGATAATGTAGTCATAATTTTTCAAGGACAATTGAGGGAACAACATTAGGATTATCCTGAAAGCAGGTCAGGATTCTACCTAGGGTTCTGTGCTAGGCTGGTGGGCCAGGGAAGTTACATTATGGCATATGTTTATTCACATTACTACATCATGCATTCATGTAACTGTCATTTTAACGCTCACTTAGAAGATTCTTCTTCTAATGTTAGACATTTGTCCTTGAAATATTCCACATTCCAGGCACGATGAACGGCCGGAAGGACAAATGAGTGATTGAGGCATGATCATGATAGAAGTTTTTGTGGGCCCTATGTAGGGCTAAGTACCAGTCATTTCAGTCAATTATGTTATATGGTTTTAATAGTCATTGTAATGATATGTTAGGCAAACGATGTTTATGAGCCTGTGTATGTTATGGTTCTTAAGGTTCTGATCTTAGTTTCGTTTATGATTATGTATTTTATTTCCTTAGTTTTAATTTTGGGAATGTTATTATTATATGAATGTGTTGAGGATTTTAGCTTGATTCATGTAAAAAAAAAAATCCTAGTATATATTATAACGCCCTGAAGAAGCTGGGGCATTACACTTTAGGCCAAAGTCGTGGAGGGGAAGACTAAAGCCATGATGGAAGCTAGCCTCGAAAATGCTCACCCAACCCTCCTCGGCATTAGCTACGCAATTCTCGGCTTGATTGGGGATCCTAGTTTGGTACTAAGGTGGTATCCCATGGTTAACACGAAGAAGGGCTAGGTTGTTCTCCGACATACGAAAATGCGTGCCCTTAAAGTAAGCTTGTACTACCCCGTTCTCGCTGGTCTCTCTATGGTAGACTTTGGTGCTAGCCATTATCCTAAGTTGAGCTAAACAAACTAAGACAAGACAAAGAGAGTAAAGTTTTCTCTCGGAGAGGTAGCTCGCGAAAAAGAATATCTCGGAGAGACAATGGTTCTCTAGGGGGAAGTCTAAAATCCTCTCAGAGAGAACAAAGATCTCAAGAAAGAAAACAAGAGTCTCTCGGAGAGACAATGTGTAATATCCTAATGTTTTGAGAATAATAATAATTAATTTTTTTGTATTTAAAATATTTTTGGCATCCATTAAAGATTATAATTGAAAAAAACTAATGGGCTTAGAGATAGTGGGCTAAGTTGAAAAAGGAAATGCTAAGTAAATGAGCTAAGAGTTAGTGGGCTAAGTAAAAAAAAAAAAAGGCTAAGTAAATGGGTTTAGAATTAGTGGGCTAAGTAGAAAAAAAAGGGAAAGGCTAAGCAAATGGGCTTAAAATTAGTAGGATAAAAAAGTGGGCTCAAAATTAATAAACTTAATGAAAGAATAATATATTCAAAAGAAGATTTAGTGAAATAATTGAGAAATGTGAGAGACAAAGGAGGGTGTGGACAAATAGTTAAAGATTATGAGTGAAATTTAGTGAAAAATAATTAAGAATGATGATAAAATAATTAAAGATGATGGGTGAAATAATTGAGAAATGTGGGAGACAAAGTAAGGTATGGACAAATAATCAAAGATAATGGGTGAAATAATTGAGAAATGTGGGAGACAAAGTAGGGTGTGAATAAATAATTAAAGATTATGAGTGAGATTTAGTGAAAAATAATTAAAAAATGTGATAAAATAATTAAAGATAGTGGGTCACTACAATTATGCTAAGCTTAACTCAACCTTCTATAAATAGAGAAAACTTGAAAGATTTGAGAACTTAGATTAGAAAGAGAAAGGTTGTAAGAAAAAAAGATTTGATAGTGAGAGGGAGATTTGAAAAAGAGAAAGAAAAAAAATAGAGAGAGAAAAATACCAAAAAAAATTTAGAAAAATTCTATAGGCTGGGTTTAGTAGTTTGTGAAAAAATTTGTGGCAGAAGGTGTTATTGGATACGCAAATCGAGGTTTCATCGCAATATTGAAGAATACCGAATCTCTCCGCGAGAATGTGAGTTTTCTTTAAAAAAATTCAGAAATATGAGAATGATATTTCATAATTTTTTATGATAAAATTGGAAGAGAATAGATGCTTGAAAATAAAGAGAAAATTAGAAATAAATAGAACATGGATTCTGAAAATTATGAGGAAATTTCTGAGGCTTAGGAATATTGCTTTAGGAATTATTGAGAAGAGAAATTGAAAAAATTTTATGAGAAAATATTTATTTCATAATCTTGAGTAAATAATATGAGGAAATGGGAGAAATTAGGAAAATTAGAGAAAATTATAAATCTGATTTTCTTAAATAATTATGATGTCCAGGGTACACAAAGTTCATAATTGAGTACGATTGGAAGTCCGATCCGAATTTTGAGGCAAAATTATGCTAGAGGCAAAATTATCTTTTTGAAGGTAAGTGGTACTATTCAACTGGATTTAGTTTATGAAAATGGCTTGTAAGTGGTTCCACCAAAACCTGATTTTATGTAAATATTTTCATCATGTTGTCATGTCTTGATATGAACATGTCATGTGGATTGTATTTACATGTATTGATGACAAAGTATGCATATGAGCATGATGAGATTCACAGTCATACGTTGCATGGGTTTGGGATTAGGTACTGGCGCCGTTGCTTTTGCCAAGGGTGCACCCATACACCCCGGTCTAGCAGGGAGACTGTACAAATTGTGAGTAATCTTAAGATGCAGTCGACCAAAACATGAGAGTTATGATGTTATGTTATGTGCATTACATTCATACATATACATTATGATGTACTCTTACTTAGATGATTCATCATCTAATGTGGGCCTTGGCCCTGGGACATTCAAACGTTTCAGATGAGGTTTGTAGCGAAGACATAGAAGCGGATGAATTGTAAAGACGCAAAGCATTATGAAGTTAATTTCTGTATTTAGTTCCTATATAAGGACCTGATCATGTATCAGTCGTGCTATGTTATGCTTTAAGTTATGATATGTTATGTTTTCAAGTTATGTTGGGAAAAAAAAAACTTATGTCATGTTTCATGTATGTTGAAGGACTTAAGTACTATTGTCAAATAATCTTGTGTTACTAATTTTGTTGAGGCGATTATGTAATATTATTAATGTTTGAGGTATGCTGAGGTTCGATTCTTACTTCTGCTATTGATGATTACCTAGCCTAGCATATACAGAGTAAGTAAGCTAATGATAGGCAGGTAGTAGGGAAATTTTGAAATTATATCATGATGAGTTATAAAAATATATATATATATAGTCAAAATTTCCTAAGTTATAACATGTCCGTGAAGTGGGGTGTTACATAATGGCTCTCTCGGGAAGAAGACAAGGATCCCTCAGCTGGAAGAAGGTGGCTCTTTTGGGAAAAAGCAGAGGACCTTTCGAAGAGAAGGTTTTCCTTGCGGATGAGAGCTTCCTGCTTCAGAGATAGTTATCGCGGGGAACCTCTTTCGGAGAGAAAAATCCCAGAGAGAAAAGAGTTTGCCTAAGATATGTGGTAAGCCGAAGTTGGTGTGGCAATGACCTATTTATAAGTAGACCCTCGGGAAGCCCATGTGGCACGCCTCTCAGAGGCAAATCTTTCGAAAAGAATATATACTCTCCACTTTCACCTAAAGGCAAAAGTAGAGAGTGGGGGGCAATTGTGGTATACCCTGCTTTCCTAAGAAAGCTCTCTCGAAAAGACTCCCTCTAGTAGGGCAGCTTTCTCCAAGAGTGAGCACCTCCGAGAAAAGAAAGTTCTCTCGGAGAGATATCTTTTAGAAAAGAGAATTCTCTATTGGGGAGATCCTTTCATGGATCAAAGCTCTCTCAGAGAAATGCTCTTCGAGAGGCAAATCACTTAACTATAGGCAGACTTCTATAAAAGGTGAAGCATAACACAATCGAGGGGATCCGAACATTTGGTAACCTATTCTTATTCTCTAGAATTTCTCTTTCTGAAGTCCTTACATTCTTTTATGTGGATTTTCTCTTTCGGTCGGCTGACTTGCGCGTTAGAGGGTCTTCGAGCGAGATTCTTCTCGCAAGCATTCTAATCTTTATCTCAAGTGATAGTCTTTCTGAAAGACGAGCCCAAGTTAGCCTCGTTCTTCTCAAGAGAGCATTTGTTCTCTTCGCATGAACCCTCTTTCCGAGAGGCCCTTCTCTCCGCAAGGACTCATTCTTTCCGAGAAAGCTTATTTAGCGGCTATTCCTTCGGCTGTTGACATCGAGTATAGCATTAGACGACGATTCCCCACTCTAAACAAATTCTATTGTCGTAGATTTCAGGCTACAACAGTTTAAAAAGTATAGATTATTTAAACATTTTTTTATATAGATTATATTTATTTATAAAAAATAGATTCTATTGTCATAGATTATATTTATTTCCTACCAGCCTTCTAAACATTTTTTTATATAGATTATATTTATTTTTTATTTAGATTATATTTCATAATATAAAGTTGAAAAAACTATAAAATTGGACTTGTATTTTCAAAGGAAAGATTCAATTATTTAATAAAGAAAAAAATAAAAAATATATAAAATGATTATTGCAATCGAATAAGCCCTTATATTTTATGTGTAATACGTAACATTAATGTATTATATGATGATGGAGTCGATCATCAGAGAGTTGTGTTCTTGGCTTGCTTTCCTCGATCTCGAAATTTACTTAGCTTGCAAAACGAAGATATGTTGAGCAAAAATAGAATATTCAACTCTATTCTATCACTCAAAGAAAAAAAAAATTTACTAAATATTAAAAACTAATTTTTTTAGAAATTAGTTCTAGAAGACCCACACTCTCCCACTTCACTCAAGAAAATATAATTCTTTTAAGAAGAGTTACAACTTTAAACTTTATTGTTTATTATAAAATTTATTATGGGATGATTTTCAAAGCTTATAAGAAGAGGTATTTAATCACGTAATATATTAGACACACTAATCACGTTTATTAATCATAACGAATATGTGGTAATTAATTGTAAGTTTTAATTTAATTATAAATATTTTTTTAATCAATATGTGGTAATTACTTGTCAGGGAGAAGATGTGAAATAACGTATGAATAATCAATTTTGAAATTCTGATTATTATAATTTATATAATTAATTAATTATTTAAATTATCTTAATTTTATATATGTCAGTTAATTAATTTAAATTTAATTTTTTTAAATAAGCCATTTAAATTATTTTGATAAAATTAATATTTTGTATAGGTTATTTATATGTATCATATGTTCTCATATTTCTTTTTAAAAATTTATTATGTTTTATATTTTTATTATCAACATTATAAATATGTAAAGTCATATATGGATAATTAATTTTAAAAATTTGATTATTATCATTTATATAATTAATTGATTATTTAAATTATGTTTATTTTTTATATATATAGTTTAATTAATTAAAATTTATTTTTTTATAATTTTAAATAAAAAATATTTTGTATAGGCTATTTATATTTATCATATGTTGTCATATTTCTTTTAAAAAATTTATTATGTTTTATATTTTTATTATTGGCAGGAGGAATATGTGAAGTCACATATCGATAATTAATTTTAAAATTTTGATTATTATCATTTATATAATTAATTGATTATTTAAATTATCTTTATTTTATATATATATAGTTTAATTAATTTAAATATATTTTTTTATAATTTTAAATGTTATAATTTTATATATAGCTTAAATATTATAATTTTATTTTTTAACTTCTTTTTTTGTTGTTTTCTTAAAAATTTTACTCATGCATAGATAATCAATATATAAAGTTATGTCAATGTGAACAGATTTTATATAACAGCTTAATTTTTTTAAATTAATTTTTAATTTTTTGTTTTGATAATCTGTTTTTAGAAAATTAAAAACACGTTCTCTTTGTCATTGTAACGCCCCGTAAATGCCAATTTAATTTAATTTTGGGGTAATTTAAATTAAAGGAAATATTAAAATAATTTGTTGTGATTTAATAAAATTTACTTATGTGATTTTAAGGAAATAAGAAATTAAAATAATTAATTAATTTGTTTTAGGAATTTCTGGAATTACAGGAAAATTAAAAGAAATTCAATAATGGGATTTTCAGAAATTTCGGGAGTTAATGTAATTAATTAAGTGGGCGTTAGTGCAATTAATGAAAAGTTTTGGGTGCTGGCGTGTATTGCAGAAAAGAGCTCAAATCACCTTAAATATATCATAATGCATATATAGGTTGAAGATGCATGCGAGCGCGAGCGGTCGCGCGCGAGGCGGCCAGGCGGTGGACGCGGCTTCGAATCCGCGGGCAGGCGCGCGAGGGGGGGGATTTTTGGCTGATTTAATTCAGCCTCTAGACGTCGAAACGACGTCGTTTCGTCAATGGCGGTGGCTCCCAGTGGCTGGCCCGCGCGCTGCCACGTGGCCGCGCCTCAGCCGCTCGTTTTTGGCCGATTTAAGCCCGATTTCGGGCGTTCTTTTTGCATGCGAACAGTAAGGAAATTACAGAAAAGAGCAGCAGCGCGCACGGGAGAAATTGTGAGATTTTGGGGCTGAAAAATTCAGATTAAATTGCGTTTAATTCCAGATTTAATTATCCAGGTATGTAGAGCAGCTAGTAATTAATATTCTGTACGGTCAGAATTTCGTTTTGCGTCCAATTTTATTAATTTTGGCAAATAATTGGGATATTGCAGTTTGTATAATTTTTACTACTTTTGGACCCAACGAGCCTAAGGATATCTCTGATAAGGCAAGTTCTTCTTACCTATCTCGTCGTTTCTGTCGTTGGCGATTTATTGGGCCTCCCTTCGTTTGTTTCGGCCATTAATTAATTATGAAGTTTTTAAACGGTTAGTTTAAGATTTAATTTATTAAATGGATCTCGTGGGTTTTATTCGTTGGTTGCCTACGGGGGTTTGTGCCACCCCCTGCCTGTTGGGAATGATGTCGTACTCACCCGGGGCTAGGTTCTTAGCGGTTCGGGTATTAATTGGATTTTTGGTTATTTTCTGGCTGAAGCGGTTGTGCAGTGGGGGCTAGGATCGACGGTTCGGTGACGGAGTGACTGTCGTACGGTCTACCTTAGGCCGCCGGCGAGTCTCTCCTACCCACTGACCGTTGACCGGTGCCAGGCACTGCTAACTTGCTTAGCCGTTATGTGATTATAGCATGCCTGCTTATATTTTATTCTCGTTGCATGGCTTGATGTGCACATGGATACGGGCTGCATGTTGGGATTAACATGATTTGGTTATGCTTGGTCACGGGCATTTTAGCTTAATTATGATGCATCCAGCACGGGCATATGCATCGTGTGTGGCTTACTATATGGGCGGAGCATGGCCTGATGCTTGGATGTATGGGCGCCTGGTATCACGTTGATGCTCACTACGCCATTGCATTTTATGTGCATTGCATGGCTACTGATAGTATTTAGTTCTCGGACGGGAGTACCGTTCCGAGGGAGCCTATGGCTCGGTTGTCGGGAGTACCGACGTGGATACGGGTGACGGGAGTACCGCCCCGGGACAGTGCGCACAGGTTTGTTGAGGATATTGTTGCCTTCCAGGGCAGCGGCAGGTTGGTATGGGACTTGGGTGCCAGGTGTCTTGTGTGGGCCCCAAGGACCGGTATGTGCTTTCACTATACTGCACTGTTGTGTTGTAGCGTCTCATGACTTGTGTGTACTTGTGGGGCTGTGTTTGGGATGGTCTCTTCTTTTATTTATAGCCTTTCATTTCTTATAAACTTGCTGAGTCTTGCGACTCACCTTGCTTTCCATCATTCCAGGTAAGGGTAAAGCAAAGGCCGAGGGCGAGGATCGTTCCATTTAGCAGCCGGCCGCGTTGGTAAGGTGTATAGTTAGCTGCCCCCGTCATCTCTGATGTTTTGCTAGAGTCGCTGTCTTTTATTTTTGACTGTGCCAGGTTGTCATTTGTACCTCCTATTGTTGGCACAGGTGTCTGTATCTTTTTATATATACTCCTTGACCGCTGTATCAGCGGGGTGCTTGTGGGCATGCATGTTTACCGTTTTGCTTCCGCTGTTAAATTTCTTATTTATGCATGCCAGGGCATTTCTGTCTTTTGTCTTTTCCTCTTCCCTTCTGTGAGCGCACTCGTTCGGATAGACCGGGTGGTTGGGATATCCGGGCGGGGGTGCTTACAATGTTGGTATCAGAGCGTCATTAAGTCTATTTGGGGGACAAGTAACTGTACACCAAGGCTGTTAGGTAGAGTTAGAGTGTTAGGACGTGTCTGTTATTTCGAAATGCGTTCTAATTAAATTTGGTTGTCTAGGTATCATGGACGCACGACGTGGGCGAGGTCGTGGTAGACCGTCGGCACGAGGTAGAGGACACCTTGTCCCTACTCCGGAGGTTCAGGCTACAGGTGCGGGAGAGCAGAGACAGCCAGGGCCACCAGATATGCAGGAGACATTAGCGAGTATTTTACGAGCTGTAGATGTACTGGCAGCATATCAGTTGCGACAGGAGCGCAGACATGATGATAGGACCGCTATGGCCCAGGCGTCGCATTCAGGTACGTCGGGAGCAGGGGACTGTTCAGGTGCTACAGTGCTTAGAGATTTTATGGCCCTGCGACCACCAAAGTTTAGTGGAGGCGCTGATGCGACGGTGGCTGAGGATTGGTTATTAGCGGTGGAGAAGCATTTGAGATCCATAGACTGTGCAGAGGCCCACAGAGTTCGGCTGGGGACTTTTTTGTTACGAGGTGACGCCGAGCGGTGGTGGGAGACCACCAGACAGAGATATGGCGATGGAAGTCCGTCGTGGGCACAGTTCGTCGAGGCATTCAATGAGACCTATGTACCAGCTTGGATCAGAGAGCAGAAGGTGTTTGAGTTCATTGAGTTACAACAGGGCAGTAAGACAGTTACGCAGTATGAGACCGAGTTCGTGGCATTATCTCGTTATGCTCCTGAGTTAGTGAACCCTGAGTCGCGTCGAGTTAGCAAGTTTCAGAGGGGGTTACGACCAGAGATCCGTCATGCCATGGCTGGTATTGAGGCCCCTGACTTCCCTACGGCTGTTCAGCGAGCCCACGCGGTGGAGAGGGATCGATTGGAGGCCCGAGCAGAGCAGTTAGTCTTGAAGGGTGCAGGGAGCAGCAGTAAGAAGAGGAAGTGGGATGCAGGCAGCCAGAGTTCGGGATTTCCACAGTGCCGGCAGTGCGGGCAGAGACACCAGGGGCAGTGTCGGGAGGTACGTCGGGATGTATGTTATCGCTGTGGTCAGCCGGGGCATTTGAAGAGAGACTGTCCACAGGCGCCTAGACCGACTACACCAGCCCCACCAGCTACACCGGCCACAGGGCAGGAGATTATTTGTTTTCGCTGTGGACAGAGGGGCCACCGAGCGAACAGGTGCACCCAGCCAGCACAGAGTGGAGGGCCACGGACTGGAGGTGTGGGGCCCAGACCAGCTCAGAGACAGTCTGCACCTAGGGCGCAGGGTTCAGGAGCGCCATTACCTCTTCCAGCAGCACAGCGCCCAGGACCTATAGAGAGAGTTCAGATGCAGGGACAGGCATTTACAGTGTCAGCGGCCGAGGCAGCTGAGAGCAGTGATATAGTGCAAGGTATACTTTCTCTCTATGGCCATGACGTACGTGCCCTATTTGATACAGGTTCCACCCACTCTTTCATAGCACCCCATTTGTTGCATAAGATCCCAATCCCGTGTAACCCCTTACCATATGATTTATCTATTTCGACACCGGGAGGGACGGTGTTGTTGGGGAGTGAGATGGTCAGGGATTGCGAGATAGGGATTTACGACCAGGTATTTGTGGGGGATCTTGTTGTTTTGGCGATCCAGGATTTTGACTTACTGTTGGGTATGGATTGGCTCTCTCGGCACTATGCTCGGGTTGATTGTCGTCGGAAGGTAATTTCATTTGAGCATCCGGGGAGACCAGTTGTTACATACCGGGGTGTGAAGCCAGTGGTGACTACGCCGATGATATCGGTTATGCACGCCGAGAGACTTATTCGACGTGGGTGTGAAGCCTACTTTGCGTTCGTGACCGTGATAGCGGGGGAGAAGAAGGAGTTGGCTGCCTATCCTGTGGTGCGAGACTTTCCAGATGTGTTCCCAGATGAGTTGCCGGGACTACCACCGCACCGAGAGATTGATTTTGCGGTCGATCTGATGCCAGGTACGCAGTCTATTTCCAAGACTCCTTACCGTATGGCTGCCAATGAACTGAAAGAACTCAAGGTGCAATTGCAAGATCTTTTGGAGAAAGGTTTTATTCGGCCGAGCACATCGCCATGGGGGGCCCCAGTATTATTTGTGCGCAAGAAGGACGGGTCTATGCGACTGTGTATAGACTACCGACAGCTTAATCAGGTAACAATCAAGAATAAGTACCCCCTACCCCGTGTGGATGATTTACTGGATCAGTTGCGTGGTGCATCGATGTTTTCCAAGATAGATTTGCGGTCAGGTTATCATCAGGTGCGAGTCAGAGATGAGGATATTACAAAGACCGCATTTCGCACACGTTACGGCCATTATGAGTTTGTGGTCATGCCATTTGGGCTGACCAATGCACTTGCAGTGTTCATGGATCTGATGAATAGGGTGTTCAAAGAATATCTGGATTCCTTTGTCATAGTTTTTATTGACGACATCCTAGTCTACTCACCGAACCCTGAGACACACGAGGTGCATCTGAGCGTGGTTCTGCAGAAGCTTAGAGATGAGCAGTTATATGCCAAGTTTTCGAAATGTGAGTTTTGGCAGACCCGAGTGGTGTTCTTGGGACACGTGGTCTCAGGAGAGGGTATCTCAGTAGACCCAGAGAAGACTAGAGCCGTGATGGATTGGCCGAGACCGATGACAGTGACAGAGATTCGGAGTTTTCTTGGCCTTGCCGGATATTATCGACGATTCATAGAGGGTTTTGCACGGCTTGCATCTCCCCTGACGAAGCTGACAAGGAAGGGCACCAGATTTATTTGGGATGAGTCTTACGAGAGATCATTCCAGGAGTTGAAGCGGCGGTTGACTTCGGCGCCAGTACTGACGATACCCAGGAGTGGTGAGTTATTTACTGTATATAGTGATGCCTCGTATGCAGGGTTGGGATGTGTTTTGATGCAGGACGGCCGAGTGAATGCTTATGCATCCAGACAGTTGAAGAGGCACGAAGAGAATTATCCCACACATGATCTGGAGTTGGCGGCTGTCGTGTTTGCCTTGAAAATTTGGAGGCATTATCTTTATGGTGAGAGAGTCCAGATATATACAGATCACAAGAGTCTCAAGTATTTATTTTCTCAAAAGGAACTTAATATGAGACAACGACGTTGGTTGGAGCTGCTTAAGGACTATGATTGCGAGATCCTCTATCACCCAGGTAAAGCCAATGTGGTAGCAGATGCACTGAGTCGCCGTGGAGCATCAGTTGCAGCTATGATGGTGCAGGAGTGGTTCTTACTGGAGCAGATGAGCGATCTTACTATCTCTGTGGCACCAGACAATCCTACACTTTATTGCGCTGCCATGAGTATCCATTCGGATCTAGAGGGTCAGATTCGCGATCGACAGCGACAGGATGTGGAGCTTGGCGAGATTATGGCTGATATGGAGAGATTTGGGTCATTGGGGTACAGTCAGAGGGACAATGGTTTGCTATTGTTTCGTGGACGGATCTGTGTGCCGAGGGACAGTGATATCAGGCAGAGGATCCTAGAGGAAGCTCATCGTTCTCCCTATACTATCCATCCTGGAGCGACGAAGATGTACCAGGGCTTACGGCGTCAGTATTGGTGGAGCGGCATGAAGAGGAGCGTAGCAGAATTTGTATCGCGATGTTTAGTGTGCCAGCAGGTTAAGGCTGAGCACCAGAGGCCTGCAGGATTGTTACGACCTTTATCTGTGCCGGAGTGGAAGTGGGAACGCATAGCTATGGATTTTGTCTCAGGATTGCCACGATCCAGCCGGGGGTATGATTCGATATGGGTGATTATCGATCGGTTGACTAAATCAGCGCACTTCTTACCTGTCAAGAAGACCTATCCGATTCATCGACTGGCCAAGCTTTACATTGATGAGGTGGTGAGACTGCACGGAGTCCCAGCTAGTATTGTGTCAGACAGGGATCCTCGGTTTACCTCACGATTTTGGGAGGCGTTGCAGAGTGCTATGGGGACCCAGCTGACTTTCAGTACAGCCTTCCATCCTCAGACTGACGGGCAGTCGGAGCGGACCATTCGGACTTTGGAGGATATGCTCCGCGCCTGTGTACTGGACTTTCATGGGAGCTGGGATGACCATTTGTCGTTGGTGGAGTTTGCTTACAATAATAGCTTCCAGGCCAGCATTGGGATGGCACCATTTGAGGCATTATATGGGCGGCCGTGTAGGTCACCGCTTTGCTGGACCGAGACTGGGGAGCGAGCGTTACTTGGACCGGAGTTGGTGGAGCAGACGACAGAAAAGATCCAGTTGATTCGGGCTAGGATGAAGGCAGCTCAGGACCGTCAGAAGAGTTATGCTGATAGACGACGCCGAGATTTGGAGTTTGATGTGGGTGATCATGTTTTCCTTCGAGTTATGCCGATGAGGGGTGTTCGACGCTTCGGAGTATCTGGCAAGTTGAGTCCTCGCTATGTGGGACCGTTCGAGATATTGGAGCGAGTTGGATCGTTGGCATACCGGTTAGCTTTACCCCCTCAGTTAGCCCATGTACATGATGTCTTTCATGTTTCTATGCTCCGCAAGTACGTGGCAGATCCCGGGCATGTCATTGATTATCATCCGCTCGTGGTGCAAGAGGACGCGTCGTACATCGAGTTGCCTACCAGTATCGTGGATCGGAAAGAAAAAGTGCTTCGTAGCCGCACGATTCCCTATGTGAAGGTCCAGTGGCAGCAGCATACCCCTGAGGAGGCTACTTGGGAGCTAGAGGAGGACATGAGGCAACTTCATCCTCAGTTGTTTGCCTAGCCAGGTACGAATTTCGGGGACGAAATTCTTTTAAGGGGGGGAGGATTTGTAACGCCCCGTAAATGCCAATTTAATTTAATTTTGGGGTAATTTAAATTAAAGGAAATATTAAAATAATTTGTTGTGATTTAATAAAATTTACTTATGTGATTTTAAGGAAATAAGAAATTAAAATAATTAATTAATTTGTTTTAGGAATTTCTGGAATTACAGGAAAATTAAAAGAAATTCAATAATGGGATTTTCAGAAATTTCGGGAGTTAATGTAATTAATTAAGTGGGCGTTAGTGCAATTAATGAAAAGTTTTGGGTGCTGGCGTGTATTGCAGAAAAGAGCTCAAATCACCTTAAATATATCATAATGCATATATAGGTTGAAGATGCATGCGAGCGCGAGCGGTCGCGCGCGAGGCGGCCAGGCGGTGGACGCGGCTTCGAATCCGCGGGCAGGCGCGCGAGGGGGGGGATTTTTGGCTGATTTAATTCAGCCTCTAGACGTCGAAACGACGTCGTTTCGTCAATGGCGGTGGCTCCCAGTGGCTGGCCCGCGCGCTGCCACGTGGCCGCGCCTCAGCCGCTCGTTTTTGGCCGATTTAAGCCCGATTTCGGGCGTTCTTTTTGCATGCGAACAGTAAGGAAATTACAGAAAAGAGCAGCAGCGCGCACGGGAGAAATTGTGAGATTTTGGGGCTGAAAAATTCAGATTAAATTGCGTTTAATTCCAGATTTAATTATCCAGGTATGTAGAGCAGCTAGTAATTAATATTCTGTACGGTCAGAATTTCGTTTTGCGTCCAATTTTATTAATTTTGGCAAATAATTGGGATATTGCAGTTTGTATAATTTTTACTACTTTTGGACCCAACGAGCCTAAGGATATCTCTGATAAGGCAAGTTCTTCTTACCTATCTCGTCGTTTCTGTCGTTGGCGATTTATTGGGCCTCCCTTCGTTTGTTTCGGCCATTAATTAATTATGAAGTTTTTAAACGGTTAGTTTAAGATTTAATTTATTAAATGGATCTCGTGGGTTTTATTCGTTGGTTGCCTACGGGGGTTTGTGCCACCCCCTGCCTGTTGGGAATGATGTCGTACTCACCCGGGGCTAGGTTCTTAGCGGTTCGGGTATTAATTGGATTTTTGGTTATTTTCTGGCTGAAGCGGTTGTGCAGTGGGGGCTAGGATCGACGGTTCGGTGACGGAGTGACTGTCGTACGGTCTACCTTAGGCCGCCGGCGAGTCTCTCCTACCCACTGACCGTTGACCGGTGCCAGGCACTGCTAACTTGCTTAGCCGTTATGTGATTATAGCATGCCTGCTTATATTTTATTCTCGTTGCATGGCTTGATGTGCACATGGATACGGGCTGCATGTTGGGATTAACATGATTTGGTTATGCTTGGTCACGGGCATTTTAGCTTAATTATGATGCATCCAGCACGGGCATATGCATCGTGTGTGGCTTACTATATGGGCGGAGCATGGCCTGATGCTTGGATGTATGGGCGCCTGGTATCACGTTGATGCTCACTACGCCATTGCATTTTATGTGCATTGCATGGCTACTGATAGTATTTAGTTCTCGGACGGGAGTACCGTTCCGAGGGAGCCTATGGCTCGGTTGTCGGGAGTACCGACGTGGATACGGGTGACGGGAGTACCGCCCCGGGACAGTGCGCACAGGTTTGTTGAGGATATTGTTGCCTTCCAGGGCAGCGGCAGGTTGGTATGGGACTTGGGTGCCAGGTGTCTTGTGTGGGCCCCAAGGACCGGTATGTGCTTTCACTATACTGCACTGTTGTGTTGTAGCGTCTCATGACTTGTGTGTACTTGTGGGGCTGTGTTTGGGATGGTCTCTTCTTTTATTTATAGCCTTTCATTTCTTATAAACTTGCTGAGTCTTGCGACTCACCTTGCTTTCCATCATTCCAGGTAAGGGTAAAGCAAAGGCCGAGGGCGAGGATCGTTCCATTTAGCAGCCGGCCGCGTTGGTAAGGTGTATAGTTAGCTGCCCCCGTCATCTCTGATGTTTTGCTAGAGTCGCTGTCTTTTATTTTTGACTGTGCCAGGTTGTCATTTGTACCTCCTATTGTTGGCACAGGTGTCTGTATCTTTTTATATATACTCCTTGACCGCTGTCCCAGCGGGGTACCTGCGGACATGCATGTATTTCATTTTGCTTCCGCTGTGGCATTTCTTTTATGAATGCATGTCAGGGCATTTTGTCTTGTATTTGTTTATCTTCCCCTACGTAAGCGCTTTCGTTTGGATAGACCGGGTGGTTGGGATATCCGGGCGGGGGTGCTTACAGTCATTTTGAAAAATTATTTTTTAAAATAGAAAATTAGAAAACGCTTTCTCTTTAAAATTTTGAAAATAATTTTTTAATAATATTTTATTCATTAAATTTGATTATTCAGTAAAATTAGAAATATTTAATATTAATATATTATTAAATATATATATACATTTTAAAGTTAATGAATTTTGTAATATTTTTTCTCATTATAATAATAAAATATGAATAAATCAATAAATAAATAAATGTGTTTTGAGTTTAGAGTTTATTTTGGATGAACTCAAAATAACTTTTTATTCTTTTGAGTTTTCTTTATAATTTTTTTTATTTTCAAAAATATATTTTTAAAAATAGTAAAAAGAACATGTTTTCATTATTTTAGAAAATCAAAAATAAAAAATGACTTGAAAACAGTAAAGAAAACGCAGCCTAAGTTTTACAGTTAATAGTTTTTTTTTTTTTTTTTGTTACTTTCTAAAAATTTTGACTTATCTTGAATGTGGTAATTAATTATCAGGAAGAAGATGTGAAATCATGTATAGATAATCAATTTTGAAAATTTGATTATTATAATTTATATAATTAATTGATTGTTTAAATTATTTTTATTATATATATATATAATTTAATTAATTTAAATTTAAATTTTTATAATTTTAAATATTATAATTTTATATATAACTTAAATGTTATAATTTTATTTTTTAACTTTTTTTTGTTAATTTTTTAAAAATTTGTTATGTTTTGAATGTGATAATTAATTGTTAGAGGGAATATGTGAAGTCATGTATAAATAATCAATTTTGAAATTTTGATTATTATCATTCATATAATTAATTAATTATTTCAATTATCTTTATTTTATATATAGTTTAATTAATTTAAATTTATTTTTTTATAATTTTAAATGTTATAATTTTATATATAACTAAATGTTATAATTTTATTTTTTAACATTATTTTTTTTCTTAAAAATGTGACCTATCTTAAATGTGATAATTGATTGACTGGAGGAATATGTGAAGTCATATATGGATAATCAACTTTGAAAATTTGATTATTATCATTTATATAATTAGTTGATTATTTAAATTATCTTTATTTTATATTTAGCTTAATTAATTTAAATTTATTTTTTATAATTTTAAATGTTATAATTTTATATATAACTTAAATGTTATAATTTTATTTTTTAACTTTATTTGCAAACGTAGTGAAGTTTTTAATGTAATGAAGTTGGTAATTAACCTTAATTTGATCTCTAAGTGCACATGTATGCTAGAAGCAAGTCAAGTTAGTATAGTGTTTAAGGTTTGTAATGTGTTTAGAATGACTATGTGCTAAAACATGTTCTAACATATTATAATCACATTTGTCAACAGTAAAAGTCTGATCTTTATTGAAAGATTGAAAAGACCAAAATTGAGAAGAAAAATGTGCTTCATTAATTTTTAGAATTTAATATCTATATTTGCAAAATAAGTTTGGGGGTTTCTAATATGTATGACGTAAGTACTAATTAATGACATTATATTCTAGATTTATTCATCTAATGATGAGGTTACTACGTCACTGAAGTCGGGTCTTGAGTTATAGATACATTGAAAAATTATAAATGGTGTTTTGCCAAAAGGGTTCTCTTTAGTGATTTGTTAACTAATGCAACTAAGAAGATTCGATCGATGATCAAGAACAAGGATAATTGAAAAAAGTTTATCTGATTGGTTTTAGATTATAATATTTTTTTATTTTTTATTATGACCTATTCATATAAAACTTTTGAAGTTGTTTTGTTAATTGCTACTGAATTTTATTTCTTGGCTTTTGTTATAATTTCTTAGGTTTAATTTTATTTGTTGGCTTTTGTTATAATTTCTTATGTAAGGTAAACTTGGTTTGCTATTTTTTATTTCTAAATATTTTGGTTGTTGTTGGATTTATATCTAGGCAATTTATTTGATCTACATGTTTTTTGTTTTCTTTATTATTTAAGTTTTTTTCTTTTCTTTTTTTTACTGATTCACACACTTATGTATTTGCTCATTTTTTATGTTCTTTCACTTCTATTTATTTGTATATTTTTTTTAGTCCACTAATTTATAATGGATGTTTAACGTTCCTAAGTACATTCTTACTTGCATTTTTTTTTTCACTGCATAAATTATTCTTTTCAACGTATTGCACAAGAATTTATCATAATTGAGCTATAATTTAATAACATACACAATATTAAAATCATAACGAACAAGAAATATCTTCAATCAAATAATTAATAAAACGGATCGAGAAATCACCATTTATACTAAGTAATCAACTACCTTGCTACTAAAAGTTTAGAATAAGACATGCTACATTTTTAGTGTTTCGTCCATCAAAGTGAAAATAGTGTATTAGAAATGGTAGACGTTAACCTCACTTTAACAAGTCACGAATACTATAGACGTTGGATATAATCTTTTATTAAAGACACACATACGTGTTAGTAGAAAGACTATAATAAAAGTATAAAAAATGTACAAAAATAAAAAAAGGTCAGACAAAAAGAGACATACATATTCCGGAATAATTGAATAACTAATTTTGTTGTATGTTTGTTCATTTCTCATGATTGCAATATGATTATTTTATTTATTTTCTACTTCTTTATTATGATGTTTATTTTTTATAACTACTGAATTATGTAATTTTCACTTTAACGATTATTTTTTTCTTATGATATCTGTGCATCGCACGGGTGATGCACTAGTTAATGTATTATATGATAATGGAGCCGATCATCAGAGAGTTGTGTTCTTGGCTTGCTTTCCTCGATCTCAAAATTTACTTAGCTTGCAAAAGGAAGATATGTTGAGCAAAAAATAGAATATTCAACTCTATTTTATCACTCAAAGAAAAAAGAAATTTACTAAATATTAAAAACTAATTTTTTTAGAAATTAGTTCTAGAAGACCCACACTCTCCCACTTCACTCAAGAAAGTATAATTCTTTTAAGAAGAGTTACAACTTTAAACTTTATTGTTTATTATAAAATTTATTATGGGATGATTTTCAAAGCTTATAAGAAGAGGTATTTAATCACGTAATATATTAGACACACTAATCATGTTTACTAATCATAATTATTTTACACTACACGCATATTCCACTTTCTTATTATTATTATTATTTTTTTATTATTATCTACCAATTTCATGAACTATTTATAGAAAGTTTCATGAGTTGGGAAATAAGAAAATTGGGCTAGACCTCTTCACGTGGACAATTGATGGAGGTACGATGAATGATCATCATCGTGTTACGTAGACAAGTTAGATTTGAACACGTAAGTTGATATTAATTAATGAGAAGTGATTTGAACTTAAGTTCAAGTCTATGTCAGAATCTTATCCTCTTGGCAAGATATTTCGTTTAGGTTAAGTATGTTTTCAAGTCGAAAATATTCTTCTTCACGTCTCATCAGGGTGGGAATACATAGTAGTGAAGTGACATTTTCATAAAAGCAAGATGCCGTCCTTGTACATTTATTTTCAAAGTAAATAAGCCCTACCAAACAGTGCCTTGGCTTTGTTTGGCAATGCGGTTCTGAAGAGAGATTTTTAAGTTTTTTATTTTTAAGTTAGATATTATTTAAGTTGATAAAATATTTAAATAAATATACTTTTAAACTATTAGTTTAAAGTTATGTGTTTGATTTGTAAAAAATGATAAGCTAATAAAAATTAAAAAAATTAAAATAAAATATAAATAAAATTATGAAAAATATTAATTTTAATAAAATAATTTATAAATTGATGTCTAATTACTAAAATACTTACAATTATATGTTAATAAATTATATGTAATTATTAAAAATATATTAATATAATATTTTATGTATAAATTTAGATTTAATTCATACAAATCTTTAATATATATGTTGAAAATTATATAAAATTCCTAACTTTTATATGTGTGTGTATATATATATATATATATATGAGAATTTGATTATTTACTGGCCCAATTTGATTATTTACAGCTCTTCTACTAGCTCCAGCCCCATTATAAGGAAGTATATGTATATATATATGTATATGTATATGTAATTATATATATATATTGTTATGAAATTGGATCAACAATAAACTACAATCAAACCAATCAATTACATACGAAAACAAAATTTAATGTAGAAAATCTAAATTGAAAAAAATACGGGCGGAAAGAACAAAATATTGGTAATACAAAAGTGATATAGTTGTAACTAATTTCAAAGTATTGGACACCTATTTATAAATCTAAAATCATCTACAGATACACACATGAAACCATATTTTAATTAGAAAATAATTCATGAGTATATTCCTCTAAATGAGATAAATTTTACATAAAATCGAATTTGACAACATCATAATCA
Source organism: Diospyros lotus (assembly GCF_014633365.1). Taxonomy (NCBI): domain Eukaryota; kingdom Viridiplantae; phylum Streptophyta; class Magnoliopsida; order Ericales; family Ebenaceae; genus Diospyros; species Diospyros lotus. The sequence goes on along the minus strand of NC_068349.1, from coordinate 37,626,728 downwards.
CAATTAAATTTGAAGTCATAATCATGATCAAATTAAAAGTCTCAATTTTAGTCAAATTTGAATTCTAGGTCACAATTATAACAAGCTTCACTTTGATACGAAATTCAAATATGAAATTGTCCAAAATTCTTTCTTCCAACAAAATCACAGAGAGTTAATCTCTTGATAAATATCAATCAAAATTGCACCACGAAAAATATTACAAAAATCCACACAAAGTTCACTGTAGTGTATATCTTCAGCAACACTTAAAGCATGGTCAGAGATCAGCTTCAACATATCTTTGTTGATCTTAATAACTCTGCATTTATCAATATAAATCTCCATTGATAACTCCACCTTCATCTAAATTCATCTGTCCAAAATTACATGCATCTTAACATGCAATAGTGAGAATCAAGATATTCCGATCCAATAATAGAATATCATACTTCAAGATAGCTGATATGAAGATCAAATAACCTCAAATAATATAAGCGATCAATAAACAAAATCCTAATAGAAAACAAACCAGAATACCGGATCTAGGCAACAAATTTGGGAAAAAATATATCTGAATCTGGGTTAGCAAATTAGCCAATCGGATATGGCCTAATGGGTTAACCTTGGGCTGACCAAATCTGAAGCAGGTTTGGACATGGTGGTTCAGACCTAACTAGATCTAGATAAGGATCTAGGTGCTGAAACAATGGTCTTATACAATAGAGAAACCCAATCAACAATGGTGGCTGTGTTGATGGATAACAAGCAGCAAGGAAGGTCGATGGCCGACGATAGAGGAGCAAGGCGACCAAATTAAGCTGGCCAGCGATTGATGGTGGAAGAGATAGTATATCGGCAACAAAAAGCTCAATAGCAACTGGCGATGTTCCAATTGAAACGAAATGGCGAATGACGAAGAAGGCAAGGTCATCAGCGACGGAGAAGAAGACAGACATGCAGGGACGACAAGAACGTGCTGGGCAACCTGATACCAGCTAATGCATATGATGATGATAAAGATAATGCTGATCCAACAGCTAAGATCTGCCAAACGTTAATGATTTGATCCAATAGCTTTGATACCAGTTTGTTACAAAATTGAATCAACAACAAACCACAATCAAACCAATCAACCATACATGAATACATAATTTAACGTGAAAAACTAAAATCGAAAAAAATCATGGGCAAAAAGAATAAAATATCCCTAACCAAATATTGGTAATACAAAAGTGATATAACTACAAGTAATTCTAGAGTATTAAACACCTATTTATAAATCTAAAATCATCTATAGATATACACAGAAAATCATATTTTGATCAGAAAATTATTCATGAGAATATTCCTCTAAATGAGATAAATCTTATATAAAATCGAATTTAATAACATTATAATCACAGTCAAATTTAAAGTCATAATCACAATCAAATTAAGAGTTCCAATCTCAGTGAAATTTGAATTTCGAGTCACAATTGTAACATATATGATTCATCCAGATCTAGCGACAAGGAGATCTGGCTTGCGACTTTGGGTTGCGACGACAACGATGTTGGGCGCCTTACAACTCTAGGTTGCGACAATGATTGTGTCTTCGTTGAGATTCGGCGATGGCGCTAAGAGGCGATGACCATTTCTTCATCAAGATCCTAGCCTTCCAGTGATGGCGCTAGGCGGCTTGTGGTGTTAGGTGGCGATGACGCTGGGTAGCAACGACGACTATTTATGGAGAAGGAGATCTGGCACGACGATAATGGAGAAGTCGTTGAAGGGAAGATGGAAGAAAAATGATAAGAGGTGTAAATATTAGAAATATGAAAAGGAAAAATAGTAAATGAGTAGGTCAACTCAAAAAATCCTTTGCAACTTTTTTGCAAAAGCTAGTGGGCGATGGATGGCTTTTTACAAACGCCATTATATTAGCGTTTAAGTTACTTTTAAGCTGTTGATGATGACAAACATGCTAAACTATTAGCGGTCAAACGGCATTGCCAAACAAAGCCTTAATTTTGGCTGACTCCACCCAATGACAGATCTCCATTGCCATGGCCAATGTACAGGCGTCTCTATCTATAAAGAGCCTGCTCGGAGCGTCCTCGTCTAATCAAACATCCATCCATCCATGGCGTCCTCCATCACCCTCGTCACTTTTGTGTTCCTCTTTGCTCTCTTCTCCACGTCCCAAGCTGGGGATATAGTCGTCTACTGGGGCCAAAATGTCGGAGAAGGCTCCCTGAGAGACACATGCGCCACCGGAAAATACAGAATCGTCAACTTAGGATTCCTTTCCAACTTCGGCAATGGCCGAACCCCAGTTCTCAACTTGGCCGGCCACTGTGACCCGCCGTCCGGCGGCTGCCAGAAGCTCAGCAGCGACATCAACTTTTGCCAAAGCCGAGGCATCAAGGTCCGTGCAGGCTAGCTATCTGTTACAAATTAATTTCATATCATTCCACGTGTAATTATGGGTTAAGTTATCGTCAAATCTTACGTACAGGTGTTGCTCTCCATCGGCGGCGGCGACGGCAGCTACACGTTGTCATCGGCGGATGACGCGGCCAACTTAGCCACCTACTTGTGGAACCATTTTCTCGGCGGCCAAGCAAAGTTCAGACCCCTCGGCGAAGCCGTGTTAGACGGCATAGATTTCGACATTGAGCTTGGAGGAGTCCTTCACTACGCCACACTGGCCAGAAAGCTCGCCGAGCACAGCCGAGGTGGCCGGAAAGTCTACCTCTCTGCCGCCCCGCAGTGCCCGTTCCCCGACAAGCATCTTAGCCGGGCACTCAACACCGGGATTTTCGACTACGTTTGGATCCAGTTCTACAACAACCCTCAGTGCGAGTACACCGCCAATCCGAAGGGGTTCAAGGCCTCGTGGTCGCGGTGGACGGGGTCGATAACCGCCGGCAAGTTCTTCGTGGGGCTGCCGGCGTCGAAGGCCTCCGCCGGCAGCGGCTTCGTGCCGAAGCAGAAACTGATATCGGAGGTTCTTCCGTCAGTGAAGGGGTCGTCGAAGTATGGAGGAATCATGCTGTATGATAGGTATGGCGATCTGAAGAGTGGGTACAGCAACGTTGTAAAGGGTCATGTTTGAGTTAACCAAAGATGGTAAATATATATGCCATTGGCGGCCAAATAACTAAATAAATAAAATTTGCAGGTCCAATCTCCCATTTTTCTTTGTTTTAAATATAAAATTTAAGAAAAAAAATATATATATATATATATATATCATCCAAACAAAATTTTCATAAAATAAAAATATCAAAACAAGAATAAATATAATGTAATGTTTTAAATTTAACTTTTAACTTCATAACATAAATTAATAAAATCTCAATTCATTATTATTATTGTTATCATCCAAATATAATAATAAATTTATTGATAATGAGAAGTGTTTCGATCACAGTTTATGGGTAATTATTTGTAGGTGATTTGCAAGAAAGAAATTGATTAGAGCACAAGCTATTACCCGTGCTAGTATTTCAATATTTAAGTCAATTCTTAAATAAGAGTATAGAATATAGAACAAATAGATATACGATAAATATAGAATTTTAAGTGTATTTAAATAAAAAAATATTTATGAAAAAATATAAAAATATATAAATTTTTAATATGCGTAGCCTCTAATACTCGTGCACTCATCTGGTTGGCAGAGTGAAATTTGGAATAATGACCAAAAATCGAGTCTCACCAGCGGCAGTATAGGAGCAATCTCTCAAGTGAGGGGGTTCCTTGTACGCAGTGTGCACTGATCTAGCCTTTGTTAGCCGAGTGAGTCACCATAATTAATCTCCCCTCACAGTCCTGTCAGGCCGGGAGTGAGGACGCGTGAGATGAATGATTCCACGTTTTTGAAACAAAGAAAGATCGGATTTTTAAACGGACATATACGGGTGCATCCAAAATAGATTAGACTCGATCTCATCTTTTCTCCCCATCTCCATCCATAATTTTTGCGCCTGCGGGCTGCCCCTCATTTGTCTCTTCTTTAAATTGGCTTTTCAGCAAATTTCAATTCCCCCACCCGACAGCCATTGCCCTCCCTTCGTGAATTGATTTTGACATGTCAACATCAATCACCTATTTTCAATAATTATTTTTTATGTACGATATAGTAATTATACAATTAATATTATAAAAAAATTAATAACACATTAAAAAAATTTCTCATAATTAATATTCTGTTAAAAATCTCATTAATTTTTAATAATAATTTAATCCCCATTAACTTTTAATAGTAGAAAATAATCAGATCAAATTCATTAATCCAATGTATTACCTACTTAAAGTGTGACTTTCTACATTTATCGTCACGTAACAATCGAAACTTCTTGACATTAATCAAACATTCCAATCAATTTCTCGGTCTCTTTGAAACATCTTGAGTATTCTCTAGTCATGACTTAAGATGAACCTAATGACAATAAAGTCAGAATTTCTTGTAAACCTATTTGAGTTCTCGATTACAATGCATTATAGTTCTTCCACTAACTAACATCTTGATCGAGTGAGAGTCATGGGTTAACTAAACTCACAAGACATGGTAATTATACAAGATCCAGTCTACAGTGATCGAGATGACACATCAGAATACTCTATTCTGATTGTGCGTACCTTGGTCGAGGATTTCTATAATCATCAACCGATCGAGATTGTGTAAGATGTTCGTTCTCATCTGATAGAGACCAATGGATCTCATCAATGAACATCTGTTTTTATACACCATTGCACAGAGATCACATAAACAGTATCCCTACATCTCACAATGGATGCTTCTACTCAATAGTAAATACTCGACACCAACTTACAAGACAATTCTGTCGCTACCAATCAAATGATCGGATACACAATCAAAAGTCAATAATAGATCATTAATTTTTTCAGCTATGTGATCTGTTACAAGTGTCACATTAAGTAGATGTTCAACTAACATCTACTCGTATATCTACTATCTGCATCTTATGCAATATGGCATGTGACTTACCATCCTTTATCATTATAAAATCTCATACTAATCAAAACTAATAGCCCATGTGCTAGCTCGTAATAGATTAATCTTAGTCCTCTTCAAAGAAATTTTAAGACTAAGAATACCTATAAGAAATCTTGTATTACAGCTCTTAGTCACATACTCTTAACAACTTATGAATAAAGATCATCAGGATATCTAGGGACTCATTCATATATAAATAGAGTTATGAATGAAAATATGATAATTTAGATAACAAGTAAGATTATATCATTAAACCCAATACTCATACTAGATGTCATTTAAATATAATATTAGGGCACTAACACTAACATAAGTAACCACTACAAAAAAAAAAGGCATTTAGGGGTAATTTTTTTTTTTTTTTTTTGCATTTAACGATGGTTTTGAAAATCATCGCTAAATCAACCGTTGCAGAGCATTTAGTGACGATTTTCAGCAATTGTTGGAGTAACCGCCGCTAAGTCATATTTTTTGTGGCAGTTTAAGAACCACCGCAAAATAAGTGATTTAGCGACGGTTTCAAAACCGCCACAAAAATTCCAAAAAATTTGAAATTTCAAAATTTAAAAATTTTGAATTCTTGGAAGCCCCGCGCGCCTAGCCACCCGCGAGCGTGGGCTTACGCGAGCACATGCGCACCTGGCCTTGTGCGCCACATCGCCACATCTTCGTGGGCCACGTGGCGATACTGGAATTCCTTCCCCTTCCCAGTTTGAAACCCACGACCTCCCCTATGTGCGTATGTACATGAAACCACCTGATCTGCAAAGCCTCGCTATTACATATTCGCACATATAAATTATATACTAATCCAACCACTATTTCTAGAATTATATTTTATATTTTTAATATAAATTAAAAAACATAAGTTGATTGATTATTTTTTAAAAGAATAATTGAATAAATTAATTGAATTAAATAAAATAAATTAATTGATTAAAAAATAAAAAAGAAGAGTTTATATATTTTCTAAAAATTTCTTTTTATAATTATTAAAATTTTGTTAAATTTCTTTTTATTTTTTAAAATTAAATTTTTTAATAAATTTTGCGAAAGTTTTTGAAAAATTGCTACAAATATTAAATTATTTTTATTTTTAATTATTTAATTATTTTCTAAATTTAGGGGAGATTTCTCAAAAATTGTTGCAAAATTTAATTTTAATTTAATTATTTTTTAAATAAAAAGAATTATTTTCTAAATTTAATTATTTTTTAATTTTTAATAAATTTTATAGCGATTTTGGGAAACCGTCGCAAAAATGTTAAAAAAATCACTGCAAAAAACATATTTTTCCATGATTTTTAAAAACGTCGCACAAAATTAATTTTTTTGTAGTGAACCTATGAAACTCTCTCAGAAGGGTCCCTTAATGACGTTGAGAGAGGCTTCTGGGAGAGGTCACTCGAGTTTCCTAATATGAGGTCACTCAAGCCTTACTCAATCTTCTTAGTCTGAGGTCACTCGATCTTTCATCATACTTTAATCTCTTGATCTCTCAATGGGCCTATGAGCTTCTTTCTTTAAGCTTGGGCATAAAATTATTAGTAACCGTCAACTAATTTTTGGTCCTTGTCCAATACCTAATTACAATGGGATTTGCTCCATCTTGGACTAGATTAGTTAATTTGAACCAATTTTTCGATTCAACTTAGAATTTGAATACTCCTACCCTATGCTACCATGGAAGTCACTGGCTAAGAAAGTTTTAAGAGTCATTAACACTAGCAATAAAAGTTATTGATCAAGTAAGGGGAGAAAGAGGGACAAATAAAAATAATAATAACATATTAATTTTTAATTCTATTAAATAAGGTCCACTATATGAAATCCAATTTCCCAAAACTTTTACATCTATGCTTATGTCTTTTACAAGATATTTGATAACTCATATCATATTTAAGAGTTTTTGTTTCACTCTCTTAGCTCTTTTTACAAAATCTTCTATTTGTCTTCACTCTTATTTCACAAATATTAATATTTTTACCATCCTACATTTTGTGTGATACAATAATGCAACCTTCTCGACGAGTTGGCAACACTGTTCCATTCTAGTATCTCATTAACATTTCTTGATTGCAACCACCAAATTGCAAGTTCAATCTTGACCTCTACACGTCTTAGTTTAAGGGCTTCTTGGGGCCATACTTGCTACCTTTGGCAGAATATTACCTCCAACATGTGGATATAACGATTTATAGAGATCTATAAAGAATAATTGAGTTGAAAATAAACGGATACCAAAAAAAAAAAAAAAACACTTCTCATTGCTTGATTTAAAGGGCCTCTTAGGATTATGCTCGATCGCCAGCTTTATAAGCAGGCATGACAATTTACATGAACCCATGAAGAATAGAAGAACCACAAACCTTAAGAGCATCATTTTACATTGCTTTGGCATCATTCTTGGCTGTGTTTTTGCTATTATTTTCTTTTTATCCATTCACAAAATCATGGTTCTTCAAAAAGGTGTATACACACTGAGACTAAGAACTCAATCTACCTCTTTCCTGTATTTTCTAAAGTTGATGGATGGAAAGCCACAATGAAATCACAAGTCAACCTAAGTTTCCGGGAAAGTTTGGATTCCATCAATCTAACCTACTTTCCTGGAAAATGAAACAACGTTACACAACAGCATTGCTGAATTTGAATCCTCCGCCGATTTCTGGCGACGCCGACGAACCATTCTCGACATCTTGTCCTTGCTATCTTTCTTTCTGTTCTCTCTATCTTGGTTCCTCGGACTCCTCTCCTTCAGGTGCATGCCCGGCCAGAAGACTTCGCAGGCGGACGGCCACAACCGCCGCCTCCTGGGGTGTTCGGAAAAGTACTCCTCCGCCAGGCCCAGGTCCTCGTCCATGCTCTTTAGGGTGGTGTTTGAGAACCATCTCAGCCACATTTTCCCTCCTCTTCTTCAGCAGAAATTTCATCCTCAAAAACAGCAAGCAGCGGCAGCCTTGTTCCTTCTCCTTTAATTGATAGCCTCTCCTCCACAAACAAAGCAGCGGCGGTGGCGGAATTCTCCTCTTAATTTCTTGATAGCAACGGCGGAAAAACCTACACACTGCCATGCAACCTACTATGCATATATATATATATATATATGTAATAATCATGGGCTGGATCCATATTAATATAAAAATAATAAATGAATAGATGGGTCAAAGGGCTCATAAGCCCAACATGATCAACTATTTGTCCTGTTTCTTAAACGTAGTGTTGGCTGTTGTTAGCTCTTGCAAGATATTTATTAGGGGAGAAATTTTTAAATTTTTTAGATTTATAATTTTTGAGAATGTTCTTAAAAATAATTGATTTCCCAGATTTATCTAATTTTATATTTGGTTAGTTTTAAATATTATCAGGAATATTGAGTTTTTTTTTTTTAAATTTTACATTCTTATATTTGGTTTAAATACAACATTTTTAAAAATTTATATATATTATTTTTTTAAAATTACCCTTATTTAATTTTTTGTTAAAAAATGAGAAATTATTTCTAATATATAAAATATTGGGAACCACAATCTTTTAACGAGTCAAATTTTTTTTTTTTTTTTATAAAAAGGAAGTTATGGCAAAGATAATCATAAAAATGCTATGGGGTTATAAGAAAGTAAAAAATGTTTTAATTTTTTTATTTGTTAAAAACTTTTCCAAGTTCATAGGAATCTAAAGATTCTCAACTCCCCATGAAAATCTTATGGGAAAGTTGATAAAAAAATAAATTTTGAGAATATTATTTTTTCAAAATTTTCTTTTAAAAAAATTATACCAAATATAGGAATGTAGATTCTCAACCTAACATTCCTAGAAATTTAAAAACTTCTTTAGTACCAAACACCCCCTTAAGTTTTGGCAAAATTTTAAATAAATTTTACCTTCATTATTTTTGTCCAAATTCATAAATTCCATATATATCCCTATATTCCCTACACACATAACCATTTAAGTCATCTCCTCTAGGTATTTGTAGTACCAAACCCTCTAAATCTTTCCACAAATTTTGTTTTTATCTCTTCTTCTAACCCACCTTGTAGTGTGTATGTACCAAAACTTTCAGTCTCTTCTCCTAGAACAATTTTAGTTGCAAAATCTTATATATATTATATTCTCTTCACTACCACATTATTTAATGTCTTATTTATTGAGTTTGATTTTGATATAACAAAAACCCTCATTGATTTATTTGAAAACCTATTCAAAATGGTTTCAAAATAAGTGTTTATAATTAAAGTATTTTAAAATAGAAAAAATAATTAAACCTATTAAAAATGGTTTCAAAATAAACTCATTGCTTTGAAAACTTTCTGAAAGTTCAAAATCCTATTTCAAAATATGAATTAACTTATTTCAAAATAAATTTTTGGAATAGGTTTCAGAATACTTTATTTTGAAATAACCCGATTTATTCTAATTTATGTTAGATTAGGTCAATTAATGGCACCACACACCCAAAATGAGAATGAATTAGACGTTTTAAAAAATTACTTAATTAAATTTGAAAATCTTTACTTGAAATGATGTTTTAGTGAGTTAAAACAGAAAATGTAAAATGACAAATGCAATGCTTAACACTTCATGTCCATTCATTAGTTTCTCTAGTGCATTCAAGGGCTGTATTTATAGGTTTCTCCCGAACTTGAAGAAAAACAAGTTGCGTTCTCTTTCTTATTTTCAAGTTATTTTTAGTTTTCAATTTTCTAAAATAATGAAAACGTGTTTTCTTTGCTATTTTTAAAAATGCATTTTTAAAAATAAAAAAAATTATAAAAAAAAACTCAAAACAATAAAAAAATATTTTGATTGTTTTCATCCAAAACAAACTCTAAACTCAAAGCACATCTATTTATTTATTTATTCATATTTTATTATTATAATAGAAAAATATTATAAAATTCATTAATTTTAAAATATATATATTTTTTTAATAATATATCAACATTAAATATTTCGAATTTACTGAATAATCAAATTTATTGAATAAAATATCATTAAAAAATAATTTTCAAAAATTTCAAAAAAAATGCGTTTTCTAATTTTCTGTTTTGAGAAATAGTTTTCAAAATGACAAATAGAATGTGTTTTCAATTTTTTAAAAATAGACTACCAAAATAGAAAACTAAAAATGAATTCAAAACTGAAAACTAAAAATTAAAAAACAAAAAGAACGCAACCTAGTTGTTTATAGCTATTGGAGCCTGCACAAAACGGTCGACAAATACACTAATATGGGTAACAATTTTGACTTCAAAAAGAGTGTTCATGATGAGGAAAACATTTTCATACTCTTACACATTTAATTTCAAAACAAATACAAAAAATTGATTTCAAAATAAATATAAAGGATCTTGTAAACATTAAAAGCATATATCCGGGGTGAGCGATTTCACCTTTTGGACCAAGTAGACATGATATCTATTATAATGATGATATATGTATATATTATATATAAATATAATAATTATATGTATATGTAGTTATATTAAATAATATATTTATAAATTATTTATAAACAAGCATGCATGTTTTCACGAGCTAATCATGAACTTCTAATCAGGTTTTCTCATGAGCCTCTAATCGAGGCAGCTTGCGAGCGAATGAGTCAAGCTTTATTGAGATCAAAATCGACTCATTTATAAATCAAATTTTAAAATTATGCTTAAATTCGACTCATTTACCTTCACGAATGAACTTGAAGGAGTTTTTATCAAACCGAACACTAAGTCTAGCCTGAATAGTTTAACTAATTTGCAGCTTTAGTAACACCCTCATTAACCATTAACTTAAAACCCTCGTATCCAAGGATGTTTAGTTTAGATATAATAGTACTTGTGACAAAAAATTGTAGTGGGCAAATATGGGGGAAGAAAAACATAAACATTAGGAAGTTTCTACTACAAATAAGATGACAGACTTACCATGAAACAAAGATCCCTGGCTTCAATTGAGTTCACAATTCCAAAGTCTTGCAATTTATAAAGTCTTGATCAAGTCTATGGATTCATACTTTTAGAAAATAAAAATGAAAGTCTATGGAATGATATATAGTGATCATGAAGTGTACAAATTTTCCACACTAAACGTTCAATAACTTCAATCAATAGGTCCACTTCCAGTGAACAAATACCTGCAATAGAGGGCAATAATATATCTATTTTGTTGTTATATAACTACATAAATCCCATTTGATATTATTGGGTATTGAAATTTTGTTAAATTTTTAAAAATTTTGATATTCTGTTAATATTTTTAAGAATTATAAATAATTTTGTTAACAACTTTTGAATTTGATGTTGCTTACAAGATGGGACTCATGACAACGCTGATTAACGATCTCCTACAAGTTCGAGGCTTTCATCCCTTAGCGTAAACTCATTTAACAATCAAGTTAATGTTTGATAAGGAAAGATCGAGTAGAATAACAAGTAAAAAATGAGTTAATGTGTTTTTTTTACTGGAGAATTGGGGATTTTTATAGCTCATATAAGGGATACTTTGAGTGTGATTTGAACAAGATACCCTCTCTTGGATATGATCGGGCATGGTTGGTACATGGTGTTAGGGGCTTAAGCCATACTCATTAATAACTAGGCTCACCAGATCTCACCACGTAATAGGTTTAGATGTCTTCCAGGTGACTTTTAAATTAATTTATTACTATCATGTCATGTATTGATTTCTCACTAGTCTATATGACACTTTTAGATAAGGTAGTCTGTTTATTATTTACCTTCGTCATCAAAATTTGTGATCTCCAACTTAAAAGAGAAAATTAAGTGCAAATTGACCATACTTTTCTTGAATTTTAGAATTTTGATCTAGATACTTGTTGAAGTTTATAATTTGTCAAATAAGTTTTTAATTTTTTTTTTCAAATTAACCACCATACTCTCTTTGTTACTAATAATGTTAAATAAATTGATGAAGTTGGGCATTTGATTCGGACGCCCCCTAAATTTTACTTTTCTCAAACTGGTTCTTAAATTTTTAAAAATAGTTAGGCAACCCTATTCATAAGAAACAATGTTAATTAAATTAATTTATCTCTAATCTCTATTTAATTTAGTTTCATTTCACATGGACGGGGAGTTATGACCATTTTAGAAAAATTCAAGAACCAATTTAACAAAAAAAAAAGGTTTAAAGGGTGTCGAGACTAAAAATCCAAAGTTTAAGAGATATGCGATCAATTTGTTTAACGTTATTAATAAAAGAGTTTATAAATACACATAATAGTTTTTTTTAACAAATTATAATTCGATTCCATTAACACAAATTTATAATTACATTATAATTATCAAGCATATTTAATAATTTTTTTTACTTTTTTAAGGGCTCACCCCTTGGCCACAGACCAAACCTTGCACGTTTTAATCACATCTTCATCTTCTAAATCCAATTTTAATTTGGGTTACGCACATAAATTTGCCTTGTTCCAAGCTAATTTTGACTCAATCATATTGTATTTTCCTTCACATTAAAAGAATTCACTTTGACTCTATAATGCTTCGTCATGATTAGCGCTAATCTTATTAATTTGTTTTAAAATAAGTTCACGTAAAACATAGGGTGATTCGAGTTATAACTTTTCTTTAGGAGTGTGTAATCGAGTTATAATCGAACTGAACTAATCAAAAATCACTAATCAAATCGAAACATATAATCGAACCGAACCAACCAAATCATCTAAACTAACAAAAATAATCGAAATCGAACTAACTAAATTTTGAGCCATTGTAATCGAATAAAAAATTGAACTGAAATTCTTATCAAAAAAAATCGAACAGAATCTAATAAAAGAGGGTTGGGTTGTCGGTTCGATTCGGTTCGGCTTTACAGTTAATAATATAAAAAAAAAAAACGAACCAAATAACTAAAACTCTTGCTCACCCTTACTATTCTTAAGTTAACTTTGTATGTAATGTTAGATTTGTTCCTCCTAACAAGAACCCTTTTAATCCAAGTGAGTTGTATATAGAAGAAATGTAATATGAGATTTTCATATAATGACGCCATTAATATAGTCAAAAAGTTGATTATGATTCACACTAGTTATTGTTCGCTTTACTATGACATTTAAGTAGCAATAAAGATTGACCTTAAGGTTTTATTTTAAAAAAAAGGCTCTTATGAAAAGAGGGTTAACTCTTGCCATAATTCCAGTTGACTTGCATTCAAGGTAAGATCATTTCTCCTCAACCGAAACCTCCAATCTAAGGTGAGTTTTTATATGGAGGATCTAATATATGGGTTCTCATAAATAGTGTCATTGTTGTGGTAAAAAAATTAGTTACATCTAACATAAGATATTGTCCACTTTGATTTGACACACACTTAGTAGCAATTAGCATTAGCCTCACACTTTTGTCATAAAAAGAGCTTTCATGAGAAAAAGGGATGACTTCTTACTTATAAATTATAACTTTTTTTTATTTATTTACATTAGATATGAAAAAAAAAATTGAACCAATGGACTTGGTTTTTAAGATTGATCAAACAAAAATTGAACTAAAACAAAATCGAATCACTCGACTCAATTTTTTAAAAAGTCATTATTTTTTTAGAATTAATTATAAAGTGTCTCTCCAATTTAATTGGAGTTACCAGTGCACCTCGTGCTATACATGTGCAAGTTAAAAAATACACTTCATGGTTGATATTTAGTTTTTTAATATTTTATAAATATTGTTTTATGTATGGTTGAGTTTGAATATAGCGGTAAAATTAATTTTAAATTGGCTTTAAATTAGATATAGAGGTCATGAGTTTAAATATTATTTATTTAAAAAAATTATTTTTTAATGAAATATTCAACAATTATTTTAAGAAATTATTTTATTAATATGATTTCATAATACTAAAATAGTGTGTTTGCTTAAGTAATTAATAGAATAGATTTACAAATTTACCGTCATCAGTTATATATATATATATATATGACAGTAATTAATTAGTTCGAGACAACAAATTTATAATAACTTTTCTACTTAATAAAAGTATGATATGCAACAAGAAGAGTTTATATATAATTATTATATAAAAATTCTTCATATATATAATACACTCTTCACATCATATAATAAAGGCTCTTATGAGTTTGTTATTAGAATATATTTATGTGGAAATTATTTTATCCTACTTTAAGATAAGTTAATTTCTCATATTTTTTAAATAAATATTAAGATTGATTACCTTAAAAAATGTTACAAAATTATTTTTCATTATATTTATTAAATTTATCTCTCCCCCTTTAAAAAAATTATCTTAACCCTTATAGATAAAAATAAAATGGCTCATATATTATGTAATTTATTTAAAAAAAATTAACAAACACTTTGACAAAAAAACTTAGAATGTTTTTAGTTTTATCTTGACTATTCTATAATTTGGCCTAAAAAATATTTTTAACTTTGTCTTTATACAATCTTATTTATTTTTATTTTAACAATGTTACGAAAGTAAATGAGCCCTACCAAACAGTGCCTTATTTTCTGTTGACTTGGAGTCAACCCACCTAATGAAAGATCTGCATTGCCGTGCCCAATCTACAGTCGTCTCCATCAGTGCCGTACCTGACTTTTTGGGGCCCTGAGGCGAAATGTAAAAAATGGGCCCCCAAATATAAGCGCTGAAAGTTGAAGCAAATCTGAAAGAGTGAATCTAATGAACCAATCGGCAATCGAGAGGCAGCGAGCCACCAATGACAGCGAGCAATGGAGCAAGAGGCAGCGACTAGCGAGCCACAACCCACAAGGGCGAGCGACCGAGCAGAGCAGCGAAAGGCGTACTTGCTGGGCGAGCGACTGAGCAACGAGCCATCGGCCACAAGGGCAAGGCGAGCCGGTGAGGACGAGCAACCCCCAACCGAGCAACGAGAGAGCGAGGGAGAGAGCGAGAGGGTGAGGCCCTGAGGGCGAGGTCGAGGGCGAAGGGCGACGACTCAGCAAGAGGAGAGAGAGGCAGCGAGTGACCCGCGACGGAGCAGCAGCTAGAAGCGAGGGTGAGGCGAGAGCGAGGGTGAGAGATAGGGCTAGGGCAGCGAGCGAAAGAAAGGGAGGGAGAAAATTTGCAGACGGGAAGAGAATGGCGGCTAGGCTGGGAAATGGGCCCTTACAAATGAAAATATTTTTTATTTATAGGCCCCCAATTAGTGAAGTTTTCCTAAAATTTCCATGGGCCCTGAGGCAGCTGCCTCATGGGCCTCATGGAAGGTCCGGCCCTGGTCTCCATCTATAAAGAGCCTGCTCGAAGCCTCCTCATCTAATCAAACATCCATCCATCCATGGCGTCCTCCATCACCCTCGTCGCTTTTGTGTTCCTCTTTGGTCTCTTCTTCACGTCCAGAGCTGGGGATATCGTCGTCTACTGGGGCCAAAACAACGGAGAAGGCTCCCTGAGAGACACATGCGCTACCGGAAAATACAGAATCGTCAACTTAGGATTCCTCTCCCAGTTCGGCAATGGCCGAACCCCAGTTCTTAACTTGGCCGGCCACTGTGAACCGCCGTCCGGCAGCTGCCAGAAGTTCAGCAACGACATCAACTTTTGCCAAAGCCGAGGCATCAAGGTCCGTGCAGGCTAGGTATCTGTTACAAATTAATTTCATATCATTCCGCGCGTAATTATGGGTTAAGTTATCGTCAAATCTTACGTACAGGTGTTGCTCTCCATCGGCGGCGGCCGCGGCAGCTATGCTTTGTCGTCGGCGGATGACGCTGCTAACTTAGCCACCTACTTGTGGAACCATTTTCTCGGAGGCCAAGCAAAGTTCAGACCCCTCGGCGGCGCAGTGTTAGACGGCATAGATTTCGACATTGAGCTTGGAGGCGTCCTTCACTACGACACACTGGCCAGAAAGCTCGCCGAGTACAGCCGACGTGGCCGGAAAGTCTACCTCTCCGCCGCCCCGCAGTGCCCGTTCCCCGACAAGCATCTTAGCGGGGCACTCAACACCGGGATTTTCGACTACGTTTGGATCCAGTTCTACAACAACCCTCAGTGCGAGTACACCGCCAATCCGAACGGGTTCAAGGCCTCGTGGTCGCGGTGGACGCAGTCCATAACCGCCGGCAAGTTCTTCGTGGGGCTGCCGGCGTCTATGGTCTCCGCCGGCAGCGGCTTCCTGCCGACGCAGAAGCTGATCTCGGAGGTTCTGCCGACGGTGAAGGGGTCGCCGAAGTATGGAGGAATCATGCTGTATGATAGGTATGGCGATCTGAAGAGTGGGTACAGCGACGCTGTAAAGGGCCAAGTTTGAGTTAACCAAAGATGATACATATGGCATTGGCTGCCATATAACTAACTAAATACATAAAATTTGCAGGTCCAAACTCCTTTTTTTTTTTCTTTGTTTTAAAATATGTGCGTGTATATACATATATCATCCAAACAAAAATTTTCATAAAATAAAAATATCAAAACAAGAATGAAAATAATTAATGTTTTAAATGTAACTTTTAACTTCATAACATAAATTAATAAAAATCAAATTCATTATTACCATTATTGTCGCTTACATATAATAATAAATTTATTTATAGCGAGGGAGTGACTTGATCAGAGTTTGTGGGTGACTATTTGTGAGTGACTTGCAAGGAAGAAATTGATTAGGGGTACATGTGACCACCCGTGCGAGCCTTTCAGTGCTTGAGTCAGACTCTAAATGAGAGTGCAAAATGTAGAGCAAATAGACTTGTAGTAAGTATAGACTTTCGAGTGTATCTCAATTGGAAGAGAGTTTTCCTATTCATAGAGAGGAAGATACAAGAAATACCACATTCTTCGGCATGCATATCAAACACATTTCCAGATTCATAGGCGGGCACATTGAAGTAAGTTTGACTCAGTCTCATGTGAATAATATTTGAAGATCAAGTCTGTAATAGCCCGTCTCCCGAAGCCCCCGTGCACAGAGAGGATTCGTGAGATGATCATTATTTGAATGATATCGAACAATAACACAATTATAACTCACACGCAACTCTTATTGAAACTATGATCTTTCTTTTATATAACATTTCATAATTGTCACTACATAGTCATTCACAACATGAGCCCACCTAGGCTTACGTAACCTACACCTGACCTGAAAACATAAAAGCACTATTCTGACCTAGACACACGACACCTAGGATCTAGTTTCTGGAGAACTCTGCACTTGCGCTATCCTGACTCGATGATCTGGACCCAACTTTGCCGAGCGTACTTGACAACTCCAGCTATCCTCTTACTTGAAATGATGGAAAGCAAACGTGAGTCACGAGACTCAACAAGTTCTGGAAAGAAAGGTTGTGGGTTAAAGACATAACTCTTCCCATAACACCCCATGCAAGTCATACCAATGTAACAACATACCATGCCATGAACCATACGTGCTTCTACCTCGAATGCATAACATAAAGTATCTTTGCACATAAACGGTCCTTGTGGCCCACATAAGACACACATTAGTGCCCAAGTCCCACATACAAACATGTTAGCAGTCTTTTATAAGCTACCACCATACTATTTCCCTTACATGTCTCTTCCTGTCACTCTCAACATAATCTGTTGCTGTGGGTCTCACTCCCAAGGTCTTTTTGTTGACGTGGGTCTCACTCTCAAGGTCTTTCTACAGCTATAGGTCTCACTCCCAAGGTCTTTCTATGGCCCACTTCAACGGCCTACGTTCCGTGGTGGGCGCCACCCATCACCCATACTCATCACCTATAGCCACACATTCTCACCATGCAATGCAATAATTAGGAAATGCAACGGCTTTTGCAACATAAACGTGATGACAAGACCCCCATAAATCAAGCATCAGGCCATGCTACACTCACATAAGAATTCAAAAATGCGATATGCTCTAAATGTACCGACTCACTTAGAGTACCCAAGTTGGCTCTTAAACTAACCAAGTCATGCAAATGCTTACACATCCCATCACACACAAAGCATGTCCTACCAGTGAATGCAACTCAATTCCCATGCAGCACACACATTATGATATACACACAATCGAGGCGGGAATCTACCACTACTCATGGTCGACAATCAGTAGTTTTGTACCCTATACCCTTAAGACACACATAGACAACATTAAACTCAGTCACTTAAGCTCATCATTTCGCACACTTTATCCATAACAACATAGACACCATTATGTCATTCATGTTCTCATCTCTTCCCATACATAAGAAACCATCTCCACATTTATAATAAATTATTAACATAACTCCATATTCTTGACCATAGCCACTTCCTAAGAACTTAGGCCCAATGGGTTCGGCATCATTTTCAAGGAAAGCGGAGCGATACAAAGCTCCGTAACGGTCAAAATAAACGACACCAAGACATCACTGCTTAGTTCATTCCATTAACAATAAACTCATTAATAAAATATAAGTCATATGGTGTTTACCACTCGGATTATTACACTACAAGAAAAACAGTTATTTAGAGACGGATTTTTGAGACGGAAAATTTTTGAGACGGATTTAGAGACGGAAAAAATCCGTCTTTAATTTCAGACAGATTTAGAGACGGAAATAATTTTGTCTCTATTTTGAGACGGATTTAGAGACGGAACAAATCCATCTCTAAAATTTGAGACGGAATGTTTTCTGTCTCTAATTAGAGACGATTTTTTTTTTTTTTACATCTCTAAATCTGTCTTTAATTTGAGACGGAAAACATTCCGTCTCAAAATTTAGAGACGGATATTTTTCCATCTCTAAATCCGTTACTAATTAAAGACGGAAAAAAATTGGTCTCTAATTAGAAATGGGTTTTCTTGGATTTGATTATTATAATTAGAGACTGATTTTTTCCATCTCTAAATCCGTCTCTAATTAGCAATTAAATATAATTATTTAATTTAAAATCTATTGAAAGTTTATTTAAATATAAAAATAATAAAAAAATATATTAAAAAATGTAATCATTACATTTTAATTAGTAATACACTACATTTTAATATTATAAAACTCTATAAATAAAATATATACTAAACATACATTACATTTTAAATTTTGAGGACGTAAAATGGGGAAATCAAATATTAAAAAATAATTAAATTAAAAGTTAATTAATCTAAAATTTAAGATGATTAATTAATTAAAAACACCTTTAAATCAATTAAAAAAATGTTAAATAAAAAATTATAGACATTCAATAATAAATATATAAATAATTTTCTAATATGAATCAACAAAAAAAAAAATGGTACTACCTATGCGAGTCGTGTCACATTCAATAAATGTTCAACTAACATTTATCCATATATCTATTATATTCATCTCATGAATATCGACATGTGACTTATTATTTTTTAATATAAATATTTCATACTAATTAAAAATAGTAGTCTATGTGTCAGTTTACAATTAATTTATCATATTTTTCTTATGAGAAATCTAAGAAGTGTCCATTTATTTAAGGATGATAGGTTTTACTCTTAGCAGTGTTTTTTCACCAAACTTTTTCATCATTTTTCAAAAATCATATTTTATCCTTTTGTCACCCCACCATATTTGATAGTTTATTTTTTATTTATTTATATAATAATTTATTTGATATTTTATTTTTTATTTTTTATTAACTCGACAATCAATTTGGACAACTAATTTTGATGTTATCATTATCCTTTCTATTTAGATCATTGAGATTTTTTTAGTTAAAAAATATAAATGGTAAATATATACATAAATGTGAAAATATTAAAATAACATTTGATATTCAAGGAAGGATATATAATAAAGATTATCGTTGCAAAAATATATCTAATAATAGAAAAATATATATACAAATGAGAAAGTAAAAAGCTATTGTTGTATCATTTATTATTAAAAAGTATATCTAATAATAAATTATGTTATTTTTTAATAAAAATTATAATTTTTTTAATATTTTATAAACCAGAGGCAGTACTTAAAAAATTATTAAAATTTAATTAATAATTAATTATTTTAAAAAAAATTAAAATCCCTAAATCCTCCTTTCCCTCTCTCATTCCCTCTTTCCCTCAAATCCCTATCTCACGAGTCACGACCCCTAAATCCTTTCCCTCAAAACCCTAGCTCCTCCCTCTCTTTCTCTTTGATCTCACGCCCGACGTCTCCGTCTCCGCCTCCGCCTCAGCTTCTTCATTCGTCTCCCACCTTCGGTCGTCGCCGGTGCCTTCGTCTCCTCCCTTCGGTCGTCGTCACCGCCTCCTAATCGGCCTCCAGTCATCATCGCGGCTGCCTCAAGGTCTGGTTCTTCCACCGCCTTCGGTCGTCATCCCCGCTTCCTAAACTCCCATTTTCTCTCTCACTCTTCCTCCGCTCGCTCTTTCTCTGTCTCTCTCTCTCACACTCTCTGAACTTCCGCTTCCGCCTCCGCCGGTCGCAGCGCCGCAGCCTCCACTTCAGCCTTCGATCGCCTTCGTCGTCGCAGCGTCCACTTCGGCCTCCGCCTCCGCCAGTCACAGCGTCGCAGCCTCCACTTCAGCTTCTGGTAAGTTTTTTAACTTTTTTGTTTTTATTTCTCTGTTTTTTAACTTTTTTGGCTCTTTAGATTTAATGGTTATTTGATTGCAACTGATGTAGATGTCCACAGATTGTTAGATTAAGAAGACACTCATCAAGTTATGGGTTATTTTGAGTCAAAATTTATACTATTTTTAATTGTTAGATTAATTATTAGTTTTAATTAAGATTTCAATTTGGTAAGTTAGTTCAGTCTTCTTGATAAAGATTTATATAGCTTAATAATGCTTGACTGGTCATGTAAGAACTCACAGCACAATACACGTACGTTTAGCAATGGGGCAATGATCTTTATCGATTCGCATGAGATCGATTAATTGCGGGTACCATGTTTCGTATAATTTTTAACTGTTGAATTTGTTTTTAAGATCATAGATTAAGGAAATTGTATAATAATTAATTAAGAGAGTCCAAATCATTTTTTTAAGAGTACTTAGGGAGTTATTTCACCTTATATATATATAGTCGTTCATAATTACTTTTTTAAGTTTTGCGGTATCTATCAAGAATATTCTGCTTTCACTTGCATTGCACCCATCAATTCAATTCCACACACACTTCATGTTGCATTTCATGAATTGCACTAATGCTAGCTACTTCCATTGAAGAATATTTTTTTTTTTTATCATTAAAATTAAAACATATCCAACATTTATAAGATTTGATTTGATATCAATAGAATAGACAAACTGACTGCCTTTCATATCTTAAAAACTACAATAGAATAGACTGACTGACAGTGGGATTAAAAGTGCATTCATTAACTGGATTCCTATTCCTCCAAGTCCAACACACGGGTAGTAAGAACATTCTCACTCTTTTACCCAAAAGTCTGCCCTAATGGGAGCTGTTTTCAATAAATATTTGGTTTACTGCCTTAGCAGAGAGGGAGAGAGACTTATAATTGAAAAAAGAAAAAAAATAGAAAAAGAAAAAGAAAAAAATAACTATTTCCCTTTTGTTTTGTTTTGCTGGGTATCATTTTCTAATGTGGATAAAAGCAGCAAATTTACAGTACTAGAACTCAAATCAATGTATATCATCCTCCTATAATCTCTCTCTCTCTTTCTGTATATATATATATATATATGTATATATCTCCACTTCTAAGTCCCTTTGGACCACACCAAGCTGACAAATTACAACTCAAATTCTCCACAACAAACTAGAGATTTAATCCACAAGCAAAGAGAAGAGAAAGAATGAACAAGAAAATTAACTAGAACCAGAGCTACATACCTCCCATCTCTCTCTCTCTTTATATATATATGTGTGTGTGTGCGCGTGCGTGTGTGTGTTGATTAGCCACGAAAACATCTTTGTTAAGCATAATTGTTTTTTTCATTTCCTTTTAATTTTCTGGGATTGCTTGGAGTTTTTCACTTGCTAGCTATTAATTTGTGTTCCAGAATCATTGTCCTTGCTAGTGGTCACTTGCTTTGCTAGCTATGAATTATTTTCACTTGCTTTTAATTATGGTTTAAGAAATTATGAAATCACCATTAAAAATATAATTGATCTTGTCTACCAAAATCAAATTTATTCACCTATTTAATATCTGTAACAAAATAAAATTTATTTCAATGTAATCATTATCGTATTTGATGACAACCGAAAAATATAATTGATCTTGCATTTTCAATTGTTATTTGTGCGAATGATCTATCATTGTGAACATGTTTGTAATTTATCTAAATTTTTTTGAGAAATGAATACTATGACATTTTGAAACATAAAATGTTGGAATATTTTTAATTATAAAATTGGAGTTGAAAACTAAAAAATGTTCTCTAAAACTCAACAGGGCCTAATATTTGGTGGAAATGACTTGAACTTTGATTTATTTGGTTGAGTTCAATGCTTGTATATTTCCTTTGAATCTACGATTATTGCAGAGATGGTTGAAGCAATGAAGAAAGTTGTTAAATCGGATGTGGAAGACTGCTGAGGAGAGGAGTCTGGTATCCATGTGGTACAAGAATGTTACTGGGGTGAGAAGGGCCTCCTGGTGCATATTGTCTTCGATTGAGCAAAAGGATGAGCAAAAGGAGGGGGTAAGGGGCATGAACAAAATGTGAAGAGGATAAAGGATATTGACAGAGGGTTGAAGAAGAACTCACAAAGATGTGCAAAGACATCTTGTCTGTCATTGATGACCATCTCCTCTCATCATCTTCAACCAGAGAATCAAAAGTTTTCTATTATAAGATGTGAGTTCTTTTTGTATCTTTTTTGGGTTAAATATATTCTAGTTCTCATGTTATGAGCTTTCCATGATTTTAGAGGCAGATGGATAATATTTATTATGGTTGAGATTATTGGAGAAATTTACTTTGAGAGTCTCAACTAAGAAGAGATTAGGTCCTCTTTGATTGAATCTTTCAGGGGCTCACTAATCCCCAACAATTGGAATAATCGGTATATGCATATTGTGTGAATGTAGCAATTTTAGGACCACAGTTGTGATGTCCATTGAGAAGCACAAACACTTCAGGAATGAGCCACATATTTTTTATAATTTTCCAAAATGCGCAGCACACTCATCTAAACATTGTATTAATATTGTGTGAATGTAGCAAGTAGGACCACAGTTTTGATGTCCATTCAGAAGCACAAACACTTTAGGAATGTGCCACATATTTTTGATAATTTTCCAAAATTCGCATCACACTCATCCAAACATTGTATTATTTTTTATTTTGCCCCCCAAATTTGGACACCTCTGTGAACATTTGTATCCATAGTGGAATCTTGCATATCCATCATTTGAACAAATTAGAATCACATTTTATGTTTAAAAGAAATAGGAAAGTTGAAAAGTAATTATAAAAGTAAATCAATGTAGATGTACATTTATTTGGCTTTCCTTCTTTGAACTTTTTAATTCAAAATTCAAAAATATAGAATTTAAAATTTTTATTTGTTTATTAATAGACCTTTTTATATACAACACGTATGTGTGAAACTTGTAATAACACTTGTTTCTTCACTTAGCTATTTCATGTTCTTGGTGCAACTTGGTTGTTTTGCATTTTTTGGTTACATTAAACATACTTTAAAGATTTCACAAAAAATTATTTCAAATATATAGCCTGATGAGGAAAAGCTTCTTTTTTGCACGAGCATGTATTCCTAAATCCCACAGTGCTTGAGGTGGATATACAGTGTTTGATAGATTAAGCATGCATGAGTTCGTGACATATATTTCAATTCTAAAGTGGTGATTTGCAATATATTCTTTATGGCATTCCAGGAAGGGAGATTACTTTCGTTACTTAGCTGAGTTTAAGACTGGAAATGATCATAAGGAGGTGGCAGATAATTCACTCAAGGCTTATGAGGTTTTACATTTATACTTCCTTGGTGGATTGCCTTTTATGTCTTGAGTGTCACTTCTTTCAAGGTTCTAAAATTTGTTCAGTGTACCTTTCTTCTCTTTGTTGTGGTTGTGGTTACCAGACTTGCAATATTTGTTGATATTTTATGCTGCAGGCTGCCACTAGTATTGCTACAACATATCTGGCCCCCACTCATCCAATCAGACATGGCTCTTAACTTTTCTGTTTTTTATTATGAGATTTTGAATTCCCCCGAGTGGTTGTTCTCTTTTCTTGTCTCTATTTCTATATTTTCCATTAAAGCTTTACATTTATTAGCTTTAAAAATTATAACATTCTGTCTATTGCTCTTCTTCTTCATTCTTGTTTTGTCTTTGTCTTCTCTGTTCTGCCTTCATTCTTCTTTTGGCTTCTTTTTTTTTTTTTTTTTCAAATTTTCACTGTTTTGTTCTACATTGTGCATGGAGCAGTAGACTATTTTGTCCCTTGCAGTCTAAGCTACTTGGTCGCCCACCTACACAGGCCGAATTATTTATTACGACACACCAAAGAAAGGATAAATCAGGATTTGTTGATAGTAGATCTGATGAAACTTATGTAAATATACAACAATACTTGTGTCTTATATTCTATTATTCTTAACTGACAGTTTTGATAGTATAACTTATTCCATGTACTTGCAGGCTGACTTCCAGATGCGCCAACATGATGCATCATTACAATCATCAGCAGTTGGCCCAACAGAAGATAGTGACGTTGCCGGACAGCCCTCGCAGCCAGCTTTTGATGAGACATCATTATGGTTAGAGGTTGCAGGCGGGAAAAAGAAGGGTCATGTATATGGAATGGGGTCAGAAGCATACGTTATTTCCGGATCTTATCATATGTTGTCACCATCGCCATCGCCTTCACAGTCGTCGTCTATCTCACTTGCTGACCAAATTCAACAAGCTGTTAGCGCAGCTATACAACCATTGACCCATCGTTTGTCAGACATAGAAGAAAGATTACTACCGCCCTCAAATCCTTCGGATCATTAGGAGGATCCGCCATTGCCATGGATAGATATTACATTGTATTATTTTTATTGTTCATGGACGATGTGTTTTATTAATGTTGTATGGATTTCTTGTATGAATTTAATATTGTATGGATCTAATACTGTTTATATCAGGTTTTTGCATTATTTATACTGTGTATATCAGGTTTATATATAAAATTTTATAAAGATATTTTTTTTAATTAAATTTAAACTAGAGACGGATTTTGAGACAGAAAAAATTCGTCTCAAATTGCTTCAAGAATTCATCTCCAAATCTGTCTCTAAATCCGTCTCTGATGAGATGGAAAAATTCGTCTCTGATAGAGACGGAAAAATTCGTCTCTAAATCAGTCTCAAACAGAGACTGAAAAAAACAGTTTCTAAATTTGTCTCTAACATTTGTCTCTAAATCCGTCTCTAAATCTGTCTCTAACGTCTGTCTCTAAATCCGTTTCAAATAAAGACGGAAATAATCCGTCTCTAAATTCGTCTCTGATCGGTCTCAAAAGCCGTCTCAAATTTATCGACGAAGGTTTTAGCGACGGACCAAAATTCGTCTCTAAATCCGTCTCAAACTGTAAATCCGTCTCAAATTGACTATTTTCTTGTAGTGTTATTATTTATGCATGGAACCGAGTCACAGTGAGGGAGGGAATAAAATACAAAAAACCACGGAGACTTTCATGAAAAATAAATAACACGATGAGAGAGTTAGGAGCTTGTCTGAAACCGGTTGATTCATGCCTATTTTGTGCTCTCATTGCAAAGTAAAACGTTTTGTTGCGTTTAATAGGACAATGGCTTAAATTAATTAAATCTAACCGCATAAAATTTATAATTTAAACATATAACGCTTCTACTAATTTTTACCCACATACCTAATCACTTTCCATGCTAAAATAATCTCAAAATCTCTTTTATTTTTCCTTCTTCGTTTTTTTTTTTTTTTCTTTTTCTTTTATTTCTTTTTCTTTCTTTCCTCCTTCTTCTTCTTCTTCCCGCGTCTTCTTCCATGCGCGTGCCAGCGGCCACGTGCCGCTGCCTAGCTCCATCAGCCGCTGCCGCCTCCTGCCAACGGCACCACTGGCCAACCCCACTTCCGGCTCCACCACCAACGGTCACGCCACTGCCATCTGCCGTTGCTCCGCCTTACTCCAGCGTCGGCCATGGCTGCTCACACCTGCACCAGCACCAGCACGCGGCCGTCGTTGCCTCGCACTATAATCGATCGCTCCCGGCCATCAGCTCTCTCTCTCAATCTCGATCTCTCCCTCTCTCCATTCCTTGGCCGAGCCCTCTCCCTCTCCCAATCTCTCAGCTCACTGCTCTTTCATGAGCTTTCCTTCTCTTTCTCCTCTATTTTCAACGAAAGTGGCCCCCTGTAGCATGCTTGTATGTATATATATGTATATATTAATTAATTAATTTAATTTAAGTTAATTCAATTTATTCATTTGCTATTATTATTTGCATTATCCTTGTAATACCCTAAGTCACATTAAATAAACTAAATTAATTTAGTCAATATGATATTAAGTTTATGTAATTGATCTGGTTTAAATTAATGCTTAAGTATGTATGTGAGATATAAATAAATGTATAAATATGTAAATAAATAAAAAAATATATATATATATAGTAAGATTAAGGTGATTAAATTTAAGATTAAAAGAAATCATTTTATTTGAATGCAAGTATATATGTAAATATGTATATCGTATATATATATATATATTAAAAAAAAATCAGGAAAAATCCGAAAAATCCGGAAGTTGCAGGCAGCGCGCATGGCCGCCTGCAACCGGGAATTAATGAAGCTAGGGGGGGTTTTTAATGGCGATTGATCGGTGGCATGGCCGTCCCGGCCACGTGGGCTTCGATTTGACATGAGCGGCGTGTTTTTTCGGCTATAAATAGCCCAGTTCGCACAAGCCAACCCATCCGAAAATTGCAAAGCTTAGATCGGTCAATTGGGAGAGGGTTTGAGAGATTTGAGAGTGAGGTTCTGGTCTACAAGTCGTGGGCTTCGTTTCTGGAGAGTTTGGAGGCCAACGAAGCAGCGAAGAGGGAGATCCGAGCGTCGCCGGAAAATCGCGACTTCGCCGGAGCCGAGAGTTCAAGCCTTGAATCGAGGTATTTCGAGCTATTTTTCTCCAATTTTGATGCTGTATATGGGTTCTGGAGGTCGAAAATAGGGGGGAGCTTCGTTTTGAAGCTTGGTAGCTCGGAGGGGCCGCCGGAGAAGACGACCCAGCACGGGCGCGTGGCTGCACGCGCCCGCGAGTAGGAAGATGGCGCGTACAGCCCACGCGCCCATCAAAAAAATGAAAAAAAAAAAAGGAAAGAAATAAAGAAAAATAGAAATAGAAGGAAGAAAATATTGTAAAAAGTTTTATTAAATAAGAAATTTTATGTATGCCATATTTGTGAAAAATATTTCTGGAAATGCTAAATTTATTAATTATTAAACGGAATTTTCTATTATGGAAATAGAGAAAAATAAGATTTTTAGTTCCGAAAATTCCAAGAAAATTTCAGGATATTAGAAATATTATGTGAGAAATATTAGTGAAGATAAATTTAATAAATGGAAATATTAGGTAATTATTATGTAATAACTACATATTTAACTATTATAAAATAAGAGAAAATAGGAATGAAAGTTAGAAAATTACAAGAAAAATTCCAGAATACTAAGAATATTATTTAAGGAACATTGGTAAAAAGAAAGTAAATTTTTATGAAGCCTAGATAATTATTATGTAATTTTGGAAGAAAAAAAAGCTTAGGAATAAAATAAAAAGGAAGAAATTATGAAAAATTAGCAATTGGTATTCTAAAAATAATCTATGATGTAGGGGCCCTCGTGAGCAAGGAAATTAAGGGGTAGCCGCTTGGCACGTAGATCGAGACAAATTAACAGTAAGTATGCCGTTTGAATTTAACACAGTTATAAATGTAAATGCTTTTATCATATTGGCATGCTGTGATATGAAACCCTCATGTAGACTGCATCAATGGCATGACTATGAAATACATACATGCACAATGATACTGTTGATCACACGCATATGCGGCCGTAGGGAGTACGAACTGACACCGCTGGCCTATCAAGGGTGCACCCATACACCCCGGCTTCGAAGAGAAGGCCGCTAAAATGATAGGCAGCATGAGGGGTGTAGTTGACACCTACGATGAAAGACATTGCATACACTCATAGCATTGCATTTGGTATTCTTACTTAGATGATTCATCATCTAACATGGGTTCGCCCCTGGAACATTCAACGTTCCAGCCGGGACTTGCAGAAATGATTCAGAGAATGGCGATGTGTAGTGGCACGAGACATCAAGATGCGAGTGAATGTACTATGATTAGTTTAAGATATTGTCCTATCATCAAACGCTTTATGTATTAACTTGTATTAAATGCCACGTACAAATATTAAATTGTATTACCATGAGCAGGTTCGATTCAGCTTCCGCATTTACATTTATTTCTAGTCTAGATATCTCATCTGGCACTAGATACGGTCTTAGGGAAATTTCGGGATAATGTAATGAAAAAAAAAAAAAATTAAATTTAACCAAATTTCCTAAGGCATAACATGCCCAAGAAGGCGGGCTGTTACAATCCTTATTATTATTATTATTATTATTATTATTATTATTATTATTATTATTATTATTATTATTATTATCATTGTTATTACTATTATTATTACTATTACGGTTATTATTATATTTAGTATTATTTATCTTACTTAAATCTTCAAATACTTAACATTGATTTTAAATACCATAATAGAATAACTATTATTGTCTCCAAAATTTTGGGATGCTACAAAGTCTCTCGGGGTCTATAGTGCAATACCTCACTTTCTCGGGCGTGTTATAACTTAAAATAATTTTAGGATAATAAATTTTTTTTCCTTCAAAACTAATGATAAACCATATCATTCCTCGAATCTATCCCAAAATTTTCATACATTTATCTCGAAAGAGAATCATCATAAACATCAAATGCAGAAGTTAGAATCGAACCTTAACTTTAACCTCAATCATAAATAAGGCTATACACGATCATTCCTCAAAACGTTCAAAATTCATAATAGCAAAACTTAAATGCATGGGTTACATAACATACATTCAACTATTACATCATGCACTTTGCTAAGTGTTATTTTATGCCTTATTCATCTTCGTTTCTGCTATAATCTCCATCTTGAACGTTTGAATATTTCAGGAACAAGAACCAAGTCAGATGATGAATCATCAAAGTAAGGGAACAATAAATATATTCCGTGCATGGATGCAAAATGTCATTTTTTATTTCATTTCGGTTTGAGCCAACCATACCTTAATGCTACTCCCTATTTTTACAACTTCCTGCAACATGCCTAGATGTATGGTGCACCCTTGGAAGAGTAGCGGTCTCGGCCTATGTACTCTCAATACATGTAAATGCAATAACATGATAAACTCACATCAAAGCATAATAACATGATAAACTATTTTAATAAAATTGAGTTTAGAGTTGGACTACTTACCTCGAACGTATCTCAATTTTTTTTTATTCTCGTGCCAGACTTCTAACATACTCAATTCAAAACCTCAACATACACTAACTATCATATTTATTTAAGAATATCAATATTCTATTTTTTCCTAATTTTCTCATAATTTTCCTCTATTTCTTCCTATTTTTCCTCAATAAATCCAAACTAAATATTTCATGAATATTTTCTCAAATATTTATTTAAAAAAATCCATAAAATAACTTTCCTAATTTTCTGAAATTTTTCAAAAAATTTTACTCATCTTAACTTAGCCTCTTAAGCTTTCTCGATATGCGTGCTCTGACCTTGAAATCTGTGCCCCATCAATTTTCGAACTTAGACATGCTCCTCAAGCTCCAAATTAATTCCCCGAATTTCTAAGATTTTTTGGAGATTTTTTTATATTATTTTTTCTTTTTCTTTCTTTTTTTTTTTTTCCTTCTTCCTTCTCCATATTCATCTTCTTCCTCGCGCAAGCCCCTGCGAGCTCACAGTGAGCCTCCTGCGCACGGTCGCCGGCCACTCGCTAGCCTGGCTCCACCGTCGCTTGCCTCCGCTGACTGCTTATTGTCGCCTCGCATCAACCTACCATAGGTCGTCGCCCGCCTCGCCGTTGCAGTTGCTACACGCTGCCATGGCAATGCCTGGCTGCTGCAACAGCAGCTTCGCGACTGCCATGGTCGCTCCTCCGGCCATCTCCGCCGCTTCCGAGAGCCACTGCGCTCTTGTTGCCGCTGCCGATCAGCCATCCCGCGCTACCACCCTTCCTTTGTTTGAGCTTATTGCCATGGCCGCTTGGGAGCTTGCAGTTATGGTCGTTTGCTGTGGTGTCCAACTTCGGCCACTCTCGCGGCTACTTCCATGGCCAGCATCTCCCTCTCTCGATCTCTCTTTGCTTTCTCCCGAGCCCTCATCTCTCTCTCTCTGCTCTCTTCAATCTCTCTGCAACTCACGTGCACACACAACACAAATATGTATGTATATATATATATATACATTCTACATCACATAATTAGACAAATCTCCTCAAATCATGTAGCCAAATTTCCCTCAAATCCTACTGCAAAATCTCTCTCTCAAATGCTGCAAACTTGTTCGCGTCACGCGCATACATATATATATATGAAAAATTACACTTTTAAATCTCATATTTCATCTCTATTTCAATTGGATAATTTTATAATTATAATTATACCCTCAAAACGTTAAATTAATTTACATTATGATATCAAAAATTTACAATTAATAACTCATGACCCACTCGATAAGGACGATTTCATCCCTGTGTCCTCACCAAACCCTTGTTACATCCTGAAACCATTTCAGGGTTGATCCTTACGCAAAATTGGAGCTCGCTTAGGGTTCCGTTAATTTTCCAGGAGTCTCTTACGAAAATTTGGTTTTTCAGCCTAAATCATAACTGTACCGAAAACTGTATCGATTCCAATTTCTTTTAATATCATAAATCTTATCTCATCAAAATCATATTATTTTTCTTAGACAATTACACTCCGGAGCATTCCCCACAATTGATTCGGTATTGATAACTGTAAAAAAATTATGCCTAAGTTCTTAATCTTTTGATAATTTCACTTATGGCCCATGTTAAAATTATTCTTGAGCCATTTTGAAAATTTGGGATATTACATAGCCTCCCAAAAGGATTTTTCGCATGGTCTAAAGAGAGGCTTTCGACTCTATGAAGTCCACGAGAGTTTCCCAAATAGGGGTATTCTTGTGATTGAATAACCTATAAAACTCTCTTAGAACAATCCCTTGATGACGTTGAAAGAGGCTTCTGAGATAGATCACTTGGTCTCTTAGTATTGGGTCTGTCGGAATGAGGTCACTCAAGCCTTAGTCTTCTCAGTGTAAGGAAACTTAATCTCTCGTCATACTCTAGTCTCTCAGTCTCTCAATAGGCCTGTGAACTTCTTTCTTTAGGCTTGAGCCATCCTTGGGCATAATAATTATTAATAACCCTTAACTAATTTTTGGTCCTAGACCAATACCTGATGAGAATGGGATTTGCTCGATCTTAGACTAGATTAGTCGATTTGAACCAATTTTTCGATTTGAACTAAAATTTGAACAGTCCCTACCCTCTGTTACCATGGAAGTCACTGGGTAAGAGAGTTTTAAAAGTCACTAACACTAACAATAAAAGTTACTGATCAAGTAAGAGGAGAAAGAGGGATAAATAAAAATAATAATATATTAATTTTTAATTCTATTAAAAAAGGTCCACCATATGAATTCCAATTTCCCAAACTTTTTACATCTATGCTTATATCTTTTATAAGATATTTGATAATTCATATCAGATTTAAAAGTTTTTGTTTTACTCTCTTAACTCTTTTTACAAAATCTTCTATTTGTCTTCACTCATATTTTACAAATATTAATATTTTTACCGTGCAACATTTTGCGTGATACAATAATGCAACCTTCTCGGCGATTTGGCAACACCGTTCCATTCTAGTGTCCCAATAACATTTCTTGATCGCAGCCACCCAAACTGAAATTCGATCTCGACCTCTCTACACGCCTTAGTTTTAAGGGCTTCTTGGGGCCATACTAACTACTTGTGGCGAAATAATACCTTGTATATGTAGATATAACTATTTATAGAGACCTATAAAGAATAGTTGGGTTGAAAATAAAGGGATACCAAAACAATACAAAAAATCATTTCTCATCGCTTGTTCTCACCGCTTGATTTAAAGGGCCTCTTAGGGTTATGCTCGCCACCTTTATACGTAGGCGTGACAATTGACATGAACCCATGAAGAATAGAAGAACCCACAAACCTTAAAGAACATCATTTTACATTGCTTTGGCATCATTCTTGGCTGTGTTTTTGCTATTATTTTCTTTGTATCCATTCACAAAATCATGGTTCTTCGCAAAGGTGTATGCACACTGAGACTAAGAACTCAATCTACCTTTCTTTCCTGTATTTTCTAAAGTTGATGGATGGAAAGCCACAATGAAATCACAAGTCAACCGAAGTTTCCGGGAAAGTTTGGATTCCATCAATCTAGCCTACTTTCCTGGAAAATGAAACAACGTTACACAACAGCATTGCTGAATTTGAATCCTCCGCCGGCTACGGTGGACAGGCGCTTCACGGGCTCCTTGCTATCGGTTTCTGGCGACGCCGACGAACCATTCTCGACATCTTGTCCTTGCTATGTTTCTTTCTGTTCTCTCTATCTTGGTTCCTCAGATTCCTCTCCTTCAGGTGCATGCCCGGCCAGAAGACTTCGCCGGTGGATGGCCACAACCACCGCCTCCTGGGGTGGTCGGAATCGTACTCCTCCGCCAGGTCCTCGTCCATGTTCTTTAGGGTGGTGTTTGAGAACCATTTCAGCCACATTTTCCCTCTCCTCTTCTTCAGCTTGTGCTGTTCTTGCATTTCTCCGGTCACTGGATTCACATAAACCATCCTCCTCGGGCTGTGGTATGCCCAGACATTGACGAGCAGCTCGAGCACCCGGGTGTAGCAACGTTTGTCCTGTTGCAAACGATAACGATATGGCATAAATAACGGAAAATTTGCTACATCGTAACGACCAGAATAGGAAATTTCGAAGGGAACAAATGAGTAAAAAGGAAAAAAGAATCAGAAAATGGTAAAATTCAGAGAATTAGCAAACCAAAGCATAAACATGGGAGCATTCATGCCACTTAGCACGAGTGATCATTTCCTATATAATCCCACAGGTAGAGTAAATGATGCAACTACCACCCGGGTGCCAGGAAAAAGAGGCGTGTTCCAGACATGATACAATCTATAATACAAACACATCTGAGGGAACAAACCTTTGATATCAGATGAGAACAAAGCAGTTCAAGTTTGATTCCGCCATTTAAAATGACTGGTTCGAGATGATATGCAATGTCACCAGAAAGGATTCTATCTAGCTATTAGAACATGTCTAAAACCGAAAAGGGTTCTTGTGAATTTTGAATTCAATGAATAGACTGGTAAAAGAAATGCTGTATTTTTTTCTTTTTTCTAGTAGAAGAAATGTTTGTTTTCTATAAACATACATACACAGACGTATAAGTATATAGAATTCGGTTGGATATTTTAAGCACCGACCATTCTCATCAAATCCACAACATTCAGCTGCTTGTTTCAAACCAAGAAAGAAAATTGAAAGTAAGACAGGCAACTCTTTTGCAAGCACACAAAAGAAAATGTTGAAGTAGAAGCAAGGACCTTTGATAAACTCAGATAGCAATGACCACTCTGATGATGCTCATCATAGAATTGTGCATCCAGTGAATCTACAAACATTCTGCAAAAGAGATCACATCCGAAATGACAATTTTACGAGTTTAACAGATTTCTTCAAACCCGGTTACAAGATGAAGTCACAACAATCGTATAACCAAATGCACAAGTTGTCAAACCTTGAAAACATTACAAACTCCAGGAAGGACTTGGTTGGCAACACCCAGCTGTGCATAACAGACCATGTGCCCCCATCCATGGGCATGGGAGGAAGAAAATTTGAATCTTGCTTTATGCCATACATCTGCTTTAAAACCTCGGAGAAGACAAACCTGCAATCAATTATGATATGAGAAAATTAATCTGGTTGAACACCAAAGTACAAAATCATAAGCTGGTCGACCACTCTCACTTGCAATTTCCAGCATTTATAGCATCACAGAAGGTCCAAAAGTCCTGTAGCAATAGGTTTCTTGGATCTTTATCCATACGACTCCAGAAGTAGAGGGCGTCACCATGCTTTCTAGCTTGGATAGCATCCAATAATGCAGTTTCAGAAACCTTCGAGAGAGAG
The DNA here is from genome assembly GCF_014633365.1 of Diospyros lotus. Lineage (NCBI taxonomy): Eukaryota > Viridiplantae > Streptophyta > Magnoliopsida > Ericales > Ebenaceae > Diospyros > Diospyros lotus. The sequence goes on along the minus strand of NC_068349.1, from coordinate 37,592,471 downwards.
TCCTGTTTAGAGCCATCAGATATGAAGCAATATATCACTGAATCTTTGTTTCTGTATGTAACAGAATGAAGAAATACTCTAGACCAACTCCTCAAAGGATTCATATAAGTTGTACAGAGCTGAAGGTAAATGACGAAAGTTTCACTCATTTTCAGCTCTCAACATAAAAACCATCGGGTAGCATGTTGATGCCAACAAAAGGCCATGGCAGACAAGCAATGGATTTAATCACAAATTCTCAGCAAAAAACAAAGGTGCAACTTTAACCTGAGGTCATTTCCAAGGGAATATTCTAAATATCTATCAATCTTCCAAGATGTGAAATGAAAGGGAAAAAGCAACAAACTAACATGCGATTTTTTTCAGGGATTAAACCTTCAAATGGTGTTCAGAAATCACTCGTTGCATACCTTCCTTGCAGTTGCTCTCCAGGACTGGAACCCTATCCAAGCATTCTTGTGGATGTGGTCAACACGGTCAGCTACTGCAAAAAAGGCTCCATGCTCACCAAGAAGATCTCGGTAGTAAAGATCATTGAGAAGTGGAAGATGAGATGGTGCATCAATATCATCTGTCCCCGGTCTTTGACCTTTCATGGACTAAAATCATACAATTCATGTGTCCAAGTCAGATAAGAGGAGATTGATGCAATTATCAACATTAAGAACATCCACTAATGAGAATGCCAACCCATGATCATTACAATGTTAGCCCATTGTTCTTCAAGTGGCATAAGAATAAACTTTAAGCATATGAATTACAGCATCTATCAAGTAATGAAGCTATAATTTCCTTGAATTTAGTGAAGAGAGAGATCGAATCAAAGTCATCTCACTGGAACAACCTGCTAATCCACTAGTTATTGTGGAAGAGTAGCTGATATTGTTTCTATCTTTTGTTTCTTATTTACTGTTGTGGTTGGCTATCAGTTAAGTTGCGCACGCTTGTATTTCTGATAGGCGGTAGTTTATAATTCGGTTTGTATATAAGGACAGTCAAGTCCTTAGTTGTTTTGATGTAACAATTTCTCTATCCTTCAATAACATTTTTTCTCTTAAGGTCTTATTCATCTCGATTTTCTTTTCTGCCCGACCTTGAAGCTCTCGCTTCATGGTATCAAAGCCAATTTGACTCGCATCGATGGCTTCTCCTCACACCGTTAGCTCCTCTTTATTGCCTCACTCCAATTCTATATTGTCATCAGCATCATAGTCGGACTTTACAACGGTGGCGAAGGCGTTTAGTTTTATTTCGATCAAATTGGACTCTAGCAACTATCTGCTCTAAAAAGCTTAGATTTCAACGACAATTAGGGCGTTCAATTTGCAACAATACATCAACAAGGCTCCAACACCTACACAATACATTCACGATCCAGAGAATCCAGGTCGCGATGCTCAGGTGCTCAATCCCGATTATCTCAGTTGGATCAGGTCAGATCAACTTCTTTTAGGTTGGTTATTTTCGACTATGGAGAAGGATGTTTTAGCGCAAGTTTTTCACTGTGAGTCTTCATCTGAAGTTTGGAGTGTGCTTGAAAACTTATACTCACAACAAACTGTTGCAAAATCATTTCAATTAAAACAACAATTAAGGTCTATGAACAAGAATGATATGTCAGTCAATGATTACATTTTGAAACTTAAGAATATTGGACACGCCCTATCCGCTATCAGAGAGCCGTTGAATGATAGAGAACTGTTGATGGCCATTTTGCATGGCTTGGATAGTGATTTTGAGACTGTCGTAAGTCTAAATTACATACCAGATGGATGATATTGACATAGACAAAGTCCAATACCTTCTATTAATGCATGAACAGCGGGTTGCTGCTAAGAACGCCTCTAGTGTTTCTTCTGTCTATAACATTGGATCTGTCAATGTTAATTTGACCTCACAGTGGACAAATGATGATTCTGGAGTGTCTAGAGGTGTGCTTTTTAGAGGTGGAAATTATAGAGGATGAGGACGTGGCCAATCCTCCGGATGTAGAATGTATTGTCAGCTTTGTGGAAGGCCTGTTCATTTGGTTGATCGTTGTTACCATCGATTTGATTGGAACTTTCAGAGGAGCTCATCATTATCTTCTAGTCCTAATTTTGGTCCTCAATTCGGAAGAGGCAGTGATTCTTTGGTACATAATCCTTAGTCATTCGTGGCTCATCCCATCGGCTCTAATAAAGCCTACTTAACTGATAGTTCTGAGGCTTACTATAGTAGCTTGCCCTCACCTTCAGACATTTCCTCTTCATTTTTTGCCTCTCAATTCTCTCCTGTATCAACCTCTCATGGTGACACTTCGTGGATTGTGGACTCTGATGCCACAAATCATATCACCTCCAACTTGAACAACCTGTCCATTCACTCTCCTTATGGTAGCAATGATAGAGTTGTAGTTGGCAACGGTAAGAAGTTACCTATCTCACATATTGGCTCTAGTTACCTATGCACACAAACTTCTCCTCAAACTTTCCTGTCCTTACCTAATGTGTTGCACGCTCCCTCTATGCAACAAAATCTTAATCTTATCAGTGTTTCTCAGTTGACTAAGGATCATAACCTGATTACCAGTGTTCAAAAACGCGTTAGGCGCTAGTTGGGCGCCAGGCTAGGGCCTAGCGCCTAGGCGGGGCCTAGGCGGCAACTAGAAAAAATGATATTTTTTTTTTCTAAAAACCTTTTGATGTAATTTGATATTATTTTTAGGTAAATTAAAGTTGAAAAGACAAGTGAAATAATAGAATTAAGACACAGAATTGAATAATTTGATATTCATTTCACTTCCTGTTTTCTTTTTTTTCCCTGAGTATTGAATAATTTGATATTAATGCAACGCTGCTTGCTGCTGCAACAAGCATCAACACAAGTTTGTTGTGCTGCTTGCTGCAGCAACGCAAGCTTGCTGCTTCAACAAGCAGCAAGTTGTTGCTGCTTGTTGAAGCAAGCAATACGCAAGCGAGCAACGAGTAGCTTGCATTAGCGGAGGAAGATGGATAGTTGGATGCATACCGCAACAAGACGCGATCGGCGACGAGAGAGAACGACCAACAGGTGAGGTCGGCGGCAACGAGAGAGCAGGACCAAGAGAAGAGATCGATGGCGGCGGCAAACAACCAAGAGGAGATCGAAGGTGAGAGAGAGAGAGAGGAGCCGCGATGAACACAACCAGAGAGAAAGGGAAAGGAGAAATAGAGAAAGGGAGGGGGAAATAAGGTCGGCCCAAGACGCGCACGACCTAGGTGGCCCAAGTCGTGCGCGACCCAGGCGGCCGCCCAGGTGGTTAGGCGCCGCCTAGTCCGCCTAGGCGGCGCCGTGGCCCGATTAGTCAGGCATGGCGCATAGGGCTGTCGAGTAGCCCTAAATCGCTGCGGCCGGTGGCCGTTCAGCACCTAGGCCGAATTTTCGAACACTGCTGATTACTGAATTTCATGCTGACTCTTGTTTTGTTAAGGACAAGAAGTCAAGTCGTGTGCTGCTTCGAGAGATTCTTAGAGATGGATTGTATCACCTTGTTCCAACCTTTGATCCTGCTGATCCTAGGTTGGTGTCTGATTTTGTTTCTAAGTCAAGAATACCAGTAGCTTCCTTGTCAAGAAGAATTCAAGCTGTTTCTACTTCTGTAGATTGTTCTTTTTCAAATAAATGTAAAGGACCAGCTTTATCTACTGAGTCCTCTTTTCCTATTGCTTCCTATGTTTCTAAAATTTGTCAGCAGTGGCATGCCAAATTAGGGCATCCTTCTTTACATATACTCCGACTTGTGTTGAATAAAATTGGTCTTCTTTGTTCAAGTTCGAATATGTTCTTTTGTGATTCTTGCAAGATAGGCAAAATGCATCAACTTCCTTTTGATGATCGCATGATCACAGCCAAAGCTCCCCTAGAACTTGTTCATTCTGATTTATGGGGACCAGCACCAGTGCTCTCCACTAAGGGGTTTAGATACTATATTGTTTTTGTTGATGCATACGCTAGGTACACATGGCTATATTGAAATTAAAATCTGATGCCTTAGCCATTTTTAAAACATTTCACAAGCTTGCCAAACTCCAATATAATACCAAACTCAAAGCTCTTCAAACTTACAATGGTGGTGAGTTCAAAGTCTTTATACCTTACCTTACTGCTTGTGGCATTTAACCTAGATTCACTTATCCTCATACACACCAACAGAATGGTGTGGTTGAGCGTAAACATCACCACATAGCTAAAATGGGCCTTACCTTATTAGCTCAAGCCCAAATGCCCTTAAAATTTTGGGTAGAAGCGTTTAGTACTGTTGTCCATACCATTAATCTTTTGTCGGCTTCTACCTTAAAATTCCAATCCCCATTTTCAGTCATTTACCATAAAGAGCCTGATTATATGCAATTACAATCATTTAGTTGTGCTTGTTTTTCCTTCCTTTGACCCTATAACAAGCACAAATTTCAATTTCATTCAACCAAATGTGTATTTCTAAGCTATAGCCATGTGCATGCTGGTTTCAAGTGTTTGCACCCCTCAGGGAGAGTCTATATTTCTCGTCATGTCAAGTTTAATTCAGAGGAATTTCCATATTCTACATTGTGGACTTCCTCCTCAAATTGTACCTCTCCGTCTTCTATTTCAAATGCTTGTTCTGGTCAATCTACTTCTACTCTTCATTCCATTTCTACTTTTCTTGCTCATCCTTTCTCTTTGGTATATCCTCAAGCAGCACAATCCTCTCCTTTGTCCTCTATTGTTCCTTCCCACATACCTGATAATCCTTCTACTCAACCCTTACCTAGACCTCCAGAGTGTTTAAGATCTACTCCATCTTCTCTTCAACCTACTCACCCTAAACCTTCTAAATCTAAGCCTGCTCCTGCTCCATCCATTCATCTTATGATCACCCGATCCAAGGCCAAACATCTTCCACTTTCCTCTCCATATGCTTTAGTAAGCACCTCATAACCAAATTCAGTTCAAGAGGATTTCTTAGATCCTAAGTGGGTTAGAGCTATGAATGAAGAATATACCGCTCTTCAACACAATCAAACATGGGTTTTGGTCCCATTTTCTTCTGATATGAACCTGATTGATTGCAAATGGGTATTTCGGGTGGAATATAATTCTGATGGATCTGTTTTAAAACATAAGGCTCAGCTAGTTGCAAAAGGTTTTCTTCAAAACCCTGGTGTTAATTACAGTGAGACCTTTAGTCTGGTAGTTAAGACTCCTACTATTAGGGTTTTGTTCTCTTTGGCAGTCACCTTCGATTGGGATAGTCAACAGGTTGACGTCAAAAATGCCTTTTTGAATGGTGATCTTGGTTAGGTGGTTTTTATGAGGCAACCAGAAGGATTTGTTAGCCCTGAGTTTCCTACCCACGTTTGTAGGTTGAAAAAGTCCTTATATAGACTGCACCAAGCCCCTCGTGCTTGGTATAATAAGCTGAAGGGAGCCTTACAGCAGTGGGGTTTTAAGAAGGCAGTTTTTGATGCCTCTTTTTTCATTAAAAGGACTTCTCGTTATGTGTTGTTTGTCCTAGTATATGTTGATGATATTTTGGTGACTGGTTCAGACTCCTTGACTCTTCAGGAGTGTATTCATGATTTGAACAAGAATTTTGCACTTAAAATTCTTGGGTCGGTTAACTACTTTCTTGAGTTCGAAGTGTATAGAAACTCCACTAGTCTCTATCTCACACAATCCAAGTACACCATGGATTTGTTAAAGAAAGCAGTGATGGATCACTGTAAACCTTGTCTAACGCCTATGACTTCGGGCCTATCTTTGACTGATGAAGGTGTTCTCTTTTCTGAGCCTTCATTTTATCGAACCATAATAGACACCCTACAATATTTGACTTACACTTGGCCGGATATTGCATTCACCGTAAATAAGCTGAGCCAGTTTCTTTCAGCCCCTAAAGTTTAACACTGGCAGGCCTGCAAAAGACTATTGCAGTATCTTAAGGGTACTACTCATCTAGGGCTGATGTTTACACCTTCTCCTCAAGATATGTCTCTAAATGTTTTTACAGATGTGGATCATGACAAGTGTACGGTGACCCACAAGTCTACCAATGGGTTGCGTGTGTTTCCTGGTTGTAATTTACTGGTCTGGGGTTCTAGGAAGCAATCGATGGTGGCTCAATCAGTAGGAGAAGCAGAGTACCGAGCAGTGGCCCAATCTTGTGGCTGAAATCGTTGTCAGTGCTGGGGTATCCTTGTGAGAAGACTCATATCTTGTGGTGTGACAACTTGTCAGTTAAGAGTATGGCTGAGAATCCTGTTTTTCACTCTAGGACAAAACACATTGAAATCGATGTACATTTTGTCCGTGAGAAAATTGAAAATGGAGATGTTGATGTTCGGTATGTACCTACTCTTCATCAAGTGGCTGATATTTTTACAAAGGGTTTATCAAGGAATCGGTTTGTATTTCTGCGCAACAAGTTAAGGCTTCAACAATCACCTATGAGTCCCTCTCAGCCTGTTGTTTGTGCTGATCCTAAAGTACAGTTGTTATCTACAACAGCTGCAGGTGGTTCAGCAGGCTTGATGCTGCCAAGGGAGCCTGATTTGAGGGGGAGTGTGGAAGAATAGCTGATATTGTTTCTGTCTTTTGTTTCTTATTTATTGTTGTGGTTGGCTACCAGTTAAGTTGCGCTTGTATTTCTAATAGGCGGTAGTTTATAATTTGGTTTGTATATAAGGACAGTCAAGTCCTTAGTTGTTTTGATGTAACAATTTCTCTATCCTTCAATAACATTTTTTTCTCTCGAGTCTTATTCATCTCGATTTTAATTTCTGTCCAACCTTGAAGCTCTCACTTCAGTTATTAGAGAAGAAAAAAAAAGTTAACTTAGAAAACTAAGTTAGAAAAAGGCTAGATTGTCAATAAAAATAGAAAACAAAGTGAACTTGATGACTCACCAGCCCAATTCCACGATAGAGTGAAGTATGGTGCAGAAAAGGCCAGGTGCCTTCCCCAAGGTAAGGTTCATAGATGCATATTGGTTGACCTGTCCTTTCAAGCTCTCCATCATCCCTTTCATGCAGATTGTCCTTAGATCTGTCAGCCTTTTTGACACTCCGATAAACATCCTCCCATGTTCCATGAGGTTGGTTAGATCTATCCTTCAACTACATCAAATTCAAAAAGGATGTGATATTCCAGAGCACAAACATAGTAAGGTCAATAGAAAATTTTCCATCCAAATTGAGGGAACCTACAAATTCGGCCTTTATCACTTACCTCTTGTTCTTCTCTTAGCTTCCTCATATTAGCAATCTCATTGTATTCTTCTTCCCATATTGTATATATGAATGTCCCATCTGTGGAAGTCTCAGCATCAGAACTCTGTGTTTGAGTAATGTCCCACTGCTTTGCAGCCTTCTCCAAAAATTTGCGACTTCCCAAAGTTCTATCTAGAAATGTTGAATTTGATATAGACTCAAATAATTGCCATTTCCATTCCTCTTTCAATTTGCTAGGAATTTCCGTACTAGCCTTGGAAGGTGCAACTTCAGATGAAAGCTTGAGAACATTTTCTACCAAAGAGGCATACCCTTCCACAGTTTCTGAAGCCATAAGGTTTTTTGCAGTGAGTTTGCCATTTGATGCAATATTGTGGGCTAAAGGTGATAGCTTTCCATTTAAGACCACTTGCGACAGTATCTGTGTGACAACCATTATATTATCCTTTGGAAACAGATAACCATTCACCTTATCATTAACCTGATCATTATAATGTTGTCAGTACATTTATGAATAGATAATATTAACTCCAGAAAGGCATTATACATAATATAAACAAACAGATTGAACTCAGAATTAAAAAATATAACTGCACTGGTCTATCCATATAATAGTTATATCAAACAGGTGCTGAACATTTGAAGCTGGCGGTTAATGTATCAGTCAGTTCCAATAACTGAGCTCCCCAGAGAGAAGTACCTCAGCCAACCTAAGAGTATACCCTTGGCTATAGGATTTTTAAAAAGTTCATTCAATGTGGAATCATAACCATTCAAGTTAGGATACTTGAAAATCTTTCTCTAGGTTCCTGAGTCCATTGATATTAAGAGGGTTCACTTAAACTAGGAGAGTAAATTTTATTAGATTAAACCCATGAGATGACCTCTTACTACATTCTCCTAAGCCTGAAATGTGGTTTCACTTTCACTAGAGGGTCATTAGACTAAACATTCTAGAACACATTGCCAAGCCAGCCACATGTCCATAAATTTGAGAACAAATAAAAGAAAATGTTAATTTGGAAGGGTAAAAAGACACAGATGATAGACTAACAGAAACTAGAGAGAGGGTGCAATAAGGGGGGCAAAAAAAGTCCATGGAGAGACTTAGAAATGACCTAGATCAGTGGTATTATTTAATTAAAATTTCACAGAAGACACAGTTAGAAAGAGATGAAAAGAAAACATAACCCTAGCCTAAACATGTCCAACACCAATAAAACCGTTACGTGAGAGGAAATTTCACCACACAGACTTCTATTAGCTCTAACAAAAATCTGTATTAACTGGATGGAATGTAATGAAAAGAGAGTAGCATTAAATAGCATACATGTTTCCTGATCATGGAGAGATCTGGGGCTATGATTGGCTTCCCAAACCGCATGGCCTTTATCAAAATGCCTGGAAAAGATTGCTCTTCAAGAAAGGATCCATATATGACTAGATCAGACATGCTCAGAACACTGTCTGCTCGTTCATCTGTAGCAACATGCCTCACAATGCTCCTTGGGTATCTAAGCTTACGAGCAATGGCCTGGAGGGAAAGGCACATGATATAAAATGAGGTGAACCATGAAGAGAGTCAAATAACCAAGTCCAGATTTGAACCAAGATTTGGAGGTATTAGACAAAGTTTTACCTCCACAGCCACACTATAATTGCTGGTTGAGTCCCCACTTAAGACAATGATTTTAAGTCCAGAATTTGAATTTTCATCAGATGGGAAGTCCATAAAAATTGGTAACAGAGCCTTTAAAATGAAGGCATGCTCCAACCACAAACCTCTGTATAAAAATTGACTTCCCACAATGACAATAAGAAAATCATCAGGCCCATAATCCATCTTTTCACATGGACTATCTTTGTGTGAAACCATAAAGTTGTCCGCTTCCCATGCTTCAGCAGGAGAACCCGGAATAACAAAGTAGTTTCCGACATCACATGCAGAGTAAAGCATCTGACAGTAAAACAGATGGAGGTTGGGAAAACGGACTTTAAACCAACTTATGCATCTAATATCTTGACTGCTAAGACAACTAGTAGTATCATAAAGCGATTAGCAGCTGAAACAAGGTTAGGATATATTCAATTAGAATAATTCCTTGATTAAATTTAGACATAATCAGATGAAAAATTTGCCTATGGCTCTTCATTTCTTTTTGGATTGTTCACCAACTCTTGATTGGAACAGTAATTGATCTCAAAATTTGCGAATATCCAATCATGTCACCAACTACGTGACATGGACTTGCAATAGTATATGGCATATGAGCTAAATGATCAGTTGGATATGAGCTAAATAAATACGTTAAAAGGAGTTTTTGTGAAGCTATGCATGAAGTCCAACTCTATTTATCACACCAAAAAATAAAAACCTCCAATTCTATGCATAAAAAGTTGTATGACACTTGGAAAACATAATTTTTATTAAGCAAATAAAGATTAATTAGAACTATGGAGCTTAACAGTATACCCGTGCCCTTAGACATGAGAAGAAAATGAATTCAACACTAGGAAACATAGCCATGCCCAAAATTGTTACCCAGGTCCCAGTAATATAAACCACTACTCCAGGAAATTTAAATGCGGGCACTCTTTTTCTAGTTTGATAATAGATAGTATGCATCAATAACTATAGCCCCCCATTGCTCTTCTTATGGACACTGTCTCTAGAGAGAACACGAACAAAATGGACAGCAGACATGTCTAACGAGTATTACCGGCAGGGCATGGTTTGGGAAGACCACAACAGTAGCACGATTGATCAACTTCTTCCAATAACTTACAAGCTCAAACTGGCTATTTAATGTGTATTTTCTCAAATTAGCAGCCAATGTCTTTTCATGGATAGTCCATATAAGAGGCAGAGACTTAAACGGTTCCTGCAAAAGACTGTCACAGGTAAAATTATTCATTTAATTCAAATAAAGTCTGCAAAATCATTACCAGGTTGCAAATTGAAGAAATATATTCAAAGCAAGCAAATAAACCCTCATCCGAGAAATTGTATCTCTTAGTAACATAGGTTCTACAGCTTCAACTTACTTAGCTGAATAACTATAACAACATATCAAACCTTAATCCCACACAAGATGGGCTAGTTATATGAATTCTAGCTGGCCAATCATTTCTATCTATAGCTATATCTTCGTTGGTAAAGTCTTATAGGAAACTCTCTTAGTTTTGATTTTTTGTTGTACCTTTTCATTTCACTGGAAAAACTCTTTTTGATTTGAGACTTCTCCCTTCAACTCTCCTCAGACTATTTTGTTGTATTTCAAATAGCAACAGTCATTTCATTCCACATTTAGTCAACCCCTCCTTTTACTGACCAACCTCTTCTGTCACAAAATTTTTCTTCCGCAATAGTTTTGTTTTTCACCTTTTAAATCACACCATTTGATTCCTGGTCTTCATTTTTGTATTATTTTTTCTCCTCCATTTTTTTTATATGGATGTCAAGGACCATAAGTCTACGTTAAGTGGTCAAGCACTCTCTTAGTATAACTTTACAATACAAAATAAGCAAACCTCTTGTCTCATAAGTAGTTGATAACCCATTTTTATATGTGATCAACTATTTGTCCTGTTTTTTAAACCTAGTGTTGGCTGTTGTTAGCACTTAAGTTGTGGCAAAATCCAAAATAATTTTTACCTTCATTATTTCTTTGTCCAAATTCATAAGTTCCATGTATATCCCCATATCCATTCCCTTCTCTGCACAGATGACCATTTAAGTCATCTCCTAAATGGTCTTCTCTCCTTTAGGTATTTGTAGTACCAACCCCTCTAAATCTTTCCACAAATTTTGTTTCTATCTCTTCTTCTAACCCACCTTGTAGTGCATATGTACCAAAAACATTCAGTTTCTTCTCCTAGAACAATTTTAGTTGCAAAATCTTATATTCTATTCTCTTCACTACCCCATTATTTAAAGCTTATTTGTTGAGTTTGATTTTGATATAACAAAAACCCTCATTGATTTATTTGAAAACCTATTCAAAATGGTTTCAAAATAAGTTCATATAATTAAGGTATTTAAAAATTGAAAAAATTAAGGTTTTTGAAAACAGCGCATATTTCAAAATACCTTTGATGTGTTTCAAAATAAACTCATTGCTTCGAAAACTTTCTGAAAGTTCAAAATCCTATTTCAAAATATGAATTAACCTATTTCGAAATAAATTTCCAGAATAGGCTGTGGAATACTTTATTTTGAAATAACCTGATTTATTTCTAAATAAACCTTTCATGAATTTTTTTTTTTAAGTTTCCATCTCTATTTTGAAATAGTCGTTTGTTAATTTTGAAAAAAATTCCCAGAACACACTGAATACTGTCTTATTTTGAAATAACCACTTGTTTGCCTATAAATAAGAGCTCATTCATCAAAGAAACACATACAAGTAGACATGGCCAAAATTGAACCGGACCGGCGGTTCGAACCGGAACCGGACCGGCCGGAACCGGACCCGGAACCGGCCGAACCGGAACCGGAACCGGAACCGGACCGAACCGGCGAAATTCGGTCCGGTTCCGGTTCAAGGTTCCGGAGAACCGGAACCGCCGGTTCCGCGGAACCGGAACCGCCGGTTCCGCGGAACCGGAACCGGAACCGCCGGTTCCGGTCCGCGGAACCGGAACCGGAACCGCCGGTTCCGGTCCGCGGAACCGGCCCCCCTCCCCCCCCGTGCGCGTGCGGCCGCGCACGGTGCACCCCCCCTCCCCCCGTGCGCGGCCCCCCCCCTCCCCCCCGTGCGCGGCGCGCCCCCCCCCCCCCCCCCCCCCCCCCCCCCCCCCCCCCCAACGGTCCAAATTGGACCGTTGGACAGCCCCCCCCCCCCCCCCCAACGGTCCAAATTGGACCGTTGGACAGCCCCCCCCCCCCCCCCCAACGGTCCAAATTGGACCGTTGGACGACAGCCCCCCCCCCCCCCCCAACGGTCCAAATTGGATTGGACCGTTGGAACCCCCCCCCCCCCCCCCTCAAACTTTTTTTTTTTTTTTAAATTTTATAATTCCTATCTATATATACCCCTCCCTCCCCCACTCATTTTTCACACTTTCTCTCTATCTCTCTCTCTCTCTCTCTCAAGTCTCAAGCTATTATTATTCTCTCAATTTTGTCTCTCATTTAATATTTTAATTTCAATTTCTTCAATCTTCTCATTTTGTTATTTATCAATTTATTCAATTATATTATTAATTATTTATTACTTGTTACTATATTATTTTATCATTATTATATTTTTTTATTATCATACTTTTTTCAAAAAAATGGCAAGTGAAGGTAGAAATGTTGAAAATGTTGAGTTTGAAGCTCAAAATTTTCAAACACAAGAGAGTGAAACTCAACAAAAGGGAGGTGGAAAAATTTCTACTTCTGATATTTTTAATATTCATTTCAAGAAAACACCAAAAGGAGATGGTAAATTTGATGTATCTTGTAATTATTGTAATCAAGTATACAAATTCAAGCAAGGAGGTGGATATGGTACTTTCGCCCGACATTTGCAAACAAAGCACCCGCTCAAGGTTGGATTGAGCCGCGATCAAACACAAATATCCGGGTTTGCTACCTCTTCAAACTCTCCTCAATTATTTCATTATAATGAAGCTAATTGTAGGTCTGGTTTAGCTGAAATGGTAGCAATTGATCATTTATCTTTTAGTTTTGGTGAAAAATTAGGTTTTACTCGATTTTGTCAAAACTTTGTTAATCCTAGTTTTAAATCAATTCCTAGAAATACTTTGAAAAGGAATTTGTTAAAATTGTTTAAAAACTCAAAAATTGAATTGATAACATATTTTCAAAACAATAATATTAATGTTTCTATTTGTAGTGATATTTGGAGTGATCATTGGCAAACTCATTCATATATGGGTATTACTTGTCATTGGGTTGATGAAAATTATGTTTTACAAAAAAGAATTCTTGCGTATCGATGTTTTGATGAAAGTCATAATGCTGAAAATATTTGTAGAATAATTCAACAAATTTTACAAGAATATAGATTAGTTAATAGAATTTTTTCAATTTCTTTTGATAATGCATCGGCTAATACTGCTTCTATTAATGAATTGAAAAGAATTTGCCAACCAAATTTTGGTGGAAGATTTTTTCATGTTAGATGTGCATGTCATGTTTTAAATTTATGTGTTCAAGATGGTATTAAGTCACTTAATTCTTATTTAGATCCAATTAGAAATGTTATTTCTTATATTTGGGTACACCCTCGAACTGCAAAAGCATGGGCACATTTTTGCACCTCCAATGGTCAAACCCCAAAACGTTTTTCAAAAGATGTCCCTACTCGTTGGAACTCAACTTTTAAATTACTTAATCAATCTTTTGAATATAAAGATTTATTGTGTTCTTTTGCAGCAAATTATATTCCACAATATCCTATTTTTCCAACTATGTGGAATGTTTGTAGTTCAATTTTGAATATTTTACGAATTTTTAATGATGCTACTCATACACTTAGTAGTGTTTATAAACCAACTTCACATCAATTTTTAATAGAAGCAATGAATGTGGCCGGTGTATTAATGGAAGGAATTAATGTTGAAGAAATTTGTCATGCTGTTTTAGAAATGAGAGAAAAATGGTTACGTTATTATCAATTTATTCCTGAAATTTTTCTTGTTACTATGGTATTTGATCCTAGGTGTAAATTTGATGGTTTAATTGAGTGTTTGTCTAACTATTATTCGTTGTTAGGATTAGAAAATAATGAAGAAATTGATGTGAATATTATAATTTCTAAGGTTAGAACTTTATGCAATCAATTATATGAAGCATATGTTATTGCTCCTAGTAGTGAAGAATCATTTCCATCCATGGCTCCGCATTCCTCTTCCTCCCAACCAATGAAATGGGGTCATAAATTTTTAGATCAAAGGAGGAAAAAACCTAGATCGAGCTCACATTCGGAGCTCGAAACTTATCTAACCACAGTTTTTGAGTTTGGTGATGATACAGGTTTAAATTTTGAAATTTTGGAGTGGTGGAAAAGGCACAAGGAGACATTTCCAACTCTTGCAATTATTGCAAGTCAACTTCTTGCAGTTCCAGCTTCAACTGTAGCCGTTGAACAAACATTCAGTAGTGGAGGCAACATTTTGGACGAAAGAAGATCAAGATTGGCTCCAGAATCATTGGAAGCTCAAGTTTGCCTCGATGATTGGGAAAGAGCTAACATGCGACGTCAAGAAGAACTTATCCATTCATCATCATCTGACGAATGGGTTAATGATGGTTCAACAACGGCGACTTCCGACTCCAATGAAGATGCGTAGGATCCAAGTCCATATTTTATTTTTTTTCACATTTGTAAAAATTAATTACTTGTATTACATTTTTGTTGTAATTATTTTTTAATGAAATTAAGTCTAATTCTATTTTTTATTTTTTATTTTTCACATTTGTAAAAATTAATTACTTATATTACATACTTGTTTAGTTGTTTTAATTATTTTTAATGAAATTATTACTTATATTTCTTCAATTTTTAGTAGTGTTTTTTTATTAAAAATATGGTTGAGAATATTTATATTTACAATTACATTTAACAATTAAAAATCGAAACCAAACCGAACCGAACAACGGAACAAGGACCAAAATTGAATACAACAATATTTAAAAAAAAATTAAAAAAATTCGGTTTGAACCGGAACCGGAACCGTTGACCGAACCGGCTCAAACCGTTGACCGAACCGGTCCAAACCGTTGACCGAACCGGCACGAACCGGAACCGGAACCGAACCGTCCCAAACCGCCCTTGGGCGGTTCGGTTCAGGTTCAAAGATTTCTTGAACCGGAACCGGCGGTTCATGAACCGGAACCGGCGGTTCATGAACCGTGGCCATGTCTACATACAAGCAATACAAGAAACGCTATTTCAAGATCTCTAGTGATTCAAGCCTTAAAAAAATCAAAGTGCTCAAAATCTCTCAAAGCTTCCGAGTGCTCATTTTTCTTGCATTCTTTGTAGAAGCTTCTTGTAAGATCTTTTCATTAGAGCTTGTTAAATTCCTATTGTGTTGTAAGTTTTTATTTTACTTAGACCTTCAAGGAAGGTCAAGGCTCATTTTAAGATACATATAAAGTGTATCATTCTTGTATTTTATCTCTAGGTTGAATGATTTTCTGGTGAGCCAAGAAAAACAACTAGGTCTCCAAGGTTGAGTGATAAGCCTAGAAAATCACTTGGTTCGTAAAGGTTTGGGGTGTACCTTGAAAACCTCTTACTGTTTGATTTAGTGGAAATCGTCTTAAGAGAAACTTAGAGGTAGTGGAGGATTAAGTTGAACCACTCTAAATTGCTTGTGTTATTGTTCCTTCCATTTCATCTTTGTTGAGAGTAAAAATGATAATATAAAAGATAAAATTAACCTTCTATCTAACAACTTAAGCTTCTAGATAAAACGGTGGTTAACAATTCAACATGGTATCAAAACAAGGAAAGGTTTTGAGTTCAAACCTCACTCTAAACCAATATTTAAATTGTTGCACATGTTTAGACTAGTTATAGAGTGAAGCTTGGCCACACATGAGGAGGCATGTTGAGAGTAAAAATGATAACATAAAAGATAAAGTTAGCATTCTATCTAACAGTTTAAACTTTTAGATGAAATGGTGGCTAACAATTCAACAATCTTATTAATTGTCATATATCCACATAAACAACATAAATCTTTCATTTACTTAAAAAGTGAGTGAAATCAATCAAAGTCTCTATTACATTATTTTTATCAAGGAAAATAATAAAAAAAAAAAAAAAGCTTCATTTTTGCATGAAATTTTAAGTCTTATATTTGCAATTCACCCCTCTCCCTCCCCACCCCCCCTCCCCTCCCATTGAAATTATATTTATCTTTGAGTTAACATTATCCGTAATAATCCCACTCCATTCCTTCCATAATCCTTCCATGGGTACCAAATTTCATATCCAGATTCTGTTAAACATTTTACCCTTCTCTACAACCCATCTCATTTATTAGAGGCACACAATATTATTTTTTCTCCTAATCATCACATCCACCACTTCCATATATATATATTTTTGTCAAATTCCCAAAATTCCATGATTCAATCCTTAATTTGTGACCTTGGACTAATATCTTTGCTCGCATCTGTCTGTCCATAAAAATGAAAGAACCCTTGCAGATTTAACACTACATCCATGCATTAATATAGCTGGCATAGCTTCTTTTTTTTCTTAATTGCACTCAGGCAATAAGGTTTGAACAAAAAACTGCAGCAAGAACAATGAGCTTTCAAGATATCATCTTTTAACTTGTTACCTCCCAACTAAAACTACAAACATGAAAACATAGCTTGCACCAACCCCAGTCTTGTGGTCTTTCCTTTTGGACCATGCTTTTTATTTCGCAAGGAGATTCTTATGGATCAAATTATATCTTCAGCCCTTCCTTATTTTCCCCTCTTTTTTTTTTTTTTCTCTTCTCTCTTTTTCTTAAGTTTCCTCTTCCCAACAAATGTCAACAAGTTCAAATACCTAATTTAGAAATATTTATTTATAAACAACTTGAAAGGTTTGGTTTTATAAATCCTAAAATTCAGACACTTGAAGGAGAATTCTGGAAGGTAAATATCTACATTCTGATTTTGTTATTAGAGGCAGTCTAAACAACTTGGTAGAAATGGCAAGGTTGCTCCTTTATGAGTAGAAGGTAATGGGTTTGAGTTATGTAAATAGACTTTTGGCAAAACAAGGCTAAGGCAGCATACAGAGAAGACCCTCATAAAGCAGAGAACCTCGTGCACTAGGGACACCTTTGGTGTCTAAGAAATTGTTTTCAAACTCCTGTCTAAACACACTGTCTAAATGATGTCTATGTATGTTCTCCAAGTTCCAATGTTTATTCTGTTAAAAAACAAAAGATTAGCATCCGACACATTTAGGGGAGCATGAGACATATAGATGTGCAACATGGACAGGGCTCCTTCCTAGAAGTGCATGTGTACGGAGAACATATCAACCAAAGTTAATTTATGGATCAATATAGAAGCAGATCTTCTATAGAGAAGAAATTTTACCACAAAAGTTTCACAATTACCAAACTATGTAATGTATTTAAATCTAGGAAATTTAATGAAGTATTTGGTGAAAAATTAACCAAAGTTAATTTCCACCATGTTAGCTTTTTCTATCAATAATATGCTTGTATGCATAGATTTTTTTATCAATAATATGCTCATATGTATAAGGTTTCAGAAAAAGAATATGTAGCAATACATAAGGCATAGAAAGAAAGCCTATTATTGCCAAATAGACCGTTGGTGGGACAAATTGGGTGACTACATGAAATATTAAAGAGGTTTTACTGAATAAAAACAACATATTAAGCCTAACTCTTATTATACCTAAGAGTCTCCCACTAAATTTTTCTTAGTCTTCCTCAGCCCCTCTTTTGCTAAATACTTGTGCGCCCCCCCCCCCCCCCCCCCCCCCCCCGCCCCCCCCAAAAAAAAAAAAATCCACTCTCCTCACAAGAGCCTCGATTGGTCTTCTTTTCACATGACCACACTATCTTAATTATGTATCTCACATTTTATTTGGAGAAAAGCCACTCTGACCTTATTACAAATAACTTCATTTCTAAGTGTATCATTTTTTTGTAAGGCTGCACATTCATTGTAACATCCTCCTCAGTTTTACACTCACATTTTGCACATATTCGTGCTTTGTTTTCCAACATTATATGCCATACAAAAAAGCCAGTCTTATACTCATCTTATAAAATTTCCCTATTAGCTTGAACAAAATCTTATCATCATAAGATGTCAGGCTCTCTTTTCCATTTTAACCATCTTGCCTTAATTCTATAGGTAATATCCTCATTAACCGTTAACTTAAAACCCTCATATCCAAGGAAGTTTAGTTTAGATATAAGGCTTGTGACAAAAAAATTTAGTGGACAAATATGGCAAGAGGGAAGAAAATTTTGACTAAACATAAACATTAGGAAGTTTCTATGGTCACAATAGCCACTTTTTATGAATACTACTACAAATAAGATGACAAAACGTACCATGAAACAACTTCCCTGGCTTCAATTGAGTTCACAATTATGCCATCATAGCTGCAAGAAGTAAGTATATATCATCATGAAAAGATAAAACAACTGATAGCTTCTAATTAGCTAAACCATGTTCATTTATTTCAAATTGGCAAGCAACCTCTAATGGATTCCATTAATTCTGCACATAAACTACAAAGACAACCAATCGCTTTGGACATTTTATTTTTTTCCCAAATTTTTGGAGATTAAATGAGATAAAACTAGTTGTCACTAAATGGTACAGAGAACAAAACATCAAAGCTGTAAAAAAGTCGTACTTCTATTAGGACTACCACAGAAATTAGCTAGCAGTTTCATACTAATGACAATATTGAACAATTGATCCAAGGATTAGTATATGCTAAATGAACAGAAAAAGAAAGGAGTGAAAATGTTATTTACTAGTTAGGAGGATCCTAAAACTAGTTATCATTTCAGAAATCCATCAAAAGTTTTGGACTGGAGTCAATCATATATGGGATTATAAACAATATAGCCATACTTTAGCCAGTCTATAGCTACATCCTCCTTCTCATTGATTTTGATGATAGTGACTGGTACTCCTACATTCTTCCAAACAGCATGCACAGGACCATCTTCAAGCGAGTAAACCTGCAATTAGATCAGGATGCATAATGCTTACATTTCTCTCATGGGATGCTGGAAATAAGGAAATGAACACTATAAATCTTTAGCATGTACAAAAGAAGAAAAAAATCAACCTCTTCAGCAGATTTGCATGCCCTTAAAGACAACCAAGGCAAGCAATCCAAGTCTTTTTAGTCACAGGCACATAAATTCTGCAAGTCAAGCAGAGGAACTAACTCTTGTAACAAGCATGATGACATAATTGGAAAAAAGTTTGAAAAAAAAAAATGTTCATGCAAGCACTATATCAACCTAATATAACTTTTCCAGTCTGAAATGAAATAGGACAGAGACACACGTTAGGAAGGAGAGGAAGGATTGGCCCCTCCTATTCATAGTCCCACTTATGTCCTTCCACGGACCCACTTGCTTCCAAGTCCTATGACACCAGAATTCAGAAGTCACGGATAGCAGACTTGATGATGCTAAACCTTTCATACCACATGCAAGTGAAACCTATCAAAGCAGATGATCCTAAATCCTTTTACACTGCATCGTCTGGAGCCAATCAATGTGAAACCAGACTAGTGGGTGGAAGTCCCAGGCCCTGACTCCTTTCCACTTTAGAGGTCCTAATGCTAAAAATTCTCAGGTCATCCAGGTAGAAAATGCTCATTTAATGGTCATGACATATGCATAATACAGATGCAATGAATACCAAGCTATAATGAAGAGGAAGAGCAAGATCCACTGTATTTAATTTCTCCTTTATATAATAGTCACGTAAAGTATAAGAGAATCAAACTAATTCAACTGAGATGATATTTCAAGATGTTTTGAAAACCAGACTCCAGTATCAAATTGGGAAAGGGAAAGAGTCAATAGTCAAACTGGGGTCAGAAGTAATTAAACAATTATAAGCATTTTATGCAATAACAAAATCCTATTAAAGCTAAACAAATCATCAGACAGTTATAAAACTAGTTATGTTGTGTGGCACAGAATTTGAGCAATAAAGCACCAACATATGCAAAATAAAAGCGTAAAGGAAATGAGGATGTTATGATAAATGCGTGACCATACAAGAAAGAATAGAACTAAGATTAAGTTATTCGTACAAGATTAGAGAAGCTCCTATTACAGATTAGTTGTTCGATTAAAATGATTTGAGTTGAGTGAGAAAGACCAATAGAAACTCCTATGAGAAAAGTAAATGTAATGAAAGAAGTTTTAGCAAAAAAGATAGAAAAATGAAAAAGAAAAACTTGCAGAGAAACTCTTAGGCATGATATGCGTCATAAATGGTCTTATAGAAGATTGGCCAAATAGATGAAGTTTATCGGCAAGCTAGAATCCATACAACCAAAACCACATAGTGGGATAAAGCTTTGATACGTTGTTGCTAACTTAAATAAATTAAATATGTATACATATTACAAAAATATATGTATAATTACAAACGTTTATACATAATTATTAATTTATTGTGGTGATATTTATTATTGTATATTTTTTAATACAAAATTTATCCATACTACTAGATAATTTGTATCTTTTGTCTTAATTACAAAAATATACTTGGGGTATAAAATATGAGAAACACTAATCTTGCCTAAGAGTTCTTCAACCGACTCTTCCTCTTTTCACTCCCTTTCATTCATCTCTCTCAATCTCTCCTTTTGCAACTCTCCCTCCTCCTCTCCACTTCTTCTCATGTGCTCTCTAAAATTTTGTATGCATAATTATTAATTTGTTATGGTGATATTTAATATGTTACAAGTTCTTGGATCCAAAATTAACCCACAGTACCAGATATTCTGTATTTTTGTCTTATAGAAATATCCTTTTGTATACAAAATTAACTCATAATACTAGATATTTTGTGGTTTGGTTCTTAGTTACAAAAATGGGTATAAATATCACCCTCATATTTCTTTAACCAACTCTTCCTCTTCTTGCTCCCTTCCATCCATAGCTCTCTGTCTCTCCTACTACAGCTGTCTCTTCTTTTCCCCCCAGCTCCTGTTTCTTGTGCTTCCTCTTTTTCTCAGTTAAACCAGACCAATTTATCAATTCTCATTGAACCGGATGGTTCACCAGTTACATTGCCAGTCCATTTAGGCTCCTCTAGTTAATCCAGTCTGACCAGACAGTCTGGTCCTATTTTTACAATATTGGTATTTCATTTTGAATGCCATAAGGACATCAGGTGAGGTAATTAGTTTTTCTAACGGAGGAAGTTAATCTCATAACTTGAGAATAATGACTTGTGCAAGTTGTGAGAGGTCATTTTGGTCATATAGAATCCACATTGACTTGACCTTGCTGATGAGGTAGTTTAAAATGGATTGGAGACCTTAAAGGTGGTTTTTATTGTTAAATTGTTAACCACCATCTCATCTATAAGCTTAAGCTATTAGAGAGAGGGTTAAATTTTTATCTTTTATATTATCATTTTTACTCTCAACATGCTCCTTCATGTGGCCAGACTTCACTGCATAAATGGTCCAAATGTGTGAAACAATTAAAGGTCGGGTCAGCAGTCAGCTTTGACCTTAGGACCTTTGTCTGCTTTGATACCATGTTGAATTGTTAATCATCATCTCATCTAAAAGCTTAAGTTGTTAGATAGAGGATTAACTGTTTTTTAATATTATCATCTTTACTCTCAACATTTATGAGCAATTTGCAATCTAATGTGACTGCCAATTCATCAAGGGCATGACATAATGGAAAATCAATAAAAGTCACGGCCAGAAAGGAAGACAATAATGAGCACTTAATAACTGCAAATTCAAGGAGTCTGATGATTTAGTTAAGGTGACTATGACCCACAAGGTAACAAATAAATAAACTAATTCGATCAGATTAAGAGTTTTAATGGATTATGTAGTAGAATTTAAGTGGAATTACGCTATCATATTAGATAGGATTAGTTTTAAAAGAGGTCTAATTGATTTCATAGTTTTTATCAAGCCTAAACATATAGCATATTGATGTAATCCGAGATTATGGTTTTTTAGCATAGTTGTCAAATGCTCAAAAAGCACTGAGGCACAAGAATGCTTGGAGGCTAGGCACAGGCTCGAGCCCCTTGGATGCAAGGCACACATTTAAAAAAATATGTATAAAAATTCTTATACATCATGATTTTCAATATATACCTATCAATAGGTAAATGCGAACATATAAAATCATAAAAAAAAAAAAAAAAGAAAGACCAACACTATTTAACTAAATCATTTCTTTTCACTTTTCTATTAAAAAAGGAAAAAAAGGTTACATCAGAGCAAAAGGTGTGTGCCTTGTGGCTCAAGGTGAGGCGCACCTCAACACCTTGGCATACATCTCACAAAGCGAGGCGCCTTGAGCCTAGGCGAGCCCCCTTTTTTTTTTTATAAAAGCCTAGGTGTGCCTTTGACAACAATGTTTTTGAGATCAAATGAAAGTTGAATATCTGGAAGAGCTTGAGCTTTCTCTCCCCTATTCCTCTTTTTCCCCTTTTGTTCCAGATTTCTATCTCTGCAAATTCTCTCCTTTTCTTTCTTGTTATCTTCTTATTCTGTTTTCTTACATATTTTCTCAATTTCTTTTCAACTCTGTCCATTTTCATACACGTTTTGCATCACTATATTTGTTCCCCCTAACAGCAGAGGGCTAAATCTCTAGCACCTACTATTAATGCATCAATAAAGTTTTTGAGAGGCTATTATTTGCTATAAAATGCCCCACATGGATTTGAGCTCCCAATGACTGTGAGGGGCCTTAAAATGTTCCAAAGCTCCATATAACAAGGTTTCGATTAGCACTTTGGAAGTCTAAAGCAACGACTAGTATGTCAAGGTCTTCTCACCTGACCATCATTTCTTTTAACTGTCCACTAATTCAAATGAATGGATGATCCTTAACAACTTCCAGCATAAATGAAGAGAAGAATAAGAACTCAATGAATCAACTTTTACCCGCACTGAATGGCCATCCAAAGTAGAATGACGCAATGGCAATGAGGAACTCAAGGGACTAGCAAAGCAGTAGCATGGCCACAACACATCAACCTAAAGATACAAGAATTTGCTAATGGCTCTTGTCTTCCAGGGTTGGTCTTCCTGAATTGGCAAGTATTCACTGAACAATTAGGCAATTCTACACCTGCATCTCTAACTACATTTACAAGTATGAGTTTATTGTTCCAAGAAATATTCCCTGCTCTCTACTCTCTTCCAATGACACTAATTTTAATAAGATAGTTTGCATGTTTAATTGCTTATACTGGAAACCATATGGCATGAAAAATGACAGATGGGCCACAGAACTGATTGTAGTCCATTTCAATGCTCAGCTAGTTGTATAATGACTGTTATATTACTCTTGCATAAAAAGCATGCTCAATGAAGTAGGGGGGGAAAAATCCCAGAAGAAGGTAAAAAGACCAATGAGGCACAGCCACAAGCTTTTTCACAAAATTTAAAGGAAACTAAAAAAGCCTCCTAAACACATAATTGAACCTGAAAATAAGAAAGATGAAATTCATTGGTGATAGAAATTACCTCCATTTTATACCCAATTTCACACAAAGCAATAGCTATAGTAACCATTAGTATCTGTTGTGGATCAAATAACAGATCTGCAAAAACCTACACATAGGAATCAAAACAATACAAATCATAAACTCGAATAGCAACATTGTCCAATAAGATACCGACCAAGAGCAAATTATGCAGAAATTATTGCCACTACAAATCTGGAAAGAAAAAATGCTGACTGATTAAATCAACAACCTCACTATCAAACTATTTGTAATTAGAAATGGAGAAAACCACATTAAAAATTGAAAACTGATGACTGCTCACCAAAGCAAGCTGGGGTTTTCTATACCCAAACCTTGAAACAGATGAAACATTGGCTTCCTCATACTTCTTTTGAAATTTGGCCAAAAGCTTCGATGGCTCAAACTTTATATCCTCCCCAAAATCAAATCCACCAATCTCCCTCAACAACATGAAATCCCCGGAAGCCACCTCTCTTCTTCGTCCTCCCCAATAATTCCCTGATTTTTCCATCACTGAACCAGGTAAAATCATCTGGAAGAGCACCACAAAGGAGAAGAAGATAGCCACAGTGTAAACCCATTGCAGATAATCAATCTTCTTGGGAAGCACCAAACTTGCAAATCTCGATCTGGCTTTTGGGCCATATGGGTGCCTCTCAATCCTGCTCGGCGCAGATGAAGAACAAATAATAGACTGACCGCTTTCAAGAGAACCCATTTGATATACACTCGTAAAAGTCAGAAACACATAATCAGACACGCTCTATCTCTACAAAGATGGGAAGAAAGACTCAGAACGAAGAGATAGTTTGTGTCTGAAGACTGAATTGGTTTCCAGTTTTTTGACGCTGAAGAATTTAAGTGACCTTTTGACCCTGAAGTGAAAATTGCTGCTAAATGGAAACCACAGAGAGAGAGAGAGAGAGGGAAATGAAATATGGCGGTCGTGGATCGTCAAGACAGCCTCTCTGGTTCCGAAGGCCGGATTCTTGTAGTTTGGTCGCCGGTCCGACCTTTTAAGAATTCCGGTGATTGTCTCTGCAAAATATCTCTAAGGTTGGTGAACTTTCCTATTTGGGCATTTTTCTCTCAAATTAACAGCAATACCCTTCACCTTAATTAGGAATAACGGTGTAATTTTTGGATGAAATGTTATTGGGATTAGAGTTCTTGTGACTTTTTTTTTTTATCACTTTTACCTCAATTATAAGTGTGTCTTTAATCATTACTTAAATCAAATATCAAA
The DNA here is from genome assembly GCF_014633365.1 of Diospyros lotus. Taxonomy (NCBI): domain Eukaryota; kingdom Viridiplantae; phylum Streptophyta; class Magnoliopsida; order Ericales; family Ebenaceae; genus Diospyros; species Diospyros lotus. The sequence goes on along the minus strand of NC_068349.1, from coordinate 37,567,768 downwards.
CTCGAAACTTATTAATACTAATTTCAATATATCACTTATTCACTACTTAATTAATACCTTAGAGGTTTTGATGAAATGTTCTTATTTGATATCATGGGTTGAATTAGAATTGGTCGGAGACTAAGTCAATAATATATTTTATTTATTATTAATGTAAGAGTAAAATAAATTTTTTATTTATTCTTTCTATTAATTAAATAAAAATATAATTTCATTAATTATGTTTATCAAATTGACATATTGGTCAAAGTGCACATCATTATCCATTTGAATACCAAGTCATTTTGTTAGGCTATTAATTAATTATATTATAATTAATAATATTATAACACGTGTTCTCTATTTTTAAAAATTATTAATTATTTTGTTTGATAAAAAAATTTAGATATCAAAGCTTTTTTTTTTTTTTTTTTTGTCATATAAAAAACTCGAGTGATCCTTGATTACAGACAATCTTTGTCTCAAATCATTCTATCTTCTTTAAAACCTATGATTCACCTTGACTCAATCTAAATATATAGACAAGTTTGTAGTAAGTCAAAACTCGAGATTTAGTCTATAAAATAGATATAAGTAATTGCACAATCTCTCACAAAGATAGAATAAAACCCATGATTTTGCAATTTTCTAAACTCTCGAACACGTGACAAATTGTCTATGTTACCCTAAGAATTGATAATAGAGCTCTTTTAGATGAGCATTTTAGCTTTCTATGCTACCCTAGGGATTGATAATAGAGCTCTTATGTAACACTTCATTTTCTCGGACATGTTATAATTTAAGAAATTTAGGATATATATATATTTTTTTTAAAAAAACAATCTCAACATCATATTAATTTCCAAAAATTTTCATTTACCTACCTAGCATAAGAACTATCATACATCATAAATGCTAGGCTAAGTATTCACCAATGATAGAAGCATGAATCGAACCTAAGTATACATCGAACCATATTAATAATACATGATCGTTTCGAACATATCCCATAATCAAAGACTATTTATCAACAGAACATAAGTTTTCTAGCATGACTTGAAACATAGCATAACATAGCCAAATCTTCATGAATAAGTAGAACATCATATCTACACATAGAATTCATCACTTACGTCATCACGTGCTTCGAACCTTAACTTTATCATTAACCATAAATAAGGTTATACATCATCATTCCTCGAAACATTCAGAATTCGATATAGCAAAACTTAAACACATGGGCTACATAACATTCAATATTATATCTTACGCTTTGCTAAGTGTCATATGATGCTCATTCATCCTTGTTTCTATTACAATCTCCATCTGAAATGTTTGAATATTCTAAGGGCAAATCCCAAGTTAGATGATGAATCATTTAAGTAAGGGTACATCATTTATATCTCATGCATGTATACAATGCAATATAACATCATTCATTTCGTTTGAGTCGATCGCACCCAACTACTACTCTTCATTTTAACAGCTTCCTTATCAGGCCAAGATGTATGGATGCACCCTTGATAGAGTAGCGGAGCCAGTGCCTAATCCCAAACCCTTATATGTTGCATGATCAATAATATCATCGTGAACATATGCATAATTCATCATCAATACATACAAATGCAATCTACATGACGTATTCACATCAAAATATGACAATATGATAGAATTATTTGCATAAAACTAGTGTTGGGCTGAACCACTTACCTTTTGCACGAAGTTCAGAACATCTTGAAAAACATGCATCGCCTCAATTTGCGTGCCCGACCTCAATTTTTGTGCCAAATTTAGAGATCACTTAATCTTGAGCCATAATGATCCCTAGACACCATATTTATTTCAAATGAACATAAATATCTATTTTTCATGATTTTTTTTCATAATTTCTTCTATTTTTTTCTCATTTTTCTCTCTTAATATTTCAAATAAATACCTCCTTAAGCATTTTCTCCAATATTTTTTCACAACAATTCATAATATTCTAAGAACTTTAAAAGAAAATTCCAAAACTTACCCTGACACTTCGTTTGCACGCATAACGAGGCTGATCATTGTGAAAACCCAGAAACCCGAAAGTCAAACACCAAAACTTTGAATGCAAACCCTCTTTATTTTATTTTTCTTGATGTTTTGAAATTTTTTTCAAATTTTTTTAGCATTGCACGCGCCCCCCACGAGCCTTTTTTAAGTCCTCCACGCGCCCCCACTTGCGAAGGCTAGCTAGAGTGTGCACTGCATGCACCGATCTTTTTCCTCAACCAGATTCCGATAGTTTCCAAACAGCCCTAATTTTTTGGCAATATTTCCTTCGTTTGAGCTCCATTTCACCTCCCGTTTGAACATATGCCTTCCTCTCTTCATCATCTACAGGATTATAGCTTCAAATTGCTCAATCGGAGACATTTTTTGACTGCTCAAAATGATTTTCTGACGAAGCCCGTTTTTTCGACGAAGCTTCATATCTCCCTCAACTTTCAACAAAAATTGCTCAAATTCTCCAGAAATGATCCTCTGGACATGAGGAACAAAAACTCCTTATTTGCTGCCCTCAATTTTTTCTCGAACTCTCGGATCTGAGAGTTTAATTTTTTGAAGGATTTAACCAAACTTTAAATTCTCTATTTACAGGCAACCCTGAGTTCTCAAATGCTCATGGCTGCTCAACCCAACGCCTCTAAGGCTTATACCTTCACCAAATCAAGCCAAAACATTATCATTCAACCCTCAAATTATGTACCAAATTCTGGCCAAAAACAGTCAAAAAAATAAGAAAAATCGGCCACCTTAGCAGCTAATGTTGGCCTAGGCCCGACCCTGAGCATCCCCCATCACCTTTCCTTGAGCCTCCCATGGCCCAAAACGGCTGTCAGTGACCAGCAAGGTGGTTGGTTGGCCATGGTAGTCACCTCACTGTTCAAGTTGTAAAAATTGCACTTCAGTCCCTTTATAAATTTCTAATTTCACTTTGATAATTTCTTTGAAACCCCTAAGCTTTCCAATAGTTTCATTACGACCCTCAAGTTCTATACCTTTTATTTCATCCTTGAACATTCGGGAATAACGTCCTTTTGACCTCTCTCAGGCAAAATTAAGAAATTATATTTAGGCCAAAATCTACGTTTTTGACAGTAAAGCTTTTCGTTTCAATCCAAAACCACTAAAGGGTTATTATGCATACTAAATATGAACCTCTTTGGGGTTCTGTTGATTTGCTAGAAGTCTCCAACAATTCAATTTTTCAGCCAAAGTACCGAAAACTGTCTCTGATCCGATTTCTTTTGATGCCATAAATCATGTCTTAATACACTCGTCAATACCATATCATTTTTCTCAGACATCTCGGCTCTAAGGTATTCCCTGCAATCAATTCTGTAGCTCATAACTGTACCAAAATTATCTTATAACCTTAATTTACCTAAAAATTACATTTTTGCCCTAAGATAAATTATTCTTGAGCCCTTTAAAAATTCTTGAGTATTACATCTTACACTACCGTTGCAATAAATATTACCTTATAATCTATTTTTTTTATAAAATTTTATCCCTACACTTTATCGCTTTTTCTAAGAATAAAGAGGATATTGTATTTAATATGATCATATAATAAAATTACTATTTAGCAAAAACAAAACAAAAAACTCGGCCCGCTAGTCCCTCTAGTTATTCAATTATAATGCAATATGTTATATCTTTGATCACTTGAAATGTCGCCTTTCCATTAGAAAGAAAAGTGAAAATCAAATTAGGGGTCCATAGAGATATGAACAATCAAATTAAGGGTTTGATCAGCTGCATCATGAAGCCCTGCAAATCGGTGATTGTTGATAACTATCACAATCTTTGATGGGAAGAGGAGAAAGAGAGGGAATTAGGGTTCATAGCCCAGCTGTGATATCCCAAACAAGGGCAGGTTAGTTATCATCTCATCAAAGTTCAAAGTCCAATTGACATAGACAATCTTTACAAGAAGATTTCCCGGTGGGTTGGACTAGTATATTAAACCATCTTTACAACAAGAATGCCAGCTAGTTTAGACATATATACATGACAAGAAGATGGAATTCAACATTGAAATCGAAATCAAAAACTTAGCACCTGACTCTTTATGCAGCCATGATCTGAGTCATTCCCTGGAGAAGCAGGATTAAGGTCATTCCTAGACTGCAATGCACTTCTGATTGTTGTTAAGGGCAAGAAGGAAAAATCCAATAGGTGAGGATGATTAGTGAGCAGTTAATGAGAGCACATCGAGTGAAAAGGTCGTCATCAAGGAGCATCTGAGACAAACTACAAGCCTTCACTTACATATTGTAATGGGTGGCACAGTTTGTTGATAGCGTGGTTGACTTGCTTGAGTAAGGGTTCATGAGATTTTCTTCAGTTTGGATGTCTTCTGCTTCACAAAGAAAGTTGACAGCAAGCTCTTGCTGCGGGCTGGTGCACGAATAATCTGTTGCCCGTTTGGCTTGTCAAATGACCTGAAGGCTGTCAATGGTTTGTTGCCCTCTAGAGAATTCTGTAAGTAAGATATTTTGCAACATAAGAGCGGTAAATGAAAAGCTTCTATAACACTGATGAGTATCTGGCAATAAACTCTGCATGCTAAATGTTTTCCAAGTCTTATCAGCAGTATAGGTCACACAAAGAGAACCATCAGAACATCCAACCAAAGTCATATTTGAATTATAACCAGTAAAACAGTGAAATAAAAGAAGAAATTAAATAGATAAAAGAGAACAGACAGGGAAAACTGTTTCAACATTCCATTTAGTGACTACAATCAGCTGCGAATTTTAGAACTATAACTAAACTAAACAGTACAAACTTCCTAGTATCACAATATACGACTAAAGAGTTCTGGCACCCGCCCCGGGGGGGGGATTGTTGGTAGATTTAGGTCTGGCAACACTGAATACCAACCCTTTAACTACAAAAGAAAGAAAAAATGCCCTCTCACCCAGCATGCCTTGCCGCTACAAGCCTCAGGGGCACAAGCGCTTTCTAAGTGTTTTCTCACTTGGTCAACCTGCAGTTCATTTCAGTTTGGTTGCGAAGTATAGCTATCAAGCCAGTGGGACTAGAATTCAACCTGCAAATGTAGTAAGTAATCCCTTCCCAGGGAGGCTATTGATTGACTGCCTCCATTATGTTGTTGCTAGCAAATTCCATTATCTTTGGATTTGGATCTTCCAAATCATTCCCGCAGGAGATTCGGCCCCCTTTTTTTTTTTATCCTTCGATAAAAATATTCATTCTCTTCATAAAAAATAGGAGGTAGAGCCAAAAAGATTTCTTTTTTGATTCATCCCTAGGGTTGAATACCTCATTCAAGAATTGTTTTTGATCCAATCCATAGGAATCAATAGATAAGGCAAATCCCTTATGATACACCTGATCGCTCAGTTATTGATAGAGTGAATAGATCTGTCATTTCTTAAAATCTCTCTTCTAATTCAAAATTGTAGTATAATGTGTATCCTCCCCTGTTTCGGTCACAGTGACCCCCCCTGTGTGAGGAGGCACTCCTTCTCCCAAAGTTACGGGGTTATTTTTCCGAGTTCCATAGAGAGAGTTGTCTCGTGCCCCTAGGTATTCTCTACCTACCCAACTGTGTTAGTTTCAGGTATAGGTACCCTCTTATTGAAGGTCATTCAAACTTTTTCTGTGAGTATGGCATGGGTTACTTCAGCGTCGTAGCACCTAATACTCAAACATTGGCTCGAAGCATTTTTTCTACCCCTTTTTACCCTAAAAAAGTAGGTTCACCTTAACCGTCTTTCGGCTAACATAGCCTCCTCCATCCCTCAGGGCTAACAAGGGCTAGTACAGGAATATTCACATGTTCCTACATATCATCAAATTTAACAATCCTGAGGAACATGCATATGTAAATCACCAACAGTACCATAAGCATTACCACCACATGAAAAACACCGCCCAACTCTAATGCTTCTAGATTAAGTTTCTACAAATCTGAGTGCACAGAATCATCATTCAAAATTTTATTAGCTCCAGTCAGCCACATAATGATTGGCATCTTTTATCCCCTTCTGCTATAATCTTTTCCAACCACTTGTCAAGATACAATACTGCCCACACTTGACAATTGAAAATGAGTTCAGCATCCTGCATGAGTAAATAGGTGAACAAACCAACCAAAACACTTTCTCCCATTCCATGAGAAAGTAATTTCTTGAAATGGATGGTCCCTCAGCAATGCCAGGGACTACCACTGTATTTGCCCCATCAACTAACTCCTAGAGATTATCTCTCAACTGATACATGCAGCTATTATACAGTGTACAACTACAACTGTTTGGTTGTTGGGAAGGGAAGGATTTCCTTTCTTTGAAGGGTTTGGGGATTCAGGGAATAAATTAGAAAAAGAATAAAAAGAAAATATTTAAATCAAATCAACCAGTTAGCATCAGTACTAAAGTGTGACCTTTGAGTTTGATAGTTTCCATTCATGCTGCCACCTGGAACAGCCTATGTTCTTAAGGAGCACAATCATTCTGAGCAGCAAACTATAACTCTAATTACTCCCTCATCCCACTAAACATGGTAACTTAAGTATTCGATTAAGGACTGAGTAGCAACGCTCTCCAATATGTTCCTCTGCAAAACCTCCACAATACCAGGAACTTCCATCACCACTGGAAGCATTCTCAAGCTTCATATAGTCAACCAAAGCATATTATGTGATTAAGAACTCTCTAATGGATGGAAATCTAGACTTTTAAATAATTCATTGTTAGGATCCTAGGGTTCACCTAGGGTTTCAGCAGAGAATTAGGGAAGATTTTAGGAAGAATTAGGGCAGAATTAGAGAAAGAGAGGGAAAAACTGAAAGAGGCAGAAGAAACAGGGAGATTGAGCGGGAGAATAGAGGGAGAATCAGAGAGAATCGAGAGGGGGAAAGAGAGGAAAAGAAGCTGAGGGAGAGAAAGAGACAGATCCGAGAGGGGGAGAGAGTTTTGAGAGAGGAAATCAGAAGATTCAATTGATATTTCTGGATGATCCCTCTACAACAGCCCTAGTAGCTTTATATAGCTACTTCTCCAGTTCTATGCTAGGATTCTATTATAAAAACAAAACAGAAAATACAAGAAGTAAAATAACTATAGCTAACAACTTAACAGAATTAACTACTACTCCTGAAAAATAATTTGCTACACTCAACCCTACTATAAGCTACTATACACCCTAGGGTCCTGACATTCATGGACAAATGTCACAAATCCCACAAGTTCTTCAATTGAATGGCAAGCACCTGACCCATCACAAAGTGGTATCATAGCGATCTAGTTCTTGATCCATTTTCACACCAAGCCTTTCAAGGAGAGTAGGCAGGGTGGCCTGACCTGTTTTGAGGGCAAAACAAATTAGCATGAAAATGTGCTGCAAATCCCATATCAAACAAGAAAAGGGAGAGCTTAGTCTGTTGAAGGGGATGGGCAACACTACCCACCAGGCTAAACTAGAGTTTGATAGCAAGTGCCTGACGTGTGACCTAGGATAGTGAAGTCCTTTCCATCTTATGGCCAATCTTTGTTGGCTGTCAGCCATTGGTTAAATACCACAAGGCAACTAGCAAGGAAAATGAGAAATGACAAAAGGATTGCTCAAGCAATATAAATTATAATATTTGGTCAAAGATAAGTTGAATAACTGCACCTAGGCTGAGTAATCCCTTAACACTTTAGTATTAAGAGTATAATTCTTATCACAGCCAGTCTAATGCCCAAACAAAAGAGAAATGTTGCATTAGGTAGCCGACAACTAGCATAAAAATCATCAAAATTTCTTATCATGAATTCTAGATAAAATATCATTTCATAGGGTCATAACCCTTTGAACAACATGCCATATTGCTCGAGTATAATAAAAAATGGGCTAGAGCCATTGCATCAGTGTCCAAATGTAGTGTTAAATTTGCAAGGGTTCTTGGATTTTCACTGGCGGATGCAAGTAAAGAAGCTAGTCCAAAATGATAAACTTAGGATTAGATAATGGAATATTGAAACATTGACAAGGAAATCTATGGAAGTTGTTGAGGTGATGCCTAAGAGAAGAATTAATATTACTTGCCTCCAAGATACAAGATGGGTTGGTAAGAAGGCTAATGTTAAGATTAGGAGCATTAGGATCCTCTCAATTCAATGTCAATCTCTCACTCTTAGTCGAGACCAGAAACAACAACAACAACATAAATAACAAATTGAAATGCAAGAATAGAATTTGAATGAGATAAAAACAACTAAACCACACAAGTGAACACACGCAAGTTATCCTGGTTCGGATTGCTCCTCTTCGATCCAAGAGTAATCCACTAGAATGAACGAAACCAATACACAAGAGCCCCTCTCACACATACACACGAGTACAATCAATCTTGGAGATTACAAAGTCTATCTTTCTTCTAGCTTCTCTCACACCCTACACTCGCACACATCAAAATGAATGATCACCCCAGATAGCTGCCCTATGTCTTTTATTTATAGACATTTTGGGTGGATGTTACAAGGGAAATAAAAGACTACACATTTCCTATTATAACCCCCATACATAAGTACGTAACTATACTTAGAATATTTTGTCACTTGATACTATGGGCTTCACTAGTTTCTTCTAGGGCTTAAACTCGATGCAAACTACAACAACTAAAATGTCTGGTCTGTCAAGATATGTACAATAAAAAGAGTGGGAATTATTTTGGATAAGACTTTAAAGGATGAAAGAGGTTGGCTAGGAAAGGAGACTATGAATATTATTAGTGCATATACACATAAGTTCTAGGAGGATTTAGAGAGGATGTTGCAAGAATACCTAGAGGTAAGAAGACTATTGTAGGAGATGATTTGAATGGTCATGTAAGTAGAGAAGTGAATGAATATAAAGATGTGAATAAAGGTCAGGGCCTTGGAAAAAGAGATGGTCAGGCAAAATTATTTTGGATTTTGTCACATCATATAGATCTCATTATATCTATATACAATTTTCAAGTGGGATGAACATTAGATTACATATAAGAGTAGCATATCATAAACCCAAATAAACTTCTTTCTTATAAGGCAAGGAGATCGTTTGTCTTGTAAGGATTGTAAAGTTATACCTGAACAGTGCCTAACCACTCAACATGGACTTATTGTCCTTACTTCCATATCAAAAAGTGGAAAAGGAAGGATGGAAGGATTTGATAAGAAATGAAGCCAAAGAATCAAAATGATGGGATTTAAAAGGTGAAAAGTAAGTTATTTTTAAGAAAAAAAAGTGCGGCATAGAGAGTGGAATGTGAAAAGTAAAACAAATCTAATGTGAAAGAGATGCTACTACAATTTGAAATGCAAAAAATGTTGTTTTAGGAGAGAAAAGGAAAAGCTTTAAACCAAAAGGAGTCGTGGTGGTGGATTAAGGAGGTATGAAAAAAATTAAGGCTAAGAAAACTTGCTACATATTATGCATGGGAGAAGAAGGTATTTTGTGATTAACGAAATTATTCAATGTGATTCTTAAATCGAAAAGGATGTCTGAAGAATGGAAAATGAGCACTCTAATTCCTATTTATAAAACATTGGAGATTATCAGAGCTATAGAAATTATAATTTATAGAGGAATTGAGATAATGGCCCAATATGGAACTTATGGAGAGAGTGAATGAGGAAAGGTTAAGAAGAGAAACCAAGGTATTTGAAAATCAGTTTGGATTTCATGCCTAGCAGGTCAATAAAGTTATATACTTATTGAGGCGCCTATTAAAAAGATCTAGAGATAAACAAAACGATATACATATGGTATTTATAAATTTAGAAAAAGCTTATGAAAAAGTCCCTGGAGGAGTCGTATAGAGGGATTTAGAGAAAAAATGAGTTTGAATTGCTTATTTATAGGTTATTAGAGACATGCATCATAGAGTAGAAACATGTGCAAGAACGTCGAGATATTAAGGTTTTTCTGATTATAATTGAACTACATCAAGAATCTACATTAAGTCCTTTTCTCTTTGCCATAGTAATGGATGACTTCATTAAACACATCCAACCAAAAGTGACTTGGTGTATGGAGGAACACTTTAGAAAGGATGAACACTAAGCTCGAGATATGGAGAAACATTTTGAAATCTAAAGGTTTTAAGTTGAGTAGATTGAAAATCAAATATATGGAATGTAGATTTGTAAAAATTAAGTGTGAATGAAGTTATGGTGAAACTTGATAGATCAAGTCATCCCAAGAAAAGATAAATTTAACTATGTTGGATCAACATCCAAAAAGGCAAATGGCGAATCACATATGATAGATTAATTCACTTTCATGTGAAAAAAAGACCACTGCAAGGATTGAAAGTGAATTCATTTCCCTTATTAAGCTTGATTATTGTTAAAGTGTTGTCTTGAGTATAGGATAAGAAGATCTGTCTAAGCAGTGCACTTGAGGGCCAATGAAGAATTAAATAGAAGTTTATATCATAATCTGTAATTAGTGATAGTTGGGGGGTTAAACTGTAAATATGTTTATGTTTTCATTGGGATATCCGCCCTACTCTATAAGTAGAGGAGAAGGGGTGTGTGTGCAATAGACTTTTCTCATTCTATGGTTTGCGAGTGTTGATTGTTTCTGAGAGGAAGGTTAGGTATTGTTAGCTTTGTAATCTTAGACTAAAACAATTGGGGCGCTCAAAATAGAAGGGAGAGAAGGGCCATTGTTGTACTGATCGAATTCTTGTAAATAAAGACTGCTCACGAAGGTGGTTCTAAGGCTGGATGTAGTGTTATTTACGTGGCATGAACCAGGATAAAAACCGGTGTCTCCTCATGTGGTTTGATTGTCTTTTTTGTTCTGTTTATACTTTTATTTTTGTTATTTATTGACTGTTGTATTGGTTGTATGTTGGCCGGATGAGTTGAGAGTGTGTTGAGGGGTGTTTGATCGGTTTTTTGTGAGGATTACAAGGCTGCAAGTGCTCCCAATTCTAACAAATTGGTATCAAAGCCGGGTCTTCTCATCAAGAACCATCAAGAACTTAGAATTTCATCACAAATCCGCAGGAATGGCTTCTATAGCCTTTACCGCACGGTATGATGTTGAGAAATTTGATGGCCAAAACGATTTTGGCCTATGGAAGATAAAGATGAGAGCCCTTTTGGGAAATCTTGGACTGGAGGATGTCCTAGAGGCTGAAAAGCCTATGCCTAAAACCCTAACTTAAGTCCAGAAAAAAGAAATCAAGGATAAGAGGAAAGAGACCAACAAAAGAGCCTTTAACACCCTTATTCTAAGCCTAGGAGACAAAGTTTTGCGGGAGGTATCAAAGATGACAACTGCGGAGGAACTTTGGAATAAGTTAGATGCACTTTACATAACTAAAACCCTCTCTAATAGGTTGTACTTGAAAACACAATTTTTTTCCTTCAAGATGAGTGAGGGTCAAAGGTTGCAAGACCATATGGACAGTTTTAATAAACTGTGTTTGGATCTTGAGAATATAAATATTAGGTATGAAGATGAGGATAAGGCTTTGGTCTTATTGCACTCTCTTCCTAAGTCTTATGAGACCTTTGTAGATATCTTGAAGCATGGGAGAGATAAGCTAACCCTAGATGACGTGATAGGAGCTTTGAATTCCAAGGATTTACAACACAAGGTAGAGTCCCAAAAATCTGCCATAGAAGCTTTGGCAGCAAACTCTAAAACAAGAAATAGAGACCCTAGGTTAAATGGTAGGTCTCAGTCTAAGTCTAGGAGTGGCAAGAGAGTGGTTAAATGCTTTCGTTGCCATGAAGAAGGGCATATGCAAGGATCTCTTAGAGAGATGGTAGCAACCCTCAAGAATGGAGGTTATGTTGTGCAGGCTTGCATTTTTTATGTGCATAAGTTGCAGCCACTAAGGAAAGCCTATGATAAGTTAGGAAAGGGCATTCTTTGAGGATGACTCACTTCGGTGAGCAAGGTCTAAGAAAAGGTATCTAAGGCTAGGGATATTAGGGGAGGGAAAAGTTTACAGGTATAAGGGAATAGGAACCATGTAGTTTGGTAAGGTTACCAAATGTAGAAGTCTCCAAAACAGACCTTGTATATGTCAAAGGCCCATTAGAGATTAGTTTCTAGGATCTAAGAGGAACCTGTCTAGGCCTTGTCTCATGGTGGAGCTAGGTTAGGTGAACCTAGTGGAGATGGTGTGTCCCTAAGGAATTCCCAAGCGTATATGAGCTTGCTGGAATTGAGTATGAGCTTACTGGAAATTGTTTCTGGTGTGAAAGGTTAGGTGGTTTAGAGTTGTGAAATAGGTATGCCTAGGACTTCTAAAGCTAGGGTTCTTACCTATGTGGGAAAACTCTGAATCTGGGATGCTGGAAAAATAAAACAGCATGTATAATCCTTAGGAAATGTCTGAAACTAGCCTATGAACCACGGTATAGCAATAGGGAAATCTGAAAATTTTTTGGTCATATTCATTGTGTAAGCTTGGGCTGGATTGTGAGAGGGAGGAAGCTAGTGTTTAAGATAGCTTTGGCTCTTGCAGTGAGGGGAAATGGTGTGTGCAAATGTTATCTTGTATGGTGTATCCATTGTTGATCAAAGTCCAGACTAAGCAAGGAAAGGGAAATAGAATCATCAAGTTGATAATGAGCAAGGGAGTAAAAGGTTTAGAGTGTTGCCTAGGAAGGGTAATAGATAGAACCACAAGAAAGTATTAGTGAGGTATGGAATGTTGGGTTTAAAGGATGCTTAGGCTTTGGTTTGAGTGCTAAGGAATAGGCTGAAAAATGGAACCTCTTGTATAAGAAGAGGTGATGCACTCTTGTCCAAATGAATGGCATGGAGTCATGTAAATTTGGGGAGAAATGAAACTTGGACTTAAATGGAAGATCCCTTAGGTTAAAGGGGTGGAGTGCTGTGAAGTGTCTATTTGAGTATTAAGGAAGGTGTTGGAAATGGGGAAAAGTCTAGGAAAAAGTCTAGACAAATGGCCATTGGTTAAAGCAGCACATGAAGGCTTAATTTGGGTCGAATAGGTATCTCTAACAGCCATGATCCATGTGAAAACTAAGGGAAAAGTGATCTTATAGTGTAGCCAAGGGATAAGAGGCTAGAGGGAAAGGTAAGCAAGGATTGATTGTTTAGAAGGTCTCTCTAGGTATGATAGTAATTCCTTAAGTAAGATATAAGATTGGAAGAGTCCAAAAAAGGGTTAAAATTGAGTGCATGTGGAAGCTGAGTATTCCAGTGGTATGCCTAGTATATTGAGAGGCAGCTTCATTGGTATTTTCTCCAAATAGAACTCTCAAGGTGTAGCTGAGTGTTTAGATCAATGTTTGAGAGTGTGGGAGGAAGGATAAGCTGGGAAATAGTAAGGCATAGAGATTGGAATAGGGTTTGAACAGCTTAAAGCAGCCTAGGTTACCTTAATCTTAAGCATATCTTGGTAGTCTAGTAGGTAGATAGAGGAGAATTAAAAGAAAATTCAAGCAGTCTTGTTTGTTTAAAACAAACATGAGAAGGAAGGACAGTGGTAAAGCCTAAAGACCAGTTTTGGAAAGCTAGGAGTAAGTCTAGCAATGTTAAGGCCAATCTGTGTATGGTGCACTGTTGATGTGATGCTGTGTAAAAGTTTGGAACCTTTGGGATTAAGGAATAACATTGAGTATGGATTTGGTTTATGGTGGAGTGTACCTAGATGAAAAGCCATGTATTTTTTTAAGGGGTATAGATTGTGGTTTGTGCAGTAAAAACCCTAAAGGTGATGCCAAGTTGGGATAGCCAATGGGCAATTCAAATTGGCTTAGAATTTAGTCCCACCATGGAGAGACCAATCATATTGATGTTAGGAATGTATTCATTAGGAAAACCCCTTGAGAAGAAGGAATAATCCTAATTAAAGTTGCATGTATAGGTTATGCAGCTGGAAGTATGATCCAAGGTGTCCCCTTGTTGAAATTTACAGCATTAATTTGATATTCTTAATGTTTGTTTTGTGTTTGAGTGATCAGGTGCCACAGGAAGAACCTATGAGAGCAGGTCAAATTCTTCTATTCGAAGGCCAAGGCTTGAATGGATGAAGGTTGAAGTATACTCAAGACAATGGTGGAGAATTGTTAAAGTGTTGTCTCGAGTATAAGATAAGAAGATCTATGAAAGCAGTGCACTTGAGGGCCAATGAAGAATTAAATAGAAGTTTATATCCTAATCTATAATTAATGATAGTTGGAGGGTTAAACTATAAATATGTTTATGTCTTCATTGGGATATCCAGCCTACTCTATAAATAGAGGGCAAGGGGTGTGTGTGTAGTAGACTTTTCTCATTCTATGGTTCGCGAGTGCTGATTGTTTCTGAGAGGAAGGTTAGGCATTGTTAGCTTTGTAATCTTAGGGGAAAACAATTGGGGTGCTCAAAATAGAAGGGAGAGAAGGGTTACCGCTGTACTGATTGAATTCTTGTAAATAAAGACTGCTCTCGAAGGTGGTTCTAAGGCTAGATGTAGTGTCATTTACGTGGCATGAACCAGGATAAAAACCAGTATCTCCTCATGTGATTTAATTGTCTTTCTTGTTCTGTTTATACTTTTATTTCTACTCTTTATTGACTGTTGTGTTGGTTGTATCTTGGCCGGGTGAGTTGAGAGTGTGTTGAGGGGTGTTTGATCTGTTTCTTGCAAGGATTACAAGGCTGCCAGTGCTCCCAATTCTAACAGTTATAGAAAACTTGAGTGCCAAAATCATAATTGTAGATGAAGTAAGCTTCAGTGGGGTGATAAAGCTAACAGGATTTTTATTCTTTTGATGCATTCAAGAGGCTGTGAGAGGAAAATTACTTTGGAAAATGCTGGAGATGCATATAACAAGGGAATAATCAAAATTAATATTATCCTCCTGTTCAACTTTAACTTCTTTATAAAAATTCTAAAAGAGTACATGCTGATCTCCTTCCTTTATTTATTATGACTTTTTTTTTATATATATATAAGCATTTGTGAAGCGAGTGGATGGATTGAAATAAGTCTATAACAAAAGAGGTAGAGGAAGGCCAAAGACACTTCATAGAAATCTTTATACAAACCATTGACACCCACTTGTTTTTCTCTTGCTATGCACTTTCTTTCCGTAGAAGAAACAGGTAATCTCCATTCCAAAAATGCACATCATCAACTGCCCCAGCAAAAGAAAGGAAAAAGAAAAACAAAAATGGGCAAGAAAATGGAAAACAAAACTTGACAGTTGACAATATCAGTAACACTTATGAACTCCAGCAAGATTGAAGATCTCTTTGGTGAGTTTACTATTTTGAAATATTCCCAAAATGCCTACCATCAAGGCAGCAAAGCTTGCAGCATACGCCCCCCCCCCCCCCCCCCCCCCCAAACAAAAAAAAAAAAAAGAAAGAAAATAAAAAGAGAGGCAATGAATTACAACTTGAAAAGAAGGTGATGTCAGATTTACTCCTCAGGATCTCGGGCACGATTGAAGATCTTCTCCGGTGACTCTCTTTACATGGCCTCAATACAACACCTCCCCGTTAAAATCAATTCATTTCATTATTTTGGGCCATATCTTCATAGTCAAACTCAATCAAAACTAAACAAAAAAGAACCTCATCCATGCCTACTACCTCCTGATCATATCTTAATATACAAATTGATGAAAAAACAGTCCACTTTATCCTGAAAATTAGAAAATTTTGTTGGGGTGGCAGATTGGCAGTGACCATATATTACAAAAGGACCTCTCTATAGAATTGTGTTTTCTGAAAATCAGAGACACGCCCAGAAACTTCTGCAATAGATACAGTCATCATTCTCAAGGAAAATGTCCGGCTACTAGGCTAGAGAAATATAACATATACAATGTATCAATCCTTAATCCCACACTGTGGCGTCAGCTACTAGACAAATAAACAATAAAAAAAAGGGTAACTTTTCTGAGATTTTCAATGCAACAATGTGATCCTCAAAGTGAAACAAAAAAAGCAGCCAAGAATGTACCTGACAAGGTACCATATTTGGGAATAATACCAATGGATATAAGATTCAATAAATTTGTTCTTTATGCACCAATGATCAGAAAGAAACTCACAGTCTAACACTACTGTTGCATGCCACCCATTAACAATCATTGTATCAAAATCATTTCTATTTTACCTACCAATTATTTCAAATAATACATAATACTAGCCAAACTGTATCAAAAATGGAACATCATCAATTACAAAAATGGAATTCTCACTTGATAACCGAAACCTCTTCTTAATTTAATTCAACATTTGGCTTTTTCTTCAGTACTATTTAAACATCATAGGATACACCAATATCTGCTACAAACCGCGAGCGTAATCCAGCAAAAAATATGTATCTAGTAGAACATGAAAGACTAACCTCATCAACTAGAAGTCAGAACCTAGAAAAGAGATTTCCCTGTTAGTGTCTGTTAAAGCATTTGTTCTAGATTAGGGCTTGTAATAGTAGGAATATTTTCATGTAATGTTTCTGCTGTATTTCTAGAAGGATTTTATTATTTTTCTAGGGCTGACCGAGTTGGTTGTAACTGCCAGTTTTGGGCAGTCAGTCAGGGGGCTTTTCTCCTTTTAGTTTCTTATATAAAGAGGCGGAGGGGAAGGCTTTTGGGTGTGGCTTTTCTTTCTCGGATTAGTGATCTGTCTTGGGATAAGATTGAGCAGTGAGGAGAGTGTATATCTTTCTTGTATCAACTCTATATAGCTTTCAGGTTTTTGGGCTAGGTGAGAGTTGAGTTTGAGTGCTTTGTAATCTTGTATTATCATTCAAGATAGTGGAGAAAGTGGGGGCAAAAGCCAAGCTGGATGTAGGTCTTCATTAAGACCGAACCAGGGTAAATTCTTGTGTGTTGTGTGTTCTTGATTGGTTCTTGATTGGTTTTCTGATTGCTGTTCATTTGCGAATTAAGGAGAGATTTCGTTTGAGTGTTTTGAGTGATCATATAAGGGTGAGATCTAGGTTAACAGTGTCTCCACTTTGATGCTAATTCCTACTAAGTTCACAGAGAATATATCCTACATATCTATAAGTTAACTTGTTAAAGGATGAACCAGCCCTTTTTTAAATGGCCAGGACCACATATTGGGATGCTATTTCCCTGAAGCTGCTATAAATGTTCCCATCGGTCCAACTTAGAAAAAAAACAGGCTTCAAGTGCATGCACATGGATTGGCCCATTTTTTCCCTCATACTCTCAGGAAGCAACTACAAATGCAATTTGAAAGATTTATTCACATAATCAAAGAATTCATGATAGCCAACCCAACCTAGTGGGATTTTAAAGCTTGTGATTGTTACTGAAATCAAAAAATTAACAATCTTTCAATTCTATGTGCCCCCAACCCCATAACCCATTAACAATCTTTCAATTCTCCTTTATCAACTCAAGTTCAAAATCCTGATTGGACTTCCAAACTAGAAGTTGCAGATATTTGAGTTCAATAGATAGCAAATCCAATTAAGAACAAAATGCAACCAGTTACACCATTTCATAGGATATGGAACAGTTCTCCTGGATAGCTAGGATATTAAGGAAATGACAAGTCAGGCCATCCCTCTTGACCCAGAACCTCTAACCCCTTTCATAAAAGAACTAATTAACCTATCCCAAAAACCAAACAAAGAAAGAGAAAAAGGAGGAGGGGACAAAAAACTATTCTTTTTTTTCCCTCTTTGGTAAGTAAAGATCTCATTTTCAGCTCTACTAAGTAAAATTATTTCCAGGTTTTTGTTTCTTTTGGGGTTTTCCTAGTGCATTAGACTACCCACTTTGTGAGGGCTGGGGGAAGCTCGTATTTGCACACAACCTTCTCCCTGTTATATATATATACACTGGAAAGAAGTTGCTTCCACATCTCAAACATGTGACCTTCTAGTCAAAAAAGAGCAACCTTACCATTGCTACCAAGGCTTGCTCTCTACTTCCAGGTTTTTGTTAAGTAAAATAAATTGTTTCAAGTTTGTGAGATATGGATCCAGATTCAATACTAATGTTCACATTTTTTGGGGAATACTACATATCTAGAATCAAGTCCATACTTCCTCTTGTATTTACCATTTTGCCACAAAATGCTCAGAACAGTGAATCTTCTGTATACTTACAGTGAAAGCAACTGAAAATAGAAACCCTTAACAGATTTGATCACATATATGTGAGAATAACAGTTAATGACTACATTATCTAATGCCACATGCCATTTCAAAAACAAAAAAGCTCTATTGAAGATAGCATGTAATACTAGTAGTAACCAGGCCCACCAATTCGATAAAGTGAAGATCAGCAAGTATGTTAGAAAAAGCTTATGTAAGATAAGAATAATAATTGTCAATCTATTCCAAAAAATGAATAGGAATGCACTCAGAAGAATGTCGGGCATGTCTGAATTCTTGTTGATTTGGAAATTACCCTCCGTGCCGCACTAAATGTTTGCATAGCTGCACTTGAAGCAGACCCTATACCATGTACATGCAGACAAGATGCTGCAGATTTTGCCGGGCTACTCTCTTCAGCATCTACAAGCACAAAATGGAAGGATGCCTTACAATTTGTAACACATAGGCCCTATCTAACAACAGGATAACAGTAAGCATAACCAGCGCATACCCAGCAAGTGGAAGGCCCCAGATTTTTTTCCCATTGATTTTGGATCCTCACTTCTGCAAGATAAATATTATCATGAAACTTCTCTTGGGAATATTCCATTTCACCAAAGTTCCACAAGTAAATAAAATGAAAAACTAGAGCTCTCCTACTTCAGTTTGCACAGAATGTCATGCACTAACCTTGTCGAAGCATGTGGGGTGGATTTTAAGGTTGACTTAGTTTCTGATGCCAAATGCCAAGAAAGAGTTTTTGGAGAAGGATTGCCTACATTAGATTCACATAAAGTTAATATCATACAAATTAAGTGTTGAGTCAAAAGATGGGCACCACAGAGACACAAGTGGTGATAAGACAAGCATTCAGTTTTTAGCAAATCAGGTACCTGGAGGATAAAGATGAGGCCTTGTTTGAATATGATTTTGTCTAGCATCTGTCTGTATACGTGGGCTGAAGTGTACCTTCTTGTTAGCAGAATCTAGTTTGGCATGGGGTGTGAAATCAAGAGAATGGTTAAAAGGGAAACTGATAACATGTCAAAGATTTCATTATACAGATTAGTGCCCACCAGATGAATCTGAAAAATCAAGCTTACTTGGCAAAATATAACGCTTGTGATGCCTTGGGATAAATGCTAATAACTGCTGTTGCCTCAGACCTTCTTTGTCCATGTATGTTTGACATGTTAGTAGTTGCTTACATCAAAAATAACAAAATCAGCTCCTATCCAAACATATGCTCCCTGAAAACCCAGTGTTAAGTGAAACTGCGTAAATATTACCTGATCCAGACATGAAACCTTAAGCTCCATGGATGAAACATCTAAAGTTTGTTGTTCAAGAAGATCAGTTAACTTGTATGCTACAGTGCCAAGGTGGTCAACAGCATTCACAAGGGCCCGTACAGCATAATCTTTCAGATTATCAAGGACCCTACATAGTTCCAGATTGAATTACAACAAAAAGAAGAAGAGTGCCCAAATTCCAACCCAACATAACATACTGAAACTATTAATAAATTACTTTAAACCCGTGAAGATCACTCTAAATTCAAAATAATAAATTGTGAACTTTACACGTGTTGCTTGTTAGTGGTAATCATCATCATAGTCTCACAAACCTGAACAACAAATTTTGGGACACATACCACAGCATTGACAGACAATATTTCTTATCAAAAGGAGGGAGCATATATGAATTTCAGTAGGTAGAACGCATAGTTGGTCAGATGGCAGAAATAGCATGATTGGAAAACCTGCTTAGGTGAATATTTTGGGGTGGGGGTGAAGGTTTACCTTCTTTTATTGTCATGTTTAACAGTAGTTCTGCAGGAACTAGTAAAAAAAAATGTGAGCTTCGTGATGCAAGCCTGGAAGATATTTAACAGCCTTCAACAAATACAACTGTGGATTGCAAAAATGAAGGTAGGTGAAAGCCAAAAACACATTAATTAAATCCCATATATAATGCATAAACTTTTTGGTTGTCTGATCTACAAACTTTCTATGTCACATTCTCATTTTAATACTGGCTTTTTTTAAAAAAACAGAACACCAAACCAAATATATGCCTTTATGTTTCCATTATACCTCCCAAGTTCAATCCTGAAAGCAAAAGGCCACGTATTGGAGATTTCCAGCTCATTTTGCAAAATGATGTGTGCAACAAATGAATACCAGAAAGGCATGGCAGTGACCTTACATAGTTTTAAAGTATCTTCAGGTTGAACTGTAAGAGCAGTAGAACGAAAATTTATATAGGTTATTTAAGCACCAAGTTCAAAAACCTACTCTACAAAGTCTGGTTAAACTCACACGGATGTGAAGAATATTAAGTAATCACCTAGAGCACCCCTTAACAAACAAAGAGAAAAAAGATTAGATGTCACAAGTAATTCCAGATAAAGTCAAAGACACAGTGGCCTTACATCTGTTTCTGTTCACTACGAAGATAAGATTTCTCACAATACTCTGCAGCAGAATAGAGTTGAGGCCTTAAATTCTTGAGCTCCTGAAATATTCATCACAAAAGCATCAAACTGTGTTGATAACAATAATTTACTAAAAAGATGGAATAGTGCTTACTGCTTACAAATGACTTATTTGTTTGAATCTATGGAACATAAGCAAGGCAAGCATGAGTACTCAAACTATCAAGGAACATAATAACTTTTCCTCCTGAATATATTTGAAAACATGAAGCTGATCCGTGTATATCATTACAGGTTGAGAGTGGAAAACTACTAAGAAATAATAACTAGCTGTAGAATATTAAAATCAACAGCATTCCTTGTAACATAATGAGGTCTCCGTTACTTAAGAAACAGAGGCAGTTACAGGGAGTTATTGTAGGCATCCAGCTAAATAGAGAAAGTTGTAACACTTGGTTGGAAGAATAAATCAAAAATAGAATAGACAATTAAGAAACAAAGTAAAGCACATTTGAACAAATTGCCAAGGAAACTCGTAATGACATCTTAGGAACAAAAATCAAACACTTCAATGCCAACAAACATTGAGTCCAGTTTGACGACTGAACAAAAATAGGGAAAGCAAGAAATATATATTTTTAATCTTGCAAGCCACATGAATCCTCCATTCAACTTCACCTTCACAACATTTTACGTTGATCGAGCGTTTCTCAACTTCCAGCCTCTTTCTACTTAATTTTCTCAGCAAACTCAAAGAAATAGTTGCAACTAAAAAATAAGAAGTCAATCACCTCCCAATACATCAAAATGGGGAGGTTGTGAGTGCCTCAATCATTCGCTCACTAATAGATAATAAGTATCTACAAATCACCAGAATTCTCACTTGCAAACCTTGGAATTTGGAAACGCTAATCAACTCTCAATGGCAGATCGGGAAACCAATAATACTTGTAGGACAGCGAAGTAAATAATATCTATCAAATCCTGAAATACCAATAAGAACTACAGCACCTTCTCAATAACCATCTCAATCTCAAACTAATCAAACAGTATAAAACACAGCATCCACCACCCACGCGCATTATACAAGAACCCAGATCTGGCATAGAGAAACTAGGACTAAGAGAAAGAGGCGAACCTGTAGGGCTTTGACGAAGTTCTTGCTGCGCTCCATGGAGACCTCGTCAAAGGTCATCGGCGTTGCCATATTCTCCAATTCCATGATCCTCCCCAACCTCTCCGCTCCCCCCCTCCCCTTCCTAAAATGAGATTTGTAGGAACTCTAGAGAGAGAGCGCAATTATTAAAAGCGCAAAATGGGGGAAATGGTGATTAAAATAATGATGGATGAGTTGGATTTGGAGTTAAGTTTAGGTTTTGGTGGGAGAGCTACGGAAAGCTAAGCGCACAGAGAGAGACAGAGAGAGAGAGAGTGAGTGTAGAAGAAGCAATCGCTAGACCTTAACAGCAGCAAGTGAAAGCGACATGGAAGGAGTAAATGAAAGCAAAATGGGTAGCTCAGAGAGAGAGAGAGCGGTGGCTCTGAATCTGATTCTGATTCTGATTCTGACTCGGAAGCATTTAACCGGCAACGGTGGCTATCGCTTTCTCACTCATACTATGCAGCTAACCCCACAATAATCCCAATTTTATATATATATATATAGATATATTATAAATTATTATAATGTAATAATAATGCCAACTACTACGGGCAAAAATTGCTAAGATATGGAGTTAGAATAACGATTATCAACCTATCAGGACATAGATCAAACGATCACATAAGTAATTTATTAGTACTAATTTAGTGAGTTGTGAGTTCGATCCTTATTTTACACAATAATTAAAAGTTTAATATATAATTTATTTCTCTTGACGTAATTGAGAGCACGAGTATCGAGAATCACACAAATATAATTATTCCAAGAATAACGATGATCACGTCAATAAGTGTGTATAAAAATTTAATTAAATTGAGATGATCGAATTAAAGGTCAGTTCTAATATTAAATTTGATAATTTTCATTATTTTGTTTCAATTTAGTTTTTGTATTAAAAAAAACTAAAATAATTTAACCAACCAAAATTTTTTATTTTTTCAATTTATTGGTTTGATCTTCGATTTTTTGGGTTTTTTTTTTTTACTTTTTTTGGTTGGTTTGATTTTCAATTTATTCAATTTTTTTTTTGTTTTACTAAACTAACTAAATATTCACCCGCACGTGTCAATATTTTCATAAATTTTAGAGAGATCTTCAAAAGAGATTGTTCAAAATATAATTTCTTTAAACCACAATGTAACCATTATCCAAATTATATAAATAATAATAATCAAAATAACTATGACATGTGAAAGTTACTAAGATATAAGCTAAGAGTAGTAATTGAGGATCCCAAAATCTATTTTCATAGACTTTGAAAAGATTTTAAGAAAAAGATTGCTCGAAATATAATTTTTTTAAATTACAACATACTGTACAACCACCCTAATAATTTCAATTATATAAATTATAAATAATAATATAAAACTTATACATGAAAAAAATTATAAGATATCAAGTTAGAATAGTAATTAAAGATTTAGGGATTACGTGTCAGTGTTTTTATAAATTTTAGAGATATATTACAAAATAATTTACCCCGATATATAATATGATAATTGTCTATAACATCTAAGTAGACCCTAATTAAAACTTCAAGAAACGAATATGGAAAAAAGTGAGAGAGAAGAAAGAAAAAATTGGAAAAAATTCTTGATCTTATTTGATCCTGTATTAAACAAGCTAATATTTTGGAGACGTTTGGGTTGAAAACTCAAAGAAAAACTAGTTGGTATTTCGTCCATGATCCATTATATCTCGAATCACATTAAATAACCTTTTAATGACTAGGGTTATCGTTGCCTTTTGGCTTGATGTTGCATGAACTTATCTTGCTAACATATTAGATCATACGTGTTCCTTTGCATGTGTTTCGTTATTTTATAAGTAAATAATTAATCTTGTCACACTAATATATAAAAAAATAATTATTTTAATTAATAACCTTATCAAATAACATTTTTTTCAAATAAAAATGCCAAATTTATATTTTTTTCTTCTATATTTTAACCTTTTTTTGGTGTGGTTACTCAAACTTTTCATTATTTTAATTATATTTCTAAATTTGATTTTCGAGACAACTTAATTATTCTGTACTTCGACATTTTTTTTTGTATAACAACCCAAATTTTTTATTGTACCCATAGACATGCATTTTTTTACTTAATTTAATCAATGTACTTTTATATGTAAAAAAAATATATAGTGAGATCACAAAATACACGTCACACTCAATTCACGTCAAAATATAGGGGTTAAATTGACTTGAAAATATAAATTTAAAGATATAATCGAAATAATAAAAAGTTTAAATTATACATAAAAAAAATGTTAAAGTACGGGATTAAATTGATTTAAGAATCAAATTCAAGAATGTAATCGAAACAATTAAATGTTTAAATAGTCATAAAAAAATATAAAAATACAGAGATAAAAATATGAATTTATCTAAATAAAAAAGAAAGGTTAAGAAAAAAAAAAAACTAAGACTAAAAAAGATGAGAAATAATGGGCAACATAATGATAATCATATAATGGAAAGAGGGCCAGTTGCTACTCATTGAATTCAATCCACCCACCCAGTGCAGAGAGGATTGAGCCCCTCATTTGGATGATCATTGCCTTTGCATATTCCTTGCTTTGCACACCGAAAGCACTGACAAAGAAGGAATAATTGACAAAAGGACAAAACGACAGCAAGAATATGATGCCTTATACTTAGTTTTCAAGTCCAAGGCATTAATGAAATTTTCCAAAATGCCATTTAGTGATCACCACATTCTATATTAATGTTTTATATTATATATTATTTAATAGAGAACGTAAATAAAAAGTGTTAAACTTGAGTATTTAAATGATATTTTTGTAAAATTGTACGTCTTGTTTTTTTTTCAAATTATTTTTAATTTTTAATTTTTTAAAATAGTGAAAATGTATTTTTTTATATTTTTAAAAATATATTTTTGAAAATAAAAAAATATAAAGAAAAATTAAAATAATAAAAAATTATTTTGGTTGTTTTAATCAGAAATACGTTTAAAATTTTCAAAATGCGAAGAACACTATATACAAAAAGAATGTATTTTCAGCAATTTCAGAATAAACACTCAAAATACAAAACTAAAAAATAAATTCAAAATTTTGAAAATTGAAACATGAAAAGAACAACCTCTTACTTCTTCTGCTATTTTAATCTCAATTTTTTGTGAATTGTAAAGGATTCTTTCTCACCTTTAGACTTTATTTGGGACCCGACGATGTTTTCTCATTGCTCGAATAGTACGAGATGTAAAAAATCGAATTGAACAAACTAAATAAATAGGAAAATAGAATAAATTGAAATTGAAAAAACCAAACAAATACAAAAATTGAGAAAAAAAAACAAAAATAAGTATTACTTAAGTAAAAATAAATGGTACTTGAGTAAAAAGAATATTACCCTATTAAGAATAATTTTTACTTTATTAATTTTTATAAGTAAATTTTAGTTCAAAACTATTATTCAATTAAAAAGATTTGTTACTTGAGTAAGAATTAATAGAATAAAAAAATATTATTCGATTAAAAATAATTTTTACTCCATTAACCACAGATTTTAGTGCAAAAATATTATTCAATTAAAAAATTTCTCTTACTTGAGTAAAAATAATATTATTTGATTAAAAAATTTATCTTACTCAAATAAAAATGACATTACAATCAATTTAGTTGTGTTAATATTTTTAATATAAAAATCAAATCAAACTAAAAAAATTGAAATTACTAAATTTAAAAACTGAATCAAATTGACCCTTAACTTGAATTAAACCGAATCAGCAATTTCAATTAATTTAATTTAATTATTTTAGATAAACTAAAATTTTACTCACCCGTGATAACATAGAGTAGCGGTTAATATTTATCTTTTACTTAGAAAAACAATGAAAATAAAAAAAATCTCTCGCGTAAGTTTCTATCTCATTCTCGACTCCCAAACCGACTCTAAGTCACCTTTGATTGTCGACTATCAAATACAATGAAAAACACTTCGAACACAAGAAAGTGTTGGAGAAAGTACTCAATCAACAATAGAGTCAATTAGTAATAGGATAAAAATGTTAGAAGTAACAAGACATCAAGAGCAAGAGAAACTTAAATTTGCTGTTTCCACTGTACAAAATATACAGTCTATAGTGTAGAGTTCATCTCCAAGCTCACAAAGTACCAGTCTAGTAATGAAAACACCAAGCTTCCAGCTGATAAAACTTCACATCTTGGAGCTCCCAAACGATTTTCATCATAAGAGCAGCCAAACAGTAGCGAGTCAACACGGGAAAACTGTACGAGAACAGAACAAACCGGGGAAAACCTATTGATGATGAAGAGTTCGATATGTTGGGAGCTTTGGGAGCAGTACTATGATCTCCTTGATGGTCCTGCTTCGAGTTTCTGGGCCAAGGAAAAAACTGAAGTTAGGTAACCTCTAAACCAAGTCAGTTTTGAAGGCCAGAAGTTTGTGATCCAAGAGGGTAACATCTCAAAATAAGTGGGGTTTGGTGTTGAAGGGCAGCCAATAGATTGGATTAGATCATCCACAGACAGTACTCGGAACTTTGGGGGTGCATTCAACACGATGTTGTGGACTTGGTGCTCGTAGATCTTCCCATTCTTGTCAAGTTTGTACTCAGAAGTACCATCAAATCGGCCATGGCTCTCCCATGGTACTCGAGGGATGCCATGAATGGTCCAACGCACCATTATCACGCTTTCATCTGGCTGCCACACCCTAATGATGTCAACCCACAAGGCCCTGAAAAATATCCTCCCATGGAATCGCAGTGCCCAGAAAATTGACTTATAATTCTCAATTCCAAAGAAAGTGTTGAGTGGATCTTTGAAGACAATATCATCCCTGTACGGGAAAAAGAAAAGAAAGTAAGAAAATTATACATTATTGACATCAGCAGATAACTAATAAAATGGTGACTTCAAACCAATTTGGTGTTCATATTCACAATGAGTTGTGAATCTTGTGATCGAATTAAGAGAAAGTTAATGAGCAGGGGCCACCATCATCAGTAACCCTTAGCTTGCAATTATCATTATTACCACTGATGGGCTATAACTGATCCAACCTCAGTGCCTGAATCAGCCAAAACACTTTGATCTCTCTAAGCAAAATTAAGTGCTACGGCCGTGAAACCTCAATATCTCATCTATGCACGCAATAAAACAACTCTTCAAGTCATTGCACAAGAATAATTATGTACTTTTGTGCTTACACAAACAGATTGAAACATGCATAAGTTATCATCCACTACGAGGTGGCACAACAACAAATACAATTCTAACCAAAACTATAAGCTCACATGCAATTGGGAAACTGTTGGACCCTTTGCAGTTAAAAGATGATGATTAAGGAGCAGGAGGCAAGGGTTTCATTAGAGACTTCAACTATTTCAGCTACTCTACAATCAAAACTAGTAATCTTCCTGACTGTTTACCTATCAATGTTACAAACTCTAGGTTTTGATAAAACTGTACGACAGTTCCTTGTGGGCAATGCATAAAGA
The DNA here is from genome assembly GCF_014633365.1 of Diospyros lotus. Lineage (NCBI taxonomy): Eukaryota > Viridiplantae > Streptophyta > Magnoliopsida > Ericales > Ebenaceae > Diospyros > Diospyros lotus. The sequence continues at coordinate 37,540,595 of NC_068349.1, read as the reverse complement.
GCAAACTAGCAATCAATCTGCCACCCAACAGTATTGATTAGGTTACCGAACTACCACTGAAGAAATGCCCATACCCTGCTGCTCCTTTCTTCTGTTGCTTCATGATCTTGTGCAGCATTCCAGTAAGCACTAGAGATAGAATTGTGAATTTGGGATTGACCAAAGCACATTGTTTAAAATACAAAAGGGCACATGAAACGTGAATATGGCAGTGGCACATCTCAAGAGGGCACATGTATTTGTTTCTCCATGGCTTTATACACTTAGTGGATTACATGCTGAAAATAATCTTCATCTTGAATGAAAAACTCCATGAATTGCTTCAAGCAAAATCATTTCAGTAACAGAGATATGGCTTTACATTTTATGTACACCCTGGAGCCCTATTATAACCTGGAGAATGGGGGAAATAGTGAAACAGATTGGGATGGTCTCCGAAAATTGAAATGGGCTGAGGAATTCAGGATTTGGATTGATGAAGGTAAAACAAAAATTTGAATGACACACAAGAGGATTTAGATGAGCTTATCAATGGATTGGGATGGAATCAGAAATCGAAGATCAGGATTGTGAGGGCCTTGAGTGCCAGTAAATACCACTCAGGCAAGGGTCTTTGAAGCATAAAGAGAGAGAGAGAGAGAGAGAGAGAGAGAGAGAGCAAAACAAAACAAATCAAGTGAAAGGGAGGCAGGAGAGAAGAGAAAAATTGCAGTTTAGAGAAACTAAGGAACTTACGCTGGTGCAAAAGAGAAGAAGAAGCGCAAGAATCAGAGAAAGGAAGAAGTAAGATGTAAAGGCCTAAACAAAACACTGCCACAAAGAAGTAATAAGAAGAAGGCCTTAACAGAGCACTGCCACCGGTGACACATCAGAGGTAAAAACCCTCCCTTGCTCTAAGTTTTGTTTACCTGGGAACTGAAGCAGGACAGCAAGGGAAAATAGCAGAAAGTAAGAGAGAGAGGAGAGAAGTGAGGACAAAGAAGAAGAAGAAGAGGAGGAGGAGAATAGAAGCAAGAAGAAAGGAAAGCTGGGAGAGAAGGAGAATTCAATATTATTCAAAATAATTAAGCTCTGATTACCATCCATGAGGCCCGTTTATAGGCTAAAGAAAAATTAAAAAACCTAATCAAATATTTCTAATAGCAAGATCTTTGTAAATATAAAACCTAACCAAATCTTGATAGAAATACAAAAATGTTACTAAATATTAATCCTAATCAAATCTTACTAAAACAAAATGCTGAAATCTGAATACTAAATCAAAATGGGAACAGAACAAAATCGAAATCATATCTCCTATCAAGAACTCTTTGGCCACCCTGAGCCATTGCTGACCATTGCGAAGCTCACCAGCTATTTTAAAGTCCAGCAATCCTTGGGTCAATGATAAGATGGAAGGCTGCAGGCCTTTAGTTTTGATTTCAAACCCTTCAGGCTCATGTCTAATTCAGCAAAGCAGAAAGGATACTTAAGTCTGATTTGATTATGTGCCAAACAGACTTGATGGACCAAATTTGAGTTAGTGGCGTTAATCTGACTCATTCTGAAAGGAAAAAAGAAAAAAGAAAGAAAAGAAAAATTTTCTTATTCAACCTTTTTAACCCCAAGTTTTCAAAAATAGACAAAAAAAACCCTTAAGTTTTCACAAATGACAGAGAGGCCCTTATGCTTCTAAAATGACAAAAAGCCCCTAAGTTTACTTCAGTGTTATTTTTTAGTGAGATTCAAGTTATATTGACAAAGAGAATTATTATGATGATTCAGGTTAAGGACCCCCATTATGGATTGGACTAGGTGAGTGGTTATTTCTATTGAATATATATATATGTGTGTGTGTGTGTTTTAAATATTATTCCCATGCATGATTGGGAAATGTTTTGACATGAATATCATGTTCTCAACTTTTATTTGGACATAATACGACATCTTGGAATTGTGAAATTAAATTGACAACATAGGTTGAAAATTGCTAAACTAAGAACTGTGAATATATATATATATATATAACACGTGAATATGTGATATGAAGGGACTATGTTGGGAAGTCCAAGGGATAGTTTTAAGTGCAAATATGACCAAGTAATGATTCAGGCAACTAAAAGACAACTACTTGTGTGGAACAAAGGTGATTCCGTTTCTCAATGATAGGAAAAGAGGACAATGTGGTCTGGGTGTGTCCATCAACACACCCAAGCATGATCTTGATATGCTTCAAGTATGATGTAGATCCATCGGTTAGGGTTTAGGGTGTGTCCATCTCAAGCTTGATCTTGAGATACTCAAGGGTATCTCTGGGTGTGTCCAACACTTTGTGGGAATAGACCCAAGCATGATCTTGAGATACTTCAGTATGATGTAGATCCATGGGTCATACACATACCCTTTGGTATACTTATATCATTGATTATTGTGTTGTGAATAATGGCTCAGTAAGTTATAATTGTATACATTGAAATGAGAAAAATGCTACATAATGCTATATGAGATTGTTTGATTCAAATTGATGCATTGAGAATATTTACAAATGAAAATATTTTGGAATATGTACACCTTATAATGTAGGATAACTTTCACAAAAACTATGAGCTTACCACCCCACTTAACCATTTCAAGTGCACCACAAGATGCTTAGTTAGACTCAGATTGAGGACCATTTAGTGGGCTTCTTAGGACCATTTCCTTTGTTTTAATTTAGTTGACATGAAAACTTTGATGAGACTGACACGTTGATTGTTACCATGTTTTATTATAATGAATTTTGGAAGCTTTGAGTTGAATAATGTTAGATAAATTTCAGGTTTCATGTTACCTACGTCTTGACTTGGGGTTTATGGTTATTCTGAAATGCATCTGAAATAATATAATCTAAGCATCTTGAAATGCACCTGAAATAGTTAGGTGAAGGGGTAAACTCACATCTTAGTGACAGTTAGGTGGAGGGGTGAACTCACATCTTAGTGACGGTTATTCTGCATGTATGAGTAGCACACATATTCCAACATATTTCCATTTTATACGTATACAATAAAAACTGATTTCAATTCCAAATATTCTCCATGCATCAATTTGAATCATGACAATCTCAGTATCACATTGTGTAACATATATCTCATTTCAGTGTATAAAACATGAGTATAATCTAAGGAACCATTGTGTGCTATTAATCAATGGTCCCTCGTCAATAGCATAATCGTCCCAAGGGCATCTGTACGGCTAGTGAATTCACATCATTCTAAGGACCCCAAAATCATGCCTAAATCCATTCCGACACGTACCTGTAGGACTCATCAGAAGCACACCTAGCCTCTTCCCCAACCGTTGAGAAACTAAAATCACCTTGGTGTCACATAAGTAGCTATTCTAGCTGCCAAATTCATTTCTAGGTCACCCATGTTATTATATAGCATATAGCATAAGATGTGTGGTCAGAAAGAAACCAAAAAGGGCCATATTAATCTTTCTAGTAAGATTTTGGTATCATCTGTGGTTAATCTTTAGTCCCCATGTTCATCGCACATGAATATACATAGGCAAACAAGGACCCCAGCCTTTGTTATCACCTCTTCATGTCCTACCATCACCTTGTGTGAGGAGCAAGTGTCTTATATTTGGAGTTGGCTGGATAGGAACTGGCAGCTGCATGCCTCTGCTCCCTACTAGGGGAATGTAGGGCTTAATATCCAAAGCCTTTATGAAATAAATGAACAGAATAAATTAAACTAACTACTACAATTTTGAAAGGAGTTGGCTCCACAGCTATTTATTGTCAGTACTTGGAATTCCGATTGTTAAGAAAATGGACTACAAGTTACATTGTCAGGTGCAAACGTCTTTAGGTAATTGATGCTAAACAATTAAACTTTGTGGTACTTAGCATCATGATAGAATGACAGGTCTTGAGAAAAGGCTATATTTTACTATCAGAAGCACATTTTAGCTTCAGCAACAAGAACTAAGTCGACTTTTCCATTAATTTCAAAATAAGAATTAGTTGTCTTTCCATATTATACAAATTGGTTTCATAATATCAACTATGTGATGGAACACAATGTCACGACTTAAGGGTCTAAAGTGTAATTTCTCAAAATTTTAAATGTAGGCGATAGCTCAACTGAATCAGTTATGCTGTAATGTCCTTTCTACCCCCACGGTATGGCGGTAACCACAGGGGATGGCTTATAAAAGGATTGTATGCTCGAGGATGGGAATTCATTCATGAAAATAATATTAAATTCTTTCCCCCCAAATTTCTCTCTCAATTCTCCCTCCAAATTATCTCTCTCTCTTTCTCCCTCTTTCAATTCCCCTATTGTTCTGCCAATTAAAATCTCGATCGGGAGGCTTGACATTTGGTATTAGAGTTGTTCATCCTCGGCTATGATTTTAGAGTTAAGAGCTAGTGCCATGGGCGGAGTAGATCGGTGGGCGTGCGATTGGTCAGCAATGATTCAGGATGGCAGAGGGCACGAGATTGAAGCAATTGGAGAACCGAATGGAGGCGATGGAGTATTGCCTAACTCAGACGTAGGAAGTTGTGACCTATAGTAGGAAGGAAGTGCGATCTATTCGGGAAGAGCTGTGGGAGGACATGGCAGCTTCCCAAGACAGAGGTATGAGGGAATTGGCAAGGCAACGGGAGTCGATAGACCAATGGATTAGCAGCGTGATCAGCATGCTATCCACGCTCCCACAATTTCGGTTACCATCGGAATTTCCTCCTCGACTAGTGAAGGAGACAGGGACATCCAACCAAGGAATTACATCGAGGCCTCGGGGAGTAGGGGAGGCTGGTAATTCGCATGTGGAGGAGACCGACGATCAAGTAAGGGAATTGAATTCCCCTAGATCTAGCCAAGGACCCTGCCGAGGCTAGAGATACCTCTGTTTCAAGGATCCAAACAGCGATGGTGGATCCGTAGGTGCGAGAGGTATTTTTAATTCTACAATATTCCTAAAAACTAGAGGATCACACTTGCTATGGCCTATCTTAATGATGTGGTCGATTGCTGGTACCAAGGGTGGTCCAGATCCAGGGGTATGAGGGCAAGATGGATAGATTTTGCAGAGGAACTGTGCATCCACTTTGGGGGAGAGGAATATGGCTAATGTTATTGAGGAGTTTAACAAGCTAAGGCAAGAGGGAACGGTAACTGATTATCAGGAGAAGTTTGAGAAATTGGGGGCATTGATGTGGAGTGCTCAGCCCACTCTCACGGATAAGTACTTCGTTCCAAGTTTCATCAGTTGCCTTAAGGATAAGTTAAGGCCCATGGTGAAAATGATGATGCCAGCCACAGTAAGGGAGGCGACAAAGAAAACTAGGCTACAAGAGCTCACACTTGAGGCCATTTTTAGGAGGAATAAGGCAGTAACAAAGGCATTCCCTAAGGGAGGAACCTTGAGTGGGGGAACTTCTAAGGCTTTGGCGCTTGTAACAGCCTTAGGTGGGTATAAGGTGGGATCCAATGCGATAGCCAACAAAAACACCATAATGGAGCACAGGAGGATGATGGGCTTTTGCTTTAGGTGCGGAGAAAAATATAGCCAAAGGCATCAGTGCAAGAGGCACTTGCTCAATATGGAAGGGAAGGACGAGGATGAGGAAGAAATGATGAATAATGAGGAGGAAGAAGGGTGAGCAATCAGTAGAAGTACCTGAAGAGGAGTAGGGTCAAGAAGGAGGAGGAGATCTCCTTCCACGCTCTAAAGGAAGGTCCTACAGGGAAGATTATTAAAGTTAAGGGCCAAGTGGGGAAAAAGAAGCTCATGGCGCTCATTGATAGTGGTAGTACCCACAACTTCTTGAATGAAGCTACGACCAATGAGTTAAAAGTACAAATTGACCCACACTACCCCCCCCCCCCACCCCGACCGTGGCCAGCGAACACAAAATGTACAACCATTGTAAGTATGTGGATTTCACATGGGTGATGCAGGGGCATGAGTTCAAGGTTGATCTGAGGATCCTGAAGTTAGGGGGCTGTGATATTGTGCTCGGGGTGGAGTGGATGAAGACGGTTAGCCCATTGACCTTTGATTTTAACAAGTTAGAGGTGACAGTGGAGATGAAAGGCAAGAAGCTAATGCTGGTGGGAAGTTTGGAGTAGGGTGAGTGCAAATTGATCAAAGGGAGTTAGTTGCAGAAAAAGAGGGGACAAATATCCTAGCTCTACTCAATCCATGCCATAGAAGGGGAGGAATTAGAAAAGATAGCAAGGGCTCAACCAGAGAAGGAGGAGGATCCCCACTCCACCTATTCTAAGGTAACTACTTTAGATAGCTTGCATGTACTTTAGGAAGACTTTAAGGACCTGTTCAATGAGCCAAATTCCCTACCTCCTCGAAGGCCCTTTGATCATGCCATACCCCTTAAACCCCATACCACCCCAGTGAACATTCGAGTCTATCGCTATTCACCCACACAGAAGGTAGAGATTGAAAAACAAATCTCTAATATGTTAGCTACCTCATTCATACAACCTAGCCAAAGTTCTTTTGCATCCCCTATTTTGTTGGTCAAGAAAAAAGATGGTGCATGGAGATTTTGTATTGACTATCGTCAACTCAACTCTCACACCATCAAGAACAAATTTTCCATTCCCCTCATTGATGATTTACTAGATGAATTGGCAGGAGCCAAGATTTTTTCCAAACTAAACCTCAGGTCCGGATACCACTAAATTCGGATGAAGCCCATAGACATCCCAAAAATAGCCTTCTGCACTCACCAAGGCTTGTATGAATTTATAGTTATGCCCTTTGGGCTTACAAACGCCCCGACCACCTTTCAAGCCCTTATGAACCAAATCTTTGCCCTTTACCTTCGAAGGTTCATTCTAGTATTTTTTTGACGATATTCTCATTTACAGCCCAAGCCTGGAACAACTCCTAACTCATCTTAAAACCGCATTTGAGGTCCTTAGAGTTAACCTATTGTATGTCAAGCTATCCAAATGTCTTTTTGCCAAAAATGAGGTGGGATATTTGGGGCATATTATATCAGGAAAGGGAGTTAAAACTAATCCCAGCAAGATCACAGCAATGGTGGAGTGGCCTAGACCCCTAATAGTGAGGGAGCTTAGGGGATTTCTAGGATTAATGAGCTATTATTGAAAGTTTATAAGGCATTATGAAGTGATTAGCAAGCCCTTGATAGATCTTCTTAAGAAAGAGGGGTTTCATTGGAATCCTCAAGCAAAGGCAGCCTTCTTAACACTAAATAAGGCCATGACACAAGCTCCTATGCTAGCCCTTCCAGACTTCACCAAGCAATTTGTAGTACAGACAGACGCTTGCAAGAAGGGGATTGGTGCGATGTTAATGCAAAAGGGGAGACCTATAGCTTATATTAGCCAAGCTTTGGAACCTAAGCACCTAGGATGGATAGTATATGACAAGGAATTACTGGTTGTGTTGAGGGCAGTGGACAAGTGGAAACACCATTTAGAGAGCAACTCATTTGTGATCAAGACAGATCATGAGACCCTAAGGTTCTTTTTCAACAAAGGTTGTAGTCCCAATTACAAAAGAAAGGGATATCCAAGCTGATGGGCCTAGACTACACCATCCTATACTAGTCCCACACCATCCTATACTGCAAGGGAGAGGAGAACATAGTTGTGGATGCCCTATCAAGGAGGGAGGACAACAAAGATTGGGGGGACCAATGCCATGGAATTACTGCAATAGTGCCAGAGTGGGTGAAGAAGGTGGAGCAAAGTTATGCACATACAGGATGGATGAAAGCTCTTCTACCTAAATTGGCAATTCAAACAGCGAGAGTGAAAGGATACTACTCACTGCCAATGGTCTCATCCGATTTCAAGGGCGTTTGGTAATAGGAGATGACAAGGAGTTAAAAAAGATCTTGAAGTCCCTGCATTGTTCACCCCTAGGGGGCCATTCGGGGATCAAGGCCACTTATCACAAGATCCGACAACTATTCTTTTGGCCAAGGCAGAAGAAGGATGTGGTGGATTTTGTTCTAGCATGTGAGACGTGCCAGAGGTGCAAACATGAGCAGGTGCCATACTCTGGCCTACTACAACCCCTAGAAGTGTCTAAGCAAGCATGGGAAGGAATCTCAATGGATTTTGTGGAGGGCCTATCCAAATCTGAAGGTAAGGATGTGATATTGGTAATTGTTGATAGGTTGACAAAATTTGGACACTTCCTCAGCCTAACACACCCGTTCTTAGCCCAAGAGGTGGTCAGGGTGTTTCTAGATTCAGTGATAAAATTGCATGGTGTTCCTAAAACTATTGTGTTCGACAGAGAAAATTTTCGCTAGTAGTTTCTAGCAAGAGCTATTTAAGAAGCTGGGAGTGGGCTTACACATGTCAATCGCCTACCACCCTCAATCCGATGGCCAAACGGAGAGGGTAAATCAATGCCCAGAGGCTCATTTGAGGTGCATGTGTTTCACCAAACCAAGGAGTTGGAACAAGTGGTTGCCATTGGCCCAATGGTGGTATAACTCCTGTTTCCATGGTGCAATCAAGAGAAGCCCCTTTGAAGCAGTGTTTGGGTACAAGACTCCCCTCCTACCAACCATAGCTAGTAGTTCCTCTAGCCTAGCAACTGTTGAGCAATACCAACAACAGAGAAGAGAAATGCTTTCTATCCTTAAGAGGGAGCTAGCTAATGCCTGGAATAGAATGAAGCAGACAACGGATAAAAGGAGCAGTGACGAGCTTTTGAAGTTGGAGACAAGGTGTTTCTTAAGGTGAAAAGTTCCTACAACAACCTTTCACAACCACACCTGTATCCAAGCTCAACCCCAAGTATTTTGGGCCCTATATCATCGAACCCAAGGTAAGGAAGGTGGTTTACAAACTAAGGCTGCCCGAAGGGATAAATGTGCACCCTGTGTTCCACCTTTTTTGCTCAAAAGATCCATTGAACTGGGGGCATCCACAAGTTAGCAACTGCCAGACATCGAAGATAAATTGGAGGAGACCCTGGAGCCAAAAGCTATCCTAGACAGGAGGGTGGTTTACTAAGAAGCAGTGCCCCTAATCCAAGTTTTGATCCAATGGTCGCAACTCCAACCCGACCATACCACTTGGGAATACCTTCCTGAGCTGTTGAAGAAGTTCCCTCAAGCTACCAGTCTGCTTTGAAGAATTCTTGAGGACAAGAATGATTTTAAAGGGTAGGGGAGTGTCACGACCTAAGGGTCTAAATTTTAATTTTTCAAAATTTTAAATGTAGGCGATAGCTCAACTGAATCGATTATGTTGTAATGTCATTTCTAGCCTCATAGTATGGCTATAACCGCAAGGGATAGCCTATAAAAGGCTTATACGCTCAAGGATGGGAATTCATTCATGAAAATAATATTGAATTCTTTCCCTCCAAATTCCCCTATTGTTCTGCCAATTCAAGTCTCGATCGGGAGGCTTGACACACAACTATATCAATTATTTTCATTCACTACCATCTCATGAAACTTTTTCATATGAAGATAGTGTTAAAACGTCATCTCATCATTCCCTAGGTAGAGGCTTATGTCAAGAAGGACATCTAGCATAAAATTTTTCCACATTGTTCTTTTGTATGGATTAATATTGACAATGTGAGTTTTAGAAGTCAACTAACATTATGAAAACCATGTCACCAATCCTAATTTGGTTAGGATAAGGCGTAGCTATGCAGATGATGATGATTTAAAAAACAAGAATGTAGAAAAATTACACCCTAAACAGATATAGTTTGCAAGCAATCAGTGACTCAGTTGCCATCTCAAATATCATACTCGCCAAAATAATAACGAAATATGAATTTTGTAGTAGAATTCTCCAATTATGAACTTTTAGTTGCAACAACATTGCAAATGCTTTATTTTACGTTTACAAGTGCCAATTCAATGGATTGAGGAACTAAAACAAAAAATGCAAGGCATTGGTGCATAAGCATATGCAAAAACATATGCCTCTTATTCATGATGGAATATATTAGCCAATCAATTCAGATTTGTAACTGTGTCTGATTTCCCTAATTTTCCTCATACAAGTAAATAATTATATAAAGGTTAAATCAAAGTTTGTGCGATTCAGATTCTATTTTAAAAAACCCTATATATTGCCAAATCAAATAAGTAAAGAGAACTGGGTTGCTAAATATTTTCAGAAGACATTTCAAAAGAACAGTCTTAAGTAGCAATAAAACATGCACGTACACATATATATATTGTTAGTTTCAAAAGCATTCTCTTGCAGAAAAAAAAATTATGTGTTCTAATAGTTGTGTAAATCAGTGATCTGAGAACCAAACCAGACAAGCTGGTTCAACTGGTTGACTAGGAATAGGGACTGGTCCAGTTCGTGTCAAAAAACCAACCGGTCTTTTCATCGATCAATCATTTGTCATTCTATTCTCTTATATCGAGTGCAGTGAGGAAAGAGAGAGAGTTGTGATTAAGTATAGGTCTTGGAGTCTTTTCGTGTGAGGATTGTATTCGAGAGATAAGAGAAGGTGAGTGAGGGATTCTTGAACTAATTTCTGAAGTTCTTAGTCGATTGTTCTCTTCTTGGAGTGTTGGATGTAGTGTTATTTCTATGGCATGAACCAGGGTAAATCGGGCGTGTTGCATTGTGATTTGTTTTCTTGTTTCTCGTTTTAGTTCTGTCTATTAATTACTTTATGTTATTGTGAATGTGTGTGATCTGTTTCGGTTAGAGTATTTGAGTGACTATTGGGCCATAACAGTGTTCGGTTTTAACAATAAGCTAAGCCAATTTGTTTCTCAGCCTCACCAACCTCATTTAGATGCTGCACATCATCTCTTATAGTATCTTAAGACAGCCCCAGGTCAAGGTTTGTTTTTCTCGGCTAATTCTTCTCTTCAACTTAGAGCTTTTTTTTATGTTGATTGGGGTTCTTGTTTGGACTTGAGGAAGTCCACTACTGGTTTCTATATTTTTCTTAGTGAATCTTTGGTTTCTTGGAAAGCTAAGAAGCAAAGCACCATTTCTTGCTCCTCTATTGAAGCTAAATACCGGGCTCTTGACTCTACTGCTAGTGAACTTGTATGGCTCACTCAGTTATTATTGGAATTTCAATTCACTTCTCCTACTCCAGCTCTACTTTGTTGTTGTTTGCATCGAGTGTAAGCCCTAGAAGAAACCAGTGACGTCCATAGTATCAAGCGACAGATTATTCTAAGTATAGATATGTACTTAGGTATGGGGGGTATAATAGGAAATGTGTAGTCTTTTATTTCCCTTGTAATATCCGCCCATAATGTCTATAAATAGAAGACATAAGGCAGCCGTTTGATAGAGATCATTCATTCTAAATGTGCGAGTGCAGTGTGTGAGAGGAAAGCTAGAAGAAAGATAAGACTTTGTAATCTCTAAGATTGATTGTACTAGTGTGTGTGTGTGAGGGGGACTCTTGTGTACTGGTTTCATCACTTTTTTAGTGGATTTCTCTTGGATCTTCAAGGCTGGATGTAGGGCCATTTACGCGGTCATAACCAAGATAAGTCTGCGCATCTTCTTGATTGGTTTGGTTGCTTCTTTCATTGTTCTAAAACTGTTTTCAATTCAGTTTTTCATTTATGTGTATTAGATTGATTTCGGGTGAGGGTCTGAATCATATTGGCATATGAATTGAGTGATCCTAAGAGCTCCTAAACCCAACATACTTTTCTGTGACAATCAAGTGGCAGTCTGCATTGCCACTAATCCTGTGTTTCATGAGCACACAAAGCACATTGAGTTGGATTGTCATTTTGTTTGTGAGAAGATTGTTGCTGTACTTATTAAGTTGCTTCCTATACACACTCAGCATCAACTTGCTGATGTGCTTACTAAGCCCTTGCCAGCAGCTCAACTCTTTCCATTGTTATCCAAGATTGCCATTCTTGATATCCATGGTCCATCTTGAGGGGGTGTAACAACTAGAAAATAGCCTACTTGTTGTTTTTGTTATGTTTCTGTTATGTTAGTGTACAGATAGTTAGTTCGAGCAGGCAGGTGCCGTGTATTTAAACTCACTGCAATGCAGCTTATTTGGATTGATGAGAATTCTGAGGTATTCTTCATTTCCTCTCTCTTCTAATACGCAGATATTTTTCTAATATTAAGAAAAGACCAATAAACGTTTTTTTTAGTGTTTCTCAGTGTTACCTTACAGGAAACGTTTCAAAATGCCAAAATGACACCCCCAAAATGTTTCCATACATCATAGCTTGAACCTATGACGGCTCCTAGCACTGGCCACCCTTATATTTATACTAATAGTGTTGTATAAACTTTTTTAATTATAGGATAATGTTACCAAATACATTTTTAAATCTAAGTCAGTCTTATGTAATATATTTTAGTTTTCAATTTTTATATCATAGTTTTGATTAATTTATATTTATTTATTTCATAAAAGAAAAAAAAAGGAAAAAAACCCTTCTTTTCCCAGGTTTCTCAGCAACCAAACACAAATCAAACGAAATAGAGCAAGGAATCGAACTCAAACCTGTATATATCAAAACTGAGCTCCCTATAGAACAGCTCGGGAAACTCGTCCCGCAGGGTTCGAATCGCATAACCCATACTCAGATGGTAATTCTGCTTCTCTTCATCCTCTTTGCTCCGCTTCGGCGATGACGCCGTACTGGGCTTTACCGGAGCCGAGAACTGCCCATACAGCCCCACATTCTGGCTCAAATCAGGAACCCCAACCTCCAAACCCTTGATCCTCGAAGAAACCCTAACCCTAACCAGCCCGACTCTGCCATTCTTCTTCAACACCGTTTGCTTCCGGACACTCCAAGGGGCAATCTTAGCCGGGCACTCGAAGCGACGCCCGGAGACGGCGGAGAATTCGACGGAGGGGATTGCAAAGGCCATGGGGCGGAGCTAGAAGTGTGAATGCCTGGAACAGCCCATGTGTGACGCGAAGGCGAGAAATAGGTGCGATTGAATATTCGAGGCGAAGGTGCTCGTTTCCGGAGAAAATTCAAGATTGGATTTTTCTCGGATAATATGAAAATTCAAATCGGAGAGAAGGTCGAAAGGATTTGGATAAGTTTGGTTTGGATTTGGATAATTTGAATTATCGGTTAATTAATTGACAAAAAATTCTGATTGGTAGATAGAAATATCCCAAGGCGGTCGGCCTTCTGGGCCGGGTTGAAATGGACCAGCCAGCCCACTAAGAGAGGCCCAGTTCGAGAAAACAGTAAATTTAACTACAATATCACCTCATCATGGCCTAATCAATATTTTTGTCATGTCTTTTCATTTTTTTTTATGGTTATTCAATTTTTTTTATTATTTTAATTATATTTTTAAAATTAATTTAATGGATATACTTTAATTTTTTTTATATAACACTTTAAACTTTTTTATATTTTAATTACACCCTTAGACCTATTAATTTAATCTATATATTTTTATGTGTTAAAAAAAAAAAAAAGTGATTCCCTATCGGATGGTTCACATTGACTGCTATCATACCAAGAACGAAGCCCCCAACAATTAACAGACAAAGCCCAAAGATTTTCTTTATGACACAACATGAATGGACAGTAACTAAGAGACAGTACAATCTCATATAGACAAATAATTAGGAGAAAGAAAATTGGTTTTGCACAGCACACCGTCTACGTTAAGCCAAGCCCAACAAATTTGTTGATAGATAAGGTGGAACTAACCATGGCTGATTATGCACTGCATATGAGCCCAAAAGAGGAGCCATGGCATCTTGGTATTAAAGAATACAGAAATGGAAATCATAACAAGTATTGGAAGCCAGCCCTGCACCTATTTAAACCATGGATCTGGAACATGGCTGTGCACTGAAAACAGGGTAAGTCTCTCTAAAACCGAAGCCAAGGAAGCATACCTTAGAATGGCACTGACGAAGGTGGTTCTGCGAGAGTTCCTCCCACTGGTAATGCTAGTAATGGTGGTGGGAGCTAATGCCGGAGGAATCGCCATTTACTGGGGTCAAAATGGAAATGAAGGCACCTTGGCTGAGACTTGTGGTACAGGAAACTACGAGTTCGTGAACATTGCATTTCTTGCAACGTTTGGCAATGGGCAGACGCCTATGCTCAACCTTGCCGGTCATTGTGATCCCTCCAGCAATGGCTGCACCGGTTTAAGCTCGGACATCAAGTCATGCCAAACAAAGGGTGTCAAGGTGATGCTTTCTCTTGGAGGCGGGGCGGGGAGCTACTTCCTTGCCTCCTCCCAGGATGCTAAGCAAATTGCCACTTACCTCTGGAACAACTTCTTGGGGGGACAATCCTCATCCCGTCCTCTTGGTGCAGCTGTTCTGGATGGGATTGACTTTGATATTGAAGGGGGAACGAGCCAACACTGGGATGAGCTTGCCAGGTACCTTGCTGGGTACAGCAAGAAGGGAAAGAAGGTTTACTTAACCGCTGCTCCCCAGTGTCCGTTCCCTGATGCCTGGATCGGAGGAGCCCTGAAGACCGGTCTCTTCGATTATGTTTGGGTTCAGTTTTATAACAACCCTCCTTGCCAGTATACCTCTGGGAATGTTGGCAATCTTGAAGATGCGTGGAAGCAGTGGACCTCCGATATTCCTGCTAAGAAGATTCTTCTAGGACTACCGGCTGCTCCCGAAGCAGCTGGAAGCGGGTTCATTCCTGCAGCTGATCTCATCTCCAAGGTGCTTCCGGCCATTAAAGGCTCTCCCAAGTATGGAGGGGTAATGCTGTGGTCCAAGTACTACGATGATCAGTCTGGTTACAGTTCTTCGATCAAAACCCATGTCTGAAGATGTTCTTCAGGACTCATATGGTTCTATGTGACTTCATTGCTTTCATATGTATCCACTTTACATGCATTACATTTTGTGTATCAATCCTTTATATATCTATATAAAAGTAAAAAAGAGTTCCAAGTCTAAGTGTGACTTAAAATTTTCTGTCAATGCGTTACAACACTTACAGAGTCATGATTCCACCATCAGGTTATGGCTATTGCATGAAGAAATATCTCTGTATCTGAATCAGAGTTCTCATAGCTTCCGGCTGCAATCACAATCAAAGTTGCAGAGTTAGCACTCAGACTCGTAACCCCAAACTCCCAAGTATTACGCCACAATAAGTAACAACTCATTCACACGCAGACATGAGAATTCATCTATAGAAAACAACCAGATGCCCTTTCAAGTTGAAATGTAATATGTAATATGTAGAAATGTAGGTAACTGAACAAGACAGATCTGTAGGTAACTGAACAAGACAGATCTTTGACTGATGATATTTATCATATTTGATTCATATGATGAGACAAGCTGCTGCTTTATGACAAAGAACAACTCAGAGAAAAGGCTGTTCTTCCCTTCCATGAAATAATGAAACAATTCCAAGTAGATCTGTACAAAAAGACCCTATAAAGAGATATTTATGTATAATATAAAGTTCACACACATTAATATCAATGAGTGTAATACAATAATTCCTTCACTAATCCTTTAAGTGACCTTGTAATTCAGTGAACTGTATTGAGTAAAAAATGAGCCAAAAACATGGCTTGAAGTGAGCACATCCAAAGCCAGAAAGAAATACGAGCAATCAGCCCAGTTACACAACATAATTCTATTTTGGGCCCCTTCAAAGACCAAACAATCAAATTTTTTAATGAAATTTGACAGGTAAGGGTTAGGCTTAATGTGAGAAATTTGGGCAAATAAGTAGGGATCAAAGGGGTGCAGGGAAGGTGAGGGTGCAAATTGGACCAACCTGAAGCCTCAGCTGTAAACTAAAAGAAGCAGAAAAAATTCAAAAATTGAAAAAAAGGATAAAAAATAATTCCAAACACCGTGAATTTTTATTTGTAGAAGGCTGAAGATATGTAGTTTCCTGTGCAAAACTTTCCCTTTTCCCAGAACTGATCTGGGTGGGGTGAGAAACAAAGAGTGTGCAATTTGGGGGCTTAACTTCCTATCCTAAGTATTGGATATATTGAGGTACTGTATTATGGAATTTATGTCAAAATTTTAGCAGAATTTACTAGCCAGGAAGTACATGAAGAATGTTTCCCAAGTACCCCATTTCTCTGAAACCGAAAGTGGTCCAAATGCAAGCGAATTATATCATCTTGGTTTCCATTGATAGGGGAGGCATGTATATGCAGCTCTGCGACTGCGCGTATGCAGTGTCCCAGCCATGCCTAATAAACGGGTGAAACTTTGAAATGCTAGAGACAAGGGGCACCTGTTTTAGGGAACTTTTTCATGGCCCTATTTCATTTGTTCCTCCACTTTATCCACTATATAAATACCCTATAGGGGTTCAAGAGTAGAGACTTTTGGCTAGGTTTAGACTGCAAGAGAAAGGGGAGGAAACAGAGGGAGAAACCACGAGCCTGAAGGGGAGATTTTTGGTTGGTTTTTTCTAACATCTTGCCATTAAATTGTGGAGAATTTAAAGGCATAGCAACGAGCTTCTTAAGGGCTCCTTAAGGAGGTTCCAAAATCCATCTTTTGATTGAAGTTTTAAGGCTTTTTGGTAAGAGAAAGTTCACACTTTTGTGTGTCAATGTCTTGGTATTTTTTTAGGATCAAGCATGCTTCCTTTCTTGCATATTTGGCATGCTTAATCATAATGTTGTGCAATGGTATATTGGCCTTGTTAAACAATTTCTTTTTTTCCCAAATCACCACATATTACCACACAAAAACCAGGATTGCCCTTAAAAATAGGGCTACCCCCCACCCCAGATGAAATTGGATGATCAAAGAGGAGAGAGCATTTCAGAAGTTTGATAAAAGTACCAAAGCTCAAGCTTATGCCTGTCTTTTCATTTAACAAACAAACATCGTGTCTTTTTTTCCAGATTGTGAAGCAAAACAGAAGTCAACCTCTGATTAAGTCATTTGTACAAAAAGAAAGATTTCGTCGATGATATGTCTCATTCTTAACCAAGTCTTGGATGCTCGCATACTTACGAGAAAAATAGCAGTTTAAGCAGTCAATAAGATCAACTTAATTCATATCATAACAACTCGCAAATTAATTTCCTATCTTAAGTTATGTTCATATCTCAACAAACTGCATTTTGATTTTGATTTCTGAAGCATGGATCACACTGATGGCTACCAAACCCAGAACAAAGCCCCAACAGTTAACAAACAGAACAAATAGATTACTTTATAACAGCATAACAGGACTATAACTAAGAGACAATGCAATCTCAGATAAGTAATTAGGCTGGAACAAAGCATTTACTGACTGTGCATCGCATATGAACCCGAGAAAGCAGGTATGAAATTTGGGTACTAATGATAAAAAATCAAAAAACCTATTATAAGCCACCCTGGCACCTATATAAAGCATGGATCCCTGGGCATCGCAAAGAAAAGGTATGCATATGGTTCTAGGTGACTCCCTAACTTTCATATCTGTCCTCTTTTCATGCATCACTTCTTGTAGCTTTGTATAAATACTGTCAAATGACAAAAATTTTATATAAGTAATAAGAGTTCTAAACCTTGGGGTCACCAGCAACTTTAGTGGAGAAGCCTTGTACTCCATCAAAACTATCTCCGTAAGTGTTGCAAACTTGTGGACTTATGATCCCTTATCTGAAAATGGTCCTTCCAAAAAGAAATGTTTCTACATCTGAATCATAGTTTCATAGCAGTTAACTGCAATCACATTTAAGATGCACAGTTGGAAGTCCACCCATAATTCTAAACTCCAAAATATTATGCATATCCAAGAAGCAACCGATTCATACTGCAGCAATGAGAATTAATCCCTAGAAACAAACCAGATGCCCTTTTAAGTTGTAATTTAAAATCTAGAAACCTAGGGAAACCAACAAGACAGATCCTTTGACTGTTGATATTCATCGTATTTTGATTCATATGATGAGGCAATGTGATGCTCTATGCGATGCTTTCCATGAAATAGTCAAACAACTCGAAGTAGAACTATAAAGAAAGAACATGTAAAGAGAGATTTAAATTTAAGAATTTAAAGAGTTTTAAGCTCTTGGTGATCATGCTGTCAAAGAGTTTCAGGTAAGGAAAAATGGTTAAGTGGGTGAAATCAAACTTCTGGTGATCTTACTGTCAAGGATTTTCAAATATGCTGCTTTTTGGGCACAAACAAAAATCATTGTAGGAAGTTGGTATAGGTAAAACTTCCCCCTTCCTTCATTTTCTGTCCAGAAGAGTTTGACCAATGGACTAAAGTGACAGAAAAATTCCTAGGTGAGTCCCCACAAGTCT
This sequence comes from Diospyros lotus, assembly GCF_014633365.1. Taxonomy (NCBI): domain Eukaryota; kingdom Viridiplantae; phylum Streptophyta; class Magnoliopsida; order Ericales; family Ebenaceae; genus Diospyros; species Diospyros lotus. The sequence goes on along the minus strand of NC_068349.1, from coordinate 37,522,379 downwards.
ATATTAATGAACTTATGAGTGAGATTTGGAAGTTTTGTTCCAATCCCAGTCCATAACTGAACAAACTGCATATTGATTGCCTCTATTAGATTATGGTTCACACTGACAGCTAACTTACCAGAACAAAGCCCCAACAATTAGTAAGAAAAGACAGATAGATTACCTTATAATCCAACATAAATGGACAATAACAAGGAGACAGTGGAATCTGATACAGACAATTAGGACAGAGGAAATTGATTTTCAAACACTGTCTGCGTTTGTTGGTTTTGTGAAGGATCGAGCTTAGGAACAGATAGCAAAACAGATAGAGGTAAATGAATTTCAGCTAAAACTTGAAAACATAGAACGGAAGAAGAACACCACACTTATTAAGTTCAATGGATTGTTTAAATACACAAGTCACCCTTATCTAACAATCTATTCAAATACGTCCTCAACTATAGGAGATAACTTATCAAAAAAAACTGCAGGTAAGACTAATCAAATAATTCAAAACATAGCCTAAACTTTACAAATTTTAAATGAATCCTTATCTGCTAAATTTTCTTTAACAAACCAGCTAAGAGATAGCTTTGAACGCTATCTATTTGAACCTGTTTTAGCAGCTTATCAGCTGCTGAGGCATTCTTTCACAACACTCCTCCTTGCATCGGCTGCTGAACACACTCCCAATCTCGATCTTAGCTGTTCAAACTTAGCCTTAGGTAGAGCCTTGGTTAATAAATCAGCTAGTTAATCCTCTATTTTGCAATATAATGGCTTGACTTCACCTTTCTGCTGCACTTCTCTGAGAAAGAATAATTTAATGTTGAAGTGCTTAGTTTTGTTGTGAAATACCGGGTTATTCGAGATAGCTATGGCTGCTTGATTGTCCACAAACACCTTTATACTCCCTTCTTGCTCCAAGTTTAAAATGGTTAGCAATTTCTTTAGCCACAATGCTTGATTCACTGCTGTTGTAGCAGCAATGAACTCTGCTTTTGCCGTGGATTGAGCCACTATTTCTTGCTTTTTAGAGCCCCAAGAGAATACCCCCAAGCCAATTGTAAAACAATAGCCTGAAGTACTCTTCATATCATCCAATGATCCACCCCAATCACTGTCAGAAAAACCATAAAGCCTGCATTCCCTTGTCTTATATAACAGAACACCATAATCAAGTGTTCATTTAATATACCTCAGCACTCTTTTTGCAACCTTATAGTGTTTCTGAAGAAACACAATGTAGAAATCTTGAAAGGATACTTACAGCTTGAAGAATGTCAGGTCTTGTAGTTGTAAGGTACATGAGACAGCCCACGAGACTCTTGTAAACCGCTTCATCAGCTCTTTCAGTCCTATCTTCTTTGCATAATCTAGCCTTTTGCTCCATCAGTGTACTCATAGGTTTGCATTTCTCCATTTGAAATTTTTTTAGGATCTCCTTGGCATATTTCAGCTGATGAATGAAGATACCATGTTGGAATTGCTGGATTTCCATGCCAAGGAAATAAGACATCTCTCCTAAATCGGTCATCTCAAATACCCTCATCATCTCCAACTTGAACTGATCTATCTCCTTGAGTTTGCTTCCAGTTACCAAGAGATCATCTACATAGACTTAGACAATCAAGGAATTTGTAGCAGAGTGCTTAGTATAAAGAGTAGGTTCACTCAAGCTTTTGTTAAATCCCAAACTTAGGAGATGCTCATCAATCCTTGCATTCCAGGCTCTTGGAGCTTGCTTCAATCCATATAAAGCTTTCTTAAGCAAGTACACCTTATTCTCATGTCCCTTAACAACAGATCCTTCTGGTTGCTCAATAGAAATCTCCTCCTTTAGATAGCCATTTAAGAAGGCTGATTTGGCATCAAGCTGAAATATCTTCCATTTTTTTTTAGCTGCAATGGAAAACACCAACCTGATTGTATCTAAACAAGCCACTGGTGCATAAGTTTCAAAGTAGTCCATTCTAGCCACTTGTGCATAGCCTTTCACCACCAATCTAGCCTTGTGCTTGTTAATTGAACCATCGGAATTCAACTTTGTTCTAAACACCATCTAACTTCAATAATCTTCCTATTATTAGGTCTATCAACTAACTCCCAAGTGTTGTTTTCTCAATCATACTAAGCTCCTCCTCCATTGCAGTCA